>NC_138908.1:56837259-58164759 GCF_965231255.1 Vanellus vanellus
GGAGAGAGAGAGAACACGTGACGGAGGAGGGGTGCCGGCGTCACGTGCCAAGGGCTAGTGGCGCCGCTGGTGCTTCCCGGCGGAACGCGGCTGCGGCGGGGCGGGGCGGGGCGTGCCCCGCCCTGCAAGGCGTGGTGGCCGCGTGAGAGCTGGGGAGTCACGCGGCGGTCACGTGGGAGCGCTCGTGCCCGGAAGGTGGTCGCCTGGCGCGGGGCGTGGGCCGGTTAGGAGGGGAGGGGAGGGGAGTTGGAGTTGGAGTTGTTGGAGTTGTTGGAATTGGAGTTGGAGTTGGTTGGAGTTGGAGTAGCGGTTGGCGACGTTAACAGTCGCCAGGGGTAAGCCGGGGGCTGAGGCGGCGTCGGCGGACCCTGGTGCCCCGTGGCCGCCGGGTGGGGCAGGCCCGGGCCGGGCACAGGTGTGTGAGGCCCGCCCGCCCGCCCGCTGGCAGGAGGGTCAGTGGTGTCTCTGGGGGAAGTTGCTAGGGTGGAAGGGAGGAGTGTAGATGCCGCTTGCGCCGCTCTCCATCCCGCCGCTCTCTGCCTGACCGTCTTGTCCCAGCCGCCCCCGAGCGGTGTCTGCTCTTGAACGGAGGGCTGGCGCTGCCTTCCGCCGACCGCGGCACCTACTGGGAAGCACGTGAGGAAAACACAAGCCCTAAACTCAGGAACAAGGTCGGTCTGTTAACCTCAGCGATGCTTAACAGGTGAGACCTTTCCGGTCCGTAGGTATGGTAGATCTGTCACAGAAAGCAACTACGTCGTGTTGGTTATCCTAATGTGGTTTACACTGTCCTGTCCTTTATCAGTACTGCTATGTGAAAGTGATTTTGTTTCCAAACTCTAATGCTGCTTTTAGTGACTAAACCCTACAATGCTTCATGTCATGTGTTTACTTTCTAAAGTGCCATGGTACAATGTAATTTTGACTGCTGAGGTTGGCTGCTAAAATAAATCACTCTTCTTTTAACTGTGTGATGTGCATTGATTTTTATTATTAATCAGTAATCTGTATATCTTTCATTTTAGTTTCTGGTTGCTATGTTCAATAAAGTAGTGAAGAACGACCAAAAGATAGCTACAGGACAAGTCCGTTTTAGATGTGCTTCTTCAAGCATACCTATCATGTTAAAGGAAGTCTTACTTACACTTGAATTTATCTTTTAAGTGCCAAAGACTTTTTTTCAGTACTAATGGAACTTGAACATATCTAATGCTATAACTTTACTGTGCTCAGAGACTTCCATGTTGTTTTGTCATTTGAACACAGTACTATACATTAAATGGTGCTAGTGCTGTATATACTGTATCTTCAGTCCCAAGAAGACTCATGCAACTGTATCTTTAAATATCTGTACAGCACCGCGGTTTCCAGCAGTGTGTAAAATGAGTCATCCTCATCTGCCTAAGGAAAGGAATTTTATTTCACTGAATGTAAGTAGGAGAAACAGAGGAAGTTGTTTGCCTTTTTCCTCCAGTCTTTGGGGGTGGTGAAGAAAATGTTTCTTTAATGCTTATGGGAAAACAGTGCAGCTGAATGCAGTTTCTCATTCAGTTTGTTCTCTGTTGATTTAATTATAAAGTGCAAAAGATCAATGACTTAGGATTGTTTTCAAATATGATCTATAAGATTCATGTTGAGGACTTGTTGAAGGGAAAGTACGGCTGTGACTCTTGAAAGTATTGAGTCAGCGCCCCTCCTCATCTGGTCTTTCAGGTTACAAGTCTCCATGAGGTCATTAAGTGCCTGGAATGTGGCATGGTACTGCCAGAGCACACCCCTGCCTGTACCTATGGCTCAGCGCTCCCAAGCATGGACTGAGGGTGCAGGCGGGTAGCCTGAGAACATTAACCCTCATCATGCTGTGGCTGTGGAAAACTATGCCTTGACATCATTTTTCAAAGCCGGTAACTTAGCCCCTCTGCCTTGCCAAATGGACGTAAGGACACTGGCCTTCTTCAGAACAGTTAATGTAGCTATGCATGGTCAATAGATAAATATTTTAGCTTTGTTAAAGTGCTCTGGCATGGTGCTTTCAGTACTCACTGATCACCTTCTTTACTTTCATGGATTCACCTCAAAGCACCTGTGGATTTGCTGACATGTTCTAGCTGGCATGAAGAATTTTTTTCTTACTGAGGTTTAAGTAAACTTTTCTGCACTTTCTTCTTGCCTTTCATGTTTTGGGCTTTGCCTTTAGGTCAGTGCCGGCTAGTAACAAAAACTCTGGTCACGTGACCACAGCCACTAAGAAAAAAGGATGTAACCTGTACATTCCCTTGCCTTTGTTTTAAGTTGCTGATGGAATATCTAGGCAACACACACTTCAGACCAAAAAGTGTCCTTTCTGCTGTACAATACTGTAAATACCTTCTCTCTCTCACACCCCTTGGCAGAGATTAGAGGCCACTCCTGTTTGACAAGTTGACGTCTGTTTAAGCTATGAGTTTGTCCTCCATGAGACCTCAGGCTGTTTCAGTGTTTTACCACTCATGGTGAAAACTTATTTACTTAATATAATCTGAATTTCCCATATTTCAATTTATGTTTGTCTTGTTCTACCACTCTGTGTTTCCAAGGAGGCTCCATCTTTTCTGTGCCCTCCCACTAGGGAATGGTGGGCAGCAATAAGATCACCCAGTTCACCCTGTCCTCTTAAGGCTGAACAAACTCAACTCCCTGAGTCACTCCTTGTATGTCACATCCTCCAGTACCTGACAATCTTGTGGCCTTCCACTGAACTTGTTTAAGTACATCAATGTCTTTCATAAACTGGAAAGCCAAAAACTGGACACAGAATGGTACTTTACCCAAATTGGTGCAGAATTTTTGGTTTTGAATGTAGGTTATTTCCATAATGTGCAGCAATAATACTAAGAAATCTTTTCAGATTTTTAAGCAACGTGTTTGCTTAATGTGACTGTAGCATAGCTATCTAAAGTAAGGTCACTTTTGAGGCAGAAAAAGTTCTCTTGTAGAATTCCACTGCAATACTTCTTAAAACACATGAGATGGCAGCAAACACCAGAAGCAGAGCGCTGCTCGCCGGAGGGAGAGAAGCTGTGTGCAAGGAGATGGATTTTGCCGTGCTCCTGATATTATTGTCCAGACTGTGCAGGTTGCTGCAATTTCTGTTACGCTGCATTGAGTTATAAATCAGGACGTGTGCGTTGGCTTTTCGAATGTAATTCTGAGTGAAAATCTCTGTCTGCCACTGCGGCCAGCCCCAGTGCCAGGCGGTGATGTGATCATCATCCTCGGAACTCGATACAGTTTTGTATATATTTGTATGTATGTCATTATTTTTTTAATTAATATTATTATCTTTTTATTGTTAATATTTCATTATAGATATTTTAGGGTTTTTTTCAACCCATAAGTCTCTCTCCCTTATTCTCTCTCCCTTTTGGGAAGGGAGAGGGATTAATAGAGAGCATCTGCTGTTCATTTAGTGGCCAGCTGTCGTAGTTTAGGCCGAACTGGCCACTGGGGACATGGTGCACCCCAGATGGGACCGACAGATGCTCCCCTCAACCTCTCTTCAAAGGGAGAGGCAGAGGAGGGAAAAAGAGACTTATGAGTATAGAAGGAACTAAACTACTTTAATGAAATTGTAATAATAAAATAAAAAAAGGGAATAATGAAATATATACAAAACCATATCAAGCTCCCAGGATGACAATCATGACACCAGCTGGCACTGGGGAAGTCCCAGACTGGATTCAGTGACCTACAGGAACTGGATTCTGGATCTGCATTCAGGATCAGGATCAAAGGCAGACGAACAGACAGAGTCCTCCTCAGATGTCAGCCATTGAAGAAAGAAGCTGACCCTTTGATCCCTCAGCTTTTATACTGAGCATGAGGCAGATGGGATGAAATACCCTGTTGGTCAGTTTTGGGTCACCTGTCCTGTCCGCTCCTCCCCACAGGTGGGACCCCTCTATGCTCTTCTGCTTCCGACCCTCCAACGGGACAAATAACAGAGTTGGCTGTCCTTGGGTGTCATAGCAGTAAGTATAAGCAGGAGCCTCTCTGCACACCATGCCTGGGCATCAGCTATAAACAATTGGTCTCAACACTCTGAGAGTGAACAGTGACTGCACAATATGCAGTTAATTTCTGTAGTTAGAAGAGGCCCAGCTAAGAAGCAAAGTTACTGAACAAAATTGGTCCTGTTTTACCTCAAACCAGGACACCAGTTCAGCCTAAACCTTGACACACAAAGACCAGACTAGATAATCATATATACAACTTCTGGGTTGAGAATTTACATTCAGTATTTATTTTTATTATATTTATTCTTGACATTTTATATTAAACATAGAGGAAACATTATTGTATTTAATATTGATCACTTCCATGTAAAAGCTTACCTATCCAGACAGTATTCCTTTCAGCTAATAGCTTTTTTTCCTCAAAAATTGTCAGGATAAAGTAGAAAAGCTATGCCATATTGCTTAAAGGATGCCCATGAGCTGTGCTGGGTAATAATGCTGGAACAGTGCATTGCAAGTCTAGTCAAGCATTGAGTCTCAGAGGCTCAAGTTCTGGTCTCCCAGCCAGTTCGGCTCAGTTGCAGAACAGCCAAAGGTTTCATTAGTATCTAAGAGCAAATGTTAAATAATGTTGCGTTATTTGGTGATACTAGATTTTTCTCTGGTCATGTTCTTCCTGTCAGTTATATGAAAAATGTAATGCTAATTTCCACTAGCACTGGTCAGATGGTCAGGAATCTTGATAGTACTGTAATGCAAAAGGGATGAAAAATTAACAGTACATTAAATACATTAAAAAATTAACAATACAATACTTGTCTCCCATCTGCATCAGTGAAGTGAGTCAGGGGTATGTGATAGAGATGCATTGTGTACTGATTGACTAGTAGCGATTCATAACCTAAAGGACAGGCCTGATAAAAATGGACGAAGTAAGAAGTCTTGAGATTGTCAAGGACAGCTCCTGATAACGAATAAGAGTATGCCTTGAAAAGGGGCTGAAACTAACCCTGCGGTCTGGACAAAGACCAAAGAAGAACTGAGTTTGCACAAGGACAAGAAGTTACTTGCGTTGATGAAGAGGAATCATCAGCCTTCATGGTCACGACCCTCAGAGACAACCACCAGGAGACATTGTGCAAGCGCAGTTGGGAGGAGTTTATGAAAATGACTTCTTAGAGCTAATTTTAATACAAAGCGGGGACAGGTTATGCATATGTATAGGCGTATTGGGAAATCTTATGATTATGTAATTAAGTACTATATATACTTGAGAAGGCCGCTGCATTGGGAGCGCATGATTGTGGTGGGGCAACCCCTGTGCTGCCCAGCGCTGAATAAACATACCTACTTTACAACCTTCTTGGTTGTGGAGTCTCTGGAGTTTCAATTCCACATGTCAGAAGTTGTGTTTCTTTTCTTTTAGTACAGTGAGTTGTGTGACCTATTTTTAGTAGTGTTCTAGGTCAAATATTTCACAATATCTGCCCATTTTTTTTGCAGCATCCATGTGACTGCACTAAGTTTTATAGGCACAAAAGAAAATCCCATGCTAATGACGAGGTGAAGATGAATATTCAAACAAGGACAAAGAACGCAGAATTTTTTCTTTCTCTTCACTGTAAATAAATAGAAGAATCACTGTATGTAAGCTTACCCTAAAAAGGATGCAAATACATCTTGTGATTAAGTACCTCACCCAAGTACTTTATACCTGCTGTGAATATGATCTGTTGATGCCAACATCCACTGGAATATAGGAAAGGAAAGTTTTTCAATTTATAAATTGGGCATAGTGACAAGACAGATCCCGCTTAGTTATAAAGCTATGTGTTAGAGAAACCAAAATATTTTTATTGGGAAAGTGACAGAGATGGCTGAAGCACTGAACTCAGGACAGCCAGACGAAAATAATTCTCTTTTAATGCGTTAAATAGTCCCTAGAAAAGAATGTTCTGCCCTCTTTGCTTATTTTGTTCCATCATTGGATTGCCGGCATGTTCTTTTGCTGTATGCAGAAACTGTGTTTTGTTTCAGGACGCGATAGGTGGCAGTCTTTATCTTTTGTTTGTTCTATCCACAAGCGGTTAACATGTCTTTTCTTCCACACAAAGAAGGATTTACCTGATTAGACTGCAACGACAGAAAGACGGTAAGGCTTAGCTCTGTCAGTAATCTAACTGCTCGTACTTAAACCATAAATTTAACTTCTGTAAACTGTCCACCGTGTCTACCCAGACTCTGACAAATACGAGCCTGCAAGCAAGTGGCATTTAACCACCACTGTCCTTTTTTGCAGTTTTCTGATTTGAGGGCTGAACTGAGAAAAATTAATTAGGTTCCATTACAAGCCCTCATCCAGAAATGCGCTCTATGCTTTTTAACTGAGCAGGTGAATGAGAGTTGTTTTTTCACTGTTGTATTGAAAAATGTTTCTCTGCCCAAGAAAGGTAATGGAGGAGCCAAGAGGAAGCACTGGACACTAACTGGGCAAGTACTGACTGCAGGATACCATGAAAGAGCTGAAAGTCTGGTTTAGCCTGTGTGATTCCTGTAAGTGATTTGAAACCATGGGTATAAATTGATCTGGATGAACTATGGTATTTTTTCCCAAAAGCAGTGCAGAAACTAACAGTTTGGCAACTTTCTCCAATCAAAAGAAGGCATCTCTTGGCCTGCTGCAAGGAACAGTCATCAAACTTAGTTTCTTTGAGTTAAGAAAGTCCCAAAATGTGATAGACCTGGACTCCGCCACAAGTTGACTAACAAGAAAAGTCAGCCTGAAGGTAAGTCTAGTGCTCCCATGATCATAAGTGGAAATTATGAAAGCTTCCTTAAAAAAAAAAAAAAAAGCATTGCCCCCATAAATTTTATTGCTTTGTTTTCAGTTTAGAAGTCTACACAATTCTTTACAAGGATTTTTTTTTTTCATTTTTCATTTTATTTTAAGGAAATTCACATCTCTGAGAAGCAACATGAATTCAGAACCCTTGAAGCTCTTGGAATGTACCAACCAAGCAACTCTTGAAGATTAATATGGTTTAATATGGTTTTGGCCTCACACATGATTTAATGTAGCATTTTTTGCCCTTAGACTCAGCTATCCATCCCATTAATAGTGCTATAATAGTACTTACAACATCAGAGTACCTGAGGAAATCCAAAAATATTCTTACTGACTTCACCTGACACTTAATTGAATTTTTATATTGTTTTTTTTTCTATCTGTAAAGCAACGGAGAATAACATTTGCTGTACTGGAAACAAACAAGGATTAAATGAGTTAAGTTTCTGACACTTTCAGAGTCTTATTCTCATCATAGTATATTTTGACTTTATTAAAAATGCACAAAGTTACTTTGCTAAATGGAAAGACTAAAATCAGTCCTGGAATAAATTCTAGTTGCAGGCTGATACATACGATTTACAAGTTATGAAGGGAAACACATGCAGTAGGAGGGTAAGTTGTGAATAGCGTTTTTAAAAAAGTATACGAACACTCCCAAAAATCTCTTTTCTGGTCTTTCTGTTCTCATAGCATTTTAAAAATTCAGCTTCTTATGCTGATTGCTTTTTATAATTCTATTTCTGTATACCCATTCGATATCTTATTTTCAATCTCATTACTCTTCCTCTCCATGTGAACTTCCAGTCCTGGTGAAAGATTATGAACCCTCATGTGCCAACTTAGTGTTGCAATAGGACAGGTTTCTGTCACGACATTAAGTTGGGATGGAGGATGATGCTTGGGTTTTTTTTCTTGTTTCCTCCCCCTCACTGTGCAGTGGTGAAATATATATATACTAATCTCCTGGATATTGACATTACATATATCAACATATAACATTTCCAAAGAGCAAATTCTTTTTTTTTTTCTACCTGTTTTTTAAGACATGAAGGGACTTTCAAATATCTGTCCAGGGTAATGATGACATTTTAAGAGACAATAGTCCAAGGTTTTTAACTTCAATGACATCAGTGACAGCTCCAATCCAGGGGTCATCCAAGGAAAGATAAGAAAGGGTCAGAAGTTCCACAGAAATGAAAGTCATTCAGCAGCTTAATTCTCTCACATTTCTACCTTTTCACCCAAATGTGCAAAACACAACAAAGTACCAGTTTAGCCCTAAATTCCCATTTGCTGCTCAGTAGATGTATTCAAAGCAGAAGGTAGTCCCCCTGTCATGAATATAAATAAAAATCCTGGGAAAATGTTGGATTACTTCTGGAATTACTCTCTGAGAAGACATTTTGAGAAGAGGAAGTTTTAAGCACAGTATCTGCCCATTTTGTCTGCAGCACCCACGTGACTTCACTAAGCTTTCAGAGTTTTATATGCATAAAAGACTATACCAGGATAATGACAGTGTGAAGATGAATATTTAAACAAGAAGGAAGAATGAGGATTTTTAATATTTCTTTTTAAATTTGGGACAAACCCATTTTATTGGGGGTTGCACAGCTGACATAACTTCTATTTTTTTAACCAGATCAAAATCTTAGGACATCACAGAATTAATTATAGAACCAGAATCTCAAATTAGAACTTCAGTTAAAATCAGTAAGCCAGCTGGCTATGCAGGTTCTTGAGAGCACACACTGCTAAATCAGTGTTACTGTGCTCATACCTTTTATTTGATTTTTAAAGAAGCAAATTCATCATTTGAACTCACAGCCTATTGCTACAAGCAATATTCTTCTCCAGCTGAGCCACAGCTAACATGCCTTTTATTCTTTTTCCTTTGTGTCCCTTTTATCACTTCAGTGTGCTCTTCCATGTGTTGCGAAGTACAGATGGTGAAATGCTTTGGGTCATGCAATGTTGTCTGTTAATTCCTTTGTGAGCTGTGGCGCCAGCTTATCCCCATTTTTAAATTTCTCAAGTGTTCTGTGCAATCACTTTCTTTTGGTTTAATCATTATGCCCAAAATAAAGAATGGTTCTTAACAGCTAAAAGTCAAAGGCATTGAGCCAAATTGTTCTTCCACAGACATCCGTTCAATTAATTGGCTTCACTGATACTAAAAAGAATAGCAAAAAGGAAAAATTTACCCACCGTTTTACACAGTGATGAAGTCTTTACAAATATTAGAAGCAAAACTACATCCGATGGCTACAGCGTGTACAGGAGAGTGCATGCTCCAAATAGATGCTCAAATGTACTCACAGAATCATGGAATCTTCAGAGTTGGAAGGGACCTCTAGAGATCATCTAGTCCAACTCCCCTGCTAAAGCAGGATTGCCTAGAGCACATTACTCAGGACTGCATCCAGGCGGGTCTTGACAATCTCCAGAGAAGGGGACTCCACAACCTCCCTGGGCAGCCTGTGCCAGTGCTCTGTCACCCTCACCGTAAAGAAGTCTTTCCGTGTATTTGAACGGAACTTCCTGTGTTCTAACTTGTGCCCATTGCCCCTCGTCCTGTTACTTGGAACCATTGAAAAGAGCCTGGCTCCATCCTCCTTCAACCCACCCTTTAGATACTTGTACGCCATAATAAGGTCTCCCCTCAGCCTTCTCTTCTCCAGGCTAAAGAGTCCCAGCTCTCTCAGCCTTTCCTCATAAGGCAGATGCTCCAATCCCGCAATCATCTTAGTTGCCCTTCACTGGACTCTATCCAGCAGTTCCCTGTCCTTCTTGAACTGGGGAGCCCAAAACTGGACACTGTATTCCAGTTGTGGCCTCACCAGTGCAGAGTAGAAGGGTGAATGACCTCCTTCAACCTACTGGCCACACTCTTCCCTATGCAGCCCAGGATTCCATTGGCCTTTTTGGTGACAAGGGCACATTGCTGGGCCATGGATAATTTACTATCTACCAGGACCCCTAGATCCTTCTCAGAACTACTTCTCAGCAGGTCCACCCCTAACCTTTACTGGTGCTTTGCATTCTTCCTCCCCAGGTGCAGGACCTTGCACTTGCTTTTGTTGAACCTCATTAGGTTCTTCTCTGCCCAGCTCTCCAGCCCGTCCAGGTCACACTGGATGGCAGCATGGCCCTCTGGAGTGTCAGCCACCCCTCCCAGTTTGGCATCATCAGCGAACTTGCTGAGGATACACTCTGTCCCCTCATCCAGGTCATTAATGAATATATTGAACAAGATTGGACTGAGTATTGACCTCTGGGGGACACCACAGGTTACAGGCCTCCAGCTTGGCACTGCTCCATTAATCACAACACTCTGAGTTCTGTCACACAGCCAACTCTCAATCCACCTCGCTGTCACCTCATCTAGCCCATACTTCCTCAGTTTCCTAATGAAGATGTTACAGGAGACAGTGTCAAAAGCCTTGCTAAAGTCAAGGTAGATGACATCTACAGCTCTCCCCTCATCCAGCCAACCAGTTATAACATCACAGAAGGCTATCAGATTGGTCAGGCATGATTTACCCTTGGTAAATCCATGTTGACCACTTCCAATAACTTCTGTTCCTCAACATCTTGGGATGACATCCAGAATGAGTCGCTCCATGATCTTGCCAGGCACAGAGGTGAGACTAACTAGCCTGTAGTTCCCTGGGTCCTCCTTCTTGCCTTTTTTGAAGATTGGAGTGATGTCGGCCTTTCTCCAGTCCTCCGGCACCTCTCCTGTTCTCCATGACCTTTCAAAGACGATGGAGAGTGGTCTAGCAATAACATCTGCCAGCTCTCTCAGCACTCATGGGTGCATCCTGCCAGGGCCCATAGACCTATGGATGTCCAGCTTGGCCAAGTGGTCTCTGGCACAGTCCTCCTCAACTGAGGGAAAACGATGGGATATTCTAATACAAAGAAAAACGTGAAGGGAACACAGTGTGATGGAGAAGCAAACAATGTCTGTAGGGGTGGCAGATGTAGGAAATGGTATTGCAGTAAACATCCTAAGGTACTCTTTCAGCCCAAGACTAACAGTATGAAGAGTATTAACCTGTGGGAAGAAGATGAGGAGGGAACTGGGCACCTAACTTAATTGTAGCACTGCTGAAGTAACCCAATTAGAATAAAACAGTAAGATTGCTAAAACACACATGCAAGTCCTAATGTTGGGCTGTACCCAAATCCTCTGCTTTCCAAAATGTAGCTTAATAATGAAATGTGGCATTCTATGCATTTCAAAGGCATGGCCAAGCAGAAGCTGAGCCTTTTCACGGTGTACAGTGTCATCTTCTGCTATCTGCTCCTAAATGTGGTGGGCAGTGAGTGGCATTTGTGTTGAATACAGGGTATTTCTCCTAACACAGTTTAGGTCAATCCAACAGCTTGCAATGAGATTGCATTTCTGTTACACACAGCCCCACACACAACCCCACACACTTGCTTATATCACTTACCTTGCATGAGCTCT
Organism: Vanellus vanellus; assembly: GCF_965231255.1. Lineage (NCBI taxonomy): Eukaryota > Metazoa > Chordata > Aves > Charadriiformes > Charadriidae > Vanellus > Vanellus vanellus. The sequence goes on from NC_138908.1 coordinate 56,848,580, forward strand.
GGATCTTACTAGACCCTCCATTCAAGCAGACTCATCTTACTAATCAAGTGATTAAAAAAAAAAAGATAATTTTCTGATAGATCAGGAGTTTAATTCAGTAAATAGAAAGGACCTTTCAGTACAGAAATGTCATAAAAGCAGTAGGCACCTGGTGTGAACAGAAGAGTATGTGAGATCTCATTTTCTATAGTGACCAGTGCAAGCCATCACTGGTTACGTGTTTCTCATTGTCCAGCGGTTCTTATCTCCTTTTATTAGTACAGCTTTTCATTTGTTTGTGCCTTAAACTCTTTCTACAAAGTTTAAAAATGAATTTTAAAATCGCACTTTTCTGCATCATTTCTCTTCAAATTAAAGGATTTAAATTTCCTGTACAGTATGGGAGATACTGTTAAGAAATATGATTAATGAAAAGAGTCTCACAACCATGACTGGATAAAAGGAAGTTAAGTCATGACATACTTGTAGGCTGTGCTTCTCTGCTTTCCAGTTTAAAAGGCATTCTGGGAATTCCTACATTCTTTAGAAAAAGTACTGCTAACAGTATCCAGCTGTAGATGGAAATACCTTTTTTATCTTCCTTTTATGGTGTTCTTGCTGAGAGAGATGTCACATGAACACACTTTGAATTTTTACAGAAATTAAATGAGCTGCTGTGGGCTTCCCATCTTCCCTGGCATGCTACAATCCCATCATTCTTAGCCTCTCTGTCAAATTGCTGTAAAGACTCCTACGTAATGTTACTGTACCCTGCACCATTGCTGCTTATTTGCAGTTGCATCCACACAAAGAACTTTATAAGCCAGGAAAAAAAAAAAAAAGAGAAATCAAGAAAAGGAAGGCAAACTTACAAACAGGTGGGACAGTGACAAGGCACTCGTAACTTTGAGTATACTTTGTAAGACCTCATGACACTTAATCAAATTATCTTAATCAAATCAACGGACTTTGCCCCAGCATTTCCAGAAGGGACTGCATTCCCCTACTCCAAGGCAAAATGAAATACAGGCTATGTCTGACAGCTATGGCAACCAGCTCTCACAAGTGTCACTCTTGGACACTCATCAGATTTATAGTAGTCATCAGACTACACTAATTGGCAGTTTAAGACCAAATGGCAAGGCATGTGGTTTACACTTTATGAAGCTTTGACACACTCTACTCCAGTGTGTTGAAATAAACCTGCCTTATATATTTCTTTTAATTTTGGGTAGGAGGAATGCTGAAAAAAATTCTTGAATGACTTGTACTGGTTTTCATATGTCTTTTAAGTACGATTTTTCAGGTTAATTTACAGATGGATTTACAAAGAATGGAATCCAAGTGATTGAGGACCCGACTCTGTCAAAATAAAGACTCCTGTACAATAAATCCATTTTCCCCACTCCAGCCAAAACTATTAGAAGACACTTCAGGCATTTTAAGTTACTATTCTATAGATATTTTTCTGGTAAATTAAAATCCTTATACTAAGAGCAATTTCAGTAGAAAATGTGGGTGGATCTAACTGCTTGTTGCTGCTGCTTGTCCCTCTCACTTTGAGACACTCCCACCACTTGCTAAACTTCTTTGTTGGCTGCTCAAGCTCATTAACAGAGCAGAAACCTAATCCAGAAAGACAGTTTCCTGCACAATTAACAAGATGAAATTGTTCATTATCCAAGGAAGGAGGAGAAAACTCACAAATGAGAACAAGAGCAGAAGAGGTGGAAAAAAGAGAAGGAAAGTTAGTTTCCTCTTTCTTGACAATAGTGAGATACTGCAGCACTAGAAATAAGACTATTTATGTCTTATCAACAAATAACTTACAGTTTACTTCAAAAAAATTGTAATGCTGAATTATGTGTCAATACAGTATTATGGTGCAATAGAACACTAAAGCTTGTTTTCCCAAATAATAGAGTGCTAATGAAATCTAATACCAAAAGTATCAGAAAAGGAAGGTAGTAATCATAACTAGTCTTGCTAGGTATTGCTTATTATATGAGGGTTTTTTAAAAGCAAAGGTTATAGTTATTTCTATAGACACCCATGTGCATTAAAAATCATGCCTATGGTTTTAAAGAAAAGAAGGTGGTTCAATCAGTGCCATTATTTTGATAGACAGAATTAGAATGTAAAAATGGGAGATAGTAAGTATTTTATATGCAAAGATGTATAAAAACAGAAGATGAAATGTAAATAAAGAGTGCACAGTTGTGCCTAGTGAGGTCTCAGATTGGTGTTTCTATGAGAAGGAGGAAAGAAGATCAACGTGATTAAGCAAAGGAAATAACAGAGCAAGGGGAAAGCTGCTCTAAAAGAAAACTGCAGAAAACAAAAGGGAAATTGGGACAGCAGAGCAGAACCAAGAAACCAAAAGAAGCAGAAAAAGGAAAAGTATATAAGGGGAAAAAAATGAAAGAACTAAAACAAGGATAATTATGATTTGTAGAAGATAAAGTCTCTGAAATACACTAATACATTCATTTTCCCAGCTCAAGCATCAAAGGCAAGTTTTTGAAATAATCTGATTTCTAGGATTCTGCCTGCTGCCATGTAGTATAGCAACTGGTTGCAGGCCTGAACAGAGTTTGGAGGATGGAGCACCAATCAGCTATCCCTGCACAAAAGCACTTATTATAGGAAAAGGTTGCCTTTACAGCAAGTAAATGTATTCCCTATTTGGCAGAGTTTATGCCAGAAGGAAGAAGGATTTGAAAATCTTTTTCAGTATCCTTCCTGTTATCCTGGATAGAAATGTACATACATTAAATCCTTTCCTTGCCTAGTTGATTTCTTCACCTCGTCCCACTATCTGTTTGTAACTCACGGCAATTTTTAATACTTTTTCTGGCTGTTTATATTTTGTCATCTGAAGCTCAACAAATTTCAATGTATAATCAAGTCCATTTCATAGGTGCATACATCTTACTAAAAGTTATGATCACTGGTAGAACAAAATTACACCCTTAAGAAAAAATTTAAAACGTTTGATCTTAGGTAGTTACACAACTATATACTCTGAGAGTGACCCCTCTTTAGTTGTGAGAAGCTGGAAACACTTCTGTTTCACTGGACTCTAGCACCAACTCTTGAACAGCTTAACTGATCTAGAGGGCTAAAGAGAGGTAGGACAACATAACCATGTCCATTACAGAAGAATATAAAGTTATAAAAAGCATGGGAAACAAATTGCACTTGGCACATGAGACCATCATGGGAAGGGAGATACTCAGCTTCTTATTTTTTGTTTGTGGGGGAAAAATATACGTTGGTAACTATCTACAAAGAGAAAAAAAATCTATTCCATACAAAGTAAAAAGCAGTGGTAGTGTGTACTGTACTTTAATTAATATGGCAGTGAAATGACTGTTAAAATAGAACATGAGTTCGTGGAAAAAACGTATGAGCAATGGAAGATAGGATGGTAATGATTTCATTTTCAGAGATTTTCATGGAGTAGCAAGGTAAAAGAAAAGCACTTTGCTAATAAATAGAAATATTTGTATCCCCTACTAAATATTAATTCTGTATCCTGACCCTGAATTAGGGTAATTCAACAGTCCTAGATAAACCAAAAGTACAAAATATTGGCAACATTTCAGAACAAAATTGACCAAGTCTGAAACACAGTCAGCATTAAAATAGTGCTTTTCATTGTTGTTCGTTCTAAAAACAGCTATGAAACAAATGTTTCTCACACTGTTTATTGTTATTTTTAAAACTGGCATGGTGTCCATTACAGCTCTGTGAACTATTTGTATATATCTCTAAATCAACGCAAAGTGACGCTCAAATTTAACATTCTGTTCTTTCACAAGCCCAAACACACGCTAATAATATTTACTTACCAGGGAAGCTGGCAGATCCTCTCCCACCAAAAGCCCTCCCTTGCTCCATCCCAAAGGCCTTTCCATGGCCCTTTAGCTCCCTGAAGCCCTCTAAAACTGGCAAAGAGGAATACTGAGATATATCAGAAGGCACAGATCATGAAGAGAGTTAGGATTTATTCAACCCGTAAGAAGTGTATAGGAAGCAGTTTACAAACCAACAGCGTTCTGCTTCTGAATCTGTTATCAAAACAAATTCAACAAGTTCTGAGGTAGACATGCTGGAGGGAAGGGATGCTATCCAAAGGGACCTGGACAGGCTGGAGAGGTGGGCCCAAGCCAACCTCATGCAGCTCAACAAGGCCAGCTGCAAGGTCCTACATCTGGGTCGGGGCAATCCCAAGCACAAATACAGGCTCGGTGGGGAATGGCTGGAGAGCAGCCCTGAGAAGCAGGACCTGGGGGTGATGATCGACGAGAAGCTCAACATGAGCCAGCAGTGTGCAATTGCAGCCCAGAAGGCCAATCGTATCCTGGGCTGCATCAGAAGAAGTGTGGCCAGCAGGTCAAAGGAGGTGATTCTCCCCCTCTACTCCACTCTCACGGGACTCCACCTGGAATGCTGCATCCAGCTCTGGAGTCCCCAACATAAGAAGGACATGGACATGCTGGACCGTGTCCAGAGGAGAGCCACGAGGATGATCCGAGGGCTGGAGCACCTCTCCTATGAGGAGAGGCTGAAAGAGTTGGGGCTTTTCAGCCTGGAGAAGAGAAGGCACTGGGGAGATCTTTTTGCGGCCTTCCAGTACCTAAAGGGGGCCTACAGGAGAGCTGGGGAAGGATGTTTTACTAGGGCATGTAGCGATAGGATGAGGAGGAATAGCTTTAAACTAAAGAGGGCAGGTTCAGATTGAACATTAGAAAGAAGTTTTTCACTGTGAGGGTGGTAAGGCACTGGAACAGGTTGCCCAGAGAGGTTGTTGAGGCCCCATCCCTGGAGGTGTTTAAGGCCAAGCTGGACATGGCCTTGGGCAACCTGGTCTAGTGAGAGGTGTCCCTGCCTGTGGCAGGGGGCTTGGAACTCAATGATCTTCAAGGTCCTTTCCAACTTAAACCATTCTATGATTCTATGATTCTATATATCTGCATTGACTTCTAAACAGGACTAAAACATCAGACAAGTAAATTGATTTCAAAAGGAAACAAAATCCTTAAAGCTGTCATTTTCAGATTTTGTTTTAGTTATACAGACTGTTGTAAATCCTCCTTTTATCACTGGACAAGATCTATTATATTGAACATTTAATTGTTGCATTCATAAATTTTACTATTCATATATGTTTTCATAGATCAATTAAACTTGCTTTGCAGATCATTATACTGCTTTAATCACAGAATTATAGAATGGTTTAGGTCAGAAGGGACCTTGAAGATCATCTAGTTCCAACCCCACTGCCATGGGCAGGGACGCCTCCCACTAGACCAGGTTGCTCAAAGCCCCATCCAGCCTGGCCTTCAACACCTCCAGGGATGAGGCATCCACAGCTTCCCTGGGCAACCTGTCCCAGTGTCTCATCACCCTCAGAGAGAAAAATTTCTTCCTAATATCTAATCTAAATCTACCCTCTTCCAGTTTGAAGCCATTCCCCCTTGTCCTATTATTACCTGCCCTTGTAAAAAGTCCCTCTCAAGCTTTCTTGTAGGCCCCCTTCAGATACTGCAAGGTTGCTATAAGGTGTCACCGGTGTCTTCTCTTCTCCAGGCTGAACAAGCCCAACTGTCTCAGCTTTTCCTCCTAGGAGAGGTGCTCCAGCCCTCTGATCACCTTTGTGGCCCTCCAGACCCCCCCCAACTGGTCCATACCCTTCTTATGTTGTGGGCTCCAGAGCTGGACGCAGTATTCCAGATGTATGTTAACTCCATGCAATATTTTCAGGTCTCTTCATCCATTGTCCATTTCATTTCTTCTGTTCTTTTCTGCTTAGTAATTACTGAAATTTTCAGACTAGTTTATAAGCAAAAGTTCTTAGAGAAGTATGATACATATTACTTGGTACTGGTCAGAAATTTAAAACGGAAAGTAGTGATTTTTCAGGTTCTGCTATCTGCTTCTTAATAATGGGTGACCTGAGTTTAATTCTTTGGTTATTTCTTATATGACTAAAGGACTTAATACAATGAAGTATACAATACAGGGAAGCAGAAAGAATCTTTTTTTTTTTTTTGTATTTCATTGCCACTATTGCATTTTATTACTTTAAGAGCTTCTGAGTACGATGTCCCATTTAACAACGCATATTGCTTACCTTGATTGAAAATCGCTTAGGCAAAAGATACAGACTGTGTTAGTCAACGCTCCCTGATCAGTGTTTTCCCTATGAATGAGCCTAGACTGTTTCTTTGGAAAGACATATTTCTTCCCTTTAATTTTAAAGCAGTAAGGAGGATTGTGGGTTCTTTTGTTTCTGGAAGCTCCTTATGCTCACATGGCAGAGATTACCATGGTGGCACACGGTTCTAAAAAGCAGTTGTCATTCAGATGAGGAAGTGCAATTGTGCTCTTTCCCTCTGCAAAACTTTCAGAGACCCTATTTCTGGTTTATGTTAACCTTAATCAAGTAAAAAGTAAAGGTGAGTTGGTCCTATTATTTATTTCAGCTTTTTAAAAAGATTGCCAAAGACAGAGTTGCATAATGCCATTTTGCAATTGGTAAACGTAAGCACAGAGAAGATACATTTTAAATATTTGCACTTAGGCAGGCTAATATATTAGCACTGTTAGAAGATGGTGATCTCTAACATTCTCATCACTACAGTAATAAATTAACAGATTGATCTTGATTAACTCAGTGCCCATTGGAAAACCAAGATACACATTTCATATTAATCCATGAATAACAGGTATAACGTTCTATAAGAGCAGGTGTAATATGAAACTATATGATTTTCAGATGCTAGTTCTATGGAAGCTCCATCTCCCTCTTGCTTCTGTTCATCTTTTAGTTAACATTTTGCCATGCCATTCTTTAAGAGAATTGAGAAAATTATATGAAATAGTGGGTCCTTTCTCTATCAACATTATGTTAAAATACAGCAAATGAATTGTTAGTAGCACTCAAGATTTCTCAGCTTCCCCCATCATTGTGTACTGCCATGCTATTTTGATTACAGATTATGACCTATCATCTGCTATATTTTACATCCAAACAAAATGAAACACTGAAAATAATGAAATGAAGATTTAGGATTTCCTTTGCAGGTTTAGTCTAGTCTCTAGATATATGCATTGGAATAAGTTTTTAGAATATTTCAAGTCACTGTTGTCTCCCTAGAGCACATACATTTAGCAAGTAGGTAGTTATTTGATTTTTGTTTTTCCTCAGTGCTACACTTATTATTATTCCTAACTCCCCTGTTTTTTCTCTTATTCTTTGCCACTGGTCAGTCCTGTCTCTATCTCTACTCTCACCAGTTGCTTATTCCATCATCCTCCTTCCACATAAACCATGCTGACTGTGACCAGCATTTGCTATCCACTGTGGTCTGTAAACCAGGTATCCCAAGCTGCGTTTTTCAGATTGTTGCTGCATTCTGCCTTCCAGTTGCTCCTCAAAGTCTGAGCATTATTCCTTCTCCACCTGAATAAGGATTTTACCTCACCATACTGCACTAAATAACAAATTTCTGAATTAGTTGCCCTCATTATCATGCTAAAGAGTCCTGTTAAGAGGCAAAGTAAGTTGATACAGCACTGTAACAACATTATTGCGTGGCTCTTTGGCCACAGATGCAGAATCACGGCTGTACAAATCACGTGCAATCCCTGAGGGATTCAGGGAGCATAAGTGGATGGTAAGTCATGGTCAGATCATGCCATCCCAAGGTAAAGCATGCTCACTGTAGCTGGAATGTTTGCAGCAGATATGGCTGAGTCCTAAGAAGCCTCTAGGAAATATATGTGAACTGATCTGTTTAAAAGCTTGTATTTTAGCCACATTTGGTAGTTTTACTTTTCATTTTTTTAAGACAAGCAGTAAAAAGACATCTAATACCAGAACTAGGCCATTGCAACATTTCAAGCTTTTTCTAAGTTATATGTTAACTAAGACATTATGTAACATTAAAGTATTTATTCAGTTTTGATTTCAGAGCCAGATTCTTCAGTGCTAATTCAATCTTGGTCTGTGTTTAAGAGCTCACATAGCTGTGTTCATTAGGACTTTGTAAAATATCAGATACTATAATTGATTCCAAATGTACTTCAAGAAGATGGCTGAACCAACCTTAGCAGCCGTTGATTGGTTGTCAGAAGAACCAGTTCCATTTCTTTCACTCCACTATCCTGGTTGTGCAGTCCTGCATCCTACTTGTACTGACTGCAATACTGATCTTCTGTGATCCTTCAGCGGGCCAGCTAAATTTATTCAGCCAAGAAAAGCATTCCCCTTTTTAGGCTGGTCTCGGTATAATGAAATCTTAGATTGATTCAATCAGAAAATTAAACTTCATCTTCATATATGGGCAAATCTGTGTATATGTAGGTATAGTCAGACCGTGGTCAAACAAAATGCCATAACTGATTATAGGCCACCTAGAATCCGATAGAGAGTATGTTTTGATGGAATTGCTTATTTCATTTGCAGAACTGTTTTAAGGAATCTCTTAAAATCATAAATCATGACAGCTCTGGAAGCAGAAGCCCACTTTAAGCAGATGAGGACTTAGGAACTCCCCTAGAAGCTTTACAGTGTAAGGAACTGCAGGATTCCTTCTTCCCAAATCTTTTGCTTTGAGCTGCATAGTGGAAAGATGTATGCCTTTATTGGAATTTCTGTGATTTATAAAAAGGGCTTCATAAACCTTTGCCTCAAACATAGCAAAGGAAAATGACTGTAATTTATTTCCTATTGCTGAGGGACCTTCTTCAAACTCTGGAAAAGACAAAAGCACTGAAAGATGAGGAGCTGTGATCTGATCTTGCAAAGGGGGGAGCATTTTTATTCAATGTTTTTCAAGCTAATGTTTGGTTTCATTAACACCTGTTGAACTGAAAAACCAGACAGACATCTGAGATCTGAGATATTTTCTTGAAAGAAAAGAAAAAGTTAAGTTTTTGCTGGAGCTGTCATCTCAGCAGTTTGTATTGGCGTGCTACCTGAAGTACAAACAAAGGTTATAATTCCATTTCTAATGTAAAAAATAACAAAATAAACCCCCATGCATGTGCAAAAGTGAGTCTTCTGAAAAGTAACCTTTTAGACTTCCTGAATTTTCAAAATCTGCGTACTCTGTTGCATAATACCTTTAACTCCTAGATAAGAATAAAAGAGGACAGATGTTTATTTCCCAAAGAATATCTCAGTACCTTGTCGTCATGATACACCTGTTAGGGTCAGCAGTATACAGTTCTCTCCATGACAGAGAGAACTTTTTTATTGCCTAATAAAACTAGATTGGGCAAGAGAAGTTCTTGCAACGCAATGTCTATTACATAGGTTTTCCTAATAGATAACTTCTACTGATATAAAGTATTTGCACAGGCAATGCTGTGATCATATAGTCATATTCAGTATTTAAAAGCCAATGGACACAAATAACATGATAAGAGGTTTAACGTATCCAGTATAAAGTAACTGAATTTGCATTGAAGGTCTATCAAGTTTACCTTTGAACCATGTTAAAGAAGAGCTAGAGACAAAAAGAAAGACTAGAAAATCACCCGCTGAGCAGCAAATAATTCTGATGTTGTAAGAAGTATACAGTGTAGATCCTCCTAGCCTTCTCCTTTGGAAGGTTTACAGAGGACAGTGGTAGGCGTTTGTCAGGATTGGCAGTAGATTTTGATGAATACATCTGTTAGAAATGGCAGTGATAACAACAAAAATAAAACCCACTACCATCTATTTGACTGTAATCCTACAGTTTTCAGGAAGGAGAGGTGTTTACCATGGAGACGCAGCAGCAGCTTCCCTGCTTGGCCTTGTGTCACAGAGATGTCTGGCAGTTCAGTTGATCACAGCATGAGGGAGCAAGCTAGCAGACGGAGAACAAACCAGTGATGTTTGGAGTTGATTCGCTTTATCTCCTCTGTGGATATCCCAATTCCAAACATAAAAGGAGGTGGAGTAGGAGAAAGGTTTAACTTGTGTTGAAGGGTTAGGAGACCTTTTTCTTGCCAGAGGACTGGAACCTAAAAGCCTGTGGGCAAAGCCAGCCTAGAGTCCCTTCCTAACCACACGGTTGTTTCAGCTGCTACAAGAGAAAGTCAGGGCCACAAGTGTACCTGTTGGACCTACTGGCCCTGACAAGCCTCACCCAGGTCACCCACTGCCCATGAACCCAGGGTCTTCGTTTCATCTCAGCCCCAGGCCCTCAGCTGTCTTGCCAGAGCAGTGATCTCCAGACTAGTTTGGCCCTGCTGTCTGGATGGACCTCAAACCAACACGGTAGCCAGTTTGTCTCCTGTATGGGTCCCTTGGATGTCTATTGTCCACTGTGTCTAACCCCGTCTGCCAAATGGACTTCAGATTCAAGCCGAAACTTTGTCTTTAGTCCGATCTCTAGTCTCTTCTCCTTTTGGTCTTGCCTGGAGTCTCTGGATGGACCCTGGATCTGATTGATCATTTGTCTGGGACTGTCAGTGGATCCTGCTACCAGTACCTGGATCACCCTGCTATGACCAGACCCTGTGCAACCATGCCCTGCCAGGGACCACCCTGCCTACTCTGGAGACTCCTCTTACTCCTGGAGGACCTGGTCTGCTCTGAGGGAACAGTAGGCCCTCACTGCTCCTTGACAGGGGAAATGGAGAAACCACACTAACAACATATAGTACCTCAAAAACCTTCAGACACTTGCCTTCTTCAGCCATTTGCCCACACAAGAAATGGGATTGGAAGGACTTTGCTCCAAGGTTAATATTCAAGGATACTTAGATGTTCCTATCTTCCACATGTCTTTTCTTCTGAAGTCTTAGGGATTTTTTTAACTCCTCATTTCCTTCCTTTCTTCACAGTGCTGTACTTGCTTATCAGAGCTCTCTATGTCATTCTCCCTTGTCAAAAAGATCATACTGACAATTTATTTGATAAGAAAAAGAAACCTATATTTGAATATTTAAACATCAATAGAAAAGGTAGTAGATTATATATCCCCCTGCATCTGTGAATGTATATCCAAGAAATATATACAGAGCCTAAATAGTTTTGCTTGCTACATTCATTTTGAAGAGGAGAAATACATTTGATTACACACAGTTTGTTGTACCAATATTTAATTATTATTCCTTTGTGATATGAAATATACTTTGAGATTTATGATATAGAGTTGTAGAATATTGTAGGCCTGCTCTATTGATCTAGCAAGTGTGGAACATTATAGCAGATTTGTTAAGGATTGTATTTTGAACACCAACTAAAATGAAAGCTGCACCATGAAGACACTGAAGGTATGGATGTGCATGTGAGTAAAAACACTTCTTTGGGAGGAAGCACACTTCAGTTTCACTAAAGTTCCAGTTTATCAAATAACTGAAAACAAACAAGATTTGAAATTACATGAAGTGTCAGCTCTAATCAAGGTGCAGGGATACTTCTGAGTTCAGAACAAATAAAAGCTTGTATCACGCAGGGACTGTCAGTTAAAGAAGATTTGCTTAAAAGCTTGAATATATATTAATCTAACATTAAGATGTTTACATAGCAAAAATCTCACTGAGGAAGCATGACTATGGTTCCTAAAGAAGCAACAGGATAGTGTGTTTATCTGGTGTGATAATGTTACCTGGTCTTTTGTGGAGGGTGGCAGCTCAAAACCCAAACCATTATGATCTATGAGAAATCCACCACATCAGCTGTGTTATCTTACGTACTAATGTGTGTTTTATTTTATGATCCAGCTGTAGTCATTGAAAAAATAGTAGTGGGTAAAGACTGCAAAAACAGCTCCTGGCCCATTGGCAACAGCGGCTGCATTAAAGCCCCTGAGGTTTGTTATGGATTCAGGAATATGTAGTTGACTGGCTATCCACCCTCAACACGACATTGCTGATCCTACTGCATATTCTGATGTTTGTGTATCAGAAGAACACGTCATCAAAATATTCTGTTAAGTTCAGGGACATGAAAACTGTTTCCTGGGTACGTATTGCATGCAATTTGTGGAGCTCTTAAATTTTGCTGGTGTAAAGGGATCAAAAAACCAAACAGGTGGCAATTCAGCCCTCACTCAGTAAATACTGGCAGATGCACTGGTGAGAAGTAACTTTTTTGCCCCACTAGTGGCAATTGGTAACTGCTTGTGAAAGAAGTTTGATGTATTGCTACTTTACTTAAATAGTAAGTTTAGGAATAAAATTAAGTAGTTCCTGGCTAACATCTTTATGTATAATGACAGCTATAGTGCTTTTTAAATCTTAAGTAAAGAATCATGTTATAGATTAAACATTCCATAAGGAGAAAAAACTGTCAAAAAGATGTCACAAATTAAAAGGTAGAAATGTTTACAGTACAAACCCAAAAGCAGGAACAACTGCATATTTTACCTTTTATTCTCTAAGGACTAAAATATTTTATTTGATAACAAGCATATGTATAAAATATGCATAAAAATATGTTTGTAATCTGTCTCCATTTACATATATAAGGATTGGTGGTGGGAAATTATATATGTGTATATATATACATAAATCCTCTAAACCATTATCATTAGAAATTGAGGTGATCTTCAATATTGAATTAGATACAGCTAAATTCTTGCACCCCTTGTGCCCCTGCATTTTAAGATTATTTCATGATAAGAAAGGTAAAGTGTTAATGGTTAATGAGAGTGTCCTCTATCTAGATTGACACTTAAAATAAGCCTGGCAATTAACAGACCATTTGGTAGGCATTCTTCACCTGATCTGTTAGAGACTTTTGAAAATACTGATGATGGCCGGTAATTTTCTTAGAAATGGAAGCAGACGCGGTAATTTAAACTGCTAAAACCTTTCTTTCTGTTGAGGAATTTCTGCAGAAAAAAAATCTAGCATCAGGACAGAAGTCAGCATATGTTGGAGTCAGTCTGTACTGATACCCGCATGATTTGTTGGGGTTGTTTTTTTGTCAATTGTTGCAATGTCCTTAACATTGTGGGTGTTTTTCATTACTGTAAGGAATAGTAGATTGAGAAAGAAAGGATTATAAAGTTACTGCTCTTGAATAGCAAGCTGTTTTATTTATTCCACTAACAGTTTACATGGGTTCAGTTGGCAGCTGAACAAATTTGGGAAAAAAGCACGTTGAGAACTCCTAAGTGCAGAAATCTCAGGATGCTAACTGGCTGTAGAAATACTTCAGAGTGCCATCAGTACATCTTTGTATTCTAGTCCAGTATTCCTCCTTAGGTATCTGTAATTGGTCAGTGTCAGAAATAGGCTATTGTTGTAGATAACACTATAGTCAGACGCAGTTTTTAAGTTCTGCGATACAGTGGTGCAGAAGCACATCAGCTGGAATAGACAATCAGCTTAGGGTGATAGGAGGGAACTGAAGTGAATCTCAAAAAAATACAACACTATTTTGTTATTGTGATAGTTTTTGGCTTAAAGGAGCGAAGAATGGTTGTTCCAACACAAACCTTGTAGTATTAGAATTGCAATACAGTTTTTAACTAAATCACAACTGGAGTCAAGACAAATTGCAGGACTTTTGTCCTTCTTACTGTGGCATTCAAATAAAAGTAAAAAATATGAATCTTAAGAAGAGTGCATATGCTGCGTTACTTGAATTTAACTGATATAGGACATTCCTCTTCATAATTTTGTGCTTTATCAAACAAAACTGGCATCCCTAGCAGCTACATAGCAAGTCACTTGATGTCAGCTCATTAGGTCAAGACATACCCATCTCTCAGCTTTGCGCAAATAGCTTTAATAGCAAGACACTGGTTTGCAGTGCTGTCCTCTCTTCCAGAAAACCTCCTTCCTTCTGCTGATGTACATACAGAAAACAGCTGATTTGTTGGCTATGTACTTTGAACTGATATATTTATTTGAAGCTACAAGATTAGGGTTCGTTAATTTAACACCAAAGTGTCATTCACATTTGACATCAAAGCTCCATTTTCTATTGCATCTCTTGTTCAGGATTCCTGTTTTGCTTGTTAAGGCCTTAATACAGTCTTCAGGAGGCAGCTAGAGAGCTGGCTAACTGATCAAGCACATAAGCCATGCTTGTATGCCTGCCACAGTAATTGCATGCAGCCCATGCTAAAATAGCCTGTGCTGAGTTTCTGAAAGAGAAAGCTTTAGCCATCGAGTGGCTTAACAAACCACTCCAGATGTATGACTCTGCTTTCCAGATGAAGTGGACATGCCTTGACATGACTGCCTTGTTGACCGGCACATCTCCCCAGTCTTCCTCCTCCTAAATATAGTTTTCAAATTGAAGCAAAACTGGGTTTAGTTCTAGAAGAGCCAGAAATGTGGATAGAAAATACGTATTTGGGGATGTTTGGGGTGCTTGTCTTCCCTCCCAGCCTCACTTCCTATAGCACTACAGGCAACAATAAAACTCTGGCCCCACATTGAAAAAAAACCAATTCTATCAAAGTTACTATTACTGGTGAGCTGACTGTAATGCAGCTTATTTCCTGTGAAATATCATCCTGCTATTGCCTGCCAGAGTAAAGGGATGAATTTTTAAGAACACTTGCTATTTGGATAAATTCTGCAAGAATATTTGGACAAAATCTGTAAATCATTTTGAAAAGCTTTGGAAGTGCTTTAAAAAGAAATTGGTTTAGGTACAAAATCATAACAGGAACTAATTTGTTACTGTCATAGTTTTAATGTATTTCTCTAATATCTCTATTCACTTTTGTTACATTATCTCAAGTTAAAAGTCAAAGTCATAGCAAAGTTTTAATTTCCTTCATGTTACGATCGTATTTATAAAGATTTATATTTATTTATAAAGAAGCAAATTATATAGGAGAAACACCTTAGCTGTTTGAAGTGAGCTTCATCTCATCTTAGTGTGTAACTTGGGGATCTCTCACTCTGAAACCAGGGACTTAAGTCATTACTCCACATACGCACTGGTGTAAGTTACGGGAGCCTATGCCAGCACAACAGGGCAGTTTAGATAACTCAGACTGTATCAGAGGAGTAGTTCCATGTTTACTACAGAAATGGAGAGCTTGCCTGTGTCAGTGTGAAGTCAATTTATTTTTAGGTTCGTAAGTAGTGATTAGTGATTTCATTAAATTCGGAAGGCAGGCAGTAAATCTGTGATACAATTAAGATGAAATCAATGTATGTCTTGGGAATATATTTTTATCTTTCATTGTCACTCTGTTTAAATGTTGATGCAAATACACATCGTCAATGTTGCTACACTTGGTCCTCTTAACAAAGATAAGAGTTCGTAAGGTTGCTGGTATTACCCTCAGGGACACAGAACAGAAACAGAGGGAAAAGTGGGTTCCAGTTAACCTCTCCGCAACCCAAGCCTAACATCACCAGAAGTTAAGGCAGTAATAAAGTTGACCCGCCACCCCCCGCCCCCAACAGCTACAGAAAGTGGCATGTGTTATTCCTCCCAAGGCTCGCAACTCGAAAGCAAGTCCACGCTCTGCTGCAGAAACACAGACACCCTCTTTCCACCCGAGCCAGCCTTTTGTGGAGGAAAATCCCGTTTCCTAGGAAAATCACCACCAGGGTCTACCCAGGCGAGCCGGGAGCCGGGCGGGAGGGGGGGAGGGGGGAGCAGCGCCGCGTCCGAGCCGTCCGTCCCGTCCCGTCCCGCCCCGCCCCGCCCCGCCCCGCCGCGGGGATGCTCAGGAGCCGGTGTTGGCGGAGCGGGGTCAGGGCCGCCCGGGACGGCCCGGGGAGGGGGGGAACGGGCGGGCAGGTGGCGGCGAGGCGGGGCGAGCGCGGCGCCGCCCCCGGGTCCCATTGGCGCCGGCGGTGGGGGGCCGCGCCGCGCCGCCCCCCGCGCTCAAAGTGTGGCTGCCCGGCGGCGGCGACAGGGGGACGGTGACGGCGAGGCCATGCAGAGCTGCGGGCGCTGGTGGGGGCGGCTGGTGGCCCGCGGGGCGCCGCGGCACCTGCGGCCGGTGTCGGTGGGGGGGGGTCAGCGGCGGTGGGGCAGCGGCGGCGGCGGCGGCGGCGGCGAGGCGGCGCGGTGCATCGAGCAGCTGCTGCCGCGGCACGATGACTTCTCCCGGCGGCACATCGGGCCGCGGGAGCGGGAGAAGCGGGAGATGCTGCGGGCCGTCGGGGTGCAGGTAGGTGGCCGCGGGGCGGAGGGGTCCTCCTCCCTGGTTGCGGGCTGTGGCGGCCCCAGCACCATCCCCGCCACCCCCCCGTGCGGTGGGGGTGGGGGGAGCTAATAACGGCGTCCGGTCGCCTCTTTGCAGACCGTCGAGGAACTGATGGATAAAACCATCCCGGCCAGCATCCGTCTCCGGAGGCCGCTGAGGATGGATGACCACGTCTGTAAGTGACCGCATGGCCTGGGATGTCCCACCCCACCCCCCACCCCTTCCGCGGGGCTCAGCCCTGCCCACCCGTCCCCTCAGCGCCGGCGGGGCAGGACTTGGGGTGCTGTGGGGTGCTGCCCCCCACCCCCCACCCCACCCCCAGTGTCCCCGGTAGGACGTGTCCCGAACAGCCCTTCCCGCTGAAGTAGAGCGCAGGGTGAGACTTCAGTAAGCGTAGCGGGACCGTCACCGAGGCTTTAAGCTGCACAGACCAACTCGGTAGTGTAGTTCGGGTGCTGCGTCCCTTGGTCTGGGGTTGGGAATCGGTAGGAAGGTGCCTGTGGCAGACCCGGGGCTGCCCGAAAACCCTTTTTTTTGAGCTGAAGTGCTACTACAGCGCGTTGGCTTTGTGCCGCTAGTCTGATACGGAGGGAAAAGTGCAGCTGAAAATCGTCCCCGTAGTGTGGACTGTGGCTTCAAATGGGGCGCTTGTCTTTTGTTGGCCCTTAGTTTCTCCAGGGCTTCTTTGTTGTCGTCATGTCGTGTTCTCCCCCCTCCCCCCATATAACCTGTGTATTCTAATAACATGCAAAACCCGTTGTCTCCGTTATACGGACTAGTGGCTATAGCGTTTTGAATTGCTCTGATTGAGCGTTTTGAATCGCTCTGAGACGGGTAAACTGCAGGAATACAAAACATCTGAGCCAGCAATTGTGGCACTACAATAATTCAGCAAATTGCTGTAGCAAACTTGATGGGATCTGGTGAGTTTCTAGACATTAGCGTTTTTAAAAGTTAGCAATTGCAACACAAAATTTCTATCTGTGTCACTGTGATCCTGATAGATACCTGTGAACATCATGCTGAAAATTGCGTGACTGAAATAAACCCTTAAAAATGCACCTACCTAAACAATTCCACAGAGACTTAACAAAGCTCAGTGGCCATTCAGATTGTGGAGTCAATTACATCAGTATTAACTTTGTGTTTGTATCAGGATCCTTTGCCTGATTTGTAGAAAATTTTGTCCCTTTCACTGGCTGTTTTTCACTGCTCATCCGTGGGCTGTAACTTGAGTGTAAACTTCAGGCCTGCAGCTCCGGTGAGATTCCCGGCCAGTTCAATCTGGTTGCTCCAAGATGACATCACGCACGAGAGGCAGCGTAACAATGAACAGCCAGGAAAACGAGAGCCTGAAAAGACAGATTCTAGCCAGGAGGGATACAGCGTTGACTGAAAGTTTCTACTTCTATAATGTTTTATTAGTACAGTGGTATTTTGGTAACTGCCCATCCTAATAAAATGGAGGGGGGAAGAGGAGTAGAGAAGTGGAATTTAATCACCTTCTTCTGTCTGTATAATTGCTGCAAGTATTGCTTGGCATAATTTTGTATGATTAATGTATTTTAATGAAGGTACTCCCTGGTTGATCAGTGATTTTTCACTCACCCTCAGACAAAATAACTTTTTAGATTATTGTAATTTTTAGGTCTGTAAGAGGGGTTAAATGTAGATTGTCAGTAAGAACTACTTCTTAAAAACCTTTCTTCCACTTTTTTCTTTTTTTATTTAGTATATGATATTCTGGTGAATTTTTACATTACTAAAACACATAAAAGTGATACAGTACAGTTAGGCATTAAAATAATTGTACATTATTGAAAACTAACCTGGTGATGTCAAAATCTTGATAAACTTTTATGTGTTCTCATGCTGATTTGCATAGGAGTTTTGAAGTGGATGTCTCCTACATTGCTGAGCATTAGCTGATGTCCTGTTGCGTGCAAGTTCTTGCCACAACAGGACCTCATTAGCTAACAGTGTATTTAGCTCACTGGCATTTTGCTCCACTTGCTATGCTGTTCTTGTTCCCTTAGAGTAAACTTTGAAAGAATGTGACTGTGATGCAGAGTCCCCCATTGCACAGCATGCAACAGTGAATTTTCAAAAGAGATGCTTGCATGAGGTACAGAAAACTTTTTGCTGCACACTGCTGCTTTTTCTTCTGCAGCCAGTGTGATGAACTAACTGTTTTCAGTAATTTAATGTGTGGATTTTTGTCACTAGTTTTCCACTGCATTGGTAGCAGAAAACTCCACAGCTTGTAAAAGAAAAAAGCCTCAGCTTAAACGTTGTGCAACTTCACATTGAACGTCTTGTACGTAGGACGCTGAGTAAAACTTGCTTGCTCGTTAATGTACTGTTGGAGAGAACACTGCCTTTTCTAATCACCAGTGTGGGATTTCTTATGTGAACATGGTATATCACTTCTCTATCATATCCCTTGAAATAGAGGGAAATACCCAAATTAGGAAAGTGTCACAAGAACTGTATTCTATTTTAAACATGCTCTTTTTATTTGTATGAAGACAATTTTGCTCCTACCACCCCCCAAACACATACATGCAATGAGAGAACGGGGCAAGGCAATTAAAAATGTGTTGTTCAACTTCGGCATTTATAAAATTTCTAATATGGCAATTCCTAGTGGTTTAAATATACACTTCCACTTTTCTGTATAACTTCAATTAAAAAAATACAATCACAGTGACTCCACAGGTTAGAGTGCAGCTGAATAAATCAGCTGTGCCTGAGCTACTCCTTTGTGTTAGGAAAAGCAGCTGAGCTTGCACTGAAGTCTCATTGAAGTCAATGCTTACAGCTACATTTAGATAACGCAGTCCAAGAAAACCAGGCACACACCATAAACAGTGTGTCTGGGTGAGCATCATAGGTCACTGCAATTATATTTGTGTTTTTTTTTTTTTAAACTTTTACAGCTTTAGGCCTTGTCTTAGGTGTGTTCATTTGATGTATATGTGTATCTTCAAATTTTTATTAGTTGTGACAGTAGGAAAGATTGTTTTGCATTACAGATCCCTTGCTAATATAACAAGTAGTTTAAAAGACACAAAATCAATAGGCTGTGTGTATGTAATAGCAGTAAAAAAAAATACTTCTGTGGATGCAGCTTATATTAAAGAGCTGTTTTAAACGGTACTGCATATTCCACTGCTCAGAAATAAAACCTCCGATTACAGCAGAAGCACAACATGTGTTGTCTTTCCTGGACATTTTAGCACAGCCCTACTCTTCAGTGGAAGAATCAAGCTTCATTACTTCCCTGAAGGATGTAATATATTGACGGGGAAAACCTCTAGTCTTAACTGGACAATTGTTTTGCTTATGTGTGAATGAAAAAGCCATTCTGGTAAATGCTAATCTTTGCTGGCACAAGTGTATCTACACAAGAAATGCATTTTCAATATCTGTTAGTGTTCCTGTATTGGTAGATTTCTTCTTATACATACATGCTCAGTGATGGAGAGGAGAAGGAATGTGGCTTGTGCTAGGAGGTTTCTGAAATGAGTTGCTTCCTTTTGTATGTAATACAGAAGTATCTATGTCCCTGTTTCAACCAAAAAAAAAAAAAAATGCCACTTTAAAAGTGGCTGCTGCCATGAGCCCACTGGCAGTGTTGTAAAAACACCTGAATATGCCACTGAAAGCCAGTAGGGGTGAAACAGCAAAATGTCTGATTTCCTATAACAATACGTTACAGTCCTGTACCTCAACCGATTCTGGAAGAGGGGCTTTTTTACAGTCAGTTTTTTTCTGCAGATACAGTTCAGGGAAAATGTTATTTTGGCCTGTAACTTCTGTTCAGTGGATATTTACAAGGCTCGACATCTGTTTGATACTTAACTGTGATCAGCTGGTATTACAAAGCTTTTTTCCCACTGTCACAGTAAGTAAACTTTAACAATCAGCTTTTCTTTAGGTATTGAAGGTGCTTTAGTACGTATGTAGTGATTGACCCATTTGTAGTAAAAGAACAGATCATCTTATCTAAGAGTAATCCTCTTTTCTTTTATCCCTGCAAACCTACTGTCTGTATCAGTCGTATTTATCCCTGCAATGCTGCTGTCCATCTTTAATTAATGGGTAGCCTTTGTACATGTTATATATTTGCCTTTTTGTTCAGGCTTTGAATATAAAAAAAAAAAAAAAAAAAAGAGTCTACAGACTCTGCCATGATTTTGTTTTCCAAAATATTCCCAGTTACATTCTCAAGTTTTAGAATTTATAATTGTTAGTTTATACAATCTGTGTAAGAAACTAATTGGGTCTCCAGTCTAAACATTTTTAGAAGTGATACAGCTCACAGCAGTTGTATTGTAAGAAAGACTATTTGTATCTTCAAATTTAACTGCTCTTCGTGCGGTTAAGTCTACTTTAACTATGATTTTATATTTAAAATGCCCCTTAAAAATTTATTCTGGATGAGTTTATAATCAGCTCCTGATGTCAGTCAGATTTTTCGGCCGATTTAGTCATTTCAGATTCCCTGCTGCTGGAGTCCACACTGTATGCTTTGGGTGCCTGTAGCAGGGACAACTGCCATCCTCCAGAATGTTGCCACAAGCGTTGCAGCAATCTGCAATACCAGTGGTGGCACTTTGCTCCTCACACTTTGCTCCTCACGGCGCTTTTGGGCTGCTGCTCCTCTGTTTGAAGGCAGCAAGCCGTGGGGGTAAGGAGAAGAAAGGCCGGCACGTTGCTGCCTCTCGGCCCCGGCGTGCATTATGTTCCTCGCAGCATCCTCGGGTTGCCTCTGCAGCCCAGACAGGCTGGGTGAGTGCAGGTGGCCTGAGTGAAAGGAGGAGGTAGCAGATGGCTTTCTGCCCACCTTGTGGGAAGCTGCTGGTCAAACTCAGCACCTGGAACAGGCAATTTTCTTGTGCTGTCCTGCAGCATTATTACATGTCTGACAGTGCTTTGGAACTGTTTTGCTTCAATATAATATAATATGATTTTTTTTTTTTTTTTAACAGAAATCAAATTAATTGCTAAAGCAGGATAAATGAATTCATCCTCTTTTTCTTATATCAACTGTTCTGAAATCTTGCTTCCTTGATCTCAGAAGCTAGATTTTTCTTTTTTTTTTTCAGACCTGACATAATGTGAGCAAAACTATAACAGACTAATAGTCTCCTCCCTTTTGTGTTGTACGTTTAAAGTTGTATAACTCAAACTGCTCCTCCTGTCTTGATTTCTCTCTCTTTTTTTTTTTGGGGGGGGTACCCTATTATTTTGCAGGTATCTCACAAGTTCAAGGTAAATCTACTGTGCAAACTGCTAAAACACTAGCAGAAATAACATTATTACCATCTTATAATCTGATAATTCACTGATAAATCATATTTTTGTGATATATTTTGCTTTTTCTACCTGTGGGTGTAGCAGTCATGAAGTATTCTCACAGAACTACTGCTGGGAGCCTCAGTGAATTTTCTCCACAGTTCTAAGGTAGTAGTGCTGCAAGATCAGTGAACTTTATTCTGGGTACCGTCTTTGATCATATTATCTAATGTGTTGACGAGGGTAATAAAGATCAACTGCAGTCACTTAGCTGGCAATTTTATTTTTTGCTGAACAAGGTTCTTAAAGACTTTATAGTCTACACCCAATAAAGTGAACTCGAAGACATTTCAACCATGTTGTCTTAGAAAACTGGAAGCAAACAGCTGAGTGATGGCCAGTTTCTAACCATTTCTTAACAGTAGTATTTTTTTTTTTAATTTTGTTTGATTTCCCTATTTTGGATATTGCTTCTTTATTTTACCTGTTGCCGGGGAGAATTTAAAAAAAAATATTGGTATTTCAACACAACATCTTGCAAACTGTGTTTTTTCAACCATTTGTGTTGAAGTTTGCCAAAATCCTAGTCTTCATATGTTTTAGCTTTAAATAAATAAATAAATGTTTACCAGGATACACTGTTTCCACTACATATGCTCCAAGGTATATACCTTATACAGCAGAAAAAGTCTGTGTATTTTTGTGGCTTTGGTGACAATTTTGTTGACCAAACTGGAAACTTTGCCACTTCATTTTGAATTTGAAAATGAATTTTTAGGCATACATAAGATCAGTCTTGTGGTTAGCATTCTTCTGCCTTTATACTAATGTTAGTTACTTACAGAGTGACCAATACAGTGTTAGACCCCTTTCACAAAAGTTATTATGGGAATACACTGTTAAAAGCTAGGCTTGGTGGAGTGGTAAATACAGCTGCTGACAGCGGCACGGGATCCTGTTCAGGCTGATGGGGACCTGGGGAGGTCTCCAGCCCCAGCCCCTGCCCAGAGCAGGCTCAGCCTTGTGCTCAGACCAGGTTGCTCAGGGCTTCACCCAGTTGGAATGTGAAACCCCCAAGGATGGGTGCACCACTGTGAAGAGCCCAGCTCTCCTCCACCCCCTCCTGCTGGTGCTGGGGAAGCTGTTAAGAATGGTTCCGTTCCCTTGCTCTCCAGCCTTTGGACCCCAACATATGTGTTAATTTCCGTCACCCTTGTCTACCTTAGTTTACTTGGATCCAGAACCATATCAGTGTAAAGCAAACACTGAATTGTGAAAATTAAACCATCGTAAATCTACATGGACTTACGTTTGGTCTATGGATAAACCAGGCTGTACAGACAAATCAGGGGCTGTCGACTTCTGTTACTCAGGAGTGCGGTTCCTTACGGGCTGCTGCCGTAAAGACATGCTGTGGTGAGCTGCATCAAGGCAGTGTAGGACATAGGGGAAGGAGTGTTCATCCCAGGTCTCTTCAAAGAGGCATACCGAGTGTGAGAGATGGGTATTTGACCCGTACTGCTGCTGTTACCTTCGTAGTGACCAAAGGAGCAGGGTAAGTGAGGTGACACTGGAGTGCAGGGGGTGTGCCCACCAGCATTTCAGCAGTCTGATTAAAACTAATAGCGTAACTGTCTTCACATATAGCTCATAAAAAAATGTAATAATTAAAAATATGCTCTGTTGGGATCTATCAGCACGGCTCTTCTAGGTGGGATGTGGTTCTACTCAAGCTTAATTGCCACCTAAGCTGCTTACGGTCTCGCTGGGCTTTTTTGCTTTGTGCCTAGGACCAGTTTGGAAACTGGTATTATTTCAGGGAACTCTAGCGCAAGTTCAGCGTCTTTGTGTGGTAGTTGTTAGCTATATTTGCTGAGAAATGAGTCTAGAAGAAACATCCAGTTGGGCAAACAAAGGAAAGGCTATCTGGCACAGAGCACAGTATTTGTGGTATGTGTTTACTGCAGAAATCGCACTCTTAATGCATTTTTGTGTGTGACATTGGGCTAGTGAGCAAGTTAAATGATAGCCAACTAAGACTGCATGCAAACTATCTTTCATCAAACTTCTGGTTTGCAAGTGGTAGAGGAAGATCTCTGCAGTGTTAAAACTCTCACTTAAAATAAACAAACAAGCGCAGGTCTGGAATAAACTGTGTGGGAGGAGTATGGGGGAGTGGAGCTGCTCACTATGCTTTAGAAACTTTGCCCTGGAGGTTGCTGAGATCAAGTATAATAAATGCATGACTCTTGAGTCTCCATAAAAAAATTCAGTTTACTGAAAACAAGAAATTAATCTTTATACATTAGATCTAATAGTAACACTGAGTAAAAGGCAGAGAAGAAATGAACTTTGAAGTGAGAACTGAAGATAAGTAAAAAAGTAACTTTGTGGAAGGTATAATGTGACTGTGGAAGGGATTAATTGAAACCCAGAAGATTTAAGAAAAGAAATATTAATCCTTGTGTATGGCATGCAATAATAGCACTTTGAGTGGAAGGAAGAGGAGAGATGAGTTTTGAAATCAGAGCTAAAGTTATAATATCTTTGTTTAGGGCTGCAGAAGAAATAAATTCAAAACCTAGAAAATTATTTGCAACCGGATTCCAGAGCATTAACTGTTTTGACTTGATCTCTCCTGCCTGGAGTAACTTATGGAGAGAAAAAAAGTTTTGAGATGTCCAGGGTCCAGGCTATTCTGCTTTGATGGTTTGTAGCCTCACATTCCAAAGTCTGCTTTTCCAGTTGCAGTGCATAATGAACAGAACTTGGTGCAACTGCCCCAGTACAGCAGTTTCCAAGGTCAGAGTTGGGGAAAAAAGAAAAAAAGGTCTGCTCCCCTCACCTAGGAGGTCTGGTGTCCAATTCCACTCAGGCTGTTAGGTTGGCCAGAGACTGAGGTGCTGGACTGTGTCCAAAGAAGGACAGACAAGCTGGTGAGGGGTCTGGAGAACAACTCTTATGAGGAGAGGCTGAGGGAGCTGGGGTTGTTTAGCCTGGAGAAAAGGAGGCTTAGGGACCTTATCGCTTTCTGCAGCTACCTGAAAGGAGGTTGTAGAGAGGTGGGGAGTAGATCACTTCTCCCAAGTAACAACCGATAGGACAAGAGGAAATGGCCTCAAGTTACACCAGGGGAGGTTTAGATTGGATATTAGGAAAAATGTCTTCACAGAAAGTGTTGTCAAGCACTGGAACAGGCTGCCCAGGGAAGTGGTGGAGTCACCATCCCTGGAGGTATTTAAAAGATGGGTAGACGTGGTGCTTAGGGACATGGTTTAGTGGTGGTTTTGGCAGTGTTAGGTTAATGGTTGGACTCAATGATCTTAAAAGTCCCTTCCAACCTAGACGATTCTATGATTCTATTCTATGATTCTATCTCTCTGCGGAACCTTAGACAGCCTACTGACCGTCTTTCTGCATCCTCAGGTACTAAAATGTTTTGGAAATCTTTCCCTTTGGCAGATGTTGGGCAGCACTATTCATTGACTGCTAGGAACAGGTTGATGGAATGTGATTTTTGCACAGCCTTCAGGACACTGTGAAGTGTGTAGAAGAGAGACCAAAGACTGAACTATAGTTGGAGGAGGGAGGGAGGGAGTGCGAATGCTTTCCATCTGAACATTTCAAAAGCATTCTGTTGTGATTACTCCAAATTAGATAGGCGGACTCATTTAAAAGTTAATCTGAAATGGAATTTGTTAGGCAAGAAATACTGTATTCACACTTTTTTCTTTTTTCTTTTTTTTTTAATAAACTGGTGAAGTATTCTGACACTGAATGAAAAGAACTGTTCCATTTTATCAGCTATTTAGGGAAAATGTGAGAAAATAAAATTACTTAATACTAAGGAATTACTCCTGAGTGCTTGGTGTAAACCCAGTTTGTGCAAATGTGGCTCTGTTAGAAACACAAAATCAAGTTGTGGATAACCATGGCTTCATCCAGTTGTTGATTCTGCAAGGCTTAGCTAATAAAAGGTACCTTCTGAGATATATTTTAATGCACATGCAAGAGACCCAGAATGTATTTTATATTAGCATAAAAAGGGCTCCATAAGCCGTTTTCCTACAGCCGTTTCTCTTGCTATTGTTTCCATGTTGATTGAAATCCTGTTATTATTCGGTTTTTGCCTTTTCCATAATTTTGGCAGAATTTAAACTTTCTTAGAAAATTTTACCAGGTTATTATTTTATCTTTACTGTTCTTGGTTTGCACCTTAGTCTGCTAGTTTTTATGCTTGCATCACTGATGTTGCATTTTTTTTTTACACAGGAGTACAAGGCATTTCAATTAAAAACTGTTTAGCATTATATATAACTGTATTAACTGACATAATTTCTTTTCAATTAGGTGAAAGTGAAATCCTTGAAACTCTATACAATATTGCAAGCAAGAACAAGATATGGAGGTCCTATATAGGCATGGGTTATTACAACTGCTCGGTGCCTCAGCCCATTGCACGGAATTTGTTGGAGAATGCAGGATGGTAATGTACAACATTTTCTTTTTAAATGTCTATCTATAAAAATACGTCTGAAGTTTGTTTCAGCATAGGCAAATATACCCCAAAGCTGTTTTCTTGACTAAGGCTTTCATACATTTGATACTAATGTGTAAGTGTAGGAACTGTGTTGTTCATGCTGAAGCTAGAAAGGAAAAGGAATACTTTTGACTTTAGAAGATGCTTTTCCTGTAAAATATTTCATTGATTTTTGTGACTTCTATTCACAGTTCCTATTTATTATGAACTGAACCAAGAATATTTTTTTGCTTTAAGGAAGTATGCAAACTTAACTCCTAAACTAAAGTAATTCTTTCCTAACTTCTGCCTAAATTTAAACCATCTCCCTCCTCCACTGGTATATGCAGTTTTGGGTGGAGGTAGTTAAATACTATGCAATATTCTGATTATGGTTTTCTTATGAGGAAGTAAGAAGCCTTGAAAATTTTAAAGGCTTTTCTCTTCGTATTTCTTTTTTGATTTTTTTGAAACCAGAGACGTTCAATAGTTTGCATGTGTATTCATGAAGTATGTTGTTGTGAAGAAATAATTCACCGTCTCCTGAAAATATGTAGACAGCAGTACTGGATAATTCATTTCTGAAGAGGCTGAGAATATTGTACTTTGTTCTCATCACCCAGCTGACATTTCAGTTTTTTGGGACAAGCAAAAGAATAGCTTGTCTGACAGACTTGAATTTGAATGTTATTGGTTTGGTCGTTGGGATTTTTTACTTAATTGTGAAAAGGAAAATATGTTGATGCATTGATTTATATCTTACGAACACCATTAATCTAAATAATAATGGAGTTTTGTCTCGTGATGTACTTTTTCTGACAGAGGCTCTAAAGCTTGATTATAAATACTCATTTAGCATTGACATTTCTCTAAAGAACTGTAACTCTGAATTGATGCAACAGGAAAACTAAATTTAATGTGGAGTCTCACTTTCCAACAGACTGAATGCCACTGCTACCCTTTTGTTTAGAAGTTCCTGTATCTCTAGTCAGTAACATCCTTTTTTTCGTACCATATTAAAATGACTGTCATCTTTATTACTAATTTTTATTTTAATAAAAGCAGTATTTAAAGGTTATATATATGTAAAAAAAAAAATCAAACAACCAAACAAACCAAAAGAGTGAAATTAGTCAGTATAAAAAGCTATTGTTACTTAGATGCTATATTGTTTTTTACTTTGGGTTGCCATGAATGGGTCTATGTATCTGTAGACCTTCAAGTCTATGTATTATTGGATTTGTCTGCTCTATTTGCATCTCAAACTTTTGAACTGATGAAAAAGTTGCACAGTTTGGGTTCCAGGAATCTATGCAGTAAGTCCATACAGTTTTATTTGACCATATGCCCACCTGCTTTTTGCAAAATACGCAATCTAAATATTTCAGTACAGTGCCACAAAACAAACAGTCTGTTGCTAGAGGCAAAAATAAAAATGGTTAAAAAGTAAGTGGACCAAAATGAACTGCATATTTTTAAATACTAAAAAATTGTATAGTGTTAATGAAACAACCGGGAGAGTCTACCCAGAAATCTGTTCTTGGAGTGTCCAGTAAAGTCAGACTAGGTGGCAAAAAGCTAGACTTTTAAATGGCTGAAGTGAAGGCTAAAATGTTTGTTGGGGAGAGGGTTTATGTGTATGCGTGCAAAAGCAGCTATACACGCTTTATGGAAGCTGTTCAAGAATTCAGACCTCTCCTTACATCTGCTGAGTGTGTGACACTTTCCATGCTAACACACTTCACAGTGCAGCTCCAAGGGAAGTGCTGCAAGCGGAGGCTTATTGTTTCTGCTCAGTTCTGCCTCTCACATGACTCGTAGTTCCTTGTTGCTTGGTATTTGTTAGAGCAAAGCTTGCATTGGAATACAACATAAGTTTATGAAAGATTGTTCATAGAAGTCTGCAGACACAGAAGTGAAGGGCTTCACAGTATTTAGGACACGTGAACATGCTAAGAGGAGGTAGGAAGCAAAGGGGTAGATTTCAGGGGGAGACTGTAGATTTCAGGGGGAGACTGTACAAAAATACAAAATGTATTTTTGGCTGCAAATGAGACTACTGACCCATACTGCTTGCTTTAGAAGATTACCACAAGTCTTCCCATATCTCAGATTCTCTTAAGAAAATACTCAACACTGTTGAAGTTTTAAAATTTTTGAAGCTTTTGGGCAATGATCTATAATATCTCCATTCACAATGAAAGCTGAATAGCTTAATTACTGTGACATAAAACTGTCTGACCAAAACCATACACTAATAAGTGCCTGGGAAGTCATCATGCAGGAATTTCTTGTACTGGTAGCTTTAGAAAAGCATCCTTTTCTTTTAAGTCTGAATCCCAGTTTAACTACTTCTGTAGTCATGAAAGAAACAATTTCAAAACATTTGGGGTAGATATTTTTCAGATTTTTTATCCAAAGAACACTTTGAAAATTAGAGAACAAGCAAAGAAATTTTATTGTGGACCTGAAACGCTGCAGTTAAGATTCCAGTCTTCTACGTGAGGGATTAGACTTAGTCACAGAAGGTAGAGGATAAGTGTCCCTTATTTTTGATACTTGATTTCCTTGGTCTTGGTTACTGGCTGCTGATAACATGTCATTGTTCCTAGCAATCTGTGACTAACAGTTCCATGCTAACATGGGATGGAAGTATTTTCCATACACTAATTAGTTGATATTACCAAAAATATTAGCCTATTTTTTTCCAAACAAATAAATAGCAGGCCAATGTGCAATTTACTTTCTCTTTAGAACAACTCAACTCTAAAATGCAGGCAGAAGGATTTTCTGGGGGGCATGCCACCAATTATGAGACTTTCAGCACAGACCCCTTCAAATATATGAATACCTGTCCTGCTGTTATCACGGAATCATGGAGTTTTCAGAGTTGGAAGGGACCTCTAGAGATCTAGTCCCACTCCCCTGCCAAAGCAGGATTGCCCAGAGCACATTACTCAGGACTGCATCCAGGCGGGTCTTGAAAATCTCCAGAGAAGGGGACTCCACAACCTCCCTGGGCAGCCTGTGCCAGTGCTCTGTCACCCTCACCGTAAAGAAGTGTTTCCGTGTATTTGAACGGAACTTCCTGTGTTCTAACTTGTGCCCGTTACCCCTCGTCCTGTCACTGGGAACCATTGAAAAGAGCCTGGCTCCATCCTCCTTCAACCCACCCTTTAGATACTTGTATGCCATAATAAGGTCTCACCTCAGCCTTCTCTTCTCCAGGCTAAAGAGTCCCAGATCTCTCAGCCTTTCCTCATAAGGCAGATGCTCCAATCCTGCAATCATCTTAGTTGCCCTTCACTGGACTCACTCCAGCAGTTCCCTGTCCCTCTTGAACCGGGGAGCCCAGAACTGGACACAGTATTCCAGTTGTGGCCTCACCAGTGCAAAGTAGAGGGGGAGAATGACCTCCTTCGACCTACTGGCCACACTCTTCCCTATGCAGCCCAGGATTCCATTGGCCTTTTTGGCAACAAGGGCACATTGCTGGGCCATGGATAATTTACCACCAACTAGGACCCCCAGATCCTTCTCCTCAGAGCTACTTCCCAGCAGGTCCACCCCTAACCTATACCAGTGCTTTGCATTTTTCCTCCTCAGGTGCAGGACCTTGCACTTGCTTTTGTTGAACCTCATTAGGTTCTTCTCTGCCCAGCTCTCCAGCCTGTCCAGGTCATGCTGGATGGCAACACGGCCCTCTGGGGTGTCAGCCACCCCACCCAGTTTGGTATCATCAGCAAACTTGCTGAGGATACACTCTGTCCCCTCATCCAAGTCATTAATGAATATATGAAACAAAATTGGACTGAGTATTGACCCCTGGGGGACACCACTGGTTACAGGCCTCCAACTAGACTCTGTGCCGCTGATCACAACCCTCTGAGTTCTGTTCCGCAGCCAACTCTCAATCCATCTCACTGTCACCTCATCTAGCCCATCTAGCCCCCCCATATGGGCTGTTATGGGTGCTTAGTCTTTATTCTGCTGTATCCTGTATTAACATATTCATTAAATTTTTTCACACCCAATGTGTGCTGAGCTCTTTTCCTTGTAGCAAATTAATTCTGTTCCCTGCCTTGAATATAAATTAATAACTGAAGATGAGAAGAATATTTGGTTTCAGAAACCAGCTTACATATAGGCTCCTTATTAACATATGTGTCAAAACAGTGTAGTATTTATTTGGGGGGCTTAAATGGATAAAAATACTTATCAGGCCTTGAAACCAAGAAGGCCTTTAAAGTCATACTAATCATAGAATCATAGGGTTGGAAGGGACCTCTGGAGATCATCTAGTCAAACCCCACTGCCAGAGCGGAGACACCTTAGAGCAGGTTGCACAGGAACCAGGCGGTTTTTGAATGTCCAGGCGGGTTTTGAATGTCTCCAGAGATGGAGACTCCACCACCTCCCTGGGCAGCCTGTTCCAGTGCTCTACCACCCTCAAGGTAAAGAAGTTACTCCTCATGTTTAGGTGGAACTTCCTATACTCAAGTTTGTGCCTGTTACCTCTTGTCCTGTCACTGGGCACCACCGAAAAGAGCCTGACCCCATCCTCCTGGCACCCACCCTTTAAGTATTTATAAGCATGGATCAGGTCCGCCCTCAACCGTCTTTTTTCCAGACTAAAGAGACCCAATTCCCTTAGTCTTTCTTCATAAGAGAGGTGTTCCAGTCCCCTAATCATCTTGGTAGCTCTATGCTGCACCCTCTCCAGCAGTTCCCTGTCCTTCTTGAGCTGGGGAGCCCAGAACTGGACACAGTACTCCAGGTGCGGCCTCACCAAGGCAGAGTAGAGGGGGAGGATGACCTCCCTCGACCTGCTGGCCACACTCTTCTTGATGCACCCCAGGATGCCATTGGCCTTCTTGGCCACAAGGGCACATTGCCGGCTCATGGTCATCCTGTTGTCCACCAGGACTCCCAGGTCTCTTTCTACAGAGCTGCTCTCCAGCAGGTCAGCCCCCAACCTGTACTGCTGCATGGGGTTATTCCTCCCCAGGTGCAGCACCCTACACTTGTCCTTATTGAATTTCATAAGATTCCTCTCTGCCCAACTCTCCAGCCTGTCCAGGTCTCTCTGTATGGCAGCACAGCCTTCTGGTGTGTCAGCCACCCCTCCCAGCTTTGTATCATCAGCAAACTTGCTGAGGGTGCACTCTATCCCCTCATCCAAGTCGTTGATGAATATATTGAACAGAACTGGACCCAGTACTGACCCCTGGGGAACACCACTTGTCACTGATCTCCAACTAGACTCTGCGCCCCTAACCACAACCCTCTGAGCTCTGTCTTGCAACCAGTTTTCTATCTACCTTACTGTCCATTCATCTAACCCACTCTTTCTAAGCTTCCCTATGAGGATGCTGTGGGAGACCATGTCGAACGCCTTGCTGAAGTCAAGGTAGACCACATCTACCGCTCTTCCCTCATCTATCCATCCAGTCACACCATCACAGAAGGCTATCAGATTAGTCAGGCATGATTTCCCCTTGGTGAATCCATGCTGAGTACTTCTGATAGCCTTCTCTTCCTCCACGTGCCTTGAGATGATGCCCAGAACAAGCTGTTCCATCATCTTTCCAGGGATGGAGGTGAGGCTGACTGGCCTGTAGTTCCCCAGGTCCTCCTTCTTGCCCTTTTTGAAGACCGGAGTGACATTGGCTTTCCTAATACCATACAGCAGAGCATGATGTAGAGGTCTACAGAGTACAGCTCATTTGATTGCTTTCATTTGATTGCTTTGCCCCCAGATGTTAAATACGTAAGAATAAAGTACCTGTACCAAGGACACCTGCAATCTTTACATTGGTAGTGTAACTTATTAAACTTCCTAGCTAGTAGCACTCAGCTCTTATGCGTTGCATTCTGAAAATTGCTGCGTACCGTGCAAAAATCTGATACAAACATTACGTAGCTGGTTTCTACTTGTAAACTGGATAGAAAAAGCTGCACAAACAACTGCAAAGCGTGCCAAACTGGCAGTGTTTATGCTTCAGGTGGAAAGTGGCACGTCTCCATGCCCTATCATCTGACTATCCAGCTTTCTCAAACTCATGGGTAAGATTCCGTTTTTGGAACACCCTGATAACTGCTTTTCAAAGATACATAAAGTTCCAAGTGACGCATCTGGAACTCTATATACAGTACAACATTTGGGCATTTTACAGGCTGGATGGAACGGCTTGCAGGTGGATGGGTCCCAGTTGTACAGCTTTATTGTAGTGTCTTTCTACACTGCAATATTTATGTATGTTCATATTTAAATTAAATACACCTTGTTTTGTTTTGTTTTGTTTCAGTTTTGGCCTTAATAGTGATGCCCAGTCCATGCAAGTCCAATAATTTGAAAATTTCATGTATTCATGACTGAACTTTAGTCTCAGTTTTCCAGTGTTGTCAAATGTATGAATTATCTTTTTTCTGTGGCTCATGTATGTTGGCTTTATATTCTGCTAGCAGTCTGTCCTTACTTTAAGTTGGTTTCATCTTGTTGATTGTCAGATCTTAAAAAGAATACTCTGTATAACTGCAAATCCAAATCAATTTTAGGTCTGCCATTGAATGAGATTAGTCTTGCATGCGTTTAAAACAGCAAGAATATAATTTATAACAAGATAAAAGTATTGAGTTGATTATGAACACTTTAACTATCCAGAGTCAGTCAGAGTCTAGAAAAAATCACTAAGGAAGATATATGGTGAACTATTGTGCTAGAACTTACTGTGTATTAAGAAATAAATTGGGCTTAGTCTTAGATCTTATTGACTGTACACCTACAAATACTAACCAAGAACTAATTCCTTGAATATTGCTTGATAATGGAGTTTTCTGAATCTTTGCGTGGAAGCAAGAGCAAACTTTACTATAAAGAAGCCATAATTGTTAATCCTGTAGTTAATGTATAGTCTGTTTAGTTGCTAAACGTAGAATAAACCCAACTCCCAAGTGTGAAAGCTTCTGCTCTTCCATAAGCCAGATTTTTGTAAAAGTTTGCCTTTGAAACTACTTTTACTTTTAAAGAGTTTGCTTTTAAATGACTTTAAAAAGTCACTTAACATGTAGTACAGATTCAGGCAGAAGTCAGAGTGCAGACTAACGCCAGCTATTTCATTTGAAGAAATTGTGGAGAAGTGGAATTATTATATTAAAAGATTTAGATGCTTAGACAGTACCAAACGACCTTCTAAAAATAAGGGAAAGTGTTTAAATATTTATTTTTTTTTATGTTATAAAAGGTGTCTTTACCTGTACAACTGTTAAACTTCATGCACTGTAATTTGTGGTAATACTGGAATTCAAGATTTCTTGATTGAATTTTTTCCACCCTTTCTGAAATTGGTTGGTTTTACTTCAACTGTTTTTACCGATCAAAAGGATGACATCAAAATCACAAAGCTTTATTAATTCTGTTTTGTAGTATAGTGTGCTATCCCAGCTCTGTGGGTAGGACTGAGGTTATTCAAGGGAACAGTCAAATTAGCAGCTACTAAGTAGCAGTTTAAGAATAGGTTTATTAATTTATTTTACACAATATAAAAACTTCCTTTAAAAAATCATTTGAGCATAAACTATGAGTGGAAATTCTTGAGACTTTTTTAATAGGTTTCTGGATAGCTGTTTTGAGTGGTCTGCTTTGAAACTTTCATTGCAAAGTCTATCTCTAATTAGATAAGATAAAATCTTAGGAAAGGGGGTTCTCATCAAGTGAGGATGGGTGAACATTGCTCATATCTTAAGAAAGATGCTTTGTCTTTGAAAACAAAATAGAGAATTTTGCACCATGTGAACAGCTACAACTTTAATGACCTTTAGCAAAATTTGCAGCCAAGTTTAATGTGAAGTATTGCTTCTCTAGTACTGATTTTTCTCTTTTTTTCCCTACCTGTTTCATTTTGCATCAGTCCCTAGTTAGTAGTGGTTTAATGAAACTGTTTTTGGTGAAATGGGCAATAAAGCCAGTATACTCAACTTTAACTAAAATCTCACTTCTATTAACTAATTATTCTGGCAAGTACCGACCAATGATTCTTGATTTTATTTTTCTTCTCTTGCACTGAGTAGTATTTCTGTAATGCATTTCAATTAATCTCAATGTTTTAATTCTTATTAGTCTACTTCTAGTTCCTCCTGCAAGTTATAATGCAAAAAAAGTCTTTAGCTGAAATAAAATGAGAAAGTAAGATTGTTAACTTCAAATACAGAGGAGTTTCTTTTATTAAGCAAGAACACTCCTTGTTCATGCAAAGAATTTGGGAATAATGCTTTTTGTTAGTGAGAACTGGGAGGGCAGGGGGACGCTTAGGAAAACAAATCTTTATACTCCCAGACTGAAAGTTTATCTGAGAAACTGAAAACTGGGTTTAGCAGCCATGGAGAAAAAAAAAAAAAGTTACTATTGAGATGAGCAATGTTGCATGCAGCCCAGGACATGGTCTCGCTTGTGAACTATGCAGTCAAGTATTTGATGATAAGTAGTTTAAAATTAAGTAGTTTAGTTTGGGAAAATCATCAATATTTATCTAATTTGGTATATAACCATTGCCTTCTGTCACTGCACTGAATAGTATATGTGAGAAATTTGAGCACATGTACCATTTAAATAGACAATAAATACATTAGCATCTTATATTACACTTTGAGTTTACTTATTAAGTATGTTTCTAGCTCTTCCATTCTCTTCTTCGAGATTTTTTTCCTACCTTCTCTCCTGCATTACTATTTTATTACTCCTCTCATCTTGCTCTATACCAAAGGTTCTGCAGCTTGTTCTTTAAACTCCTTTGTTGCCCACCTTCTGTTGACTTTACTTGACATGCGCTTCCAAATAGTTCAATCTCTTTAAAGATTATACTTTCACCCATTTTTCAAAAGTTGGGGGCTTACTACTACTACTCTTTCAGGAAACCAACTTTTGTTTTCTTCCATTGCTAAAAAACAGAGGCTGTGAGTGTTCCCACTTATTACTTGTTTCTGGCCAGTACTCTGAATTCAAACTGGTGTAAAGTCTGTGCTGAGTCACGATGGAATCCAATACCCAAATTTCCAGCAGTGCGAGGAGAGTCTGATCTCTGTTCTTGCCTTTCATGCCTGGACCTATGCTGCTTTGTTTTTCTGAACTGTTATAATGGAGTGTTTCCCTTAGATTGTTGCCTTTTCTAAGGAGTTGCTTATATTGCCTCTACCCTTTTGTTCTCCAAATGACAACAGGTAAAACTCACACCAGTCTCACCTCCCTTCACTAATACATATGGAAACTGTCATTTCACAAGAAATTGCATATTTCTGAGCTTGATCCTGTGAAATGCCAGGTGCCTTCCCTCCCATAAGAGGTGAGAAGACTTGGCAAGTAAAGGGCTTCAGAAACATTATTGAAAGATAATGGCAATACCTAGATATGTTTGAACTTGGCATTCTCATTTGCATATTGTGACTCGACTCAGTTCTCCCTCACTGAGCGCCTCTCCCTTCCCCAAGTTGCAGTCACACCTCTGTTTCGAAAGTAATTTCTCTTTTGAAAATAGAGAAATATAATAATTCTCCTGTAAAAAGCCAAGTCAATACCAGAAGAGAAAATATTCTCAGGCTTCCAGGACAGTAATAAATTACAGCCATCTAAAAAAACCTGTTTTCTAACAAGCTTTGGTGTTAGTGAGTTATGCTTTACAATTTATTTTTCCTATGACAAAGTTCAGTTACATATTGGCATAATTCTGTTAAACGTTTATTTTCCTAGACCCAAACTCAGAATTCTTTTCTTACAGGGTTACCCAGTATACTCCTTACCAACCTGAGGTCTCCCAGGGCAGGCTGGAGAGCCTGCTGAATTACCAGACTATGGTGTGCGATATCACAGGAATGGATGTGGCTAACGCATCTTTGCTGGATGAAGGGACAGCTGCTGCAGAAGCCATGCAGTTATGCCACAGGTACTATGTTTAAAGTCCCATCACACATGAAAAGAATGAGCAAAGAGTTTAACAAGATGAGAGGAGAGACTGCACTAGTTGGGTGCAAGTGCATCAATCATCAGCTATTTATATCTGACTGGCCCTGTTTACCCCTGTACCCCTCTATTGTCTTGCACTCGTTCCTCCCAGAATCACTTAGCTGTATCCCTTTTCTCCTAAACATCTCATAATAAGCCCTCGCAATGCCAAAATGCTCTTCTCCTGCATCCCATAATGTCTTCCCCTCTTCCCCCCAACCCAAAGGCAGGACCCAGGCAGTGTGTCTGTCTGGGTTAATTAATTAATTTGAGTTCCTACTTGCCTTGGGACCTCTGTGCTCCTCTGTGCTTGTGGAGATGGGCCAATATCTCCTGTGGTGGGCTTGGCAGTAGCAGGGACAGGACTTTCTTATTTTAAATGGACCAGAACTTCCATTCAATCTTGCACTTAATTTGGTTATGATAACCAAAATTTACAACTGCCTTTTAACTTAGGAAAACTCACATTTAGAAAATTGGGCTCCCCCACCTGCCATTGCCTCTCTGTGGGGGAGCAGAGGAGCTTTTATCCCATAACCTAACAGTCTGTGGCATCCATCTCTTGTGTCCATGAACGCTGAAGATGTGAATTTTTTTTATCATTGGTGGTTAAAAAGAGCTGTAAAAAACAGTGAAGTATGCCAGTCTAAGTTGCTAAAAGTGAAACTGTTACTGGTATATCCAAACTTACTTTCAGGGATCTGCCTTGTAGCAACATTTGAAAGGGATCTGCAAATCAAATGAAACCTGAGAGGCAACTGAAGGTCACTGTAGGACTGTATGTCAGGAAGGGGGTTACACAGCAGAGACTGTGTTGTAACTATTCAGTTGTTCAAAGCATCAATCTGACATAAAATCACCGGAGAAAACTAGGCAATTGTCATAGTCTCCATTTTACTGCTTTGTTGGCTCATGTTTGGTTATCCAGGGCAACACTGAAAATCTGTATTAAAGACCACAGTTGTATTCCTTTAAAAGAGTATGTGTGTGTGGAGGCATTCCTGCAGCTTCTTCAGTTGTCTCCTTGTTCTGTTTCGTAGTCTGTTTTAGTTTTTGTCATGTATAAATCTCATCTGACTGGCTGAAATGGACTTTCTTATTTTAAATGGACCAGAACCTCCATTCAATCTTACACTTAATTTGGGTATGATAACCAAAATTTACAACTGCCTTTTAACTTAGGAAAACTCACATTTAGAAAACCAATTAATTTTATTTCCATGGAAGACAATATATTCTTGATATGTAACCCTTTTTTTTTTCCCCTTTCATTTTAACAGGCACAACAAAAGAAGGAAGTTCTATGTAGATGCCCGATGCCACCCTCAAACTATAGCAGTGGTCCAAACTAGAGCAAAGTAACATCTTTCTCGATTCTCCACCACATCTTTTCACTTTCATTGTATCGTTTTTCATCTGTGCCTCTTTGCCATATACCTAACATTTTTAGAATATAGGATTATGCTTTCTTTGCAAAATAGAAGCAGAAATCTGTTAAAATTTGGCGTTGCTTCTACTTTTCCCTTCAAATACAACTGTGAAGTAATTAAAGATGTTTAAAAAGAGACTAAACATCTGATAAAAAGAAAATATTTAATTTTCCTCTTAAGTTTTTCACACAGAGATATACGTTTGTTTATTGAATTCATATTTTTAACCTAGGAAATTAATTACCCTAGATAGCAAAATTTATCTTTAATGACAGCTAAATCTATTTTAAGGTTACAGTTTAAAGTAACCATCTTCTAAAAATATGACTCAGTTCTCAAACATGTTAAAGCAGCAAAATATCGATACCATGTAGCTTATGCATCCTATTCTCTGCTTTGCTCCATATTTCTGATGATGATATCAAATGCAATTATTCTTCAGTACTGTATACCATGACATGAAAATTTCTCAATGTTTAGCACTGCAAAGCAAGTTCAACTCTCTGTATGTTAAAGAAAAAAGTCATATATAAGTCCATGAAAACATCATATCACTCCAAGGTGGAAAGTGGTTTAAATATGTTGTCTTCTGCATGTTTTTGTTTTCCAGTTATACGGGTGTTATTACTGAGCTCAAATTACCCCATGAGATGGATTTCAGTGGAAAGGATGTCAGTGGAGTATTATTTCAGTATCCGGACACGGAAGGCAAGGTGGAAGACTTCTCCGAACTTGTTGAAAGAGCTCATCAGAATGGGGTAAAGTAAATTTTACTGGTCTCATGAGATTTCAGTCCGATGCACCAAACAGTTGTTGTCATCGAAACTAAGTATTACACGAGCTATCATCTAAAGTGTCAGCTCCATGCAATTGATAACCATTACAACCATTACAACCATTACAACCATTGCACCTCAGCTCTGTGCAAGTGATATGGAACTGTTTGAAGCTGTATCCTGTTCAAGCTTAGCTCCCATGCAAATGCCATTCCTTCAGAAAAGAGACATAACTGCTCTGTGCAATTCTGTTCTCAGACTCTCGCCTGCTGTGCTACTGATCTTCTGGCCCTCTGTATTCTGAAGCCTCCTGGAGAGTTTGGGGTAGATGTTGTCCTGGGTAACTCCCAGAGGTTTGGTGTGCCGCTCTGCTATGGGGGACCCCACGCGGCTTTCTTTGCTGTCAAGGAAAATCTAGTGAGAATGATGCCGGGCAGAATGGTGGGGGTTACAAGGTAAGGGCTCTCCTAGTGTCTTCAGGGAAAATTGAAATAAAACCTATTATGACCATCTTATGCAGCCTTTATGAATGACAGCTGGCCATGGTGTTGTGCCAAACACCTTTTTTTTCATGAAAACTGGGAGAATAAAAGTTGCCTTCAGTTTTTAGGAAGCAAGCTTAAAGAATTGCATTTGTGTGAAATGAAGCTGTGAACTGTCTATAGTGGTTGCTACAACGTGGGATGAAGACATAACAGAAACAGCAGAGAGGATTAATTGTGATGGCATGAGGCTTTGCAAGCTCACTTATTCCGCTTATTCTGTACTGTTACACCTTTTTCTCTGACATCCAGTCATTAAAAACAAATGGGAAGAAGTAGAAAACTCAGTGAACCTCCCAAATAACCATGAAGGAACTTAATCTAGTTCAAATTTTAGTCAAATTTAAACATAGCAGAGAAAGAGTGTGGAAAAACATACCTCTGATTCTTGTTATGGGTGACATATTTTAAATTTTGACAAGATGTCTAACTGGGAATAATACAAAGGCAAAGTAATTGTCACTGAAAAGACTGTGTACCTTTGGCACAAAAGCTATTTAGAAGTACTTCAGTAACCAAAATAACTAATGACATTAACAGTTATCAATAAGCTTAGTAAGATTTCATTTGTCTAGTAATATTCCTTCAAACATATTTTTAATCATCTTGCTTATTCTTAAGGGTATCCTTAGGCTTTACTCATAGTTCTGAAATCTGATGCCCAATTCAGATTTTGATCGGAAGTCTGGTACAATCTTTACAAAAGAACAGTAATTCTGTTTATCAAGGTCATGCTATTGCTACTCTGTGACTACACCTATTTTAATATTTTTAATGTACTTTCATTTTTATGCATCTCAAGAAAGTTGGAAAAACTGTTAAAATGGGAAAAGCTACGGTAGTTTACCAATGCAGCTT
Organism: Vanellus vanellus; assembly: GCF_965231255.1. Taxonomy (NCBI): domain Eukaryota; kingdom Metazoa; phylum Chordata; class Aves; order Charadriiformes; family Charadriidae; genus Vanellus; species Vanellus vanellus. The sequence goes on from NC_138908.1 coordinate 56,888,118, forward strand.
TCTGCTGTGGATTTTTTATGTTTTTGATCACAAAATCACAGAATGATTGAGGTTGTGAGGGATCTCTGGAAGTCATCTGGTCCAAACCCCCTGCTCAAGCAGGGTAACCTAGAGCCAGTAGCCCAGGACCATGTCCAAATGTCTTTTGAAGATCTCCAATGAAAGAGACTCCACAGTTTCTCTGGGCAACCTGGGCTAATGCTTAGTTACCCTCACAGTGGAAAAGTGTTTCCTCATGTTCAGGAGAAACCTCCTGTGTTTGTCTGTACCCATTGCCTCTGCTCCTGTCACTGGTCACTGCTAATAAAAGTCTGGGTCCATCCTCTTTGCATTCTCCCTTCAGGTATTTATATACATTGAGGAGGTCCTCCCTGAGCCTTGTCCAGGCTGAACTGTGCCAGCTTTGTCAGCCTTTCCTCATCAGAGAGATGGCCCAGTCCCTTCAACGTCTTTGTGGCCCTTCACTGGACTCTCTCCAGTAGCTCCATATCTCTCTTGTACTTAGAAGCCTAGAACTGGACACTCCAAGTGTGGCCTCACCAGTACTGAGGAGAGGGCAAGAATCGCCTCCCTTGACTTGTTGGCAAAGCTTTGCCTAAGGCATCCCAGCATACCATTTGTCTTCTTTGCCACAAGAGCACATTGCTGGCTCGTGTTCAACTTGTTGTCCCCCTGGAACCTCAGGGTCTTTTCTGCCAAACTGCTTTCCAGCTGGGTGGCCCCCAATACGTACTGGTGCATGAGGTTCCTTGCCAGGTGCAGGGCTTTGCATTTCCCCTTGTTGAACTTCATGGAGTTCCTGTCAGCCCATTTTTCCAGCCTGTCAAGGTCCCTCTGAATGTACTGATGATAAACTAAGCTGTATAGTTAAAATTCCCAAACAACTGCTAGAGTAAAAATTATTTAAGTATCATATAACTGGTACACAAGTGCTTGAGGCAAGTAGTCTAGCTATTCAAACCCCCACATAGGTACACACATATATCTATTTAGGTGTATGTGGACACAGTTTGTCCATTTCTTTCTATGGCTGTTCTGAAAGTTTTCATAGTTTTAAGTTATATTAGATTGGCTCTAACCTCTCCACTTTTAACATGTTAGGAGCCCCACAAAAGGACCTCTTAAAGGATGGATTGGCTAGAGCCCTTTCAGTTATCCAATACAACCTTATTGGACGGGTTATTCTTACATACAAACTCAACATGCTTTTACTTGACATGATTAAGAAAGACACTGCCTTCTCAGGGTTTGTTCAAATTAAGTTCTGGATTGCTGTTCAATTAAAACAGTTGCAATAATCTGTAGTATTTTAAAGCAAATACCAAGTTTTGGTGTAGTATGCTTAGAAAACTTACTGTCTGCTCTACCTGACTGGACACGTTTGCCAGCCATGATGTAACTAGAACTCTAGAGACTTTAGTCTCACTCTCTGTTTGATATCACAGCTGTCCTGATTCGTACTTCATTCTCTCCAGGACCTTTCTGTCTCTGAGGTTAGATAATCAGTTTCAGGTTAGCATGCATAGAGCCCAATGTCTTAAATTGCTGTAATTTTAAAGTAACAGAAGCAATTTTTTCACTTGTGACTTAGAGATGCAAATGGAAAGGAAGTGTACCGACTTGCTTTGCAAACACGAGAGCAGCATATCAGGAGGGATAAAGCTACCAGCAACATCTGCACAGCACAGGTAACTTGTCATGCTTTATTTTCAGCAGTAGAAAGGAACAAGTTAAGCCATAAGATTATAGTCCTAACATCACCGTGATTTGAGTTAGCTTTAGTTTTGAGAGTTTTTACTAGAAAAGTAAAGAACATTGAAATATCCTGGTGTTTGTGCATTTGTTTTGAGTCCTTTGAAAAATGGAACCCTGCTTGAAAAGATGGTATTACTCTTTCCTGTAATAAAGACTTTAGCCCTGAATTCACGCAGTGTCAGAAGTCCATCTGTCTCAGGGTGAGCGCTACTGAGCAGTGCTGTGTTTGTTATGAATGAGACAGATTTCTTAATAAAACAGAAGGAAATTCTAATGATCTGAAATTACCCACTCAAAAAAAATTTCCATTTTTAAATTCTAAAACTACTCGTTCAAATTGTCACAACTTGCATTTTTTTCTATGTGATTTGATGCAAAAATATTACATTGCCAAAGAGCTATCTTTACAGGAAAATACCATGATTAAGTAAGTAATTATCCAAAATAGTTATCTTCAGCATGCATCCATGGACCTTCAGCCAGACAAGTTCCTAATTTTTTCTGCTTCTGTCAGTGTTTTGGTTGTGCTCTTAATTTTGTGCCAGATTTTAAGGAGGGATTATTAATATTAAAACAAGCTTAATTACTTAGTATTCATGAGATATTCCATAAATGTTTTGTACCATTCCTAAACAGTGAGTTTCCTATGAGACTAGCTTTACTTGAGAGTCTTCAAGCATCTTTGTTGAAGTCATTAAATTTAAGTTCATGTTAATTGCTGACACGTTTGAAAGGGCTTTGAATTCCTCTGTCATAAAAGTATTTTGCCTTTCCCACCTTTTATTTTGTAGGCAACATGTAATCAATTCAGCTGAGGATATGTGGTTCTCCCTGGGTGCTAAAGAAACTTTTCACTAGACTAAAATGAAGCAATCTGTAATAATAATGTCCTAAACTGTATTTGAATCCTAGGCTCTTCTGGCTAACATGGCAGCCATGTTTGGTGTATACCATGGGTCTGATGGATTGAGGCATATTGCAAGACGGGTACACAATGCAACTCTAATCTTGGCTGAAGGTGAGTTGTTTAATGTTTTCAGAAGCTGGTCTTAAATCCTTACACCTTCTTAAATAAAACATCTTCTTAAATAAACTTATGGTGGGTTTTTTTGCCAGCTGATGTGTGTTCTCTCAACTCTAGAGAGAACAAAATTTATAGCTAATGTTTTTAGACATCCAAGAATTAGATATCTATGTGATATGAGCTTGCAAACATTAGTTCTGTTTCCTTGGGAAACTAACAGAAGTCTACACCACAAGTCCCTAGATGATAAGATTCAAATGCTGTTTTCCAGCTCCAAGCTCTGTACTTCACTTACTGGACCATCCTAGTTTACACACAGAAATCTGCACAGAATATTAATGACATAGCAAAAATACGTAATAAATGAGATTAAAGAACTAGGAACATTTCAGTTAAGTTGGGTGGAGTATCATACCTGATATGAACACTGAAATCCCAAGGTTTTACAGCTGACCAATGGCATGACTGTCATTGCTGTAAGAAGGAGCTATGCAGAACTGGAATGCTGGGAATTGAGGAACGATTGTCACAGTTATCCATGCTTTATTTGCCAGCTTAGCTGGAAGACCTTTTGCTGCTATGAAAAGCATGAAGATTCCAAACTTTGTTATGGCAAGCTCTATGATAGTTTATATCCATTCATATAATACAATTTTTCTTTCCAGTCTTGTGATTTTGTTCTCACTGCATTCATATACCAGTTCTGCTACAGTATGTATTACAAATCTGATGTGTCAGAAAGATCTTCCCTAGACTCGGATCTGCATTATTAATTAGGTCTGAATCTGATTTAGATGTATTTCATGCTCAGTGACATTTCGCTAAAAGGCTGGTGATTTTGCTGCTCTGTACACAAGGGCAATACTTTCCTTTATTATGTAAAATCATTTACTTATGAGATCGATAGTGTTGTCATGCAAGTACTGTGTAAGCAAGCAATACAGTATGCAGCTAATAGAATTCATTTTTTTGTTATAGGTCTCAGGCGAGCTGGTCATAAACTACATCATGATCTCTTCTTTGATACCTTGATGATCACGTGTGGATGCTCAGTCAAAGAGGTTTTGGACAGAGCAGCTCTTAGAAAGATAAATTTTCGGATTTATAGTGATGGAAGAGTAAGCAACTCCCTAAACCTTTCAGAAATTTTGTAGTATGATTTTTTCTGCATTAATTTTCTAGTCACTACATGTGCTAAACAGAACAAAATTATTTAAGACTTCTTGTAATTTGCTCTGATATATCAGTCAATTGTAAAGATAACAAAGAATTAAGTTGTTAAGTGATGTACTGAACTTCCAGAAATAATCATTGTATTTGCATTTCATGCCTATTTAAAAAGATTATCTAGCTGTTTCATGTTAAATATGCCACTAAGGGCTAGAGTGGAGAGACTCTAAAACTTAATGATGAAATGCAAGGTGACCTCCTGAATTCAGGTTTTGTGGTAGTGTTTAAAGGCAACTGAAATCTAAACCACATTTTGGTAGGCACAAGGACTTTTGGCAAAGTCTAATATGTTCTGTAAAATGGGATGGGGGGAGGGAGTGGTCTGGCAAAATGGGCAATTTTCGTATTAAATGGAAAACAGAAACATTAAAAGTGAGGTCACGAGTCTTGAAGCTTGTAAGCCATCTGGCTTGGATGCTTTAGCAGGGGAAAGGTATGAATTGGAAAATTTTATCATAGAATCATAGAATCATCTGGGCTGGAAGGAACCTTTGAGGTCATAGAGTCCAACCATCAACCTAACACTGCAAAATGACCACTAAACCATGTCCCTAAGCACCACATCTACACGTCTTTTAAATACCTCCAGGGGTGGCAATTCCACCACTTCCCTGGGCAGTGGTTTGGTATGCAAACAAAATAAATGTATGTATCTATTAGATAAAAGGACATTTACATATTGTTGGGTAGGTTGATTTTTTGCTTTTTTTCCTCCTGTATTTCTGGAATGTTTTTTCTTGACCAGAACAAATATACTATGCCTCAGGAATTAAAAGTTTTGAGCAATTACTGTTGCTTTTATCCATAGCTTGGAGTATCCCTTGATGAAACTGTAAACGAGAAAGACCTAGATGACATATTATGGATTTTCGGTTGCGAGTCTTCAGCTGTAAGTAGACAATAGATCATACGGATTAAATTATGTGAATGTTTCAGAAATTTAGTGAAAAGCAAGACTGCTCTTGGGACAATGGGTGTCCATATAATGACCATTTGTTAAATACTGAGAATTTCAGATCCTCTCTTAGAGAAAAAGGCAGTATGAGATAACAATGATTTATGTAATCCAGTAGTGCCATTTTCTTATTGTAATACTTAGTCCTTTTGATCAGCTTGGACACCTTGTGTTTAGGCTGTTACTTGTTTTGTGAGAGTTAAGACATGGTGGTCAGTTATTTCTCTTCCACTGGAATTTTTGTTGCATTAGTAATTAGCAGCATTATTTCCAAGATGAGGACTACTGAGACATCTGTACCCAGTTTTAATATAATGCTGTTGTCATGCCAGATCTATACAGGTGTGTACGCTAATAAAGGGTTTTTTTTAACTAAAAAGCTGATTAAATCTTGCGGTAAGATGGTAGTATAAGCTAGTTCTGATGGAAATTGACTGCGAAAAGAGAAATTTCCATGAAAGTATTTGACTCCATGTTTCTTTGTGTCAAAGGAGCTAATTGCTGAGGGTATGGGTGAGGAAACCAAAGGCATCCTTAGCAGCCCGTTTAAGAGAACTTCCAAATTCTTGACACATCAGGTTTTCAACAGGTTTGTGAAATTGCTATATATCTGGTATTTTAATTGAATCTGAAATTATCTCCTTTCAAAAGTGTTATTGGAGTCAGTTGAGGTCAGTTTTGTAGCTGTACACACACAGTCACTTGTTACTCTGAAATACTCTATTCAGTAGCATTTTTAGATATCTTTTCACATTTTAATTGGATAAAGCAATACTCATGGTCACATGGGGGATGTGTTTTTTCAATTAATGTGCTACGTTGTTCAAGCTATTATTCAAGGATGTAGTATCAGCAGACTTACTAGAGCCCTTATATTGCACATTTACTGATAGCATTTCTGAGCAAATGATAATAGTCATTTTTCATCCACATTGCTATTAACAGGCATAAAGTATCTATTTGTAAAGAAGTACCTAGTATATATTAAAAATTATCCTCAATCTTATTTTTTTTAATGGATTTTCCTATGTTAGAGCACAGATCAGCCAGCTGGTATAGCTAATCTACTTGCCTTAACACCATATTTTGTGTTCTCCAGCTATCACTCTGAGACAAATATCGTGCGGTACATGAAAAGATTGGAAAACAAAGATATTTCCCTTGTTCACAGCATGATTCCTTTGGTAAGTATTTACCAAAAAGAGAAAAAAATAGCTACTTACATACATATTTATATATTTTAATAAATTCTGACTAATGTGTTTTTGTATTTTTAGGGGTCCTGCACAATGAAGCTCAATAGTTCAGCTGAACTTACAGTAAGTTGCAATAATACTGTCTTACTTGAGACCCACATGAATAAATTATCTAGCCAGCGTCATTGTAAAGACTGCTTTTGGTCTAGTACTCCAGCTGAGGAGGCAGTTTCAGAAGTAGCTGAAGCCATCAACTCCCTTTTCCGCTAGGAAAAAAGCTCCAATAAACACAGTAGGAGTGCACCAACAGCAGGAGAGTGAGTGGCTTTGAAGACTCCATTCTGAAGAAAATACTGAAAATAATTTTTGGAATTAGGTATCACAGTCCTGTTTCCTCATGTGGTGTTGTGGTACCTAACGTCTATCTGCTTTACGAGTCTTACAGTCAAATCCTCAGAAATATGGAAAGAGTCAGGTGGGGCTGGCAATCCATGCGTCTTTGTCCGTTTGCTGTTTCTTAGGATAGCACTCCTTTTCCCCCGGAGAGAAGCTGGAGTCCCCAGATATCTTCATAGCAAACAAAGCAGAGCCTTAGCCAGGCTGTTGGGCTACCAAATTACTTTTTGACTCTGATTGAGTGTCCTCTGCTCTCTCCTTATTGGCTTCTTCTTTCGCTGGGTTTCGTTTGTCCCCTTTCTGTCACTGCCTTCTGTATGTCTTCTCCCTTCACTGGGTTCTGTCTTGTATTCCTTTCCAATTCAAATGGGTAGCGACAAAACTGTGAAACAAACTGAGTGTTATGTCCTATTCCATGTCACTCCTCTCTGTTTGCCATGTGATCCCACAGCTCTACATAAGGGTAGGTGACCTAGAAGGAGAAATTAAGGATTTTTAAGCATCTTCTGAATGTTAAAAAAAATGTTACTGGAAACCATCCTACGGTGAGTTGAGAACTTGTCTTGAGGCACAAGAAATGTTTGGGTTTTATTTGAGCACAGGGCAGCTTCTTTTCTTCATAGATTTTAATAACATAACAATTTTCTGCAGAATTTTTTGTTACAGCGCATGTTTGTTTGTTTTTTTTTTAATAGCCTATTTCGTGGAAAGAATTTGCCAACATCCACCCATTTGTGCCCCTGGATCAAGCTCAAGGGTATCAACAGCTTTTCAAGGATTTAGAGAAGGACCTATGTGAGATTACTGGCTATGACAAAATCTCCTTCCAACCAAACAGGTAGGAATTTTTTTCTGAACATTAGCTCCTTAACACAAGTCCAAAAACTTATCTCTAAAGCAAATATGCAAGTCGAAAGTGGAAGATGTTTCTAAAATTAAATTTGTCAAAGAGAAGCCTTGAATGCAAGGTTATGAAAACAAGATTTGTTTTTTCAAAACTGCAGAACTTTATTTTGTCTCGTCTCATCTCCTCCAGTTTTATGATTTGGTCTTTTGTATTCTTTTAATCTGTTTTCCCATGTTTTCCTCTCTACCATTGTTTGCTTAAAATGGTGATGTTACTGACACCCTTCTATGAACTAAAATTAAAGATTTGAAATAGGAATAAGCTGTATGAACTGGCAACTATATAATTGTGGAAACTGATATTTAATGCACTAGGTAATACTAGGTTTGACTGAAGAATGCCTGGGATCTGCATGCTCACTGAAATAAATAAAGCAGAGCTGAATGAGTACTGCTGCAGCCTGTTTATGCCCATTAGTAGTTTTGATAGGAAATGAGCAGCGAGGACTTACTCTGACACTTAGGATGTCACTGAAAGAGTTCTTATGTTTCACTATGTATGCTTTACTATGCATTTCAGTATTAGTTTGCCTCTCTGTAGTCAAGCATGTAGTTCCCTGCTATATGCAGAAATGGGAATCAACTCAGTCACCATAAGGATTTGACATCGTAGTTTAAGTACATAAAATGGCATAACTTTTTCCATCTACTGTTTGCAAAAGAGGCAATGTTAATTAATGCTTGTCCATTTTTAATTTAATCCATGGGATGTGCTTCTTTTAATTTGCTAACACTTGCCTAAAGCTGTTGAGAAGGATTAGGGCTGGACAAATTTGAAGTTTCAGTAGACAGCTTTCTGGTTTGTGTGCTTGTGTAACAGGGTTTGTGTTCCTCTTGCAGTGGAGCCCAAGGAGAGTATGCGGGTTTAGCTGCAATCAAAGCTTATTTAAATGCAAAAGGAGAACGTCATAGAACTGTAAGTGTCAACACTCGTGTGGGGAGGAACTTTGGGTGGGAAGTGGAGAGAGTTGATTCAGCAGCTAAGACTCACCTAGAGGGAGAGAAACTAGGTTGCATATCCTCATCTGTGACAAGCTTTCAGTATTCCCTGCTTCCCTCACGGATCATGGATACCATCTTAAAAATTTTTACAGGCAGTGGGAATGAGGAAAAGGGACTCCCTGAAGGGGTGATTGTACTGGTTCTGGCTGGGATGGAGTTAATTAACTTTCTCCATAGCAGCCTGTATGGTGCTGTGGATTTGTGGCTACAGCAGTGTTGATAACACAGGGATGTTTTGGCTGTTGCTGAACAGTGCTTGCACAGTGTCAAGACTTTCTGTCTTTCCCACTCGACCCTGCCCCCATGTCCCCTCCAAGGGAGTAGGCTAGGGGTGGGCAAGAGGCTGGGAGAGACACAGCCAAGGCAGCTGATCCAAACTGACCAAATGGATGTTTTATGCCATATAATGGCATGCTCAGCAATAAAAGCTCAGGGAAAGGAGGACAAAGTGGGCAAGGTCACGTTTATGGCATTTTTCTTCTCAAGCAACCCTTACATGTGCTGAGGCCCTACTTTCCAGGAAGTGGCTGGACATCTCCTGGGCCATGGGAAGTAATGAATTAATTCCTCTTCTTGCTTTGCTTGGGCATGCGGTTTTTGTTTTCCCTATTAAACTGTCATTCTTGCAATCCATGGGTCTTCTCACCTTACTTGTATTTTTTTCCTTGGCCCATGGGAGATGGGAGTGAGTGAGCAGCTGTGTGGGTGTTTGGCCATTGGCCGGGTCAACCCATCACAGTCCTTTTTAGCACCCAGCGCAGGGCTTGAGGTAATGACAGTTTTGATCTGAGCATGTTAATTTGTTAATTGGCAGGCTTTTGTGTGGGTGACAGAACTTGCTTGCTTGACTGTGTAGTAGAGTCTAGGGCTTTTTAATGGCTGCTCTCAGCTCTTGCTGTTTGCTGTGCTGCTTATCAACATATTTTTTCTGTGCTTGGAAACATTTTGATAAAAGCAATGGCCGTATGCCTGGCCTGGCATACAGCCCTGGCTGTGATGCCATTCCTGTGCTGCATGAGCTACCGTGTGGAGAGAACAAGGGACTACACCTCCCTCTTCTCTTCTGGGGTTGTGTCCAGCTCGGTTGTGTGGGCTCCTGAGTCTTTTGTACGTTCTTACGTAAGGTTTTTGATCCTATTATGTAACATTGGTGGCTTGTTGGGTGTGTGTGACCTGGTTTGGTCCTGGCATAAGACCTGGCGTAAGGGTAAACAACTTGTTGTTGAGCTGACAGAGAAATGTGCCCTGAGGCCATTGATCCCTGGGTGACCGGTGTGTTAGGAGGGTTTGGGCAGGTGCCTAGGGCTGTTATCACCTCCTGTAATCTGGGACTTTACGGCTGAATAGGCATGCAGTCCCATTGGATTGGCACACCACTTGATGGAAGGGTGCCTTGCCTGCCCCAGTGAGACCCATCAGCTACTAGCACTGTTTTGGGGCTTGGGCTGTGCCTGTTGGGCCTCTGTCTAGCACCAGGGGAAAGCGGGCCTCTACATCTAAGGACACAATGGTTGAGACAGGGACCCAAACCTCAACCACAGTGATTACCCTGGTAGTAAAAAGAAAGCACTGGCAGTGGGGGTCAACAGGAGTGTACCATAAATTAATAAAGGAGGAGGAGAAAGAAGGGGTCTGATCAGGAAGCCTTTGGCAAGGAAACATAAGGAGGAAGTGATAGAAGTTATCCAAGAGGCAGAAACCACTCTATCCCTGACCCTGAGCAAGCTCCAAGATATGTGGAAAAATTACGGCTGCCAGCCTGATTGCTCAAATGCTGGAATGCTGGAGGCGATAGTGAAGAATTGAGGGTAGGGAAGCCCAGCAGCTGGGATCCATTGGAAGGAACGTGGGAATCAACAAAGAAATCAGAAGAGAGTTGACAATCTGCAGTCTCTGGAGGTCGTTTCTGTTGAGTGTGATGTGTCCTCTCAAGGGTGATTTTGTCAACTGAACTCCTGCTGAGGAAGGTTTTCAGTATCTAAAGAGAATTAGCAGTGGTGGACGTGGTCTATAGTGATCTGGACAACAAACAGGTCTCCACAAATTGGCACGACATCCAGTACACGTGGGCCATGTAGAGGAGGTCTGTGGAAAATGCATCAGTATCATATGCCACCTCACTGGTGATGATGGACTGGACACATCTTGAGATACCAACTTTGGAGATACTGTCTTGCCAGTTCCAGGATGTTTCAAAGAGAATCCCTCCACTTCTCATCCACACAAGCAGTATCTTGGCTGTCAGGGGTGCCTCATGTAGTCTGCCTCCCCCTGCCAGAGGGGGGAGGTGTGCCCCGGGGCACACCACATGGCACCATCTGGTTCTTCCTGGGTGCCTGGGCTAGGTCACGAGGAAAAGGGACAATGCACTCACCTCAAAGCTAGAAACCCATGTACCTGAACTGCAGGGGAAGACAGCTGCTAAGAAGGGACCAACCAAGAAAGCTGTTACACCAGTTGCTGCCAACATAGTGGAAAGCAGCAACCAGCAGTTCCCCAGACACAGAATAAGGGCTGAAAATACCTCTCCTCCTGAGTTTGGTAAAAGGACTTCTGGTCTGACACTACAGGAGCCAGAGAGTGAATGCTACAACTGGGAGTAAAGAGTCCCTGCCTCTGGCTAGGCAGAGGAAGGGGATAACAAAGTTTAGTAGACTGTATGGATTTGATGGCCTGGCGCATCAGATCCCTGGGGGTATAAGGCTTTGGTGGATACTGGTACACAGTGTACCATAATGCCATCAGGGTAGGAGAGGGCAGGACCTATCTGAATTTGTGGAGTGACAGGGAGATACCAACAGTTGTCTGTGTTAGAAGCTGAGGTGAGCCTAACAGAGGACAAATGGCAGAAGCATCCTATTGTGATGGCCTGGAGTCTCCATGTATCTTTGGCATAGACTGCCTCAGAGGAGTGTATTTCATGGACTCGAGAAGGTAGTCGTGGGCCTTTGGAGTAGCCACAGTGGACACAAAGAAGATTAAACAACTGTCTACTTGGCCTCTCCATTGTAGGGTTGCTGCGTGACAAAGAACAGCAGGTGCTGGTTGTTACTTTGATGGTGCATCAGTGGCAGTATCACACCAACCGAGACTCCCTGGTTACCATCCATATGTTGATTCATCTATTAAAGAGCCAAGGAGTAATAAACAAGACTTAATAACCCTTAAATATTCCAAGGAGGTCAGTGCAAAAGTCTGACAGAGGGTGGAGGTTAACAGTGGACTATCATGGCCTGAATGAAGTGATGCCACCATTGAGTGCTGCTGTGAGGGACAAGGTAGAACTCCAATGTGAGCGGGAGTCAAAGGTGGCCAAGCAGTATGCCACAACTGATGTTGTCAGAGCATTTTTCTTGATCCCTTTGGCAGCAGAGTGCAGGCCACAGTTTGTGGCAGGCTGTCTGATACAGTTGGATCCAACTGTCCCAGGGCTGTAAGCACTGCCCTACCTGCCTATCAGTCTTTGACTGATATAGACTGCGCTGGAACAGGAGGAAGCCCCTGAACACCTGCAATACATGGATGACATCATTGTATGGGGCAACACAGCAGAGGAAGCATTTGAGAAGGGGAAAAGAATCATCCACATCATTCGGAAAGCTGTTTTTGCCATAAAACCAAAGCAAGGTCAAAGGACCTGTACAAGAGATCCAGTTCTTGGGACTAAACCAGCAAGATGGACGTTGTCACACCCTTGGGGCTGCAATCAATAAGTTAATAACTATGTCCCCACCAGCTAACAAGAAAGGCTTGTGTAGGCATTGTGGATTACTGGAGAATGCATGTGTATGCCAGGTTACAGTTAGTTTATGAGCTGTCTCAAGTAAGTGACCCTAAAGAAGAACTATTTTGGCACTGGAGCCCCTGACAGAAAACAACTGGAGAAATACAAGGTCAGCCTTTAGGGTTTTGTAGCTAGGGATATTGAGGATCCAGGTCCCACTACACTTTGACTGAAAACGAGATACTAGCAGCGCATGAGCAGGGCTGAGCTGCTTCATGCAACAGGCTTGGATGGGGAACCCCAGCCGCCCAGGAATCCTGGAAGAGATCATGGACTCATCAGAAGGCATAAATTTCAGAGCATCACTCGAGGAGGTGACTCATGTGCAAGAAGTGACACCGTGTAATGACTTACCAGAAGGTGAAAAGCAGTATGATCCGTTTACCAGTGGATCCAGTTGTGTTGTAGGAAGCCATCAGAAGTGGAAGGCTGCTGTGTAGAGTCCTATACAACAAGTTGTCAAAGGCATCAAAGGAGAAGGCAAGTTAAGCCAGTGTGCAGAAGTTTGACCTAGAGTTAGCTGAATGAGAAAAGCAGCTAGTACTCTATATCAAATCTGGCTCATGGATGGTGGCAAATGTCCTGTGAGGGTGACTGCATCATTGGAAACAGACCACCTGGCAGTACAGAGGTAAACCCATCTGGACTGCTGCCTTCTGGCAAGACATTGCTGCCTGAGTAGAAAGCATTACTCTAAAGGTACTTATCATACAGATGCTCACAAGCCCAAGGGCAGCATCGCTGAAGAACACCAAAACAACGAGCAGGGAGAGCAGGGTGCCAGAATTGCAGTGGCTCAGGTAGACCTGGACTGGGAACTTAAGGATGAGTTATTCATAGCTCAGTGGGCCCATGAAACATCAGGGCATTTAGGGAGAGGTCTAAAACCTACAGATGGGCCCATGATCAAGGAGCAGACCTAACCATTGAAGCCATCACACAGGCTATTCACGAATGTGAAACAGTGATTCAGATCTTCAGTGAGATGGATCTAGGCCCAGATGTCCATGTCTCAAAAGAAAATGAGCAGTGACTTTTTTGTTTTGTTTTGTTTTGTTTTTTTCTCAATGTGGTATGACACCCCCTTTCCAGCTTTCTCAGTGACACAGGGAACAGGAGCTGATTATCTAAAACTTGCACTGCTTACAACATCAGCTGTTTCCCAGTAAAGCTACCCCTGACAAAAAAAGCACACAAGCCTCTGGTATGCCTTGGTAGCTACTCATAGAAATCTCTAGGTTCATCCAGTTCTTGTCCATTCAAAGTGTTTCAAATAAATTTCTGTAGGATACACGGAGGTAATTTTGCTTCACAAGGGCCACAAAACCTGTAGATTAATAATGCAAATCAGTTTTGATTCATTGAAGATTATCTTCCATTGTTAACACTACAGTCTAAAGGCTTGATTTGTATTCTCTTCTATACTACCTACCTGAAATTTTGACGTCAAGGAGTCACTTCTCAGCTATACCATTGTAACCTGACAAAAGAGAGTTTCTGTAAACCTGAGAGGTGATACAACTGTAGTTAACCCCAAAGAGAAATCAGTTCTTACTAGTACACTACATTTAATAGAATTCTGAATTCTAATTTTCTTTTAAAGAAAATTCTTTATTTACATTTAATGGCAGGCAGTTACAGCTGAAAAATCTGCTTATGCAGTTTTCTGCAATTAAATCTGATCACTTGACCTTGTATGAGGAAGGTTCTGATATTTACACTATCTTGGAGAAAACGTTCTGTGGCTTCATCACCCATTGTCATATATTCATATTTCTTTGTAAGAAATGCTTTCTCTTATTTTTTTGAACTTGACATCTTACAATTTCATCTAATACCCTCTCACTCTTGAAAGATGATGAACAGTTCTTCCCTCTTCATATCATGTATTAATTCTGGGATTTTTATTGTTATTTTTATCCATCCTTATTTCTGTCTTCCTAGTTGGATTCTAGTCATTTGTCCGTCCTTCTCAAAAAAGCTATCTCATAGCTTTGGTTATCCTCAGAGCTTCTGTATTCCTCTTTCTTTGTTCTCTCTTTCCTTTCTAGTTTTTAACGCAGTTGCTTCCCACCCCCCCACCCCCCCCCCCAACACTGCAAGATCTTTTGAGTGGAGATAGGTTCGAAACTACGATCCCAGTAATGTATTGTGAAGATCTGATTTCTTGTGTAATATCCTAGATCTGTCTGTCTCCAGTATATTCTGTTTTGAATGCTGTTATTCAATACTGTGGCTTCTTTTCTGAACTATGCAATCAGTTCTTTTAGTGACCTGAGTGATTTTGTATTAACAAGACATGTGGCATTTCACTGTATGCCTCCATTATAAACCAGTTATGAGTAAGTGGATATGCTAGGGAACCAGCACAGATCTTTATAACGTTCCATTAGTATGACTTTTCTCCACAGTTCAAACTGGCTATTTATCTTTTTGTTTCTTTTCTGTGTTTTCATAATATATTTTTCCATGTGAACCTTCCTACTTACCCCACTGGAAATTAGTTTAGGAACATTTTTTGGAATGACATCAAAAACTTCTTGGAAATCTGAAATTAGTTAGATCTTCCTCTTTCATACACTCATAGAGTTGGCTTTAAACAGTAGGAAAAAAATCCATATTTTCTGAACCTGATTTTATACTTAGCTTTGGAACTCAATTGTCTTCTCAAAATGGAAAGGTGATTGTCCTGACCTCCTGGGAACTATAACCTCTGTGTGAGGAAACTACCTAAAATTGAATAGTGAATGTTGTCTTGTTCTGTCTTTGTTTCTTTGTGGCATCCAGATCACCTCCAGCTTGTTGGAAATCAGCTACTCCTTACAATTAATTACAAGCTTTGTTTTGTGAGTAGTTTTACTCAGTGGGAAGTGAAATTAGGTTGAAATTTTATTCCTTGGACAGTTATCTTCTGATTATCCATGTATGCTTTCCTGTTTCTTTTTTTCTGTGCAAGTTCCGTGGGCTTCTGTGTCTGCGGTCCTATACTCAGAAATACCCAGAGGCTAACTGCGCAGAAGAGACAGCCTGCAGGCTGCTTGCAGTTGCTCACACTTAACAGATTCCAAATGTTATAGTAAAATGAAGATAATCTTGGGGAAAAAAAAAAAAAAAGAAAAAAAAAAGAAAAAAAAAAAAGAAGAAAGCCCAGAAAATGTTGACCTTTAAGCTGAAGTGATCTTTTCTCCTGGGCTGGAGAAAGTAAGTAAAACAGGAGGTTTCTTGCAGGCGGCCTCACTTAGATTTGGTGCCCTCTGGTGGGAAAAAAAGTATCGACATCAACTGACAGCTCACATCTGTCCGCTTTGTTGCCTGATCAGTAACTTCTGCACCCAGCAGCTGCAGATGCAACCCAGCAAGATGGGGTGGTGATCTAGACTCACTTTGCATTTCTGCTATGCAGCTGAAATGACTACAGATGTGCCACAGTGCTTCCCAGCTGGCATCCCTCTGTGTCCTTTCAGCACAGTTGCACAGTAGAACATTGACAGTTCACTGCAAGAAGAGCAAATTATCCAGGTGCTGAGACAGATGGGTCAGTTCCTTGAAACAGCTTTTAAAGTAATTAACATTTGTCTCAGTATCTCTACAGAAACATGCAGTAGAGACCATCATGCAGTTTCTACTGAAAACAAAAAGTTCCTTACTGTCATTTATTTAATGCAGCTAAGTTTGAGTAACTTAATAAACTTAGTTAAATTAATCCTCCTAAGAGAATCATAATAGACAAATGTTTCAATATCTTCATTGAATAGAAGCAAAGGATTTTTTCAGAGAAAGTATATTTGTTGTCTTTAGAAGGGGTGGAGTTCCTAGCAAATGTCTGGAAATATCCTGAGCTCCATTTTCCTATCACTAACAAGACTCTACGTTTATTGAAGTAAAAGTACTTCTCCTTTTTTCTTTTTGAATGAACTGTAGAGAGCATGGAAGTAGCTGTCTGAAATTACTTAGCTACAATGAAAATATTTCAGTCTAAATTTTTGTTTTGAATAGAATACAGAAGGAAATGCTTTGGAAGTCTGCTGAAGATGTAGTGGAAAGTTGGAATTAGATAGTTTTTCCTTTCAAGTCATCGTACATATGGAGGATGATTACTGTAAGAAAATAGTCTTTTAAAAAAAAGGGGGGTGAGAGGGAAGGATTTTTAAATGTATCTGAGAAAATATTCTGGAATTGCAGGCCTAAATATGATTTATGCAGCAAATGAATTTTTATTTTCCTAATGAGTATTTAGATGCTGATACTTGAATGGATTTTCTTCAAAGAAAATTGAGTTGCATCCTTCAGTACAAGTGGCAACTTGGCAGTAAACATTCCCCCAGGATCCATTTTGAAGACTTTGATAATGAGTTCTAGCTGACCGTAGACTATAACGCTTTAAGATTTTTTAACTAGTAGTACTTTAGCCTCTGCTTCCTTTTCCCTTCTAAGGTTTGCCTTATTCCGAAATCTGCTCATGGTACAAATCCAGCAAGTGCACAAATGGCAGGGATGAAGATTCAGCCAATTGAAGTGGATAAAAATGGGAGCATTGATATTTCCCATTTAAAAGCAATGGTAAGTATTTAATTATTTTTAATTTTCAAGGCAGGAACACTCTTTCTCCTCTACATGTGATACTGTTGGCAGCTGAATCAGATTTTTCTTTGAGAGAAAATAGGGCAGTAGTAGTGAATACATGCTTGAAAAGGATAAGAAATTCTTTCATTTTTTTTTCTCACTTGGACACTAGCCATGTCACACTCGTGAGATTTGCTTTAATTTGAGGATCTTTGGTGCAGGAGTGGCTCAGAGAGTCTTTCTACACAGTAGGCTCTTTTATAGCAGACCTTCTTGGTCTACATCTAGTATTTGAAAGGAGTGAAGCACATTCATGAGTGCGAAGCATTTGAAACTGCACTTTAGCCTTCACATAGCGAAGTTCAAGCCCACCTCTGCTGGGGAAGGCGTTGCTAGGCAACTTTTTTCACTTTTTTGAGTAGACTGGCTGCAGGTGATTCGTGGGAATCTAAGGGATTAGCAGGCCAAGTTTCCAAAAATACATATTTGAGCAGGCTTTTATGGTAGTAGTAGAACTATATCACTGTAAGTAGTGGGGTGGTCATTAGATCACATTACCTTGAAGGCCACAGGTTTCACTTGGCTTGTCGTAAGGTCCCAGGAATGACATACATAGATCTTTTAATACTTGATGACCCTAATTACATGTTTTTGTAAAAATCTTCTCTTAAGAAGCTTTAGGAGCCTCGATGACCTTTTTTTGTCTCTCCCTCCCTGCCACCAGGTGGACAAGCACAAAGAGAACTTGGCAGCCATCATGATCACGTACCCTTCCACCAACGGTGTGTTTGAAGAGGAGATTGGAGATGTGTGCGACCTGATTCACAAACATGGAGGCCAGGTGTACTTAGACGGAGCAAATATGAATGCCCAGGTAAAAAGTCTCCAAGGTGGATTTATTACAACTGGGAATGTACATTTCCTTGGAATAAAAATAGCACAGCAGTACTCAGTTCAGACCATAACACAGCTTCCTCACAATATGGCACCAGTGTTTAAGGGAGGAGGTGAGGTTTTCAAGAACAGTAATCAAAATTAGATGGTGAAAATAATTCTTTTGTATCTGATTTTGCCCTGAAATGTGTTGTAGTATGTATGAGTTGTTCACTGAAATTCGCTTAGTCTGCCTAATCTTTGTCAAAGATATTCTTTACAGATATAAGAATTCCTAAAGCAAAAAATTATTTGCATCAATTCTTGTTTATGATGCATCACATTAAAGAAAAACAGAAAAACATATCTTTTTCAACCTATTTTTCTTGAATGAAGTAATAGGTCTTAAAATGGCATGTAAAGAGTATTTTGAGACAGAGTATTCCCTTCACAGGTGGGTCTGTGTCGTCCTGGAGATTATGGCTCTGATGTCTCTCACTTAAACCTTCACAAAACCTTTTGCATTCCTCATGGAGGAGGAGGACCTGGAATGGGACCAATTGGAGTGTGGGTATCTCTTTACTAGCCTTTTCTTAAAAAAAAAATAAAAAAATCCTGTAGTGAATCTTGGTTGGCAGTTCACCTAAGTACAGAGCCATGAATGGGAGAGGTGTACTGTTGTTTGTAAACTTTCGTCCTTCTCCAGCATAGTCATGTGCTGATCTCATGAATGGTGAGGTTCACATGTATCCCAAAACCCTGATTTTCATGTTGGTCCTTCAGCGTGTATGGTGGACCTCACTCAGCAGTCTGTTTTCTGAGTAAATGCAGAGGTGATCTGTGGACTTTGAGGGCTGATGTTGTACGTAGTCAAGAACACAGAAGTGGTACGTGAACTACATGAGTCTATCCTATACAGAAATCATTTTCCTTTAAAAGAAAATAATCTTCCATCTTTTAAAAAAAATCATTTTGATTTGGATAGCTGCCTGACTATCTTGTGGTAGGTTGAAAACTGGGTGCCATCCTCCATTGTCACCAGTTCCTGTTGAAGAAGACATAGACCAGATTTCCTGGAGGATTGTGTTTGGAAGGAAGATAAAGGACTGCTGAAACTGTCTGGAAATGGTAACACAGGAACACACATTCAAGTTCTAAAATTAATGTTTTTGTTTTAGGAAGAAACATTTGGCTCCCTACTTGCCTACCCACCCTGTCATCAAAATACAGCCGGATAAGGATGCGTGTCCTTTGGGTACTGTCAGTGCTGCACCTTGGGGTTCCAGTGCTATATTGCCAATCTCCTGGGTGTATATCAAGGTGTGTAGACTTTTGTAAGGAGTATCAGCTGAGGGTTGTTTCTGTTTCAGCAAGTCGGAGCGCCACTGGAACCGCATGAACAGGTTCAAGAGCAATTCATCATAAGATGTTTGCACAGACTGAAATGCAGAAGACGATGGCATTGTCATCAGTTACTTACGTCCTTTGAATCTCCTTGTTTTCCGGCAGGACAATGGAATTGCCTATTGCCATCTGTTGCAATAGGAGAAGATGGCAGGACAACTGCTGTATCTATGCAGCCCGCTTAATTCTTCTGCCTCTGTAACAATTCTTGAGACAAGTGGACACAAGGCAGAAAGCAGCAATCAGCCTTGCCGCTCCACTGTCGAATTTTTCATGTTTAAAAGCTGCTTGGTAATTACTGTTCTTCCAAGAGTGTTTTTGGTTGTATGCTGCAGTATTGTTAGAGTTGACCTGTATGTAACATTTAACTTTCCAGAATCTGTTTAATGCCAAGTGATTTTACTGATTTTGAAATCTGAACTTAGTTTTGGCTTTGGATGTGCAGCAATTTGATTGTGATCTATGTAATTTTTCAATTTCATGATAAGCCTGCAAATATTTGGTTACATATATGGAATTACCCAGCCAACAGAGATGAGCGTAGATTCAAATTCTGTTTGAGAAGAGGGTGTGCTGGGGCTCTCAGCAACATTTAAAGCCTTCAGTGAGAGAAAGCATTGTAATGGTGAATGTAAGGGCAGTGTCTTTCAGAGTACCCTGCAGCCAGTTTGATACTCTAACCATGGAAATTTCCACTCCCCAGGAAACCAGCTCTTCTGGAATTGGAATAAGCAAATACGAGCTGGTACAACTTCCATGCTGGCTTTCGAGCTGTGGGTAAAAATCACTTGTGATTTTAAGCTGGTTTCTCTAACAGAATATTTAAACTGTAGTAAGTTTTTAAGGGAAGCTGTTTCTTCACAATGCAAAGTGCCATCTGTTTACACTGTCCTGTCTAAAGGGACTACCTTGAAGACTATTTTGGCTTTCTTCTTTGCCAACTTAACTTTTAAGTGCAGTATTAAGAAATCCAACCAGAGCTCAATTCCGGCACTGTTGTTTTGCAGCACCTTAACAGAGAAATAAGCGCATCTGTGTTCATTTGGCTGTGGTCTTTGTTAATGCACAGTATCATCTGTGACATGACACCAGCAAGTAGAGTCTGAGTTGCTGGGATAATCTGTACAGACAGCATACACAGCTTTTTTGGGCAGCTGTCTGGATACTTTTTCCCTGGGCATAAGGATGGTGACAGGCAGTGTGTGCAGTTCTTACAAGTTTGCTGATGACATTCTTGAGATCTGCTCGCTTTTTTCTAGTCACTTCAGAGCTTCTCAGTTTGTGGAAAAGTTTGGGTTGTTCACTTGTTGACTTTACACAAAAACTCTTGTACAGTAAGCAGTCTTATAAGCGATGTACTCTAACGTTGCTCTCAAGTGATACCCAGGGCTTTTCTGTGAGTGTAGTGTGGAAGAGTGTAATAGCAGTGTGACTGCCTTAAAACTAGCCAGATGCATTAAGGTGCTTGCCAGTACAAGAGCACTTAGCTTGCTTGGGAGTGTTTTTAGATCTGTTTCTTCATGTTACTCCTCTTTCAGACAATGGGAGCAAAGGGTCTGAAACATGCTTCTGAGATTGCTATACTAAATGCAAACTACATGGCGAAGAGGCTAGAGAAGCACTACAAAATCCTTTTCAGAGGAGCAAAAGGCAAGTGTTGGACAATTTGTTTTCTTCTACAAAGCTGACTTCTTTTTTTCCTAATGTAGAAGTTGCCTTGCAATATGGTTCTTTTTTAATGCTGTGGGACAGCTGCACCTCAAACTTGATATTGTTCACAAGGAGAGAAACAACCTGCCACACTGCTTCTGTGGAGGCATTGCAATGAAACTGAGATACTTGGAAGTTGAAGAAAAAAGCCTGTTTGTAATTTGATGAAATGTTGACAAAAGATGGGGTAAACCTAGGCATCAGACTGTTCTCCTTGAAGTCTAGTAGCACATTAATGAACAGTAGAAAAAGTAGAAGCAACAAAGTTGAGACCTCCAAATCTCCCATAACCAATGGCACAACAATTTAAGAACTGGAAGCAATTTTTAGACCTGTATTTTCCCTTGCACGCTTTTTCTGAACACACACACATACACACCTCCTCACACCTCAGATTTCTCTCATTTCTGTTCCTTATTCTCCTTTGTGAGACAGGGGAGAATCGCCTTGGCAATGCAAATATTTTAGCTACATTCTAGTTCCTTGCTACTGCTCCCCAGTCTTGCAGAAGGACAGGAGTAATGCGTAAGAGGTGAGAGAAGTATCTGTTCCAGTAGTGTAATTATCAGAGAATGCTATTTTGCTTGTTTAAGATGAATGGCACCAAAGAACATTTGAGTACAATACATGTGTTCTTCAAAATACATGTCTCAAATTTAATGGACTGCACCTTGGCTAAACCTGTAGGTTGGGTTTTAAAAGAATATATTATTTCCTCACAGAAGTGAATGGAAGTTGCAAATTCTGAATGATTTGGCAATGAAACGAAACAAGGTTCTCCAGGATCATGGTTCTAAATTTATATAACTTACGTCGTTAGCCTCTCTGTAACACCAGATTTGAGCTTTTCTCTTGCATAACATGAAACTGGTTATCTTGTACGTGGCTAATTCAGGATAGCCTAAGACCAATATGCTGTTGGGCCACTGACAAATCCAATTATTTTTCAGAGTACTTGTAAATTATAGGAGCTACTTTGACCACCCTTTCCTAGTTCTGATCTTGGAAATAAGGCCTGTTCCTAATGTGACATGGGACTCAGAGGGCCAGTCTTCAAATACTGAGTCGTATCTCTCTTACCTGATGATTTCTCAGGTTTGAGATTTTGCCCAAGTGGGTATTTTTTAATTTGCCTTTTTGCCATGGTTGCCACAAAATCAATCAGAGTAGGCATCTTGGCAGATTGCATTATTCTCCTAGTAAGTAAACATAGTGTATGCTTTTTTGTTTACAGGTTATGTAGCCCATGAATTCATTTTGGATACGAGACCTTTCAAAAAAACAGCAAACATTGAAGCTGTAGATCTTGCTAAGAGACTTCAGGATTATGGTAAGTCAAACACCTGTTTTTTAAAAATAGCAGTGTGAGAATGTCCTAAATCTCTCCTAAAGAGAGCCAGAAATGTTCTAGTCCTGTGCTTATGGATGGTGAATCTGTCACAATCATTTCAAGTCTCCTCATGTTCATTAAGGGCTTAGAGAGATATTTGCATCAATTGAGTTGTAGGAGCTACTTATAAGTCTGCTGCTGTCTTCCCAGTTTTGTAAACTACCCCTTCAAATTTGCAATTGCTTGACTCAACCATCAGTGCAACTGGGTTGGAGCCATGAGCTTGGTAAGATTCCAGTAAAATAAAACACAACAAGAAAAAGAAAGAAATACTTTTGAAGTAGGATAATAGGATTTGAACACTTCCATCCTGATGCAGTTTAGGCACTTTTGTGCGTGTGCTCTGAAGAATCTGATCATGGCTACTCTTTGGCCACCACACAAGATGACGCATTGAACTGCTTGATCCTAAGCAACTGTCCTTCTGAAGAATATACATAAAAGCTCTTAATACCTTAACCAGTAACACCTCATCAGTGAAGTAATCCAAAGCCCAGTTGTTTTATCAAAAAAACTCCACTGTTCCTGCTCTTTGTCAGTGGGTTGCTATGGCCTTAAATAGCACACACCACTTAAATAGACTTTTCAGTAGGTGTGGAGGTGAGTTACATGGATAAGTTTAGTAAAGTTCCATCCTCTGCAGCCAAAAGAGAAGTGTCATGAGGTTGTAATTAGTGGTAGTGCAGGAAGGGAATCACAAGAGACCACCCTTTCTTTTTAACGTGTTTACCAGTGCAGAAATCTATACCCATCTCACCTTGCCATTCAGCCTGTCATAAGAAGTTAAAGAGACAAAATACCTATTGAAGTGAGCAACAGAACAGAAATAACCCAGGAAAGAAGCAATATGTTTCAGGCTGAAAAGTAACAAAGCAAAAGGAGCAGGTTTTAAGAGCATTTCATAAAATCAGTGTGTAATTCTATTGTCAATAAAACAATGGCATTACCCTTCAGTGTCAAAAAGCAAGATACTGTCTTCTACAGTACACTGCCAACACTACCAGTGAGTGCAGTTCCGTAAAGATTATAGAAAGGGCTGAATTGGTGAATCAATTGCTAGCTAATGCATATATTCACTCATAACCAACCATTTCTTCTTCACCAGGTTTTCATGCTCCCACCATGTCCTGGCCAGTGGCAGGGACACTTATGATTGAACCAACAGAGTCTGAAGATAAGGCAGAGCTGGACAGATTTTGTGATGCAATGATCAGTATTCGGCAGGAAATTGCTGAAATAGAGGAGGGCAGGATGGACCCTCAAATTAACCCACTAAAGGTAAGAAGGCATGTTAAGCAATTACCAGCACCAGCTTAACCACTGAGATTTACTTGAGACTACATGAGCCTGCTTCCTGGTCTTTCAGTACTCTCAAAAATAATTGTGTGCAACAGTGAACACATGAACTTCTTGAAATTTGACTTTTTCAGAAACTTTAAACTTTTTCAAAATTGGAATTTTGACTTTTTCAAGTCAGAAGTCTGACCTTTGCTGACAGAGCAGAGAAAGTTATTCATGCAAGCGCATGATCTGTAATTCTTGAGGCCATCTCAAAGTAGTGAAGGAGAGATGTTTATTTATCTGGTTTAAGAAGGGGAGAGGAATGATGTTAAAACTAACAGTAAAATAAAGATTGAATTAATTATTTTAGCAACTGCAGCACAGAATTGCTATAGGCCCAAGTTCTGCTCAACTCTTGTAATGCTGTACTGACTTTTTAAATACTGAGGCAATTTAGTGAAAAGCTGGAAGCATATTCAAACCCTGGGTAGTATCTTCAGGCAAACTGAAAAAAAATCCAGATACCGACTTGCTTCCTCTTTTAAATCTGCCTTTCTTTCCCCCAGATAAACAGTATTCTCAAGAGACTCTGTAGACAGTAATTATTTATATGTAGTAATGTGAACTTGAAGGAGGGTTCACACTGATACGTTCAACTGAATTCTGTAATTTCATTTCCTAAAAGTGTCTTTTTGCTTGTAGATGTCGCCACATACTCTGAACTGTGTCACTGCTTCCAAATGGGATCGTCCTTATTCCAGAGAAGTGGCAGCATTCCCACTGGTGAGTAAATAATGGGAACCTAGTGTTGTGGTAATACATAAATGTACTTTCTGCTCTGTGGTTTTCTGGACAGTTGGGAGATGGAGTAATCTGGTGAGAATAAAAACTTCAGAGCCGTTTTTGCTGTTGCTCAATTTTTATGTGTGTGAACTCTACAGTAGTTCCATTACTTTTAGTTTTCAAGACAAGGAAAAAAGATCTTCAAAAAAAAAAAAAGTCTCTACACATGCAGTGCAAACTTGGATTTCTAAATCTCAGCACTTCGATATTGGATATTCCTATTGGAAGCAACCAGTTCAGTTCTGACATACTGCACCAGGGGCTCCCTAAACAGAGTCCCACATCCTGATGTTCAAAGCTCTACTCCAAAGAACTTGGATGAGGGTTTGACAAGATGCATGGTTAGCACGGGGCAAGCTGCACCACTGTGAGCCTGCTACAAACAAAGGTCAAACTGGAGCTGGATACATCAGACTTCTTCAGAGCACTACATAAAATTGCTTCCACAATCTTAACAGCTAAATGTATGTGTAACTAACTTTTCTCACCTAAAACTGAATTGCATCTCTTTTATTGCTACGTACTCTTTCAAAGAGGAAGAATTTAACTGCACCTGCAAAGTTCGCCACGTTGTTTTATATGTTATATTATAAATATATTTAACAGCACAGGTCTTGGTAGTCTCCTCCACTTTTCCTTGGTTCCTATCTGTAAGCCAGTTTTTCATAGGGTCACAGTTTTCTTTTATCCCATGACAACTGCTTCCTTGCAAGCATTTGTTAGAGGACATGGTTACACTTTTTTGAAATTCTAACTATTCTTTTGACTGCTAACTCTATTACACATGCTTGTTAACTTTCAGGGACTGCAAATAGAGTTGAAGTATAACTTTAAAAAATCCACTTTTCCAGCGTTTCTTATTCTTAAAATCCTAATGCCTGTTGCAATTATGTACATTTGCTTGGTAGAAAAATTAAAGTAGTTGTTTTGTCTTCTGTACTTAGCCATTTGTGAAGCCTGAAAGCAAGTTTTGGCCCACAATTGCTCGCATTGATGACATATATGGAGACCAACATCTGGTTTGTACCTGCCCACCAATGGAAACCTACGAATCTCCCTTTTCTGAACAGAAGAGAGCATCTTCGTAAGATTGCTTCCCACTGCCTGGATTTCCTAATCCATCTGGGTGGCCTTTTCCTCCCAGACCTGATAGGGGATTTATATACTGTGTATATTTTGGATAATCACGATGTTTGTTAATTGAATCACCGCTCAGTTAAAATGTAAATACAATCAGTATGTTAGATGCAAACAAAATGTGATTGTTCCACAGCAGTTTACGTTGAAGTTGCCTTGATTCAGCATTTTCTCTGTTTGATGCTAAAGTGTTAACAATTTTAACAATTAACACCCAATTTGCAAAGTGGCATGGAAGATATGGTTAAAAAAAGTAGAAAAGATGTAGATGCATAAGGCAATAATAATGAATATTAACTGCAGGAGTAATTGTTTATATTTTGTAAAAAATGATGAAGTAGATATTGTTCAATTTACTTCATGTATTACCACATTGCTAGTGTTAATATTTCATACTGTTTTTTTTACCTTCCAATGTTATTACTCTAATAAAATCGGTCAGAATTTTAAATGTTGTCATGTTCTGGATTTTAACTTTTCACCTGGGTTTATCCAACAGAGCAGTATTAACTTATGAAGCTTAAGTTCTGATTTGTCAGAATTGCCAAAGCAGTAACGGCTTCTACACAAAGCAAAATACTGGCGGAGATTAACACTGAAATAGATCTCTTGACTTTTTTAATGAGCTAGAATGATCAGTTTAACTGAGCTTACAAACTTAATTTTTTTCTGTATCATCACATTAGTTTTTCCTTGTAGCTCCATCTAATCCTCTCTTATTCTGGAGAAGGCATCAAACACCTTTTCCAATGGACTGTGAACCGCTTAGTACAAGTTAGATCTTGTCTAACAAAGTATTCTCCTTCCAGTTCCTCAAATCTGAATACTGGCTTTGGTTTGTACAGTGCATTCAACTCACCTTGCTTTGTCACATAAGTCTAAAGCTCGTGTAAAAACTGATTCACAGCTTTAGCTCTGGCCCTCCAAGAATACCGACAGCACCCTGAGACCAGAGCCCTACTACCACACACAATGCCACTGTCAATTACCAAGTAGCCAGAATGCAGACCTTAAACAGGAGCCTCTTCTGATCCGTCCCCAGTCTAAATTACATAAAACTGATCATCTCACCAGTTACACAGGCTGTATGTGTTACGAGCGCATTTGAAAGGATCAGTGCAGATTCATTTGCGTTTGATGCGAGGAAGTGCCCCCCCATAGAGACAAACCCATTCTGTCACACAAAGCAGGATTTTGGTGGATGATGAAGGAGGTACGGGGGGTAATGCTCAGACTGGAGAAAGGACTGCACAGTTTTGAACCTTACAACCAGCAACTACTGGACCTCGCCTTGAAGGTCTATATGCACACTCATGCCTGGGAGCTTTCTGTGAAGTGACACAAATGAGGCCAGCGTTCACAGTACTGTTTCGAGTACTGTACTTTTGTGTCCTTTATAGTAAAAGTTTTGGGACTGCAGCTTTTTCACTACCTACCTTATGACTTCAATGGGGGCTTTAATTATACAAAGAGACTGCATACGACAGGAATGAATTTCATTAAAGGAAGGTTAGGCCAGATACCAGCTTTGATGTGAAAAGCTGCATCTGGGTCCTAAAGCATCTATATACATAGTGAAGAAAATCAGAATTTTATACTCTAGAATTTACTATTGAAAAGGGTGTCTTTCAGTCACTACTGATATAGCACTAAGGGTGTAAAAAATTGTGAAAAAACACTACAAACTTTTAATGTGGGGAAAGGACAGTCTTTCAGTGTTGCCAGTCAAACTCCACAAGGTCTTGTCAAGCTACTTTACTGGTTGTTAAAGGCAGTTTCATGTTGCTTGATTGTGTCTGTCACTGAAAAGATACATTAAAAAATCGGTTTACCTATTTTTGTATTATTCAGAGAACTTCCCATTGTTGACCTCAAACTGACAAATTTATCTTGTCAATTAATTGGTAAAAGCTATCAAACAGAAAAACACATGAAAAGATATAAAATACTTCACAGCATTCGAATATCAAGTAAAAAGCCACGAGTCTTATGTGCTTACTGCACGGATGCAAAGACTGTTACAAAGATAAGATTACATGTTTTCCCTATAAAATACTGAGCTTCTATGTTGTAAAACATAGAATTTCAGCAGGATATAAGAATCTGCCTACAGCTCCTTTAAACTATGCTTAACACTAATACCAATTCACGTAAGGAACAAAGGTTGAACCTTCATTCTAGTAAGCACAGAAAAAGCTGAGTTAAATCTTTCAAAACTGTTCAGCAATGCCTTTTTTTTTTTTTTTTGATACATGACTAGAGAGATAGTACCAGAATGATGTATTTTGGATGCAACTGAAATCCTACGTAGAAGGGGGGGACAGTGGGGAGAGAGAAGTTACTTATTTCAGATGAAGTGAATAAGCCATTAAGTGAACTTTCAGCCACAAAAACCAGCACTGCCATATGCATCTCCACAATGACCGGTTCATTACTACACCAGGGTACAGGCAAGATCTTAAATTACTGAGAATGACATATGTACCTGCATATATACTTCTATATATGCAGGGCACCCAGAGCTCCCACTGCCCTGAGCTGGCTCTGGCAGCCAGCACCCCCAACGCCAGCGGGCCAAGAAGGGCTCCCTCCAACTCCAGTACACGGATTGAGCACTAACAATTTTCCTTCAAATGCTCAGTAGAGACCCGAGCAGCTACATGATCCCATGGGTATCAATGTCAGGTTGGGTTGGGTTGGGTTTTTTTCCTTAATTAACAATGTTTGTTTCATGGAGAAGTGAGTTAAGAAATACAAAGACTTGTGTTAGAAAAATAAGAAGCTCCCCTAAAGAAAGCATGTAGTAATTTGGAAAAAAACCCAACAAAGTTATGATTAAAATAAGTGGACAATAGTAAGAACAAAATTAGCAATTTTTCTGAATCATAAAATATTTAATAAGGTATATTTTGGGGGGGGATATATTGTATATAAAATTTCAGATCACAATATGAAGCGATTTGAACCCTCTCCAAGCTAGCACTGCCTTCAATGCCGTGTAGATGTATTGCCACTGATACAAGACCTACTAAAAGCATACAGTTTAACTAATACAGAAGTGGCTTTTTTTATATGAAATATTTTTTACACAACTAGAGTGTCTTGAATACCCTCTTTAAGTGCAAAAAACACAGATCACTTTACACTAATGCAGCAACAATGCATTCATATTGTTCTCATTAGTCATTAGTAGTCAACTTGCATAAGATACAAGAAAAGCACAATGAAGCTCACAAAAATAGACTAAAAATCAGCCTGTTCTTGCAAAAAAAAAAAAATACAGCATAATGGAAGAAAAAGACAAAAAAGGATTATGCACACCACAGAATTTGCTGTTCTTTAATCCAGCTGGCTTAAGTGCTGTTTCCGTTTTTTTTTTTTTCTTTTTGCTGTTTTTTGTGGGTTTTGTTTTGGTTTGGGTTTTTTTTTTTTTTTGTAAATCAAACCACATGGACCAGGCACAACTAATATTCAGGAGGCAGTGTGTAGCTAAAACTTCACTAACTTTTTGTCATCCCCACAATTTATTTTCCTCTGTCCTGAGGTAGTTACAAAAAAACAAATCATAAATTAAGCATCAGCTAGGCCAGTAAGAGCTGAGGCTTTTCTTTTTTTCTTTAAAAACTATTTGTTAACTGGCCAAAACTACCCTTGATGTTAAAAGACAGCTGAGAATTAGAGTTCTCACTACACCAAAAAGATGGCTATGAGGGGAAGAGGGTTAGCTGCTTCAAAATGTGACAATATATCGAGTCCCATCAAGCTGGCTGGTCCACTGTTGAATTTCTCATGTTTATTCTCCTTTACTGTCTATAAAGTCACTGGGAGAAGTACGGAAGGATCTGAGCACATCATCGTCCTTTACTGTAACCAGGGAAGAACTGGTCCAGTAGTGTCTGCAGTATCTTGTTGGGAACCATGGTGTAGCCCTTTCCCAGGTCATAGCGGCAGGCAGGGCAGGTGAAGACTTCAGCTCGGAAGGAGCGCTGTAAACAACTCTAGGACATACAAAGACAGACAAGTAAGTTGCAAGAACTTTCTTTTAGACTGACAGCTTAACCAGCAAAAACTAAGGAATCACTATAAACCAAAGATGCGATCCGCTGTACTACCAGCAAAAGGGAAGCCCTTACCCAAGCCCTCTGGCACCTACCTCTGCCTCTATGACTAAAATGTCCTCATCACAAAGATGATGAGCTCTGCTCTGGGCTGGGATGTGAAACACTGAGCTTGGGAGGAATTAAAGCAAATCACTGCTGAGATTCCCCCTTCATTTCCACTAGTGCCTTGCTCTGAATTGCAGCCACGTCTGCAGCTTCCTTCTAGCTTCCAACACCTTCATTCCAAGAGGAAGGTGAGTACACCAGGTATATTGTTTATGTAACAATCTCCATCTACCTCATTGGATGAGATTCAGTTAAGCCTTAAAGACATATGTAGAATAATACAATCTCTAAAACATTAGCATCAGTGCTGCCCTCCTTACTACGTTACGACAGGCTGCAGGGAGCCCAAGCACGTGAGCTGAATGTCAAAAAGTTGTCAGTGCAGATCTGTGCCCAAACAGCAATAGCAGATCACTATCAAACTATTCCTTACAACTTTAACTGGATGTTATTTTGTATTCACAAATATTTACTGATATCTTCAAATTTTGTGCTTTCTGAGTTTGTTGCCATTCAGCTTTCTCTTCTCAATGGTTTTCCAGTTTCCTTAACTCTAAATATTAAACCTTCATAACCCTTTTTATGTTTGTTGAAGAGCCATAATCATTCTATCTGTGCAGGCCATCCATAACACTACAGTGATTTTTACTGGAGTGATACATATCTTCTTGAACAGTGAACTTGCATTATCGGGTATTGTACTAGGACGATTATAGCCTGAGTCCTTTTAGGCTTCTAGGCAGAAGTACTAGGTATGGCAGGCACAGTTCAAATTCTATACACACTCGTGCTACAAAAATTAACTCTAGTACAAACTGGATTCCAAACACCTTACATTATACCCAGCGGATCAAGATTTTAAGATACACATGTTATGAATTGACTTCTGTGGCCCTCCTAAAAATATAGGCCCTCCTAAACATAAACAATGCCAAGAATAACAAGACAACCATAACTTACTTCAAATAAGCCCAAACAATTTCTTATATTTATCCTGCATCCCTTCAACAACTTTTATTAAGAGTGTAAGACAATTACAAAATCTGGATTTATTCCTTAAATATGTAAAACTATATTATTGTTACTGTACCAACATCTAGCTCCTGGACCAAAACAATTCCTCGTGTAATTCCACTGATCACAAAGGATGACAGCAACAGTAAACTTCACTCGTTACATCTGTCAGGAACTACACTAAACGTACTTGCACTCTTTATTCCAAAAAATTAAGGTTACACAGCAATGCAAACTTGTTGCATGTTTTTGCTTAGAATGTTAGGCAACAATTACTGTCTTTCTAAAACACATATGGATGTGGTGACTGGTGTCTCAGAGCCAAGGAAACAGCCCAGAGCAAGACCGGGTTTATTCTTACTTTACAGACGTTGTGGAGGCACTCTGTTGTCACCGGCTGGTAAACCAGCTCCTGGCAGCAGACACACATAAAGGATTGTTCCAGTTTCTTCAGAAAATTCTGGTGTAAGGCAAAGGAATAAAAAAGACAAACTCTATTACAATTCTCATAAATGCCCCTTATTACATAAAGATGATGAACTTCCAGAAGTTCTTAAGTCCTCCATATCCATGAGTGCAGCTTTCTAAAAGAAATCAGGAAGCAGGTCCGTAATGGCTTAATTTCCCTGCTCTTCCACAAATCAGAACTAACGTTTTAAAGATTATTTACTTGTTTGTATGAGTATTGTTATAAACAAAATGAAATAGACTGGAGGGCCCCTCATGCTTGATTCTTAGCATAGGTCAGAACATTTAGCAATTGTGTTTAGTAACTGCTTCTAGAAATTTGCATGTCCCTGAAAGATCTCTGCTTGTCTGCCAAGAGAACTTCTTCTGCTGAGAAAGCCGCTTTTGCACCTCCTCCTGTGCTTATGGATGCTGGCTAGTTTAACAGCTCCTCTCCTCAGGCCAAATTCTCTGCAGTGTGTAGATCAACCTCGCTGGTTTTTAAATATTCTCAGGGCATCTCTGAAGAATCTCAAGATACATTTGTATCAGGTGTTTTACACACACAAGCATGCTTATCTCTGGCATGTCAGTGATCTCCAAGTATCTCAAGAATACAAGCTTGGGTATATTAAAAAAGCTGATCTACAGGAAATCAAAATACGGTTCTTTGTAATAATTTTCAAAATACCAGATTTATCGTGAACCACATTTTATTTAGTTAAAAGGGAAGGTGGATGTTTCAAGCAGAAAGATTTACATTTTCATAGTAGTAACCCAAGAAGATTCCCATTGCCTTTAGTGGTAACCAAATGGAAATCTTACCAAAATTATGGGCAGGAATCTGTAGAAAAATGACTTCTCAGTGACTCAACGGCTTTTAAATCACTGCTTTCTCCCTTTTTTCAAACACCTATCTCTATTGCCTGTCATTGTGCAATTTTAAGAGCTGAAATTCCTTCTAGTCATTACAGACATTGGATAAAAGACATAACAGCAAGTAACTTTGCACTATCACTTCCTACACAAAGACAACTACAGCAGCATTATAGCAAAAACTAATACCGTAAGTGGAAGAACGGGGAATTATAGATGCTTTTTGTGTTACAGAAGCACCCTAAATAGCCCCTGGTAATTCTCACATAAACTAATTATGTCTGTCCATTTTTAGATATCAATTTTCCAATTAATGGTTTGGTTTTCAGTGAGCTGAGTTTTACCAAATTATTTTAACTTCTTAGTGCCCTGATTTCTTCTGCAAAACAGCTAAATTAACTAAGAACTTGACATTGGTAAGACTAATTATCACTGAAAGATGAAATATTTCAGGATATATTCCTTTTGTGGTCTTTTTTTATACTAGTGCCTACGGTCTCTTCAATCTTGAGCTATTCTTGCTATTTTTTGACATTTAGGGGGAGGAAAGTATTTTCACCCTTAAGGTTGCCTCTCTACAGAGTGGGATAATCGACATTTGGATGAAAATATTTTCATTTCATATCTAAATTTGAAGATCACTGTACTTCTATCTTCTTAAACAATGCAAGCAAGCTATATTTTCTGTTATAAATTTTTTTTGCCTAAACAAAAAGGAACGACTACAACCATCTTTCTTCATGGCTGATTTCTCACATCAGCACAGGACAGAAATTCATTAGTAATTTCAGGGAACGTATGCTCCCTTCAAAAATGAAAAGAAAAAAAAAGCCACTTCTAACTTCAAAATGTTTTTTGAGCAAGAAAAGATCTCTATTATGCAGGTGTAAACCGAGCCATTAATAGCAAATTGTACAAGCAGGGATTATTTCCTTGAAATCAACATCTTACAAATAAAAATAATGGTAGACACAGTCTGTATTCAGCAAAAGTTCAACAAGCAAATTAGGTTTTAAGAGAGATTCAAGATTTCTCCTAACAATCTAAAGAAAAGGTAAACGTTAAAAACGATGCATGCAGCAAACATACTGGTCCTTCCTTAAGAGAAGCAAGTACTTCATCCCACAGTTTCTGGTTCATGCAGTCTTCTCTAATCAGCCATTGCTGCTCTTGGGTCAGCTGGAAAGCCTCTCCTTTCCCTCCATCTCCCATCCTCATGGCTTTGGGTGTACTCGTAGGTTCCTCTATACCTGCTTAAGATAATGACCATCAGATGCAGTAACAACAGAGCGTTAGTCTGAACTAATAAAAGGGAAAGAGAAAACTATTTCTAGAAGACTAAAACATGGATTACACTCATGAAATGTGGCAATCAAATCCCTACTCCAACTCATACTGTTCAGCATTGGTTTGGACTGTAGCACACAGTTGCATAGAAGACTGTTCATTTTTTCCTACAGAGCTTAAGAGAAGAAAAACCCATAAGTGTGGTAAAGAGTGATAAATAGGATAAGATCCCTACACTACTACTTAATTACAGAGCACGTGCTTATCAATTTACATTAGTATTCCAAATAATTTCACACTTCTGCTAAGTTTTCATGCTATTGGCTTAATAAATGTAACATTACAGACCTTGCTGATGAATGCTAAAAAAGTAAAAAGAAATACCATCATCAATTGTCCTTTTCTGGTTTCCGTTACTCTGGCTGGTTGGCTCCTGTTTCACAGTTTGCTTTTTAACCTTATCTTTCTTCTCCTTACTAGCCATGGCTTCCAAATAACCTTCTGGATACTAAAATAGAAAAGCATTGATTTAAAACAACACCCACTGGCATACAGGACTTCCCAAATACCAACAAGACTAATTTCTAAAAGACTTTAAAACCCTGCAACTACATATTGAAATGACTAAAAAATAATTTTTAAAACTCTACATGATGGAGAAAACATTTAAATTAGTATCTATTATCAAGAAAGTGTAGTCAAGTCAAAGAATCTAATCCAGACTTGATTGTATAAAAAGGAACCCAATATCCATATCTATGCCCTTACAACTATAAAAAACAGGCAAATCTGAAGATGATCGTATGCTGTAAGATATACTGTTGCCTTTCTAAGAAACAGTATGTTAATTCTTCTCATCTTTTATGGATTCTGCAATGTCCGAGTCCTCATGGGTCAGTTTACTTCTGTGCCCCAAATACACTATCTATACAAACTCCTCAGCCACGTGGACAGAAAAGTACATAAAAATGCACAGTTTTTTGATTTCTCGGACAGATAGCTATAACAACAGTTGCCTGCAGAAATTCTTTCCAGCCTAAGGATCAGAAAACTGGATTCAAACTCTTATTTTTCCAATCCATATATGCAAAGCAG
Source organism: Vanellus vanellus (assembly GCF_965231255.1). NCBI lineage: Eukaryota > Metazoa > Chordata > Aves > Charadriiformes > Charadriidae > Vanellus > Vanellus vanellus. The sequence continues at coordinate 56,922,452 of NC_138908.1, forward strand.
TTCACTGCTAAGGCAGAAAGCTTCATCCACCTTTCCTTCTGCTATGTCACTATTACGGGGTTCTTTCAGTTTGCAGATAAGTTATAGTCTGTTTTGGTATTAAAACCTCCATAGTGAAGTACAAGAAAAAAAAGGGGCTGTAATTTAACCTATTTCTTTTTTCTGGAACTGAGAATAAAAACAACTCTGCAAGTCCTGATTCGAACCTGTACACTCAGACCCAGTTTCTTTGACCGCTCCATTCCTTCTGAAGTCCAAGGTGCAGGCTCAACGTCATCTCTCCTCAGAAGATAGCGCCAAACTAAAAATCCACATTTTCCAATTTCTGGCCAATATTTCACCACCTAAAGAACAATATAAAATTACTGCCATTATTTTGTCACAAGCCAAACACATGCATATAGTCATACTTTAACTGTTAAGAAGAAATGAGAAGACCAAGTTATACATTACTATTATACAGGAGCTCTTCCCTCAGGTATGAAATTTTTGTATTTTTGATAAATACGGTGCTCTTAAAAGGCACACACTTTTATTTCAGATGCTGAGAAGTCATTAAATGCACAAAAAGCTAGGATATACTTGGAAGGAGTGAGGAAATAATTTGATTTCCAAGGAGGAATATGACTCAGTAAGCACATATAAATTAGCTTACCATATTCAACTTTGTTATTTCCTTTTATGATCATATTCTGTTATCACTGCTCTGAATAATGACATTTCTGTTCTTTGCAGAATAAGCTAAGACTAAAATGCTATCACGGAGAAAAAATAATTATTTCTTTTAGGTAATAATGAAGAATTTGCAATTTAACACATATGAGACTTTTTAAAACAGCTGAAGAAAAATGTGTTGTACTCAGTAGAAATCAGGATACCTTGTAAATGCCATCATATCTGTTGCCTTCCTCTGGGGCATATTTGCTGATCCGCCGTCCTTTTGAACTGCGCACTACTCTGACTGGCTTACCAGCTCTCCAATTCTTAGACTCTGCTCCATTTTTGTCATCCAGTGGGGCATCACAGTTAAGAGCCAATGCCCTAGAAAGAGATTTAAAATCTTCATAAACTAGATTGTTTCACACAACAGATTTTTGAAAATTAATGTAATTAAGCCGTATCTATTTTCCTTGTCTAATTATGCCTTATCAAGCAGCACAGAACTTTTCCATATTTTCTTTTACAACTGCAGAACTGATGGAAGCAATGAGATCCAGGCTACCGTGTATGCTAAGAAAAAAAACAGGAACACAAAATATTCTGTTGTCAAGGTTCCAGGTGAAAACTCAGCCAATATCGCTAAATAAAACAAACCAATCCTTTTAGATTTAATCATAGAATGGTTTAGAGTTGGAAAGGACCTTGAAGATCATCGAGTTCCAACCCCCTTGCCATAGGCAGGGACACTTCACACTAGACCTGACTGGATAACTGCAGATTTTAAGGCTTTTTAAGTGTGTACACAAAAGTAATGAATATGATGAAAAACACTACAGAGAGAAAAAGTAACTATCCAAAAAAACTGTAAATAACTGAAATCTCTCACATAACACATAAATTGCCTCAGAGTAGGAGTTAAATAATAGTAGCTAACTCAAGGACAAACCCAGCAACTACATGAAGACCCCTTTCTAGAAACCTGGAGTAAGACAGCATGAATACCTACTAGACCAAGCTGCCCTAATGAACAGTATTTCTACTACCACAGCCTGATTTGACCAAGGATTGCAAACCCTTCAGAATCAGACTCAAACCAAACCATGGATCTCAGATTGTAAGAATTATATGGTTTATGAACAGCCGCGGTACGAGTATAAAACTCTACATTGTACACAACAGTAAGAGACAGGCATACACTGCTAACTTGAAAAATGTTTCTTATCTAAAAACAAAACTTAAAAAGAGAAAGATATCTAGACAAACAAAACCAATACTGATTCAACTACATGGAATCATAATTTTCAGTATCAAAGTGCTTGAAAACTCGTACCAAAATCAGTAACGGAGAGCAACACTCTGTTATACTCCGTGCGCACTAACACCTGCAAAGCTACAAGGCAAGCTTTTGCCAGTGGATTTCTCATTTGCTAACAGCAGAGAAATGCTGAGACTAAGGAGCCTTGCTTTTAATTCTATTTCCCAGAGCACGTTTGCTCTATTCACTAAATATGCTCATAAACACATTGCTTAAACCTACTTCCATTTTTCTTACCTCCTTGTTCTTGTTCACATCATGACCCCCCTCTCTCTCCCTCCCTCCCTCAGCAGCCATGTCAGGCTTTTCCTCTCTCTCCTCTAAGTGCTACTAAAGAGTTTGAAAGAATCCCTCTCCACTCTGCTTGAGAGCAGCACATCATATCTAAAAGAAGACCTGGCAAAGGAAAGGTCTCAGTCAATCTCAGCGCGTCACAGGTGCTAAGTGGTCAGTTGCATAACAGAGATTATGCTCTTAGAAACAGAAAAGGATGGAGAACTCTTTGTTCAGGCAGGCTTTTAGAGGACGATAAAACACTTTAAGCAGATGTCTAATTCATCTTTTAGACATAGATTTTCTTTTTCAAGCATCTGTTTTTGATAAAGCAACACCCTAATTCCTTGCTTTTCACAGAAAACCATGATGGAAAAAGGGCAAGCAAAATAGGAAAAAATTCTTTAAACATGGGAAAATGAACATGCCTTCTTCCTACTTAATTTTATTAATTGATTTAACCATTGAAGGAGAAACTTAAAAAGAAACACCCAGAACTGAAAACTTCCACACAGGAGTTTTGAAAAACTTCTCATTAAATTCAGAATCCTCTGAAGGAAATTGTAGGACAATTCAGACATGACTACTAGCTGCACCATTTCATTGAGGTGCAAGTGTTTCTTTAAATCAACAAAACACAATGCTTGATAAAATGCCTCTTAGAAGCAACAGGCACCACTGTTTATGAAAGCAGCATGTACAAGAGTGAATGAATATTGCAAAATGTTAGTTTTAAACTAAAGCACTACAACCCAGCTCTTTGTTTTGGAATACGTTTTTATTTTATCTTCAAAACTTACCTATTCATGTGTGTTAATGTCTGATCAAATGAATGTTCTCCAATCCTTTTATTGCCAGAAAGATCTCTACCTCCACTCCCAGTGTAAGTGAATTCATCTCCTCGATCCTGTGCAGGAAGATTATCCTTTGTTTTAACACTCCAAAGTAAAGCAACTCAATTTAAAAAAATATGTGACTTCATTTGTTCTATTTACTCAGACAGAGAAAAACTATATTCCAAGGCATGGACAGATGTGTTTTCAATTTCAGCATCATTATCCTTCTACAGTAGTTGTGACAGCACAAAGCTACTGGTCTGGATTTAACATGTTCACCAGAAAATTCTTATTAAAGAAGTGCCTGCCCTAAAAAAAAACCTGGACTTTCACATCTTTTAAAATGTGTGTTTTGAAAAAAAAAAAAAAAAAAAATCTGAGGAAGGGAACACATTCTAGCAAGTGGTTGGTTATTTGCTCTAGAGATTTCATTTAGCTTAGAATATCATGTTCGTAAAATACATAATAAATACCCTGGAGGAATCACTTCAGCTTGTGCAAGGGGCTAAGTGCTAGTAAGTACAAACAGGTCTGCCTTACGTACAAGGCAGGTGCTTTAATGCAATAAAGCTCTGAACTAGTAAGAGCTTGAACACATTTGGATTTTGGAAGCTGATATAGTTCTGTAGTATATTTCCTACATAAAATTGTCTTTAAATTGAAAGAAAGCTGATAAAATCTTTTACCGTGAACCAAAAAACAGTCAAAACCTACATACACATAAGTAAAGACAGTATAACTACTTTCTTTAGGAAATATGTCACAGAAACTCATATTACTCCTGGCAAATGCAAGTATTTCTAGAAATATACAGATATATTTAATACGGTATCTCTTTGGAGATGCAAATTTTGTACAAAGCACAAAGCAACAGCAGAAGAAAAATACTTAATAGGAAAATACTGTGAATATGAATTCTTACAGCAAAAATTTGATCATACTTGTACGCAGTAGTAAAATTCAGCCAATTTCTTACCACTATTTAAAATCTGACATTATTAAGGATCCAATGCAAGACTGTTACAGATATTTCATGACTGACAACAGCAGAAAAAGAGAAAGCTAGAAAGATAAATGCTTGTTGAACAAGGCCATAGATTAATTATAGAAATTATGTTTAGTTTATCCTGTGTATGGAAAATCTAACAGAAATTCAGCTTCAGTATTAGAGTATTTCTTGTTCAAGATTTATCTAGACGTAATAACAAGCAAGAGCTATGAAGTTAAAAAAAAAACACTCAACACCTAACAAAGACATGTATAAACTCAGGTATATCCTTTCTTAAAACAGTCTACTTATTCCGCTCAATGAATCTCTAAAAAAATAACAGAAATGAGGTGGATTGAGAGTTGGCTGTGGGACAGAACTCAGAGGGTTGTGATCAGCGGCACAGAGTCTAGTTGGAGGCCTGTAACCAGTGGTGTCCCCCAGGGGTCAATACTTGGTCCAATTTTGTTTAATATATTCATTAATGACCTGGATGAGGGGACAGAGTGTATCCTCAGCAAGTTTGCTGATGATACCAAACTGGGTGGGGTGGCTGACACCCCATAGGGCCGTGCTGCCATCCAGCGTGACCTGGACAGGCTGGAGAGCTGGGCAGAGAAGAACCTAATGAGCTTCAACAAAACCAAGTGCAAGGTCCTGCACCTGGGGAGGAAGAATGCTAGGCACCAGTACAGGTTAGGGGTGGACCTGCTGGGAAGTAGCTCTGAGGAGAAGGATCTGGGGGTCCTAGTAGACGGGAAATTATCCATGGCCCAGCAGTGTGCCCTTGTTGCCAAAAAGGCCAATGGAATCTTGGGCTGCATAGGGAAGAATGTGGCCAGTAGGTCCCGGGAGGTCATTCTCCCCCTCTACTCTGCACTGGTGAGGCCACAACTGGAATACTGTGTCCAGTTTTGGGCTCCCCAGTTCAAGAGGGACAGGGAACTGCTGGAGCGAGTCCAGCGAAGGGCAACTAAGATGATTGCCGGATTGGAGCATCTGCCTTATGAGGAAAGGCTGAGAGAGCTGGGACTCTTTAGCCTGGAGAAGAGAAGGCTGAGGGGAGACCTTATTATGGCATACAAGTATCTAAAGGGTGGGCTGAAGGAGGATGGAGCCAGGCTCTTTTCAATGGTTCCCAGTGACAGGACGAGGGGCAATGGGCACAAGTTAGAACACAGGAAGTTCCATTCAAATACACGGAAACAGTTCTTTACGGTGAGGGTGACAGAGCACTGGAAGAGGCTGCCCAGGGAGGTTGTGGAGTCCCCTTCTCTGGAGATTTTCAAGACCCGCCTGGATGCAGTCCTGAGTAATGTGCTCTGGGCAATCCTGCTTTGGCAGGGGAGTTGGACTAGATGATCTCTAGAGGTCCCTTCCAACTCTGAAAATTCTGTGATTCTGTGAAATAGAATGATGTTGTATAAGGACAATACATGAAACAACTTCAGAAGAATGAAAGATCAATAAAACAACAACTATTTACTAAGAAAGAATGTAAAATAAATTGTATAAAATAACGTATCGCAGAATTGAGCTATGCTTATTTTTTCAGTGCTTGTCAAGGGAAAAAAGATGCACAGATCACACAAAGATGACTGTGAAATAATAACATTAATAGAGATGTATTTGCTTGATGGATCAGGCCCATTCAAACAAACTGGATTTTAACACTGAATAAGAAGTTTGTGCCAAGCTCAGAAACCAAAAAGATGTATCTTGGAAAGTCATGAATCCAGAATGATTTGGTTTGCACAACAAAGAAGAAACTGAACACATGTTCATGGTGTGGCAGAGAGGAGAAAACTGCTACAGTAGTTCATCGATGTACAAGCAGAAATAAACTGAAACTGGAAGGTGATTTTTACCTCTTTTTTAGAATGTTGAGATAAATATTGAAATAACACGTATATAAGAATGTAAAAAAAAATAGAGGAAAAATATAAACACTACATATGCAAGCAAAATGGAGAAAATTATTTACAAGACAAGACAAGACAGGTTCTTGACAAACTGTTTTGTTTATCAACAACTAGGTAAAACAATCTTCATGAGAAGAAAGTACTGAATAGACTTTTTTTTGGCAGAACAGACAAACATAAATCAAGGACAAATCGCTACAGGCTTACACCAAAAAAACTCAAGTGGGAAGGCATAAATGCAACAGCATTCAAAACTAACTACTGGAACACGCTTCCATGGATAATGGGTTAAATGTAAAAGGGCTAAAAACATCAAACTTCCAACGCCTTCAGAAAAACGGTTCTCTCAGTGGTACTCTTTAACCACAGGAAACCAGAAGACATTGTGCTTGAAGAGGCAGCATGGATCTGAGGCCTATGTGTACATGCTCACCTCTTGAACAGATTCCACACTTAAAAGGTTACATTTGATCCTCTTTAATTATCAAAGCATTCTATGCATAAATAGGCAAAACTACACGGATTTGGAGGAAACTGAAAATCCAGAGGAAGGAAAATGGAGAAATGGAACAATTATGGAGCATAATAGTTAAAGGTCAAATAACAAGAAGATCATAGATGGCATCTTTTAGCACCCCCTAGCACAAGGAAGGCTCATTTCTGCTCTACTTCCCAGAACAACAACACACACCTATTTCGCTTCAGATATATTAAGAAGAAAAAGAGGATTGCAAGGAACAAAGACATGCAGTTCCTAGTATTGGAGGAAAATGACAGAGATCTTGCCATACAGGGCACTGATCTGGACTGGATGAAGAGAAATGGGGAGGACATTTGAATCTGTGATATAAAAGCAACCCCTAAACAAGGAGAGGAAGAAAGCTCAGGAGGATACATAATTGTTTGCAGAGAGAGAAAATCCAGAACGGCAAAAGTAAGTGACGTACAGACACACAGTCCTTAGAGGGGAATAAATATGGATATGAATACAGCTCATGACAAGTAGAAGTGAAATAGGTATACTGGTAGTCTGGAGACCTAACGGGACACCTACAGAAACTACCTCCATCATGGTCATGGTGTTTTACTTTGAAAGTGGAGTCTGCCAGGATATTCACACAGCTTATTATTTGGGTTCTTTAGATGAGTAATGACTCATTAAAACAATTTCTCAATAGCTTTAAGTTCTGAGTCTATCTATAGACAATGCAGGATCTTCCTACCACCTATAACAATATTCAACTGATAGCTTGTATGTGACAGGTAAAGGTGGAAAGTTATTTTTTTTTCTCAGGAGGATCAGAAATCACAGCTTAAGATACTGATACTGCTATTAAATTCTGCCTTCAACAGTTAAAGAAAAATTTAGCAAAAGGAATTATTGATGTCTGTATGTTCTTCTTTAAGAAAAAAAATAACTGTCAAAAAGGCTATTAACAGTCTTATCTTTTCCCTTCTCTTCTATTCCTTCTTCCTACCTTTTCCCTATTTTCTTACCTTAAGATATGTAATTCTGCCATTTCTCTTCTGCTTTCCACATACCTAAATTCAAGTTCCTTGCACTGAAACTTTCAACAGCTAGTAAGACCTGTCTTCTCTTAATGCCTTCCGTATGTCTCTTTTTCTTATGTTGTCTCCATAAAGTTATTTCTTAACTGTCCTGTTTGTAAAGTTTGATCATGTTATACAGCAATGAACTTCAGCCACAGTAGCATTGACTCAGTATTTCATATTAAGGCATTTGAGTGTAAGACGTGCCTGAAGCTCTAGCAATATAAGGCAGTCAGCCTCAGACATACAACATAATAGTCAGTTGTATTAAATCATACTCCACTATTTCAGTGTTGTTACATAATCAGTTATAAGTCTAACAATGAGATAATGGAGAATGAAAAACGTATGATTCTGAATTCCACCTAAGCGTTCAACCATACTATTTCTACAGGTTGCTTTTCCACAGCAGCTGACAGGGGCATTAGCTACTTCAAACTGCTGGAATATCAGCTAGCTCCAGATAGGTCTTGATTATTTTCTCTTTCCATTAACACCTCTGGTATTATGCTCAGATGTCAAAGTCTGGTCCCAACATAGGCACAAAATTTGCATGTATCAGTAAAATATGCTATTACAAATACAAACAGATTTTCTAGATGAGCTTCAACCTTCAGGCTGAACAAAAAAACCAAGTCTTACTGGATTTTTTGATACAAGAAAACCTGAAATTTCATCAGTTCACCAACCCCTCTATTTATCGCTTTCACTTCAATAAAATGTGAGGCTAGGATGTTGATTAATATGAAAATGCAAAATAAAAAAGCACTAAGCCTTTCTAAATGAAGTTGTTAAATTCAAGACAAATACTAACTACAATTACAATTACATTTGAAAGGATTTTCTTCCCCTGGTAGTAGAGTTACCTGAAACTGAATCATGTCATCATTCATCTCCATTAAAATCTCACAGGTTTGTATGCGTGTAAGTGCTGACAGAATTGTTCTATCTGCCCAATTGTCTGATTTATTTTTGATGATTTCATGTCTTACCACTGTAGTAAAAGGTGGATTAAATTACATATTTAATTTATAAATCACTAAAAAACCCTCGCATTAAGTGCAGAGTTTCAATATATCATAATTGGTGTTTCCAAGTCTTCCCTGCAACCACCCCTGACAGCAAGAACGTGACAGTATCACGGTGTATTCTACCACAATGAAAATATTTAACCATTTTAACGTTAAATGGCTTCAAAGCAGGAAACAGCAGAAGGTGGCTAACTGGTGATGGAAGTAAGTCAACATTTTGAAAAATAACTCCCAAACAAAAGTACTAGACAACTACTGCATGTGCACCACTTTCTGAGCTTTTTCTTATTCCTTTCAACATTCAGCGCCAAAATGGTGGATTTGCAGACCTTTAAACTAAACATTAATATGTAAACAATCCAGGTTACCTAATCTGGATTCATTATCTTCTGCTCCATTCTTCTAAACAGGTTCCCCAAAGAGACAACACACAGAAAGCCTTTTCAGGTCAAAGACCCCTTTTCTGTAGTGGGATATTACTTGGTAGACACAACAGCTTTGGAGACAACAGTTTTTAATTACAATTATCTTTGACCATCTGCTGGAGATTGCTGACCAATTGTTTTCCTGAGGACAAAAATTCCTGCAAACTGTATAAGTAATTCAATTAACCTACTATAATCCTAGTTAAAGCAAGGCAAGGAAAATTTTGCCTGTCTAAAAGACACACACTTAATACTTGACATTCATTTATCTCTATACATATAATTAGAATTCGTTATTTTCATCTTTGTTTTATTTCCTGTATTTAAATAAATGCTTAATATCATAAGAATTCATTTTTATTAGTATTCATGTGAAAAATTGATGAAGTCCAGCAAGACTCATGGTTTGACACAACAAAGATTAATAGAGTTATGCTGATTCTTTATGAAGGGAATAGATTGATTATACTCAATCTATTGCACTAGTATGACTAATCTCTCTTGAAAACGTATGAGTTTCAGAACAAATCTCAGTGTGTTAGGCATTCACAAACAGAAACAAAGGCCCTTGTCCTTGACCTAAGGCACTATTCCAGACAATGTTTCTTGGAAAGCAAGAAATACAAAAAAGAGCTAAATGGTGCTTTGCTAAGCATTGGCAACATTATTTTCTACTTTTCAATCTGCTTTATCATTGTGTCAAATGGGTTCCTCAATGTTTTAGTAACAACCAGATATGCAAAATCCTGCAAATGAACTTTGGAAAAGCATAGATAGGAGGAGGACAGACACAGATTCCACACTTCATTGTGAAAGAAGCTGACAAATAGGCAGATAAGACTACTTTGACAATGTAGTACTAGCAGTAAAAAATTATAAAAAGCATCTGTGTAACAAAATAAGGCTTTTCAGAATGTGAAAGTAACTCTGAATATAATGCAGGTAGAGAGGAGACAATGAAACTCAGAAAATAATGAACTAAACTTATTTTTCAGTATTAATTAGCATTCTGTATGGACTGATAGCTAAGAATATGGAATAACAGAAAAGACGGACAGGAGACTTGCAGAACAGGAGCTGTCCTGCAAATCTGAGACACTGGGAGAAGTAAGTATTAAAGCTACTGCCCTACAAATGATGTCAAGTATGTCCTTAGTATTGGAGGTAACAACAGTGGACAAATAACACATCTGAGTGAAAAGGTAGATATTTGGGAACTATTGTATAGTGAGCCACTGACATTTTTTTCACATTACATTGGAGCTCCAAGCAGGTCCCAAACTAGTAGGGAACTTGGAAACATGACAGCTTTTGCAAACAGCAAGTTTGACGGCATCAAGCATCAGGTTTTCAGGTACATACTCAATCCAGGTGACTCACAATAGAGAGACTCTTAGTGTAAGGGCTATCATGAACTTGTTATGTTGTATTCTCAGTACTATAAAACAGAGGTGGGAAAATCTGAAAGGAACCATTCCGTTGGCAACGTAGTCAGCATGGCATGATAATTCAGAAAATTTATATAGGGTACTACATCTCTCTTGTACCAAGGCTCACACTGGATTCAGCTGACACAGGTAAACCCAGCAAACTGCCTAATAAAGCAGCAGGTCATACACACGTGTCTAGGTAAACTGCTAGTCACAATGGTCTTTGGATATAAAACACTTTGACTCAGACATAAGTCAAAATCCACTTGATTTGGATTTAAAGCCATTTAAGTAAGTATGCCATTCACTACAGTACTGGCACCGCACCTTTGGCACCAGTGGAACTGATCAAGTGTTTTCTCCATGCGATGCACACTAAGCAGAAGTTCTGAAAGTCTATATCCTCATCACAGGGGTTGGGCAAATTTAGTGACCTAGATACTGTTTATTTCCAACTGGGCTATTTCAAACAAGTGGAATAACAGTTTACTGACACCTTGGAACTGACTACCCAAACATAAGACTAATGCAAAGACACAGAACATTTAAAATGGACAGCAAGCCACTTCATGAAGTGGTTTGTGAACGCTATGTTCCAGGTACTGAATGGGTTTGGTACAAAATAACCAACGAAACTAAGCAATGAGTGTATTTGCCTGGGGTCCCTTTTGAGCCATTAGAGATGCTATTCTCTTTTATACCCTCAGAATCTTTTACAAGAGGATGAGAACAATCACAGAAGTTATTATTCTCCAAGAGATTCTGAATTCGAAACTCTGAAATGTTCAGAGATTTCCTGTATGATCCTATACAAAAAAGCACTTAAAGAAGAAACTATCTCTGTTCAGATTAAACTAAGCACACCACACAATTAATTTACCATCTTTACAACACTACTTTGACCCAGCAGAAACAGATCTTCAAACTTTTGAAAATAAATAGCAGTTTTAACCCTGATACATAAAAACAATGACAAAATAGAAGGGCAATTTTTAAACCCAAAAGTGAAATTTCTTCAGCTACTTGATTTGATGAACAGACAAGTCAAAACACTTCTATCATGAACACTGTGATTGCACAATTACTGTTAATGTCCAATATCTAGTTTTTAAAGTTTAGTCTCTTCTGAAATAATTCTTAGATCTTAAATTCCTGGAAGACCTCTCAATTTCTTCAGCTAATGTTCCTATTATGGTTACTATCAAGAACAAGGCCAGGAGATCAGCAATTAATGCATTCAAGACTCTAAAGCTAACTATTGTAATACTGTATCTTAAATAGCTAAAACATGTAGCTTGTCACTAAAATTCAAGGTTAAACATTTACAAGAGAGAGATTAATGTACAAACATTTTGTATGCATGTAATTAAGAATGAGATTAAGCTTCGTCTGCAAAACAATTTCACCCAATGCTCATTTTGTAAACTATGACTGTACCGCTTTCTCAGTCTTAAGGGCAGATCCTGTACTGACAGAACTTGTTGTTACTGAGCACTCCAACACATCCAGAACATCACAACTTCAGCAAAGCTGTAGACAAGTCTGGGTCTGCAGGACTGTGTTTCCAAAGGCACAGCATAAAAATGGCATGAACTGAAAGTTAGACAGTGAATTCTATTTCCTGCAACATATTTTTGCAATTATTTATTTTACTCCAATAGTGAACTGTTAATTTAAAGCCACAAGAAGCACATTAAGACGGCACATATCAACAGTGTGCATAAATAGTGCATAAAGTTTATAAACCTACAGTAAACCAGTCTTCCAAAATGTATTTATTTCTCAATTTTGTAATAACTTACACACAAGTACCTACGTCATACCATTGAAATTCAAGTAAGTCACCTCTCTTTTCTTGTTCTCATATAATGAAGTGACGAGATCGGAGCAGAGCATTTTATCTGAATTTTTATTTAAAAGTTTGTTGTGGTTTAGGCTGGGCTGGCCACTAAAGGAATGACAGTTTCATTCCTGGAATGAGATACTGTTCTTAGGACACTTACAAGTACAGAATTTTATTTTTCTGTGGATATTCTTAGAGGAGTTTAATTTCAACCTTTTCCAAAAACCAGGGAAAAATGGAAGTAAATTGGGAAATCAAATCTGGTATATGAAAAAAAAAACTAACTCCAAAAATGCACCTCGAAAAAAAATATTTGCCCCTTGCACTGTTAGTTTAGAGAAATGCAAAAAAGCTGACATTCATACAAATGTACGGTATCTTCTGCAATACTGCTCCCCAGCTATGCCTCTTCAAAATTATATGTCTTCTAGACTATGACAGTACTTAGGTGTTCACAGGAACACATGTTCACAACATCAACTAGATGAACTGAAAAAGGTATGCAAAGGATCCAATTAAGTTTATTAAATATTTTCAATTGAATAATTACAGCAGCAGAAACAAGGGGACATCAGTATCACCACCACCACCACCAAAAAAAAAAAAAAAAAAAAAGGAGCCTGCAGCAACCAATATAGCAGGTACAACTACTGAGCAACAGTGCTCCTAGGATCCACTGGCTAAGGGTCCTAGAGCTTGGGTTGGGGTTGACTCTAAGGTACTTGGTGTAGTAGTGCATCCTAAGTACCAAGTCCCAAGTACCTTCTCATGCGACTTGTTAAAAAAAGACAGACTTCTTCAGAGGCAATACTCTGCAGCAGCAGCTGGTAGGTGCTGTTGGCAAAGAATACATTACGTTATGATGCTGTTTCAGAAGCTTATTTCTTTCTCCAGTGCCTTTTTTGTTGCGATTAACAGCTATGCATGTTTTAAAAAACTGGATTGCTTACTGCTTTATCCTTGACCTGATGCATGATTCAAAATTCCACCTGATGGAGCAGAACTGCAGAAGGGATGTACCCTGTGTAAACATTATTTAATTGCAGAGAACAGTAATCTGTTCATAAGTAAATGTTGGTCAACATCATGAGATGAAAGGTGGATGCAGTTACTGTTTAGTTTAGTAGCATGTTTTCTTTCGTTGCTCTACTTAGATGTTAACATCAAAGCAGAATTTTTTTCCAGCACATTTGGGGATCATAATACATGATATTGAGACTTTCTGAAGAAGCTCTGGAAGTGCTCCTCAGTAAGAGTCAAGAACCCTCAGAAATTCACAGAATCAAGTAATATGTACCTTTTTATTTTTCCTTCATTAAAGGTATCACATATTTAGAAATACAACAAAACCAAGGGACAGGTCATCTATTTGTCTTGAAAGCAATAAAAATCATGACCAAAGCAGAACATAAAACACACTATTTGCACATAATTACACTATCAGATTTTAAATAATACTAAATTCAGACTCTAAAAGTATAATGAAATTCAACTAGACTAAACAACATAAAAATCAACTGTATTTGAGATACTTTGCTTAAAAATAAGTATGAGCATAACCATTCTTGAAGAAAGGTTTGCTTACATATTCCTCCCCAAAATACTAAAAACTATTCAGTTTGTTATCAGTAGTAGGTATTTTTTTCACAGTCATATTTACATAAGCATTAGTTTTAGGACATAACTCTATCTTTATAAACATTGATACACTAGAACAGCAAAGCCATTGCTTGTATAAATGACATACCACTTCATCTTCAAATCCTCCAGCTAATACAAGTGAATAAGCTCCATCATTACTGCGTCCATGGATTCCACCCACATGTGGTCTGTGAACACCTGCTTCACTCACCTGGCAATAGAAAAAAGCAGTTTCTAGCATTTTTTTTTTCAAACAATCAGCCATCTACAATCAGCTTTCTGCTTAAAATATTGTACAGGGCTGTCTGTGTAAATAGTTAATGTAAGACTGCCATTAAAGGTAAGAATTCCACTTGTTTTTAAGGAAGAAAAGCCAAAAGTAAGGACACCTAAAAAATGGAAGGACAATGTAGAACAGTGGTGACACTGGAAGACGTAAAGGCACACTTTCTTCTTTGGGAAAAATCTCCACAATTCTTTCCATGAGCAGTATTTTAAGACTGTACTCACTGCTATACTCCACTTGCACAGTCATTTACAACAATCCAAAGCAGATGAAGATCTGCCGGTTTGGTAAAGTTTTACAATTCTTAACTAAGGAAGATCACAGTGACCCATGTAAAGATCATTATGTCAGGTACTATTAAGGTAACACACTGTAAATGTGACCAACTCAGAGGAATATTACCACACTAAGTAAACCAAAGAAGCCATTGCAACAGCATATGGATCATAAGCTAGTTCTCCAATCAGGATAACTCTCTGCTAATGAATGTGCAACCAAGCTGCAATCAGATCACCTGAGAGCTGCAGCTGTAGCATAAACTGGCTTCATTAAAGTCTGCTAGAACATCTCTCTCACAAAAATTTATTTAATAATTCTTTCAAACTACTAAATTATATTTTAAAAAAACACAACCCTTTCTGAATAAAAAAGAGGCTACAATTAAATTATGTATTTTCTCAGTACGTTATGCCAAAAATACTATTGCTAGAATGAAGGTTCCCAGCAAAAAACCAATTAGGATCCTTTTTTCTACCTTGTATCTCCCTTCAGACTTTGACTTTGCCTGTTTTTCTCATTCTGCCTCTCCCACTCCTGAACTCCTTTTCCCAACCTACACTTTTAAGAAACTTCCATGAAATTTTACACGCTTCTGCTACAGTGTACTTTCATAATACAATCCATCACATCAAAGGTCCAGCTGGCCAAAAATGCTGTCTCTAACAACAGACTAGAGCTGTGCACACATGAAAACTATGCAAGGACACAATGATACTTTCTTGCACAATTTCTCAGCGTCCAGCTGTCTGTGACTCAGACTTCCTAAACTACTTCAATTTTTTGGATCCACAGGATCAAAGAAAAAAAAGAGTTCACAGTAGTACCACTTGTCATATGAACTAATACTACTTTTGTTCATTTTGAAGTGGGCAGCTGACCTTTTTTCTTTTTGATGACCCCTTTTAGCATTACAAAAGTATGTATATTGGTCCCTAGTCACTTTTTTCATACTGTACATCATTTTGCAACCATCTACACTGCACCACATTTTCAACATTCTTCCAGATTGAAAAGTCTTTCCAGATGAATGAAAACCATCCCATTCCTTTAATCATTCTGATTGTTCTTCTTAATAATATATTTTATTTTTCTGACCCTTTCATTCACTATAACAGCATATGATTTTTTTTGATCACTATTGTTTATTAAGATGACAAATTTTCAAAATTAGCTGTTAGAAGATCTCTTTCCTAAATAATAGGTATCTGAAAGCCAATTACAAATTATATAGTTAGAATTGTTCCCCACCCCACGTTTACTAACCACAACTCAGCACTCTCACCTAACTTTATCAGCTATTTGACAATTTTTCCAGACCATTTATTAGTATGCTGAATAAAAAGGCCCCACTATTGCGCTTCTCTTTCCTGCTGTATGAAATATCCTTTCATTCATTCCTCCCTCCCTTCTTTATTTTCCAGGATTTATCAATTAAATTTAGGTTTCTGGTTTCACCCCAAAGATGGACTCTGGTAAGTAATTCATGCCAAAGATGGTCTTCAGATGCTCTCTCCAGAAGCAATACTTAGTCAATTTCCTTCTAGGGAAAAGAGAGTTTGTGTCATAAAAAACTACACAAATCAGAAATAAAGAAACTACAGCCTCTAAATTCTCATAGATGTGCTGAGACAAACTCCTTTCTCATATGTAACACCAGTCACATGAGAAACAAAAGTGTAATTTAACCTCCTATGCAGAAAACATTTCAATCTTCAAAAAAAAAGGATGAAGTATTTCATTTGTACCCAAAATTAAATAATTATGTAGAAAAGGTAATTGCCTTTTGATGTCTAGTCCACACACATATATAAATTAGCATTCTCTGCTTAATTTTCTGACTAAAGCAGCACTCTAATTCTGTTCCTTTTTCCTTCCAGCACTAGAAAGATCTGAAAACTATTAGCTTTTGTGTTACCAATGCAATTCCTAACAAAAAGGTGAACTAATAATTTCAATTATTGTTGAAGCAGTGAAAATAAAACGATCTTGAGTTGGCGTAAGTAATTTTAGAAACTCCTCCTACTTATGAGACTTTACTTAATCTGGAAGCCAACAAAAAGATAACTATTTATTTTAATTCCTTTCACAAAAAAAAGTTCTTCAAACACAGGAGAGGTCAATGAAATATCCCAAAGAATCAAAATTGAATTTTCCTGTTAAGCAAGCCATTTTGTATAAAATAGCTGGTATGATGAGTAGCAAAATTTTACCTTACAAATTTAATTTGCTTCATCTAAGGCTTGTATTGATGACAGTGTTGACAATGGACATCAAGGTGAGAAAGGACCAAAAGAATGAGTTTAGATTTCAACTGCTTCACTCTTATTTCTGCCAAGGAGACAAACTGAAAACTGTTGCTAAGGGGAAAATGTCTGCTGCTAACCATATCAGCCTTAAAATTTGCATGGCCTTCCAAATCCAGAATTCTTCACACAGTACTGGAAGACATGACCATCAGAGGAAAACTGCCTCTAAGTGTTCTCTTCTACTAATTCAATAATAAAGCATCTGTTTTCTTCTCATGAGAAAGCAGGTGATGAAAAATTCCGAAAACAAATCAGAAAAGGCTTTTGATTCTTGGCTTGACCCTCCTCAAGCAATTTAAAAAACCCCTGTTTCTATTCTTCCAAATATGATGGACAATATTCAAATACAATCCTTTACATGTGTAAGAGACAAAGAACAAACTAATTTTGAAAATAAGGAATTGTATATTTCCCTGACTAAAAACAAGAATAAAAAATCAAAGATAAAACAAAAACCAGTGCTATCAGATAAGGCTGGGGAAAAAGGAAGTAACTTGGCAGTTTTCTGGACACTTTGAAACTGCAAAATATCAGTTCTGGCACAAAATGAAGCTGTCCCATCCTCCCTGCTTTGTTTTTTCCTGCCCCTCTGAGTATTGGCACTGTGCTTATATAACTAAAATGTGACATGGACTGGGAAAATTAACTCCTCTCCTACCCCAGATGGGATTATTTTCCTGCCAGTTTTTTTACCAATCTAGTTTACCATAGAGCCTAAGAAATACTTGCAATAGAAAATGAGACAGTGCAAGAAACACCAAAGTCTGAAAAGACAGCTAATTTCAGCAGCAGTATAAGCTTACACTGGTTTAAGTTGTTCATCAGACTATGAGAAGATTTGGACATCCATTATGTATGACAAAAAAAACCAACAGGGAGTCAATTTACAGTGATATCATCCAACATCTTTGATGAAGTAGACACGCTGGAGGCGAGGGATGCCATCCAGAGGGACCTGGACAGGCTGGAGAGGTGGGACCAAGCCAACCTCATGCAGTTCAACAAGGCCAAGTGAAAGGTCCTACATCTGGGTCAGGGCAATCCCAAGCACAAATACAGGCTTGGTGGGGAATGGCTGGAGAGCAGCCCTGAGGAGAAGGACCTGGGGGTGCTGATTGACGAGAAGCTCAACATGAGCCAGCAATGTGCAATCGCAGCCCAGAAGGCCAACGGTATCCTGGGCTGAATCAAAAGAAGTGTGCCCAGCAGGTCAATGAGGTGATTCTGCTCCTCTACCCTGTTCTGGTGAGACCCCACCTGGAGTACTGCATCCAGCTCTGGAGTCCCCAACATAAGAAGGACATAGACCTGCTGGAGCGCGTCCAGAGGAGAGCCACAAGGATGACCCGAGGGCTGGAGCACCTCTCCTAGGAGGAGAGGCTGAAAGAGTTGGGGCTGTTCAGCCTGAAGAAGAGAAGGCTCCGGAGAGATCTTATTGCAGCCTTCCAGTACCTAAAGGGGGCCTACAGGAGAGCTGGGGAAGGACTTTTTACTGGGCCATGTAGCGATAGGACGAGGGGGAATGGCTTTAAACTGGAAGAGGGCAGGTTCAGATTAAAGATTAGGAAGAAATTTTTCACTGTGAGGGTGGTAAGGCACTGGAACAGGTTGCCCAGAGAGGTTGTTGAGGCCCCATCCCTGGAGGTGTTCAAGGCCAGGCTGGATGGGGCCTTGGGCAACATGGTCTAGTGAGAGGTGTCTGTGTCTATGGCAGGGGGGTTGGAACTCGATGATCTTCAAGGTCCTTTCCAACCTAAATCGTTCTATGATTCTATGATTCTATGAACATTTTCAAAATCTACATTCTCCAACTCCTAAGCGGGATAATCAGTCCATGTGAAGTACACTTCAGAAAACACTTGACTCCATGCACTAAGAATCCCACTTAGAATTTTAACATATGAAATTTATTTATCCTAATGACAATAGAATTCTTAAGTTGTATTGTAAAATCGGTGTACTTCAACCTTCACTACTATTGGCATGACTTCCAATATTACAATAATAATGTATCTGCTTTGTTTAGTCCTAGTGAAAATGCCAATTGTCAACCCAAATTTTATTTAGTGCCCAAGCCATTCATTATTATTCTTACTTACTTTAACTACAACTAATACTGAAACAACATACCTGAACTCTGAATTTCCAGGTTGTCCCAACAGGAACACCAGGTATAGGTCCATAATGATTTGAAGGAACAATAGTGCATTCCTTAGTGCGACCAACACAGGCCATGCCCTAAAAATATATTAGACAACATGAATTAGCATTATCATATTGAAGACTACTTGCAAACTCAATGCTAATATCACGAAATCTGATCATTATAAAAAACACATACTTTAAAAATATGTTAACAATTGTTAAAAGGGATGTTAACCAAGTAATACATATTGATAGGTTTGGGGGAGGGATAAGGGGTTGTTTGTTTTTACTTCTAGTCACCTTAGTAATTCTTCCACTGCTTTAACTGCCAGTAGATTGTGGGCAGGATTAAACATTTTCTTATTGTCTGTGCAACCCAGTACTGAATTTTGTGTTGTGCATATTAAGTAGAATTATAGATTTAGCACATACATGAACAATCAGAGTAACAGCTATTTCTAAAATACACTCTACCTTGCCCCAGTCTCTCTGGCTTTCAGTACTGGCAGATGGCATCTTTGCTTTCTTTTTACTCTGTTTGAGCTTTTCTCCAGCCTTTACAACTTCATTAGAATCATTTTTGCAGGAAGGACAATACCTAAAAAAAGGTTTTAGTAAATTCTCAATTACTTCATCATAATGGCAATACATTTCTTGTAGCCAAAAGTGTCAATTTGTTTATCTTGACTGAATATTTCAAGCTAGCAGGCACATACCAGTCTTAAGCAGCTGAAGTCTATGGCTTAAAAAGTGAACCCAACATGAACAAATACTGTCAACTTTTAAAAAAGGGCATTTCGATATCTTTGACGGTAGAGTGCTAGAGGCAAAACATTTAACTATTCTTTCTCACATGATATGTGAGAGGTCCCCATGTCTCCTGTATTCTCTCTTGATTCTGTTCTCTTTCATTTAGGTCATGTAAAGGAGAAGACAGCTGAGATTAGAGTATGCTGCTAACCAGTACTCATGGTTTATTTCTACATCCTGCCCACTTTACCCTTATTTTTCACTTCTAGTGCAATAAATTTCACTGCAGACAGCTGAATGTCCAACAGAGCCAAGCTACCACATAATGTGCGTAGACACACACACGCATGCATGCACACACTCACTCCTCAACACTGAAACCATTTGGAATATAGCACTGAGAGTCATTCCAGCTTACACAAAGCCACCTTAGTAGGAAAGTAGGAGATGCTAGTATGCAGTGACTATAGCAGAGAGAGAAAGGGAGTACACTGGTACTTCTGCTGCTTCTAATAACATTTTTATCCCACTCCGGGAATGCCAATGCAAAGGCAATTGTCCATGTTTCTGGCTGACACAGGCTGGGTTTGGCCCATACGCCACTAGCAGAGAAAGCCTGATCTACATTAACATTGATAACCTAGTTTAGATAACTACCACTACTACTACTACTACTGTTTTGGATTTATTAACTTTTGTGTGTGGATATGAATAGAGGAATTAATGATTAATGTCCACAGGAACAGATTTCACTATGGCAATAAAGGTGTTGAACCATTAAGACAAATGTAGATAAAAAGAAATTAAAAATAACACAAGATGCTGAAATTGTCTAACACTAAGACTTTGAATGATATTACAGTTGTTTAAAAGAGTATGCGATGACCAATTAAAAGAAGGAACATGACGTAATACAAATTCACAGGGTGAATTAACCATGGCATTCCCTGCTTCTTGATAGGGTAACCATATCACCTTAATATTTTTCAAACTGAGTTTTGTATGGAATATTAAATACTGTTCGCATATAAAGTGGCTTAATCTCTGCAAGAGAAACTTATGATCCTTTCTCAAACTGCAGGCTTAGCCCCTGCAAAGTTTGCCAAATTTTATACTATAAAAATACTAAATGGAAATTTTTCCACTTCTAAAACAAACAAAATCTCTCAGGAAGTTAAGGATCAGAGAGCCATGACTCTTTGCCAGTATGCAAGAAGAAGGGAGAGCACAGACCTCCTCTTTGGTGGGAGACACGGCTTTGCCCAGCACAACTGCACTCCTTCCACATACAACCAAGCATTAAGACTGCACAGGCCTGGCACCACCATCCCAAAATTAACTGTCAAAATCCAGCTCCATAACAGTACCTCTCCCACCCAGTGACTTCATCCACAGATGCAGCTGTTTACTTACATGAATGAATCTTAAGGTTCCTATCATTACACAGCAAATAAAAACAAGTTAAAAAGCTTGACAGCCATTTTAAAAGACACTTTAATTACATGAATTAAACTTCTACTACTCATGACATTCATAATTTTTTGGCCAGAAATGTAAGCAGAAGGGTCTAAAAGAACACTTAACATATGACCTGAGGGACTCTAAAGACCATGTTTTCAATCAATTTAGTTCTTGTGTGGTTGTCTACAGAGCACCAAAACTTCTGTATGGAGGAAAACAGTCCTGGGGACCTACGCAGTTTAGTTATAGTGATATTAATGGAAGAGGGTAGGGAGATCCAAGCAGTAACGGCTACTCTTTGAAAAAAAATCATCAAATTTTCTCTGTAGCCCTCTGAAATAGAAGCAGGATAACTCATGTTTCATAAGAATCTTTTGAAACAATGGGTGCCAAAGAAGACTAGAACACTAATACCTAATCTGAAAAATCATCTGAAGCAGGCAGCAGGCCAAAATCATCTTAGCACACTAGCGAAACCATAGAGACACTGATGCCTGATGAGATTTCAGTATCACTATCCTGATGTGCCTATCAAACCTCCTGTGTATTTGAGGGTATAGAGGAAACGATAAAGAATAAATTGTTTTCAGGGTAGAATGAAGGATTTGGGGGTTTTGTGGGAGGGGGTCACTGACTTGAAGCATATATATTTTCTTTATCAGAACCCTTCCTGTGACTAGTACTGGAAAACAGATGGACTCTACTGTTGCTGGAGCGCTGGATTAGAACTGGTTCTGAGAGTAACGGGCAACTGAAGAATGGATGGACATAAGAGATGTGTACTTCCAGACAGATGATCTCACTGAATATTCTGAACGAAGTCAAAAAGAACTTCTCAGCTGCTATATCCAAAGGGCAGGTGCAATCAGGTAAGAATACTGCTTATGGATTGCAGTCCTTAATAAACCACTTGCGTGTTGAGAATGATTCCCAACAAGTGTCATCAACTCACTTATATTGACAAGTAGTAGGAAGCAAGAAGATGTCATACACAGAAGACCAGTCTGCCTTGACTGCAGAAAACTTGGGAATAGTTCAGACTAACATGCTGTGTAATAAATACTGCTGAATAAACAACGTAATCATTTTGCATATGCAAGAACTGGAAGGCACATAGACAATACTAAAAAAAAATGCTATTTTTAGTTCCAGTGATGCATACATTTTTCTCGTAGGTAATGAAAATATTTTTTAGATACTGTTTCAAGCCCGCAGTTCCTCCAAAATCAGTGAATACAACTCTTCCCAGTGCAGAAACTTCATAGGAAAAAGATCACCTTCCAACAACAGTACCCTGTGGCCAAATGTACAGACTGAGAAACACCTATCAATGTTATTGGTCTCAATTGCGAAATCACACATTGGCATAAACACAGGAGGAGTTCAGAAAAAATGCAATGCTCCAGAAAACACGCAGACCATTAGGCACTGACCAGTAAACAAACCTACTATGGCATCCACTACCATATAGGAGATTGAGTTACTTATTTCCAGAGAATATTAAAACTTCCAAAGCACTTACACAGATTTTTACATAAAATTTTATCATAAGGTCCAAATAGATTCCATAAAATGTATGCATAGACATCTTAGACATTTATTGATGTCTATG
This sequence comes from Vanellus vanellus, assembly GCF_965231255.1. NCBI lineage: Eukaryota > Metazoa > Chordata > Aves > Charadriiformes > Charadriidae > Vanellus > Vanellus vanellus. The sequence goes on from NC_138908.1 coordinate 56,945,206, forward strand.
TAATGTAAAACTTTATTACAATAAAATTCTACTTATTACTCATTCAGAAAGGATTAGCTCCTCATGAAAGTCATAAATACAAACTGTGTAAATTGTAGATCACTAATGAAGACAAAAAATGGTACAGATTCCAAGATAACTCAATGGGCTGCTAATGGGTCCATGCAGACTCACTTCAAAATACAATTATCTTGATTTAACAACCAGTTAGCTAGGTTGTCCTGCTGGCAGAACCAGGGACACTAAAAATGAAGAGTAGCAAGGTGGTGGTCCTCCCACAGCAGGAGAAATGAATGCAGTAGAGGCAACAAGAAGATACAGGAAGGGCACAGGGGCAGCAACAGGGACAGAGGATGAAAGGAAAGAGGAGGATGACTATAAGAGAATAGTTCAAGCAGTGAAGCTTGAACAAAATTAAAAGGCTGGGGAACAACCACTGTTGATAAACACAATCAGACCAGATAATGTCATAGAAGATCATAATGAATAAAACGAACGTACCAGTTTTGAAACTCCACAATGGTCATTAAAGCTTATTACTAATCCTTTGTGAACGGATTTAAAAGAATTACCTTGACAGAAAACATAAGGTTTATATTAAGTAGATGGATGAAAACCACAGCAGAATTAAAAAAATTCTTCAGCGTTGTTTTTCACGAGGTGCAAATAACAAAAAGGTACTATGGATAGAATGGCAATATAGATAAGTAAATCATCCTTGTATATTTACCAGTCCTCATCTTCTGGTATCTTGCTTAAGGGAGGGTTCAGGCAGTATATATGATAAGCCATATTACATTCATCACACAGGAGTTGCATGTGAGCATCCTGTTTTCCACCACACAAATAACACGAACAAAAACGGCACTCCTTATCTGGATCAGCCCTACAGTGCTTGCATTCAGGGCCACTTTTTCCTGTCAAAAACAAAGAAAAAGTCAAATGCCATGTATCTTAGAAAAGTACATTACTGTATCTACAGGAAAAGATTATTTCTGCACATGAAGACTGCCCTCTTGAAAATGCTTTTTTCTTACAATTAAATATTTAACTAACTAGGCTAATGGGAATTCTTCTACTGTATAAACAAGCAGTAAAGATAATGACTGATCAGCAACTTCTCTTATTTTCTCCCATCCCGTTCCCAACGTGCCACCTGCACACTATCCCTACAGATGGAGCCCTGCACAATCCCTAGTTGGAGTCATCTTAAATACAGCCATGAAGCAATTCCATTTAGTAACTGGTGACAGTCAAATGAAGATGAAACTACAATTTGGAACAGCCCTCTTCCTCTTAAATTAAATTTACAGTTGGATAGAAGAATTAGACATACACAACACACAACACTAAATCTTCAGTTGTTGCACAAAAGCAGTTTAGTTTACAAACAAAGAAACACTAACTTTCTGTTTCAGCTCACTTGGAAATTTGGACCCATGAAACGAAACCATCAGCATTGGTTTATCAATCAGGGAAAAAATGCTTTTGTACAAGAGAAAAACACTTAGTAGCCTATGATAGGTATGAAAGAGGAAAGGGAAGAAACACTGAATACTTGTCACAGCATTAACACTTACAGGAGAAATGTCTGAAACAAGTAGAAGATCCAGAGAAATGAGAGAAGACTTCAGAAGAGAACGTGATCACAGCCCAAAGAATTCCAACATTAAAAGAAAAAAAAATTCATTTATGTGTTCTGTGCAAAAGTAATCTAGAAATGCCATGGAAGTGAATTTGAGCTTAAACTAGTCTAATACAATAATTAAACTCCTCTGGAAATAGTATTTTATCTGAAAGAAGTAATTGGCTTCGAATCAGAAGACAAGGAAGACTATTTGAGAGTTTGGAGTTAGAAGTACGAAGCTGGAAAATCTAGAAACCTGAGATAATAGAACATTTTCTTTTAAGTTTAGAATGGGCCAGAAAATGTTCTTTCAAGTACAATCCTGGAAGAAAAAAATAACCACAGGTTATAGAAATACAGAAACTGAAACAGCTGGAATACCAACACTTGGGAGAAATTTTCTTGTAAGTCGATAGGCAAACTGTCAGAGGAACTTCTGAACTGTTTGACAATAGCTACTCAAAAGAGCAACTGGCCTAGGAGGACAGCGTGATAAGGGAAGACAAAGTTACCCCTGTCATAATCTTTGCCAAAAATACCCAAAAGCCATTAGTTGTATAAAATATAACACTTTCATTCTCTGGGACAAAACCTTACTGAATATGTCCATGATGTCACATGCAAGTTCATTAACAAAGAACCTGAAGAGCAGCCCCACTACAAAAATGAAAATAAACAACCCTTACAGCCCTTCGGAGGCAGCATGAACATCAGATTCTTCCATGGGTGCTAAGCAAACAGAATGTTAGAGAAGGGCACAAGCAACAAATCATATTTAAGAAAACACTGCCTATTTCTGTGAAAGATTTAACCCTTAGGAGAACACAGAATTTTTTTCATACTATTGCCATTCTGATACATTTTTAAGGAAGATTAGAATTTGTCAAACCTGAAGCATGGAGAAATACCCCAGGTTTCTCCAACTAGCATGAGAGAACAATATTCAAGGACAAGCTTACACCTTCTCTCAGCTTTTTTTTTAATTTTATTTCACCATGAGTAAGTTACTGCCTTCAGAAGCTATATAGCTTATCAGTTCCTTGTAAGTTAGTTTGCTTGGATAACATCAGCAATCAAAGTAAGTATTTCTTTTAGTAGTTATTTCCTGAATAGAAACATGAGGTGGATCCCTGATGTATCCAGAGGAGTTCTGGAAACTTTTACATTTTTCCTAAGCATACTAAGAAGGAAAGACTAAGGGTTTGCAGAAATCCCAGCCCCTTCCTACTGAGGAAAAATCTGCCCTCCCAGCTGAATAGACTTTACTGAAAATTTGATCCACGTGGGTAAGATATCAGTGTAAAATCTCTGCAGAGAGAAACTCCAGTCTTATAAGAAAGGGGAGACTGGAACGCCAAGTGTTGTGCTGTATCTGTAGTCTTTCTGGAGGACCTTGAAGAATATTTTTATCTTCAATGGTGGAAGCAACTTGACTTAGAGAGGGAAGAGGATGGAGTATTGAGTAACGAAGAAGAGTCAGGGGCTGCTGATGTATTAGGAACCAACAGGGAAACACCTGTGAAATGCCTCAAAGAAATTAGGTCTTTTTCCTCTAATAAGATGCCTATAACCCAACAGAAATGTCTACACTGATGCACGTAGCATAGGTAACAAATAGAAGGAGTCAGAAGTGATGCCACAGCTGGAAAGCTGTGATCTAATCACTATCACTGAAACCTGGTGGGATGAATCAAATGACCAGAGTGCTACAATCAATGGCTATAAACTGTTCAGGAGGGGCAGGCAAGGAAGGAGGGGTGGGCCATTTGCCCTCTATGGACTGATTGCACAGAGCTGTCTTTGAAAAACAGAGGTGAACAGGTCAAGAGCTTGAGGATGAAAATTAGAGGCCAAGCCAACAAAGGAAACATCATGGTTGGTTTTTATTACCAGCCACCCGATCCAGGGGAAACTCTTGATGAAGTGTTCTTACTTCAACTACAGGAAGCAACACGCTTGCAGGCTCTGATCCAGCTGGGGGATGTCAGCCACACTGACATCTGCTGGAAAATCAGCACAGCAAGCTGTGAACCCTCCAGGAGAGTTTGGCCACCTGAAGACAAGGCTGTTCACCCCTACCAACTGTAGTTTAGTTGCATATAACATTTCATATGCTCTTATTTAGCAGGAAGAGTTATCCCATATTCATAGCACAAATCTGGACTCTGATGAAAGTAATATATGTTGATATCTAGGTCTTATTTCTGTTTTGCACATAAATATTTGAAATGTATTTGCATGTATGTCGCTTCTTAGTTTTCTAGTATTCCAGTAGGTTTAGCCCTACTTTTTTCCTGGGCTACAGAATTTAGACTTCTATTAAACAATTTGAAAATAACTACCTTATTTTTAACTGTAACTGCTGGATGTATATTGATGTCATACACAGTTTTATGTAATTTACACATACAAAACCTAACTAACATATGGTTGTGCTCAAGGAATAATAATTTTTCTGCATAGGTAGCCTACATTGTTTATCTAATGATTATTACCAAACTAGGCATTCATTCTTTTCAAAAGGGCATAGAAGGCCAACCATATCCTTGGCCGCATCAAAAGAAGTTTGGCCAGCAGGTCAGAGGAGGTGATTCTGCCCCTCTACTCCACTCTCCTGAGACCCCACCTGGAGTACTGCATCCAGCTCTGGAGTCCCCAACAGAAGAAGGACATGGACCTGCTGGAGCGCGTCCAGAGGAGACCCACGAGGATGACCTGAGGGCTGGAGCACCTCTCCTAGGAGGAGAGGCTGAAAGAGTTGGGGCTGTTCAGCCTGGAGAAGGGAAGGCACCGGGGAGATCTTATTGCGGCCTTCCAGTACCTAAAGGGGGCCTACAGGAGAGCTGGGGAAGGACTTTTTACTGGGCCATGTAGTGATAGGACGAGGGGGAATGGCTTTAAACTGGAAGAGGGCAGGTTGAGATTAAACATTAGGAAGAAATTTTTCACTGTGAGGGTGGTAAGGCACTGGAACAGGTTGCCCAGAGAGGTTGTTGAGGCCCCATCCCTGGAGGTGTTTAAGGCCAGGCTGGACGGCAACCTAGTCTAGTGAGAGGTGTCTGTGTCTATGGCAGGGGGGTTGGAACTCGATGATCTTCGTCCCTCCCAACCTAAACCATTCTATGATTCTATGACACGGAGAGTAGCTTCATATAGACAAAAATACAGTCAGTGCATTTTCTGATGCAGGGCAACTAAGATGATTAAGGGCTTGGAGCATCTCCCTTATGAGGAAAGGCTGAGAGAGCTGGGACTCTTTAGCCTGAAGAAGAGAAGGCTGAGGGGAGACCTTATTATGGCATACAAGTATCTAAAGGGTGGGTTGAAGGAGGATGGAGCCAGGCTCTTTTCAATGGTTCCCAGTGACAGGACAAGGGGCAATGGGCACAAGTTAGAACATAGGAAGTTCCGTTCAAATACACGGAAAAACTTCTTTACGGTGAGGGTGACAGAGCACTGGAACAGGCTGCCCAGGGAGGTTGTGGAGTCCCCTTCCCTGGAGATTTTCAAGACCCGCCTGGATGCAGTCCTGAGTAATGTGCTCTGGGCAACCCTGCTTTAGCAGGGGAGTGGGACTAGATGATCTCTAGAGGTCCCTTCCAACTCTGAAAATTCTGTGATTCTGTGATTGTGCTTATAACAATCTCACAGAGTATTTAAGGCCAACTAATTCTTTGAATTTCATCTGCTGTTACTGTAACAAAAATCTGCAGCTTTTCATAGCATATAAGGTAAGGTGATGGTGTATGTGTTTATAGGTATATGCGTATTTTAAATATAAAGTATGAATAGGGATGTAAGTACAGTCCAGATGTAAAGGGTATACTGCTTATGGCATACAGCTCAACTGATGTGCACTGTGCAAAAGTGAACAAAGGCAAGACAGCTTACCAAAAATCAGAATCACATGAATAGAAGAAATGAAAAGGGCAGCATGGTGAGAAAGTTGGCCTCAGGAAAAAGGGTAGGTCTACAGACAAAATAAGGCTAAATTGCCAGACCAAATAAGTTTTTGGGGTTACGTTTTTAAAGACTACTTTTCTGTGTTACATTTATTTATGAAATTTTATAAACAATATCCTGAAATGAATAAAAGTGGGACCAGGAACAGAATGAAACAAAACATAAGACAGAGGTGCAAATCTCTACACAGGTGGCAGTATGTGAGTAGTTTAAGCAAAGAGTTTACAAATAAGGAAATAGCTATGAAAACACAAGTGAAAGAGCTGTAAAATAAAGAGCTTGACTTTGAAACAATAAAGGTGCCGATCGGTGTAGGAAGTACAGAATAGTGAAGGCCACATCTTGAATACTGTGTTTAGCGTTGGGCCCCTCACTACAAGACAGACACTGAGGTGCTGGAGCATGTCCAGAGAAGGGCAACGAAGACGGTGAAGGGTCTTGAGCACAACTCTTAAGAGGAGCGGCTGAGGGAACTGGGGTTGTTTAGCCTGGAGAAAAGGAGGCTCAGGGGAGACTGTATTGATGTCTACCACTACCTGAAAGAAGGTTGTAGAGAGGTGGGGGTCGACCTCCTCTCACTAGTAACAAGCGATAGGACAAGAGGAAACGGCCTCAAGTTGTGCTGGGGTAGGTTTAGAATGGATATTAGGAAAAGTTTCTTCACCGAAAGGGTTGTCAAGCATTGGCTGCCCAGGGAAGTGGTGGAGTCACCATCCCTGGAGGTATTTACAAGATGTGTATATGTGGCACTTAGGCACATGGTTTAGTGGTCGACTTGGCAGTGCTAGGTTCACAGTTGGACTTGATCTTAAGGATCTTTTCCAACCTAAACGTTTCTATGATTCTGTGATAAAATACTCATGTCAGACCAAATGTTGCCACTGTAGACAATTTTGTATAATCAGCAATCTAGTAATCATTCATTTCTTTAACACACACATAATTTTAAAAAATTAATTCACAAAACAGTAGCTACAGGGAAGAACTAAATGAACTGTAATAATTTTATTTACCTTTTAAAAAGTTTCATAAACAATTAGACTTGCAAAATAAGTAGGTATGTAAATGCAAAGCAGTATCTGTAGATTTTTTAATTTCTCGTACTACAATTTTTTAAATAAAAACATGTTTTAAGATATTGCAAAAACCCTTTAATGTGACCACATAAGAACAAACAGAATGGATGGTTAATTTTTTTTTTTTTTTTGAGTAATCTGAGGAAAGTAAATCACAAGTAATGAAAAATGAATTGTGAGAAGTTAGTTTACAGAAATCACATTTTTACTTTTAAGAATACCACAGCAAATGGTATACACTCCTCTGAAAAACAGTGATGTTCTAGATGACAGCAAATAAACAGTAAGCAGACTAGTTTTTGAGCACTGAGAGCTACACACAAAGGTTCTGAAAAATCGCCTTGGAGTCAGGAGTCTAACAAGTAATAATATCTAACACCTATTAGCAGTCCAATCTCTCAGTGTTGCTATCACAAACACTTATCACTCGTAACTTCAATGTATTTTTAAACTTAGAATAAAATGTAACACTACTTTTTAGATAAGCTGCCACTAAGTCCTTCTTGTGGTTGTGGGGAGGATGAGGAGATATGGCATATTTTTTTTTTTTTGAAGATCATGCAGGCACGAATAAAAATCCAAACGTTAATTATCCCTTTTTTTCATCGTACAAACAGCTTTGGGACAAAGTTCTTTTTTTTTTTTTTTTTAATTCCACGTAACGGCAAGGTTAAAATGTATCATTACAGATCGAGTCTATCTTTGGCATTTATTAATTTATTAAAAGTTTAAATGACATGTTGATTGCAATAGCAGTTTTGGTGACCTGGACGCCTATCAAGGAACTTAACTGAGACTACGAATTCATTCTGCACAGTTCATTTAGAACGTTATCAGCTGTTCCCCTTTTTTGCTGCTTATGACTGATAGCACTAGGATGTTATCAGTTTCTGAATATGTCAAGTAATAGAGCCACCTTACTGTAAACATACTTTTAGAACAGAAATCTGAAAAGTCTTCTATGGTATTAGTTTCCTGAACACACACACACACACACACACACACACACACACACACACACACACACAAAGCAATTATTATTACCTCTGCATACTGATCCTTCTATTTTTTTTAAAGAAACATCATTCAATTTTGTACTTCTATTCAAATAATAAAAAAAGCATACTTTTGAAATCTCCATCCCCAAATGTCAATGGATAGGCTCCTGGCTTTTCAATCTTGTACATTTCCTCTATAAAAAGGATTTTACAATCATTTATTGTGTCTTCTGGGCCTCTGAAAAACAAGAATAAAAAGTACATTCAACTTAGTTCCTCAGACCTAGATTCCGTACTTTATGAATCCTAAGCAATGAGATAAAGCTAACTAGCACCGTTCTTTCATCAGTGATAGGACACTTTATTTCAATTAACACACAAAATTGTCTAGTAGTGTAACTTCTAAGAAAACCAAAATGCACACGAAACACTCACATAAAGACCACTTCATTACCCTCAGAATACCTGGAGCTGAGTATGTCCTAACTGACAGCCATCCATAACTTCATAGTTCTAAAACCTCAAAATGTTTCTTTTTTGGCTGAACACAGCAGACCAGACAAAATCATATCCTCTTGAAGCCAGCATATAAAACATCATTATAAAAGCACAGTGTCAGAAATGAATCAGAAACATGACTTGTAAGACACAATAATAGACGCTACTTGGAACCCACAGAGTAAGAAAAGCAATAGAAAGCTTCAAAAGCCCTTCCATGACTTCCAAATATTTTGGAAACCTAAAACCCAATCCTGCAAAGACACCTACAATACTGAATTATGTACTGCGAGTAGTCCTGTTAATGTCAAGGTTTCAGTGCATAATCACCATATTTCAGTGATGAGTAAACAAATACTCCATGACTCCACAACACTAATGCTGAACGACTTCTAGGGAAGGATTAGGAAATATTAAATGCAGAGTAAAGGCCTTCACCTCCTCTTATTATAATTTCTTTGTATTTACTGGAATTCTAATTCAAATGTAAACATACCTAGGAAGAAAAGGCCATAAGAGCACCAACGGTTTTAAAACACTCCTTTTTCTTCCCTCCTCAGGATGATGTTGTGCCTTCTTTAACTGCCTGTTCTCCTAACATTTTCAATATACTACCTAACCTAGAAATAAGTGGGAATTTTCAGTATAACCTGTATCAGAAGTAGTAATTACTGAACATAGTCTCACTGATTTCACTGAATCACGCCCTGTTACTGATTTCAGAATTGAGCTGTTTGACATACAGATCACAAATGCCATAGCTTGAATTATTAAGATTATAAAGCTTAACATTTACCAAGACTGTGATGTTTGTAGCTAAAATGTCCAGTGAGCATCCTGCAATACAAGAAATAAAATAGATTTTTTTTTTTCTTTCCTATATAGACATTAAATGTGCTGGACGTAATAGGAAAGTAGTAGCACACAGTTAGCCTAATTCCAAGTTAGGAAAGAGTGAAGATTATACAGATTTTTGAAGGCTCTATTGCGAATGAAAAAACAAATTACTGTATTGGTTACTGCTCAGTATTTGAAGAAGGTTGTGCCAGATTCTGCTAAGCAAAGTTGAAGTGAACTGCACCACAGTGTCTCTTCAGAAGCAGTGAAATAACAAAAATTAATAACTGTAAAGATAATTATTAAATATTGCCACACTACAGACTATTTTCCAGGTGAAGACTTCCAGTAAGTTAAAATGCTACGTGTTTTTTCAAATACTTAGAGTGCAGAAAGTCTGGGAATATGTCTGAATCAGGCGAACAAGTCTTCTAAGCCCTATTTGTAGGAAAACTGTATGAAACAATCACAGAGGTGACTTGAAAGTCCTCTTGAAGAAAGTCAGCCAGCTGGCATATCCCTATAGAAAGGTATAGGCTGCAAAACTAAATCAAACTATAGACAGGTAGAGAAACAAGATATTAGGTCCATATTAAATAAGAATAACTGCAATAACAGAACACCTCCAGAAACATCAGGCTTCAGTCTCGGATCTGTTGCTCCATGCTCTACCTCTTAGTCTGCTCCCACCAATTCCCTTGTCTCAACTCCAGTTCTTGGACTCTGCCACATGCTGACTTAACTAAGACAGAAAAGAATAAGCCAGGAAAAAAATACCACAGGCAGCAAAACACTTTTTGGTGGCTCTGAGCAATGCAGTGTTGGAACTGGAGCTGAGAGGATTCTGATAGTGTCTTGATTCACTAAAATTGTCTTTTAATGCACCAACTGCTGTCTGCTTTGGCATCTCTATTTATTTTGACCCTTTTTCTTCCTTGCAGTTTTTGGAGGGAAAACATTCCCCATTGTTAGTTATATGCATAAACAGCAACTGCTAGCAACTTCAACGATTTGGGATATTTCAACAGAAGATACAAATGCTACATCAATGCATATACATACATTAGAGAGAGAACCGTTTGTTTTCTTGACCAGGAAAATAACGTATTTAAGATAATCTTCATTTGCACACTAGGGGGCATTACTTAAAAGCAGTTCTGGCCATTGTGGGTAACAGCCCTCGGATTTATTTAGGTTTCCATACACTGCAGTGAACATAGGAAGTCTGATTTTCTGCACCTCAGCCTGGATGGGACTGCATGATCCAAGCACCCACTAGAATGCTGGACCCCAGCTTCTGTTACGACAAAGCATGCCTCTGACAATTACGGACATAAGATTATGGCTACAGCACTTAAATTCCCCCATCTATTACCAAATCTGCAGCTCTACTTAAGGCACAATTTCCAAGTTTGATTTAAAATGAACTATTTAACTAGAAAACTGGAAACTGATAGAAGAATACTCCCAAGAACAACTGCACCTCTGAAAGGACTGTGGGTGCCAGTACACCTCTGCAGGAAAGGAAAGCATTGAAGCTTCTCTCTTCTGAGGTAGCATGCAAAGACACTTATCTACACCACATACCCATTCATTCATAGTCATAATAGCACTCAGCATTCAAATAGAGAGAGGACAAAGCGCAAACAATCTCTGGCAGGAAAAACGAATTAACAAATACAGACTGAGCTTCTCAAAGCATGAAGGTTTCCTTCCTTATTTTCTGTACCTTTTCTTAACTGCCCTACACTTTCTGTTAGTCCAAGATTATTTAAAGTTTAAAAAACAAAACAAAACAAATCTCACTATACTCTTTAATGCTATAAACCTAGTTATGTTAGGACCATCCTTAGCTATTCCACTGCTTGCCTGCCTATCCGGCTTGATTCTCTAGGACTTATTTCTAACAAAACTCAAAAGTAGTGAATCTATTTTAAAACCAAAATATAGAATTATGCCTTCTTTCACCTAAGTAATACAAACTTTTATATTCATATAACCCCTGCCTCCCATGTATTGGTTTATGTATCTGTATGCTTACAAAGCAAAAGAAAAAATAAGAAAGCACACCTTAAAGTTTAATTAAGCAGATATGTATGGAAAACTCAAAACAGTCATAGCAGTTGAATAATATAGTGGATATTAGTAAGCATACAACTATATGTGCATCTACAGAAAATTCAAAGCATAATTTATTAAGTAAGTTAAAATCTTGTCAAGAAACACTAGTGACAGTCTCAATGTAGCAGGTACAAACATGACTTCACACACATCATGGGATACAGAGATATCTTCAAATTCCAGTACACTTCAGAAAAATTCCAGCATATTTGCAGAGTGCATTTTTCCCCAATTTTTGCATCTTGCAAATCTGCAATGTCTGTGTAGTCTAAATACACTATCCCTATTACGAGCAAAACTGCATCCAGGAAAAACTTGCAACATTTCATCCCCCCTCCCTGCACTGCCTTATTGTCTAGAGCTGTTTTACTAATTTACCCCCCTTTTTACTGCATTTTCACCAGAAATTTAGGAACTAGTTGTTTAAAAAAAACCCAAACTTTTTCATCACATGTAATTGTCTGCATACAGACTGTAGACAAGAAGGAAGGTGGCAAAATACCATAAAGTTGTACTTACAAATCTAGAGACGCTTGTGTTACTGCCATATGTATTTTTGGGAAACGAGCCAAACCTGAGCTCAGGAGAATATTTATTAGCAGTAAATGCTGATGATGCCAATTTGAACTACTAAAATGACTTTTAACTACAATGATTATCACATTGTTTTCATGAAAGATATCATAAAAAGTTTTGTAAATTGGTTGACTGGTGTTACCACCACAACAAAAAGTATGCAGAAGCATGGATTTTTATCAACTTTATTACAAAAAGATCACATGTATATTATCTCAACCTCAAAGTGTTGAAGTGCAACATACATTTTTTTAATGTAACTAGTTAGATAAAACATCTCCTCTAATTAATACCAGAAAACACAGAACTCTTAAAATAATTAAAAAAAAAAAAATAAGAAATTCAGTTGCATAGAGGTAACAATTGGTAAAGGCATGTTTTTCTGTCATAGCACTGCAATCCTACTGACAAAAACAATATTATTCTTATATCTAGATGGAACTGATAAAATAGATGAAATTCAACATTTCTGTATCACATACTAGGTCATGGTAAGCATTCCTTCATTTTTGGGTGCCTCTTGCATTTTTCCTTTGGGATAACGGCACTCAGAAAGTATCTTTCAGGCTAAGTTTTTCCTAAAAGATATCCAGTATTTGAACCAGAAAAAAACTTGTTATTTTCTGCTATGAGTTAAATCAGGAGCAAGCAAATACTATCAAATAACTTTACAAAGCTGTTCCCACAAATGCCACAGCTGCATATCCGGAACCACAGAGGAAGATCAACTACCATTGTGACACATGATGTCTAATAATAAATGATTAAGCCTTACCAACGCTAAAAATCTCTGCTTAGCTAGTTGCTCTTAGAAGAGTAATTCTTCTGCCACATTACACATACAATAGCTTTAATAATGACCAGGCTACACAGGATTTGTCTTAAAAATTATGGTTATCTCATAAAATTTGGTTATCTTATTCTGTCAAATACACACAAGACATACCACCTTTCTCCATTTCTTCACCTTATCATACCAAGAATAAGATTTTAAAAAAATCTTGAGTTATGCATTACCCACAGTAAGTGCAACTGCATTTGTATTTTATGTAATACACCCAAAACACAGCCAGACCCTTCAATACAACAGAATTCCTAAGACAAGCTTTTCTTTTAGATAGGTTACCCATAGCCAGACAGAAAACTTCAACTGAACCTTCTTATGTCTGTACTTTTACACACACACACACACACACACGCATACACATACACTTCTTTCTTTTAAACCTTCAGGTTGCAAAACAATCTAGATATACATAATTAAAGCTGACTAGAAGTATGACAACTGGATATCACCCTGGATATCTCAAAGGTCAACTTTCAAGAAAATAAAAGCTGCTTTTACCACATTGTGAAAACTGTCTGTTGTTATAGTCCGAGAGTTCAGTTACAATTGCCAGATTTGTCCCCGGAATTTTCTGGTTCTACCACTTTACCATATTGAAATGAGAAGAAAAATATTTCAACACACACTAAGAGTCAAAATACAATGCTGAATAAAAACAGGGGGAAATTTCCTAGTCAAAAAAAACCACACAAAGGTTATATTCACACAATGAACCATCAGGAAAAGTGTCTAATGACAATTCATCTTGGCGCTTTTCCTAAGAGCAAAACCATACTTGCACTAAGTGATGTTTACCACAGGCAACTAATCCATTTGTCAGCTTCTGTGGTTACTGTCAAAGGGTATTGTCCAGGTCAGAAGAGAAACAGCCACAATCAGAATAAAACCTAACAGAACATTACATTGGCTATGGTCTCCAAATGAATTAATTCAGTTAACAAACAACATAAAAATCAAAACAGGACCAAATTTACTACCACTTTCAGTACCTATCTTTCCATATGTACCACTTTGTTTACATCTCATTTATGATCAATCAGCCTCTATTCTGCTTTTGCAAAGCTTTCAGCCAGCAATTCTTTATTTTCTCCCACATTATACAACAGTTGGATAACTTCTTCAGAAATATGCAAAGAATCCTTTCAATACTACCATCCAAAATGCTTGTTAGCACTTACACAATCATCGCCTTAGAAGCAGTTGAGCTGCTAGAATTCCTGTCTACTGTATGTATCAAAAGCATTTCATTGCGTCTTCACACTTTGTGCTTTCACCCTTAACAGCTGCATGAACTTGTATCCTGACTTACTCAATATACACTTTTTAAAGTGAGGACTGTTTTCTAAACACTTTTCTTTGCATTTGAAACAAGAGAAACTGTGCTCCTGAAATAAGCTCATGAACAATTGTTTATCAATTTTTATTAAAAAAAAATATTGAATTACAAATGTGTTAAAATCATGAGGTTAGAGAATTAAATATATGCTATTGTAACAAATACACTCTACAGAAATGTACTCTTGAAAAACAGAACTATGTTGTGACGTTCACTTCAATGTATTAACTCTAAGTCACTATCAGCCAAAAGAATGTTTTGAAATTAAAGCAAATATATGTAACAGTGTGCGTATTTCAGAAGATGTTAAGTGGTAAATACCTTAATCTGATATAAAATATTGCAGCGTGAAAATTACTACTGGTCACTTTGTATTTAAACATTAACTATAACTTAGGCTAAACTGTAGTTTTAACAAACTGTGAACACATATTGTCTACACAGAATGAAACAAAGGCTAAAATATACCCATAAAACAATTACAACCCTCACCAAACATGACTGGAGATTTGATTTTAAACAGGCGTGTTTTAAGCATAACTTACAAAATCTTCCCACATGAAGATATCACATTATATTGATGACTTGACCCAATTCTGCTAGGTTGCAGAGAATGACATAAAGGTTCTTTTATTTTGTATTGTATGTAAGCAGAAAAACAGACAATATTTTCAAGATTTTTTCAGAATATTACACACCCATTTGGTTTTTCATGAAAATACAAATGCACAGGTACAATATGGGACAGTATTAGCTGTGCTTTTAATTCAACTTTATTTGTTTCTATTACACAAGCCACTATAACAACAAAGACACAAGACAACTTTTCAAGTATACAAAGATTTTATTACTATATATATAGCACTAAAATAAAAAAAAAATTAACAAACCCTATTTCCCAGGGTATGTTGAAAACCTTACTATCAAAATCATCATAACCTAATATGAATTGTTAAGGTCTTTAAAAACAAAACAAACAAAACAAAACACACACACACCTCCAACTCCCAAGCCTACAAATTTACATTGTGAATACAAACACAAACCAGCCAGGATATTACTTTTTGTAATCTCAGTAATAGGCATAATGCTTGATGCATTTACAAAACGATATATTGTAGTTCATGGTTATATATACATGTAGTTCATCTCTGGGAGCAGAGATTTGGACACAGGGACTATCCTTGTTTCCTTAGCCAGGGATCTGTAAAGGAGATGAACATAAGAAGAGCAAGCATAAACTTAGTACCTGGGAAGAGGGGAAAGCACTGACCTGAGAGAACAGCAAGTCACAATCTCAGATCCTAATACCCCATTTAGCATAGTAGCTCAGGGGCAAGACTCAGCCCTGTGCCATGAAATCCAGTGAGGAGAGGGAGCACCAAGCAGCCAAGGCAGACGGCTCCCACCCACAACAGCGCCAGAGACGCGCCGGTGGCAGACCTGTCCATGGTACTGCAGGGGAGCCACTGGTTCCAACAGGGGAGGGGGCACCACCTCCTGGTACTACAGACACTCCCTTCTTACACTCGATTATGTTTGTGGCTGGCACTAATCACAACGCTAAATAGGCATCCACAGTTTCCAAATCTAGGTTCCAACATGCAGATGTTAACCTATTTGACTGAATATCCATAAAGAACCAGGTAAAAAGAGCTGGTTGAAGACCCACAAAGATGGAATCCCAAATGCTTCATATATGAAAAACAAAGCTGCGGGAGCTGTGCTTGGCATCACAGAGCATGGTTTAAGCTCAGTCCACTTCTCCATGTGTTTGTGGACAGAACTGCAAGACTCAGAACAACGCAAAGTCTGTTCAACACATCATTCCAGGCATCTGGACTAGCTGATAAGCTCTTTTACGCTAAGAAAAGGCAGGGCTACAAACAAGTGATTCTTAGTAGAAGAGGTTAAAAACTTCTATCCAGATTTTATATTATGTTACAATTTTGAGAGCAGGTGCAGCCCACATGCTCATCATGAGCTTAGATACAGTTACAGGAGACCAATAAGTGTACCTAGCTGGATTAAGTGAGAACCTCAATTCAAAAACAAAGACATGAGAAGAAGCACCTCCCTTCATAACAAAAACTCACAGTCAGGATGGAAAGGACTTCCAGAAAACAAAGAATACCAAAGGAAGACTCTTGAAAATACAGAAACATAGTAAGTACTCTATACAATAATAAAACCAATGCTAAGTGAATGAAAAATAAAATAAATTTATGGTGTTTTAAAATAATATAAATAAATAAAAACCCCTGCAACGAACAATCTGAAGGTATCCACCATAAAATAATAAATGCAGAGACACAGAAGACGTTTCCCATAGAATGTTTTGTATCAAACCAAAGGCAAATGAGAACTGCTCGCAAACAAAGCCAAAACCAAATTTCTAGCCTAGAAAGTTCGTAATGAACGGATTATCACTGTTTGAATGTACACGACAGCAGTACTTAATGAAAAAGCTTAGCATTCAGGGATGATCCTGCACAGAACAGGATTAATCTCATCTCACCAAGAATTCCTGAAAGTCAGAAAGTACATGGTGACCTACAGAGAGAAAAAGTCCTAATCAATTTGGCATTTAGGGGGCAGTTGCTCATTTTGAAATGTCTTCATTCCATATATCGCCCCATTCTCTTCAGACAAATTACATCTGTCATGGCTTAACCCCAGCTGGCAGACAGAGCCACACAGCCGCTTGCTCACTCCCCCCACTTCAAATAGGGGAGAGAATCGGAAGAGTAAAAATGAGGAGAAACCTGTGGGTTGAGATAGTTTAATATGTAGACCAAAAGCCGTGCACACAAGCAAAGCAAAACAAGGAATTCATTCACTGCTTTCCATTTGCAGGCAGGTGTTCAGCCATCCCCAGGAAAGCAGGGGTCCATCACATGTAACGGTTATTGGGAAGACAAACACCATAACTCCAAACACCCCCTGCTTCCTTCTTCCCCCAGTTTGATATACTGAGTATGATGTCACAAGGTTTTGAATAGCCCTTTGATTAGTTGGGGTCAGCCATCCTGCCTGTATCCCCTCCCAACTTCTCGTGCCCTCCCAGCCTGCTTGTTGGCAGGACAGCATGAGAAGCAGAAAAGGCCTTGACTGCCCAGCAACAACCAAAGACATTAGTGGTCTATCATCATTGTTTCTCACCCCAAATCCAAAACACAGCACTACACCAGCTGCAAAATGTGAACTCCATCCCAGCTGAAACCATGACACATCAAATACCTGTGCCACAATGTCTAATTCCATTACTCATGATATTAAATGCTCCATTTAAGTGCCTAATGGCTACTGCATAATGGCAATACATCCTTTTAGGTCTTATGCCTATATTTGGAATCTGTGATGATTCCATTATCATTCATTTTTATGTAGGTATATGCAAATGTTCCTAGACTTTTAGGTAAAATGGTTGGAGAGATTCCTCAACAAACAAGTGAGGAAACTGTGGATGGGGTAGGTAAGCAAAGGGCCTGGAGTGAACAAAACAGAACAAAATCAATCAACAACAACAAAAGAAAAAGCACAGACATGCAAACACTTGAAGCATAGGCCTGTAAAGAAAGAAGTGCCAGCATGCCCTGCCTGGGCAATCAGCACACTTTGGTGCCTCCCTGAAACACCTACACACCAATGCATACAGCATGGGGAACAAACAAGAGGAATTAGAGAAGTGTATGTAATTACTGCAGGTCCATGACCTCACTGGGATCACAGAGACATGGTAGGATAGCTTACTGAAGTGCTGTGAGAAATGGATATGGGCTCTTCAGGAAGGACAGGCTAGACGGGCAAGGAGGGGGAGTTGCCCCTTATGCGAGGACAAGTCAGGAGCCAGTCAAGAGCTTACAGTTCAAGATTAGCAGACAGAAGAACATAGGTGATGCTGTAGTAGGTGCCTGCTGTAGACCTTCTAATCAGGGATAAATGTATGAGGCCTTCTTCAGACAATTGGAAGAAGTTTCATGTTTACAGGCCCTGGTTCTCAGAGGGAATTTGAAGTGCCCTGTTATCTGCTGGAAGGGCAACAGAGAACACAAACAACCTAGGAAATTTCTGGAGCGCAGTGATAAAAACTTCCTGACACAGGTGATCAAGCAGAACTGCCCTGCTAGACCTGATACTTACAAATTAGGAAGAACTGGTCATGGGACAATAAAGTCAGGGCAGTTTTGCTGCAATGATAGTGAGATGATGGAGTTCAGGATCTTTAGAAGAGGGAGCAAGGTAAAAAGCAAGACAACCCTGGATATTAGGAGAGGAGACTGTTATGTCTTCAGAGGTCTGCTTGGAAAAATCCTATGGGATACAACGTCTTGAGAGAAGAGGTCCAGTAGAGCTGGTTGATATTCAAGGATCACTTCCTGCGAGCTCAAGAATGGTCTGTCACCATATGCAGGAAATCAAAGGCAGCAGGAGGCCTGCATGGCTGAGCAAGGAACACCCAGTCCAAACTCAAGATATAAAAAGGAAGAGTGTAAGAGGTGGAAGCAGGGGCACTGACCCAGGGGGCAGTATGGAGTTCATGTCCAATTGTGTAGGCATAGGGCTGGGAAAGCCACGGTCTGCCTTGATTTGAAGCTGGCAAGAGATGTGAAGGTCAACAAGGAAAACGTTCTGCAACTATAAAAACAGGAAAGGAAAACTAGAGAAAATATGGGTCCACTGCTAAATATAGCGGGGGCCCTGATGACAATAAACACTGAGCACCTTCTTTGCCTCAGTGTTTACTTGTAAGACCAATATTCAGGAATCCCAGGCCCCCAAGACCAACGGGAATGTGTGGAGCAAGTCAGACTTAGCCTCAGTGGAGGAAGATTATGTTATGGAGCACTTAAACTGGACGCATATAAACCTATGGGGCCTAACAGGTTGTACCCATGAGCACAAAGGGAGCTACCTGACACCTGGGTAAGGCTACTTTTAGTCATTTTCAAAAGGTTATGACAACTGGGACACCTTTCTGAGAACCAAAAGAGAGAAAACATCACTTCTATTTCAAGAAGGAAGATCTGCTGACAGACTGGCCAGCAATCAATCCCTGGGAAGGCAATAGAGCAAATAATCCTGGAAGTAATTTCCAGATACGAGGACAGGCTGGTGATCGGGAATTGTGAGCATGGACTTACAGAGGGGAAATCATGCTTAACCATCCTGGCAGTCTTGTACAATGAGGTGACTTGCTTGTAAGATGACAAGAGAGCAGGATATGTTCACAGCCACTTTAGCAAGGCTTTTGATACTGTTTCCCATCACATTCTCACATATAACCTCACCTGATCCTGACATATACGCATGGGTTCAGTTAAGTGTACAGTAAGGAGAATTGAAAACTGGCTGAATCCACAGGATTGCGATCAGTGGCACAAAGTCCAGTTGAAGGCAAGTCAGTAGCACCCCAGGGGTTGACCCTGGTGCCAGTACTGTTTAACATCCCCATTAATGACCTGAATGATGGGAACAGAGTGGACTATCAACAAGTTCACAGATATAAAACCAGGAGTAGCTGCTGATATAACAGATGCATATGCCACCCTTCAGAGTGACCTGCCAAGTTGGACAGAGAGGAATTTCATTATGTTCAACACAGAGAAATGTGAAGTCCTGTACATAGGGGGTACCCCGTGCACCAGTACATACTCAGTGCCAACTGGCTGGAAAGCAGCTTGGTAGAGAAAGACCTTGACAAATTCATGAATGACAAGTTGATCACAAACCAGCAATGTGCCCTCATAAGCAAAGGTGGTGAACAGCCTTCTGGACTGCATTAAGAAGAGCATTGCCAGCAGGTCGACTGAAGGTGAGCATTCCTCACTACTCAGCACTGGTGAGGCCAGGTCTGGTCTCCCCAGGGTAAGACAGCCCTGGACTTAGAGGAGTGGTTCTAGAAAAGGACAACAAAAAAGACTAAGTGACTGGAACATCTCTGATATGGGAGTGTTTACCCTGGAGAAGGTTTGTATGTGGAGGGCTCTTATCCATGTGTATAAGCAGGGAGCCAGACTCCTCCCACTAGTGCCTTCTGCCAGGACAAGCAGTAAAAGGCACAAACAGAAGCACATGAAATTCCCTCTGATCACACAAAATACGTTTATACAGTGATTGTCCAGAGAGGTTGTTGAGTCTCCACCTATAAGGACACTCAAAACCCAACCGGACACAGTCCCAGGCAATCTGCTCTACCTGACCCTGCTGGAGCAATCTCAAGAGCTCCTTTCCATCCTCAACGATTCTCTTAAACATATACATGTATTTCAACACCACTCCTTTTTTTATTTATTTTATTTTTCCTAATATCCTGCTTACCATCACTTTTTTCGCCACACACTCTTTGCCTTTTTGCACTTAGATTTCTTTTCTTCTGTTCTTCCTCTACTGTTTGGAATTACTTTCCCCAGTGGGACCAAACTAAGCTTCAATACACTTCTAAAAAAATCACCCCCTAGAAAGCAAGTCAAAAGACACTGTGGTTCCAAGTCTGCACATTTATTAGAGAAATGATTATGTTACAAAAACAGAAGATATAGTTTACGTTCTGGAAAAAACAAACAAAAAAACTCAAGCTGCAAGTAAACCCATTCTTCACCTTCAAAAGATATTTGTATCTTATGGTAATCATGAAATGGTTATGAAACCCAAAACATTCCAGCTTTTAACACTTAGTACTTACTTTCTTTTTTTTTGTTAAAGCAATTAATTCTTTAACACAGAAAAATTAAGTAATTGAAAAGTTAAGCTATAGAACAGAATCCAAAGAACCTATTTTCTCCCCCTCTCGTTGCAATTTATGTCCATCATCTCTGGTCTGCCTGCTACATACCACGTCTGCTCCCCAAACCACCTCAGCAGCTCTTTGCCAAATTCACTTTAGTTTATGAGTCTCTTATGTTGAGGTAGGGTGCATATGTTTTTGGTGATCAGTGGAATCTAGCATTCTTAATGCAGTCTAATTAGTGCTTAGTAAAGGGGAATAAATCACTTCCCCCAATCTTCTGATTATACTCCTTTTCATACAGCCCAAATATTGTTAGCCTACATTACATACTGCTGGTTCACGTTCAGCTTGCTATCTATCAAGACCCAGAAGTCCTTCTCATCAGAGCTACTCCCCAGCCAGTTAAAGTTGCTGCAAGGTGCTCTGCCTTCCCAGGTCCAAGAAAACTCCGCATTTATCCTTGTTGAATTTCATGAGGCTCTTGTCAGCCCATTCCACCTGCCTGTTCAGGTCCTTCTGACTGACAGTACTACCATGAGTTTCCATCAATTTGGTGTCTCTGCAAACTTGGTGAAGTGCACTGCATTGCCACTGCCACGCTGTTTCTTAAGACAGTGAACAGTACAAGTCCCAGGATACAACCCTGCAGTTTCCTGCTTGTTGTCACTTTCCAGGTAGCGCACAACTCATTAACCATATTCTCTGAGCCTGATCATTGGATCTTATCTTTTTTTAAACCCATCTGGTTGCCCATCCACCCAACTCACAACATCCTAATTGGGACAGGATATGATGGGACATAGACAAAAGACCTGCTACAAGTTGAAGCAAATGATGTCTGTTGCTCTTCTCTTGGCCACAGAGCTAATCATTTTATCATAGAAGGCAGCCAGGGTTGGAAGGCATGATTTGCTCTTGGAAAAAAATCCACCCTGCCTATTCCAAATCAGCTTCACATGGCCAGCACTTCTGAGAGGACTGTCCCATTGTTTTCCTCATGCTGAAATAAGGCTGATGGCCTTCTTTAAAGACAGAGGCAACATTTGTCCTTTTCAGGGACCTCCCTGATCTCCACGATTTTCAAATGTAGTACAGAGAAGCATCACTACAACATCAGCCAGCTCCCTTGGCATACTTGGATGCAACTCATCCAATCCTATGGACCTCCACTGGACAAGTTCTTGCAAGCACTCCTTGACTCAGTCTTCACTCACTGTCAAGGACTCTCCTTGAATGCTTTCACTAGGCACAGCTATCAGAGAGAGCTTGTTAATGAGGACTAAGGTAGTATCAACAGACGCTGTCTTCATTAAGTTATCTGTCTTTTTCATCAATAGATCCATATTTTCCTTCTTTATCCTTCAACTGCCAAAGCAGTGGTAAAAGCTATCTGCATTGGCCTTGATGTCTACGGTTTACACTTGTTACGAGAACCAAAGCTTGTCTCTTACAGCATCCTTACATATTCAAAATTCCTCCTTTTTACACTGCCCCTGTTTCCAACTCCTATATACTGACTTTTTGCACTGACGCGAACTCCTGAGTTTCCTCTTCGGCCTTGCCAGTCTTCCGATACATTTATTAGTTTCCTGAGTGTCAGGATGAACCATCTTTGCATTTGGAGGAAGTTGTCCTTCTGCATGTCAGGTCTGCTGAACTCCTTTACCCTTCACAGTTGCCTCCTTTGGAATCCCATCAAAGTCTGCTCTACTAAATTTCAGAGTCTATGTTCTGCTACTCTCCTTCCTTCGTTCTACAAGGATCTTGGTATCTACTATTTCACAGTCAGTATAGCCAAGGCTACCATTGATCATCTGATCCCCAAGCAGTTTTTGATAATAAACAGCAGATCCAGCTGTGTTGATCTATCCAATATCTGTATCAAGAAGTCACCCCCAACATCTTCCAGAGAGCTTCCTGACTGCTTGTGTTCCAGTGTTATCCCACCAGCACGTCAGGGAATTAGAGTCCTTCATGAAAATCAGGGCCTATGATTGAGAGACTTTTAAAGAAGGATTTGTCCTCTTTCTCACCCTCATTGGGTGACCTACCCTCACTATGTCATCCTTTCTGGCCTCTCCCATCTTCATCCACAAGCTCTCAACCAGATTGCTGTCATCCTACTGAAGAGTTCCCTACATCCACACTTCTTCACATCATGGCAGCCCTGCCCTCTTTATCTTTGCTTGCCTTTCCTGAGAAGTTGTTATCCACTCATCTCCCACTTCAGTCATGGGAGCTGCCCCATCATGTCTCCACTATACCAACAATGTCAGTTCTGTGAATATACACAGAAATAATTCCTTCTGCTTGTTTGCCAGGCTGTATGTATTTGCATAGGTGCACTTGAGATGGGTATCCCTCTTTTACCAATCCCAAGATCCCTCTTATTCCCACCACCCTGTACCCTTTGCTCTCCATGCACATGCCAACACCTCCCTTAACCATGGTTCATAATGCCCCTCCACCACCCAAAACTTTACTCACCAGGCTGGCCAGCCTGTTGGCATAGATGCTGTTGTCCCACTTGAGGATCAAGGACTTTCAGGGACAGAAGGGAACCCAATTATAGGCCCCATGGTATTAAAATCCAAATGCCAGTTGACACGAGTTGTCCAATTAACCAGGTCTTGATCCACAGGATTTGCCTGCTCCTTTCCCTTGGCAGGATTTGTTCTCCAAAGTCTTACCCTTTCACCAGCAGGACTGAGATGCTCTTACATAACTGGGCTACTTAGCTTGAGAGATAATAGTATCTCTAGTAATGCAGACTCAGTTTGCAATTCAAGTTTTAAAATTTAAAGACAAAAGAACAGTACATTCACAGTTCAAAAGACTTAATATGAATTATAAGCACCCAGTCTATTTTCCCTCCATTTATGGAGAGCAAACTGAAACACTCAATCAACTATCATTTTCTTCATATTGCCAGTTAAGAACAGGCAATGTGCAGGGAAACAGCATAAAGGACAAACCAATTACTTTTCATACTCCCTCTTTAGAAATCTGGAAGAGGGAATTATCAAGAGATATAGTATTTCTTCCAAGTAAGAGAAATAGTTACAGGTAAGCAACCTTAAAACTGTAATCCTTCTACTCCTCTCTGCACAATGGAACCTCCTGAAGATTTGTCTTCTTTAAAGCAGGAAAACAAAGCATGTAGAAAACAAAGCTATGATCTGTGTAGAATCTGGCCATCATAACTATTCAGGGAGTGTTCATAAAATGGAAATTTTAATCAAAGAGAAAGAAGGGAGAGGAAGAGGAAACATGAAAAAGGTATCTGTAATAAGTTAGCCAAATACCCTTCAAAATGTACTCTTTCAATTCTTTCTAAATGTGCTGGGTTTGATTTCATAGGTGCTGAACCAAGGTACTGTATCTCATTTATGACCTTGGTCAAAAGGACAATTAACACAGCAAGCAGTTAGTGGGTTCACTCTGTTCATACTCTCTTCATGAACTATTCTCAGTCAGATATTGTTCTTCTGTCCCTCACATTTGACCAGAACACAGCCTGGACACCAACCTTTGTCCAGTCCCACAGGACCAACCTTTCTCCAGTCCCAGTAGCTGACAGTGTGTTCCAATACCTTCTGGGCAATTTGTCCTGCATCCCAGACTCCTTTTTTTTGCATTACGAGGAGGCACTGTATGCCACTCAAAAGTCTCTTTAATAATTTTCTGTCCTCATGCCCATTGTATCTTTTAATTCTTGAGCTTTTCCTCAAGAATGAAATCACAACTGAAGCAAGATCAAAAACCTAATCTGGAATTTAAAAATAAACAGTTTGATTTCCAATAAACTTCACTTCTTACGTTCAAACTGATTATTCTTTACACACACACCCCCCCATCTCCAAACATGAGTTCTTTTGTCTGAAAGGATAATCAAGTGGGACCCAAAACTCTCTTCCTGTTGTTAGAGTCATTCCTGTTAAGAATTGCAAGATTATTACCTAAGTCTGTGTATCACAAAAAAAGCCATCTCTAGCTGTAGAGACTAGGGAAAGGCAGTTCACAGAAGTGCTTAAGAAGTTCTAGGCATCACCTCTACAGAATCGCCATGAAAAATCCCAGCAGTCTTCTTGGACAATCACAATCTATCTTGATTTGAAACAGTTGCGTTGATTCAAAAGGAGGTCTCTTCTTCAAAGGAGGTGACCAGCTCCACTGAAGTCATAAGGAGAAGAGGAAAGAGGAAGACACAAATTCACCCTTTCAGAAGTTTTGTTGCCTAGAAATAATATGCCATTTTTATGTCTGTGCAAGAAAGCTGCAGGCAAGTTCTTCAGCAATTAGAATTCTTATTATTAGGATACCCACTGATACAGAATGAAAGCTATTAAAAAAAAAAAAAAAATCACTCCAAGTAAATCTTGTTAATATTCTAAGTATCATTAAAACAATGTCTTCCCAGATCAACCAGCAACAGTCCAAGATGCTACTTAAAACAAATAAACTGGGAAGTTATTTTGAGTAGAAAATTATACCACAGAAGTATACAAGCATCACTTAGGGATAAACCACACAGACAGAAATTCCGGGCCTAAAGAAGAAACACAGTATAAGAACTACTCTATTGGGCACCTACAAACTATGACAAAAACAACTGAGACATGTTGAATATCGCAATGCATACTGAGAGGGATAGGAAGCATAATACTGTTATTTTTCGAAGTGTCAAAACAAGGTGCAACTGCCAATAACTTTTTTGTTGGACCAGCAAGATAGAAATGCACAGAAGCACACTCTTGAAATCATCCAGAACAATGTGCAAGACTTGTTTCACTGTTAGTTAACTATTCTGTAATATGTTTAAATTCTACACCTTTGCAAAGCTATAAAAGCAAATATTATGTATGGTTTCAAAAATCAGAAGTTCAATATAAATAGAAAAACTTGTTCAAAAGTAGTAAAAAGAGCTGGTAAAATTAAAATCTGTACAGGTAGCATAAAGACCATGTAAAAACACCATACTGCCTTCTGAGAACAAAAAAAATAAGATGACAGACAGGAATAAAAGGAGTCTAAAAAGATAAACAGGAATGTATCCTAAAAAAAAAAAAAAAAGGCAGAAATTGTGTTTGAAAGAGGAAGATAAGCCCCAGATCGGACAGGTTACACAGAAAAAAACATAATGAGCATATTTAAAATTTAGAGAGATTGATCTGAAAACAAAACTATCTTTCATTTTTGGGAGCAGGAAGCCTCACACAAAAGCCTGCAGAACTAAAAGATGACAAATACAAAACTGAAAATTTAGGACCCTTTTTATTACTTTCTGTTACCATCACTTGGGTAAAGACCTCAAATTCATTAAATATTCACTTAAGGGAAAGAGGTATAAAATCTGCAGAGTTCACAAATTTTTCTGATATTCTTGTACAACTCCAAAGGCTTAAACACATCTTGGTATTGACGGAGTCCTTGCTAAACTCAAACTTCCAAAGGCTGACTGAAGAAAAGTAAGACCTGATTTTGCCTTTATTTATCTTGAAGCCTACCAAGGAGAAAACACAAAGCACCATTTGAAGTACTTTGGTTTGATCCAGTGTGGTGACTTTAATCACATCAGCCAGTTCCAACATTAAAATAAATTGTGAACAGTTTGCCTTACAACCACACACCAGTAACAGGCATTTGATACATGCCCTTTTAAGAGCAAAGACGACAAGTCATATTACTCTTGATTACAAATAATTGCTTTCATCATGAAACAGAAGATATTCTCAAAAAACAAAAATAGAGGTTTTTCAAAAACAGAGGTACACCCTGCAAATTTAGTTAAAATCAGTTCAGAGGTACCACACACAAAGAGACCATTCTGAACTGCAAGTATGTACACACAGTCACAAATGACTTATGGTCCCAAGCCCATGTATATTCCATGGTCAAAGCACCAGTTTCTCTAGTATTTCTATCTGAGACGCGGTAAGTCCAGTTTGGATAGGTTTTAGACATCCTGCAATTACAAATTTCAGTTGCAATGCAAATACAGTACAAATGGAAATTTTTACTATGTGTTCAATTCTTCTGTACAAATGATGTCGTTTTCTCCCCTGTTCAGTCTCTCTTCTCTATTTGATAATATTCTCTAATCCACATCTGTTTCCCAAAAGATGAACTAATGATGACAGAATATCCAGGATATTTCCTTTAGGTTATGTCTGACACATGAGGAAAAGTAACACCCAAAAACCACGTCTATCAACAGATACAGTAAAAAAGAAGTACTCATCAGGTGTTCTACGAACTCTAAAGCATTACTATATCATACATGTTCTTGTTATTTCCTACCATTATGCCAACAGCTTCACAAAATCTTTGTCAAAAGTGATCAAGACCAATAAATCAAACATTCAACTATTGCGCACAAAAGTGTTTTATACAAAGCCTCTTTGACATAAAACCAGAAAGGGAAAAAATTCCAAGCCATGAATATATCTGAGGCAATCCTAAGAACTCTGCCTCCCTTTACTGCCTGCTAAGGTTGTACTTTAGTACAGAAATAATTAGTCATTAACATGCAATCAATTTATCACTAACATCACTTTACCACTTCCTGGCAGAACAGGCCCTGGGGGTATTGGTGGACAGCCAGCTGAATATGAGCCAGCAGTGTGCCCAGGTGGCCAAGAAGGCCAACACCATCCTGGCCTGCATCAGGAATAGTGTGGTGAGCCGGACTAGGGAAGTAATCATCCCCCTGTACTCAGCACTGGTGAGGCCTCACCTCGAGTACTGTGTTTGGTTTTGGGCCCCTCACTACAAGAAGGACATTGAGGTGTTGGGGGGTGTCCAGAGAAGGGCTACAAAGCTGGTGAGGGGTCTGGAGGACAAATCTTATGAGGAACAACCGAGGAAACTGGGGTTTAGCCTGGAGAAGAGGAGGCTGAGAGGAGACCTTATCACCCTCTACAACTACCTGAAAGGAGGTTGTAGAGAGGTGGGGGCTGACCTCTTCTCCCTGGTGACAAGTGATAGGACGAGAGGAAATGGGTTTAAGTTATGTCAGGGGAGGTTTAGATTGAATATTAGGAAACACTTTTTCACTGAAAGGGTTATTAAACATTGGAATAGGCTACCCAGGGAGGTGGTGGATTCACCATCTCTGGAAGTGTTTAAAAAAAAGGGTAGATGTGGTACTTAGGGACATGGTTTAGAAGTGCTTTTTGTCAGGGTAGGTTAATGGTTGGACTTGATGATCTTAAAGGCCCCTTCCAACTTCAGCAATTCTATGATTCTATATACTCATAAAGCATTCAAACCAGATTTCACCTTTATTTAAAACAATTAACTAATGCTAACATTATGGTAAGAACTTATGATAACATATTAGCAATATATTAAAATATAGAATATTCATTTATTAATTATATTATTATAGACTAAAATAATAATACAACAACATAATTCTAAGCTAATTTATATTACTATATTTTCTATTATATATATTTATGTTAATATACTAAGATATATTAATAAACATTGAAACATTAAGAAATTGATTTTTGTTTTGCAAATCAACATACCTGAAATGTGAAGTGATTCTTGTTGCATCATATGTCTTAGATTAGTTTATCAACACTAGCAGATTTATCCTGTATTTTTACTGGCAACTGAGAGGAACGACTTAGGTAGCGCAGGTGATACAGAATTATTCCTGGACAAATTTCAGAAGTGGCAGAACTCAGATAACCTTACTTTCCACAAACTAGTTGATTACTGCATATACAACCTATCAGCATGTAAATGAAGCCTGAATTCTTAGTCAGGAAGAAAATCCACTGAAATAAGATTCCATTTGAAAAATAGACTTAAATTCACCACCTTAGAATAAGATATTTTTCAACTGTGCCTTTTTTCCCCGCCAACTCCTTTCAGAGGATATTAAGTGCCAATACTATGGGGAACCCCATGGTACTTGCCACAGTACCCACAGTATTTGAAGATACCATCTTCAAATTTCACGCATAACTATCAGCTTATCTAAATTAAAAAAAAAAAAAAAGACTGTCATATAGAGTTCCAACCAGCATGGAGAGAATTTTTTTTATTAGCCACCACATGCTTGCTTTTGCCAATATAAAATGTATTTTGATTATCATACTTTAATAAATGGGAAAAAAAATCTGAAAGAATCTATGCAGACAACAGTTTCAAATAACATTATCAACAGACATTTGAACTTCATGTAAACCGGTATCTGGACAGTTCTGACTGAGGCCATGAAGTTCATCTCTGATTCACCAAATGCCATACAAATACTAAATGCATTACAATGAAAATCTTCATCTCTCTAGACTGGCTTCCATTTCTTAATGTTTTTGCTCTTCCAAGTTAATAATTCAAACTATCTACTCAATTTCTTCCTCCTTTACATTTGAAGGTTTTTGGTTTTTTTTTTTTTTGCTTTGCCTACAAAACCTGCCTGCTCTACTTAATACAAGATGACCATAATGCACTGAGATTGTCTAATAAAACTCCTATTATTCTAAAAATAAAAACCATCCACAAAACATATTTTTATTTACTTGCATGACTTACCAAGTCAATGTGTCAATGTCTTTCCTATTTCCCAGTACTAGGTATGATTGCTGCTGCCCATTTTTGGTGCGGTTTTTTTATTTATTTATTTTTGTTGTTGTTGTTTGTTTTGTGGGTTTTGTTTGTTTTGGGTGGTTTTTTTTGTTTGTTTGTTATTTACAAAAAATATTGAATTGAACCTGATCACAGCCTTCTGTGTATCTCTTCCAGTTAACCCCATCCTACACGGTAAGTCTTCCTACAGATAGAATGAGTCTCCTTTCTCAAAGAAAACTACACTAACATGTAAATAGTCCAATTCCTTTTAATGAATATGATCCCAGAACAGTGATACTACTCATTGAGTAAATGGGGGACATGCCACCATCAAATCAATCATTTCTTAAGTAAAAAGAAATTTCACTTTAGTTCCAGTTTGATTTTATAATCAGTTTCACTCCTAACATATAAGTACCCATACACCCCCATCTTCTGCAAGGATGGAGGTGGTGGACTGGACCCATTTGCATTTAGTTCTTTTGTGTCAGAAAATGTTAAAGGAATGAGGAAAGCTAATGAAGAGAAGGATAAAGGTTACAGTGACTTCCTCAAGAAGACTGCCAATAAAAACTGGTCATCTGTTCATCCTTAAGGCAGCAATCACACCGCTTACTGACAGAAATATACGGATTTCTGCAGACAACACTGTTCCTAAGAACTATACACACATTTTTAGAAATAGGAAAATAAAGTGAAGATACACAGGTGAGTTTAGCCACGTGCAAACTCATAATTTCCACATCCCACAGTTTCACATTTTACTCATCAGAAGCTATAATACCTGCATAAATATTTTATTCTTTAAAAATTCAATTAGCCAGTTCAAAGACTTACTCAAATTGTCAGAGATGACTAACACTCAGTGAGACCTAGGGGTTCCCAATTACCTCAAAAACTACTGTAAACAGTTTTTTAAGTTTTCAATAGAATTGAACATATAATATATATAAAAATTAATAAAAATCTATAAATATATAGCATATAAATAGAAAAGAATATAAATAAAAAACACACTCCAATCAATTCGAAACACAGATAATATACGAGACCTCATGGTTGCCTGAAGCAATCTTAGGAAATGTGACAATTCTGACTCATAACTAAATCTGCACACCATAAAAACCATGCCCTGTAATTCCATGACTCAGACAGCTGTGGAATTGAAGTATGACATAAATTTTAATCTAGTGATGACTAGTAGACAAAAAAACCCAACAAACATACTTTATATGATATGTAGAGATTTTATGAGTTGGTCAAACAAATCTTACCCCAGCAGAATTTTAGCATGAACCTCTTTGTTAGTCCTTGAGATTTCTCTCAAAGAGGTAATTTCTGCATCAAACCAAAATCCTCTTTCTTCTGGAGTCTCAACATTGTAGTTAACCATCACCACATCACCCACTTTTAGTTCACTCCACTTCAGAATGGTTCTTGCTCGGGGTCGAAGATTACTGGTGTCCATTTCTACTATGCCATTCTCTGGGTACCTTGAAAAGTAAAATCAACAACAGTAATGATTACGACTCCTGTCACAGTAAGCAATAAGTCACAGACAACATTTTCAAAAGTATGAATTTTTAAGTCTGCTTTGGGCATATAAGAAACATAGTATAAAATTCTGACCTAATGTCCTTTTGAAAGTTTAGTTTTCATCTAAACACAGACCATGAACTTGACTAATTACAGATGGAAAAGACAGCCTCCATGAGTTTTTTCTCAAAAAAAAAAAAAAAAAAAAAAAAAAAGTAAATCTATAACCACCTGATGACTTTCTGATTGGAATGCGATCAAGTTCAAGGTTTTGGCAAACACATGGCCTCAGTTTGCTCCCAGTAAAATCAATATTCCAATTAAAATGACAATGAAACATCATGAAGATTAAAACTACGTTTTTCAATTCAGCACATTTCTAATTTAGCTTCGCCTTCACGCATTTGTTACACTTCCACTAACTTCAATAACAACACATTTAAGAAAGTTTTTTAAAAATTTGACCCTGCAAATACAGCATATCAAATTCATGTGGTGAATATGGTCCAAGTCCACATTCCATGCACCATGTTCAAAAAAAGTCTAACTACAAAACACAGTGAGAAACAGAACTAAGACTCTCGGTGAGATACAAGAACTGACAAATGGAAAATGTTTCTCCTTTTAAATTACAAAGCAAAAATTCTAGAAAAGTAAACGTGAGAATTATTCCTTCTCTTGACAACACACTTCTCTTGGCAAGAAGTAGTAAGGAATGCAATATTAAAATAAATTAATGGTTCACTAAATAATAAGAAAGAAGTTTTGGTTGATTTATTTTTCACTGAAGACTTGATGACTTTTTACACAGTATCTTATGTAATATTACACACAAATTGGTAGGGTTTATAGGAGATTGCTTTCTTCCTCCTGTGTTGGTGTATGCCATCACAGCCCATACCACAAAAATCAAATAGTAATGACTGATTTCTGAGGAGCTCCAATTCCTTTCCAAGTTAAGACTCATTTAGCAAAATTAAGATGGTGATATCTGACAGCTCTAGAACTAAAATCCTAGCGCAAGAAAGAAAGCTTTTAAGATTTGAGATGTTAACTTTTCAGTTTAATGCCACAGCTTTCCTAAACTGTCTTTAGAAGGCAATTATTCAATGATAGTAGAGCCTGTGTAGTTTGCACATGTGCTAGAAAAGCAGCACAACATGGACATACATGATGAAAACACTCCTTGCAGAAAAAAGTTGGCCTGTTACAAAAAGTAAAAAGTAAGATGCTAGACTAAAATGGTGATGTTCCTTTCTGATACTGTGTGTAAGCAAATTAAGAATCTCCTATCACTTAACTAGTACTAGATGAGGTCACAGTATAAATTTAACAGAGAAAACTAAAATAAGTCTACTGCCTATAAACAAGTGCTATTAAAAGTATTCATTTTTCCTTCTTAACAAACACTGCTGACGATGATATATCTTACACTACATTTTCATCATGCAATTATTGGTACTTTGGCAAGAGCACTCATGCTTTATAGTTAATGTAACTTTATCAAACAGCACTGTTAAATTGTAATGGCAAAATTCTTCTCTTAATAATAAAAGTATGTCTCTGTCACTTTCCAGCATGCCTCCCTGTAGTGAATAAGATAATTTAAAGGTCTTGGCAAAAATCACACATTGTGACTTCCTACATTACTACAATAAAGAAATACTAAAACTACTGTCATTAACAGCATGACGCTCTGATAGACTCTAGCCTGAAATCAAGATGTCTGCTCTTACACAGTTGATTGAAAGCCCACTGATACAATTGGAGACATTTTAAACAAGTTCATTTTGCTTTGTTTTATGCCTTCTATTAAATCTAACACACCAGTTTGCTACTACACATAACGTGGGGGGCAGAGCCAGACTTGGCATTCTACCTCCAGATATTTATTTGTCCTCTACCATGTAGATACCTGGAGTGTGCCTTAAATTTGTGGGAAGATTTATCCTTTTCTTTTTTTTCTTTAAAGAAACATGAACCACAACAGTTTAAAAGTGTCTGTACTCTGAACTACTTACAACAGTTAAATCCAAAGAGTGTTTTTTCTCTCCAACATTTTCAGATACTAATTATAAAAATCTGCATGACAGGAATCATATCATACAAAGACAGGTGCTTGGGATCAAGCCAGTATCCAAATGACAGTCTCATATGATGTAACTCTCCACAGTTCCTACGTCTTTTTTTTTAAAAAAAAATTGGTTTTGTTTCAAATTTCAGTGTGTACTGCAAAGCTAACATTGATGTTTTTACCTTTATGTTGTGCAGCTTTTTCTTAAAAGAATTATTATACAAACAATTCCACTATAGTAATTATGAACATTGTAACTGTAATATCCACAACATCCATAAGACAGATCCATCTACAGGTAATAAGACAAAGCAAAAAGCAACTATAGAGATAGTGTCTATTTTATTGAGTGCCTAAATAATGACATCATGTTATAGTACAACAGGCTACTGAAATCTTAAGACAGCTATGTCTGAGCTTCTAGTCAGTTCCAATCATCTTAAAATAAACCCTTCCTAAAGTTTGGAGATGACAGCAAGTAGCACACAGTGAATAATGACTCAGTTTACTTGAACTCCAAAATGAAAATAGGGCTTAAACATCAGGAAACTAAAGAAGATAAATATCATTTATGTATACATAAATAAAAATATACATAATTTATGTATACAGTGAAGTAATTAAGTGAGAAGTACGTATTAGATCAGTGGGCTTGTAAAAATAAACAATACACATTAAAAAAGTTCCAGAGTCACTATTAAAAAAAAAAAAAAGTGTGACTTGCAACAGTTTGCATTCATAGAAGCTTAACTTCGATCTGAAAAACCTGTTCTTTTCTAAAAATAAAATCCCTTCAGGTTCTGTTGTCCCAGGGAGACCTTTAATAATATAATTTTACTTAATGACTAAGATTTCTTTTTTCCCCAAATTCAAAATTGTGTCGTCCTTCCCACCCCTATATACAACTCAAAACAGAATCTTTCCTACTGTACTGCTGAGGAACTTCAAAAGTTGACACAGTTAACAACGATTCCACCTCTGTTCTTGGAAGTATCTGATGAAAGAACCCAAACAAAGAGGACTGCTTATCAGCAAAGTCCCCATTTACAGGCAGAAAGACACTAACTGCTTTCCAAAGAAAGAAAAGGAAGGCAGAGTCTCCACTGAGTGAATTTTTCCTCTTAATGGCTGGACAGAAACTTAAGCTCAGAAACAATGGAGGAAAAAGGACAGCTAACAAATAGGTGAGATTTCCCATGCTGGAATTCACCTTTCTTTTGCATCAGGATCCAGGCATTGAATGTTTTGCTGCTGTGCCTTCATGTACTGAAATATGCTTTTACGGACATCAGTTAATGCTAGCAGATATTTAAGAGTCAGAACAGCAGAAACAGCATATGTCACAAACTTTTGAGTTAAGCTCAAAATCAGAGTCACACTCTTTAGATTAAGCACAGTACCACTATTCCTCATTATACTACGTAACAAGTAAACAGTACTTCCACAGTAAACTTGTGCCTCAAATTTATCTAATGCCACAATTTGTGAGTAAGAATAGGAAAAAAAATGTTTACAGTAGAAAATGCTACTACCTCTATGTTCATTTTTCCAAAGTTTAACATGCTAATTGTAAACATTCCACATTGACTTAAAAGCTAATCTCTTAAATATGCAAGAGTAATATTTAAATATAGTCACAAAATGGGCATATGTGGTCTTACGTAGATAAACCAACACATAAAGAGAAAAAATACAATCTTTTAACAAGCCTCAAGAATGAGGTGAAAAACTAATTCTGGCAAGCTATAATAAAGGACTACTGTTAGACATGAATGTTTACTGAAAGTGTTTTCTTATTTATTGAGTTACTTTTAAAATCCTAAGATGACCCTTAAAAGAAAACAGGAGTATTTTCACAGCAGTGTTTTAATTAGACTATCATAAGTTTGGTACAGTCAAAGAGAAGATTATATGACACAATTTAACCTTTAAACTCAAAACAGTTGTAGACATTTTCTTGTATTTCCATGGTTTTCATGACACTAGGCACCTAATATTGAAAAAAGCAGATATAACAGTAAGCATAATCATAACAATTTAATTAATACTGCCCATAAGAAGTCTCTTGTTCATCATTAAGCTGTATTACGCTGTAATTTAATTTTTTCCTGTAATATTTCTAACTGTAAATACTAACACTAGCATAGCAAGAATTTCTTAAGAATTTCTGTGTAGACAGTTTCCATAGAAAAGAATCATCCATGAAGCACAAATTCCAGTTTTCTTGGTTATTGTCAATATCTGCTCATTCCTAAAATGCTCAAGTACTAAAAAACATATTAGCTCTACATCAGAACATACACAAGTCTGCTTAATTTACTGAGAACTTGCAACATATCCTTTAACACTTTTCCCAGCTGTTACCAGAACACCTGGAACTGGAAAGATAAAATTCTTTAACCAGAAGTCTAGAACTCCCATCCCCTCTCCATGATAATACAGTAATAAATGTTAGGGCAGATGTGCAATTTCTTAAATTGTTTTTTTCCAATATAAATAGAATGAAAGTATAATTTATTTTCCAAATCAACAAACTCAGAAGAGTCCTCATTCAATATACACCCATAAATGAAGGAATAGAAGGGCACAAGTAAAAGAAGAAATAAAAAGGAGTGAATTCATAGAGGAAGTAAGTCTGATTAAGAAGGTAAACCTGAATAGAAACTACATTCACACATGCACACACCTTCCCCAACAATTTGCTACATGAGGAAGTGAGTGTAATTTTGCTGTAGCATTTTGAGAAAGTGAATGACACTATACTGGAAGAGCATCTAAGCCACAATTACAAATGCAAAAAAAAAAAAAAAATTCACTGGGATAACAAAGCTGTGTGTTTGCACTTCCAAAAGACAACCAGTAGGTCTCATAATTTGTTATTACAAGAAAATAGTAACATATTTAAAAAGACAGACCGGAAGGAATAATTAATATCAATAAAGATAAAAATCAGTCACATGTAAGATAAACAAGGTCTTTAAAACCCTACCTAACTCAGCTTAAACACTGAGAAACTGTATTAATAGCCTGAAGAGAAACAACTTTCCTGATGATTTTACTTCTGAGTATTAAGAAAAATTAACTTCTAGCCATACAACATTGCACTGTGTGGACAACATGGATATTCTGAAGGAAGACAAACTGGAAACTGAATCAACAGAAGTTCAGAAGCTGCAAGAAATACATGGAAGGCTGAATTTTTAACACAAAAGCTGTTGTATAGTGAGTCTAAATACTATGAATGTAACGAAAAAGATTTACTTCACTAGCTAGCACACAGGATGACAAGCCATGCAATTACTGAAAGACATTTTTTGAAAAACCTTTCCTCAGATGTTCAATCCTACGACTATGCAAGGAGAACACTTACACCTAATTAAAGACAATAAGAAGCAGAAAGAGTTCAATCACACCACACCATTTTTTTTTCAGCCAAATATTAGTTTTAAAGGAAAAAAAGAAAAAGTTTAACTGCTGACATTCCAATTGTTTTCTCAAACAACTACCAGGAGAGCAAAGCCTCCCTCCTTTCATTTCATATGCCTTCTAAAGAGGCACAAGAAACACATGGATTTTCTCAAGTTATTTCCTTTTCAGTTTGCGGAAAGTGTCTACATCCTTAGAAATCAAAGCCTTACAGTTAATGCCAGTTGTGAAAACTCTAAAGACTAACACATGCAAACAACTCGAAATTATAAACCACAGATTATGCAGTCAGGAAATCCGCTGCAAACGGGACAAGGAATAGACTTGTTGAAATTAAGAGCAGTAGTGTGCAGCCTACTCCCCTAAAATACTTCTAAGATTGAACTAATATGCCTGAACAGTCAAGTCGTTGTAGGGAGGGACATGACACCGAATACCAAGTTGCATCAATTGTATAGTATATTTTATTTTACAAGCAGTGCTCTTTTATATCCTTTTACCCAGATAGTTATCTATGCATATACTCTACCATTCTACTTTTGCCCAATCCGCCCTTACATCACACGCCAGCCAGCCAATACAATTGTTGATCATGTGCTGTTCATGCTCTGGTCAAAGCCAGGATGTTTGCCACTCTTATCTTGTTCGCTGAGCTCTTCTCAGGACTCTCCTAGTCTCTTCAAGGGTACATGGGTATCTGCTCAAGGTCAATGTTAAACTTGCATTCTGATCCCTCGGACCAGCTGAGGTCTCCCATGCAGTCACATCACACTTTTCCTAATGAGGACGTAGAGAATTAAGACTTCTATGTGACCTAGCAGGTCTCCTACTGTTTCAGCATTGTCTAACAATCTGTATAAAAGTTTTGAATGAGTAAACAAACTAATCACTGATATTAGAAACTAGAAAACAAAATTATGCTGCTAGGAGAGGTGCTCCAAGCAGACGTTCAGACGAATTAAAAAAAAGAAAATAACATTTATTACTGAGAGAAGGTCAAAGAAAATATGTGTTTTCTTAGCAAAAGACCGTATTAAGAGAAGATTCTACCAGGCAGACGATATAGCTCTCATTCCTCTTCTGAAATTCTAAAGTGGCCAACATGAACCAAAGAGAAGAGGTGCCATAATGAAGCTACGGTCTATAGCTCCCTGTATTTCTTCATATTTCTAGCCATTAACTTGGTATCCTTCAAAAGAAATCACTCCACAGTCTCTTCACTTTGACTGTTGAAACTACTGCCAGGAATCTGACAGCATACACCTTCCTGATGTGCACCATTTCCTGTGCTTTATGTATAAAAAGAAAAAAATGTCAATGTTTCTGTTAAACATGTTTACAAGGCATATTTGAGAAACACATTGTGTGCAAGGTGATGTAGTTTGGCAATTCTTCACAAAGACAAAACAGAACTGTTTGCAGTAAGTGTTTTCACTAATCCTGCTCAAAGCAGCTACCTCTCAAAGAAGCAGTGATTCCCTTGTTTTGCCCCGACTGTGCAGCCACAGGGCAAATTAATTTGATTAGATCAGTGACATAAACAGTAATATTCCCTGTGTGAACATTAGTTTTTATATGTTAGGAAGCTAGAACACTTCACTGTACAACCCCTCAACCACCAAATTCAATGCAACTTAACTATCAGATGTACATAGTTGGAAAGTAAGGTAAGAGAAAGAAGCAGTGGTCACCTCATCTGACAATGGCCCATAATGTCTTTTGGTCTCCAGAATCAATTTATCAACAGTGCCACCTCTGTGAATTCTCAGATACATTCTATTAAATCCCAGACTACTACCTTTATTTGAACATTTCACATGAAAAATATTCAGAAAAATATACCTGTTAACCAAGTCTAATCTTCAAACCATTCCTTCAGAGAAGAACAGCAAGTTTAAGACTATTATCCTCTCGACGATCTCTTCAGCTAAGGAGACACTTTCAAGAAGAAAGTGATTATTTTTCTTGACCAGGTAGTACTTAGAACTTTTTTTTCTCATTTCCTCAAAATATTCTGTGCTCTCCAACTATCAACTTGTGTCTTGCATGTTACTTACACAGCACACTGAATGACTAAAATTTTTTGACCTGTATGAAAACACAGTGAAATCCTAATTTTCTCAATATGTGTGTATATATATACACACACACTTTTAAAGAAAATGCAGACTTGTGCATAAACATATTATTTTTAAAAGGTTAATTACAGTCTGGACTACCTGAAATAGGTAAGACTCTTTTGGTAAGGATAATGGCTACAGCAGGACAGAGCGTTTTAGAGTGCCAGGCTATCACAATCTTTCAAACAAAATGCCTTAAAGGTTTTTCTTAACTTTGTCTCTTCCCTTTATAAAAATGATGATCAGTAATAACTTTAGCCTTCATTGGGAACTGTTTCTTCTCACACCACTTTCAAGGTGAACTTCTGTTACTCTCTGCAACCCTGATTAGTCCTGAATAAATATATGTGTAAGAAAAAGCTTTAAATAAAAAAAAGTAATCTTCTTGACAATGAGAACCCCCTTTTTACTTAAAAACCTTCTCCTCCTGCACTTAAAGACTTTTCAAAGCTCCTACAACATGAAATAATACAGGAATAAATGTTTTCCATTTGAGCAGGATGAGATCTGAGGAATGAACAAACATTTAAAGAAAAAAAAAAAAGCATTTCAAGTAGGATACTTCCCAGCTTTTTTCCTCCTAAACTGTTTTTTTGTCTTGCATCTGTCCAAATAGTTTGTTGCCCAAGTTCCTGTTTTTGTGTCTCTTTCAGCTAGCACAAGGCACCCATTTCCCTAACATGACTCAAACACTTCAGAAGCAGAAGCAAATAAAAAGGTAGAAAAAGATAGCTAGTCTTATAAATGCTTCTCAGGCAGAAGCAGAAACAGTGAAAACACAGAAGAATCGAGGCTGATGGGCCAATGCTATCGCTGACAGACTGATACAACTGAATTAGTTCAATTGAATTTAGGAACACAGGAGTACCAACAGATGTTCCAGATCACTGAGATCAGTCCCCCCTTATTACAAGCTACCACATACACAAAGCTTTTCCTGGACTCCATTTATGATTTGAGGGTTGAAAGTTACTGTGTTATTTTACACATTTTTTTTTGACATTTTACACAGCTTATGGAAGACTAACTGGCTAATGAGAGAGACATACTGACTGAGGCTTACAGGTATGGTAATGGCATATTCTTACGTGCCTTTACCTTCAAAGCAGGCTGTAATCTCTTCAGGGTAAGTAATGTCTTTTTGTTAAATGGTTCTATGAAGATACACATGATAGTATGTGAATTTATTCTTGAGGACTACAGGTCCTAATTAGCAATATTATTTGTAAAAGCACATATAGTACATCAACACAAGCTCTTCATTTAGATGCAACAGCATCAGCAACTTAAGGATGAAACCAGTAAGAACAGACATCTTACTAGATACTGAGGAAAATTAACATTTTCTTAATTCTGCATGCTGAAGAATTAAATGGACTACCCATCAGTAATTTTATTTCTTAGAAAAGCATTACTCAGGTTTATTCTGTAAATAAAACTGCCTCTTTAACAGGCGTAGATTTGCACACATGTCCTCTTCCTACTCCTCCCATCCAGTATTTTTGGTACAGGGAGTACGCACAAATATATTACTACCAGTAACTATACAACTGAGTTCCCTACAAGAAACAGGGCTCAGCATACCCTGAGTGCAAATGAGAGTGTGACCCTAGGAAAGTCACATTCATAATCATGCCTCCCTTGCCAGGCTACATGCAACAAAGTCCACCTGTTCAAAGCCAACTGTTTTGTCTGCACAAAACAGCTGTTGGTTCTACTGGACTTCAAAACCCCAACAGCATACAGGCTCCAGGATGGAGAAATTATGAACGTGCACATAAAAACAGTAACACAGAGAAATTAGCTGCTATTAAGTACCCCTCCTAACTACCTACACACCAGTCTACAGGCATAGTCATTAGCTCCCCACATGCACTTTAGAGTGGGTTTCCAGTTTCTTCATTACACAGTAATTACTGTAGGATCGCATCAAAAGACAGCACAGTTTCTAAACACGCGTAATAGCCAGTACTAATATTTTACAGATATCCAGAACGGTGGCATTCTTTAATAATGTCAGAGTTAAAAGTACATTGCAACTTAAGCTCTGCCTCTTAGTAGTTTTGCAACAGATTTTCAAATCACCAGCATCCACCGACACCACCTAAGATCACTGTATCCTTTGATCTTCCAGCTGGCAGCACAGAGACATAGGGACCACCTGAAGTAATTGGTCCAAAGCCAGGTTGAACAATGCCTGCTCTATCCAACTTACAAAAAGTTACACAATCTAGGAAGAACATAGGAAAACTAGTTTTCTAACTGAAATCAGAAGCAGGATGAATCTTGGTTTAAGTCAAACCGTAGACTAGGTCCCAAAGGAAATCTTGTAATATAAAAAAAAAAAAAGAAAATCCCCCACAAAAAAATGGAGACACACACACATACACAGTGTCATTCTCCCTGTAGAAGTGAGAGAAATCATGAAAGTCATCTTGCTGAAAAATAGAAGTAGGAGCCTAGTCGCCACAGACTCTAAAGGTTAACATCAACTATCCATTTTCTACTCCATTAATGATGAGGATCCCTCAGAGACTACAGTATTCTCATCAAATCCAGAAGAAACAATAAAGTGCAAGGAGAGAAGCCTGGGAAACTCGCTGAAAGATACTGCACTGATACACAAGCAAGGACTGACATCATAATCCATAAGACCAATCAGACAAATGAAAACAGCAACCAAAGAGCTTCTCTTTGAAGAGGGACACCAATGAACAACAAGAATGTTGTACTTGTAAACTTAAGACCGTCAGGTTAAAGTCTTCTGTTCACCAACAATGACAAAGTCTATTTTAGTAAAAGGAAACATTAAGAACCAGGGAAAAAAAATAATCTACTCTTAATAAATCTACTACTAGAAATACTCTAAATTCTGCCTGCACAGACAGAAAGAACTTGGTATAAAGCTTTTAGGAACCTTCACTAATAGTAATGAACATCTGACTACCTAAACTGCCAGAATCAGTCTGAGTATGAGACTCATTTACAGTGCATCCTATCTCACGTTGCTTTTCAGAAAGGCTCTTTACAGCATCAAATAAAAGGCATCCATGTGAATTCTTATAGATTATAAAAACATCCATCATTCATACTACACAGAACAGACACAGACTTGACTACTATCTCGTGGGCTGAGAAACAAAGAGACCTTAAACTACTTCCAGATCTGAAAGAGTTCAGAGGGCACCACTGGACAGCTCCTATTAAGCAGGAAGTAAACAGATGATCCCTCTTGCTAAAGTATCTGGTTCCCTAGAATAACCAATCAGAA
The DNA here is from genome assembly GCF_965231255.1 of Vanellus vanellus. NCBI lineage: Eukaryota > Metazoa > Chordata > Aves > Charadriiformes > Charadriidae > Vanellus > Vanellus vanellus. Next base: position 56,986,828 of record NC_138908.1, read on the forward strand.
ACAGGGTACTTTATGACACATCATGCAGGTATTACCTCAAGGTTAAATTTAAACTTCTCTGTTGATTAATATAGAACATGAGAGGGGCATCATCAGTCAAATACGATAGCCCTAAGAAGTTACCTATACTTGAGCCATACTAAATCTATACTTCCGTACGTGTAGCCATACTGACATTTCTCAGGCTGCAGAAGAGCCCAGCCTTCCTGTGACTACCATTGAGAGTCTTCTTAATGGAAGGCCTTCATTACAAATGACTCAAACAGGACAAGGAAGGAAAAGACAGCATTTGATTCTAGATGAGTAAGTCGTTCCACTACTTCAGGGAAGAGCTAACAATCATCAAGAAGCTAATAGAGTGAGAAAGCTGTTGCAGAAGCAACAACTATGAAATAGAGTAAGTTAGGAGAAAAGCGCAAACTTTTGCCTGACACAGCACTGTAGATTCTACCTACAGTTATCTCAGTTAAATTTAGGATTTAAGCATGTGTTGGATTCCTCATGGGTCCTTTCAAATAAGGATTCAGCTCTCTTCTGTTCAAGACAGGTTCACATCTTTTTCTTCTGTATTAAAAGATAGTTACTTGGAGCAGAAGAAATGCATGACACCAGTGTATGAAACTTGACAGCACACCCTTGACTTCAAAGTCTTTAACGGCTCTTTGTGATACCAAGAAATGCAAAGGTGAAAAGGAAATACAGTGAATAAAGCAGCACGAAGGGAGGAAGACAACACTGGTAGAAACAGGAACACCTCTGTAAACAATGCTGCCTCCAGGGGAAAAGCTTCATTCAAAACCTGAATGCAGATGGACTATCAGGCAAAAGCCATATAGCCACAACTGAATGCCAAGGAAGTTGGTACCAACTGAAGATAAGCACTGACGCTTCGGTCTCTCCCTCACTGGTGAAGATCAGGCTCTTAGATAAGCACCACAAGCCTTTTCCATCTTTGAGCTAATCAAGAACTGTGACTCCAGTTTAATCCAGAACTGAGAAATTCTGTTGCTCTGAATGGCACTAGGTTTTCTGTAAGCAGAATCCTCTCTCTACAGGAAAATATGAGCCTTACAACTACCGCAGCAATTTAGTTAAATATAGGCATACAGCCTCAGGAGAGAGGGGGAACTGCAACAGAAACAACTCAGCTGTCCTGTTCCCTACAAAATCAAGGAGGGGTATGTAGTACCTCCTACCTGTAGCAATTACAGCTGGTAGGAGCTCTGTTTAGCCATAAGGTAGTTAGTTACCCCTTTGAAATTACTATAAACTTTCTGGGCAAGACCTTAGTTAATTTCTCTTAATTGTACTCTTTGCTAGAAGAGCTCTGCCATATTTTCTCCTTCACAATCACTGTTAACTATGCTATTTAAACAGGAAGTAGAAAGAAGAGAGGAATAAATGAAAACTCAGCCCTGCAGAGGAGGTACGCTCTTATGAAACAAAGGATGAGAAGAAAGCAGGGTTTACCAAACCTAAAACCGCAAAACAGTATGTTTAAGTTTTGCACAGGACTTGCGATATGTAAATCTAGCAGCACCACTGCTAAAACCAGCTTTCTCACTTATGGGAAGGACAAGTCCTGCTTCATCCTTTAAGACCAGCTGTTCTTAGGAGAACGTAGTGACCTAAAGTCACCTTGTTGAGAAAGAATTAATGATTGGATTCTTCACTTGGTGGGACTGTCAAATGTTTCCAGCTAGAAAACCAAAGCCAGACAAACATCAGATCTGTTGATGCTGTTATAACTACCTTCAAAAAATCAGATGTGGAACATACAAGCAAGCCAGTACAGACCCAGCCTCCCTGATGTACAGCCACAGGACTATGTAGAACCACTGGCTGGGGTAGCATTACCCCTCACTGAAGCTGGCAAAGGGAGAGTAAACACACAATTTCTGGACACATTTTGGATGAAAACTCTTTAACTGTTTCGTCATGCTCTTTGACAAATTTTTCTTACCACCCCAAAAAACTTCAAAGACCAAACTGTGCTCCAGTATAAATTACTACGGCAATTAAGGCTAAAGGTAAGCTTTCCTGCCAAGCACAGACTAAGAGAAAATTACTGAGGTGAAGCTTCACTTTCAGATGAAGTTGACAGCTACACAGTTCTGAGATAGATGGTGTCAAACAACACAAAACTCAGTCCTGAATCTATGAATACAGTGTGAATACCCATGGGACAGCTATGAAAAGAAAGGAAAGAGCAGTTTCAGACCTTCATCTGAGTCAAGACATGGATTTTATATTTTGGAGACAGCGAGGCGAGACAGGCCTGTCCTAGAGGACTTTGTTGCAAGAAGTGGGCCTACAAGGATAGAAGACCTGGTCCTGAGATGGGTTTGCACAGAGTTCCAGCATCACCTACATAAACATCGCTATTAGCATTACTGGTTCCAGCCATCAGGGGGAGGCTGGGGCAGGGAGGGGGAAGGATGTTGCTTTAACTTTCCTTTTTTTTTTGCAGGGAGTCAGATTAAGTCTGCTGCAACATGTGGTACAATAAAGTATATTTACTATTCATCACAATGAAGTCTTGCATCAGAGTCAAGGGGCTGAAGTAGATCAAGTCAACGCACTACAGATGACCTATTCTTCAGCTGTAACCGTCTTTTTGGTGATGTTTTTCCCAAACTGGAAGGATGTAACAGGCAGAGAGGGAGAACCAGTCTCATCACAGCATCAGTGATGATCTGAGGAGTTGCGGACCTGTGTCCACCTCTGACACATAGTCCTTCGCACATATTCAGGTAATTTTGATGGTTTCACAGACACCAAGCTTATGTCATCTGTTTGTAAGACATTTTTATTCTGTTTCAGACGATGTCAAATGTTTTCATATCTTCTAAGACTATACTTGATGTAGGCAAGGCAAAGTTGAAATTATGCCATCCAAGAGTATCATCTTCTTTAGGAGATAAAAGGAAAAAAAGCTTCTCCAAAACAACACAGCAAGGACAGACTAGAGAATGCCAAGTACATTTGGGAGCAAAATGCATAGTCCGAACCTTAAAAGCAAAACATCAAGGAGCAGGTAACTATGCAGAAGATAGTACCAGCAGTAAAATGTGAACCCTGAAGAACAGGAGTGAAGAGAGAAATTAGATGAAACAATTTCTGGAGCAGAGAACGACTGCGTGGCAAAGCATACCATGACCTCCCTATTTATCCACATCAAGTATATAGGTGGCAGGATACACATGTGGTCTACAGGCACCAAAAAGGCAAACACTAATGTGTGAAAACAAAGTGGTAGGAGTGCACACATAGCTACCATACCAATACGCATGTTAGGTAACACAAAGAAAAAAGTGAGACCTTGGAAGATTTGTAACAAAGGTCAGTAACATTCATCAAAAACCCAATCACTGATAAATGTGCAAGTCTCACTTTGCAGAAAGCTTTTCATTGTTTTTTCTTTCAAAAGCTCAAACTTCCAATACCTTAGGCTGATCAATTAAGTAACTGTGACTTCAATGTCTACCTTGCACCGTGGTCTTTCTGTTCCTTACTGAATTTTGTTGGCTAAGAATACACAACTGCTGTCATAAGAGTAAAAAAGACTGTCTCCACCTGCTGAAAGGGAACAGCTAGATCCTGAAGTACACATAAATAGAGGTCAATCATCTCTTTTCTTTAGCATGAATAAGCCAAACTAAAAATAGACCCATAATAAAATATTTTCTACTTCTGTACTTTTAACTCATGAAAAACAACAGTGTCTACAAAAAAGGAACATAATTTCACTGCAACAGTTACAAACACTGTTTCTCAGAAATGTTTGCCCATGGCTAACTTACATATAACCACAGTGTAATTGTAAGTAATCTTAAAGCCAGGTCTTTGAAATCACAGCACAATAAACATGTAATGTCAAGATAAACTATTTCCATTTTGATCATACTGGCTAAGTTATATCCATGTATTTCTTGCAATATTCAATGAAATATTTACATTTCTACTTCCACCTTGGTAATTCTCTAACACTTTAAGTAGAATACTTACACAGTTGCAGATACAGAATCTGAAATCAAGTCAGAGTTTAAAAAGTGCATTAAGTTGTATCTGCTACTAGTAAAAGCAACAAAAAAGGCTCTATGTAAGTCAGATTCACAGTTACATGTTAAAATAACTAAAGCTGAAATAGCTGCTTTAAAAACATATTTTGGAAATATACATTTAGTTAATACTGAATATACTTTGCATCCTTATACCTTAATCTTACATTGCACAAACTACAGTATTTTCATTAACCTCAGTACCAAAAATTAAAAATCCTCAACTCATTTGAAGTTTTATTTGTTTAGAAGCTTAACTTACTGCTTTAACAGATGTGATTTAAAAAAAAATCCAGACCAATTTCTCAAGCGAATGAAGTGGTGCAAAACCTGTTCATAAATAAGCAATACTTCCAAACTCAGGTTTTCCCACCCACATATTGCAGGCTCTGGAATTTGTTTTTACTACAGAAACAAACAAAAGAAAAAACCCACAACATGACCTTAATGCCCTCTCTCCACTTCAGAATCAATTTCATGCCCTCATTTACAAAGTTCTGTTTAACAAACCTTTACTGTAAGTGCAGACCTACAATTTGGTGCACAATTCTTCTATTTGTAATAAAATTGATCCAAACCAAGTAAGAAAATTTGCTCTCATGAGAGTTCTCCTTCAGCTCCAATGAGAAGAATTGAATATACACAGAGAATAGTTAAAAAAAATTAAATCAATACTTTACTTGGAAGAACCCACAGTAAAAATTCAGTTATATAGTTTCTTTTTCTTATATAAGAAGGATGGATTTTAAGCTTCATAAAGACAAATAAATTAATACTTGACAAGTATTTAGGCATGAAAAATATCATTACTCCCAATGGATTCACTATATCCAGCTGAAAAATATTATAAATTTTTAAATTTTTTTTTCTTGGTTGCAATATTGAACTTGCTCTCTTTGATTCCAAGCTTCTTCAAGAAATTCTTGGTTTATACAAACCAAATAACAATATGTGATGTCCTCAAAATAGTATCAGGAGCACTTACTCATCGTACTTGATATGATAAATAGCTTCTTCATCAGTGTCCATACAGTCTGAATAAGATGTGGATGGTGTACTGTCCAAATTATTTGCATTTTCTCTACAATGATCTTGACTTAAGTTTCCATTAGTCCTTTTGTAAGTGTTACCACTCTTCCCTTGAGCTTTACCATTCTTATGTCCCTTTGTTGCTCGGGTAACATTTTCTATATGAGCTTCAAACCAGGCTCCAATGCTGACATCACGGGCATCCACCAGTTCGTTTATCTAAAAGGAAAATTCAATGATGAATTCACACTTATTTTATATAATCCCAATTAAGAAAAAAATTACAACTTACTATGCCACTACTTAAGTTTTTAATCAGTAAAACAATCAACTCTAGTAACTAGTTGAGCTCGAGCAAGTTTAAGTAACGTGCAGTCACGAATATCTTGCACTTTCAGTATTTTATTACTCTTCTCTCATTAAAATCTAGTACGAATATAATATGTATGTAATTTTTAAAAGCAAGGCTAAATTACTCCCCCCCTCAACCTGAAAGTTAGCTTAATCTCTTTCATTATCCTTTTCTCTTGCTTAACCAATTGTTCTTTGTAGCTAAAATAAGCACACACAGCATTAAAATACTAGCTCAAAATCAAGGGGTTTAAAGACTTTCCTAAGCCTCCAACTTGGAATTATTATTTAACCTTCTATCTTTCTGGCCTGCAAGATTCTTTTAACCTTTCAAGACTCAAGGAGAGAGAGGGAGGAAAAAGCCTAAATATTGCCACCGAAGTCAGCTAAAATCTTACGACTGTAAGAAATGGAACTATCTCCCCAAATTTCTCCCTTCTGTATTCACAATACTGGTATTAAGCAACCAAACCACTTTACTATTCTAAATCATGTTTCATTTTCTGAAGTCTTCTGCTAATTAAACAGATGTTCCTTTAATAATACTGAGAACAGTGAAAAAAAAAAGATTTAAAGAACACTTCATCAACAGTAGACCAAGTATAACAAAAACCATAGAAAACATCTGTAACAAACAATATCAGATACATGTATACACACACCCCCAATACACCCCACCACCCCATCTGGTTTAAGTTACAGCCTTTGTCAAGTACCAACATAGCAGACAGATACTTACTCTTATTAACCTCAAAGGCTTAGTTTCTACAAACAGGGCAATCTTACTGTATTTTCACAGAAGCAAGCCAAAAAACACTCAACTTTTAGTATTTAGAATGAAGCAGTCCTTAGGTATCTGAAAGTGCAATTCATAGCAGTTGGAGCTACCAAGTTTACCCCAAGAAAGCAATACTTCATATTTTACTCTTTTCATTCACCTTCTTAAAATGACCTCCAAAACTCAATGCTTTATTTTTCCTCCCATGTAAAAGACCAATTTGTATTTTTTTATTTTTGTTCTTCCAACCTACAGCATTCAAAGTACAGCATTTTAGCAGAATGAAAATTTCAGCCACATAAATCAGAGAAGGAAAGCCTCATTTTAAAATCTATCAATCTATTTTAAACACTGGCACTTCTAGAAGGAACCCTCACAGAGGCATCCCTACACAACCTTCCATATTTGAACAAGTTGTAGCTCAAAGTGCTACTTTATGTCCTCATTTCAAAAACACAGTTGAGCGAGACACACACTACTAAAGATTCCCCAATTTGCTGCTACTTCTTGTGACCACCTACAAAAGTGCTACAGAAGCCATGTTAGCCAAGTTAAAAATCATCAGATCCAGAACAAAAAAAATTACAAAAAATAAAATTTAAAAAAGCCTTAATCACTGCAAACTCCTTTAATCATTCCTCTCCAGTGCATTCTTCCATAATTTGATGAACATACTTACACAGCAGACTTGCCACCCTTGCAAAGAGTAAGGGCAAATAATTATTGCCACAGACCACTGAGAAACATCAGACAACTCTTTTATGTTAGCAGTGTCTGGTTTAAGAAGTGGGTTATTAATAGCTCTTTCTGAACCATATTCAACAAATACTTATTTTAATTCCAGATTCAGTTTGTGTGGTTTTTATTCCAAGCTAGTTAAGAGTTCTCAGCTAGGATGTTTTTACTACAGCCAGAAATTTTTGGAGGAAAAAAATCATGAAAACTGTAACAATCAGAAGGGGAAACACACACATGCTTCTGAATAAGCTCTGGTTTTTCCTAACCTCATTCATGCATGCCCAAACAGTGTTACTGTAACTCCTCTCTTGTTACCTTTCTTCTATTCCTCCTTTTGGCATTGCAGATCAGCCCTGGGTACGCTGCTTAACCAAAGTGGTGTTCTTCACACATGCTGAGTCGATCTTGGGATGGACCCCCAATTCTTAAACCAGACACCACTAACAATTCTCAGTCTTAGTAACAAGGAACAGGAGTTAAACATAATTCCACCCACTGCTAGTCTGTCAAAGCCCATGTAAGTATCAGATGTCAGGTACAACTAGAATATAAAACAAGCTAAAGCATTCTGATCTACATAATATACAATGATCACACAGAGGAACTCTGTTTAAATCACTATTTTGACCATCTAACAATAATTTAATTATTATTAACTATTATTTCCAATATCAACTCTACTGCTATTTTTATTTAAATTACAGGTTCCATACTGGCTACCTTTCCTTTTGGTAGTTGAAATCAGAAAGAGAAAGGAGGGCACATAGACTGAGACTATTCATAACAGGGATTAAGTAACAATTATCTTGTTGATTCTAGCTCTGGGTGTAGATCGAGTGAGGCACAGGACTTTCCTCAGACAGAAAAATTTGTAACAAACTATTCCTTCCTATAATCAGATAATTCCTTATGGTTTGACAAACAAGCAAATGCAAAAATTAAATATATCCATCTCTTCAGCCATCTAACATAGCTTAGTTTATGGCCTTTTTCATTGACTTTTATTAAAAAAGTTTACTACCTTTGAATTACACTATTGGTTAAAAATACATTCTTAAAAGTTTCCCAATTCCTTAAGTAGAAATCCTCTACACGCTCCTACTGTCATTTACAAATAGCAAAAAATGCTATGACTGTACCCTTCTTTTTCTATATATATTAAAAACATATGGTTGGTTGAAAAAGTAAACAATTCACAGGTAATGAAGGAGAAAGTTAGGTCCCTAGTATTAGAAATCACAAAAATTCCAGCTAAATAGGTTTCCTTGAGTATGTTTGCCAATATCACCATTCCCTGGTCTATTTTCTGCTTTAACCCTTAACAAAACAGCTAAGAGACTACCTGATATCATTTTTAGCGTTCTTGAAAATATACATTTTAACACTCCATTCCTTTGATCTTCTGCAGCCTCCCATCTCCCCAGTATTCTCCTCATCCTTTCTTGTACTACCTTTTACATTCATTGATTAGTTGTAAAGCATCAGAACTGAACAACTGGGATTTTTCCCACTTTAATAAATGGAGATAAAATTAAAAAACAAGGAAGCACGCAAGCTTGTGTCAGCTTGAATACGGAGACGATTTTGTGACTCCCCAGTTCCTCAGAAAATGAAAATGAATAAAACTTACTGCACAGAATGCTACAGGAGCATAGAGTAACTAACTTACCACTTGTCCTTAATACCTGAAACATTAATAACAGTCTACATGAAACTAAAATGGCTTCCCATCAGGATGACAGGTCTAAACAACAGCATTCCTCTAACTGAAATCATATATGTATGGCAGCCTCAACCTCCTTTTCCTTCTCTGTAATTTTGGACATTTTCCAGCAAAAGAATTACTGTTATGGATATTTCTTATCTAAAAGGAACACCCAAACAGGAGGTAAAATGTTACCATTCCCTACATACACACACATCCTACTAAATATCCAATGAGCTAGCAATCTGGAAACTGTCCATTCTCTGTTTATAATTAACTTCTGGTACTCTGATGCACTCCTACATGACAATATTGAAAAATTCAATGAGGTACAAAACTAACAATAAATATGATACACGTGATTCCTAAAAAACCTTTACTAAAACAGCAATGATTACATCACATACTATTTAAAGAAACTGTGTATCTCCATAGCTTATCTAGTTCTAACGCAGCACTGAAACATCAGTATTAAAGGAAATAGTTGGCAAGCTTGAAAAAGCTAAGTAGGTGAAAAGCAACACTTTTCCACAGTTTTGGGGTTTTTTTTAATTAGCTTCTGTTCACAGAAAGTATTTCTGTGAACAGATACTCTAAACTTCTTGGAGAAGGTGTTTTGGAGAACACAGTGTGTCAGAGTTTATGAACTCTCCTGAAACCTGCAACACCAGTGTGCCTGGTACAGAAACACTTTCATGACTCTGCAGGAGTCATGTCAAATTGACTTCATTTAAGCTATGTAAAAATGGGGAACTATGTCAAATCATGAAAGCAATGAGGATACACACTTTTATACAATAAGACAACAAACTTTTTTAACAATAAAACTAAACTCACAAGTGTGAGGCAAGTTTCCAGCTTTTATAGCTTGTACGTACCTTGTACAATCCAATGCCAGGATCAATGAGAAATGAGCGAGATGATGTAGATGGCTGACTAGGTGATCCACTATTTGTTTTTTTGACTTTGTTCTTGCAGTTTGAAACAGCACAGGGATTGACTTCTCCATCCTGATCTGTCACAGAAGCAGTGGTAGGAGCTTCAGACTCAGAACGTATCAAAAGCTGAACTATGTCATTCAGTCCAACATTGTAGTCAAATAAAGTGTGTCCATCTTCTAGCTGTCAAAAGAAAGGTATACTTGTAAAATTCTACCTTGAGGTACATAAATAGTTTCCAAATCTTCCTTTTACAGACAATAATTGTACAGATCAGAAGAAGCAAGCCATCCATTTCAGGTAAATAAAAACCTGTGTCTCAAGTATATACAAAAACAAACTCTCATCAAGTTACCTGAAGCCATGATTTCATCCAATAAAAATCACTTAAAAGCTTAAAATTAGAAACGGGCATCTTCACAAACTTTAGACCTTTTAGTTATGCATCAACACCCAAGATAATGCAGAGGTTTACTAATAAAAAAAACGTAACATCTATGTTGCCACTTACATGACATACTCAGTAACTATAAATACACGTGAGAATTTAAAATTAGCAATCATTGTGTTGTGTACATTTCAGCTACATAATTTCACAATTCACTCCTTATCATTCTCTTCTAGAAAGCAAGGCAATACCTGATACTTCCCTAATATTTTGCAAACTATTTCCTACATAAAACATCTAGATATAAAAAGCCTCATACACATGCAACTCAATTTACTTTTCGAAACTATAGGATCTTAAAGTATTATTCAAAAGCAACTACACTTAGAGGGAAGCAACACCAAAACTACATACTGGGTGTTCAAGTTTATGAAAGGAAATCTAAACTGAGAGCATTCAAAAACACTTTTCATCCAGAATTAGCCAGGTTCCTTGTTCCCCAGTCCCCTCCCATGTCCCCTGCCCCCAAGAACAAAACAAGGTTATTCACTGAAAGTCAGTCTTTTAACTGGTCAGTTCAAAAGCTGTTATAAAACTGAAGTAACATGCACTGTGTAGCACTCCCTCAAGTAACTTTGCACATCAGGCCCCACTATACTGCAGATGCAATCAGATCCCATAGAACACCAGAATATAAATACAAGTAGACTTTTCAATCATATGTAGTGCACAGTTACTAAAGAACATTTTGGGCCCCACTCTTCACAGCTTCAAGATACCTGTTATTATCTTTATTCTACCTGATGATCTCACCTACCTACAATTAAGCTAAGAAACTCACATGAAAAAACATCAAGTTCTATTCTAGGAGAAAAGAAAAACAGGGAGTAGTGACCACTGCTGCTTTGCTCAGTAAAACACTCTTAATGACCTAAAGTATCTTTGAAGTAGACATTTCATTTAACTTGAAGTATAACGCACTGCTCTGGGACATCAAAATTAGAACTTAGTTACATTTTACTTCACATTGCTGTAGGAGAAAACGTGCATGACTAAAAACTCCCACCTGTTTCCAAACTAGTTTTGCAACAAATAAATTACCTGACCTTTTTTCCAGAATAGGTGCTATTTTCAACATCACTTTTTCAGGAATCTTTTCAAACAGATTTGGTTTTATGACCTTACAGGCAGTATTAACATAATAAGAAAAAGCAGGGAGCAGGAAGGAACAGAAAAAGTGGGAAGGAATTCTCCAGCTTCTCATTAAAATAGTTTTCTGTAACGTTAGAATGATCTCAGGATAGACAAAGGTGGAATGCACATTTTTTCCTTCATCCATTCATCCTTCATCTGCTTTTTCAAAACAATGCTGAAGGGCAGAGGACAGTTATGGACATAAACTGACACTCAAGAAATTAATTAGTTGTTCTTCCATGAATTTAAGATCTAGGTTAAAAAAAAAAGTTACCCTCCTTACTGCTGATAACTACTGTATCCACTGTTGGGATGCATAAACAGGAGTGCTTATAGTTTGTTTCAATGCAATTTAAGCTGACTCAGCTGTCTGGTAAACAGCTATGGGAACAACCCTTGTTCAGCTTACTGTTTTCAAACCAGTTCAACACAGAGCAGATAAAACTGTACTGAAGATTTTCATGCTGTAACTACTAAATGAACACAAGTTGTAAAATGGAAATCTCTAGCAACTGCTATTCTTCAGGTGGCTACCAACACTGCCTCATATGCCTGGAGCCTTAGGCTAGGGCTTCACACTGAGGAGCAAGCTACTTAAATTTAATCTTTTCTGACCCACTATGTCGTATTTTCCTATGCTTTTGACAACTCCTTAAGAAAGGGCACAGAGGTGTTCTTGCAGCCCTATGATAATCGAGATTTAAGGGCTTTTCATGCCACAAGAAGTTTGTATTTTCAGCATTAAGATTGCTAAAGAAGTCTAAAACCAGCTATTCTTAGATTCAAAGTACAAATAAACCCAAAACAGACAAATAATCACCCTGCACTAACACATTTGAAAGGAGAGGAAGGAAAGAAGATCCACCTATCTAGAGCTGCTACTGCTTCTCAGCACTACTCCAGGTCCACTGCCAAGATTCACCCCCCCACCAAGTAATTTTTCGGTTGCAAAATGTTTAAAAAAAAAACATCAGCAATATATCTGCAAAATAGATCCCTTCTGAAATAATTAATACATTGGAAGTTACTGGAGACAACATAACTTCTGCTCCGTTGTTCTGTTCCAGTTAGATGGACAAACTGTTCAGAGGTTCTAGTGTGTAATTTCTAGAATCCTATGGTATGAGGAAGTCTTCTGAAAGCTAATGTAGTGGAGAGAAGAGGATAACCTTGCTCCCAGTACACTGAACAGGCAGGTAGCAAAGAAATTCTCTGTTCCCTTTCTCTCAGGACACGCCATGAGCAGGCTGACAGAAAAATATTCTGAGGTACTGCAGTTTAAAGTTTAAAGCTAATTCAGGGAAGATCTAAATAATCGCTGGTAAATTCCAGTCTGAATCATCCACCATAACTAGGTAACCAGTGTTAACACTCAACTAAAAAATGTCCTGTATCTAGTCTTTGCAATCTGTTCATCAGTTATGATGGCGGAGTAAGTGGTATCTTTGATCCACAACTGAATCCTCCCTATTAGTATGAGAAAGAAAAAAAAAGACGACTTAAAAAAAGTAATCTGTCCAGGAATAGTTATATTTAACACGTTCAGAAAGCAAGACATACCTAGGCTAGGCCTTGAGTAAGAAGCAGCCTTCTCTAATGACACACCCACCCACCACTGCACACAGACTACCTATTCCTGCATAAGAATCAAAGTCAGCTTTGATGAACATTAACTAAACGGTCAGCACAATAAACTGGTGACTGCAAAACTGTCTACGGTATTAATTTATAATGAATTAGTATTCTATTCTCTGCTCAACTGGTTAAAGGTTTTTTGTTTTGTTTCTATAACCAGTGTTCTTTGCAGACATATTTTAAAACTACACATTGTTCTACAACCAACGATATCACACTTAAGTCTGGAAGCACTGTAACAGAGATAAGATTACTATAAGCACACTTCAAATGAGGCAGGATGTACTGTTCGGCAATGTGATAGGGAAAGAGCACCTGTTTATAGTATGACCAAAAAATATGTTCCCAGAATATTAGCAACCATATAAATTTAGACCAAGTCAATGACACTGGCACACTGTCTATTTCTGGGAACAAAGCACAGAAAAACAGAAATTCAACTAGTAAAATAGAGTTCACACACTATTTGACTTACAAGAACTAATGTGTGTATCTACAAGTATACCTATTCCCAGCATTATTGCACCACTGACAATTTAAATCCTTGGAGTAACAAGGATGGAAAAGAATCAGTGTTTAAAGAACTCCATTCCACAACAGGAGAGAAGAACCACAAGATGATGTTTCTTGAATTACTGATACTATACCGACACTAATGTAACAAAGGGATCTTGGTCAATAAGGCTTAACCTCGCAGACATGGAGAGGCATGGATTTGACCAATGGACTACTCCGTGGATAAGGAATTGGCTGGATGCCTGCACTCAAAGAGTTGCAGTCAATGGCTCCATGTCCAAGTGGCAAGCAGTGACAAGTGGTGTTCCTCAGGGGTCAGTACTGGGACTGGTACTATTTAACATCTTTGTTGGTGACATGGACAGTGGGAATCGAGTGCACCCTCAGCAAGTTTGCCGACAACACCAAGCTGTGTGGAGCAGGGGACATGCTGGAGGGAAGGGATGTCATCCAGAGGAACCTGGACAGGCTGATAGGTGGACCTGTGTGAATCTCTTGAAGTTCAACAAGGCCAAGTGAAAGGTCCTGCACATGGATCAGGGCAATCCCAAGAACAAATACAGGCTGGGTGGAGAATGGATTGAGAACAGCGCTGAGGAGAAGGACCTGGGGGCACTGGTTGATGAGAACCTCAACATGATCCAGCAACGTGCACTCGCAGCCCAGAAGGCCAAGTGTATCCTGGGCTGCATCGAAAGAAGCGCGGCCAGCAGGTTGAGGGAGGTGATTCTGCCCCTCTACTCTGCTCTCATGAGACCCCACCTGGAATACTGCATCCAACTCTGGAGCCCTCAACATAAGAAGGGCATGGACTGGTTGGAACAAGTCCAGAGGAGGGCCACAAAGATGATCAGAGGGCTGGAGCACCTTTCCTATGAAGACAGACTGAGAGAGTTGTGGTTGTTCAGCCTGGAGAGACCTCCAGGAAGACCTTATAGTGGCCTTCCAGTATCTGAAGGGGGCCTACAAGAAAGCTGGAGAGGGACTTTTTACAAGAGCTTGTAGTGATAGGATGAGAGGGAATGGCTTCACAGTGGAAAAGGGTAGATTTAGAATAGGTATTAGGGAGAAATTTTTCACTCTGAGGGTGGTGAGGCACTGGAACAGGTTGTCCAGGGAAGTCGTGGATGCTCCGTCCCTGGAAGTGTTCAAGGTCAGGCTGGATGGGGCTTTGAGCAACCTGGTCTAGTGGAAGGTGTCCCTGCCCATGGCAGGGGGGTTCAAATTAGGTGATCTTCAAGGTCCCTTCCAACATAAACCATTCTGTGACTCTATGACTACTAGAGTAAGAAAACAGTAATGAAGCACATCACTTTACAGTGTACCTGTACCTCCAGATAGAGTAATACCTCCTACCTTGTTCCAAACTGGCCAGGGACTGTAAGACGACTTTTCAAATTATATTACTAAAGCAGTATTAGATTCAGGCCCTATCACTATGTCTGGATATTAACAAACAGTAGGAGAAAAAGCATGATACCTTCCTTTCTACAGACAGATAGCATTTTAAAGCCATCCTGGAATACAGTACTTCTTACCACGAACTCCACAAAAAACACACACACACCCAACACCCACACACCCCTCTTATTTCCCAGCACACACTGCCTTACTATGTCATCAAAATTCAGGAAAGCATTACTGAATTGAGTCCCAAATAACCCCACATACAACTTAAATATTCAATGCAGAAAGGTAGAAAATATCATCAAAAACCAGTCTGGCAATTTGTGGGAATAGGTGCTGACCAGCCCCTCCCGGTCAGCTTCATGGTATACTCACTTCTAACAAAAGTTACTTATATGAACATATAAACAATTTCATCCCATTCTGCTGTGTAAAGATACTAAGAATATTTCCTGAGAATGCTTGCCTGGTCCGTGTATTAAAAAAAAAAAAAAAAAAAAAAGAAACATTACATGTTTACTTAATCATTCACTAAGCATTTAAGGACACTTGTCATTCACAAGTTTAAACATGCAAACCAGAAACAAAAGTAATCAGGCAAGTACCAGATAATCAAGCTGTATCTCATTCAAGTCAGTTAATGGGTGATTAGAACATGTACTAAAGCAAAGATAATTGAAGAGGCAATTTCATTTATGAAATTTTGCTAGCTCTTCTGATCCTACTGTCATTAAAAAATGATGTATTTGTTTCCTTAGCAGTAGATTTCACTTTCAGTTTGTCTTCCTCTTAACAACTGGCATGCTTCAAAAGCCTTTAAGGCTTCATTAACATATTCTGAATGAAGTGACACTAAAGAGCAGCTATATTTACTGTATCTAACATTCTTTCACTATACTAAATATCCATAAGTAGAGAGACAGACTACACCTTTCAAATATATTTTCATAGATCATGTGTTAAAGACACGGTCCATTTCAAAATACTTCTATAGAAGGTTGTTATAAATACTTAAAGGTAACACAACACTGTGCTTACACTACTACACAAGAGTAGCTGTAGCAATGCAATACTGGAATTGATACCTACCTACCGTCACTGTTAGAACTGTCTTTTCACATCAAGCCACAAATGCCTTTAAAAACACGTAGAAGCTGCATTTACATGAACATGAATGATCATGCAGATTGCAGCACAATACTACATTACTTGGAAAAAAACCCACAGCTGACAAGTAATTCACCAATTACTATCACATTAACTTGTCTACAAGTCCTAGCAGAAGCACAGCTCATTATGGGTTACACAGCCTGTACAGAGACCTCCCAAGAAAGCACATAATCATTCTTGTAAGAACACATTGCCTACTGTTTTTATCTTAAAATGTGATCCAGGAGGATAAGTTTCTACATCACCTTAATCCAGCTATTCCACTTGACAATCATGACTTTTAATCACTTATGGAAGTGTGCCTTTGAGCATCTTCTGAGGTTTTCTTTTCCAAGAACTAGAGCAGTGCCTACATGTAGCAATAAAGATGAAAGAAACTACAATGAATGCAGAATAGCTCTTTAATTAAAGTAGTATGATGAAAAGTTAAGTGACATCAATCTTTTATTTTGCACAGGTATTACATGCACCCTACAAATTTCTTTAACAGCAAATGCATAAGGCTAAAAAGCTTCAAGCTCAGCAGAAAAAACTGATTACGAGTTGTTTCCAGGAGTCACCCAGAGGGCAAGTTAGTCTGAAGAAATCAAGAACCTGTAACTTCCAGCTGGGTACTCACTGAAAGCAAGCAAAGTAGACTTCCAGAATTTCTAGTACTCTCCATCTCGGGACTGCTGTACAAACCTAACTTTCTCTGCCTGCAAGAAGACCGTTGGAATTGTGAATTTCACTTAACATTTTTATAGAAGCATTCAAACATACCTCCAACCCGCACCTAGTAATGAAAAGCCTAACTGAAAATTCAAAAATCAGCCTTTAAGTATACTACTGAGTTTTGGGTCAATGGAACCAACTCATGTCAAGAAAATAGCAGTAACATTTACTAGATAATATTAGACACTTGGCTCATGGACTTCAGCCATTCACAAAGCGTGACCAGTTTGCTTACACTTTCAAAGCTGAAAGAGAACCTTCTTGCTTGGAAAGAAATACCAATGAAGCCCTAGGTCACTCTTACCAGTGCTTTTCACCCCTCACTCTGTAACAAGCTCCTCAATGAAAGCAAAGCCCCAAATGAAACAGACTGAGACTTTGCACTCATGTTTCTTGCTTTACCACTAGAAGCATCTTAATTTACACAGTTTCATTAAAAGTCCCAGCATTGACAATTTGTTCTCCAAGATTCAGGCTACCTTTTAATTTCTTAATAGTTTGGACTGCATAGCCTGGTGTTAAAAATGAACAGATGCAAATGGCAGATCATTCCGTCATTTCAAGAGGGAGAACTTAGTCATCAAAAGAAAAAAATCATTGCTCTGTCTTATTCTCTTTATACTCTTTATTCTCTTACACTCTTTAAAGTGAAATCATAGTGGAACACATGAGTAGGTAAAGAACAAGGAAGTTCTCTAACGGACTCTAGATCCACATCCCTCCACCAGAACAGAATGCAGGCAGATCACAACATTTGAAAGACCAGGAACAAAACAAGTTATTAGTGTCTGGAGAACACGGTCCAGATTAGACTCAATGCTGTCATTTTTTTTGCTACAAGATGCATATTTCAAAGCAGCCTACAAAAATGTTTGAAGACATGACTGTTATGCCACCAAAAATCCCACCAACAAGGTAACACGAATTAGTCTTTATATCAGAGAGTGTGCTCCCTTTTGACTGCTTATGCGTGTTGTACAACAGCTAATCATCTGCCCTGGACTCAAGGAAAAAGGCAGTCATAATACCAGATGGTATCAATTGTCTTACTCTCAATAAATCATAATCTAGACAGGTATCACAGTTTTACAGAGATTCCCACAGTACTCAGCAGAAAGCGTACAAGAGGAACTCCTGAAGAAGGAAGACTATGGAAGCTTCCAGTATCTAAGAAAAGCTTTTCTACTATTATAGTGACAATCAATGAGTTTGTTCATAGCATAGCGTGAAGATGCTCTGCTGCTTCAACTCTCCACACAAAGAGGAAATCTGGCATATTACACGAAACCACACAACCCAGGAAGAAATTACAGAATCTTGTTGCTGACACTGTCTGTAATTACACATCAATCTCAGTACAAATACCACAATAAATGTACATTAGTCATCTTCGTACTCAACCAACAAGACTAGCTTTCTCTATGAAGAAATTCACACTTTTTCTGATGTTCTGTAACTAAAATTAAGAACAGAAGCCTACATCTTAAGGCCACTTTTTTTAAGGCCACATTCTCTAAGAAAACAGTGGGGTTTACAACATTACTACAAAATTATTTGCAGAGTGTACAGGTGGTACTAACACATTTTACCTTTTGATCTGGACTAACTATAATCCAAAAAAGATTCCAGTGTACAAGATTAGTGCCAACACGGAAACAGCTGAAAGTCAAGAGTTGTAAGGCAACACTTCTTGACTTAGTCAGAAGATCATGGTGAAGGCAGTCATTCTCAGTCTCAACCAATGACTTGTACAGGGTTCATGTCTGTACCTCTTCCAAGTTAAGCTTTTTAGTAAGAAGTTCAGGTTTTGAAGATTATTTCTTCTTTTATCACTGGGTCAGATACAGAAAAATTTGTTAATTTAGATATGTCATTTTCTTCTTGGATGCAACTCTCAATCCCATTAAAGGAACATTTGCTCATTAACTTCTAGCTGGAAGATGAAGTTAGAGCAGCAAGGTTCCTCATCTCTTGCAGTTCTCAGGAGTCTTCTAATCAAATAAATAAAAGTTCATGATGTCTTCTGGCTGATATTTAGGATTACCTGATACTTTTAAAAAAAAAAAAAAAAAAAGCTGTGTCAAAATATAAAGCTGCATTGAAATCCTTAGAAGCATGGAAAGACTCATCCATCTCTATGCTGATTAGATGAGAGTGGTCAAGTACCTCCTGTATGATGGTATGGACTTCTATAGCACAGGCAACTGAAGTTCAGCAACAGTGGTACCAGGGAGGGCAAATGACTATCTGCAGCTTGTAAGGGTACCTGTAATGAAGAACTGGTTATTATCTGAATGTTCTGTAATCAACAACAAAAGTCTAAAAAAGATAATTTATAATAGCCAACTATATCAGGGCAGTTAATAATTTAACAGCTAAACGATTAGGAACCGACACCCATTTAACAGCTTTTAAAGAAGAGAATCATCTCATAACTTCCACCAGTATAAGTGATATCAACATTTGATCATATTTCATCACTGGAAATCCTCATCATGTAGTTGTCAGTCTAGGCCCTGCATCAGGTGTGTTCTGCGTCTAAGAGTTTGTGGGGGTTTTTAATACAAAAAGAAATGTCCAGTTTCCAAGAGCTTCCAGATTAATTAAAAAAGTACAAGTACTAAACTATCCTAACTAGGTTACATGAATAAATATGCATGCCACAAAATATAGCCTTAAAGCTGGCTGCAAATTCTTACAGGTTATATTATGTTTTTCCAGCTTCCTAATACTGAAGTCATACACACAAAATAGTATAAAGTGTTCTGTTTTCACATAGGCTTCAGATTTTCCATCAGTTTCTTTAGGTGCTTTGAATAACAAAGAGAACAGTACCAAGGAATGGTATGTTGCATTAGTAGACTTAACAGTAATAATTTAACAAGAAGCTCATTTCAGTAAACAACTTCCACAATCATATAAAAACCTTGTTAATAGGGCTACCACAACTACTGCCAGCTGATTTCAAAGTATAGTCCATGGAATTTTGGAATGCTGTCTGATCATATCTGCCCTGGAGACTCCAGATGACTCTCTCTCATCAAGTTACAGAGCTACTTGCTACTGGCTTCATCACAGAACAGCAAATTCTTTCTAAGACTTCTTCATATTATTTCTCTAAAATATAACTAACTATATAACTAACTGCTCCAGTTGAAGATTTCTCACACACAGATTCTGCCTGAAGCAGATGGGGTTTGGACAGCTGCAGCTGAAAATGTTTACAATCTTCCACACAAAATAAAGCTGGGAAGAGATTGTGTTAAGAAACTCGATTGTTTTATGAATAGGTTTAGTCCTCCCATTCTTTGGGGAAAGACTCCACAAATAATGCTTTTCTATCCTTCTGGAAATTCACCCAAGCCAAAAGTATTTATGAAGCCCTTAAACACACAGTTTCCAAACCTGAAGCTTAGAAGCTTGAACTCACACAAGACTGGCTCACGTGCCAGTCCAGGCCAGCAGAAGATAAAGAGGTGTTGCATAAGAAAAGCTGTAGGTAAACCAAGGCATGTCCCGTTGCCAGATTTGTAACTGTATGTTCCACTGAGGCTGCTTTATCACAAGGATGCTCTCATGCAAAACTAAAGCTCCTCCAGTCCTTTTACCCCTCCACCATTTCAGTGAAATTTACAGAAACAGAACTCTAGGCACTTGGGCATCACAGCACAGGCATGACAAATTATACTTGTCAACTTTCACAGCTAAGTAACATGATAACATACTACCATACTTTTTTTTTGTGCACAAAAGCAGAGCTGAATTTCTTCTCATGAAGTAAACCTGATTTGCAACAACTTTCACATCAAGTAAATAAGTGGCTTAAACTCTCACTTCCACCTGTTGACTCTAGTGTCCCATGAAACAGTTTTGTGGTGTCTTCCTCACCAACAAGATTAGCAACTTTAAAAGCAATTTCAGCCACTGCCTCTCACATGTACTGGGAAGAAGTGTTTGGGCTATGATGTTCTTCCCTGACTCTGGCAAGCACTATGGAAAAGCCAGTTAAGATGATGGCTTCTTTAACAACAATAGCCATTTACAAGTTTTCACTGAATTCATATTCCAACAGGGTGGGAGAGGATGATCAAAAAAGGCAACACATGATTACATATTTTTTTTATATTCCATAAACAATACATATTGCTGAAATACAACAGTGCGCACATTTAGTTCTATGTGAAATAGAACTTGGTATTAATACCCTTACAGTCTTCTGGACAACCTTAAGTTCTCTGGCAAGTTTTCAAATTTAAATAAACTTCAATGTATTTTTACTGCTCAATTTCTCCAGCATTGTAACTGAAAGTCAGAAATCCCACAACAACTACAGCTTGGTCCTATAGAAAATCTGCTCTGGTAGGTCAAGATGCCAAGAATTTATCTGCTATATCATCTCCTTCAATTTCATGAATGAACCTCAGAACTTCTATTCTCATCAAGAAGTGTTATATAGGTTTTCCAGTTAGGACAGAGAGTATGCTGCCAGAAGACAAGACAGCATGTCTTGTCTTGCTTTTCTGAATTTTAGATGACCTCACACAATGTACTGTCATTTACAGGTTTACTCAGAGTTAACATATAACAACACAGATAAAGCATTAGATGGGAATAGTCTACGGTGGAGCAAGGTTAAGATATGATTTATTACAGCTTAAGAAAATATTTGTGCCCCTCCAAGAAACTCCTTCCAGCCAAGGATCCAACTTCAACAACAAAAGCAAGAGGTATCACTGCAGGTTTTTCATTGTTCAGTAGACTTCTCTGGCTAACTGCAAACCAGGTTATTGCACCACAGTAAAGAACTATACATACACTACTACTCCCTTTCCTCAGAAATTTTTACCTCAATCTACAGAATGACTTGACTTCTCTGCCTGATAGACAGTTATTCAGCTCTGCAGAAATGTGGATTGCCAGAGAGTCCAGGAAGTCCTCAGAGACCAGACCAAGTTATAGAGTAACACTGTCTTGCTCACTCTTCAGTGCCACATGTAGGTCCTCCTTGCAGAGTTAAAAAACAGAAACCAGTCTTGGATTGTTCAACCAAGTAGTGTTTTTCCTGGATTCATGAGGAAAAAAAAGTAATACAAAGTACAACATTAATCACAACACTAGGTCTTCATCGGTAGTTCTAGGGTATTTCAACCCTTAAGAATAGGAGCATGAAGGACTGCCCATTTAAGGTCCTGCATTTGTGTTTGAAGATCAGACAATAGCAAATCACAGTATACCACATAAAATACATTAACTGGACATGGACACTGTTAGTTGAAGCTGTTCTCTACTGCAAGCTAAGAACATGAAGTTGTTGAAAGTCAGTCCATGTACAGTGACTGACTTAGGTTTTTGTATCCTTATAACCTCATACAGCCCCCATTTTTTAGAAGAAAGGTTATTTAGCTAGTCTTCTGGTAATCACCACTTGCAAGGTCCAAGTACTTCTAGAAAGTTCCCAAAGAGACTACAGTAAGCAGTACTCAGTAGCAAGATCAGAGTTCTGCTAGCAGACTGCACAGATTTAACCATACTGAGTGCTAAAAAACAGATAGAACAGTTAAAGAGTTTAGACTAGATAATGTTTTTTCCAACACATGCAGGAATCTTCAGGTTTTTCATGTTGTTCACCTCAGTATACCACTTTCTATTCATATCACCTTTAATTGACATGCCCTTTTTTCTTCTTTTTTATTTTATCACAACCCTGAGAGAGTTGAAGTTGTTTACAGTTTCCTTCGCTCATGTCTCTCAACATCCAGTTTTACTTGTGCAAGAGCAATCCTTCTGACCTTTTTCCCTACTTACTAGCACCATGGGATCAGAAAACCAATCCATAACCACGAAGGAAACTTCAGAATTAATTATGGTAATTGCAACAAAATGGACATAAATGGCAAGTAAAGCTATAAAAAAGAACTCCGTAACTCTTCACTGAACGCGATGCCAACTGTGTCCTAAACTGAATAAACTAAGTACTACACTCACAAATGCTGCTCATGGAGGCAACTTCAGCTATAGTATTTCATTATTCTGCTTTCTTAAAGAAGACATCTGTTAACTAAAATGTTCAAGCTAATTAGTCTGGCCACTGACAGACTGCATAGAAAAGCATAAGCCATTAAAGGCTCATCTTCCCTGCTTCTTGGGTAAACCTCGCATCCCACATCAAGCTCTGCACTGAAAGAAAGAGGTGTGCTGGCACAGCACAGAGCTAAACAAGTTACACAACTTCAAGGCTGATGTTCCTTGATTTGGTCCCTTCAGAGAAACGAGATTGTCCATAATGGTCTTGACAGACACATCCTCACAAATGTCTACTCTTACCGACTTGTAAAACACAAAAATCTACTGATTTGCCATTGGGTTCATAATCTAGGCTTAGCATCTAGCCACTAATGCTTATCTCCTAGTCATAGCGAAATCTCTATTCCTTACTTTTTTCCACTTGTTTGTAAAGATACACACTTCACCTGCTTTGAGGCAGAAATCTCACTGCCTTGCATTACTCACTTTAGGCAAACGCTGCAACACTCATCTGCTGTAAGAAGGTGCATCTTAAGAGCCGCACTCCCAGAAACATACCACACATCCCATAACCTTCCTTGTCAGGTAATAGCTGCGCATCACCCAACGACTCCAGCACTGAGTACATCTCGCAGTTTATGTAACACAGCCTGAAAGGTTACACCCTTCAGCAGTAAAGATGCAGCCTGAGGCGATCTATTCGGATAAAAACATATCTAGCACCGGAGGGGAGGGGAAGTATCCGCCCACACCAAGCTTCCAGCCGTTCACCCCGCCAACACCGGACCGCCGGCTGGATGAAGCGCCCCTCCAGGCTGCCAGCAGCCGCCCCGAGCCCACCGGTGACACGCCGCTCCCCGCGCCGGAGGAGGAGCGGGGCGCACACAGGCTGTGCCCGCGCAAACGGACCCCGCCACGCCACGCCACGCCGCCACGCCCACGCGGGAGCCCCGGGAGGCCGCGAGCGCCGCCGTGTCCGCCCCCCCCCCCCCCCCCCCCCTTCGTCGGCGGGGAGGAGTTCACAACCGGCGGGCCTGAAAACCGTTACTCCGCCGCGCGGCGCCGGAGGAGGGGCACGCGGTACCGGCCCGCAGCGCGTACTGACGGGACATGGCACTTCGCGCCGCCCCCGCACCCCCCACCCCCCGCAACGCCGCCCGCCACGTGCGGGCCCCGGGGGCGGCGTTCCGCCGTGGCAACGGCCCGCGGTACACCAGCGCTACACGCTACTCCCCCCCCCCCCCCCCCCCCCCGCGCCCAGCAGAGGCAGCGACAGGCCGGGCGCGGGGAAAAGGGGCGAAGCACGATCCGGGCGCTCCGCTCCCGGGATCTTAGAGGGTGGGGAGGCGGGAGGGGGAGAGGAGATTGGAAGGGCTTCCTCCCCCTCGCAGCCCTCTCCGGCCGCCCTGTCACTTCGGCGCGGTAACGGCAGGGGCTGTGGGAGGAGCCTCCCGCGGTTCAGGTGGGAAAACAAACACACAAAGGGGCCTCCCTGGCACCCGCTCGCCCTGTGTGGAAACGGCCGGCGGGAGGCCGCGGAGAACACCCGGGCTGGGTGCCGGAGCCTCTTGTCAGGCCTGTCGGCGTGGCTGCCTCCCGCCCCTCGCCTCCCTCTAGGCCCGACGGGACGGGAGTAAACAAAAGCCGGAGCCAGAGTACGACACACACGGGTGGGGATGGGGACCGCGGCGCCGGGCCACACAAAGAGCCGAGCCCCAGAGGGGAGGCGCGGGGCGGGAGGAGGAGGAATCCCCCCCATCCCTCTCCACCCCCGCCATCCAGGTAGGGGCGTTTCCGCCTCACCTGCTTGCCCCGGTAGAAGAGGCGCTGGCGGTCGGGGCTCACGCGGAAGGTCTCCTGGATCTTCTCCCGCAGGCACTCGATCTTGGTAAGGCGGCTCAGGTCGTCGATGGTCTGGGTCTCGGTGCCGTCTATGGTGCGGACTTGGATCCACATGGTGCGCGCCCTCCCACTCGCTCAGCCAGCGGCGGGGAAGGGAGGGCGGTCTGGGACAGGCGGTGGCGACAGGGTCCGCTCCCCGGGCTGCGCGCCTGCGGCGGGCGAGGGAGAAGGGGAGGGGGCCGGGCGCTTCTCCCGCTCTTTGTTCGGCTCAGTGGGGCAGGATTTTCAAATCCCGCGGAACAGACGCCAGCCTCCCCGCCCGCCGGGCCGCCGTCCTCCCTCAGAGGGGCGCGGAAAGGGAAGGAGACCCGAGCCGATCCCCAAGCCACTTCCCGATCGCCCGCGCCGCGAGCCCCCCGCGGCAGCGGCACAAGGCGAGGCGGAGCCTGGCGGGAACCGCCGCGGCCAGATCTAACGGGCGCCCCCGGGAGCCATCTCCCAACCCCGGGGAGTGTTTACCAGGCGCCGCCGCTCTCACATGGAGGTCACGGCGCCAACGCTGATCTCGCGAGAGCCTTTTCCCCTTCCCCTCCCCCCCGGCCTCGGCCGTAAAGAGACAACAACACCGGGGCGGGGGCGGGGGCGCGAGGCGGGCGGGCGGGCGGGCGGCACCACGCCCCCTCCCGCTGCGCTGGGGCCCGCAGGCCCTCGCGCCGCATTCAGCACGGCGCACGGCCCCGCCCCCGCCGCCCGCCAGCCCCGCCCCCGAGCCCCGCCCCCTGCGCGGCCAGCGGCTGGCGCGAGGCCTGAGGGCGGGGGAGGGGTGGAGGGCTTTGCGCGCGCTGGGGACGCGACCGTTAATGTCTCCATGGCGGCCAAGCGGGACGGTCTCCTCGGCCGCCTCTCGGGGCGGGCTTCCAGGGCCTCTGCGGCCCGCAGGGCCTGCGGCCTAGCCCGGCCCAGCCCGGAGGCTGGCAGGCGCTAGGATGGCGGAGCATCCATAGGCCGCAAGGAGAATGGTGTCCGCTGGTGAAACGCGGGCCCCAGCGTTCCAAAAATCTCGACCCAGCCAGATTTAGCTCTGCCTAAAAAATACTGATTAATTCTGGCTGTGCCTGTTATATTGGATAGATGAAAATGTGGGGCAAGACAAGAAAAGGCAAGCCTTATTTATGCTTCACATCTGATGTGGATTTGACTTTCTGTATTTTTCAAAATTGGGTAATTCTGCAAGTTGACATCAGAAAAATCTGGATTCTCTGTGCTAGCTTGTGGGTTAGCCCCCGCAGGCCACTGATTCCCACACAGCCACTTGGTCGGTCCCTCACAGTAGGATGGGGGAGAGAAATGGCAAAAGTAAGGAAACTCTTATGGTTTGGGCTGGACTGGCTGCTCAGGTGGAGCAACAGATGATCTCCCCTACCTTTCCAAAAAGAGAGGCAGGAGAGAGAGGGAGAGACTTATGAGTTTAGAAGGAACTAAACTTTAATGAAATATTAATAATAAAAGAAAAAAGGGAATAATGAGATATATACAAAACCATATCAAGCTCTCAGGATGACAATCACATCACCAACAGGCACTGGGGAAGTCCCAGACTGGACTCCACAACAGACAGGAACTGGATTCAGGATTGGGATCAAAGGCAGACGAACAGACAGAGACCTCCTCAGACATTGGCCATTGAAGAGGCTGACCCTTTGATCCCTCAGCTTTTATACTGAGCGTGAGGCAGATGGGATGGAATACCCTTTGGTCAGTTTTGAGTCCCCTGTCCTGTCTGCTCCTCACCACAGGTAGGACCCCACTACACT
Source organism: Vanellus vanellus (assembly GCF_965231255.1). Lineage (NCBI taxonomy): Eukaryota > Metazoa > Chordata > Aves > Charadriiformes > Charadriidae > Vanellus > Vanellus vanellus. The sequence continues at coordinate 57,013,132 of NC_138908.1, forward strand.
TTTCTGCCTCTGACCCTCTAACGGGGCACACAACCAAGTTTGTTGCCCTTGGGTGTTATAGGAATAAGTATAAGCAAGAGCCTCTCTGCACACCATGCCTTGGCATCAACTATAAACATAGGTGTTACCACTCTTTCTGCACAATATGCTGTTAATTTCAGTAGTTAGATGAGGCCTAGCTAAAAAGTAAAGGTACTGAACAGAAATGGTTCTGTTTTACCTCAAACCAGGACAAAAACGTGGGTCAAGATAAAGACAGTTTAATAGGTAAAGCAAATGCTGTGCACAGAAGCAAAGAAAGATAAGGAACTAATTCAGTACTTTGCATCAGCAGGCAGATGTTTAGGCATTTCCAGGAAATCAGAGCTTCATCACATGTAAAGGTTACATAGGAGGACAAGTGCCGTAACTCCTAATGTCCCACCCTTCCTCCTTCCCCCACCTTTTGTTGTTGAGCACGACATCGTACAGTCTGGGATATCACTGGGGTCAGCTGTCCCAGCTTCTTGCACACCCCCAACTTACTCGCTGGTGGCTCGGTGTGAAAAACTGGTGTGTCCTTGACCTTGTGTAAGCACTGTTCAGCAATAGCTAAAACATCCCTATGTTACCAACACCATTTTGGTCACAAACCCAAAACACAGCACCATACCAGCTACTATGAAGAAAATTCACTCCATCCCAGACAAAACCAGCACACCTGAATACTGGTAAAATACTATAAACATCTGTGTGATACAGGGCTTGCCAGAAACCAGGAGATGCAGTAATGGATGTCTTTGGGAGGAATTCTGAGCAGCTTTATTGTCTATGACTTTGGCAGCTGCATTAAAATACAGATTTACAAGATCCAAATGACACCTATATACTTCTGTGGCTTTTTTTTTTTTGTACCAGGTGTTGTAAATATCACTGATAAGGTACTGAGTCAGGGGAAAAAACAGGTCATGACCAACAGTTATTTGAACATTGTTTATTCATTAGTGTTCTTATTAATAGCAGATAACTTTTTTGCAGTTACTGCCTCACGCAACACACACACTCTTGAGGTCACACAGCTAGAGTAGCAGCGGAGAGGTCAACCCCAGCAGTTCACTTAGGAGCAGGGGCTCGTACCCACACTCCAGGGGTTCCCAGGCAACTGTGCTCAAAGTCACACACAAGGTCCCTCGTTTCAGCAGGTGTGCTTACACATACTGCCCTGTAGTCTGTGTCCACCGAGAGCAGCCACTACCTTCATGGGTTACATGACCTGTCATGGGTGCTGGTGCGTGCTGGAGGCCTTGGGCAGGTTCAGCACCTCCTTGGTAACCTGACCTTACCAATTTTTGCTTCAAGACCACTATGAGTTCTTGGGGGGCTTTCAGATGCTGTCTTCCAGTGTGTATTTGTCCTTTCTTCATCCTGCTGTTGTCTAGTAACTATTTCTCCACACACAGAGGCACTTATACAGACCACTTGCACAAGCACAGCTTTTATGATGCAGTATGGTAGCAAAGGCTCCTGTATTTTACTTTCAGGTCTGGGAATTCCCACTGCAGTTTTGAGTGAGTCACTTCAGGCTTGATTTTGGGGTGTTGAGCATCTGCAAACGCAGCTGAACAATTAAAAGTTTCTTAATTATTCTGCAAATCTGTTCCTTTCCTCTTCATCCTTGCTAATCTATCTCTGCTCTTGTGATAGTGTAGAACTTTCTTTACTGCCACTGTCACAGCATGTCACCAAATTGCCATTTACACAGATTCAGGGTTTGGTTTTCAGTTTCTTGGTGGTAGCACAGGCTCAGACTTGAAGGCTGTAGTACGCATGAGCTTTCACGATATTTTGGCCCCAGTCTTCTTGCATTCACTGGAACATTCAATGATTATTCACCTCCATCCCTGCCAAGGTGGTGGAACAGCTCATTCTGGATGTCATCTCTAAGCATGTAGAGAAAGAGAAAGTTATCGGGAGTGGTCAACATGGACTCAGCAAGGGGAACTCATGCTTGACCAAACTGATAGCCTTCCATGATGGCCTTACTGGCTGGGTGGATGAGGGGAGGGCAGTGGACATTGTCTGCCTTGACTTCAGCAAGGCTTTCGACACTGTCTCCCATAACATCCTCATAGATGAGCGTAGGAAATGTGGGTTAGATGAGTGGACAGTGAGGTGGACTGAGAACTGGCTGAATGGCAGAGCTCAGAGGGTTGTGATCAGTGGTGTAGAGTCTATTGGAGGCCTGTAATTAGTGGTGTTCCCCAGGGGTCAGTACTGGGTCTGGTCTTGTTCAACATATTCATCAATGATGTGGATGACAGGATAGAGCATACCCTCGGCAAGTTTGCTGATGACACAAAACTGGGGGGACTGGCTGGCACACCAGAAGGCTGTTCCGCCATTCAGCGAGACCTGGACAGGCAAGAGAGTTGGGTGGAGAGGAACCTAATGCAGTTCAACAAGGGCAAGCATCGGGTCCTGCCCCTAGGGAGGAATAACCCCATACACTGATACAGGTTAGGGGCTGATCTGCTGGAAAGCAGCTCTACAGAGAGGGAGGTGGGAGTCTTGGTGGGCAACAGGATAACCATGAGCCAGCAATGTGCTATTGTGGCTAAGAAGACAATGATCTTCTGGGCTGCATTAAAAAGAGCACGGCCAGCCGGTCGAGGGAGGTCATCCTCCCTCTCTACTCTGCCCTGGTGGGGCCACATCTGGAGAGCTGTGTCCACCAGCTCTGGGCTCCCCAGAGTCCAGCAGCAGGGTACAAAGATGGTCAAGGGACTGGAGCACCTTTCTTACAAGGAAGGGCTGGGAGACCTGAGTCTGTTTAGCCTGGAGAAGAGAAGACTGAGAGGGGATTTTATCCATACTTATAAATATCTAAAGGGTGGCTGTCAGGAGGATGGGACCAGATTTTCAGTGGTACCCAGCAACAGGACAAGGGGCAACGGGCATAAACTGGAACACAGGAAATTCTGTCTCAACATGAGGAAAAACTTACTTTCTTAGAGGTTGACAGAGCACTGGAACAGGCTGCCCAGAGAGGTTGTGGTGTCTCCTTCTTTGGAGATCTTCAAAACCCACCTGGATGCATTCCTGTGCAACCTGCTGTAGGTGAACCTGCTTTGGCAGGGGTTTGGACTAGATGATCTCCAAAGGTCCCTTCCAGCCCCTACCATTCTGTGATTCTGTGATTTAACAGAGAGGAGTACAGCAAGAATGGGGTTTAATAGTCATATTGGAAAAAAAGGATAAATCAAGCTGTCTTCAGCTTTATCTTAGTTATGTTCCAACTCTACAGTAAAAGGAACAGAATCTCATTATAATCCCATTTGCAGAATACAGCCTTTCTGTTGAAGCAAGCAGTAAAAAGTGTTTGTCTCTTTCAACAGGGAAAAAAGATCTGAAATAATTCTGAAAGGGGATATGTTTTACCATATTAGGGAGAATAGCATCAGATTGTGCTAGGGAGACTATGGAAAGGGCAGGATGGACTTCCTAGAACATATAACATTTTTTGATGTGGAGAAAGAAAATTAAAGAGGATCAGTTTGTTACAAAAAGCAGAAAAGCAGGTCACATTGCTGGTACAGGAGTTACTGATTAGAAAGAACACTTTGCTATGGAGTGATTCTAGGTGGCCTGTTTTATAGTGTGCAGTATTGACTGAAGACTAGAATATAAAGTGAAAAAAGTGTGTAAAAGTCCTTGACTGGGAGTCTGAAAGAGCACGTGAAGAGGGGCAGTTACTGAGGAGAAGAGGAAAAGAAAGCTAGTTATTTAGAAGGCAATAATGTCCTCTTTGGGATACGGTTATGCTAATGGAGAAATTAGGTAATGCTAAAGGAGAAACTGACTGAGCAGCATAGTATGCATGGTGGGCTGGGGTGACTGCAGCAGAACAATTACTAGAATGAGCAGGACAGAGAGGAAAGGAGTCAAGAATATGAAAGTAAAACATGGGAGTAGTAAGGGAAGTTCAAAGATTTAGTTGGAGACAAAACCAGAGATTAGTGACAAACAAGCATAAAGGTGCATAGAAAAGGAAAATTGGAAATGAGATTTGAGGAGGTAAGACAATGCTAGTTTTCTTAGACAAACAAGAATGAGAAATTAAATGAAAATTAAATTGAGAGTGATATAACAGTAAGCATGAGTTTGTTTTGAAGTTTAGAGATTTTTCTTATGATGAGATGTTCAAAAGCAAACCACGATGCAAATTTGGTGGGTTTTTTTGTGAGATAAAATTGTCAAAGTTAAAATTACAGGGTGAAATATGGGAGCTCTTAGAATGGGGCCTTTGCGTGTGTAGGCATTTTCATAATTTTCCATGGATAGGTTGCTTTAGGGTGTAAATAAATATAATCAGTTGCTTGGGATTATGTTTGTTCTGGTATTTGAAATTCTGTCTGAATTCTTAAAAATTCCAGAGATTGTCTTACATATTTTATGTTTGTTGGTAGGACACCTCTTGATGGAATGGCCTTAATGTGAATAAAATCATGGGGACAGACAGAAGAAGCCAGACATGAGCTTGACAAAGAGACAAATGTGTAGGACATGTGAGGAGAGGGTGGAAGAACGGAAGCGTAATACAAGGGAGGAGAAGCAGAAAGAAACCAGCAAAAGAGGGAAACGCGTGCCGCTGAGTTTCAAGGAGGAGCTGTGCAAGAGGAGCAGCAAGCCAGGAAGAAAAAGACAGGAAATCTTTTTACAGGCTTATTTTTCTAGGGGGCTTTACACCTGAGAGCTTTTTAATGACTTGTAGGCAATGTAATAACCACTGTGGTTGTTTCACTACTGTTTTGCTCAGATGTGGTAATGTGCCTTCCAGGGAAGAGGAAGAGAAGAAGGAAATTGAAATTGTCCATTGACTGAACTGAGTAGAAATGTGTCACTTAATTCCCATGAAGTCAGTGTGACTATTCCAGCATAAACATGTTGGGAGACAAAACCAGGCTGGCTGACTTAATGAACCTTATTTAGACTTGATGAAGAGAGCAAAAGCAAATGCAATATAGTTTGTTGCAGATAATGCATGCAGCATGCATAAGAATGGTATTCTATTCTGAACAGCTGACTGTTCTTTCCATTGTGTAAGGGGGATTATGAAAGACAGCAAAGTTGTGACAGTAAGAATTCATAACATAATTTTTTTTATTTGATTATGATAGGAACAGAACTGTTAACAACTCTGCCTTATAAAGATGATATATGTAGCAACGTTTCTTCTGCCAGAAGGGTTGAGGCATTAGAAAGCGTGGGTTCTATGGCAGCTGGAATGAGAAGAGACTTACCCTAAGCAGGGTAAGAGTTCAGGGCACCAGTGCGGTGAGTGTTTTGCCCTGACTAAGAAATAACAAGAGTCTATTTTTACTTACAGTGAAAAAAGTCCATGTCCTGAGGACCGTACAGCCTGGAGCAGATGCTGCCCATTGTACCTATTCATGGAGTGATGTACTTAAAGCTCAGTGAAGTTAAGTGAGCCGTAAACTGTACTTCATATAATCTGTATTCATATAATTTTATACAATTTCTATGGTGAAAAAGGTAAAAAGAAGTAAATATAAGGATACTGCATCATTCTGATAATCCTCAACCAGAGATAAGTCAAAAGTCCACATTGTTTGCTCATGTAATTCTGCTGATTCTAGCAAAGTTGCTTTAAGAATTAATTTATCTCAGTATATGCTTTTGTCTTTTAAAAGCTAGGTAATTCATGTTAGTAAGGTTGTAATCCTTAATTATTTCAGATGTCATTAATTTTTACACTGAAAAGTAACACTTCATGAGATTACACCCTCCTCTCTATATGATTTGAGATTTTTTTCTTAGTTTGGATTGTTCATTTCAATTTAGGTATCAATATAGTATATTACAACATGTAAGTGTAGTTAAATATTTTTATGGAAATGCAGTGATTTTATCAAGAATTATTGTATTATAATTGTGTTTCAAATCCTACATTACTGAAGTGAGTAATGAGACATTACATTTTGTTTCAAGTTTTTATTTATAAATTCTGTGGTGGTGTTTCCAGATCTAACCGTATTGCATTCTGTACATGCATTCTTCTAAGTTGATTAGCCTAAGAGCAAAACTGTGGTGTTGAATATAGCATTTATATTTCTATAGTTCATAGTTACAATACAGATTAATATTTTATGGGTATGATAAAATCAGTCTTCTATAGCAAGGCAGATGAAAGTTAAATTATTTAATAACTACTTGAGAAATTTACATGGTAAGTAACACTACCAATGCTTATTAGGTATTAAGAATGAACTCACAACTCATCAGGTATGCGTAGAATTTAGAAAATCTAGAGCACACCTGGTCAAAAATACTCACATTTTCTTATGTAGAAGTAGAGAGGTATATCTAGTGTATCCCTGTTGACCTTTCTTTCTCTGATTCATAAATGGTGGTTCCTGTAAGTTTGAGTCTCTGTTATTTTTGAAAGCTTAGGAAAGGATGATATATACGGGGCCATTTAATGCTTTCCACAGTACCATTATCTTTTATGAATGTCGTTATTTCTCTGTAAAAGACAGTGGTGTAAACACAGTATTATCCTAAGTCGTATTCAGTCCTCAAAACTTGGCTTAATTGGGAGGAAAAGCACCGAAGCCTTGTGTTTTCTAAGACATCTGTATGTTTTCTCTCCATGGTTTTAGATTTGTGATTTTTTTTTTCTTACACTTCATAATGATATTTTCTTAAATTTTTCTCAATGCAACAGAACACTTTCCAAAGTTATAAAATTTTACAAAGGAAAAATCAGAAAACTTTTCTGAAGCTATAGACTTCATTGTGGTAGGCCTGGAGTTAGGATGAATAGGTTGCCTTGTTTCCACATAATGTCACTGTATTGTTGGTAAGAATTAAAGCTATTTGAATTTATAGCTAGTAATCTTATGAGATAGTTCAGGCTAGCAAAACAAGTGAGTATGATAGTAATTAATAGAGTCCTGACGTGACTAAAAATTGAACTTTACTGTAAACTACTGTTCAATTGTGGAATTTATAAAAAACATTAATTTTCTTTATAATCCCATCTTTCTATTTCCAGCTGAACCTGTATTGTTCACATAATCAGTTTTTATTGCTGCACTACGTATTTTGCTTCAGGTGAGCATTCTGTGTGTTGCAGATGGAAGTACCAGTGGCGTACATGCCACTGTTGTTGGCATTGCACAAGTAGAAGAGACACTGTTGTGATATCATAACTGAATCTGGAGCATTAGCAACTGGAAGCAGCTCATGTAAAATTCATAAAAGTATAGTGAATCAAGTCTTCCATTGGTTTTACTTGAACTTTTCCAGGCAACCATGAATTAGCTATTGTGATAGAAATCTTCCATTAATTTCAAAGGATAATTTGTATTGCACCTGAACCAAGCTTTGTAGAAAAGCTCATTTAAAATCACTAGAGCATTTATAAAGCTGTCTTAACTTAGAATTTGATAAAATTGTTCCTTGAAAACCAATGGAGCATTTGTATTGAATTTTCAGAAGTGGCAAATCTATAGTTCATCTCCTTTCATTTCAGTAAGGCTGGATTCATGAAGTAGAAGAACTTTACAGCTAGGTTTATTATATATGGGACGTGTAGAATGGCAGGGTTTTCGGCTTCTGTTTCCCAATTGTTTTAAAAGATCGCTCCAAATCTTTAGTTTAAATTAAAGAACTACATCCTGCAAAATTTAATGGAACTGATCACTCTAAAACCTTTTATGGTCTCCTTTGTGTTTCTGAAATCTCTAGGCTTGCCATTCAACTCTTGTATAGTCAATAAAACATCTCATCTCACCTTCATCCCTCTGTGATGAACTGTACTTTAGTTAGTGGATTGGCTGAAATGTGAAAGTATATTTCTGTTTTGAGAGTACATGAAAAATAATCACAGTGAGAATTTCTACTGCAAAATAATAAACTTACAAAAACAGGCTAATCATAGAAACATTAAGGTAAATGTAATTATCTGGGTGTTGTGATACCCAATGCTAATGTTATTTTTCAATACATTTTAAGAATTTATTTGGTATAAGTTATTGTATACTTCTTGCACAATTACTGTTTTATCCATATAACAGGGGACCCTTGCATTCTTCTGTACTTCCAGTAGTGCAGAGAAAAGTGTACCTCACCAGGTAACTTTTAAAGAAACAAATTGGAAAATAATCTGTTCACTGGTTATATTGACAAAAAAAGGTGTGTGGAAGCCTTGTCCCTCACACCACACAGGAAAAGTTTCCAAAGTTTAGGAAGGCATATTTTTACCACAGGAATCTTATTTTTTCTAGTAGAGCTATTTTTCCATACATAGAAAAGGACTCAAATGGGAACCCCATTTGTACAAACCTCATATGAAACTTTATCTAAAATACTGTTTAGCATTGTCAGGACATCTTGGTTTAACTAGGAATAGGTATAGAAAACTGCTGCTAGAATCATCTACAGAATAGAGAACCTGTCTTAGAATACTTGAAGGGTTGACTTGTTCAGGAATAAATACAGCAGGTGAACAAAATGAGTAAATATTAACTATGTGAGTTTGGCTACAGTGTTCCACAAGGACAAATTAAAGCTTCAGAAAATTTTGAACCATTTTTAGGCTGGCAACTAAAAGTTGGTTTCTAATGAGCAGAAGTTGAGGGGTAAAGGGAGTGTCCTGGTTTGAGCAACACAAGATTAATTTCTCTTTCAGTAATTTTATTTTGCAGTAAGGTCTTTTCTAATGCTAGGGAAAACTGCATTTTTAGAAGACTCTAGTGTCTGAATTTGTGAAACTATTTACTTTATAGTCAGCTATGGTAGGCAGGTTTCAAGGTCTCAGTATTTTCGAGCTAGCCAGGTGTGGAGACGAGGAGGAGTGAGACCCAGGCACTTCACCCAGGCTGGCCAACAGAATTATTTCATACCATGAACATCACATTCAATATAAATTAGAAAGTTTGCTGTGGAGCTTCTTCTCTTCTATGATGGCTGTGATCCTGAGAACATCTTGCCCGGATGACAGACTCCTGAGGCCTTCCCTTCTTCCCAAAGCTGTAGCACTCGCAGTGTCCAACATCAGCTGTCCACTGGTGGGAGTGCACAGCTTCCTACTGATATAATTGGCTGAGTATAATCCTCATATGTTTTATATTGGTATCTGGATCAATATTGGTTCTTCAGTACTATTAATGTTAATTATTTAGTATTATTCTATTATATCTGTTCATATTTCAAGCCTCAGATTTCCTTGTCTTTTCACGATTCCCCTTCCTGGGTGGGGAGGGGACAATGGGTGATAGAATAATTGTCTAAACGACAATAAATTATTGTGGGTTCTTCAAGTTATAACAGAGAGGTCTTTATTTTTAGATTATCATGCAGCAGTAGTATTCTGTATGTTTGTTTTTTTTTAATGTCTGTACTTTTCAAGACAGGTGAGATAATTCTATATGTAAGGTAGTTGCATGACTGGTGCGTTTGCTACATCCAACTAGATGAACTAACTGTAGACCAATCCAGAAAATTAAGCTGGACCTAGAATCTGTAATTTTCTTTTGGCAAAACACTTCTCACTAGAAAATCATTATTCCTACTGACTTCTGTTTCATCTCCAGTTTGAATTTGAAGTGCCACTTTTCCTTTAAAAATCTTCAGATAGGTTGGAGCCTTACTACCTAAGATACCAACATTTCTCTATGAAGTTGTCACTGTAGGACTGAAGCTGCCCCACGATCTCACCATAACCCTACCATATCAACTTAGAGCATTTCAAATTCCAGTTCTTCTCCAAACTTGGCATGATGGCACCATGTTTAACCCAAGTCAGCAATTCCATGTGGATCTAGGTATGGGTCAATTGGGTCTGGTCAGCCAAAACAACAATATTAACCCAAGCTCTTGTAACAGCTCCCAATAAGACAGCACTAACCCTAGATCATCAGTCCTAAACCTTCTTTCTAGATTAATATAACTATAATCTGAGTACATCAAATTCTGAACTGCAAACACTAGCAATAGCACATGTCAGGAAACTACTTTCAGGCCTAGACCTAGGCCTAATGACATGTTTCAATAATTTATAAATATGTAAGGAGCCAGTATTAGCATGAATCACATCAGTCTAATTCTAGGTTTTTCACCAGCTCAGCAACACCTGCTAATCCTCCCTGAAACCTTAGCCCAGCAGAGTCAGCTTCCAGCCTGATCTGGCCTTTCACCCATAGCAGACCCAGCCTTTGCTGTAGAAGATGACCCTTTGCTACTCTTATTTTCAAACTGAAATTCTAACCTCATTTTACTGCCTTCAATTGCTTCTTATGTGTCTGTTAACCTAGGACTGAAAGGTCTGGTTTTACAATTATGTTAGTGCATATCTTCACCTCTGAAAATTAGTGCTATACGGAAAAAAAGCTGAACCTGCTTGGCCCCATCAAAAACCAAAGGTAAGGTTGGGAGCTCTCAAGCAATGCTTTCAACATTTTACCAGTCTGCTTGGGAAAAAGCATATAAATGCTTGAAAAATCAAGCACTGATTATTTAATACTATTTGTCTAGCAGCTTAGAAAAGTTAAAAGTGTGAAAAGGAAAAACATTTCAGGTAATTATGTCTTAATTATAAAAATATATATTTATGAAAGCTGAAGCAATTAGTCCTTGTTATGAGCACATGCTTGCCAAATTATTTATTTTAAGTACAGCCAGATTTTAGTTGCATAGTAAAACATTAATTTTGATCTGCTGAAAATGTATTTGCTTATAAGGGTGTATTAGTCCTTATATAGTGGTCAGTTTATTAATTAAATCCAGAGAGAAAAGTACGACAAAGCTGAAACTGTGTGTACCAATGCCAGAATTATTTTTTTCTCAGCATCATAAGCTCCAGAAAATACAAGGTAGCGAAGGAACTAGAATGTCTTTCATAATCAATTTGTTACTACTGCTTCAGTATAAGGAAATAAACAGCAATCAAAATGAAGAGGATGTGTACTAAGAAAGACTAAGTGTTGCAAATATGTAAGTAATATAAGGTCAGTTGAACTACACTATGCCTATAGTATCGTTTTGTAGAATCATAGAATCATAGAGCAGTTTGATTGGAAGGGACCTTTAAAGGCTATCTATTCCAACCATCTTGCAATAAGCAGGGACATCTCCAAGTAGATCAGGTTGCTCAGAGTCCCAACCAACCTGACCTTGAACGTTTCAGGGGATGAGACATCTACCACCTCTCTGGGCAACCTGTTCCAGTCTCTCACCACCCTCATTGTAAATTTTTTTTTCCTTTCATCTATTCTAAATCTACCCTCTTTTGGTTTAAAACCATTCCCTATCGCTACAGGCCCTACTAAAAAATCTGTCCCTATCTTTCTTATAAGCCCCCTTTGAGTATTGAAAGGCTGCAGTGAGGTCTTCTTGGAGCCTTCTCTTCTCCATGACAAACAACGCCAACTGTCTCAGCCTGCCTTCATAGGAGAGGTGCTCCAGCCCTCTGATGACTGTTGTGACCCTCCTCTGGACCTGCTCCAACAGGTCCATGTCTTTCCTGTGCTGATGACTCCAGAGCTGGATGCAGTACTCCCAGGTGGGGTCTCACAAGAGTGGAGTCAAGGTGGAGAACCACCTCTGTTGACCTGCTGGCCACGCTTCTTTTGATGCAGCCCAGGATACAGTTGGCTTTCTGGGCTGTGAGCACACATTGCCGGCTCATGTCCAGCTTTTCATCCACCAGTACCCCCAAGTCCTTCTCAGCAGGGCTGCTCTCAATCCATTCATCCCCCAGCCTGTATTGATACTGGGGGTTGCCCCAACCCACGTGCTGGGCACTGCACTTGGCATTGTTGAACCTAATGAGGTTCACATGAGCCCACTCTTTGAGCTTGTCCAGGTCTCTCTAGATGGCATCCCTTAGGCATGTCAGTCACACCACTCAGCTTGGTGTCATCGGCAGACTTGCAGAGGGTGCACTTGATCCCATTGTCTGTGTCGTTGATGAAGATACTGAACAGTACATGTCCCAGTACAGACCCCTGAGGGACATCACTCATCACTGATCTCCATCTGGACATTGAACTGTTCACCACTACCCTCTGGATGTGACCATCCAGCCAATCCTTCATCCACCACACAGTCCACACATCAAATCCATACCTCTCCAGTTTAGAGAGCAGCATGTTGGGGGGGCTGTGTCAAAGGCATTACATAAGTCCAGAGAGATGACAACGGTAGCTCTTCCCTTGTCCACAGATGTAGTCACTCCATCATAGAAGGCCATTAGGTTGGTTAGGCAAGACTTGTAAGTAAAGCCATACTAGTTGTCTTGAATCACTTTCCTGTCCTCCATGTGCCTTAGCATATCTTCCAGGAGGATCTGTTCCATGATTTCCCCAGGCACAGAGGTGAAGCTAACAGGTTGGTAGGTCCCAGGATCCTCCTTTCTACCCTTTTCAAAAATGGGTATAATGTTTCCATTTTTCCAGACATCGGGGACTTCACCTGACTGCCTTGATTTTTCAAATATGATAGAGAGGAGCTTGGCAGCTACATCAGCCAATTCCCTCAGGACTCTGGGATGCATCTCAACAGGTCTCATAGACTTATATATGTTAAAGTTTCTCAGGTGGTCACGATCTTACAGTGGGAGGGACTTTTCACCCCCAGTCCCTGCCTTGTGGTCCACTCAAGAGGTGTGGGAAGAGAGATTACCAGTGAAGACTGAGGCAAAAAAGTTGAGTACCTCAGCCTTCACTTCATCTGTTGTTACCAGTTTGCCAGTCGTGTTCATCAGAGAGAGTACACTTTCTTTGACCTTCCTTTTCTGGCTGATGTACCTGAAGAAGCCCTTATTATTCTTTGCATCTCTGGCCAAGTTCAGATCTGGGACTGTTGTGGCTTTAGCTGCAATACTGGTAATATACAAACTAACAGGTTATAAAGTTGTAAAGAAGATGACTATCTATTTTAGCTCTTGAAAAACTTCATAATTTTGTGAAGTATTTTTTAGTGGCAATGGAGTTCATCTTTTAAGAAATATTTCTATTCCTGACTATCCATCAGAGAAGGGTTTAATAAACTATGCACAACCCAAAACAGCAATGTGCAAGACATTTCTAAGTGATTCACATATTTTCTGCATTGCATAGAAAACGCAGAACATCCTTGTCCTTTGTGGCTATCCCCGGGGCCTATAAGAGAGTTGGAGGACTTTCTTGTGCCAATAGTTCAGGAATCACTGACCAGCACAAAACTCTCTGGTTAAAGAGCTAGACCTTTGTAAAGGTGGGTAGGGTAAGTGGAAGTAGCATCACAGCAATGCAATATCCAGCACTTCTGGAGGTGAATGTAGACCTCTGAGTGAAGCATTTAAGCTAACTACACATCATATGCTAAAATTAGATGCCCAAGAAGGACATTAAAACAGGCAGCATGATGAGTAGGGAGCTATTTAAGTTCACTACGGAAAGTTTGTATCTGTCTCAATCTAGATGGTCAGAAACAATAGGGTAAATCTTAAATTCTTAAATTCAGATAATGCAAACAGCTCAAATGGCTAATTCTGGATCTTCAGTCAGTTACTGGAATTGACTTCTAAAAACAAGGGCTTATTTAATTTGTTTCAAAGGTACGGACAAAGTTCACTTTTTAACAAAAAAAAAAAATCAAGGATATATTAGGAAGGCAAGGGATACTGTTGTTACCAATTCCATTTTTCTAAGCTGTCTTGCAAGACAAAATTTCCTGGGTTATATCATGAGGTTTTGTGTCTGTATATATGTGTAGGTATTTTATTATCAATTTGTTCTACCCAAGTTACAGACGAGTTTGAATCTCCCTCATTTAGTTGCACAAATTCTGCAGTTGTGAGCCAAAGAATATACATTGTATGCAAGGCCAAGAATCTACTGCTAGTCTAAACAAAATTTTAATAGATCAAGTAAATCCTCACTCAAGAATTAGTATTAGTCCATTTAAATGTATATCACCACTTACAGTTCAGGCTATGTACAGTTAAAACTGATATAAGCAAACTTCCTAGTATTTACTCCTTTCTTTGATTGGATGTTAACCTTTCCACTGACCCCCTGAGTATGAAACATTAATGGCTTCAGTTTGGGGGCTGCATCTTGAGTCTGTCACTGAGAGGAGCATGATATTGATGGTGGGATTTCTTCCTCCTCCTTGCCAGCAGGAGTAAAATATTGCTGTTGATGATTTCTTTCTCAGTCTAGGATCTATTTGGAATCACTTTTATATGCTTGTTAACATATTTTGTACATCGCTCTTTCTTCATCAGACCACAGGCCCACAATAGGTAAAAATTTACTGAATAATACGTGGATACGTGTTCTTCATTCTGTTATCACTAGGACTGGTTTTACCCAGCTCCCAAGACGGGACTCCTTTGATGACCAGTAATAGACTGGTGAGTTGTTTGTAGCCTGAGGACCCCACTATACTTCTGTGCTTAGGCCTCTGCTATCATCTGATTTCTCTGGCCCTCAATGCTGTGTTCTATTATAGGCTCATAGATATTTCATTCTTCAGAAAATAATTACTTTCTGTTGTGTTAGTTCCAAAAAGGCAGTAACTTGTTATGGTAGGCTACAACTTGAGTGTGATAGTAGGCATTACAACACACAGCGGTGCAGTGCTAAGCAAAAGATAAAGTATAATACAATAATAAGCAACAGGCACCTTGGAAAAATATAATACAATAATAGATAATAGTCACCTACTACCTAATACTAGATAATTACCAAAAGAGTTAGATGATTGCTCATAGAAGAGAACAAACAAAAGCAGAACTGCAGCTAGGCCAAAATAAATCCAGGCAAGTCCTAAGGCTTGTGTTGTTAGCCTAACACAAAGTCTGTGTCCTGTTACGAGCAACTGCATGCCATATTTACTGGGCTTTAAGGCTACAATTTTCATAGAACCAAAAGCTAAGAACAGCACAGGAAACACTGCATATGAATTAGGTAATATTTGCAGTTGCTCAAGCTATCATCAGTGTTAATTGAGCTTGCAGACCTCGTGTTTGCAGGATACAGGTTTTCAGCTGAGGGTCAGGAGAAGGGGGGTTCCTCTGCCAGGGCCATGGCATATTAACACTCCAGTGGCCATGCAAATTAAATTGTGGATTGTCTTTGTCTGAAATAGAAATATAATTGTTCTATATGTCTTAAATATTTAACTGCCTCAGTACTTACAGTGACAGGACATGTGGGAATAGCTTAAAGCTGTATCAGTGGAGGTTCAGATGAGGTATTAGGGAACAACTCTTTACCAAGAGGGTGGTCAACCACTGGAAGAGGCTTCCTAGAGGGGTGGTCGATGCCCCCAGCCTGACAGTGTTTCAGAAGCATTTGGACAATGCCCTTAATAACATGCTTTAATTTTTGGTCAGCCCTGAGGTAGTCAGGGAGTTGGACTAGATGATCCTTGCAGGTCCCATCCAGCTGAACCATTCTGTTCTGTTCCATGCCATGCCATGCCATGCCATGCCATGCCATGCCATGCCACTCCATGCCATGCCATGCCATGCTGTGCCATTCCATTCTATTTACAGCATATTACTATGCCTACTATGACAGCCCAATTTAAAAACAATTTGTGAGAGAAAATTAAGCACTGTGTTTTGTTAAGTACTGGCTATTCTGATGACTGCTTGCACACAAGGTGTCTGTACTTTGTTCACTGTCTACTTATAAGCTTCATGACTGTCTACTTATAAGCTTCATCCATCACTGAGTCCAGCCTGGGACTTCCCCAGCGCCAGCCGGTGATGTAACTGTCATCCTGGGAGCTTGATATGGTTTTGTATATATTGTATATATTTTATTATTTTCTTTTTATTATTTTATTAGTATTTTCATTGATGTAGTTTAGTTTCTTTTTTTAAAAAATCATAAGTGTCTTTTCTCTCTTATCTTTCTCTCCCTGAAGAGATATGAAACTTTCATAGCTGTATGTAGTGTTATTTACATAACCGGCGTGTCCTGCTTTGAGGTAAAACAGAACTAATTTTCCATTCAATAATTTTACTTTGCATTTAAACCTCTTCTAACTGACTGAACACTCTGAAATTAACATCATATTTTTCTGACACTGTCCACTTCCAGAGTGATAAGACTTGATTGTTTATAGCTGATGCCCAGGCATGGTAGGCAGAGAGGCTCTTGCTTATACTTATTGCTATAATACCCAAGGCCAGATAACTTGATTATTTGCCCCATTGGAGGGCCGGAAGCAGAAGAGCGTATAAGGTTCCCACCTGTGGTAGGAGCAGACAGGATAGGTGACCCAAAACTGACCAACAGGGTATTCCATCCCATCTGCCTCATGCTCAGTGTAGAAGCTGAGGGTTCAAAAGGTCAGGCTCTTTCTTCAATGGCCAGTGTCTGAGAAGGACTCTGTCTGTTCATCTGCCCTTGATCCCAATCCTGAATCCAGTTCCCGTCCATCACTGAGTCCAGCCTGGGACTTCTCCAGCGCCAGCCGGTGACGTAACTGTCATCCTGGGAGCTTGATATGGTTTTGTATATATTGTATATATTTTATTATTTTCTTTTTATTATTTTATTAGCATTTTCATTGATGTAGTTTAGTTTCTTTTTTTAAAAAATCGTAAGTGTCTTTTCTCTCTTATTTTTCTCTCCCTGAAGAGAAATGCTCTCCATTCTCTGAAGGGGCAAGAAGTAAAAGAGATCATCTATCATTCGTTTTAGTGGCTAGCCCAGCCCAAACCACGACACCGGTATTTGTAGCCAGAACCACAACAGACGCAGCCCTACAAAAACAAAGAATAGGTGTAGTATAGCTCAATTGTCCTTACACTACTTAAAAGTGTCTTAGCTACAAGTGCAAGTATCATATCAGCCTCTGGCAGTAAGATAGGTATTGAAACCTATTAGTAGATGGAGCACATTATTCCAGACAGAAAGGACAATATATACCTGCATTCTTGGTCCCATATCTTGCACCCCATTCTTGGGTGTCCTCTGCTTTTGTTCTGCCTGTAAGCCTCTGGAACTTAGTCCTGATTTATTGTAAAGACTGCTTATTACATATCGGAAAGTAAAGGATTTTATTTCAAGTAAGAATCAAATCTCACCACTGTTGCTGTGGTTGTTCTGTACATGTGTATTTAAAGACATTGCCTGATTTGTATTCAATATGCCTTGACACAACTGTAGGCAAGTCGACAAGATTTTGTCTCTCTTTATGTTATAATAACATTGATTCTCTGTTTCCATCTTCATTTATCCTGTTTCATTCTGTAAGTAATCTGCTCTGTTTCTACACTAGGTTCAGCCTCACTCCATAGCTGAGCTGGCCATTCAGGGAGCTCTTCTCATTTTTTGTTGAATCTGGGAGTTTGCAAGAAATAGGTTGAAGTTTTCTAAAGTGTTACTTCCTGAAGGCAATGTAAGACACTTCTTCGGCTGGTTCATCAACCCGGTATAAGTGATTGTGATTTTGGATTGCAGTGATGGCATTCTGAGCATTTATAAGTCTAGCGTGGTATGAAACTATCAGCCTTCTTTACACCATGGCTGCCATTCTTAATTTCTGAAAAAAAGTACATTTTTAAAATCCCCATGGTACACACACTTACATGTTCATTACATTCAACACACACAGACTGACACAGTCAACATATAAGTAACTATAACGTATTTAAACAATTAAGACTGAAAAAAAAATAGAGTGAAGGTTGAATGCTATAGCAACATTACAATATTCAATAAAATAGTTCTTGGACATCACTGGAGTGTTAATGAATAAAGGGTGTAAGGTGGTTTCCTGAGAGAATGGATGTGACAGAATCAGCCCATCATCTCCATTGTTTTTATGAAGCCTATATTTTAAAATGCTTAGTTATCTTGTATTTAAGGTAATTAGCTAACACAAAAAGGAAGAATTAAGTCATTTCATACTGCTCTATGGGATATAGACTAAAAGTCTAAGGGATTTTATTTTTTTTTTCTGAGACATTTAGGAATTATGTAACTCATGTAGGTGGGTGATTTTATCAGGTAATAGACTTTGCAATAAAATGTCTTTAGGAATACTGCTAAGAATGCAACCAGATGGAAAAAAAAAAAAGACATTAAAAAGGCTTTAGCTTTTCGACACAGGATGTGGATTTGTGTTATACTTTACCCACGATAACTGAAGACCCTGCCTTGTGTTAAATTGTAGAGATCATACAGTCACAGATGTTACCATCTGATCAAAAAGTAATACATCAGAAAAATTGCATGTAATCAGCTCTTTGATCTGATGTATCCTGCAGTAACACTATTGCTAGATCTGACTAAAGAAAGGAGTGAGCAGGGCTGCCTGGTTTAGGGTCAACTTGCACTGTGAATCCACAACTGTAAACTCAAACCGCTGCAAGGACCAAAGTGTACACTGACTGACATCTCTTGATTTTGTTATTCTTGACTCCCAGAAGCCCAGCATTTTCCGTATGCCTCTATTCCTGAATTTTCTTTGTGGTGTTGCCTTTATGACGTTTCTAAGGAGGACAGATTACTTGTTGTTAGCATGACTATGTCAGTCACCTGGTGTAGTGCATTACAAGAGGATGGAAGTGCCAGAATCTAACCCAATTAATTTTAATTTTTTGCCACTATACTCTCTGTGTTTGGGGTTTTTTTGTTGTTGTTGTGGTTGTCTCTTACTTTCTCTTACAGTCGCAGATTATCAGCCACTCTATTGTACAGGAAGCTGAAGTTCACTGTTTTGGGAGGACACCTTGCACTTGCAAACCTGCGGACCACAAATGGAGATGGTTTTTTATTTGTTCTGAGCAAGGTTTCTCGAGGCAATGGAACTCGCCTGATGCAGTTACAAAATGGTAATACCGTGCTCAAGGAAATGCAAAATCAGAGAGGGGTAAGGGAGACATCCAGTGGACTATTGTGAAACACGCAGCTAAGACAAATAAAAATTAAATAATCCTGGAGTTTTTTCTGCCTTTTTGGTTGCAGGATGCTAGGTGTTGTCCTTTTGTCCAAAACCTGGTTGTACTATTAAATGCTAAATTCCTTTACTTTTTGTGGTCATTGTAAAGAAATAATTTTCCCCAAAAGGTGAAAGTTTTTAAAGACCAGGATGTAGAGCTGCATTTTCTAGAATACTCAATCAATTAAACTGTGAACACCAAGCTCCTTTTTTTTTTCTTCAGTTTATGTAATGGAAAGAGAAATGTACCATATAAAAATGAATGAGGTTGGAAGATATTAATTCATCCCTTTGATTTCTATTCTGAAATACAGTTTAATTCTAATGTTTTTAGTTTTAAGTGTATGATATTTTACCTGAATTTAAAGGCTTTCCAAATTCTCATTAGAGATTTATTTAGATTCTTTTCAAAGATTCTTACAGATGATTTATGGATTATATATGGTTTGTTCACTTACCAGAGTAAACTGAAAAGCAATGGAAAATATGACTTTTAATGCTCATAGCAGCACAAGATCTGTAATCCAGAAAATTTTAGATTATACCTCAAGGAGGAAGGAGAAATTGTCAGTCTTTCCTAAGATTGGAGAAAATGTTAATTGGAAAGAAAATTAAGATTTGTCTTTATTCCCAATAACCTAGCATGTAGTAGATTTTTCCTGTCATTCTTACTTATCAAAATTTGATCAGGGATTATCTTCAGTAAAATAACTTGGCTTTGTTTCTTGGCAAAGAATGGCTGAAATATAGTTATAATGTTAGATATAATCACAAAGTCAGCAAAACATGCAACTGAGCAAGTGTCATTTGAAAAGATAAGAAGAATTCAGCACCATACCAGAGATGGCTTTCAATTTTTTATTCCTTCCTGTACAGTATGTTCCTCTGCAGCATGTTTCTTTTCTGATCACCCTTAAAAACTGACAGTATAAACCAGAATCTTTTGTTGAAGTAAGCCTGTCCTTAACTTTTTTATCTGAGGCAACTTCAAGTACTTTGTCTTTGTTTATTTACTAAAATGTAAGCAAAGAAATTTTAGATAATCTTCATTAGTAAAATGAAAAACTCCTAATTTAGCCAGGTTACAATATCACATAATTGATGTAATTCCACAATGAACAAAAATATATCTTCAAGATCACGTTCATAAATGTAATCATCATGTAATTTTTTCTGTATAATGAATGCAATAAGAAATGTAGGTAATATCATTTGTTACTTCACTGTCTTTGATACAAAGATTTGAGAGCTTTAAGGATGTTTTAATCACTCTTAAAGTTGTTTGTTTATTTTACCACAGAATCTGGAAGCCCGTAAGTCTCTTATGGGTCTAATCAAATGCACGTACAAAGTTGAAAACAAGATATGCAGTAATTCAGGGTATCATTTTTTAATGCTGTAGTATATGAACTATGGCTCTGGCTGCCATAGTATTGCAAAGCCGTATGTCAGTTTGGTCAGCAATTTCATCCGGTGAATTTTGTCGTACATGCCTATGCAAATTTGCCTGTTAGACAAGTAAAAGCCTGGCTATAATTTATCTTATTCTGTTTTGGCTGGCAGCTGTGATCAGAATTGTTTTAGATTCTTACGGTCATGTTTTTCTGCTGTTCCATTTGATTCTTGGACTATTTTGAGAATGCCCCTTTAATTTATGAAAATGAGTTTGCTGCTGTTGCATTCAAAATAGAGTTAATTTATATTTCAGAGAGAAAGAAAGACTGGATTGAATAATTCTTTTTATATTTATGCTAATATCAATAATTTATTTTCACTGAGAAATTAAAGCACGTGAAAATCATATATTCCAGGACAAAACCTCCTCCCTTTTCAGCTTTTTATTGCCCTGTAGTTTGGGGATGGTTGGCTGGTAACAGAGAATGGAGCAGGTGTTGTTGCTAAATGCAGTTTTGTCCCTGTTCTTTACATGACCACCAAATGAATTTCATGTGCAACTCAGGTTGTTTCCTGGTATTCCACAAGCCCAAACTGGAAACTGTCTTTCTGTAGGAAAACCACAGAATCCCTTTGTTCAGGAATAGTGATACCTTCGTAATAGTTGCTGCAATAGGTATGGATTATGTTCAGACAAAGTTGTGCATGTGTTGATTCAAAAGTGCACAATGCAATCCTGTGCTGAATTCTCTCATTTAAACTGAGGTAGGAAGGATCTTGTGCACCAGGAACCGACTCCCATAGTTACCTAACTATCGTGTAAGTTCAAAACCGCTTGAAATGTGGTGCAAAGCGACCATATTTCACATACTTACCTCACAGGAAGGCCAGTTCTGTATTTTGAATAAAACAGTGCCATTTTATTTTGTCCTTTCTTTCTGTCAGTCCAATAAAATTCAGTTCAAGCTGTTTAAAAATATATTTTCTGCAAAATAGCTACCTTTAAAAGCAAACGTTAAGGAATTTTAAATAACATACACTTAGTCAAAAGGAACAATTTTAGAATTTAATTAATACTGGCAAAACAATTTGTGCTGCTACGAGATACAAGGCTTTCAGACCTGATATAGTATACACTGCATGCCATGTTTCCTGCTAACTCAAACCAGATAGAAAATGGTGCGCTCTCTTTTCTCGTGGTAAATTTATTGCTTGGCCTCCTTGCTTCTTGTTTTTCTGTTTCTCTCTCTCTCTTTTTTTTTTTTTTTTTTTTTTAGTATTGGCTAGGAGAATACAGTTTCTTGCCAAGACTAGGCTTTTTTGTATGTTGGGGGAAGAAAGATCAACAAATAGACCTTCTGTATTGATTTCCAGCAGAACTGAGAGGAAGTAACCCAAAATGTATCCTTCTTGAATCTGTTTGTAAAGGTCTAGGGGTGGTGAAGAAGTCTCACTTTAGAATATAATAATAGGTTTTTAAAAAAAGATAATTTAAGAACATGTAATCATTTTCCATGGTGGAGCTGATAAATAAAATACTCAAACTAAAATGACTGTTCTGTTATAGAATATATTTCATTGGCTTATTTTTACTGTTAGAAATATATCAGTATATTATAGGATTCTTAGCTACTATAGGAGCAACTCCTTTATAGAAACTAAACTGCTAGATGAGGATGTAAAACAGTCCTTCTTATAATCTCTTTCAGCATCTAAAGCAAAGAGGGACATATCTTTCCACCCAGGGTTCCAGGTTTTTTATCATCTTCCCATATAGTTGTTAACAATGAGGCAGAATAGCTGATCTTTTCCTACACTTTGATTATAGGGCAGCACCAAGCTATGTTGGATTAATCTGGTTGCTGAACCTACCAGTTACTGGTGAATATAAAGTGTTTTCATAGTGTACCCTGAGAAAGGGGCACTTTATTTCTGAGATTAAATTTCGAGCCCATGAAATCATATTCCACTTAGGGACCTATTTACATCTGCATCTGACCTTCCTCTGCCAAATACGAGGCTTTAGCACTGTATTTTCATGTTTTAAGCAAAGTTATTCTCTTGTTGCTAGGTTAAAGACACGTTCGAACAGAAGGGGACTGAAATACAGTCTTCATTGTGCAGCTGAACTGGCAAGTGCTCAAGAAACAGAACTGTTACTAGGAGATCTGAGAAACCGTAATTCACAGTAGCCCTAAAGCCTTTCTAGAGACTGCCTCTGCCAACACTAGCAGGTTCCAAACAAAAAACCTCAGAGCCACTGTTTTCTTAATGCCAACTCCTCAGCCCTGCCACCCTACCCTGGTTAATCTGGCCCAGGAACTTAAAACTTCTTTTTTAATTATCTCAGGCACTTGTGCATTACCAGTGTGCACCACTTTTTTAAAAGTGTGATTGGTGATTTGGCCTATTTTAGGCCACAGTAAGAGGAGCGTGAAAAACATTGGTGTACTAACGCAATCTGAAGCATAACATCCAAACCCAAGGAAACTGATGGTGGTAGCACAGTTGTATCTTTAAGTGTAGCTGAACTTTACAGGTCAGCAGTGGAATGTAGAGGACTCAAGGGCAGCTCTTCCATTAGGGACAATGGAGTTCATTACCGCCACATCTTTATCACAAATCACCTTTGTAGTATCTTTATTTCCTTTGTGCTGAACACACACAGAAGTTGTCCAAATCCCAGCAACAAGGTGGGCATCATAACCACAGAAAAAGATGGTGCTCTAGCCCCCCAACGGAGGTGAAGAGTGGCTAAAAGCCATCGCAAGAGCCACTGTTACATCTCAGATTATAGCTCACACTGTAGTCTCTCTGTCTTCACCCCCAAAAATGCCTTCATCAAAATGCCATTTGCCTTCATCCACAGTTAAGTAACTCACAGAATAGATTTATGTAATAAAATTATTTTAATAGTAACCATTTATAAATTAGCATCTCAGCCAACAATCTGTTTGCCAAATGCATATCCCACTGTGATAAGTGTGTAATTGTATTTAACGATGGAATTATACTAACACGTCTGTGGAATCTCTTATCAGCAATTTATTAGATAAACAGTAGCTGTTCTGTTTGTTAGCACTGATACCACAGAACTGCCCACAAAGTAGCTCCATGCTGGGAGTGGAAGAATTGCTTGTCAACAACCTGCTTCACCCTTACTGTTAAAAATGTTATTATTAGAGTTGTTAATATTTAAATGTGTTCATTGTATTTAGTGGTTAGGGGTCTGTAGTCAGAACTGGACCTCATTGAGATGTTATTCAAACACCATTTGTTTAGATTTCTATTTAAAGTAAGGCATGATAAGAAAGTATAACAAACGACAGAGAGAATAGGATTGCAGGCAAGAAAGTATAAGGCTTTTTGTGTATTTCTGTGTCTGACCTGTAGAGTATTATACTTTTTGTGGATTTTAATGCATTTTGTGATTTAAGGGGAAACATAGGAAGTAAAAGTCCATTTCCATGGCTGTTCTGTATTTACACAGGTACTTCATAACTTTCAGCAATCCACAGTAAATTGCTGACCCTATGAAATTCAATTTCAAAGTCAACTTCAAGTCGTATTACTAGGTTTAAGGTATTACCAGATAGAAGCTGAAAAATTATGACAAATATATTAAGATTATTCTTAGGTTGTAAATAAAAAGATTAGTTCATCATCATGAATTAAAATAGTGCTTTCAGAAATTGAACAGATGATTGACTAAAAGACAAAAGAGAACATTGTCATACCATCTGTTTACCCATAAAAATACTGGACCCTGTCCTGCCATAAAGACTACAGGACTGAAGGCCAAGATATCCTCACTTCAGTGAGTCGCTAAATATACCGGCAATTAAGTTTGCAGATGGCTTGTAATGAAGATATGGTGTATCTGTATTTCTAAATTGTCAGTTCAGAGCTATCAAACCCTTAAATGTGTTTTGAGTAATCAAGAGGAAGGCTGTATAAAATTAGCTCATTTTCCCAATCTTTGTCACCTATTAAAAAGCACACTGTAGCAGAGTTAAGACAAATATGTGTAGGTTAAATTGTATGACTAAAATTAAAGTAAACAAGGATTAAGAAATAGAAATAGGTGTAATAAGACAAAGCAGATTAAATATGCTTTGATTTAATCCACTAATTGTTTTATAATAAACCAAATATTTTTTGATGTCTCTGTAAGGAAGATTGTGGCAGGGCCTTGAGCACATCAGCAGGCTCTGTACCCCTTCTTCTCTGTAACTCACCTCTGCAATCTCTTCCGCTCACTGAGTGCTTGACTGCTTATTTAAGGTCGGCCCACTTTCCCTTGCAGAGAGGTCAACCCTTGCTGCTCCCTGGCAGGTTATCTGCCATTTCTTCCTCCGAATGTCTGTTACTAGTGCATCAAAATTGTATCTCCTCTTTTTAATAAAAATAAATGCAAATTCCAGAAATTTGTTTTGTAGGTCTCACAGTCTAGTTAACCTAAATAAATTAATCAAAATCTTTTTGAGTGTAACAGCTTAATAAACACCCACAATAAATGTTTGCAATAAATCATTCTTCTCTGTCTCTCTGGGGAAAAAAAAAAGCTGCATTTGGAAGGAGAGATCAGGTTTACTTCAATAGAGTTTGCCAAATTAGATTATACTTCAAACACTGACAACTACTAAGTTGACAGGAAATTTCAGTTGTCTTCTAAAAAGCATTATGAATCTTCTGTAAAACTTGCCTATTCTCTAGTGTCTGAATTTCTCTATATATTAATTTCTACATTACACTAAAGGCAGATATTTTTTCTATTTTTAAGCAATTTCTGACAATTAGTATCATATATGAAACCTTGTAATACAATGCAGGCAAGTCTGTGTCCACAGTTAAAACTTGTTAAATTTATTGAGATTTATATAGTACAAATATACATAAACACTGTAGATCATATCATCTGTTAAAACTAAGTCCCAAAAAGTATTCAGGTTGAAGTTCTTTCTAGCTTCCTGTCAGTAACTTGTTATGTTTCGTTAGAAGTAATAAAAAACATACGAGATTACTTTAATTTCAATTTTGAAAAGAGCAATTCAATACTAAAATGTCAAAATCAGTACTGAGTGATACATTTGCAATACACTTTGCTTTGAAGTTCATTTTCTAAAGTGTTCATGCACTGATACTTATGGAAAATCTGTTAGAATCTTACTATTTAGCTGTGAGAATGTGTGTGGATGTCAGACATTGCAAAGCTGCAATTCTGCACTAGAACAATATTGGAGGAATGTGTGCATGACTGAGAATCATGAGTTGGAATTCTGGCTTTGCTGTTTGCTAGTGCCTGGGTTTGGCTAAGTCATTTTTCTGTTTCTAGTTTCCTCTATTTAGAATGCACACAATAAAATTTGTACTCACCTTTATTGTATGTCAATATTTTACAAAATTTTGACTCATACAGTACTATGGGATTGTGAAATGTTACTGCGGGCTATACCAACGCAGACTATGTGACTGTTTACGATACCACAACTTCAACCATTTTGTTATTTATATTTCTAAGATGTGGAATAAGTGGGAAAAGTGCAGTGTGTTTCCACTCAAACAGTACATTTGGAGCATGATACATATCCAATAATACCTTGGGAAGGAGTTAGGGGGCTAACTTTATAGTTTTAGTACAGATGGTACAGATACTGTTGTCAGAATGAATTTTTCAGTTACCTCTAAAAAAAGTAAATAATATAATACTGAAAACAGTGGACAGAATTACAAAGACATTGTAGAACTCTTACGGTAATATACTCTACCAACAAAGAGATTACTTAGGGTTCATATTTGAGGATTTAGCTCAATGTATTTCTGAACAGAAAATTCAATACAAACAAATGTTTTATTCTCACCCAAACTATTTTAATCCCATTTCCATGTTCCTGATGCTCCTCCCAGAAGCAATTTTTCCTGGCATAAATTCCTCTTACAGAATAGAATCACCAGCAGTTATCACAGAGTAATTTAAGTTGGAAGTGACCTCTAGAAATCATGTAGCCAGCTCTGCTGCTCAAAGCAGGGTGAACTCAAACATGTTACTCATTACTTCTGATGCACATCATCACTTTTTGTCTGATGATGTGGCTGATCTTGAGATCCATCTGATCATCAGGAACAAATCTTAAAGTTCTTGTTTTCATCTTCTTCAAGAACTGGGGTTTGTGCTGCATCCAGAGTACACCTCGTAAACTCCAGTTTCAAAAAACACTGAGCAATTATGCCTGTTGATTATTAGATTCGTTTAAATGATAGACAATTGAGAAGAATGAGTACTGTTCAGATATTGAAATGCCTCTAGGTACTTTGTCAGATGGTCTTTAAAAGCAGAGCTAGTTGTGACCATCTCAATAACATGATTTTGGAAAAAAAAAGTATAGCAAAAGCACATCAGTGTGACATGGTGAGATATTAATTTCTCTACTCTTGGGAGTATAAAAAGAGTTTCAAGGCTTAGCTTAAGAATGGAGCTTAATTGTCAGCAAAGTTTGCCTAACTTTCTAAATACACAATATATTTGTTCATAATGTTAGCAGTCAACATATGGTGTTGGTTAATACTAATGTATAGGTATGGCTAATAGTCTAGTATTTCGTATGACCTTATTCAAGAGAATTACATAATTACAAAGAAAATATTAAATTAATTTCAGACAGAAAATGTGGATCTGCTAGTAAAGGAAGCAGCAAAGGTCAGAATGTATGCGCCTTCTAAAACTGTATTTTAAATGATATATCCCCTATTTCTAAATAACAGTTTCATGTATAGAAGCTCAGACAAAGCAAAGCAAACTCATAATTAATTACCATTTAACTACTTTCTGTCTTTCTAAGCAATGAAAAAGATGAAATTGAATTGAAACCAGATTGAGACATTCTGCGAATTCTGTAGTAAAGCTGCAGTGAATAATGAAGAATATATGAATTTCTAAATAGCCAAAATGTAAGTAACCCACATGCATGGAGAGCTATATTTAATTCTTTTTTTTTTTTTCTGCATTTCTTCTCATACAGGAGAAAAAAGTCATTCAATATGCCACTTAATTATCATGGTATCTGGTGAGGATCTAAAGCTTCAAACAACAGGCAATAGATTTAATTTCTGTTGTGTATAAGCACATACCTGTTCTGTTACAAATACACCCCAGGGCACAATTTCAGTTGCTCTGTCTTACCTGCAGCTCAGTGTACCACTGTGGAATAACCTGGGGCCAGAGTTGAGCATAGGGGTAACAGAATTTGTTTAAACACGCCTTCATGACTTCATGGAACTGTGGTTTGCACTCCTGTGGGAAATAACTGGTACTATGATAAAAGGGCTTTGGGACCAATAACAGAGGTTTCAAGACACTGTCCTCTGCTCAGCTATGTGAGAACTACAAATTTTTACCCAGGGTTAATGTAGTTAACTCTTCTATTTGTCAGTTTTCTAGGAAGAAACACACGTAGAATCACACTATTCTTTCTGTGCTTCATTTTCAAACTTTTTCTCTATCCTTCTCCACTTCATAACTTTTAGCTATTTTTTTTCTCCATGTCTCCATGCTGTGTCTTTCTGTTCTCTGTTTTCTTTCACTATATTTTTCTCTCTCTTATTTCAATCCCTTTTCTAGACTTTCTCACCCACTTTTTTTAGGTACTTCTCATATTCAGTCTCCTGACATGCCACCTTAGAATGCCTTTACCAACTAACTGGCAGCAAAGGTACCTTAAACAACATTTCCATATTTTTTTATAAGTGTCTGCTAATCATGTCAGTCACTTGCCTTGACAGCAGTTATGCTTGAAGCCCACTACACCAACAACTTGACTAGAATACTGGAAATCTAGTTGCTTTCTCTTTGTAAATATTTTTATGAGAAAGCAGTGCAAAAGTCAGTGTAGTGCCTAACAGGACAGTCTTAATGTAACAGAAAAGATCATGCCTGTCAGCCACAACTTCAATGTCTATAAGAGAAAAATCTATTTATTACAGATATGAGTTATTCTGGTAGTAATTTGCATAACTTCTGGAATTTAGTTAACACTTTTAGCTACGTGTATTAGATCTTTTAGTTTTTAACATTATTAGAATACCTAATGTACATTCTGATTTCTCTAATAAAACTGTAGTTTATTCATTACTTTTAATAGCTGTGGAAGAGATCCTCACAGAACTGACCAGACTTGGGATATGCTTACAGTATTTCCTGAGATCATTCAAATGTTGAGAAGACTATGATTACAAGAAAAACTACTCCCAAAACAATCAGGTAAAGTAACAGTATCTTTTAAATTCACCTGATAATCACATTGTAATTACTTCTTATTTTCCAAATGGACCCTTGTTCTCCTTATACAGTTTTCATCTTTGAAATAGTCCATGTGCTCTGATTTGAGTTTTCTGGAGGTCAAGAGGCAATGTTTCACTTGTTATGACATTTTTTCCGACACTGAATGTATTTTCCCTTGGGCTCAAGTCTGCATGTAGTCCTGAAAACACTGTGCTTCAGGATGAAATCAACAGGATTGCTTTTGTTTGTTTTTATTTGGTTCTTCTGTATGTTTGTATAGGTTGTATTGAATACTTTCCCTCTTTGGATTAAATATTCTGTAAATTCTAAGACACTGCTGCCTTTGAATCTTAGAATCACAATATAATTTACATTGGAAGGAACCTCTTGAGGTCATTTTGTCAAACCACCCGCTCAAAGCAGGCTTATCTTCAGTGCTAGGTGAGGTTACACAGGTTTTTAGATGAGGTTGTCCTGTTGAATTTTGAAAAACTCCAGATAGACACTTTATAATAACAAAACCTGTTCCAATTCCCACATATCCTTATACTATTTTTTTTTCTTTACAGGCAGTCAAAATTTCCCTTGTAGAATTTGTGAGTACTGCTTATTATCCTTCTGCTGTGCACCTCTAAGCAAGTTTTGGTCCATCTTCTCTACAATCTCCCTTCACCAAGGTGAAGAGTCACCCTTCTCATCTCCAGGCTAAAGAGACCCTGCTGCCCTAGTCTCTCCTCCTCAAAGGCTCCCTCCTCCTAACCATCCTTGTGCCTCTGCTCAGCCTTGCACCACTATGTGCTGGAAAGCCCAAAACTGAACACAATACTGGAGATAGCCTTACAAGTGCCAAATGGAGGGGAAAGTTTTCTTTCCGTGACCTGGTTGGCTGTCCCCTTCAGTCATTCCAGACACAGGAGATCTAGGTCCTATATCAGTTGGAAATATATGTCAGGGCTTGGAAGAAAAAAATAAACTTTTTGTTTTCAGCTGCTGAGAACTTTTTTGTAACTTGCGGGTGTGATAAAAGTTAGATACGAGTTTGCTACCGTTCACCAGAAGTCCACGAGATGGTGCTAGAGAAGGACAGCTTCACTGAACCGTATAACATAGGAGTTTTATGTTAACAGCTGCTGTCTTTCGACCTCAGTACTAGTTAGTCCATGTAATTTACCAAAAGTAATGAAGAAAGGAACTGGTAGAGACTCTGCTCGTCTGCAGCTATTCATATATACATGGAATATGAGAAGTTACGTTTAAAACATGCAAACGTTGGAGGAATTTACCCTGCCTATGATTTCTTTGGTTAGACATAGCATGGGCTAATAGAAACAGAAACAAGATGACATTAAAAAAAATCTGTTTATAGACATCTTTTACTTCAAAATACATGCCATGCATATCTAAAAGCAGCAACACTTAAGACAGGATACTCTTCTTTCTAAATCAGTGGGGAACTACGAGATACATATGTATTATTATATCTGTTCTAATGGCAACACCATCACATCATCCTGTCTAAGAAAAAAGGGCCCTCGACTTCAGGCTGTGAGTGAATGGAAGGGTGAGAACTTCACGCCAGGGAAGAGGTATAAATAAGTCTTTGTCTATTGATGTGTTGTCTTACCAACGATCCTTAATAGAAATCATGTCATTTGGATTACTTACAAGTTTTAGTACTGTTGCAATTGCATTCATGCTAGATTGTTATATTTTTTTTAGACTGTAAAAGCATTCATTAGACTCACAATTTCTAATTCTAATTTCTAGTTCTTCTAGCTAACCATAATGAAGGAGGTGTGTAACACGGTGTGTACTAGGCACATATTTCAGGGCTAGCAAGGCTGGCTGCCAGTCTCTTGCTTTAACATATGACAGTTGTTACTAAACTCACACTTTAATGCAGTCATCTTTTACCATTCTTCAGTACTTTTTACTGTAAATTATTTTTTTACTGTCAATGTCCATTCCTTTCTCCATGATTGAAAGAACTCTGGTTTCCTGAAAAATTAGCACACAGATTAGACACAGTGCCCTTTTTCACATACCTTATTTTGGTTAGCTTTTGTCAGATTAACTAATATAAGGATCACATTTTTTATAGTTACCAATGTTCTTCGCACAAGCTTTATTCTAACAAGTCACAAATATGGTCAAAGTACTGGAAGTTACATATGAATTAAATTGTTCTGCAGCAAAAAGAGCATGCTATTTTATTTAAGGCACAGCTTTTGAAAAGGAGAAAAATAAGAGCAAAATATTTGTGTTAGTATTTTAATAATTATCACATCTGATAAGTAAAAGTTAATATCAGTACTTTTTTAAAAAATAAACTGTAAAATAGTAATTATATTTCATATTCAACTGTTACGTTGGATAAATGTTTTTTGTATTTTAAGTGTTAGAGGCTATATTTTTCTAAAAGACTCACTGACTTTCATTTCCGATTTTTAAATAGAATTTCTACATGCTTTCTACCTCACAAGATAAAAACTTATCTGCCCACTCACGAGACACTCAGATTAGTGGGAATTTGAAAATGTCAGTTTGAAGAATTTGTATGAGCAAAATAAGAATCCAAGAAATATTAGGATCCAGAAATTATAAATTTGTTTTTCTATGAACATTTATAGTTACAAAGCTGGCTGAATTTATTGTGTTTTCTCCAAAAAGTTGCCAAATGACATTTTCATTGTATATCTCAAATCTAAAACCTTACAACTGCTTTCAATAAGGGCTTTTGTCCCTTAAATTGTTAAAAAAGAATTTGTATTTTTAAGCTAGGTGGTAAAAGTACAAAATTCTGCATATAACTATAATTTAAGTTTTAACTATAAAATAGATTCAAAATTCATGGAGCTTAACATTACTTTTCTGCTGACAGAGCAACACTGATTTCACTAGTACGCTTTGTTCGAGATTTATGATGAGTTGTCATTGCCTCATCAACTTACAATCTAAAAAGCACGTTTGGTAATTTCATAAGGTTCTCACATTACCAATAATAAATGTATGCTTATAAAGCGTTAGGGTATCAGTTAGTGAAATTATTGTACCTGACACATAATTGAATTTATTTCTTGTGCAACATAATAGATAGTGCTAAAATAATTTACCTCTTGTGTAATGTATGCTGAAGTCAATATCTAGAGTTTGCGTTTTTCTTCCCACTGACTTCACTGAACTCTTAACAGATCCAGAAGTTGTAAGTATTATTTAGGGAATACTCAAAAGCTCTCTTCTGTCCTGTCAGCATTGGAAGCAACAGAATAATTTTCACTATTTGAATAATACAACAAGCCCAACAATGAAACTTCACACTGCTAGTGGGGGGGGGTTGGGGGGGTGGAAGTCTTTTCAGGTCTCACAGACCTTTGGAGTTTGGTCTGCTGTAAATAACTGCCTTGGAATGTGCATTGGTGTGATTCACTGACGTTAGGATTCCTATTTCAGGTATGCATGGTTTATTATACTTACACAGAACAATTTCTGCAAGTGATGTGTAGCCTGTAGGTTGTTCCACTGCAACTAAGCGACAACCTCTTAGCATAGATGCATGATGTCTATCATTAATACACATACATTCCTGAATGCCTTGCATCAGTGAAGGTTGCCACTAAATCACAGTGGGACTCCATGCACAGCAGTGGAGAAACAGATCTTTAGCACTTAGCCATCCTGTCTACAATTTTTGTTCATCTCCTCTTGTATTTCAAATGTTTTATGCCTTGCAGAGTATGGCCTATGGACTTTTAAGTGTCAGCAACTTCCATTTCACGCTGACAGACCTTGTTGCTAAAAGGCAGGTACTCTTACTGCTCCTCCAGTTTACCTGACATAAGCACCTGGTGTTTATTTTATTCAGTCATTTTGAACATTTAATAATTTTTCAGATGTTGCTCTGCACTCTGCTTCGCATCTGAACACGTGATTTCATTTCCTGCTGTGATTCAGAGGTGGAAGCCAATATGTCAGAGTAATTTTCTGCCGGTGTTCACAGGCATCTGTTATGCCCCATCAGTTCAATGTTCTTCCCTTCCTCTGCCTGTGTGTTGCGAGTCTGATGCTCTGCGTACATTTTCTTTGAGAGCTGTCGTGCTGGATAGATGCTGAAATTGCATAATGGAGCATATGGGCTGACTTGGAGCTACAGGGACAGAGAGATCTTCTGTCTAACCTTCATCTTCTTCCTTTGTTCTCGGACCTGAGACACCTTTTCCACTCCTTTCCCAGAGTCAGTCAGTCAGTCAGTTGGTACATGCAGATATGCATTTGATAACTTGTAAATGTTTTCTTATCATAACAGACATTTTCTATAAAGTAAAATGTTTACTACACGGAGAACTAACTGTGCTTTGTATTTCATATCCATGTATGCTTCCTTCTTTTTCCTCTGGATTAAAATATCCCCTGTGGTTTTTTTCCCCTTCCAGAAGAATTCAGCTCCTTAAAACCATAATTGTGCAGATAAGACACAGAGAGACTAATCAGTTAGTATGTTTTTCAAACTTAGCCTTTCTCTCCTCCTGTTGAAATTACAGAAATAAAGGATGTTATTCATGCCAAATGGTGACCCAAGAAATGACAAAAAAATCTAAAAATCAAGCCAAAATGGAAATAAGTTGATGTCAACATTCTTTCTCTTCTGTTAGCTGTATGGACACTTAGGCCCCTGAAAGGCAGACAAGTTACTTTTCCTGTAAATATGACACCCTAAAGTAAAAATTTTTGTTCTCGTTGGGTTCTTTATTTTCTGGCTTGCGAATATCAAGTGAGTCGTCATTCACACACAGGTAGTAACTTCTATCTTCATAGCATTGGAACTGCACGGAATCTCCTTGGTAGTGCATGATGAAAAAGTTATTATCTTCACTCAGCTATAAAAATACACAAAGTAAAGAACACGTTATATTTTCAAAGCCTTTCTATAGTGTTCCATGTGACAAAAATTGATATATGCTGCTGGCTTGTATTTTGAATGCTTTTCTCCAGTGACACGTTTACCAATTTTTATCTTTGGCGACACATAATCATTTTGTGACAGATTCTGTGATAACTAGGAATAAAACAATACTTGTCTCCCTCAAAGAACTGAGTATTTCCAGACCCATAGCTGCATTCCTTTCCTTCACAAAAAGACCAGCACAGTTTTCCTCCATAGTATACATGTTATTGGGATAATTTAGGATTTTCATCTGGTGATGTTCTTACCAGAGACCTACCCTGTCAACTGCCACTAGCAACAAAAATGTCAATCCACAGTTTTTTGTCCCACTTTTGGAGTAACATTAGAATGTTACAGTACCAGAACTGCTCAATTAACTATGATTTTTTTGTACATCTCCAGTTTCTAACACGCTTTTTTTTTTTTTCCAGATCTGTCTTTGGGGGAATGGCTATTGTGAAAACAGCCCTTCTGTGTGTGTGGATGTGTTGGGGCTCTCCAGGCACCTCAGGGTGAGGATGAAGAAATGGTTACCAGAAAATACGACACCAAAGAGAAGAAGAGTATGTGCTGAGAGGTAGCCTCTGAAACTATAAGCCCTGGAGACTAGTACCCCTGCTAAATCTGCAAAAACTGATAAACTCTGGGTACACTCAAGCCAGTGTAAGAGCAGAGCATCTGCAGCTTCAATCCAAAAATTCTGTTTTAAAAAATACTATTAAGAAAGTTGAAGACAATTTGTCTTTAGGAAATAAATACCTTCTTGGGACAAAAAGATAATATCAAAATACAACTGGAATAAGAGAATCTGGTGATTCAGAAAAAAAAAAGGAAGAAAGAAAACCTGTAGAAGCAAGGAGAGGGATTAATGTGTACAATGCAGAAAATCACCCAAGAACATGAAACTTCAATGAGATCTGGTAAATGTGAAGCCAGAATTAGGTGCTTGCAAAAGCAGATCAAGATGCAAAAATTAAAAAATACCTGCTGTATCTGTGTGAAATGATGGAAAATTAGATGGAGATCAATCACAGGCAGATGATTTGGGGAATGATATTGTGTGACAGATAATTTTCTATTAATTTTCTATTATGGCCTGTTAAGAAGGCTGATGAGTAAACTTGGAGAATATAGTGGACTACTGCCAGATGAAATTCATCCTGATGACAGCTCTGATGGCAGTAGGCATCCCTGAGAGAGCATTTGCTAGTTCCAAGAAAAAAAAAAAACAACTGGTTTTTAGTTATAGACCTTACTGTTTCTTTGCCATTGCATCAAATGAAGAACTGATTTGCAGGTCAGGGTTCACATTTGGTAACAAAAACCACGCCTTTACCTATGTCCCACAGGTAATTCTCAATGTACTTGTGATAGCATATGCATGCTCATGTTAGAAAAATGCTTCAAATGTTGTCTCCACAGGTTAAAGAAAAAAAAATTGTCTTATGGAATAATGTGTTAGTGATGGGAGTTACAGAGAAAGATGTGGGACAGTAGGATCCAAGTTTTAAAACAAACAGACTCAAAATTATTTAAAGTCAGTCTGAATAAGGCACATTGAGCCCCGGGCTAAGTTCAACTGCTGCACTCTAAACCAGGAAGCAGGCAAAAGATAAGGAGGAATGGATATGAAGGCTATCTGAACCGGAAAAAATCATCTTGCATTGTCATGGCACATTACACAAAGGAGTGCAGGGCACACAACAATCTACATTTTGCCTCAGATGAAACAAGGAAATGAGCACATGATCAAAAACTGCATGAGTCGTACAGCACTGATAAGCAAACTAGTAAAACTGAGGTGCCACCTCAATTGCATCAAAGAAGCTATGGACCTTGGAAAGTATTACAAATGAGTTATAGGGCACTTCGGATTTGTGACTAAAATGGGGTTGATGACACACCAGTGTTTTGGCTGTTGCTGAGCAGTGCATGCACAGCATCAAAACCTCTGTTTCCCCACTCTGCCCCACGAAGTAGGCTGGGGGTGGGCAAGAGGCTGGGAGGGGGACACAGTTGGGACAGCTGTCCCGGGATGGCCAAAGGGATACTACATGTCATATAATGTCATAATCAGCCATAAAGACTGGCATAGAGGAAGAAGAGGGTGGGGACTTTTGCTTCCAAGGTGACTGTTGCTCAAAGACTAGCTGGGCACTGATCTGCTTATGGGAGGAAGTGAGTAAGTACTTTTGCATCGCATGGGTTTTGTTTTCTGACCTTCACACATTGTACTGTCTTTACCTTGACTCACAAGTTTTCTCACTTTTGCTTTTGCTGTTCTCTCCCTTGTCCCACTGGCAGGAAGTGGGATTGAGTGAGTGGCTGCGTGGGGGCTTGGCTGCTGGCTGGGGGCAACACATATCAGTGCTTTTTTTTTTCACAGGTGGTCCTGTCCTGACAAATGGTAGGGTAGTGCTTCCAGCCCTGGGGCAGTTGGATCCAGCTGTATTGGACACGCTTCCACATGAAAGCAAACTGTGGCCTGCACTCTGCTGCCAAAGGGGTCACAAAAAATGCTTCAGCAATTATCAGTTGTAGCATACACTCTGCCACATTTGACTCCTACTCATATTGGAGCTCCAGAACGGCTGACACAGCAGCACTCAATGGTGGCATGGCTTTGTTGAGCCCAGAATAGTCTGCTGTTAACTTCCACCCCCAGACTTTCAGACTGGCCATATGGGATCAGCGTTGCTGATCACTCCTCAGCTCTCCAATGGATGAATCAACCAACAGAACCAAAAAAAACACTTCAAGCTGCATGCTGGGTGCCAAAAAAGACTGCAGTGGTTGACCCCACCCAGTAGCCAAGGACAATCAACATGGCAATGTCATAACTGACAAGGTCAAAAGTTCTGAATGAAGGTAATTCTGTGGCCCTCACTTGTCAGATTTTGCCTGTTTGGAGCTTCATTTTCTTTATTTTGGCCTATTTAACTAAAGTAAAGAGTAAGTCCCACAATAAAATCTTTCATGACTGCGTAGTTCACCTCTGACTTAAACTGTCTCTGTCCTGCTTAGCTTCATCTAACTACTCAGCAAAGTAGAGAGGACTCTAGAATATAAACTGTTACAGCTCTTAATGGAGCTTTGAGAGTTGCTGTCTTTCAGATCTCAGTCCACCCAGGCTGGGGAATTCCAGTGAACGTTTTGGGAAAATACTGTTGAGTTATGATAACCCCATAACACTGCATTATCCGCCAAGGGACAACAACTCAAAGAGGAAGAGCCAAATCTAGTGATAACATTGTTGACTGCAGTAATCTTTTAAGCAAACCTGTCAAGAGTCAAGAAGGAATTTAGGAGGTGTATCAACTGAGAAAGGAAAGAAAAAGGAAGGTTTGAATCTGAGGGAAAACAGCGCTACTAGTACTGAATAAGAGCTGAGAGGGTTAAGTCTACATATGCAAAGTTCTGAGGGTGGTAATGTATCACGAGTAAGAAAATATTATGGTTGAACCAGAACAGAAATTACACCGAAGGGAGATACTACAGATACGTAGTGAGGGAGGCGTGTACTTCTCTGATAACCGATATATAATCACTAAAACCTGCACTTCTCAAAGAGTAAAAAAGAAATAGTTAAAATTCAGACATAATTAATGGAAATGGTACAATAAGAACATTAAAATTTATACCTACATGTAACAACGGAGAAGGTGAACAACTCTCCTTGGTAATTCTGCCCTCTACTATTTGTTCCCCCTGTACCCCTTCCTCCCACTACCTGTTCAGCTGCCTGTGTCCCAAGGATACAGGCCCAGCTCTGATACTACGTGGCTACATAATTTTGGTCCAGACTTCTAAGGAAACTGCTAATTTATGAGAGTCTGCAAGAAGATAAAGAAGGGCATAAAACAGTAACAGTCTAGTTGAGAACTCTTGGCCAAATCAAGCCATTAGTGTCAACAGTGAATGCTAAAAAAAATTCATTTCAACATCATATCCATATGCTGGTTTTTTTTCAGAAATGACTGTGATTAACACTTTCCTGTCCGTGGGCTACATCAAGTGACAAAGTTTGGAAATGTAATCTTACTTGTGCTAAAAGAGACTATATTGGCTAATGGGAGAATTATATATAAGGGATGGGAAATCCCATCATTGTCAACATGTTGTAGGGACATAGTTGGGAAAACCTTTTCTACGGTGGATCTAAAGGGAAATACTACTCTGTATCTCTTAATTCAACCTGTTACATGGTTAACTGCATTTGCTTGTATGATATGATTAATGATAAGAACGCTCTGTTATAGAGTTAAATAATTACAGTTATAAGTAAATGTAAGCCTGCTCCTGAGTGAACTGCTGAGGTTGGCCTCTCCACTGCTGTTCCAGCTGTGCGACCACGAGTGTGCGTGCTGCATAAGCCAGTAACTGCATGTATCACGCAGTTTTCTGCTCCTACCAGCATACTGTTGTAATAAACATTGGTTGTGATTTGTGTTACCTTCCTGACTTAAACCCCTATCAGAATAAAATGTTATTATAAACTATTATTTGCTGTTACAAGCTTTTATTATTTTATTGTAATAATAACAGCCTAATTAATAAAAGGTGTTTTAACAAATATTGATTGTGAACTGTGTCTCCGTAAGCCTTGGTTAGCGAAAGGAAATTTACAACCCTGTGTGCAACCCTTCCTGCTGGTATAACAGCAGGCTCCACAGATTCTCATGTTTCTGGTAATTCTACTGGCAGTCTTTCAATAAAAAAAGGAAAATGCCTGTCTTTAAGTCTTACTGTTAAAAGCTAGCAGACTAAATATCACATCACAGCATCACCTAGCTTTGTCACTGGCCACAAGACGTATTTGTCTGTCTCAGTCAACTACTCCCACACTTTTTCATTCTAAGGACAGTGGAGGCTTAATTCATCTCACCAGAGATTATTTCCTGATCAGTGCACTCATTCTAGAAGGTTTATTAAGAATCTCATGATTCAGACTTGACTATGATTTTGCCTCTTGCCCTAACTGGATGAGGTTCAAGTGCAGGCTGCTGCTTTCTCCTCACACAAATGAGTAACTTTTTTTTTTTTTTTTTCTACTTGAAGGCATCAACAAGAAACCATGAGAAACCATGATGAGTAGACCACTGTCTCTCTTGTTAGGTAATGAATGGGTTCTCAGAAGAAATTTTTCCTTTTAATTATCTGTTTAGAAACCTGTAGTGATGTACAGTTCTCTTAGAGGCAACTGTTACAGCTCTTCTTTCCAGCTGTCCCCCAAAACTTGCAGCCATCAAAACACTAATTCTTTCCCTATGAACAGTTCCACAGAAAAAGGCAGGTCTTTTTCTATAAAAAAGTGCATGAAATACATTTTAGAAGAATGCAATATGACTGTGATATTTTTAATTATACAAGGAGGGGACTAGAAGTTGCCTTATAAATTTCCTAAGCTTCATTGCTTTCTCCTATGTAGAGTGAAAGAATATTTATCTTAAGTAATAACCTCAGCAAGAACTTAAACTGAAGGACACACTTGGATTTTCCAGGCCCAGAATACAGGAGATTTGTTCATTAATTATTAAAAAAAAATTAATACTACTGTAGCTCACGCCTTTGAAAGACCATTTCAGAATGACTTAAAACAAGAAACTTCTAATTTCAAATTACTGAAATTCCTTTCTGATTTAGGAGAAATGTTAAAAATATTAGGCTGGGAATTTTACATTTTCAGTGTTTCAGATTCACTATTATGGAGTTCTGAAAGCTATCTGACCCCTTTAATTTTGCTCACTGAAGTTGAAAAGATTGTCTTTTCAATCCCCTGGGATAGTAAATCCACTGGACTAAAAGGCTAACAAAAACTACTCTTAGCTACATTTCCTTGGTTTTTCATTTTCTCTAGGTTAGAATATCTGTCTAAGATATCTTACAGAACAACTGAAGTAGTTTCCTTCCTGTGTTCACAATGTTTTATCATTTCTATCTAGAGAGGAGCCAGCAAAATCATGCTTTGGTGAAAAAACGTGTTAAGAAACCACCTGGCTACCTGTATTTCTACATACAATGCATTACTCCTGGTTTTTAATCATCTGCTGATAGAGAATTCAGTCTGAAAGTACTTCAGGGATTGCTTACTTTTAATTTCTTATTTATATTGAATTATATATGTTTTTATTACTTCCCAGTAGTTTTTGACTGCTAGATTCACTATTTCTCAAAAACATCATTACTTGTGTAATCTGACCCTTCTAGATCTGCTACTACACTCATCCAGATTTTCTAGATGTTGTCTAAGAATTTGTACAAGGTGAAAACTACTTTGCATTTTAAATAAGCATCATAATACAGGAAACTTCTCTGCCTTTCATGTTTTAATTGAAAGTCAGACGTTTTGCCTGTAGATTGAAGGAAGTACTCATACATACAAGTCAAGTCAAAAGTATGGGAAAATTCTTGTTGTCCTTTTTCTGAGGAAAATACTAAAAATCAGCTGAAGTAAGAAAGTAAACAATTAGTCACTTAATGAGTAACAGCACTATTGCCTTTAGCTGCACTTTTTTTGCGTGTAGGTTTACATACACATTCTCACACATGTTTTTTATTTGTTCGACCATGATTATATATATACCTGTTTGAAGTCAGGATCTTCATGCTTGCATGTTTTCATGTTGCATCTTTCCACTGAAGAATAATCTGGCTCTGAACAGGATGCTTTTAAGACCTGTGTTTACAACCATCCAGATTGGTAATTTTGTTTTCATATTTTGCTCTTTTATTCCACCAAATGTGGTATTAATTGTAAACAAAACTCTCATTTTACAAAGTCCATTCCGGAGTACATTCAAATTATCCAAGATGAATAAGTTGATAAGTTCTTGAAACACTTCCAATAATATATTCCTCTTCTACCCTTTGCAATGCAAAATGAATTGGGTTGAATGCAAATACCGAAGACAGTCCTTCAAACTGTTTAACCCCCAGATTCTATTTTGCAATACAGCAAAGACTGAACCATGTTATAACAGACTACCAATCATAGATAAGGAGTCTTGTCATCTTCCATATGAGAATTCCTGTTGAAATTAAGCAAATTATTCATATTCCGCTGGAAAAAGAAAAGTACATGATCTTTCCAAGTTTCTTACATATTTGGGAGGCACTAAATATGCCTTACCTCATTTTCAGATAAGAACTGCTTTTAATCATGTCGAGAAACATAATCTGGTATAACCTGGTACTTTGATAGGTGACTGGGAAGCAAAATCCATCAGGGCTCAGCAGTCAGTTCTTCCCCTGATTTGGTGGAACACCTTTCAAACTATTAACTTATGCAAAGATAATCTCTGAACTAGAAAAATCCTTTAAAAATAGTTGTTTTTTCAAGGACAGAAAGGAAAATACCAGTGGGATAATAGTTTATGAATATAATTATTGTATCTTGCAACATACATTTCCCCAGATAATTTCAGGAAATAGATTTTATGGAAAGTCATCTGTGAATTAAAAACAAATGAAAAACATCAAAGACTTAATTTGAGAAAGCGTTTGGCGATTCATACCATCATGCATGGCCAGCATTAGACGAAGGGTCATTCTTTATCTCAACATAACCTGTGTAAACAGAGCTTCTTAGACCTTTGCCCTGTTTTGGAGGGTAAATTCCAACATAAGGTTCTCCCTCAGACAGATTTTAGTAAAGGTTATAACCCTCCAATAAGGAAAACTATCCTTGCCTGCTCTTCCTACCGTAAACAAATCTTCACAAGACTGGAGAAAATGAGAATGCTCTGACAACAGATGGTAAATGTTTAAAACAGAATAATAGAGTTCAGCTGAATTTTCTTTTCATCACGTTCCTTATCTTGTAATTCAGGTTGATTAGGAGAAAATAATTCCCCTCTTAAACTCATTCTTTCCAAGGCAGCATTCCTGCTTCTTCCTTCCCTTTTATTTCGTGCATGTTTTCTAGTTAAGACAGCCTCTCTCCCTCCACACAGACTGAAACCCATCATCTCCAGCTGTCCCCTAGTGACAGTAGTCAACTATCTAATCCAATGATTTTTTGCAATAATGTACTTTAAATATTTCCCCAGACAGAACAGAGGGAGGTAGTCAGAAGTTGTGAAATGTGGAAGGTGGTAAGTAAAGGAAAATGAATTTGAAAAGGTCTGTGGGAGAAATAGTAAGAGAGCCCACAAATTACAAAGGAAATAAACTACTTCTTACCTTCAGAGATAGCTGCTTCTTACCCTTGCACAGTAGGACGAATTTATTAAGCTTTGATCTCTGCGTGAGGATCACCAAATTTTTAGAATCTGTTTCACGTAGAAGAGAAGATTGGAATAAATTGTGTATCACTTTGTAAAATGAAGCACAGATAAAAATATTTTGTAAAGAGACAACATTCAGGTTCACTTTACGTTGATAGGCACAGGAATAGAAACAAATACAGTCACGCTTCATATGGTTCTCTTCTAGGAAGTATTTAAAGTCTATAGCTTTATGATGCTCTAAATTGCCATACATATACTTTATTTCTCTATATTTATAGTTAATGCATGGGATATCAGTTATACATGAAGAGATATATATATAAGGCATATATATTAGTATTGAATGCATACCTGTAATATGTATGTTTATGTAATATACCTGTCTGTATATACATCACTATGGAAAACGTAGGATTTTTTCCCTTTTATTTTCTGCGTGCTTTCTAGGTCAAAATCTTTCCACTATCATAACTGTGGGTGCATTGGATTTACTCCCTTTTGAGATAATACTGTTTTTTCAGCTGCAGAAAATAACAGTACATCAATAATACAGGATACTCCTCAGACTGATAAACCAACATTCATCACCATTTGGTACTTCAGGGCCTCAGATCCGGATAAGCAGAAAGTAAACAAATTAAGGTTCCCTTTGTCAACTGATATGGCATACAAGAGCATTACCTAGCAAAGCCAGTGACATTAATGATTATCCAATGATGCTGTAACTATCTGACCGTCTTGCAGATTTACTTTAATTAATACCACTGTGCTTTTAAAAGTATCTCAGGTGTACTGCTTAAGATGAAAAATATAAAAGAATGTAGCATTGATCTATATGTCCAACACTGCAGCAAGTGAATATAAATTTTACAGAAGCTAGGTAATTATGCATTCACAGTTGCAGTTAAGGAGATATTTTTTTCTTGTTACCAAAGGTATGTTTTAGCCTTTGAAGGACATTTGGAATCAGCAGAACATATTAATCCCACCTGACTGATTTTAGCTGCTCCAATCCTGGCCCCTGATTTTAGTTACCCTAACTTATCCTGACTGTAATGCTTTTGTAGAAGTCTTC
Organism: Vanellus vanellus; assembly: GCF_965231255.1. NCBI lineage: Eukaryota > Metazoa > Chordata > Aves > Charadriiformes > Charadriidae > Vanellus > Vanellus vanellus. The sequence continues at coordinate 57,056,001 of NC_138908.1, forward strand.
TGAAGAAATTTCGTCTGAGTGAGCTACAGCATGAAAATAGCATAAAAATCCTTCTTAAAAATTGAGGCACACTCCAGCCTAGTGTATTTTACTCAGCTTACATACGTATTCAGATAAACGTAATAGAATGTAGAAGGTCTAAAAGTCTGCCATTTTTATTATTTTTTGTAACATCTGTTTAGATCACCTCAGCTGCAATTGTCCGACTTCAGCTGTAGCATGTAAGAGGCACACCAGCAGGTGAGGGATTTCATGTCCAAGTCGAGTGTTCTGATTCAGAGGCATTCCAAAGAGGGATGCAGGAGTCCAGCCAGTTGACATGAGTCAACTGTCGATATGAGTTCCGTCATAACTATCCTTGGCTTTCTCTGTCTATGGAGTTTATTGCAACTTGCTTAAACATTGTTTAGTCTGAGTAAATCTGAAGGGGTCTAACTTTCCCTATCACCTCTGCAAAACGTGACAAGTGGTCTACCAGGCAGACAGTGAATGGCAAGTAAGGAACCTTTCCATGATTTCATATGTAATACTTCCACTCTCTGATGGCCTTTGGATGAATTAGCTAGCCTCCCTGGTTACTAAAGCCTTACAAGAATCTAAGGGGCAATTTTACAAATTCATTCAAAAGAAATGCTTTGAAATTAACCAATACAAGAAACCACTTCTTGCTTGGGGTGTCTCTGCAATTCAAAGTTGTTGGGGTTTGGGAGGGTATCAATATTTTATACTGTTACCTTGAAATGTTCATTTGGCCATCATTCAAGGTGCAATGCTGGACCAGATGGATATTTGCTGTCATCTGTTACAGCAGCCCTTTATGGCTGAAATTGGAACAGATGTATTTTCTACTGGAATACCTCAAACTAATATATCTTTGATTTTCTCAGACACATCTCATGCTTACAATACAATAGTTCCAAAAACGTGTCTCCTCTTTCTTCTCACACATTTCTTTTTGTTTTTCCTCTCCTGTTACAGCAGGTCTTTGCCAGCTAAGACCCATATGCCAGCAATAGAGCACACACATTTTTCTTTAAAAAAAAAAAACACAAGATTTCTAGTTTGTATAGATTCTATTTCCTCATATACATTTGTCTTCAGCCCAAGCCGTTACTCACAACTTGCTAAGCCAATTTTTGTGACTTTGAGGATTTCTTCTTATGGAACACAGAATGGCTTTTTAATTTTTCTAATTGTCCAGCAATCTGACCTAAATGAAAATTCAGTATAATATGTTACTTCTAATGTCAAGTCTATATATAAACCATTACTAACTTCTTTTCCTACCCTCAAACATCTCTTCAAAACCAGACCCTAACAAAGAGAATGATACCTTTTACTCCCACAGGAGTCTTACCAGTAACTGCTGGTTCATTCCTTGTGAACACGCTTAACCACGCAATATCTAAAATAGAAGATATTTAACAAATATGTAGTTACACTCTTCAGATTTAAAAAGATCCCAAACAATTTAAAGACCTGTTTTAAAATATAATCTGAGAAAAAGTGTGTACTAGCAATAGGCATCAGACTTCATTTCCTGCAGGTCTCTGAATTCCTATAAGCCTGTAAGACTGTACAGTTAGACTTGTGAACATGTACCCTGAAGTCTGAACTCTGAGTGTAATAAATGTATTGATTTATTAACTACCTTCTACAAAAGAGAATGTACCCGAGAAAATAGAGGTCAGTAATGAGATGCAAGGCCTAAATTCCTATCAAAGAGAAGCCTGAAGGCTTTCGGCAGCAGATGTGAGGACCCTACGTGAAATGTTCGAGATTGGAAAGTAACAAGTAGCAATAGCATGGGGTTCCTGGCTTTTCTAACATCAGCCTAACTCACGTAGCCAGCTATCGGAGAAAGGCATCACCCACTTCAGGTCAAAGTCACAAACATCCAGGTGACAGCTGGTTCCCAATATGATGTTGTCTTAACCCTGTCATCATGAATACATGTTTGGGGTACTTGTGTTTACACATACATGAATATCACATAGCATTTCCTTTGTTTTCTTTTTCTTCCAGGAACATCAGTATCTTCCGCATTAGGACTGTCACACTACGAATCTATTCACAAACTACTTCTGTTGTATACTTATACAGGTTTGGGGTCTGTTCATAAATTAGCAATGTTAATTGTATGAGTTACTTCAAAATTCTATGAAGTTATCAAGTAAAAGACACTTCAAAAGATACGAAGCACAATTAAATACCTTATCAGTGCATGTCATTAGTCAAAATTTAATAGAATAAAAATAACATGAATTTAGTTTATAAATATATCAAGCAAGCCTTTCTGTGTCTTTATCTCAAGCATGTATAATGGACTTCTCATTCCTGTAAAAGCTGTAAAAGGTTTTGCAGTTTCAGTAAGTTGATAGCTATCTTACAGATTTCAACTTTTTCCTGTATTTTGGTTATAAATATGTTTTACTGTTTTTTCTACCCACTTTTACATCTCTGGAAAAAGTATAATTCCAGAATAATTGCATTGGTTGTTATTTGCCTCTTCTCCACCAAAAGAATAACTTCTAACCACTTCTTCTGTGATGTTAGTTGTGATACCATTTTTTATGTAAATTAGAGCAGCTCCATTGGAGATAAGAGTTCCATGAAAAATAAAACAACCCCACCAGTTCCAAAATCTTCTCTCTTTCTTTCCATTTTGCCCTTGTCTCTGAGGATTATCTGGATTATCTTTGTTTTTATTCTGTTAATAGCTTGTGACTAGACTTCCAATTAATTCAAATGGAAGTAAATAAAATAAACTTCTTATCATTTAAATTATTATGTACCTACCATAAACTGGAATAAAATTTTTCTTATATCACTATTAATAGTCATAAAGAAGTAATATAATAAGAGAAAACATGCAGTCAGAGGATTATAGAATCATTTAGGTTGGAAAAGACCCATAAGATCATGGAGTCCAACTGTTAACCTATCACTGCCAAAACCACCACTGAATCACATCCGCAAGCACCACATCATCTTATAATACCTCCAGGGATGCTGACACAACCACTTCCCTGGGCAGCCTTTTCCAATGCATGACAACACTTTTGGTGAAGAGAGTTTTCCTAATGCCCAATCTAAACCTCCCCTGGCACAACTTGAGGCCACTTCCTCTTGTCCTATTGCTTGTTGCTTGGGAGAAGAGACTGACCCCCACCTCTCTACACCCTCCTTTCAGGTAGTTGTAGAGAGCTATAAGGTGTCTCCTCAGCCTCCTTTTCTCTAGGCTAAAAAAAAACAGTTCCCTTAGCTGCTCCTCATAGACCCTTCACCAGCTTCGTTGCCATTCTTCAGATGCGCTCCAGCACCTCTATGTCTTTCTTGTAGTGAGGGGCCCAAAACTGAACACAGTATGTACAATAGTTCATTCAAAAATGTCCCATAGTACTAAAGTCATGGTTGGTGAGTTTGGGTATAAAAAGCACACTACCTTCATGGGATTGTGAATCCTTGGTTGATATTTCATGATGACCATCTTCATCTATGTCAAAATGCACTGTTTTTGAATCTTCAGTCAGTATATAGCATTTCAGTGTTTCTCGCAGACTAAACACTAATCAAAAATGAGTTGTAATTAATTTTATTAGCAAAAAAGGTAAAAATCCACATTAAAATGATCAAGTGTATTTTTTATAGCAATCTTTGCTTCATAATCTATGTATTTTTGAACTATGAACCATATAGCAAACACATAATAGAAATTATACAGTGGGCTTAAGCAGCTGCTTTTGGGGCCTGATGGTGGTGTGAAGAAGAAAAGCAAAGATTTCTTTGCTTGGAAAGGTTATCTCAGTGAGAAGAAGAGATGTGTGCTGAACCATGTGGAGAGTTAACGTGCAAAAACTTGAGCTTGAAAAAAATGGCTTCCAACTCAAGAGCCTGAGGGACAGTGTAAGAAGGGGGATTGTGGGCAACCTGGAGATAGCTGTGTTGAAAAAGACTAATGGGAATGGGAGAAATTTGAACACGAGAGAGGGGCCGTGAATTAGCAGTTGGCTGGTGAATGAGTAGTCTTACAGTGGGGGAGAGAGCCCTGTGGGAAGCCGGAACCAAAGCAAGGTTGTGCACAGGAGCCTGCACATGGAGATAGATGTGCAAAACACAGAATTAATTTATAAGTTTTCTTTCTGAAGCAGAGAAGAGGTGAAGTAGGGAAAGTATCTCTGCAGCATACTGTTTCTAGACTACTTTCCTTTATTTCATAGATAAGTACTTGCCTGTTTCCCAATTTTGCACTTTGAAAATTGGATCTGTGTGCAGACAAGAGTTTTAGGTTAGAGTCCATATGGCTACCTAAAATAGCAGCATGTATTTTGGGGACCTGACATTTCTTACTGGAAAAAAAAAACCACAGGTCTTCATAACTAAAAGCTGCCAGGAGGGAAATTGTTTGCCATCACTACTGAACACAACTGTGTTGTTCTGGATGTCAGAAGGATGTAGGTCCAGCCACTTGGGTGTCAAACACCTACAGAATAACACTATAAGGCACAATTTTGATTATGTTAGGCTGAACATTTTTTTATTGGAATAGGTTTGCTACTTTCAAATTCAGTTAAGATGTTTCTGAGACCACACAGACCTCCAGGGTATGCTGTAAGATAAACACCCCTTTCCTTGCCAGAACAATTAAATGAGTAAAGCAACAGGCTACTCAAAATGCACCGGCAGTGACATAATGTTCTGGGAATGCTTGACTTCTCCAGAAATGTTGTTACTCATTTTGTATTGATGTACCTCCTCTGAAACATCTGTATTTAAGCAGACATTTTGAAAAAAATAGAGCTGTGTTCGAGAAGCTTCCTTTCCACCCTGTTTAGGCTGGGCAGAAACTCTGCACGTACATTCAACAAAAGAGACAGACGATGCACACTCTGACAGGCCAAGTCACACCCTCCAGAAGTGGCAAGTTTGACACGTCCTTGGTTGGACCTTTGGCATGTGCGTAGCTGATCTATGTGTGAGCAAAGACCTTCTCTTCAAAGGCCTGGCAACTAAGACTATCAGGCTTCCAGAAAAAGAGATGGGTTGTTCTAACAAGCAACAGGACAACAACTACAATAATCAATACAGCAAACCTTTTAAAAATTGTTATATTGTAATAGTTATAGTGGGTTTTTTTTAACTGGAATTAAGAGAACAAGTACATTGTCCAAAATAAAACAGTTGACAAGCCTGCTGTATCATTCACTCTTTTCCAGGGAGGTATAGATGTACTTTAGATGTACTTCAGGAATTACTGGTCTCAATTTGGCGGTTTGAAAAATCTTATGTCACTATTCTGAGGAGCATTTCTGTGCCAGTTACTTCAAAGGCAGCTTGCTTTTTTTTTTTTTCGTTTCTCCAGGTTTGCTTTTTCTTTTTAAATAATTATAGATAAGCTGTTCCACATACTTAATTTGGTTGGATTCTGCCTTGGATTGGAATCATCTTTCCAAGATTACAAACATACCTGGCACTCAGGAAAGAGTTACCTGGCTGTCCAGAAGCTTTTTTCACATTTCTCAGTGGAGGTTTACTCCTAACAGACTGCCTTCTACAGAGAGACACTTCACACGGCTTTCTGCGGCCTGAGCGGAGCAGCATTGTGGAAGCACTTGCGAAATCCTGGAAACTTGAGTTGCCTTTCTTTTCCAGTCCTAAAGAAGGAGATAGAATTTCTCACGATACTTCATGTTTCAGTTGAGAAACTATTTAGAAAGAGTATAATTTTGATAAATGACAGATAAAGGAAGCAGGATAAACTCAATAAATGTTTGACTGTTTGCATGACCCAAGCTTGTGTCTTGCAAGGCAGAAATGGTGTGATTCCAGTGATGGTAAATCAGTTATCTAGCCACACCTCCATTAAGATGCAGATTATCATGGATACAGTTGTGCTGAAGGAATATATTTTAAAAGACTTACCCCTAGATAAAATATAAGCAGTTTATGTGACTTCAATTTAATTTATTTATTTTTCTTGATCACAGGAAGCTAGCTACACTTTGCTAGCTGGACTGAAAAATCATATTCTTTTTGTCCTTCAGAATACAATCTATGATAATTTTCAAAGTATTCATTAGTGATTGAAAATGATGCTAACTTCAACACAGCATAATCTGACTTTCAATAAAGACATGCAGCCATATTGCAATCTTAAACCAAGGTTCAGGAAATGTTAGCTCAGGAATGAGGACTGGAGTTTGAAAATGTAAGAAGTATATTAGAATTATTAAGGAATATCACAAGAGAACAGAAAAAAATCAATCTCCTGCCATTAGCAACCATTCATATTTTCAAATGATTAATGCTTCCTTTACAATTCCATAATTAGATTTCAATGTGCTCTGTATTTTTCAAATGATATTCTATTTGTGACTATATTTACAAAAAATAATGCCCTTCAGTTTTTGAAGGCTAGATGAATAAAAGAATTTAATCACTACCTAGGCTAGATATTCTAAGGAGAGGTTAGTGTCTAAGAATGGGGACTACATTGACTGAGGAACCACCCAGGCAGCTAATCGGATATCCTGAGGATGCAGCTTAAATCACTGCACTTCAGAAAAGCGAAGAACATTACTTTGATTTGAAGAAAAGGAAACCACAATTCTCAAGTCTAAACACTCTCCTGAAGTCAACTGTTTATGACAACTGTTTATGGCAAATGCAGACCGAAGAAAACAACAAGCTTCAATTTTGTCTGGTACCCTGGTGAATGAACCAAGCAAAGACGGGTATAATGCCCGTCTATGCAGCTTTGCATAGAATAACTAAACATCAATTAAGCCCAAGAGATTATGGCTCTGACACTAGTGTAATGACTTGTGAATTCACATGGGGAGGGGAGTTCTGTCTTCTGGTTTGGTTCAGTTCACTGATGCAGAATTTCACATTAAATATTTATGTGAAGTGGTAGAAATGAGAGACTCTTTGCCCGGCAATTGTCATGTTACTAGACTATGAAGGTTAACCAAGGCTCTTTTCCACTCTCTTTGGCTCTTTAGTTATAACTAAACATTCAGTTAGGCCACTCAAAAGTAAAATATTTATTAGAAAGACTGAACAACTTCTTCCTAGTAAAGATGTCTTGTTTTTCAAATGTTTGACAACTTGTAGTAAGAGGTACAAAGTAAAGGCTGAAATTTCTTTATCACTGAATATGCTAAACAAAAGAGAAGACCCTTTGTGGTTTTCCACAGTCTTAACTGGGACCCGACCTCTACGAACATCTAACTGAATCAGGCTCTGCAGAGTATGTTGGCAGTAAAACCAGCTTGTGGATCTTGAGAGATGCTTGTGTGCGAGGTGTCAGCATTAACAAAGCATCAAGACTTTGTTAGACCTAGGATGCTCAAAACCAAACATTTAAACTCTTTCAGAACATTTCTACTGAAAACATAAGTGCAAGTGTAGTTTGGCTGCACTTCATCAGAAGTTCTGAAGATCCCAATTCATGCTTCTTATACCCAGTGAAGCAGTCAGAGAATTGTCTTCTGATGCCTTTGCCCTTCATATACTATAGTTACTAATGCTAATTTATGTTGAGCTACCCCAAAATGCCTAATGAAATGGTTTATTTTTTTTTAGAACCAACGTGATACCGTGAAAACCATCCATATTCAGTCTTGCATATGTGTTATTTACACCCACCCCTGTAAGAAAAGAAGGAGGATGGTTACAAGCCAGGGCCCTGAAGAATTCCTGAAGAGGGCAGGACAGTTCAAAGAAATTTTCAGAAGCGTATTTAGAAAGTGGACAAATTCTTAGGAAACTTTCTACTGAGAAAGATAGACAGGTAACCTTGAAGTTCTGAAGGACGGTACTTAAGTTTAATTACTTTGACTTGTTTGAACAAGTAGAAAATGGACAACTCTACGGTTAAACTTCATCTCTGTTAGCTCCCCAGAACAAATAAAGCTCTCTACAATAAATAACAAAAGCTTCCATAGCTTGAATTTCCTCACATATCCCTTAAGACTGAGTGACATATAAATACTCCCATTTCAGTAAGCCTTTCCTTTCATGCCGTCTTCTTATATAGGTGTCACCTACTCCCACTGTTTTCATTCTTACTCATAGTTGTAAACATTGTGTGTGTCTCCCTATGTCTATTTCTTTGTTTTAATGCCCTTCATGCCCACTTCTTCAGTTCTTTTCTCTCTCCTGTAAGGTATATGCTGCTTGAAGAGGGCTAGTAAGAGCTGGATACCATTCTTGGCTGCAGACCACATCAACCACTGTTTGTTTTGGAAACTTGCATCTGTTTTGTTTTGGTTTGCATCTAAGCTATGTACAAGGGAAGCAGAAAACTCAAGCTATAGCTCTTTAAACTTCTTAAATCAGATCTACTTGAGCACCTTTGTGGCCAAGGGCAACACTATCACCCTAAAAGCACAGGGAGTCTGAAGATTTTTCCTGCTACATAGTACATATACATACCAATTCATTTATATAAAGACAGCCAAGAAAATCTGTTTTATTGTTTCTCTTGCCCCCTTAGTGATCTTGTTTGTTCTTAGCCAGCTTTCTCTCTTCCACTTACCCCCAGACACATATGCTCATAAAATTAAATCAAATTCAGTTCATGAAAAGAGAATGTAATATTTTGGAGTTCATTGACATAGTGGTACGATCCAAATATTATGCCATACTACATTTTTACATTCACAAGGTATCTCTAAGACTGTTAAAGGCTCAGATCCTTTTTTGTCAAGTGTATTGGGTTGCAGCTGACAGTCCTGCTTCCAAAGCGCGTAACTCCTCCAAGTTTGTTACAGTTTAACAGTGGATTAAAAAGAGCTTTTGGCACCCTACAGCTAATAAATAATGAGGTTATCATCTCTTTCAAATCAGACAGACTTTACAAAATCTATACTCTAAATGAAATACTGGAATATATAAAAATAGACATAAACTAGACTAAGGAAGAGATTTCAGAAGAAAACTTAAAAGTCAACTGAAAAAATCACTATTTGTTAAAATCTAGACAAGCAGTCTGATAAAATAATCTTAAATTGAAGTCTACTGAAAACCCTGCTGTAATCCTCCACTCTTACCTTATTTTGCTTGCTACTGTCTCTGCTGGGATACTTCCACTCAGAAGAATGCTAGAAGCAGCTCTGTTACAGCCAATTTATTGCCTGAACACATGGCAGGAAGCCAAACCTCCGAATAAAAGAAAAGTCTGACGCGGACCTAATCTTTTAGATCTGTGCATTCACTTATATACATCAATATTCTTATAGCTCTAACTACTGCGGGAATTTCAGGAGTGCTGGAAATAGGAAGAACAAACTTTTAAATGTCAGTTTCTCTAAGATGCCACAGAAGCTGTCTTCCATGGAACCGCATGCAAATTTTTAGCCAGTAGTTCTCTGTAGTGCCGGAATATATTCATAAATACTATCCTTGTATTTCACATCACTGGTATTGTTCTCGCCATCTGTCATTCCTTCCAAGGCAGATTCCAGGGCAGATGCTGGGTTTACGGTAATACAGACATGTTAAAAGTAGGAGTGTAGCCTCAGTTGCAGGGAGCTGGAAACAAACTGCTTAAACATTTACTCAGCTAATAAATGGGCTTTGCAGGAACTGCACCAGCAGCAGTAGGTGGACTGCTTGTGATACGACTGAACTTGTTTAAGCGGATGTGCTATATTTCTTTGCCCATAAAGCCCAGATAATGGGTTTTATCATACAAGAACTAGCTCTTTCATTATTGCATTTGGCATGTTCAGTTGCCTTTATCTATCTACCTACTTACGTACATTGCTGACCCTTCACCTATTGGTCCTCTCTATTCATACACATTAAATTTGTATTAATAAGTGAGCCTTCCATTTTTAAAGCAGTGAATCACACTTTTATATACCTCACCGAAATAATGAAACTCCTCTAAAAACCATGACAACTTCTTTTTTGCAAGACTTCTTTAAAAAACAAGGAGTTACTGCTTTTATCTGGAATTTGTATACTATGGCAAGAAAGTTCTATATTTAACTGTGTTTGGTTTAGGAAAAGTATTTCTCAGTTCATTAAGCCCTTGCTGGACACTGGTCTAGGTCAGCAGAAGGACTTTGTGAAAATACATATTTAATGACAAAGCAATGTGAAACTTTGAAATCTCAAGTCTTGGGCTGTGACTCAAGCCAACTGAAAAATGTGAAAAGGATTCTAAATGTAATAATGTTAAGACTGTAGTTTCATTACAGGAAAAATGAAATTAAAAATGTACAATGCAGCAAAAGCATTTTTTTTTTCTAAATAGTTTTTCAGGGGCTACACTGCGACAAGATCTGATGATGCTGCAGCAGCTGCATTTTTCAGTAAGGAGCAGATAGATCCAGGTTGCAAGATGCAGACTGCATGTCACGTGAACCGTCCTTACAGGCTGTGTCTGCTTCTGTGCCATGAGGTAACATTCCAGGTTTAAGTGACGTGTTTCTGGTCCCTACAGCCACAGCACAGAACAATTTTTTATTTTAAATGACCAACTGTATGAAAATAATAATGCAGTACATCAACACTACTGTAGATTAGCTAAATAACAACAAATGCCATCAGCAGCCACAAAAATAAACAACCTTAAACTAATTGTAATTGGTACAATCTGGGTAGATTAAGCCATGTAAATACTGAGGATGCATCCACATTGCAGCTGACCTTCCATCTTAGCCTTATTTTTGTTTAGACTGTTTAGACTGTTTACACTGTCGTTGAGGATTTCTAGATCTTAAGAGTCTTTCTAAATCTCAATCAGTAGCGGTCTTGAACAATAAATAGAGGTTTTAGTGTATAGTATCCAAAAGTTTAGTGTTGGCAGAAAGCTCAGCAATAAACCAGCTATGCAGCACCTTCCCTGACAGACACGTGCTCCCATCAGCAATAACAGCATCAAAAGCAGGAACAATCAATGGGGAATTTGTTCAGGTCCTCATGAAAAATATCAAGTTATTGTGGAGAAAGTGCTATTACAGGGGACCTCCTGCTCCACTGGAGAGGGAACTGGGGAAGGACACTCATCTGGGGAGCCCTGCACACTTCTCTGCCTGGCTGGCCACTGGGAAGAGTTTTCCATTCTCTCTGTTTCTGTATCACACACACACACAGACCCCACCCCACACTTTCTCTCTCCTTTCTGGTCCTTATGTCTCCCTTTCCCTTTCTCAGGGATAAAGTGGATAAGGAATTAGACTCAAAACTAGAGTATTTTTGACCTGACAGGTCCAAAATCTGAAAATCCTATCTTTCACATCTGTTTTAATATTTTCAGTCACTTTCACTGTAAATGTTTTGGATAGGTTTTCATCAGAATAGTAATATTTGTGATGTAACTTTTCCCTAGTGTAAATCTCGTAATACACTGGAGTCAGAATTCAAAACAACTGTTTTTATCTAATCTTTTTTCTAGTACAGTCTACTGGCTATGTTTCATTTTTGTTCCAGCTTGAGAGACTTTGAGTTGGGTTTGCTGCAAATTGTTTGCAAGGAACCTTCTGGATTGCTTATGTCCTGCTGTGTTGTCCCTCCAACAGATATTGGGGTGGTTGAAGTCCCCCATGAGGACCAGGGCTTGTGAATGTGAGGCAGCTCCTATATGTCTATAGAGGGCCTCATCCACTTGGTCTTTCTGGTTGGGTGGCCTGTAGTAGACCCCCACTGTAATGTCACCAGTCCCTGCCATCCCTTTAATCCTGACCCATAAGGTCTTAGCTGGCTCCTCATCCATCCCCAGGTGGAGCTCCATGCATTCCAGCTGGTCATTGGCATAGACAGCAACACCCCCTTCTCGTCTCCCCTGCCTGTCCTTCCTTAAAAACCTGTACCCTTCCATTCCAACACTCCAGTCATAGGAGTCATCCCACCATATCTCCATGATTCAAATGAGATCATAGCCCTGCAGGCATGCACAAGTTTCTAATTTGTCTTGTTTATTTCCCATGCTGTGTGCATTTGCACTGAGGCATTCAAGTTGGGCCCTTGATGAAGCTGATAATGTGCGCTCGCAGCCCAGAACGCCAACCACATACTGGGCTGCATCAAAGGAAGCATGGCCAGCAGGTCGAGGGAGGTGATTCTTGCCCTTTATTCCACTCTCCTGAGGGCCCGCCTGGAGTACTGCATCCAGCCCTGGGATGCCCGACATAAGAAACATATGAACCTGTTGGAGTGAATCCAGAGGAGGGCCACAAAGGTGATCAGAGGGCTGGAGCACCTCTCCTATGAAGACAGGCTGAGACAGTTGGTGTTGTTCAGCCTGGAGAAGAGAAGACTTGGGGGAGACATTATAGCAGCCTTCCAGTTCTTATAGGGACCTACAGGAAAGGTGGGGAGGGACTCTGTACCGAGGAGTATAGTAACAGGATAAGGGGCGATGGTTTTAAACTGAAAGAGGGTAGATTTAGAAAAGATATTAGGAAGAAATTCTTTACTCTGAGGGTGGTGAGACACTGGAACAGGTTGCCCAGGGAAGTTGTGGATGCCCCATCCCTGGAAGTGTTCAAGGCCAGGCTGGATGGGGCTTCGAGCAACCTGGTCTAGTGGGAGGTGTCCCTGCCCATGGCAGGGGGTTGGAACTTGATGATCTTTAAGGTCCCTTCCAACTCTAACCATTCTATGATTCTTTCACTCTTTCTCCCCCTCTTCTTTCTTGTTTGGTGTTTTTTTTTATTTTCCTAGCTTCACCATTAGAGTCGATGTATTTCAACAGCTACAGACCCTGCTAATAACTGTATCCCTATGGTTACAATGCTAGGTCCAGTCCATCACTGGACATATCTTCAAAATTTTCTTCTAATTCAAATTAGTACCTCATATTAAATTTTCTTTAAAGGCAATAGCTTTTAGTAAACAGTCATATTGAGAAAAATGTCAACAAAATTACTATAAAATTAGTTTTAGTATAATTACTAGTTTCTGAACTATTTCTATTGCAAAGCTTTGTAACCAAAGTTCTTGTAAAAGCCTGTTACAACTTTTCATTATAATTTATGTTATTCTGCCAGGTAGTGCTTAATTTTTTACTGTTGCCCAAGGGAGTCATGAAAATGCTCTTTTCCGTGATTCTGTATCCTGCTTTGGCAGGGGAGTTGGACTAGATGATTTCTAGAGGTCCCTTCCAACTCTGAAGATTCTGTGATTCCATGACAACAGCCTAGTACCTAAGCATTATCTGCATTAATAAGATATATGGCGATGTAGGATGATCGCATGGAAAGTAACAAGGAAAACAAGAGCCTAAAAATGGGTTGTTTTTTTTTTTTTCTTAGGTAAAAGGGTATCGATCTGCAAAAAGCCAATATTTGCAGCAATGAGAAGAATGAAGTTTCCTGTTTCCCCATACTATTGCATGAATAATCTTGATTATACAGTAAACACCAGCAACTGCATTTTATCAGCCAGTTAATTTGCAAACAATTTGCAGCAAACCCAACTCAAAGTCTCTCAAGCTGGAACAAAAATGAAACATAGTCAGTGGACTGTACTAGAAAAAAGATTAGATAAAAACAGTTGTTTTGAATTCTGACTCCAGTGTATTACGAGATTTACACTAGGGAAAAGTTACATCACAAATATTACTATTCTGATGAAAACCTATCCAAAACATTTACAGTGAAAGTGACTGAAAACATTAAAACAGATGTGAAATATAGGATTTTCAGATTTTGGATCTGTCAGGTCAAAAATACTCTAGTTTTTAATCCAGAGCTTCTAGTCTAAAATCTAGTGACCTACTATTACAGAATACATATTATATTTTCATTATAACTGAACATATATTATTATTTGTATGAGGAGTTCCTGTTTTTCTTCACATTGAGGTCTTTCTCCCCCAAAGGCATGAAGATACCAAACAACATATTTAGCAGCTTACTGAACAAACTGACATGGCAATCTATCAACACATCTTTTTCTTGGAAACTGCAAGGTTTTTTAATATTCCAAGAACACTTTAACATGTGCATGTAACAGTCAACTTTATCCTCCTTCACATCCTGTTTACAAGGCATACCAAAGACGTGGACTAAACTGAGGCTACTCTAGCTTATCTATTGCTTCCAGCACTTCCAAACTGTCATTAAATAATTCTGTTCTACCATACAGTGAAGCTTTCTACTACTCATAACTGTGGGCATTTATTTAAACCTCCATGTGTTTCTGTATGCAACAGTAGACTAAGGACTTAGTAACACCTATGCTGACCACCACTTGAAGTCTGCCATCCTTTGAGAAACCTCTGTTCTTAAAATCACACACAAAAGTGAGAAACGATGCTGTAAAAATGGAAGCTATTTCTGCTCCAATGCCATTTTACTATTTTTTAACATTTCTCAAAGTCTACAGTTCTTACACCAAATGTCACTGCAGTTGTTTTTTACTCATTATGGGTTACATCATTTTTGATGCTTCCCAGAATAACAGAAGGATGACATCTCTTGAACTTGAGATCACAAAAGATGAGCATTCTTCACCCTCTAGGGAACACAGGTCCACAGAAGGGGTTCAGCAAAAGTGGTCCAATGCACAGTAATATGCTGCGACACCCAACGGTGTTATAAGCCATATGCTTTCATTGCATACAGAGGAAAACCTGGAGGCTGTCAGCACATGTCCTTGCACTACAGTAGCTTCTCTCTCTCACATGCAAAATTGAGTCACATTAACTTTGGCTTTAGCCCTTGTATTCTAAAGGAGAGTAGGGTTAAATTCAAAAGAGAGTGGGAGTGACACAATATAAAGGGACATTGCAGAAGTTTACATTTTCATATTAAACACAAAGGGAGGCCATGCTGTATCTTTAATAAGAGATCAGTTCTTCTTCTTTTCTTTAGTTGTCTTTATTTTAATGGGGTTTTTCAATGAGGCACAATGAAGACTTATCTTCACTAGAGAAGGATCCAGTCAGGGAACATTTAAACAAACTGGATGTTAACCAGCCCTTTGAACTTAACAGAGTGCACCCACAAGTGCTGAGGGCGCTGGCCAATATTACTGCAAGAACACTCTCGGTTTTCTCTGAAAAGTCACGGCAACTGGGAGAGGTTCCTAAAGACTGGAAGACAGAAAATGCTGCTCCTATCTCCAAGCAGGACAGGAAGAAGGATCATGGGAAGTACTGACCAGTCAGCTTCACCTTGATCCCAGAGAAGGTAAAACAAATAATACTAGAAACCATTTCTACACTATACAAAGGAGAAGGGACTGGGAGTAATCAGCATGAATTCATGAAAGGTAAATCATGTCTGATGAATCTGATAGTGTTCTGTGATGAGATGACTGGCACAGTGGATCACAGGAGAGCAGTGGATGCTGTTTATCTTGACTTTAGTAAGATTTTTGATAGTATTCCATTGCATACCTACTGAAAAACTGATGAAATATGGACTAGGTATGTGGTCAGTGAGGTGGGTTTAAAACTGGTGCCAGGCTTAAAAGGTTGTAACCAGTGGCATGAAGTCTACTTTGGAGGCCAGTCACCCATTGTGTACCCCAGGGCTGACACAGGGGCTAGTACTGTTTAACATCTTCCTTAATGATCTAGATGATGGGGCAGTGTTCTCCCTCAGGAAGCTTGCAAACAACTCAGAATTGGGAGGATCGGTTGATACACCACATGCTGCCACTCAGAGGGAGGTTGACGAGCTGGAGAAACGGGCTGACAGGAACTTCATGAAGTTCAACAAAGGGAAATGCAAAGTGCTGC
The DNA here is from genome assembly GCF_965231255.1 of Vanellus vanellus. Taxonomy (NCBI): domain Eukaryota; kingdom Metazoa; phylum Chordata; class Aves; order Charadriiformes; family Charadriidae; genus Vanellus; species Vanellus vanellus. The sequence goes on from NC_138908.1 coordinate 57,071,704, forward strand.
ACCTGGGGAGGAATGACACCCCACACCAGCACAGCCTTGGGGCTGATTGATTGGAAAGCAGCTTGGCAGAACTGGAACAGATTGTCTGAAGAGGTGGTGGAGCCTCCATCCTTGAAGATACTGAAAACCCAACTGAACAAGGTCCTGAGCAAGCTGTTCTAGTTGCCCCTGCTTTGAGCATCGAGGCAGAGACGCAACAGACCTCCAGAGGCTATTTCAACCTCACCTATCCTGTCACTCTGTGAAATGAATATTAAGAAACAAATTAATTATTTATATTGATTCATTCACTTATTTGTTCTGACTTTTTCTAAGTCTACTATTTTGAAATAATTGTGTTTTTTCTTTGAATGTAGAGTCAAAACAGATATACAGAAGAAATGTGGTTGGATGAGACTGAAGACTGTTACATTTTAACCAAATTTTACTGATGGATTCCTACAGCTTTGAGAAAACACTCCAGAACAAGCATCAGTACTTGTAGTTACCTAGAAATACAGATCATCCTTTTAATTTACACTTTTCAAGTATTGCTTGGTCTTTCTGCTGTTCTTCATTGATGGACCAGTACAGCAGGATACAAGTGTTATCTTGTACGTGTTTTCAATGTGTAAGGTGACTAATCACTGACACAGCTTCTTTTGTTTGACACCACCCACCAGGCACAGCGATATACAATGCATACTGTCTAATTGTTCATACTGTGAACATATTTGGAGGAGTTCTTTTTTTTTCCCCTGCCTGAAATAGGCATTCATATCTGGGTGACTGCAGTTTTAGCCCTGCCCCGTGATTTGTCTGTGGGAATTTGGTAGATAACAGGTTAGCAACGCTGATGACCGCTTATCTCCTGTGCAGGCCCTGTGGAGGGGAGAGCCGACAGGCCGGTGTGAGAAAAAGCTGAAGGAGGGAGTCTTGTGACAGCAGGACGGCCCTTTTTTGGCTCAAAGTCGCAAGACTGAAGGCATAAGCAGCTAAACAGCTTCAGCACAGAATCTTGAAGGCCGTGGTGCCCGGAGTGAGACCTTTTGCTTAATTATCTGTGAAATTAATATTAAAGTTGACACTCTTAAGTATGATAATGAGCAAAAAGAAGAACATGCTAAACATATGACTATAGCACCTGACTCTCCACCCAAATCATGCTAAAACATCACCCCAGGGAAGGGACCAGATAAGGTTAGGCTATAAAGGGCAATACGGAGGGTACCTGGATATACACGTATACACACACATATATACAATTCCAAGGAAGAAGAAACTTGACACCTAAAAGAGACAGTCAACGGGCTGTGCTCCTCTACCAAGACAGGGATGCCTTCTTGGTAAGCATTGCACCTTCACCTCTTGGTGAAAGGACTCCCAGGATAGCATTTATTCATTTACTCATTTGTTCATTTACTCATTTATTTTGCTAGCATTATTGTAGTGTATTAGTGCTACTGCATCTAGTGCATTTATCAATGGCAATTCTGACTCTGTTATACCTGTTGCTTCAATAAATCATTTTATCATTTCAGCTTTGCTAACTATCTCAACAAAAGTCTTTTGGGGGGCAAACATTGAACTGTTTCAGCAACGGCCTTTAGCGGCGCTCTGAAACAGGAAATAATATATTTTTACAGCTTTGCAATGCTGTCACAGTGAAAGCCCTTTGGCAGGATCTGAGACAGGCAAATGCTGAGTTGTCTTAGAGCCCTCAGCTCTGAAACAGAAACAAAACTAACACCCTTTTAATGCGATAGCGTCTTCCCAGATACTGTAGAACACGGTCAATACAGACAATGATTATAAAGGAACCCAACGGGCAGTGAATGGAGCAAATCATCTAATCATTGCCTCTTCTGTGTACTATTATGTCCCTATCCTGCCTTTCTCAAAGTCTCTCTTTACTATTGAAATTACATCCTTGTATTTTTTCTCCACTCTTCAGCAATGGGAAAGGGAAATAACTGCCATTTCTATAATACCAGAACAATGAAAAACAAATTTCAGCTCTGCAATTAGACATAGTAAATTATAATTGCAAAACCTTTCACATAAATAAATGTTAAGTCTGTATGAAGCAATTTTGTGGTTGCCTTTCTTCTGTTGCACAATTACAGAGAGAAGAGTAAAAATGTACAACACTGGAAATTACTAAGTTTCTGTTACCCTGATTTTCTAAGGAACTGATGCTTATGCAGTTGTGCTGTCTGGTTGTCTGTCCTTCTCCAATCACTTTTGAACCTGCGGGATAATTTTGACCAAGTTTGGCAAGGGCATGGAAGGAGGAAGCTTAGCTGAAAAAAATACACATTCTCTCAAGTTTCGCGAACATCAGCAACTGGACAGCAGACAGACACACATTGCTGAATGAAAAACTGCAGCCTGATCACAACAGTTATCCTTCTCTTTGGTTAAGGTTCTAGTTATCAGGCAGTGAATGGAGCAAATGTTTTAGTCATGTACTGGACAGCCAGAACATATATTAGCTGTATGTAGTGGCTGTCCAGCTGTCTGGGTGCAGCAGAGTAAATGACAACCCACAGTGGATCTCAGCACTGGAGTTTATTTCAGAACCGAAGAGATTAGAGCTTTTACCTTACTTGATTATTCAGCACAATCACTCAGTCATGTCTTGTTCCTAGGTCTCAACTTGTCTCCTCTGCAGGAAGTTCCCTGCTGGTCTGGGAAGGCTGAGAAGAAAATCATGTTGGTTCCTGCTGTGACACCTCCTGCAGCCTCCAATCTTGGGCATTCTCGGCCAAGCTCCCTGGCCATCCCACAGCATTCATCTCCGCACAGCTGTCTGATCTCCAGGATCTTCACCACTTCCAGGACCTTTCCTCCAACAGGATTTCACCTTTCTGGGCCCCTTTCCACTTTATGAGACCACTTCTATTCAGGGACCCCTCTTTTTGGAGCCAGCTCCTCTTTCCAGGTCCCCAAGCACTCAGTTTTCTAAATCCAGATAGTCTATGTGCAGAACGACAGTCCATCAGTCTAATCAGAAGTAACTAGTTCACGCAGTGGACTTCAAAGGCAAACTGGAATAAAAAAAAAAACAACACATTTCTTCAATTGCTTCATTCCTTCTCTAGTTCTACAAAGACAGCATAGCAGAGTTTCTAATCATAACATGTCATATTAAAAAAATGCAATATTTATTCATGGTCTTTGTAAGAGAATGGATTTTCGATGCATTGCAACACGTAAAATTTTACTTCTGCTTTACTTTAAGTTGCTGAGGATAACTTATTTTAGGAAGAACTGTAGTTTTTAATCACCATTTGCTGCAGATCTTACAGGATTGAGAACTCAAAAAAGGGGGTATGGCTCTAAAGTGTAAAATTCAAGGATGCTTTCTCTGTTTTCTGTCAGCTTGTATATCTAATCAGCAACAAGAACAGCATTAGCAATAAAAAGTAGTACTGTATCCCTAAATGGAAGGAAGATCTAAGTAATAGTGGTGGGACATCTGAGAGGATGAAAAAGACCAGCAAAATAACTCATCTGGAACATTTCAAAGATTTATTATTTTCTTCACATGCCAAAGAATCTGTTCCCCAAGAATTTTTGTGCTGTTGACAAAAAGGAAACTTCAGGCGGTAGATCCTCAAATGAAACAACTTTTACAGTGTTTTCTGGAGTTGGTGTTGGTTTTATTTAACAGCATGTGTTTATTTGATCACATGGTTTAACTGTTTCTGCTGGGAATGCTAATTCAGTCACCTCACAGAAGAGCTCCAAGGACCCTTAATGTGGGCTGTCTTATATGTCACTGTGGGGTTCACATCAGTAGCAGAAAATTGAATTTTGGACCCCTGGGTTTAATGTATGAACAGCAGAAGCTGTTCATTAACATAAAGAAGCAGAATGAAGGCAACAGTAAGATAATCAGTCACTATTTATGATACTGCCAGGAGAAGAAAATGGTACACTGAGTGGATGTGTGGTATATAAAGAACAGATTTTTTTTCTGATATGAGGAGCATAACCTGAAGTTGAAGGTGGAAGATACTTTTTGATCTGCCTTTAATGCTCCAGAAGCAAACAGATAATATTATTTCAAGGTTCAGAAAGTGCAGGGCTTCATAGAATCATAGAATGATTTAGGTTGGATTTTACCCTTCTTCCTAAACACTGTTTCTGTACTGCTGCTGCAGAGATCATCCTTCTTTTTTCATAACATCATAGAACACTTCAGGTTGGAAGGGACATTAAAGATCATCTAATTGCAAGCCCACTGCCATGGGTGGGACACCTCCCACTAGACCAGGTTGCTCAAAGCCCCATCCAACCTGGCCTTGAACACTTCCAGGGATAGGGTATCCATGACTTCCCTGGGCAACCTGTTCCAGTGCCTCACCATCCTCAGAGTGAATATTTTTTTCCTAATATCTTTTCTAAATCTACCCTCTTCCAGCTTAAAGCCATTACATCTCATCCTATCACTACATACCCTTATAAAAAGTCCCTCTCCAGCTTTCTTGTAGGTGCCCTTCAGATACTGGAAGGCTGCTATAAGGTCTCCCCAGAGTTTCTCTTCTCCAGGCTGAACAACACCAACTCTCTCAGCCCTCTGATCATCTTCGTAGCCCTCCTCTGGACTTGCTCCAACAGGTCCATGTCATTCTTATGTTGAGGGTTCCAGAGCTGGATGCAATATTCCAGGCAGGGTCTCATGAGAGCGGAGTAGAGGGGCAGAATCACCCCCCTCGACCTGCTAGCCACATTTCTTCTGATGCAGCCCAGGATACAGTTGGCATTCTGGGCTGTGATAGCACATTGCCAGCTCATGTTGAGCTTCTCATCAATCATCACCCCCAGGTCCTTCTCCTCAGGGTTGCTCCCAATCCATTCTCCACCCAGCCTGTATTTGTGCATGGGATTGCCCGAGCCCATGTGCAGGCCTTGCACTTGGCCTTGTTGAACTTCATGAGGTTTGCACAGCCTCTCCAGCCTGTCCAGGTCCCTCTGGATGGCATCCCTTCCTTCCAGCATGCCGACTGCTCCACACAGCTTGGTGTCATCGGCAAACTTGCAGAGGGTGCACTTGATCCCACCTTCCATGTCACCAACAAAGATGTTAAACAACACCGGTCCCAGTACCGACCCTAGAGGAACATCACTTGTCACTGCTCGCCCCTTGGACATGGAGGTGTTGGCTGCACTGGAACAGGCTGCCCAGGGAGGTTGTGGTGTCCCCTTCTCTGGAGATTTTCAAGACCCGCCTGGATGCAGTCCTGAGTAATGTGCTCTGGGCAATCCTGCTTTAGCAGGGGAGTTGGACTAGATGATCTCTAGAGGTCCCTTCCAACTCTGAAAACTCCGTGATTCCGTGATCCAGCCAGTTCCTTATCCACCAAGTGGTCCATCAGTCAAATCTATGTCTCTCCAATTTAGAGACGCAGATGTCGCGCAGAACAGTGTCAAATGCTTTGCACAAGTCCAGGTAGATGATATCAGTTGCTCTTCCCTTGTCCGCCAGTACTGTAACCCCATTGTAGAAGGCCACCAAATTTGTCAGGCATGACTTGCCCTTAGTAAAGCCATGTTAGGTGTCACAAACCAACTCCTTATTTTGTATGTGCCTTAGCATACTTTCCAGAGGATCTGCTCCATGATCTTGCCAGGCACAGAGGTGAGACTGACTTGCCTGTAGTTCCCCAGGTCTTCCTTTTTTCTCTTTTTGAAAATGGGGGTTATGTTTCCCCTTTTCCAGTCAGTGGGAATTTCACCCGACTGCCACAACTTCTCACATATGATGGATAGCGTCTTGGCCACTTCATCTGCCAGTTCCCTCAGGACCCACAGATGAATCTCATCAAGTCCCATAGACTTGTGCATCTTTAGGTTCCTTCAGTTGGTCTCGAACCTGGTCTTCTCCGACAGTGGGCAGTACCTCATTCTTCCAGTCCCTGCCTTTGCTTTCTTCATCCCACATCCTCAAACAGGCAGCTTCTGACCTGTTAGGACCCAACTTTTCAGTGTCCTGTCACACATATTATAATTCTGCTAGCCTAAATGAGTCTTTGAGAGTGGTGGAATAGTGATACCTTCCTTCACAAAAATGCTTTAGTCCTCTTGAAAAGGTTAGGATAGACAACAACTTGAGCTACAGGGCCTTTCGTTTAGAGGTTAAAAGTTTTTTAAAAAACATTTTACACATTTTCTGACAATTATGTATAAATCTGTGAGAATGCATGTATAATCTGTTGTTAAATAGAGACAATGGCCACAAGTAGCTCAAGGAGTTAAAACTTTTGGGTTTTGGCTAGTAGTTCACCTTCGTCTGTATAATATTTGTAGCCACTAGCTGTGCCTCTATGGTCTAATAACACTGCTTTCAGGTTGAGAGCAAATGTAAAGGCAATGTATCAGGTTAGGGCACACTCTAAAAACCTTAGAATAATATCCAAATCAAGTTTCAGGAAAAGAGTAAATATTTATATTGTCGATGGGTGTCTGTAGAAATTGTGGATGCTTCCATGGTCGGCCTAAAATACTCTCTTAACTTTAGATCCTTGAATTTGACCTCTATGACTCGCTGAGGTTCCCTCAACTAACAATCATACCATAGGTAGAGGATACTGGTCATGTCTGACAGTTTTCTCTATTGCTTTACAAGATCATTCTGTCCCTTGTGAACTGTATAGGGAAGATTATTCTTTCCCAAGCATATCTCATATTTCGCGCTCATGATATACCTTTATTCACTTGACATTTGCACCTTTCCCTGAACACCTCAGATACTGGATATCGCTATAATTGCAAAATTTCTTGCCATCTTTGTGATAACATGAAGGCAGAGGGGCTCATTTAGTGTAACATTCTGTCTTAGAGAAGAGCATGCAGATGCCCATTTGCAATTGTTTTTTATGGTTAAAAAATATGTAAATCTATATCATAACATTTTACAAATTTGTGTATCTAATTCAGATGTATGGAGAGAAATTAGAATAAGCCTCATTGAAGTGTTAAATTTATCAGCTCTATTTATTCTGAACAACATTTTTTCTGATATGTGGGTCATAGTTCCTATTACTAATACTGAATGTGGTAAAACACAACTCCATCTTATCACTGTTACATATTTTCTAAAGTTTGTTTGGTTTTGCTTCAGCAGTTGTACCCTGGTTACATTGAAATGGAGTACTACCTCTAACTTCAAGCAGGAATGGGATATGGGTTTTATTCAACAGTGCACTCGTGTGGCAAGAATTAGAAAGTACATAGATAGTATATTATGCGATTGGTTAAATGCAATATATTTTTTCATTACAGATGACAAAATAACACAGAAAAGTTTTAGTAGATAGATAATTCCTTTCAGGTCCTTTTTTTTTCACTCTTTTATCCTACTTTGATTGCTTACTTAGAAAAGTATCTCCTTTCAAATATTTCAGTGAAACAAGTCACAGCTCCCAATAAAGGATATTATCATCCTTGGTATTATGTGGCCCCATTCTTCACTGTAAATTTAATTTCAGAGGGTAATCTTGATATATGTATTTCTTTCATCACCATAGACTAAACGATCTGTTTTCTAAGGCAGTCCCAAATATAGCTGAGATGTTATCACACCAAAATCTATGGACTCAGGTACTAGTTATGAATTGTATGCAGAATTCTGACCACAAGTGCTTACAGCCTCATGGCAAGCCCAGATGTACAGCAAGAAGTAACAACTTTTATTAAGCTACCTGGTATTGTTGAACAAAATAGAAAAAAACTTACTGGCAAACAAGTCCTTTTTCAAATAAAAAAAAAACAACGTGGAGTTTAAAGCTAAACATATGTTGAAAACAACTGCTCTTATTTACTTAGATAGGCAGCATATGATATAACCATCCATGTGATCTCAGTCATGATTTGCTGGAGAAACCTACAAAACACTTTCAAAGGACGAGCATTGAAGTAAAATTCTAACTTTCTGGAATACAAAAAAGGTGGGAAAAGGATACTGGCTTTGTATTTCATTATCGTCTCCCCATCACAAAGCTGCATATTCCAGAGACTACAAGGTTTTTCTCTTTCATTAAGAAGACGGACACATCAAAGAAATCATAATAGGCACCTGTACACTGAGAGCTTTTTGGCAGCTGGAGAGATAGTAACTGGTTAGCTGACACAAGTCAGATCAACTTTACTATTGCCATTTCTAGTCTTTGTGAAGTTGTACTTCAGGAAGAAAGAAGCCATTTGGAGCACACCTCCCACATTTTGGGCAATCACAAGCAGGTGTAGATCAGTATAATGTAAGTGTTAGAGAGCAGAAGGTTGGCCGAGAGCAGAGAGACACAGCAAGGCACACAGGGCAGAGCACTCACTAACAAGAGCTGCAGTACCGCAGCATCTGAGCAAGAAAAACAGGACTTATCATTGCCTGTGTCTTCCAACGGTACATGTTTGGTCCAACTGAAACAGATGGACTTTCTATAGTCTTCCAAGGCTTTCTTTCACTTTGTCATTTCCCATGGCTAAAAGACTTCTTGCAAAGTGTCTGGGTGCCCACAGGTCCTGCAGCAAGGAGGCTGCAAGCAACACATACCTCAATGGGGCTGGAATACAGAAGGACATTCACAGTCCTGAAGAAATAAAAAGCCTTATTTTGAAGATTACTAGAGAGTTGATCCTCGTTAATCCAGGGCAGGCCTGATCTCAAGACTTGTGAAGAATCATAAATTGCCTAGGTTGGAAGGGACCTTTAAGATCATCAGGTCCAACCATCAACCTTACACTGCCAAAACCACCACTAAACCCCGAAGTCGACCTGTTCTGTCAAGTAACAGGTGATAGGACACGAGGAAATGGCTTCAAATTGTACCAAAGGAAGTTTAGATTGGATATTAGGAAAAATTTCTTTACTGAAATGGTCATCAGGCATTGGAATGCGTTACCCAGGGCAGTAGTGGAGTCCCGATCCCTGGAAGTATTTAAGGATTGTGTAGATATAGTGCTTAGGGACATGGTTTAGTGGTGGGATTGTCAGTGTTAGGTTAATGATTGGACTAGACGATCTTACAGGTCTTTTCCAATCTAGGAGATTCCCTGATTCTGTGGTTCTGTAAACCATGTCCCTAAGCACCACACCTAACCATCTTTTAAATACCTCCAGGGATGGTGACACCACAACTTCCCAGGGCAGCCTGTTCCAATGCTTAATAATGCTGCCGGTGAAGAACTTTTTTCTAATATCCATCCTAAACCTACCTTGGCACAACTTGAGGCCATTTCTTCTTGTCCCATCACTTGTTCCTAGTGAGACGAGGTCGACCCCCACCTCTCTACAACCTGCTTTCTGGTAGTTGTAGAAAGTGATAAGGTCTCCCCTCAGCTTCCTTTTCTCCAGGCTAAAGAACCCCAGTTCCCTCAGCCACTCCTCATAAGACTTGTTCTCCAGACCCCTCACCAGCCTCATTGACCTTCTCTGAACACGTTCCAGCACCTCAATGTCTTTCTTGTATTGAGGGGCCCAAAACTGAACATAGTACTCGAGGTGGGGCCTCACCAGTGCTGAGTACAGGGGAACGATCACTTCCCTAGTCCTGCTGACCACACTATTCCTGATACAGTCTGGGATGCCATTGGCCTTCTTGGCCACCTGGGCACACTGCTGGCTTATATTCAGCTGGCTGTCAACCAACACCCCCAGGTTGTTCTCTGCCAGGCAGCTTTCCAGCCATTCATCCCCAAGCTTGTAGTGCTGCATGAGGTTGTTAAGACCCATGGCTTTATGTGTTGTTGGGCCAAGGATTGAAGGAAGGAGGGCAGCACCTGCTTGAGTGTCCTGTGGGAAGAGGCCTAAGAGTCCTACTTGGGTGAATTTTCCCATCTGATTGATCCAGCAGTACCAGAAAGCGAGTGGTGCTGGCCAAACATGCAAAAGCCACAAAGCTGCTAAAATAGCTGCTAGCCTAATCTACTTTTGTTTAATTTATACTAGAAATTCCCACTGTAACTTGGTGTCATGGTTTAGCCCCATCCGGCAACAAAGAACCACGCAGTCTTTCACTCACATCCCCCACAGCAGCGGGATGGGGGGGGGGAATTGGAACAAAAAGGCAAAAGTCATAGGTTGAGATAAAGGCAGTTTAACAGAACAGCAAAGGAAATGTGAAAACGACAACAATAATACTGATAGAGGAATATACAAAACACGATTAATGTACCACTGCTCCCCTACCAGAAGCTGAACCCACTCCCAAGCCTTGATTTCTGCCTCCTCCCCCAGCAAGCTCCCCCAGCTATATACTGGGCATGGCGTCACATGGTATCTAATACGCCTTTGGCTAGTTTGGAATAGCTGATCCGGCTGTGTCCCATGCCAGCTCCTGGGTGAAAATGAACCCTATGCCCACCAGAACCAGGACACCTGGCTGGCTGCTTTCCATCATCTTAAATCAGGCTTTTTGATTTAATTTCCATATACTTTGCAGGAAGCCTTCCACACTTCTGTCCCCCTGATAACGACCCTCCACCTTCATCTTAGAGTGGGAATTAGACAATCTGAACACTCTTCCTGAGATAAGTTATCAAAGAAATGTCCTGGTGTGAGATAAAACAGAAACAATTTGCTGTTCAGTAACTTCACTTTTTAGCTACACCTCTTCTAACTACTAAATTAACAGCATATTGTGCAGAAACTGCTCACTTTCAGAGTGGTAACACCTGTTTATAGCTGATGCCCAGGCATGGTATGCAGAGAAACTCTTGCTTATACTTATTGCTATGACACCCAAGGCCAGATAACTTGGGTATCTGCCCCATTGCAGGGTCGGAAGCAGAAAAGCGTAGAGGGGTCACACCTGTGGTCAGGAGCGGACAGGACAGGTGACCCAAAACTGACCAACAGGGTACTCCACCCCATCTGCCTCATGCTCAGTATAAAAGCTGAGGGATCAAAGGGTCAGCCTCTTTCTTCAATGGCCGACATCTGAGGAGAACTCTGTCTGTTCATCTGCCTTTGATCCCAATCCTAAATCTAGATCCAGAATCCAGTTCCCGTCCATCACTGAGTCCAGTCTGGGACAAGTTGGTGACATGACTGTCATCCTGGGAGCTTGATATGGTTTTGTATATATTTCATTATTTCCTTATTTTATTATTAATATTTTCATTAAAGTAGTTTAGTTCCTTCGAAACTCATAAGTGTCTCTCTCTCTCTCTCCTGCCCCTGTTTGAAGAGGGGTAGGAGGGGAGTATCTGTTGTTCCATCCCTCCAGTAGCTAGTACAGCCCAAACCTTGATGCAAGACAACAATCCCTCTGTTTTGCACCAGGACACGGTGGTCCGTTATGGTCCCAGCAAGAAAGGCATTCAGACTCTGCAAATAATCATTTCAAATGCAATTGATTAGAGTTAACACCAAAAAGAAATAGAGAACTGTTATCGTACAGCATTACAGATGCTCCAAACCATGAGTAGTGCAGCATCAAATGGGCCTCTGACCAGGGCATACCGTGAAGAACCTGTCTGTGGAAGGGCTACCCCATTGTGGTCATTCAAGCCAGTAGAGGATTTTCTTGAAAGAAAACAACTCTATTCATCATTTCTATTGTCAAACAGAAAGGATATTCACATGATAACTTCTTGCTGTACTTTTAGATAGAGGCAAAATCACACAGGTGGTGTAATCACCAGAACAACACAGGAGCTGCCTGCTGGCTCTTCTAACAGCGAGCTGGCTGAGGTTATCCTGTGGCCGTGGGATACGCACAGCACAGCACAGGCCTGAAGGTCACGCTATACAAGGCTACACTCAGGGGAACTGTTGCATGGACCACTAAGGCCTCAAGGCACAATGGTCCTCCAGGCAGGATCACTTCCCTCCAACATGGAGGCATGCTGCAGCCTCTGCTCCAGTATCACCCTCTGCACACCGAGGTGTCTGACCTCATTTCTTTGGAGTATGCAATTTGAGAGGACGTTTTAGAGGATTAAAACCAGGCTGCTATGATATCAGTAAGTGATCAGGAGAGATAGCAGGACCTCAGGGATCAACCTTTGTGCGTAGGCTGTACCACGGCTTTGTAGGCTTAAGTTAGAAAACGGAGCTAGAGGGAGGATTTTGTTAACCTTGTGGGTCCCAAACATCTGTCCTATAGGCAAAGCTTGCAGGAGCATAGCACCGTGAGCGGGGTACCACACCTGCGGCCTCTGCTCAGGCCCCTTCCACAAAAACAGCTTGACAGAAGCATTTATGAAAGCTGTCGGTGACCAATCAGGGATGAAGTGGACCAAAATTTCCTGGTGTCCTTAGAATGGGAAAGTGCTGTAACAACAGGGGAGTAGTTCTACACGTCTTTATGTTGCAAAGTTGGACTTATTCCCATCAAGATGGTGACACGCACAGCATCTGTGGAGTGATCTCTGCAGAAAGCTACCTTGCACTCACAGATCACCAACTCCTCGGGTAAGCTCTTCAGCGGGTACAACCAAACGCTTCTGCAAACTTCCTCACTTTAACCACCGAATCCCTCTAATAGCACACCTACACACACACCCACCCCTACACACACACCCCTACACACACACACACAGACACGCAGACACCCACCACACACACACACACACCCCTGCACACACACAGACACAGACACGCAGACACGCACACCCACGCACGCACACACACCCCCACACACACCCCACCCTCCGCCTCGTGTGGCGCAGGCGCTCTCGGCCTCCCGCGCCCCGCCCCGCCCCGCCCCGCCCCGCCCCGAGCCGGGCGCCCGCTGATGACGCCGCCTCACCTGGGCGTCCAAAACAGCCTGCGCGCCGTCGCAGACCGGGCGCATGCGCGCTAGGTGGGGTGCCGGGTCCCTTTCTCTCGTCCCTCTCCGCCGCGCCCCCTCCCTTCCCCAGCCCCGCACGCGCCAGACCGTTAACTGACACTGCTACCCGCCGCCACTGGGGCGGTCCCGCCGCGCTGTGAGGCGAGGAGGGGAAGCGCTCGGCGCGCAGACGGGGGGCGGCCAAGCTCGGGGACGGCACCCGCCGGCCGCCGTCTCCTCCTCCTCCTCCCGTCAGGAGAGGGGAGGCGGGCGAGCGGAGGAGGGGAGACCGCATCACGGCAAAGGCGGAGGGGGCGGTGGCGGGGGGGGGGGGGGGGGACGAGGCCGGCGGGATGCGGGAGGAGGGATGCGCCGCTGCCCGCCGCCCGGGGCGGCCCCTGAGGGCGAGGGCGCGGTCCCCGGGCAGGCGGGGCCATACGGAGGCCCTGGCGCACCAGCGGGAGGCCAAGGGAGGCTGGCGCCGGGGAGAGGCGGGCCGAGCCGGCGGCCAGCCGCTGCCTTCTCCGCGGCAGCCGCGGCCCACCCCGCCTTCCCTCCCCCCCCTTTCCCCGCGGCTGGGGGCAGGGCTGAGGCCGTCGCGGGGGAGCGTGGCGAGGGACTGAATCGTGTCTCTGTGCATAGGTGAGCCCGACGTTGATTCGGCGGCTGGGCGAGGGGAGCGCGGCGGTCCCTAGCTGATGCTGAAGAGCCGGCCCGGGGCCGGCAGCCCCCCTGGAGCCGGCGAGGCCCTGTGCTTGCGCGGGGTGGGAGACATGGACTCAGCAGAGCCCACGGGCGGAGACTTGTCGGCCGATCAGCCCGCAGCTAGCCGCCTTCGGTGCGGGGAGGAGGAGCCGGACAAGGAGGGCGATGATGCGGGAGGGAAGAGCGGCGGCTGTTCCTGGGAGCAGAGCCTGAACCCCGAGCTGCAGCAGGCATACCGCATCTTGCGCGAGTTTCTCATGGAGAAGTACCGACCGCTGACAGCACCGTTTTTGAAGCCCCTCGCGGATCAGGCATCCGTCAGGGAAGAAGGAGCAGGCTCCCTCTCGGGTCGTAACAGCAGTCACTCCTTTCAGCAGTCGCCAGCTGGAATGTGGCTGTTGAAGATGGAAGAGAAATTTTCCAGTGGGCAGTACACAGGAATAGCAGATTTCGTGGGTGACTTCCGGCTAATGCTGGAGACATGTTACCGGCTGCATGGTGTAGATCACTGGCTCTCCAAACAGGCCCAGAAGCTGGAAATGATGCTGGAACAGAAACTAGCGCTGCTGTCCCGGTAGGTGTATAAAACTATAGGGGCCCTGCCAGATGCTGTTTACTTAAATTAGAATGGGAGGGTGTCTTTCTTCATCTAAAAGATACCGTTTGAATGTTTTATGTAAAAACCCACAATAAAACACACTTGAGTGGTTCCCGTTTGAATAGTTCCCATTCAAGTCCTTGAACTCTCAATACTTCCATGAATAGAACATTTCCTACTGGGAACTATCCAAATCTGAGTTCAAAATGCTTTGGAGATTCCAAACCCAAAAATACCAAAATGCAAAATAGGGTACAACATTTCCTGGCTAAGATTTTCCTTCTGAAAGAAGGCTTTTATGAACATGGGAGGCACACTTGTTTAGACAAGATGTCAAATGCTCCTTTCTTTATTTTATGCTGTCAAAAGCAAGTGAAACTACCCAAACTCTGTATAAATAACTGCTCTTTAAAATTGTGACTTTTACGGTCTGTGAAATTTTTACTGTCTTTAGAATAAGGAGGAATAAAATCTTCAGCCAAAGTACCTGCTTTGAAATGGGTCATCTAATGTCAGAATATTTTTTGATAACCATAAAATGAAAGGTAATACTTGGCGTATTATAGTCTTGACTGGCAAAATGGAAATTGTGATATGTTTAAATAGAAGTCCATGGCAGGAACTTGTTTATCAGCCAAAGCAGCTGAAGCATAGAAAGCTGTCAAGCTATACAGTGGAAATCCCAGCTTAAATCACAACTGAAATACGTCCTTTCTCATAAGTCTGACATAGGCTTGGTTTTGTCATATTCAGAAAACCATGGTGGCTTCTTACAGTGGAAGGTCCATCAGTCTTCTGAGCAGCATAGTATTTTTCATGTAAAAACCAAGAGGATTTTTTGGCAAAGGGTGAAGGTGAAGAAGGAACAGTATTAGGAAATGTGTAAAGCTGTGCATGTCTGTCAAACTTAAACTTGCTAGTGACACAGAGCATTAACTGCCAGCTCGTAAGAACAACCTTGCTTGTGTAGTAGGAACATTTGAGGAGCGTGGTGCCAAACTCAACTGAATAAGCCAGAGTTAATGTGTTCTGTGTTGGTGTAGCAATGTTGTATTTGAAACTGGTTTTGTTTAACAGCACTGTTGAGGCAGTTCAGGAGTAGAAGGGAAGGAGCTGAACCTAATGGGGCATAAACGTTGCTAGTTTGTTTGAGCAAAACTTGATTTACAAAAAAAAAAAAAAAATAATCAGAATTCCTGGCTTAAAAGAGTTACTGCTGGCAAATAAATAGATAACCGAATGCAGCTTGGAAGATTTGTGCCAAGTTCATTTCTGTATGTCGTGTGACTGCAACATCTCAACTGTATTGAATTGAAGGGCATTTTGTTGAAGGCTCTTTGACTTATATGACTATTCATTTGATGTGGTAGGACCCAAGAATGCTCAATGCCTTTTATTAGAAACTCTATAAGAAAGTGAAGTCAATTTATGTACTGTGTCATCAAATAGCAATATATGTATTTACTAAAAAAATTCAATTGCTGTTGTCATTCTTTCAGAAGTGCACAGTCTTTGTTCAAATAAATATTAAGAAATATTAAACGAGCTAAAAATAATCCTACCTCACTATATAATTAATCTCTTTTAGATTAATTCTTCAGAGATATATAAAGATTTTTTTCAGTTTGTCTGTGTACCTAGCTTGGTAAAAGTTTCTAACAACTGTATATAGAATGGATTATGGAATCTAGAAGTCTCAAAGTTATTTCACAATTCTTGCTCAGACAGATTTGTTTTAAGTGTTTGTTGTGGTTTGGGTTGGATTGGCCACTCAGGTGGAAAAGCAGATGCTCTCCCCTACCTCTCCAAAGACAGGCAGGAGAGAGAGAGAGAGATACTTATGAGTTTAGAAGGAACTAAACTACTTTAATGAAAATATTAATAATAAAATAAAAAAGGGAATAAAATAAAAAAGGGAATAAAATAAAAAAGGGAATAAAATAAAAAAGGGAATAAAATAAAAAAGGGAATAATGAAATATATACAAAACCGTATCAAGCTCCCAGGATGACAGTCATGTCACCAATTTGCACTGAGGAAGTCCCACACTGGACTGAGTGGTGGATGGGAACTGGATTCTGGATCTAGATTTAGGATTGGGATCAAAGGCAGATGAACAGACAGAGTTCTCCTCAGACGTCGGCCATTGAAGAAAGAGGCTGACCCTTTGATCCCTCAGCTTTTATACTGAGCATGAGGCAGATGGGGTGGAGTACCCTGTTGGTCAGTTTTGGGTCACCTGTCCTGTCCGCTCCTGACCACAGGTGTGACCCCTCTACGCTTTTCTGCTTCCGACCCTGCAATGGGGCAGATACCCAAGTTATCTGGCCTTGGGTGTCATAGCAAGAGTTTCTCTGCATACCATGCCTGGGCATCAGCTATAAACATAGGTGTTGCCACTCTGAAAGTGAGCAGTTTCTGCACAATATGCTGTTAATTTAGTAGTTAGAAGAGGTGTAGCTAAAAAGTGAAGTTACTGAACAGAAAATTGTTTCTGTTTTACCTCAAATCAGGTCAGTATTTAACAGGACTAATTTTATTAGTAAAATGAAATTCAAGAACTGCTTCTTGGAATAATCATTCTTTCTTCATTACAGAGCAGTATTTAGCTCAATGATCCCCATCAAGTGACTCAAGGGAAGTGATCAGTGTTGGTTGTATGATTCCCAGGTATTACAAACCGCAGAAAATTACCTTAGAATGGAGGCTGGATTTTTTTCCCCCACCCCTCAAATGTTTTCAGAGGTTGTGTGAGAGAGTGTTACTGCTCATACCAGTTTTGCTGGAGTACTTTGAAACACTGTAAGATGAGATGTAACTTTACAACCAAATTTGTCGTGTTTTGCTTTTCATCTTTCATAATTTTTGACAAAACTAAACTGTTTAATGCACACACACCCCATAACCCAAACTAACAAGTGCACTTTTTTTTTTCCCCACAGTATTTTTGGGTGTCTTCTGAAAATGATATTTTATCTCGGGTCTTGTGGAAATATTTTTTTTTTCGAAATATTTATGGATTAGTATAGGGAGTTCAATCTCCAAATAATATTTGGTTACTTGAGATAAATATCCACCATTTTTAAGAGATGTGAAAACAGAACTCATGTTAGCCTGTTGCTTTTAAGTTTAAAATTTCGTAAAGAAACTTTCAATGTGTAAAAAATGGCAGGTGAAAACTAACTGCTTTTTTTTCTGAGTAAATATGCTTGATCTATGGTTGGTAGTGTAGGCATTGAAGTGCTGTTGATAAGGGAAATTGTAATTGTGAATTGGCTTGCTTTTTTCTTATAGGCATTTAAGAGAGAAAACATCAATAGCTGTAACATCTAGAGGATGCTATGGGCTGGAAGATGAGAAAGGAACAGCATGCATTTCAACAAGACGTCGTTCCACACCTCGCAATTTAGTAGGCTTGTCAACAGGCATGTTTGAGTCTGTGATAGTTCAGGTTCTAAGGCAAGAGGAACACCTGAGAGCAAAAGAGGAAAAGAGGTAAGACGAAAAACTGTTTTGTTTTGGTTTTAAATAATTCCTAGTTCTCTACAGGGGCTAGCTCCTTAAGGCTTTTTTAGGTAAATAACTGTTGTGGTGCTCTTTGTCTTAAGTTCATGAATGAAGCTAAGAGTTGAATACAGTGCATCCACAAAGTAAGAATTAGGTTTTTATTTACACCTTCTTGAAAAATTGATACAGTCATATAAGCTTTAAAATAAATTAAGGCTGCTGTTATTTCAGGACTGTGAAACTTCTAATAGTAACTGAAAGCATCCACAGCAATTTCCTGTTAGCTTGTAGTTTATCATACCTTGAACTGTTTGCCATGCAACAATTAGATTAAAAACTACTATAGTGCTTAACTACAGTCTAATTATGTGATCTTGTCACTGCTCCCTCACTGATAGCCAGAAGCAAATTACCTCTGCCAGTGCCACTCCTGTTATCTCACTGATGTGGCATTTCAGTTTGTCAGTTAGGTAACAAATTTAGAATGTGTGTGTAATTAACTCTGTGGGGTTTTGTGGTTTTCATAAATTTAAGAGGTATATAATTCTAGGCAGTGTTTAACGTTGATTGTGATATGTTTCACTTTGAGGAAAATGAAGCTTATAAGCTCGTTTACTTTAATAGTAACTGTCTTGGTCTGCTGGCAGGTGTGCGTTTTCACTACTGAATTTAGATTTCACTCACTCTTATTTTTTTCTAATAAAAATGAAGTTTGCTGAACTTAAATTGCATTTATACCTGTTTAAAGCTTATACAAAATCTGCAAGGAAAATGTGAGTAAAAAATATGTGATTCTGAACAACAATGTACATCTTTTTTCAGGCCACAAAATGCTAATGGAGAATTCCTATTTGTTTTAATTTATCCCAGTATAATTCATGGTATAAACTATATTCGTAGGACTAAAGCGCTACTTTAGTGGATACCGGTTATTTTATTGATTATTATTATTGATTGTCTCACTTTGTCTTTCATCACAATTGTAAAAGAATGAGTGTCCAAATTTGTTGCTATAATAAAGGGTATTCTGTGTCAGAGTATAATTATGAATATGATGGTCAACTGAAATAAGTGGGTAAACTATTTAGGATTTTAATTTCTACTGTACTGAAATTTGCCTTCCTCCTGGTCTTGCTCTGCTGCTGCTTTTCCCCATAAAATTGCGTATAGTGTGGTAGCATACCTTGCTTGTGTGCTAGCAAATCAGTTATGTTTGGATAGGCAGCACCTGCTGTTCATCCAACTTGCAGATGAGTTATCAGGAACATAAAAAAGCACTCACTTTCAGGCCATCCAGCTAAGCACTCAGCATACATATACTTTTTAGCTAGTAAATATCTTAGTTTAGACTCTTTAGCTGCCTCACTAAGAGTGACATACTTCCAGACCCAGATAAGTAAGGCTG
Organism: Vanellus vanellus; assembly: GCF_965231255.1. Taxonomy (NCBI): domain Eukaryota; kingdom Metazoa; phylum Chordata; class Aves; order Charadriiformes; family Charadriidae; genus Vanellus; species Vanellus vanellus. Next base: position 57,090,677 of record NC_138908.1, read on the forward strand.
CAAATGCAAGTGCCTTTCTACAAAGCTTAGCCTAATACTTAAAGAAATAGCTTGTGGAAGTCCAAGTTAGTATCTAATCCTTTGCTTTGGATATTTAAATAGTCTTGTAAGGCACAGGCATCTTATGATGAGTAGAAAGAACTGCAGTAAACAAAATCTTTAAAATACTTTTAGTTTTTTTTTTCCAAAATCCTTGACATTGATTTTACAAGCTTGTTTTCAACTGCATATTTTGGAAGACTATCCTGAAGTGTGGTTTTTATCTTCTGTTTTGTAGTTCATGGAAATGCTATTCTAAATCCTTTTGTTATTTTTGTTACATAAGTATCCTTTGTAGAGAGTTCTCTTTTTCTTTCTTGTAGTTTATCCATTTCTTGCACAATCTATTTAATTTTTTTCTTTATCTAATGTTTTATGACCTCCCCCAAGCGATAGATTCATTATGGTAGACTCCACACGTGAAAACTGAGAAGATGTCTTTGCAAAGCTGACTTCACTATTTTGCAGCTAGTAGCTTCTGTACAGCAGCAAAAGCACTCTCCCCCAAGTATATATATAACAACATCTGATTTACTTTTCTTGTCAGTTTTTCCTTTTGTTCAATTGTTCTAATTACCAGAATTTTTAATTTACCTATGCAAGTAGTATCGTTGAATTTACTGGTTTGTTCACCTAGAATGGCAAATGGGATTTTGTTGTTAGACCATATTCGTTATGTGTTTAAATTAGTGCTGCAAAGTAGGGTTTTGTCTTTAGATCACATCCATTATATGGTTAAATTTATGTTGCATTGGGAGAGTGAAGCTGAGAATTTACTGACCTGTTTGCTTTTACATTTTAATTTTATGTTTTACATGAATCTGTCTTTCTGCATTTGATAGGTATATAAATAACAAGGATGCATGTATGTGGTATTAAAAATTTCTGCTCAAATTATGGTAACAAGTCACTTGAAATTTAATTTAATTGTATAGGATAAAGCATTCAGTGGAATCTTGCTGTATTATATGTCATTTTGCATACACAAAGGATGCAAATTTTAAGTTTGTGGTCATGGCATATTTCTCCTGCATTGATACTAAAATGTGGGTTAAGCTAGGTTTCTCACATTTTTTACATTATTGAGATATCTAGTTAATACTTAATGCTTCAAATAAACATTCTTCATGCTAGAAGCCACTGTTAGCTTCACATTGTCAAAAGAAAGATTTTAATATACCATTACTCTGAATTTGGAAAGCATTGATGTTTTGGGTGGATACATGGCATTTATTTGCTACTTCTATATGAAGAAATATAATTGAAGGTTAGCAGTCTGGAAATAAGGACATGTAAATTCCAGTAACAGGTCACCGTAGTGATATACGCAGGTGATTGTTTTTAGCAGTGGTCAGTGGTAGAAGCTTTAGAGAAAAAGATAAGCGAAGCTTTGGATGAGCTCTAGAAAAATTTTCCTGTAAGTACAGCTGTATCCTAATCCCATCTTTTGGAATCTGGTCATGCCTTGAGGCAAAAATGTCAGTTTACTATTACAACATTAAAGAAAAAATCCCTTCTGTTACTAGTAACCCTTGATATTCTCGTGATTCATGCAGATGTCCTCTTTTTCACTTTGGAACTAAATTAACATATCCTGTGTTCTAGAAAATTAGGTGGTAAGCTACGCATGATTGATCATTTGATCAAGTGGAAGATTTTCTTCCTCTTAAATTTGCCTTTAAATTTTATGATGAATTTACAAATAAACGTAGATAGAAGTTCCCAGTCTACCATATTAGTTTTGTATATTGCTGTCATGTTTCCTCTTGGTAGTGTTTTGTGTAAAGTCCCAGATTTTTCAGAAGTTTTTACAGGCCTCTGATTACTGATAATCTCTTTCTTTGAATACCCACTGTTTCTGCTCTATCCTTTTTTTAGATAGGGGGACGAGAACTGAATACAGTTTTTCAGGTGAGGGCAAACCATTTATTAATGTAATGACATTTTATTTCTGGTGTTATTTTCCATCACATTCTTCATGCATCCTGATATTTGTTTCCTTTTTGACCACCATTGCAAACCAACTAGTAACATGCCTATGGGTGGGAGGGAAAATGGCTTTTGTATGTAAATAAAGCACATAACAGGCATATGTACTTGTGTACTGAGGAACGGAGTTACGAGGTAGGTGACACAAGACACAGGGCAACTGTTTGAAAGCAAGACTTATCTGGAATTTTTTTTCAGAGATTTTTGTATGGGTAGTTTGTTGGAAATACTTAATCCTGCCAAAAAGAGATTGGGGAAGGGAATACATTTTTTTAAGAAAAGTGTAACCCAAAGTAAGACAAACAGAAGTAAAACTTCATGTATTGTGTTCTTTATTACTTCTAGATGAGTATGTTTGTCATGCTGTAGTTCTGATTTTTTTCTCCTCTGTTTCTTTTTGTTCACCTGGTATCTGAATTTTCGTGAACTTTCTTTTAATAGGCTGAGAGAGCAAGAAAGAAAAGAAGCAGAAGAAGCTAGTCAGAAAGAAATAGAAGAATGGGAAAAGTCACTTTTAGCTCAAGCAGCACCTACAAGGATGGAGACAATGTGGGAGATTCCAGCTATTGGTCATTTTCTTTGTTTAGCGCAACAGATCTTAAATTTACCTGAAATAGTATTCTATGAATTGGAACGTTGCCTTCTGATGCCTCAGTGTAATGCTTTTTTGTCTAAAATAATGACTTCTTTGTTAAGTCCTCCTCATCGCAGATCTACATTACATCGCAGGCCTACACTTTCTTACAGGACTTGGGAAGCAGCACTCAGACAGAAAGTACAACACTGGTATACCGTTGTAGGGCAGACTGACAATCCTAATAGTTCTGCAGAAAAACTTGGATTGTGTCCCCAGTTTTTCAAGGTCCTGGGAGAAGTTAGTCCCTTGGAGGAAAAACCATTTCACGAGCTCCCGTTCTACCAAAAAGTGTGGCTGCTAAAAGGTCTCTGTGATTTTGTGTATGAAACACAAAAGGATGTTCAGGATGCAGTGCTAGGTCAGCCTATCCACGAATGCAGAGAAGTAATTCTTGGTTATGACTACTTGGAAAATGCATATGTTCATTTTCCACAGTTCTGTGGTGCAGATGTTCGGATTTACAAACAAAAACCTTTTCAGGCTCCTGAATTCCCATCTCCTCCCATCAAAGTTAAAAAAGTGTCACGTATTAAATTGGAGAAAGTAAAACGTGAATGTATAAGCAAAAGCAATGGGGATGTCAATTCTGATGGTAGAGAAGAGCTGCTACATCATTCCAAGACAGAAATAGAGAGAAATATGGACTCCACTGTTACCTGTCCAGAAATAAAAACACATTTAGGTAGCTTTAGAATCACTGCAGAGGAGAAAAAGGTTAACTGTGAAATCAAAACCTCAAGAGTCTGTGACATCAAAAAAATGGGTCGCTGTAAAGAGAACTTGAGTAATTTGGTTAGTTCAGGAGAGATTGTTGGTATGGGTGGTCACCCTAGTTCAGGAGAAATAAGGACTGTGGAGAATGGACAAGGTTGTGCTGAAATGGCCAGAGTAAAAGCTGAAATCAGTCCATTCAAGGAGAACACACTGAATGCTTGCCAAATGCATGTCAATGGCACTCATAATGACAACCAAGACATAAATTACCACGAATTTGCTAAAGAAACAATGCTAGAGAATTCTCTGCGAAATCATAAGAAACTAAATAAGTTGCGGGCAAAAAAGAAGAAAAAGAAAAAAAAGAAGTTGAAGGATATTCTAAATGAAAATCTACAGAGAAAACTTGATGACTTGCAAAGAAAACGTGAGATTCATCTTCACCCATTCAAATCTTATAAATCTGAGATCCAGAACAAGTTGTTTATAATTAAAAAGAAAGCAAAACACAAGAAGCACAAGTCTGGTAAGTTGACATTTTTACTTGTAGTAAAAATTAGGAGGTTACTGATTTATTTTTTTTTCAATTGTTTTCATAGTGGATTAGTCTCCGTTTTATTTTATGAAACATGACAGCCTTATTACATTAGACTTTTCTGATGTTAATTTTAGTGTGAAATTTTCCCATTCAATAACACAAGCGTATAAAACAGGCTTATCTGCTGATTAAACCGTGATTCATTTGCAGAATGTGTCTTTAGAGAACATACTTCACTGGAAGATTTTGTTACAAAAAATATTTAGGAGAAGGAATCTGACTGACTGGTTAGCATCAGAGAGCGTAGCTTGAAGTTGTTTTACGCTGTCTTATGTCATAACAATTGCGGAAATATATCTTCTCTTTGTGATAGCATTACCTTCTCCAAATTACAAAGAAGCACAGAGTAATTACATGAGATCACAAATCTAAAATCATTCCTGCTGGAACTGTGCAGGCCTAGGTCACCAAACAGTACTGCGTTGACTGCGGGCTTGATCACATTTCTGCTCAGTCCAACAATTGAGGTGCAGAATTTATGCAGATGGCATTTTTATTACAGATGTGGGCAGCATCTATTTAAGTGTTTCAGGTAGGTGATACGGGATCCAGATTTTACTTAACTCAATGGAAAATTTTGAAACAATTTTAAAACAGTAAGCTTATGAAGCCCTTAAGTCAGTTCAAATTGTCAGGTAGTTGTGGTATTTTTGGTGTCATATGAAACACCATGAAGCTTGATCTGCTATCCTGTTGAGTCATACTAGATTTTAGCAGACTGCTTGAAACATTACATTTTTTGAAGCAACAGGCTTATTTTCAGAACAGTGTAGACCGACAGGTAAATACTGGATTTCAGATGAAAAGCAGAGCCAAACCCAAAAACCTCTGTAACAAAACACTCTTCACAGAATCACAGAATCACACAGAATCACAGAATTATCAGAGTTGGAAGGGACCTCTAGAGATCACCTAGTCCAACTCCCCTGCTAAAGCAGGATTGCCTAGAGCACATTACTCAGGACTGCATCCAGGCGGGTCTTGAAAATCTCCAGAGAAGGGGACTCCACAGCCTCCCTGGGCAGCCTGTTCCAGTGCTCTGTCACCCTCACCGTAAAGAACTGTTTCCGTGTATTTGAACGGAACTTCCTGTGTTCTAACTTGTGCCCATTGTCCCTCGTCCTGTTACTTGGAACCATTGAAAAGAGCCTGGCTCCATCCTCCTTCAGCCCACCCTTTAGATACTTGTACGCCATAATAAGGTCTCCCCTCAGCCTTCTCTTCTCCAGGCTAAAGAGTCCCAGCTCTCTCAGCCTTTCCTCATAAGGCAGATGCTCCAAGCCCTTAATCATCTTAGTTGCTCTTCGCTGGACTCGCTCCAGCAGTTCCCTGTCCCTCTTGAACTGGGGAGCCCAAAACTGGACACAGTATTCCAGTTGTGGCCTCACCAGTGCAGAGTAGAGGGGGAGAATGACCTCCCTCGACCTACTGGCCACACTCTTCCCTATGCAGCCCAGGATTCCATTGGCCTTTTTGGCGACAAGGGCACATTGCTGGGCCATGGATAATTTCCTGTCTACTAGGACCCCCAGATCCTTCTCCTCAGAGCTACTTCCCAGCAGGTCCACCCCTAACCTATACTGGTGCTTTACGTTCTTCCGCCCCAGGTGCAGGACCTTGCACTTGGTTTTGTTGAACCTCATTAGGTTCTTCTCTGCCCAGCTCTCCAGCCTGTCCAGGTCACGCTGGATGGCAGCACGGCCCTATGGGGTGTCAGCCACCCCACCCAGTTTGGTATCATCAGCGAACTTGCTGAGGATACACTCTGTCCCCTCATCCAGGTCATTAATGAATATATTAAACAAAATTGGACCAAGTATTGACCCCTGGGGGACACCACTGGTTACAGGCCTCCAGCTAGACTCTGTGCCGCTGATCACAACCCTCTGAGTTCTGTCCCACAGCCAGCTCTCAATCCATCTCGCTGTCCCCTCATCTAGCCCATACTTCCTCAGCTTCCTAATGAGGATGTTATGGGAGACAATGTCAAAAGCCTTGCTAAAGTCAAGGTAGATGACATCCACAACTCTCCCCTCATCCAGCCAACCAGATAGAAAGCTATCAGATTGGTCAAGCATGATTTACCCTTGGTAGATCCATGTTGACCACTTCCAATAACTTCCTGTTCCTCAACGTGTTTGGAGATGACATCCAGAATGAGTCGCTCCATTACCTTCCCAGGGACAGAGGTTAGACTAACTGGTCTGTAGTTCCCTGGGTCCTCCTTCTTGCCTTTTTTGAAGATCTGAGTGATGTCAGCCTTCCTCCAGTCCTCAGGCACCTCTCCTGTTCTCCATGACCGTTCAAAGACGACGGAGAGTGGTCTAGCAATAACATCCGCCAGCTCTCTCAGCACTCTCAGGTGCATCCCATCAGGGCCCATGGACTTGTGAATGTCCAGCTTGGCCAAGTGGTCTCTGACACGGTCCTCCTCAACTGAGGGAAAATCTTCCTCTCTCCAGACCTTGCCCTTTGCCTTCAGAGTGTGGGATTCATGAGGGACAGCTTTAGCAGTGAAGACCGGAGAAAAGAAGGCATTCAGTAACTCTGCCTTCTCTGCGTCCTCCACCACTAGGGCACCTGTCTTATTCACCAGTGGGCCTACATTTTCCCTAGTCTTCCTTTTTCTATTGATATACTCAAAGAATCTCTTCTTCTTGTCTTTAACTGCAGTGGCCAAGCTGAGTTCTGATTGAGCTTTGGCCCTTCTCATTTTCCCCCTACATAGCTTTGTTATATCTTGATAGTCCTCATAAGTTGCCGTCTTCTGAAGGGTAAGAGAATTCTGAGATCTGCTGCCAATGCATTTTAGCTAGAGATTGAGTGGAATTTAAAGCTAAGAAAACACGTAATGTTTAGATCCCAAATATTTTAGCAGAATTCCCAAAGAACTCTCTTACCATATAAATCACAAATTCCTCCCTCAAAAAAACATTTCAATGCCCACATCCAAACATAAATTTTAAGAGTTACAGTTGAAGTTCTTAAACGTAGTATTCAGCGAAAATAATGTATTTTGTATTCACTTTTGTGACTGTTAGCTCTCCAAATGTATTGCTGCTTTCTTTCTTCTTAAAACCAAACAACAAAAAAAATGAGTAATAACCCAAACTGCACATAAGGGCTCTTTAATTTAGGGAAGTGTTGGAAAAAAAATTGGGGACCAAGTGTCCTTTATTATTCTGTGAAAGTTTTTAAAGTAGGTCGCCATCTTCATTGTAACCCTCATTTTACAACACACGCTTAAAAATCTACTTTCTATGAATTAAGGACATAGAACATAGACCATGCTCATAGCACAGCATGTGTTATTTTTTAATAGATTATTGTTTTGAAAGTCAATCACTGTTAGCAAAACAGATTGGCAATATTTGAAAGTTGTTTTTGGAGTTAATTGATAGAGATGTTTACTGTAATAACTGTTTTTCTTATGTGTGTCATAAAAATAATAGAAGTTCAAAAAAGCTGCCTGTTTGCCTCCATCTTGACACTTGATATACTTAATAGCATGTTAGCAGATTTTTTTTTTCAGTTACAAATTATGTTTTGTTTTTAAAGATGAAAAGAGACAAATTTTGAAGTACTGTTAGAAGAACTGTAAATACTGGCATGTGAGTTTGAACTTTTTTTAAAGAAATGCATCATGAACAGCTATGACAGAAAGTTTGTATTTATAATAACAATATATTATTTAATATGATCTCAGAAAATGATCATATTTTTAATTTCTAATTTTTAGTCTGTAACATTAAAGAATTTTTGGTGTTCAGTAGATCCCAGACTAAATCTCACACTGTTAGTGGAAACTGTAGTGCTTACTGTAATACGTTTAATCATACTACCTAAATACAGGCAGTTCTTTCGGTTTGAAATTCCTATCTTTTAATTGACACAGTGGAAATTAAGCTCATTAGCAAAACTGAAATCAGGAGAGAACTTTCCTTCAGTCCGTTTCCTTTTTGTATCTTGCATATGGTGCATGGATGCTAAAGTGAAAACAGAAATCCCTGGCTTTCCATCATCCCTATTACCTTACATATATTGACCTGTGTAGCTATTATGTGATCTCCATTTCTTGCAATAAGTTTGTTTTATTTTCTGAAGTGCTAAAAAATGTTTGGCTTTTGTAATATCTTAATACCAAGGTCATCTAGTGCTGATCTGATACAGGATTATAATGGAGATTATTTATCCAGTTATCATCCTTTCTGCTTTATGCTGACTTTTATTGGAATGTATTTTAGGACCCAAATATGTTTCAGAAGCTTATTATAAAACAAGCTAGTATTCCATAGCACTAAAGACATGGGACTGAAATTAGTTGTTCTTTCAGTTTTAATTTGTGGTTTTATGTGACTGAATATTAAATTCAGCAGTAGAATGCCATGTACCTCTGGTTTTCCAATTCCATATTGTGTCATAAGGAGCTTAACATTATCAGAAGTAATTTAAAATAGAAAATAATTAGTGTATAGTTTTGTTAAGAGTATGTATCAGTGACTGCAGACTAGTACCAGATACCTTTAATCTTCTGAATTTAGGTTTTAATTATACCTATTTTCATCATCAGAGAGCACTGCACTTTCATTGTCAGTTTCATGGGAACATGGGTCAGTGCAAGTAGAAATCCAGAACAGAGTAACAAAGTTTTCTGTCACACATTCTATTGGTGTTAGCAATTTTTGCACATGGAGATGTTGTGCGTGTCTATTCAATGAGAAATGATGGAAATTCCTCTTCACTTTTACTGTTCCCATGTTTCTTAAATACTTGATCTACTCAATCTGATAGTCTAAATTATGCTCAGATAGTGTGTTTGTTTCCATTTAGGTTCAGGGCATAAAACATTCTTTTCCACCTGCAGGTTACAGGCATTGTCCTGGGCATGATATGAATGGTCCTATTTCTTTTGGCGCTCTCATGTCCTTTATCTCTTAATATGTTGAGGCATTGCCCTTTTTATTCTGATACTTCTTCATTGCAAATTTTGACCTTGCTGGAGAAAATTTTCAAAAAAACATCGCAGTATTATGAGAAAGAGCTTTTTTTCCTATGTTTGTTAAGTGTCCATTAGTCCTGTAGCTGTTAGGCTGAAATGGGTAGTATTGGATTGAATTCATGCCAATCCCTTAATTGTTCTGTAATGTTTCATAAAGTTTAAGCTTAAGTAGTATTTCTTAAAGCTCTTCTGAAATTTTATCTTCTTTTTAAAGATACCCTTACAATGTAGAACAGAGAAAGAGATTTGGTAAAACTTGTTCTCAATTTATAAAAACACTTGATATAAATCTGATTATAGCCATAATCACTCTTTAAAATGTGCTTTAAAAGTACAGGAGGTAGAAGAGAGCATCAGGAATGTAACAGTGAGTACCTTTCCTTATCTTTTAACAAGGTGATTTTTTTTCTGCTATTGGTTCTCTAAGGCATCTAAATGTAACTTTGAGTCACAGTTCAGGTTTATGTTGAGATGACTTGCACATTCCTGACCTGCTGTAGCAGTGGTACCCAAAATATGCTGTTCATTAATATAGACTGGTTGTACAGTTTTTTTTAGCTGAAAACTTCCCATAAGTATTGTGAACAAAACTTACTGGAGAACACAGCCATGTTGTGAGCATTGCCATAGTTATGAGGTTTTCTTACAAGTTATGAATAAATGATGTTAAATAAGATGTTACCACTTTATTGAATCTGTGTCTTTGAAACCAGGTGATGTTTATTACTGTGACTGTGTTCTGCGTCAATATTATTGACAGAGTAGTACTGAATATAATGGAAGACAGAATCAGAGTAGTTCTGTGAACAACTTGCACGCTACACATTCATTTTAAATGTTGTGTTATTACTGGAGTTAGATAAATGAGGTTATGAATCCTTGAATTAGACTGTGACAATGGTGATAGGCTTGTTGGATCTGGACTAAGACAGCTAAGCCGAAATAAATCGTGGGGTACAACAAAGATTGCAGTGCAAGGCACAGTACAAAAGCGTGAGAATTCTGTGATTGCATGCTTGAAACAGGGATTGGATGAAATTCAGAACATCTGTCTCAACATCCACTGAGAAAATAGGAGGGACCAGAAATAACCAAACTGCTTGAATGCTGCTTGAAATAACTGTGATGTGTGTGAAGCAGAGGTTTCTCTTTTATTCAAATTGGTATAGAAAACACCAATATAGCACACACCTTTAGAAGAACCTTGATGTAAATTCTATAGCCTGTGCTTGTGGTCTGAAAGATTCATAGCAGTCCACCTGTTTAAAGTCTATTTCACAGTATATTTTATTTCTTTAGAGAACCATTACTTTTTGTGTATGAAATCAAAGATTGCTTGAATGGGAAGAACTGAATTTAACAGCCTGGCAGCAGTTTTGTAGTCTCTGGTGTACTGTCCTTGGAAGTTTAATCTTTGCTTTTGTCTTCAGAGTTGTAAAACCTTTGTTGTAATGTTGTCTAGCCTCTAGGTCTGGGACAGCCTGTTAACCATATTGAAAACATCAAATGAGGTGTTCTTCCAAGTTGTAACAGTGTACTCCATGCATTAAGCTGCAGTGTCAGTATCTTCAGAAACTTGTACCACTGAGGTTTTATTTGGTTTACTGACATTCTTCTGTAAACCAGCATTATTAATGCACTTGTTCAGACCTGCTTTGCTGTTTTGACTATATAAAAGCATATGCTGTGTCAGTGTGGAAGCTTCAAAAGTCTGTAGTAATGCTTCATTGTCCAGATTATTGCACGTTATACTTTCTAAAAGAGGACCTGTTGGGAGCAAGATAGAAGATCAGGAGAATAAAGAGAAAACAAGACATGCACAGTAGTTGCCAAATCTTTGAAAGGCATGAAATGTGTCTTACAGATTGTGAACAGGAAAATTCAGGCCGTTTTTTCAATTTGAGAACAGTGGAGTTGCTGCTAAGATGTAATGAGAAAACAGGAATTCTTGCAGTTGGAGGGGGTTAGCGGCTTCATTTTATCATGGCAAATACTACTGAGTTAGTGTTTGATGTCAAAAACATCTGTTTCCCCATCTGGGGGAATGAAGCTCTGCTGCACATGTGGTAAAAATTGCATTTTTATTAAAAATTGTTATGAAAATCAATTTTTATTAAAAGTTGCTCTATGTTGTCACTTTATAATTTGAAGCACAGATTGACATTACTTTTGTTCTTCAGAAAACTCAAATATCATGGTTCATAATAAAAAGTTTTACTAGATCTGTAAAAAATGTTTCTGTTTTCAAGTCAAAATGGTTTATGTTATGATAACTTAAAAATGGGTTTTATTGTCTTTGCTGAAGTAATTAACAAATGTCAAGAACACTTCTGTGGCTTAGTGTTTGTCTAGATTTCTATGCCTTTAAAATAGGATTAGAAGAGATCTGAAATAACATTTATTTATTTATTCCCCCTTCTTCACCCTCAGATCTCAAGACCCAATTGCGATGGCTTCTCTTTCAGTTACATCTAATCTCCCTAGTGGGTTTTTTGGATGCTCATAACTAGTGTCCAGGCTGTAGATTTTATGTCACCTTGTTAATTGCCTGCACATCTATTCAGTGATAACATCTGTGGAATTTGTTTTGGCTTGAAAGGAAACCCTATGGCAGCCAGATATTTTCTGGACCTACTGAACTTAAATAACATCTAAGAATTTTCTCAGAGCTGGCTAAGGGGCTCTTGGCTAGTGAAATGTTGATTTCCAGTGAATTTTAGAACAGAAGTGTTCCAGCAGTGGTGTTATTTAAAAGGAATAAATGTGAAACATCTTTAGATCTGGATTTGGTTTTTACTTTCAGCAATGAGTTTGTTTAACAAATTACTTGATGACAATTATAAATATGTGGAAGGAAAATCAATAAAAACTATCTCTTAACTATCAGTTAAAAGTATAAAATAATCCAGTCTCTTGGAATTGAAATTAGAACAGATGACAACTCAAAAGTGTTAATTCAGGGAAGTCATCGTATCTTCCACTCCACCTATTGTGATCACCATTAATTTAGCATTAAAAATTAAAAAGCAATAATGTCAAAATTGTTCACCTTTGAATTGTTTTACTTAGTTAGTTAGGTTTAGTTTTGTTTCTTTATATAAAGTACTGTCTTTACTCTGGGACTGAGTCATACATGAAACCTGGAATATACTATTTCAAACAGCACAGATGCTTCAGTTCTTTCCAATACAATGTTCACTTACTTTGAAATCAGCTTTTCTCAGACTACCATTTGTTTCACATTCACTTTAATGCTTTCACTAACCTCTGCTATTGGCTTATACTAGTACTCACTATATGTGAGTACCACATCTCCCCCTTTTTTGTTTTTCAATTAAAAATGCCGAGTTTATCATCTTCTGCAGGGCCCTTTGCAGACAAGAGTATAAACACAGAACAATTAATGCTATAACAAAAATTACGATCAATATCATTAATCCTGTCTTAACAATTGCGGCTATTTATCCTGTAATTCCCCACCCAGATAACAAATCGTTCAACCAATTCCATTCATTGTCTACTTGCAATTTTCTGACCCCCTCCTTTAACATTTGAATGCTTTTATGCACAGATTCTGAATGACCTGACAGATTCATGCAACATACTTGTGAAAGACCGAAGTAACCTCTGGGCTATAGTCAGCCCACACAAAAAACAACTTCCTCGTACTTTCACTGCTGCAGCAAAAGTTGTTGCCAACATCTCCATGTTATGATAGTTAGAACCAATTCTTTGACATGCCTCAATCATTTGAACTATCGTCGGATTTTGTAATGAATGCAAAATACATTGACATTTATAATTAGCATTTTACACAACAAGCTGCATTAACAAAGATTCTTTTGCATCAGCATTCGCTACTTGCTTATCAAGCACTTCTTTCAATCTGTCGACAAACTGACTCTTGCGGCTCTTGTTTTATTTTTACATAAGATGTGACAGCTTTCCCATTATCAGGGACTTTCAGAAGGGCTTGATAAGCTAGTGTAGTTGTTTGCTGTAATAATTGCGGAGCCAAACGTGCTTGCAACTGGGGTGTATTTATAGGTGGCTCCCCCATTAATTGTGGCAAGGCCGCTCTGCACAAAAGATCCCCATCATCCTTCTCCAAATTTGCAAGGGCTGCCACTTGGCAAGCAGATTTCCACATTGACTCAAATAATACCATTTGCGTAGGAGTAAGTATTAAACATGTAATTTGCCATATATCATAGGGTGTTAAATCATTCCCCAAAAATATTGCTTGCAACAAACTCTGAGTATGTGGTGCACTTAACCCGTTTTGCATAACAGTCTCAAGTCTTTAATTACTTCATAAGGAAAAGGCGAGTGCTCATTAGGCTGATCTGTTCATCGTAAGATGGGACACGCTATTACATTTCCACATTCTGTATCTCCACTGTTTAGTGCCTTTTGCTTTATTTGCCTCCATTTTTCAACTGGATCATATTGAAAAGGGACATCTTCATTAAAGTCTGCTAACATAGTACCTTCCTCTGTGAAACTTGCAGTATTAGACTTCTTCATAGGTGATTCATAAAATCCTGGCAAATCAGAGTGAGGCTGTCGCTTAATTTTTGAAGCATCTGCGTTAGATTTTGTTGGATCAGGGCAATCTCTTAACTCCGAACTTTCCTTAACCACAAACTCAGTCTGAGATGCCCAATCTCCTGGGCTCTCGTGCAGTTAATGCTGTCTTAGCAGTTTCCGCTATGGAATGGTCTGATCTGATTTGTTTTAAAGTCTCAAACACTAGGTGCCACGAGGTTAACAGTTCTGCTGCTGCCTGATCTCCTTTTGATGCAGCATTGAATAACCTCTGCCCTGCTTCATGCCAGACAGGGACACTAAACACCGATTGTGCCTCCGCAGAACAACCATGAGTTTTAAGCCAAACTAAAAGCATTTGTAACACATGTTCTTCAAACTTAACTGCCCTCTTTCGAAACAAAGCCACCAAAATAGACACAATAGATTTTTCCTCTGTAGACATAGAGGAACCCATTGTTAGTTCTCAGCTGCTCACCTCACTTGTTGAGGAGATTGTTTTTGTCCAGACTTGTAGGCTGTCTCCTGGCTCCCCAGATTCCACCTTCTTCGTTCAGCTGAGTGTCGACGCGGCTGCTCTGTTCCGCAATAATCGCCCCTTTGAATCATGTCGCCCAGTGGCTCACCTACTACAGGTGTCTTCTTAAATATGATCCGGATCCGTCAACAGCTCTGCCCGCTGTCTTCAGCTTCACTGGGCTCCATCCCCATGTCGTCTTCTTCCTTAGCATCACATTGGGGTCACCATTTGTGGCGATTGACATGCACAGACTCCAATATGCAGGATCGAAATCAAAATCAGCTTTATTAAGCAAGCGTGCTCTTTATATACTTTTCTACCAAGGCCAGTAATTTTCTACTTTACTTGTTTACACCATCACGTACTCTAAAAGATCACATTCCCACCGAAAAGGGAATCTCTCTTCCTTGTGAGCAGCACCTCCTTATCTAGGGAGTAGCTTCACACAACTTCATCCTCTGCCAAAACAGTGCTGCAGCTGTTTATTCCTCCCTATTAGTTCTACCACGCTTAACCCTTTTTTTGCCTCAGTCCCCACAACTATACAGGTTTCTGCCCCCCTCATCCCTCAAGCACCAAACACTCTCTGGGTGGACAGGGCGGTATCCAATTTAATGTTACTTGTGTCTACTTAATGGTTTCTGGATTTTTTGACAGATGAGTAAGGGGTTGCTCAAGTAAGTTTACTGTGCTAAACCTGTATTTTACTGCACTGTCTTTTACTGCAGTTTGTATTCATCTTGCAGTGTTCATGTTTCAATTTAATATTCAAGTGGTTAGTTTCATCAGGTACAGTCAGGAAATGTGCAAATTGAGCTTTTGGGCTCTGATGCTACCAGCTCCAGGCATAGGTTGGTAGTGTGTTATTGCAGAGAAATATTACCTGAAATCAATAAAGAGTTTTGTTTTATATCCACAGATAACTGATTTATAGTTTAATTTAGGATAAAGTTAGTTGTAGTTTGCTTGAAGAATAAAGTGATTGTGTGTTTTCCCTTTATTCTCTGATAGACAATGAAAAAGACGTTATTTGTTTCACGGTCCTGATTCATCCACTGAACATGGCAGGACTCTTGCCTTAGGTGTCTGTAGTTCTCCCCTCCCCAATCTCAGCAATGGCTTAGCTCTCAGTCAGTATTGGAGGTGCTATAAAAAAAGAGCTGATCATCTCCTGCAGCAGGGCAGGGGAAAAGAGATGGTAGTTACAACTTCTATCCAAGGCTACTTCTATCTTCAACTATTTCATGATCATGATTTTCTTTGGTTTTCATGTTTTAGTTTGGGAAACTCTTAATTTGTTTTGATGGAGAATGTTTTTCTCATTTCATTCTTACATAGAATCATAGAATCATACAATGGTTTAGGTTGGAAGAGACCTTGAAGATTGTCGAGTTCCAACCCCACTGCTATGGGCAGGGACACTTCCCACTAGACCAGGTTGCTCAAAGACCCGTCCAGCCTGGCCTTGAACACCTCTGGGTGTGGGGCCTCCACAGCTTTCCTGGGCAACCTGTTCCGGTGCTGTGCCTTACCACCCTTAAAGTGAAAAATTTCTAATCTATCTAATCTAAACCTGCCCTCTTCCAGTTTGAAGCCATTCTCCCTCATCCTGTCACTACACGTGCTAGTAAAAAGTCCTTCCCCAGCTCTCCCATAGGCCCCGTTTAGGTACTGGAAGGCTGGAATAAGGTCTCCCTGGGGCCTTCTCTTCTCCAGGCTGAACAGCCCCAACTCTTTCAGCCTCTCATATGAGACGTGCTCCAGCCCTCTGATCATCTTCGTGGCCCTCCTCTGAACGCACTCCAGCAGGTCCATGTCCTTCTTATGTTGAGGGCTCTAGAGCTTGGACACAGTACTCCAGGTGGGGTCTCAGGGGAGTGGAGCAGAGAGGCAGAATCGCCTCCCTTGACCTGCTGGCCACACTTCTTCTGATGCAGCCCAGGATACCATTGGCCTTCTGGGCTGCGATCGCACATTGCTGGCTCATGTTGAGCTTCTCGTCAATCATCACCCCCAGGTCCTTCTCCTCAGGGCTGCTCTCCAGCCATTCCCCGACGAGCCTATATTTGTGCTTGGGATTGCCCTGACCCAGATGTAGGACCTTGCACTTGGCCTTGTTGGACTTCATGAGGTTGGCTTGGGCCCACCTCTCCAGCCTGTCCAGGTCCCTCTGGATGGCATCCTTCCCCTCCAGCATGTCTACCTCGCCAAACAGCTTGGTATTATTGGCAAACTTGCTGAGGATGCACTTGATCCCACTGTCCATGTCTCTGACAAAGATGTTGAACAGCACCAGTTCCAGTACTGATGCCTGAGGAACGCCACTCGTCAATGGTCTCCACTTGGACATTGAGCAGTTGACCGCAACTGTTTGATCGTGATCGTCCAGCCAGTTCTTTATCCACTGAGTGGTCCATCTCCCTAATCCACGTCTCTCGAGTTTAGAGACCAGGATATCATGTGGGACAGTGTCAAACACTTTGCACAATTCCAGGTAGATGATATCGGTTGCTCTTCCCTTGTCCACCAGTACTGTAACCCCATTGTAGAAGGCCACCAAATTTGTCAGGCATGACTTGTCCATGTTGGCTGCTACGAATCACCTCCTTATTTTCTATGTGCCTTAGCAGAGGTTCCAGGAGGATCTGCTCCATGATCTTGCCAGGCACAGAGGTGAGACTGACTTGCCTGTAGTTCCCTGGGTCTTCCTTATTTCCCTTTTTGAAAATGGGGGTTATGTTTCCCCTTTTCCAGTTGGCAGGAACCTCACCAGACTACCATGACTTCTCAAATATGATGAATAGTGGCTTAGCAACTTCATCTGCCAGTTCCCTCAGGACCCACGGATGAATCTCATCAGGTCCCATGGACTTGTTCACCTTCAGGTTCCTCAGATGGTCTCATACTTGATCTTCACTTACAGTGGGCAGTTCTTCATTTTCCCAATCCTTGCCTTTGCCTTCTGCATCATGGGTAGCATGCGACAGTAGTAGGGAGAAGTGTAAAGAAATTGATTGGACAAAAGCATTATCTGATTTATCTTCCTTCTGGCAGTGCAGTCCTGAGTTATTGATTCCTATGCATTTGTTACTAATATGTGTGTACTGTGGAAGCCAGTCTTTTAAAATAGTCACAGAGCCATGGAATAGCTGGTTGGAAGGTACATCTGTAGGTCACCTAGTCTGATTCCTTGTTTGAAGCAGGACTGTCACAAATACCAGATCAGATCAGCTGTGACTTGAAGACCTCTAAAGATGGAAATCTATTTATTGAGCCACTGTTCCCCCTTCCCAGTCCAAGAATTTTTGTACTGAAGCTACTGTATTATTTTGTCTATGTGTAGAACTCTCGTTAAGTGATTTATAAACTATGGCTAGTAAAATCTGGGGACCAGAGGTGGGAAGCAAGCAGAGTACATTGAATTGGAATAGGTGACGTGAAGAGATAATGCATATGAACTCCCTTATTAGAAATATTTTTTTTCTTCATTATTTCTTAGGTGTGTTTTTCTAACTCTGATTGCTTTCATTCAGCAATTAAATGTATTTGTACACTGAGTGTACTCTGAAAAGTACAGTGTGCTGTGATTCAAAATGTATCTAGCTGCTGTCAGAAACGTTACTGCATCTGCTGAAGTAAGTAATTTAATCCATTTGACCCAATTGGGTCTCTTTACTTAGGATTATGGGCAAAGGAGCTCTAGCAGACCTCAGGGGAGTGGTTTGAGAAGTTGCAACTCAAAGTCGGTGCCTGTTCAAACCCTCAGTGATTTTACCCTTCATACAGAATCTATGCCCACCTCAGCCTGGCAGTTGAAGCTAAGTGACAGCTCTGTGGTGTCATGGCTGAAGTGTTCACGTGGTTGTGCTACATGTGAAAGGGCCAGTAGAAGGTAGCTGGTGGTAGAGGCTGACATCCCTTACCACTGCTGCTGGTTTTGCTGAATGTGTCAGCTTGTGGTCAGAGAACCTAAACTAGCTGGTCTCCATAGATTTTTATTGTGGAAATCAACCTCAGTTAATTTATCCAAAGATTTTACAGCTTAAAGGTAAGTGAATTGGAGTATTTTTAGGTACTAAAGTCAGTTTGGAAGCTGAACATAGGTGCAGCTGCATTGTCTCAGCAGTACTAAATAGAGGGTTTCCTTTCACATCTTTGGTGGTTTTTCTTTTCCTTGAAAGGCTGTTAAAGAAAAAACTAGGAAGCGAGAAATACTATTATTTTTTTTTGAAAACCAAAGATTAATTAGTTAATAAACTCTTTTTAAAAGACAGAGGTTGTCAGTACTATATCTATAACTTTTTTTTTTATTTCAGTTTGATATAGCAATGTTATTAAGGTAGAAGATGAGTTTGCCAAAGTTAGTTTGCTGTATATATTAATTCTCTCCCATTGTGCAAATATCTGTCGTGTTTCCTTATTTTTTGGTATGTAATACATGCCTACACCGTGAGACATCTGGTGTGTATAATCACAAAGTGAGAAAGAGACTGTGGTGCTGCTCTATACTGATATATTCTTAGTTGATGGCAGATGTCAGCCTGGGAATTGTGTTAAGTCTTACAGTACATATATTCTAGTAGGTAGACTATGTGATAACCCATATGTCATACTGTATTTTCAAAGACTTTTTTTGCTTGATTCAGTTTACACAGAAGGTAAGGCTCACTTTCCTTGTGCTTCTAGTCAGTCGGTTTTTTTTTAATTCTTGTTCTGCCTTTTATCCCATACTTTCCCTACAGCATGCTTTTCAGATGCTGCTGCGAAGGAAGAAATACTTACTTTATTTTTTTTGGTAATTAACTGTAATTCTTCCTAGCAATTTTCCCCACTTTTTCAGCAGGAAATATTGGGGAAAAGAAAGTATATTTCTGTTAACTCTTTCTTTTTTGAAGTACACTGCATCATAGAGCAGCTGATGCAGAAAATATTCAAGTAAATATTTGCTGAAAAGTATCTTGAAAATATGCAAATAAAATGAAAATTTTCATTTTAATCATATTCAAATCTTTCTTATTGTAAAGAAGCAAGACAGCCTAGCTGCCCCATGTTCTTAGCCCTTCATGTTCTTGCTAGATAACATTCTTTTACAGGGCTATAACAAGGAACTGCCATATGGCCAGACTTCTTTTTGAGTCAGTTTGTCAAAAACCTTGTATTAGATGTCTGCTTTAGTTCATTAGATGGACAGCACTGTTCTCAGTTGTAGCAATTATGTTTTCAATGCAGCTGGATTCATAAAATGTATAACAAAAATGCTGATTTTTTTGCCCATTGTCAAAACATTTGAGTCATAGTTCTAATAAACATGCTTCTCTGTTTTATCAGTTCTGTAATGTGAACTCTGAGAGTGTTTATTTTTGGTAGTTGAGGTGTCTTTAAATTTTGTTATGTCTTTAGTATGTGGAGTTTCAAATCTAGATCCTTCAAGCCTTGTGCCCTGTCTCTTAAGTGAGTTTTATTTCAGATTCAGGCAAGATGTTCAGGAAACTCACAGTGTAATACACTGAAAATAGGATAGTGTAATAAACTGAAAGTATAGATGCCTAGGCATCTATGAGTATGTGCATGTGTATGTACATTTACGTTTGCACACAAAAGCAAGCAGTTATTAGGAAAAAAAAAATGCAATTCCTGCCAATATTGCTGTTAATATAAATATCAAATCTGCCTGTGTTTGTGTTATTACCAAGTGCCTGTAATGATTCTATTTGATTTTTATTTTTTTTTAATGTGAGCACAGCAGTAATCTCAGAGTGATGGTTTTGGTCTGAATGAACAGGTCAAAAGTGGGCTGGTTTCAGTTTACCATGTGAATGTAGAAATAACCTTATAAGAAACTCCATTATCTTGTATATATGGCTTGGTGACGTAACTAGTTGATTTGAGAAATGTACATGACTTGTGAACTCTGATACTGTACGCAGTAAAACACTTGCCTTATCTTCAAGGAGTTTTTTAGTTACATCCATGTTCTTATATAGCATATTTGGGTGTGAAGGGTGTGAAGGGCATTGTAGGAAGGTGTTCGCTTTATTCTAAAACATTAGGTTTTGCCACAGCTGGAAAAAACAAATCAGTAAACTGATTTCATTGTAACTTCAGTATGTTCATTTGGGGATTTCTAGATATTGCTTGTGCTTTGAGGGTGTTTTTTACTATAAGATACAGAGGTCCCAGACCCTAATATGTGATTCACTTTACAGTGTCAGAGAGCAAATCTTGCAGGTAAGATGCTATATTTCTTGAGTTTGTGGCATAAGTTATGGATTTCACTCCTTTCAGAACAGAGCTGTGAATATTTCTTTTATGACTTAAATGTTTAGGTGGTATATTATGGGCATTATAGTGAGTTTGTTCTTTTTCCTTTTTTTTTTCCTTCCTCCCACCCCTTCCCCCCCCCCAACTGCCCTGTACAGATACCTGTAGTTTAATGTTTGCTTTTGCTGAGTCTAGTTCTGATTCATCATGTTTACGTGACTTACTGTCAGCTCTCTGTTAGTTATAGTTTAACTTTCAAGTCTGTATGTAATTTGGTTTTATTAATGAAGTACAACAAACAGCATTATGAAGCTTTTCTCTTTTAATCTTACAAGGAAAAAAATCGGTATGTAAAAAAGCAATCACAAAGAAGAAGAAGGGTGTCACAAAGTCTACCATACCAGAATTTCAGGTAAATTATTTTAATTTTTGTTTTAAGCACTTGAAATCTGAATGTCTATAAAATAAGTCCTTTAATTTCTGATGGAGACCTTGGAAATCCTAATGAAAGATTAATTTCCTTCTAGTTCAAAAGGTTTAATCTGATAGTGTTTTCAAAAAGGCGTTTCACTGTTTCTTGGTAGAGATTGTTTTAGCATTTTTTGTATGCAGCTTACACACTGTTTCGCAGTATTGTTTAAGATCCCAGACAAATCCCAGAACAAAACTTGTAAAAACTAGGAGTTGTTCATGGAATTTTTAAGGTAGATAAAATTTTCTGGGATAAAATTACCTGGGTTTTATATGAGGTCTGACACTGTGTTCATTGAATTAAAATCTAGCTTGATTTACTGAAAGACTTGCAAAAAAATAGTAGGCTCCTGTACTCATCTTGTTTGCAACTTTTACCCCTTATCTGCATATGAGCTTCAGACCAGAGAGCACTAAGGAAAGGGTGCTAATTATGATAATGTGGTTTTATGGTACTGTAGTAGCAGTGTTACAGTACTTCAGTGCTAAGTCACAGTTTATGTATGCATGCCTGCTTGGATTGAAGTTCTCCTTTGGCTATAAATTTTTCTTTGAGAGCAATCTGTGCTATTCTGAGCAATAGACCCACATTAAATCATGAAAATGCTTATACTGAATCCGTTTATTCTGTATAGCTGATGTGTTTCAGGTGGAGCTAGTAGAATCTCTGGTGATAAAATCAGTTAGTAACAGTCAATACTGAGAAAAGACTGATATTGAAGTGTACACTGACTTGTCTATATTCTAATGATAGTGACTATAATGTTTCCTAGCGGCTCCAAAAATAGCTATGATGTCTAAAAATTTTATTTTTCCCAGCACATTACCTGCATGCCATGAATGTACACAATTAGGTTAAAAATAATTTTTTGCAGTATTGAACTATTGCTTTTAAGTAGTCTGTCTAAAACATTATCTAAAACTTAGCCCAAATTTTTATCTAACTGTAGATGTACATTTCTAGCTAAGTATAAAAATAATGTTATTACATTTACCTATGTAAAATGTTAATTAAACTGTAACAAAATAATTCTGAGTCTTTTGATCAAAGCTACGCTTTATATCTGGTTTTAGGTGAAGCTAAGATTGGTTAGTATGAGCAGTTTTATCTTATTAGGGAACTTCTTAATTTAATCTGCCTTTTTCAAGAGGACAGGCAGGACTGGTATGAGTGTTAGAAGTGATTGCAAATATTAAAAAATTTACATTTGGAATACTACTAAGACTTTTAGAGCCTAGTAAAGTGTGTTTCAAGATACTCTGCTCCACATACATGGATGGCCAAACTTAATAAAATTCTGTAACCATTTGAAGGTGACAGTATCTTTTTTTAATATTTGCTAAGACAGCTTGAGTGTATACAGGCCATGTGAGGTATGCCAGGGAGGGTATAACTATAAGAATATTGCTGTTTGTGTCTAAACATGAGTTCTTTTGGAAAGAAAGTAAATAAATGAAAATTTGTAAGATATTTTATGTGCCTGCAGCCTGCACATGTTAAAAAACAAACAAAAAACCAACAAAAGCCATAAGGCACTTTATTTCTTAAGACTAGATCCTGTACTTAACTATAGATCCTCTACCTGAAAATCATAACTTGACATTAAAGCTGAGAAAATTAGTAGTAATATTTTTTTTATATGTATAGTGACCCAAATTATACATTAAAATAAATTATTTACAAAAAAAAATATCAGGACATAATGTACTACTTAATCCTAACATTTATAATCCCGTTTTTAAACAACCATTTGAGGAAACATACTGCACAGATTTTCTGCTCTCTATCATAGTTTGAATGTCATGGATAAAGCAGTAAAAGCATAGATAAATGAACACTGTCCTTCCTTGTATGTGATTTCAGACCTTATATTAATTTCTTAGCTCAAGACTGCTTTAAAAAAAAACCACACAAACAACACAACAAAAAACAAACCTAAAAGAAAAACAGATATAAATTAAATTCTCTTTACCATATAAAGCCACACAAAAAAGTCCTGTTTTTAATATTTTGAAAATGATTTGAGAAGTGAGTTTACAGATTTGTAGATCATAAGTTAGTTGGCTGTTGCTTATTTCCTTTTAAGAGAAATTTATTTCCAAGCTTATTATTACTGTTGCTCATTAATGTTTTAAAGAAATGACAAATCATTGCTGTACAGAAGAGACACTAATGTGTGGGTTTTGGGTTTTGTTTCCAGTTACAAAGTACATTTAGGTTTGGTAACAAGTGTTTTGTCTCAGTCTTTCCTCTTTTCCCCTCACGTATATACGCATAGCTATATCGACCTACATGTACAATAACTAAGGAAAAAAGGAATGCACACATTCTAAGGAACTGGGCTAACTTCAGTTCATCTGTTTAATTGTGTCTTAACAATTTCAATTTTACCAGCTATGGTCTGTATTAAATACAGATCTCAAAAGGGTGCTATCTGGACATTTTCCACATGGAGATGGCAGCAATAAAAGAGCAGATTCATGGGAAATAAAAGTATGGCTTACAATCATTATACCGATAACCTGAAGTTAAGCACCAAGACCCCACTGAAGTTAGTAAAAATTATGCTAAAAGATTGGCTGAAGTTAAGGGTGGCAAGGAGGGAGCATCAGTGATCTGGGGGATTACACTAGGTTTGTATTTATTAATAGATCCAAAGATTAGATTTGTTTTTATAATGATAAATAGTTAATTTTTAAGTTCCAAGAAATGGATCACAGGAAAGCACCAAGTTGGAATAGAACTTGATCCCCATGTCTTTCCTTACAAAAATCAGGGGAGATTTCCTGTCTTTGCTCCTTGAAGTTCTAGGAGTCAGTGAGGGTCTTTGAGAGATTACTGAGATGTGAGATTGCATCCTAACAGGAAGGCTGAACACCAAATTTGAAAATTTAGTGGAATACTGAATACCTGAAGCTGCCATTGTATTCAGTTGATTAACAGGATGCCTATTGTCTATGAAAATTAAGCTCATATGTAGTAAGTTCTGTGCTTGATGTGAAAATGTGTGTGTTGTAGTTAGCATGTACATAACTAATTACATGACTTGTACATTAATGGAAATAGTTACAACCTGAATCTTTAAGCCACCATGTAGTGTTCTAGAGAACAGGGACTCATCTTTCACTAGCTTTGATAAGTCACAAAGGAAACAGTTTTCCTCTTCAGATTCTTTTTCTCGTAACAGATGATTAAAAGGCATGTTCTTCGAGAGCAATATGTGAAAGTACCAGTGATCCATTGGAATGTGACAGAATGATTAGATTTATACTATTCTTTTTGCCTTCACATTAACTTACCTGTTAAAACACACCAAACAATTTAGAAAGACAGTGTTGTTTGCAGAAAATTTAATTGCTAAGTTCAGCCAGTTAACAACTATGAGCAAAGAACACTGAAACATGCATTAGAGTCTCAGTATGAGAAATAGCAGCTAGATTCCATATCAAAGTGATCATACAAAATACACTACTCTTTTTTTATTACTGTTCTTTTAATCTTTCCTTCAAAATGCTTGCTTCATTCTGTAAGGTGGGAAATGTTAACCAAGTGAGCGAAGTTTCAGAAATATCTTCTTCCCAATCAGTGTGGAGATATAGTATCTCATCTCAAATCCTACTGTGAATGAAGAAGTATAAATTTCTTCTTGAAACTTTTTATAGCAGTTTTCAGTACAGTATTGGAGTATTTCAAATACTAAACTCATTTTGACAGTAAATCCTCTAAGCTGAGCTGCTGTTACCTTCTTTGTTTTACCAGTGAGTAATTGACATACAGATACTAGCCTCAAATGTACATCTCTTCTGATGAAAATTAGGACGTAGAGATTTGATTACTCTTCCTTGTCATCCCCAGCCCCAAGACAACTAAACTGTATATATTTGCATTGTTTTTTCCCATTGACATAGTTTGGATTTTACACACTTTTGCACAATTTTGCAAATAGGATCCTTATGTCTCAAGTGACTGTTCTAAAAATTAGAAATAGGACTGGGACCTGTGAAAAGTTTGACTGCATTACTTGTCTGGGGACATATAGGAGCTTTTTGTGGTAAAGTGAAAGATAGAGTTGGTATTTCCAGGACAGCATTCAACTAACAACAGTGAAAATATCCTTCTTGCAAACTTGACTTTCTAGATTTGAGTTGCTAGAGAGAAATTCACCCACTTCTAGAAAATGAAGACAGTATCTTTCTTTGGTTCATAGTTCTGCTTTATCTTTGATCTATGGTACATCAAATTAAACATGTCTCTGAGGAGAAAATAAAAAGCAGTGCTAAAATTTAAAAACTGAATTGTCAGGTATATAGCCAAAGGAGTGGATTCAAATTGCATAGGGACAATCTTTATCCATGCCTTTATTGACTTTTGTCAAGGGCTTGATGTGACAAACTTTCACTTTTTTGTACAGTAATACACTGTCATAGATTTCTTTGCAGGCCAGATGGGAAAAGACAAGCCAGTATTTGGCTTCCAGTTTACATCTTATATATTTGGAACTTAAAGTGCAGGACAGACATGCATGTTGAACCTAGTAGAGTTACACATAGTAATACTATTTTCTCAGTTAAAAGAGAAACCTTTTGCAAGTTGATTTTACATACATTGTCTACAGCAAGACAGTGTCAATTTCCTTATTCTATTTTAAACTTGACAAATATGAACACTGTAAACTTCACTTTGAGTCACTGCAATTCCCAAAGCTCTGAAATATACACAAGTGTTATGAAAATAATGGCATGTATGCATTAGAGGTTTCTGAAATTTATGCGTTTTGCTAAGAGTGTCAGTTCTGCCTTTTAATAGTGAAAGAAAGTGTTTTTTTAATATGAATTTGTTGCAAATCTAAAACTGCATGTGTAATTGAAGTAAAAATATAGTATTATGAACTACTGATTTGGAAAAAAAATTAAAAATTAGCAGTTTCATGATAAAAGCATTTCTGTGTGGGTTTTTTTTTCTGTTTAGATTTGATTTTCTTAAACTATTGCAACGTGTTTTCAGTAGTAAGGAAAACATTTCCACCTGAGGGTGTTCGGAAAAAAGCAAGTCTTAACATACGATAACCTGAAAGAACCTAACAGCTTAGTAATTTCCAGGTTATTAAGTCTTTAATTACCCTAAATGATGGTAAGCCAAAGCGTACAGATTACTTTTGTTTGACAATTTTTTCAAGAAAATAGCATCCATATTCTGAAAGGAAAAATGTAAAAAGCTGTTTTCTAAAGACAAGAATAAGAAGAATATAATACTTTTTCAAAATATGGATAGGTGGGTATATTTGATAGACACGGGTAGGTTATCTTTCAGGAATACTCTGTGTAATTGTATAAAGTTATGTTCAGGAAAAAGTTGTAACAAATGTAATTATGTTATAACCACAGCATAGTCCAAAGCTAGTGCACTTTAATACAGCAGGGAGTTGTTTGGTACTCAAACCTGTTCCAACTCATTACTGTATTTGAGACAAATTTGGTAGTTGTCAGTCACAGAAGTTTTAAGAAAATACCTACATTTGACAGAGATATGGTTTATACCTGAAGAGTGAAGTATTTTCTAGCAGATTTTCGTCCTTTCAAAAAGTCATATTTTTTACGTTTCAAAATGCTGTAAGAAAATAAAAATCAAATGGGGGCACTGAGTAATAACGTGCTTTTAGATTTTATTTAACTTCATTGTACATCTTCCAAGTCCCACATTACCAAGTGTTTGTGTTCATTTGTTTTTTAGCTTATTTGCACTAATCTTGATGAACTCAGGGAATTAATCACAAAGATTGAGAATGAACTCAAAGATCTGGAGGACATTAAAAAGAAATCGGTATGTGACATTAAAAGCTTTCTCTTGTATGGGTATAAAACGGTGCCAGTTATTTGCTGAGGCCTGTTAAGTGAAGATTTTATGCCTGTTCAGTAACTGCATGAAGCTCATAAGGTTGATACCTGGAGACTATAATCTTAATCTTTTCTTGTATATAGTGCACTGTTCACAATGTTTTGATGATAAGTAAATTCAGTAACTGTGTTAACACTTTTCACTGCCAAAATAAAATGTGCATAGTGGTAATACCTTAAAAGGAGTAGTTCATTTCTATTAAACATGTGACCATTCTTCCCTGAGGATGAACTCTTCCCCAACAAGCAGTTACAGGATAGAGTTCTCATATCTCCCTATGCAGTGCTGATTAGATCTTCTTGTGAGCTGCCTTTTATGTTGCTTATTAGGATTCCTAACTTCTTTTGTTTGCAAGTAAGTTACTAAAATTGGCTTTGTTTAATTTTTATTCAAGTAGGTTGTACAGGAGAGCATGCTATGTGGCTTTTGGTCCCAGATTGAGGTACAAATTTTTTGATGTACACTGGATCACAGTCTATGCAGCTGAAAACCTCAAAAGAATAACAGTTAGACAAGAGAATCCAACATGTTTGATGTTTTGTAGGAGGTAGTGATTCTCATCAAGATGGTGGATGGTTTTAAATACATAAATAGTACTCATTTAAATGTCCCCCTACAACCAACTCTTATTCTTTTTCATTGCAGTTTTGTTTATTAAAACTTTGGTAGGCATTTCTGTGGCATTTCTGTGAATAGTAGTAGTTAAAAATGTTGCTCTTTCTATACCTTAGTAATTAGGCTGCTAATTTCCACGAATGCCTTTAGTCTCATGCAGAAACAATATATTCTTAAATTATTTAAATTGGGGAGAGAAATATGGTAGGTGAGAGGCGATGTAAATTAGGACTCTGAAAGACAAATTTCAGTGCAGACACATAGCATAATAGTTATTAAAATACCCAAAGGAATAAAAACAGGCTTAACTTGAAATTATTTTGTAGTTGCTAAATTGCAAATTGGTTTTATGATAAGGTTGTCAAGAGGTTATCAGAAAGGCTATGTCAATAATAGAAGAAAAATCCAAAAATGAGAGTACACATCAGTGTATCAATAATGTTAGTATAGGTGAGACTTTTAGTCTACTAGTAAAACCATACCAACAAGATTTCTTCAAGGGTAGACAAATGCTAAATATGTCATAATTGCTCTTTGAACTGAAATCTGATAATGTCATTATGTAAATAAGTTGCATGACTTCAGCAGGAATACTATGTTTAGTTCTAATCGCACCGTCTTAAAAGAACCAAACACTTAAGTACAGGGGAGTTAAGATACAACTCATTCAGCATTCAGAGGTAAGGACAATCTTTCTGTGTGCTTGCATAGTTCTGTCAGATCATGATTCTGGGTCTCTAAACACTTGTGTTGTTAGAAATTTTATGTAAAGAAAAAAGGCTAGGATTAATTGCTGAAGAAGTGAGTAGTAAAGTGAAGTATAGATTTTTAAAAAATAATTATCAGGCAAATTTCATATTCACTTTTAAAAAATACAAATAGATGTTCACTTAGATGAATAGTCAATAAACTTGACTTGCTAAAATGAGGTTTGACTTTGCAAGGGAAGTAATTAGAATTTAATTTTCTGTGTCTAACCCCATGTGCAGTTAGGTTAGATATCTTAAAAAACTGGGGGAAATGAAGATTTTCATTCTTCAGCTCTTACATAAATGACAGTGGCCATTTCAGAAGCATGGAAGAGAGTTTGTTTCAGCTTTTTTGAAGTGCCTAGTCTATTAAGTAAAACATTGTTTTAATTTGATGATGGAAATTTGACCTAATGTGAAAGCTTATTTTAATATAATGATATTCATTTTGACGCTGTTCTTGGACTTGTTTTTTGGTGTGAACCGAAGATGGTAGTGGTCTTACTACTTCATGGTAATTTTATTGATTTTTGTTTGCAATGGTGACCTAGGTGAAGCCATAGGAATCTTTCTTCTTCATGACTAACCTGCTCAGTAATTTCAGTTTTAGTAGTTGTTAGCACATGCTACTGAGAGGAACCCCAAAGGCAAACTTTAAAGCTGGTTAAGTACTAGCACACATTAGAAATAAAGCATGTATAATTTATATTAAGACTTTAAACTATAACCTTTTTCTTAGTCCTAACTGCCCTTAGTATCCTAGGAGACAATTCTACAGTACATAAAAAGAATTCCTTCTTCAGAACTTGGAAATACTGGAGGCTTTAATGAAAGAGCTGAGCTGTAAGATTTCTTGAACATGAGTAAACTTACTGTTTTCTCACATTTTTTGTAGGTAGTTGGACTGCTTGTATCTGACACTTTTCAGAACATCAGCTTGAGCTGACAAATGACATGAGAGATTTTTAGCCCAAACAAGTTTTGTTTGGCAAGTTAAAAGCAAATTAGAACAGGGTTATGCAATGGAAAGTCATGGGTAATTTTAAGGGTAGGCATTACTACCAGTTTCTCCTACAACAATGAGATAATAAACTTGTTGGAAAGGATTTTCTGTTTGGTTGATTAAAACAGTTTTGCTCTATACTCTTTTGTACACCTGCATTGTCTTTTGAATAAACTATGAGTAATATTTTTCCATTTAAAAAGTCTTGCGCTTTTGCTTGATTACTGATGAGTTTGTTGTAACAATGACGAGATTTGCCTTAGCGTCAGTTTGACATAGCTGTTTAGAGAGGAAAGTTGAATTTGACCTCAGTTCTTTAATTTTAAACAGAAGTTCAACTCAGTCTTAGTATTATGTCTTCCCTGACTTCTTTGGTCTTGAACTCTAGCCACAGTTCTGAAGTGAGGCTGCAATTTCACATATGCTTTCAACTGTCATAAACCAAAACGGCTGCCGGATAAGTAGTTCCTACTCTCTGTGTCTCTGACAGCTTATATTTTTTGTGTCACCCCATGAGAGAGGGTAGCAAAATTCCTTGTTCAGTTGCACAGTGAGAGAGTTAATCTGTGATAAACCTAACTACTTTTTTACTGATGCTGAGGTTTTTGTAACCCAGATCAGTTTTCTAGTGCAATTTATCATGCAGTTGCACAAATACCTGTGCTTGTGTTCTACAACAGTTTGAGGCGTCATTTTAAGGACAGAAAAGAAAGGGGCAAAAGAAAACGGGACTGCTTTTCACAGGAAAACTGCCACTTTGTGGCCAGTTGTACATGATATTACAATCAGGGGTGCTCTGAAATGTCTATTGCTTCAGCTACTAAACAGTTCCTCTCCTTACCACTTAATACATTTCAAGAGGCAGAGGACAGTATAAGTTAGTCAGATTCACTATTTATTTGAGTGCCTGACCCAGATATCAGAAATCAGGACATGCAGAAATCGGGACATGCAGAAAGTGGACTTGAAGGACTTGAGTCTAATGCCCCGTGCACTGTGTAGTGAAAGGATGGAGGGTGGCTCCCTAAGGAACGTCTAAGCTAGAATGTCTTCAAGCTTTGGTACTTTTCGTAGGACATGTGAAATGACATCCTTTCACTTTAAAGCAGTGTGACTAAAAAGTAGAGTAAAATTGAATTAATAGAAAAAAACATAGAATTTAGAGTAACAAGAATTAGATTCTAGTAAAAATTATGCCTGTTTTGTTGCTAATACTGGCATAGATAGATTTGGGGGAAGTTATGAGTGGTCAGTACACAATTATAAATCTGAAGTAAAACACATTGGCCAAAAATCCTGTTGAGATTTGATTGCATTTTTACCTCATGTTTGCTGAAATTTTACACTGTATATATAAGCATGGCAGTTCAGTTGAATGTGAGCTCTTAGAAATTTTCTATAACTAGCAAATTGATCAAGACATGCAAAGTAGCCTAATTCCACATCAAAACCTATTTGCAGCGGTATTCATGAAAAAATAATTTTGACAAACATATGTTGTAGTGAAGCATTTTGCCAGTATATTTAGGATAACCGTAAAGGCTTCTGTCTAATATACGAAATTTCTTTTATGAGAAGAGGTGGTAAAGTAGCACCTTCTATCCTGATCAGTATGCGAGATAACTCTCAGTTTCTGACATTTTGGATCCCATTTTTTCTTTTTATCTACTATGTCAGGTAAAATCAGTGGGAATTGCAGAGTGAATGGAAGCCTCTTTACTGCCTTTCAGATAATCAACTTCCCTTGTGATCTGAAGTGGTTGGGTTTTTGTGTGAAAGTGTTAATTAAGCTATTCTGTAGATCAGTTGTATGTATTTAGCTGTTGCATATCATAGCAGAACTTGATTATTTTCTTTTAATCCCTTCTTGCCATTGTGTAGTATGAAGCTGACAGGATTGCAGATACGTGTATCAAATAGTGAACTATGGGCTTTTTTGCAGATGTCATTGTGCAAGCTCACTTTGTAGTAAACATGTTTATTGTAAAATGAACTGCGTTTTGACAAGAAGACTTAATTCTAGACCCTGTCCTGATTATGTTAAAGTGTAGATTGTCTATGAGAGAACATAAACATTGAAAGATTCCTTGTTTACTGAAATGCAAGACTTTTGGCAGTGCCATTGGATTTGAATCATTCCCTGCAAGTCGGATTGGTAAGTGCATAGCTGTCTGAGGAGCAAGAAGGGAGGCTGGATCCCAGGATTCCCATAGTGAAGCTGACAAGGTTAAAAAGGATAAAGGGCAGTAGCTTCCTGAGAAGGAGACCACACTCTCCCTACAGGGAGAGAAAGTCAGTCAAAGGTGAGGGGAAGAAGAATTACTTAGTCAAAGGACACCAGCCAAGTTCACAACTAATTAGGGTTTGGAGAAAATGCATTGAAGGTTTTATTGTTTTGCAGAGATCTGTAACGCACTTATATTCTTGACTTAATAGTAAAAAAGGTAAAAACTTCCTTTATAAAGGTTTCGGGTTCTGCCATATTCTAATGTTATTCCTGAAGGTTTTAATTAGGCAGTTGTACTTCCCAAGACAGGTGTCTTTGTCTATCTTTGCAAGTGGATATATCTTTTAAGCAGGTGAGTCAGAAGGGCTGAAAGCAAACAGAGCTCTTTAACAGCTCTAAATCTATATCAGCTGCAAAAATATGTGTTTTGGAGTGCAACTGAAAATTCAGAGTTAAAAACCCACGGGTTAACATTAGAAGTATTTAGAACCTCAGATATAAATTCATTTGTAGGATACGGAAGCTATCCAAAGGAATATATTGGGCCATGATGGAACATAATATTTTCTGTGTCTGCTTTTTTTGAAATTCCAAGCAGGCTGCTGTTAAATTTGTTCATAGGAAGTGGCAGTACCTGAAGTAAGAGAAGAGACTGTTTTCAGGATTTTTATTGATTTGCTTCACTTAAAAGAAAAAAAAAGTTAATATATGGCAAAAGTCATGCAAAATGGCTTATTTACTAAATAAAAGTTTATAAAATAGTTCTTTGAGTAAAGAAGTGGGAAATATTGTCATATGTTTGAGAATGTTTGGTAGGGAAACTGTGTTTAGACAAGACTGTACAGGGACTTCCCAAGAATGCTCAGCAGAAATTCACGTAACCATCAAAAATAGACTAGGTAGGGCTTTTACTAATATTTTAGTGAATCAAACCTCAACTTTACAAACAATAAAGTGGAAAAACTTACTGTGTCTTCTCATTTGGGCTCTGTGGAAACTTAATTATTACTGGGTTAAATCTTCTTT
The DNA here is from genome assembly GCF_965231255.1 of Vanellus vanellus. NCBI lineage: Eukaryota > Metazoa > Chordata > Aves > Charadriiformes > Charadriidae > Vanellus > Vanellus vanellus. The sequence goes on from NC_138908.1 coordinate 57,122,969, forward strand.
ACTTTTTAGCAGGAGGTGGACTTCCTTCTCCCCATTCCTCCTTCCTCTTCTCCTGACCTCTTCACCCCTCCCCAGTGAATTATGTACCATGCTTGAGACTTTTGCATGTAAGGAGTTTTTGGTTATACTTGTTTTCATTTGTATTACAATGTTTACATAAATGTATATGCAAACAAATAATACTACAATCTGAGAAATCTGTGTTTGGACACACATTTGCAGGTTTGAACTGCAGATGAAGACATCCTTATTCCAATAAATATTTAGGATAACAAAATTTAATAGACCTGCTTGAAGTGTTGCTGCTGAGGTGTTTTCTTTTAGTTTCAGCTTAGGTTCTGTGTTACTGTGCATATTCATCTGTAGCGTATCTAAGATACTTTCTTTTTCCATTCTTTGTCACAAAAACTTGAGTCGTACTTTAGTCACTTCCAAATAGTCTGTTATTGCTTCTCTCTGGCTTGTCGTCATCTTTTAAGAACAGTGATATGAGGCCAAAATGTTGAATTTTGAGTCTGAAATTTACACATTTGTATCCATGCAGTTTCCTGTACTCCTGAGGAGAGATTGAGCATGTGGAGCTTTTTGAATTCCAACCAGATATTTAGTTGTCAACCAGCTATTTAGTTGTATAATATGAATGAATAAAGCCAATTTGGGGCTTCAAATTGTGAAATCATCTCCACAGTAATTACTTTTTCGTCTCTCTGTTTCTTTTTTCTGCTCATCTCACTAGCTTTCCATATTTTTGTCCTAGTCTTCAGTTTTTTGTAGCTCCTTCAGTATCTCTTTTTCTATATATATTGTCTATTTTTTTGACACAACTCTTTTCTCTTTGCTTCCCATGATCTTTCATGCCTTTACTCATGTGGCTAGCTCTCCAATAAATGTTTGCTAAGAAGTTTTCCTTAACCCACTTTTATCAGGTACCTTTCTGCAATTCCAAATGTGAAAGTGTTGGATTCTGCATCAAAGATATTAATGTGTACTTCTACATTTAATCTGGAACATTTTTGTCATAGAGATACTACTGTATATTCAGAACATTTCACAGTGCTTTGAATTTTGGTCAGTTAGAATATTATGTTGAAAAAATTATTCAAGGCATTCCTGTCAGCACACAGTTATAACAAAACAGCTGATTTTAAGATTTTCAGCTAAGAATAGAGAAATACTTGTATATCCACAGTTAAGAATATGCAAAATTCAGCTATATGAAAGGGAGTTAAGTAAGATCCGTAATAGCTTAAAAGGTGCAGCTTTTTTGTAAATAGTTTAAGATATTGCATACACCCAGTTTCTTTATAAGTTACAGAAGTATAAGCTAGTTAATATCTTGAAGTTCTTCCAATGAAGAGTAAAATGTGATAGTTCGGTGCTAGATAATTTCACTGTTCTAGGTTATGTTCAAAAAGATAGTAAGATCATGCTGATAATAAACTTTTTTCTGTGTTTTTGTGTTTAATATCTTTAAAATAAATGTGGCAGATTAATCAATGCAGTGATGATCATGTAGTATTTTTGCCTAAAGAAAATTAGAACATGAGGCTAAATGAATGAAAAGTAACTTCATAGTAATGAACTAAATCATAAGATAAAGACACTCTTGGTAGCAAGATATTGCTTTTTTTTTTAACTTCATTTGTTTGCAATGTTTAATAAGAGAATATAAGATACCCTTTTACGATATAGCTTGTTGTGATCAGATATGTAGGTCATGGAAGTGCTAGCTGAAGTCTTTTAAAAAAAAAAAAAAGTGTGAGGGTTTATATTAGACATCTTTTCATTAGTTGCCAGTAAATGCTCGAAGATAAAATTGAGAAAGAGATGTCATGAGTAAATTTGTTTCATAATTTACTACAAGTTATTCTTCCTGACTATATTCAGTCCCAGTCTTCAAATAAAATCAGAGGTTAGCTGTTGATAGATACTTATAATATTCAGCATGATGTTGCTGAGGGTAAAATACATGATACTGACTTTCAGGAACTTCTACTGTAGACAATAACTCTAAGCATTTTCAAAATGAAAACACTTTCAATTATAGATGAGTTTGTATAATATGAATACATAATCTTATCATGCATTCTTTTTCAGTCGAAACTGCCATTTAAGTAAGTGTCTGAAATCCTAGTATTTGGCCCATAAATTGGTTAATAAGAACATTCAATATCAATCCATATCTGAATTGAAAAAATTATCAATCTCTTTTCTTTAGGTATCTGATGTCCAAAGCAGCTGCAGATCACCAACTCCCTCTCTGTGTGACATCACTAGAAAACCCTAGACTGGTGATGTCACACATACCACAGAACCCCGCTGCAGAATGGAGCAGGCCTATTAAGGGTAAGGTAAGTTTTCTCCCTCCACCACCACCCCTTTTCAACAATATTGCATGGTTTTATATGATTTCTATTTTTTCTTTATTTTATGTCCCTGGGATATAAAGTAAAGATTAAAGAAAATCTTATAAAACTGCATAATATTGTGGTTGTGTGTGTGTGTGTTTATTTAAAAACAAAACAAAAAAAAAATCCTCTACTATAAAGTTCAGTCCTTACCCCATATATCCATATCCTGGCTCCAGTCTGCTTTGGGGTTCCATGATGAGTATGCCAGAATAGTGTATGCTGGGGCATCACGGAGAGTGGAGTCAGCATTTCCTGGCTGCTCTGGATGTCAGAAACCTTATCTTAAAAGGTAAGTTTTCAGTTAAGAATGTGTTGAATGTCTCTCTCTGTTTATATGGAAACTTTCAGCACATTTCTAAAATGTACTTTTATCATGTTTGCATTTTTAAAATTTACTTGTAACTTAACACAGCTGAAAGTCATTTTATACTTGTCCTCTTTCTAGGCGTTCTTTCTCTTTCGTTCTGTTAATACCATACATTGTGTTTCCAAATGAAAATATTGTTTTGTTTGTCACTACCTTGAACAAGATGGTAACTAGAACTCAGATCTGAGGTATAGAAGCAGTGGTACTGGGAATGCGAATTTCAGACCACATAAGAACATAACTCAGTACCCACCCAAGTTAGGTACTGGATATTTCTATTTAAATAATCAGTTTTGGAATTAAGGCTTTTATTAAACTTAGAATTAGCTCAAGTAAATGGAAGGGGAACAGTTTCTTCACACATCTATTAAGAGCAAACTCTTCAGTGATAGAGAAAGACTGTTTTTACCTCTAAAGTACTGTCTTGGATTGATGTAGATGGATAATTTTAACTTTAGTTCATGTCTGCTAATAAAATCCTGCTGGATTTCATAAACACCAGAAGTCAGTGCATCCAGATCTCCATTTCTACAGGCACTTTGTTGACAAGAGGACTGAACTACAGGGCTGTAATAGCTATTCCTTTGTACTAACCCTGACATTCCACTAAACCACCACTCGTGGAATTTCCTGAACAGCTATATTTTGATTACTTTGAGTGGAACAGTCATGGCTGCTCTGCTGTGATCTGTTCCTTCTGTGCCATTAGATGTTGCATTCCATTTATTTGCTAATCCCATAACATGTCGGGTCATACTCAGAGGTTTTTATCTTTCATCGTAAGGAACCCTGCAGTCAGTGATTGAAAGTGACATTTGAAGGTCTCTCCACCTTGAAGCAGGACTATTGTCAGTGCCTCATAAAGTCATCCATAACCTGACTAGCTGAGTTCTGAAAACAAGAAAGAAAGAATATAGATTCAACAGCTTCTCTGCACAACCTGCTCTAATACTGTATGTTTCACATGAAAATATACCTTCTAAGGTCCAGCCTGAGCCTCCTAAGCTTCAGTTTGTAGCTGTTCTCCTGCATTATATCGTTCGATATTACCAAGAAGAGTTTGCAACACAGACATTTGTAAAGGCAAGTTTATTATCTGTAGAAATTAGTAGACAGCTGTTGTATGCTGAAGTAGGGAGTTAAGTCCTAGCTTTATCTGTTATTGAGTTGCTTTCCTTTTTTTTTTTTTTTTTCCTGGAAAAAACACAGGACTGTGTTAGAAAATGAACTTGCATAGGAAAGGCAATGCTGGATGGTGTAGTGGTGTATCTTAAGTGATAGACATCTTGGTTTATGTGCCTTTTTACTATTTTACTATTTAAGGAATAATAGCAGATCATTTGTATAACATCTCAGCTTTGCAGAAATCTTATGGTTTTGCACAGAAAACCAACTGAACCACAATAATTTAAAAAAGAAGGATCTTTTTTTTCCAGTCCTTTTTGGCCTATATTTGTTTCGTGTCCTGACTATTTCTGAGGAAAGAAAATTCTTCTCATGGCTTAAATTTGTGTATGTTTCCACTAACCAGTTTATTCTCAACTCCTAGACCCCAGTAAGAAAAATGAGTAACTGGGATACAGGGAAATAATTACTTTACTTTTTTTTTTTTTAATTATGTTGCTATAAGTTCTGCATTAAAATTATTTGGAATCAAATGTGGAGTTTTCCCGAGATTATATCCAGAGGACACTATTTTTGCTAAAAACTAGCTTTAGAATTTGGAGGGCAGAGGATTAGTTATTTTTTTGTTACAGTTATTACTTCAAGGTTTACTCAGTGGTCAGCTGATATTTATCTGGCTTGTAAATACTCTTTTTTTCTACTTAAGCCAAGACCTTAGCCTTATTTAAAGATAAGCAAGTCCCAGAAGTTAGTAATTTCTTGTTTTTACTCTGTAGTAATCACGGAATTACGGAGTTTTCAGAGTTGGAAGGGACCTCTAGAGATCATCTAGTCCAACTCCCCTGCTAAAGCAGGATTGCCTAGAGCACATTACTCAGGACTGCATCCAGGCGGGTCTTGAAAAACTCCAGAGAAGGGGACTCCACAACCTCCCTGGGCAGCCTGTTCCAGTGCTCTGTCACCCTCACCGTAAAGAAGTGTTTCCGTGTATTTGAACGGAACTTCCTGTGTTCTAATTTGTGCCCATTGCCCCTTGTCCTGTCACTGGGAACCATTGAAAAGAGCCTGGCTCCATCCTCCTTCAACCCACCCTTTAGATACTTGTAAGCATTATTAAGGTCTCCCCTCAGCCTTCTCTTCTCCAGGCTAAAGAGTCCCAGCTCTCTCAGCCTTTCCTCATAAGGGAGATGCTCCAATCACTTAATCATCTTTGTTGCCCTTTGCTGGACTCGCTCCAGCAGTTCCCTGTCCCTCTTGAACTGGGGAGCCCAAAACTGGACACAGTATTCCAGTTGTGGCCTCACCAGTGCAGAGTAGAGGGGGAGAATGACCTCCCTCGACCTACTGGCCACACTCTTCCCTATGCAGCCCAGGATTCCATTGGCCTTTTTGGCATCTAGGGCACATTGCTGGGTCATGGATAATTTCCTATCTACTAGGACCCCCAGATCCTTCTCCTCAGAGCTACTTCCCAGCAGGTCCACCCCTAACCTATACTGGTGCTTTACATTCTTCTGCCCCAGGTGCAGGACCTTGCACTTGGTTTTGTTGAACCTCATTAGGTTCTTCTCTGCCCAGCTCTCCAGCCTGTCCAGGTCACGCTGGATGGCAGCATGGCCCTCTGGGGTGTCAGCCACCCCACCCAGTTTGGTATCATCAGCGAACTTGCTGAGGATACACTCTGTCCCCTCATCCAGGTCATTAATGAATATATTAAACAAAATTGGACCAAGTATTGACCCCTGGGGGACACCACTGGTTACAGGCCTCCAGCTAGACTCTGTGCCGCTGATCACAACCCTCTGAGTTCTGTCCCACAGCCAACTCTCAATCCATCTCGCTGTCCCCTCATCTAGCCCATACTTCCTCAGCTTCCTAATAAGGATGTTATGGGAGACAGTGTCAAAAGCCTTGCTAAAGTCAAGGTAGATGACATCTACAACTCTCCCCTCATCCAGCCAACCAGTTATAACATCATAGAAAGCTATCAGATTGGTCAAGCATGATTTACCCTTGGTAAATCCATGTTGACCACTTCCAATAACTTCCTGTTCCTCAACGTGTTTAGAGATGACATCCAGAATGAGTCGCTCCATTACCTTCCTAGGGACAGAGGTGAGACTAACCGGTCTGTAGTTCCCTGGGTCCTCCTTCTTGCCTTTTTTGAAGATCGGAGTGATGTTGGCCTTCCTCCAGTCCTCAGGCACCTCTCCTGTTCTCCATGACCTTTCAAAGACGATGGAGAGTGGTCTAGCAATAACATCTGCCAGCTCCCTCAGCACTCACAGGTGCATCCTGTCAGGGCCCGTGGACTTATGAATGTCCAGCTTGGCCAAGTGGTCTCTGACACAGTCCTCCTCAACTGAGGGAAAATCTTCCTCTCTCCAGACTCCCTTGCCTCCAGAGTATGGGATTCATGAGGGACAGCTTTAGCAGTGAAGACCGGAGAAAAGAAGGCATTCAGTAACTCTGCCTTCTCTGTGTCTTCCACCACTAGGACACCTGTCTCATTCACCAGTGGGCCTACATTTTCCCTAGTCTTCCTTTTTCTATTGATATACTGAAAGAATCTCTTATTGTCTTTAACTGCAGTGGCCAAGCTGAGTTCTGATTGAGCTTGGCTTTTCTAAATTTCCCCCTACATAGCTTTGTTATATCTTGATAGTCCTCTACATTACAGTATATACAAAGGCTGTTTTCTTTTGCAGTGCTCAGTGGCAGGTTTTATGCTGCAGTGCATTACAAGTGTAAATATGACAGGCTATAAATGAAAGAAATTGGGACACAGTTTACTGTCTCATCTATGTGCTCAACACTAACCATTATGTGGTAATATGGCATTAAAATCTTTGCTTTTGTAAATTTAATTAAAGAATGAAGGAGTACCTATTTGTTTTGTTATGTAATGTGTACATTATTATTCATAAATAATAGATACCTGGTCTTCAAACGAGCATTCAACCTGACTGATCTGGCTGTATATTGGAGAGATCTGCTGAAATGTGTAGAAAGGAATTGTTCCAAAGTCCATAGAAAAATCATTATTTTAGATTGCTGAAAAGCAACTGTGTCAAGCTTTATCCAGCTTTTCCTGCACTACATTTCTTGGTGTGCTGGACCACAGGAAGTTGTGAACGATATAAGCGCTATCAAAAGCGAAATATGTATATGAAATAAATAAGTTCCCAAGTCTTGCTGCTTTTTATTGCAGAACCATAATGTCTTTACTGTCTTACATGCTCTCTGACAAGCCAAAAGATAAAATCCTCATCTGCATAAACCACACAGAATTAGTAGTGAGGCAGAAGTACTAGAGTATACCACTTCTCTTTTTGTACCTGTTACATATATATGCATTGTTCAGTCTTTTATGTAATACACTAGAGAATTAAGTTTTGGGAAGACATAAGGGGTATCTAAGAATGTTAAGAGATGTGTTTTGCAGCATTATGGCTGTCACGGTCGTGTTGTATATCTGTATATACATGCTACTTGTCATTTCCCAATGTCTTTTATCCTCTTTCAGCTTTTCCAGGTTAATTAAAACTTGAATTCTACATAGAAGACCATAAGATTACATATATCAGTTTGGAAAAGAAAACTATTTTTAATTATACATTTGAGTTAAAAGCTTAAAGCTTTTATGTTGGAAAACTGGTCTCTGCTGCATAGCCTGTTCCTTCATAAATGACCAATTTGCAAAATTTTTAAAAGACACTTTACCTAGAACTTTGAATAAAAGAAAAAAATAAGTGCAAAAACTGTAGTTTTTATCCCTGAAAATTGTAGTAAATTGTTTTTGTAAATAATATAAATTATATCACTTATGTTAAAAGAGATTATGGTAAGATTTTCTGTAGAAATTTTATCTCTAATTATTAAAAGGGTACATACATGGTTGGTTTCCCTGACTTGAATGGATTGCTACCTATGTTAGTTACTTATTTAAGTAATTTTAAATACATGATATGTTTGTAGGATTTTGCTTCAGTTTTAAGTTTGACCTGTAAAAAGTGAACATCCTTGCAGTATTGCTTTTTTAATTAGGACATTGTAGTACAAAAAGGTGAAAATATTAATGTCTTATATTGGTAGATATAACTGTGAAACTTACTAATATTTTCTTCCAGTTATTTTCCTCATGTGCTGTATTAGTGTACCAGGATGATTGTAGTACTAACACAATATAAAAAGCTATGCAATGATAAATAAATGGTATTTATGTTTGCAGGGAAGATGGTACCACCGGAAGCAAGCAGTAAAGGAATTGCATGGTACGTTGATACGACTGCTTAATGAACTGTTACCATGGGAACCAAAGTTAATGAAAGCATTTCAAAGAAACAGGTAATTAGCTGCTCTTTCTTTAACAATAGTGCATGGGATGGAAAACAGAACAAAATTCACCTTTTAAAAACTGATCAATAAGTTGGGTTCTCAAATAAATTAAATGAAAATACTTTTGAGGAGAGCAGCGGGGCACTGGCAGTGCTTTAGTTGGAAGAATTACTTTATGTCTGTAAATACAGTTGAGTTTAACCCCCTAATACTTGTTTTTCCTCTAAATGCTCTAGAATCCTTAAGCATGCCTATCAATAGTTGTATCACAAGGCAGCTAGGATTTGTATTGCTGTTTATTTGGGTAAGAGCTGCTGAAAACCTGTACCTAGAAAACTAGACTAGGGCTTCTTAGAATACTTTGACACGCTACTTAGTGTCTAAAGCTACCTAATTTGTTTGTTAATGGATTCTCCACAAAACAATTCTTAAAACATTGTTTTGAGGTCTTGGTAACCCTGTAAATTTGAAATGCAACTGGAATGAGGTGTGTCAGAGAAATATCAGTGAAGTGTTGACTGATTTAAATCTAGTGAGGGCAGGTGTTGATAGCAGTGAAGATACTACCCAGATCATAAATCCTGGAGAGATTGGATGTTGACTTTGTATCATCGTTGTGTCTTGAAGCTTGGTGCTGTTGTTGTCTGTTAGCCATACAGCTATATCTAGAATCATACCTTAGTTTTGCCACATAGACATTTAAAAAGCAAATAATAATTAGAAACTTGAACTCTGTGTCAAATGATAGGTAAAGTTAGGCATCTGCTTAAATGTTGAGTGTGAAGGAAGAAACACAGTAATATGGTGCAGAACTAATTCTGAAAAGTGTAAAATGTATTATGTTTTTTTTAAAAAAAAAAAAAGCAAAAAACGCACCATAGCACCAAAGACAGTAAACAGAATTGGTTCCTTAGTAGCTCATTTTATGGCTATCATGCACAAATTAAAATTCTTATTTAGAAATTTAGGATCTTGTTGAACATTTTACTTTAAATAATGGACCAAAGTACAAGTTTTGCTTGTTTCTATTTCTATTCAAGTTTCTGTTAATTTTCATTAGCTTTTCATTTCTTCCTGTGTGTAGCAATTCAAACTCATTTTGGAAATGTGGCAGATAGTAATACTATTAGAAAGGATTTCACTTTCCAGTATATAGAGTTTCTATTTATTTGTTTGCTAAAGGGTCCTCCTGGATATTGTGTTGGTATCCACCAGCTGAATCCTGTAGTTCACTGTATGTGCACACTAAAATACCCCTTAGATCTCATCTAAACAATGGTTTAGAATAAGGGACAATGGAAGTATGTAGCAGTTTAGGAGTATCAAGGTAAGTGGTTGTGTTTCTGAACAGTGTTCAAATGAGTAAAGCAGCTATGTGTTTCCATCATCGCCACATTCTTTAGTGGAGTGTGAGTCTATGAAAATGGCAGTGTTAGCTGTTCTAATGGCCCAGAGATAAAAAATTTTTCTTAAAGGAGAAAGTTACATTATGGTCCCATAGCTGGGCCAAAAGCATGGTCCATTTAAGAAAAACAAGACTTACTTAATACTGTAGCTGGGGTTGCCTTCAGAGGAAAGAGTAGAGTTGTTACAGTTAATGCAAGTGTATATGTCACAATGCGAGGTGAAGGAAGAAACAGAAGATTGATGCAGTAAAACAGTAATGTTCATATTTGCCTCAGTCTTTGTGCCTCTTGTTAGAGGACTTAATGACATAGAATTCAGTTTTGGTGAGGGAAGAGGCATTACTGTCACTTCATATTTTCTGGGGTTTAGAGACTTTGCAGGCAGAGCTACATCGAAATTTTCTGAAGGGCACAGCAGCTTTTTGTGTGGCAGCAAATACAAATTTAAAAAGTGTTAAAAACTTTAGGTTTTAGTTCTTTAGTAAAGTTAGTCTTGTTATTTTCAAGGTCTAGATTGAAGAAAGACTATGATGACTTTAAAAGACATCCAGACCCTGATAAATTTACCAGAGAATTGTGGAGTAACGATGAAAGTGAAGTTGATTCTGGCAAAGATTCTTTTGTGGTAGTATGCGATAAATCTTCAGAGTCTGCAGAACTTGTGGAAGTTCCCCAAAAAGATCACCCAGACAATGGTAAGCACTTACTGGAATTTGGTAGCTTGAACTTGATTCAGGAGCTGAATCAAGTTGATTCAGGAGCTTAATTTTTCCTTGTGAGCTTCTGTCCTTTTCCACGTGAGCTTGTGTCCTACTTTTTACATGAACTTCCACTGTGATAATAGCTTGTGATATATATCTGATGGGTGTAGACTAGAAGTGAGCAGACATGACCAAGATGAAAATTCTGGTTAATGCAAGGTTTTGCCATTTTTGCACTCGCCTATTTCTGTGATAGCATAGTAAGTCTGCTCACAATTTATGTTTATGGTAGGTTGACCTTGGCTGGCTGTGAAACACCTGCCCAGCGGCTCTGTCACTACCCTTACTTAACAGAGCAGGGAGAGAAAATAAGATGGGAAAGCTCATGGGTCAAGGTACAGACAAGAAGATAGCTCACCAGTTGTTGCAGGCAAAACAGACTCAGTTGGGGAAAATTAATTTGATTTATTGCAAATGAGAAATAGAGTAGGATGGTAAGAAACAAAGCCAAAAACTAAAATACCTTCCCTCCCCACCCCATCTCCACCTTTTTCCCAGGCACAACTTTGTTCCCAGTTCTTCTACTTCCTCCCTTGTCAAGTGGCACAGGGGGGATGGGTGTTGGTGGTAGAGGTCAATTCATAACAGTTAGTCTGTGCTGCTCCTTCCTCACACTTTTGCTGTCCTCCAGTGTGGGGTCCCTCTCATGGGATATGGTCCTTCACAACTGCTCCAGCGTGGGTCCTCTCCACAAGCTAAAGCCCTTCAGGGTAAAACTGCTCCAGTGTAGGTCCCCCATAAGCCACAGTTCGTGTCAAGAGCCTGCTCCAGTGTGGACTCCCCGTGGGCTGCAGCTTCCTTCAGGGTATATTCACCTGCTGTGGAATGGGGTCCTCAACAGGCTGCAGTGTAGATCCTTGCTGCAGCGTGGTCCTCCATGGGAGGGTGTCAACCTGCTTCACCATAGGCTGCAGGGGAATCCATTCCAGTGACTGGAGTACATCTTTCCCCTCCTTCACTGACCTTGGTGTCTACAGGGTTGTTTCTCCTACATCTTTTCCTCACTCCTCTCTGTCACACTCCTTTGCACAGCATTTTCCATGAAGCATCACCAGCTTAGCTGACGGGCTCAGCCATGTCCTGCAGTGGATCTGTTTTGGAACCAGCTGGGTCTCGCACAGGGCAGCTCCTGGCCTCCTCACAGAGGCCCCCCTGCAGCCCCATACTGCCCAAACCTTGCCAAAACGTCAACACACAGCCCTTCTGCCCAGCCTGGCACCCCTGCCTGCATCCTGGGCCCTCTTATCCACTTCATGCATCTGCTGCTCGCTGGCTGGTCCAGCTCAATGCTCAGTATGAAACATGTGGCATTCACAACCTTGTCCCCCAGGCACCCTACACTCACAAGTCTGCCTGATATGCCAGCCCAGACCCCAGGCTCCCCTGCTCACCAGCTAGTCCAGCTTGAAGTTTGCCAGTGAATACACACACGCTGCCCCCACACACACTGGATTTGGGGAAGACGACGACACTTACGCCCCAGCAGTTGGGACCAGGCACACAGGCTGTGACCTCCTGCACTGTACTTGTAGCTCCCCCTTCCTCTGCACATCCCTTCATGGGTTTGTATAGCTCTACTGATTCCCTCACACCTCCCAGCCCAGTGTCTAGCATCTCCCCTGGTTTACGATCCTTACGAGTTGAAAAGTCCAGATTAATCTTCCTGGAAGGGACACCTGCAGTTTCTTGATAGTTTCTTGTCATTGCTGAGGCTGTTTCTTGTCATTGTCTCTATGTTTGTTTTGTTAGACCTGTGTCTCTGTATTTTTTTTCTGCCTTTCCTGTTTTTCCATCAGTGTCCCAATTAACCAGGTCCTTGATGAGATAAGCTTGCTGGAATAAACATGCTTACACTCTCACATGCCTTCATCAATTAGTGTGAATGACCAGGTTTGGTTTTCCTCACCATCTCCCATGATGGTCAGGTTTGTGTCTCTGTATGTTCTTGTTTATGAGTTCCTTTCCTTATTACCCCTTTTTTTGCATTGAAAAAGGTCTTTGACCAGATGCCCTTAAAGGAGCAGACATTCTCCTTCCACGTATTCTTACACCTGCAAACTAGTATTTTGCCTTCAGTTAGACACTGTAAAATTGTTATATAGAGGTATCAGTTGCAAACATGTAAAACACAGTTTCTGTTTTAATATCCTTGCAGATGAAATGAAGCTATTAGAGATGAATTTACCTGCAGGAAAGAACAGAATTCCAAAAAAAGAATCGACTTCTAAAGAAATACAGAAGACACTGCCCAAATGTGTTAAACGACAGTCCAAGCAAAATAGTTGTCTGGATCAAAGCACTAATGAGCTTTCACCAAGGAAGAAAGCTAAGCTGAGCACTAATGAGGCTGGGGTCCAGAGTTCAGAAAGTAGCCTGCAACCAGGTCATAGTTTGACTGAGCTGAAGCAATTTGAAGGGTCAACTGTAGAATCATTTTCCTTGACAGATCCTGCAACATCAGTATCAAATTTTCTGAAAGGGACCAAACCCATCCAGGCCTTGCTTGCCAAGAATACTGGGAACAAAGTGACCTTAACAAATCAACTGTCGCCTCCTGCTGGCATAAATGTACCTACTTCTGAAAAGCCAGTTTTATCACCTTTGGAATCATCACTGGTAAAACCAGCATTGCTCTGCCAGACCAGTTCAAAGACTTCTTTACAAATGGTATACAAAATGCCAAATGGCCATTGTGTACCAGTAGACCTTCACAACAGCTCTCTAAAAATTCAAACGCAACCTGTGATTGACCCTAAAACTGGAGCAAAAGTCATGCAACAAGTTCTTATTTTGCCTAAGAATTTCGTTATTCAGCAGAAGGAAGGAAAAATGGTGACTAAAGACATTCAGTCACTACAACAAAAATCATCTGAGCTGCACTGTATAACTTTACCAGAAATAGCAAATGTCAGTGTTTCTTTAACACCTGTCCTGGTAGCAGGCCCTGCAAATGCTACTACTCAGGCACCTAGTACAAATTTTAACAAGAATATTACCCACTTGTCACAAGTGACTGGTCCCATGAACACTACACAACCATTGCCTGTTGTAACTTCAGCAAGCAACTTATTATCATCAACAATTAAGGTGAGCCAAACTGAAACTGATAAAATCAAGACTACAGTTTCAACTGCCACATTCCCTGTGTCGTTGACTTCACCTGCTCTTTCCACAGCTAGTCAGTCTTTGATACCAGCAACAGCATTAAGTGGGCCTACAAACACTGCTTCTGCCTGTTATAGTCTTGAATCACAGCAGACAACTGACTCCTTTGAAACTAGGCAAGAGCTGAAGACTGTGTGTATAAGAGAATCACAATCTATTCTGGTCACAACGCGAGGTGGAAACACAGGAATTGTTAAAGTGCAAACAAACCCAGACCAGATTTCACCTAGTAGTTTGTCTTCTAGTTCAGTTTTCACTTATGCACCTCAACTTCAAGCCTTTCTTGTGCCAAAAACCACAGCATTATCATGCTCTACTCTTTCATCTGTACCAACAGCCACGTCTGGTCTCCCACATGTTAGACAATCATCTCTTTCTGGATTTGCCTCCTCAACAGCTTCTTCTGTTAACATTCCAGCTTTCCCAGCTGATTTTACCCAGGCAATGGAGAAAAATATCAAATTCACATTACAGCAGCCTGCTGTTGGGGGCACTTTGGGTCAAGTAACAGAGAACTCCTGCTATGTGTCCTCTCCTTCTTTATTCTCCATTTCATTAGCTAGCAATTTGATGCCAGCAACTCCAAACAGCCCTGTTAGTGGGACTAGCATTGGACAAAATAACTCTGTCATAACTCCAAATTCTTCTGTGCAGCAACAAGGTGATACTAAAACTAAAACAAATCCTGTTATACAATCTGAGTCTAATTCATCAACAAATGGAGATTTAATCAGTGGTACTCCAGTCCAGAAACTTACATTAGTCACAAATGCACCTATTTTATCACCTTGTGGGGCATCAGGAGTCAGTATTATACCCTCTCTGTCATCCACTGGTGTTAATGCTCAGAAGCTGGTTTTCATTAACACACAAATTGCCAATGGCCCATCAACTGCCAATCTAGTTGCAGAGTCATTGAAATGTAACCTTCCTTCTTCCCTAAGCAAAACTTTTGTTAGTGCCACAGAGCAACCACAGTTGGTTCTGATTCCATCTACAGTTGGAGCACCAATAAGAATAAATTCATCACCAACTATTGCTCAAGTAAAAGATGTGAAAATTGGACTAAATATAGGTCAAACCATTGTAAATACTAAAAGCAATGCACAACAGGCTCCACCAGTTAATATATTGCACTCTGCTGTTTCTAAGGGAGAAGATATAAAGAGCATGGGCTTGGCGCTGTCTTTGACAAATAGTAGTACTTTGGTTCCTGTTCCGAGTTTTGTCAGTCAAAGTGCTGTCTCAGTTAATGAATCCATATGTATTGCAACAAAAGCTGAAAATGCCTTTACAGTAACAACAGCAAATGCATGTGTAGAATCTGTTTCATTACCATCAGGTGGGACTTCTTCTGTGACACAACCCACTGTCTTGATTGATGGAAATGATCCCTCAAAAATAAGGCCAATTCTGGATAATCAACTGTGTACATCAAATATTGGAAATACTGTGGGTATATCAACTGTGAAAACAGGACATCTTGCTTCATCTGTGCTGATTTCAACAACACAACCAACAGTATCTCCTCAAAACTTAGCATCTGCTTTGCAGTTTCCAGTGATTAGCTTGCCTGGATCTGTAGCCACCCCCCCCAAAGTGTTACATACAGTTCCTCAGTTGGCAGCAGTTCCAGCTCCTCCTCCAGTACCAAAAAGCCAGTTGCCCACATTGCTTCATTATCAATCATCAGGAGTTTCAGCTGCCATGCCAAATAATGCAGGCATTCACAAGCCTCAGAGTGTGTTGTCCCCTCCATCTCCAAATACAGGTAAAGTCATCAGTTTTCCCAGTTTTTCTTCCCTGCAATGCCAGCAGGTGCCTCCCAGTACAGAGAAACAAAGTCATGCTTACACTTGTGCTTCTACCCTTCAGATGTCTGCAGCTTCACCAGCTGTAACAAGCAAGGCAGGACGTCAGTTGAATGAACCTTGCATTCAACAGAAAATAGTCATTAACACCTGTATGCCTTTGGCACCTGGAACTCAGATAATGATTAATGGTACTCGTTTTGTTGTTCCTCCACAAGGCCTTAGAGCTGGCAGCCATGTTCTCCTTCTCTCTTGTAATACAAAACAGACTCCTCCTTTAACAATTAACCATGGTCAAGAGGCTCAAGGTGTACCAATTGTTAATCCAATAACCTCAAAAATCATGCTAGCACCAGGTAATTCATTAAGTTGGCAAATACCAAAACATCCTGTGAAAAGCTCTACAAAAATTGTGAACTCTTTTGGGTCTGCAGATGCTTTACCCATTGTACATGCAACACCCCAGATACTTAGTACTCCAGCTAGCTCGTGTGCTCCACTGTCTCCAGCGACGCTGTCTGTCTCTTCAGTGATAAAACCACCTGTTAGTGTTGTAGATACATCTTCTGTGGTTTCTGCTGTTCATCCTCTGAACTCCCATTTACCAAGCAACACTTCAGTGCTTCACTTAGACACTTCTATCAAAAAACTGTTGGTCAGTCCAGAGGGAGCCATTTTGAATGCTATAAATACTCCGGCATCAAAAGTTTCTTCCCTGTCTTCATCACTGCCTCCTGTTGTTGTGTCCACAAGCAGAAATCCTACCACTGTCTTCCCTGCATCTCAGTCATCTTCCCTTGATAAACCTGACAAAGCTGCAGCCTGAATTTACCACAAATGAGCCACTTTGAAATTTTGGGGCATTCTTCTGACTTTGGAAGTTGTAACTGTTGAATAATTTCTTACATTGTTTGAAACAGTTGATTTACTCCAAATTACTGAAAACGACAGTTCTTTCTTGTTTACCTATGGGGATTAAGAGGAAGAAAAATATATTTAGTTTGTCAGAGAGAAGTTTTCAGAGAGTTCTTTAGTAAAAGGTCAGAAATGACTAATGAGTTCATTAAAAACTTTAGTTTGGAGAAATCTAGCCTTTTGCACATGTTCCATCTTACAGTATGGACTGTTTGCCAGTGTGTTTATGACACTATCTCCTTTTTAGTTGTCAGATTTATTTTTGATTTGTTGTTGTAAAAAACAAATACTTACGCATTGTAAAAATGCGGTCTATGGAATAGAATTGTACATATTCATGAATTCCTAACAATCTGTACTAAACTATATGTACAAAGAACTATGCTGTCTTATTTATGTTTTGTTTACATAATGTATAGTTTTTTAAGTATTTTAGTAATTTTGGACCAGTGTACTGTTTAGCAACAATGCAGAAGAATCTGCATATAATAAATCAAGTTGCTGTACTGCTTTGTGTTGGCAATAGTTTAAAAATCTGTCATAGCAGAACACATATCTATACATCTTCCTACTTAATTCAGATGCATCTTAACTTTTGGAGTATAGTAGAATGAAATTACTTAATCTCTTCTGCTCTTCTTTGTGATATACGTTTCGCATGATTTGATAGGAGTTGGAAGGAAGGCCATCTTGTTGATCCTTCTGATACAGGACGGGATAACCCATACTTCATCCATTCTTAATAAATGTGTGGTTATATTGCCTGAACTCTCCAGTGGTGTGGTAAAGCCAAGAAATAGTTTCCCAGACGC
Source organism: Vanellus vanellus (assembly GCF_965231255.1). NCBI lineage: Eukaryota > Metazoa > Chordata > Aves > Charadriiformes > Charadriidae > Vanellus > Vanellus vanellus. The sequence continues at coordinate 57,140,080 of NC_138908.1, forward strand.
CAGTCTAAGTCACGCTGGTTGCTGTTCAGGACTAGCATGTTTTGTAATAAAGCCCATAGATCTGTTGAACAGTTCATTATTCTCTTTTTTACAGCCTTGTGTGCATTTCCACTTACCTGGTAACTGTAACAAGGTCACTCTTTAATCTTCTGTCTAGCCATAACAAGCTACCCAGTTTTATCACTGGTCATGCTTTCTAGATCTGTATTTTTTTCTTTAGCTTTTAATTAGTCTATCTGGAAGGACAAAGCTAAAACATCACACAGTATTAAAGGAGGCTTTATTAGTGCTTTGAGTGAGAATAATTTGCATATTACATAAACTTTCTCTTTTTATGCAGTGTATTCAATATTTGGTTTAGGTTCAGCTTTTGATCTGATAAAACCTGTGGGTTATTTTCTGCAGATCAGCTGACTTTGCAGGTGCCTGCTCCAGTGTTCATGGAAGTAGAGAAGTTTCTTGTTATATTTTGAGACTCGGTATATAAAGAAAGGGTGTCTGTCTAGCAGCTCTTATTATATGGAAGATGATTATTTTAGAAGCGCTGTTTTAAAATCTGAAGTCATAGCCTCTGTTAGTTGCTTGGAAGATCCAATCTTAGGCTGAACATCTTCATATATGTGGGATTTTTGGTTGTTTTTTAGAAATTGGAAAGATTTCAGAAAAACTCATGAATGTTAGTTGCCTTTTTAATAGCTACGACTTTCAAAGGGGGATAAAAGCTTTCATATCTGTATTTAGCAGCACTCTTAGACTGATTTTCATCAAGATGAAGCTTGAGCTTTTGCTTCTCATCCTGTTGAGTTTTCTCCCTCCCTTCCCCATTTGCTATACACAGTTTGGCAGTTTGGATCTTGGGTGGAAGAGTAAGACCACAACTTCCTCCCTTTGTCCTGGCTGCCCTTCACTGAAAACTAATCTGGTAACTAGTTCGCTAGAGTTCTGGGAAAGTGGGAGGAGGAAAAGCTTGGGCCTTCCTTAGGTACCTTTCCTTTCTGGACTAACTAAAGAATTTGAATCGGGAAATTGCTTTGTTCTGGATCAGCAATGTCTATCTCATCTCAGCGCTGAGAAAGATGGAAACTCTTAGTTCTGGGGTGAGAGAGGGTTAGTTTATATTATAGAAAAAGCTACCTGGTACGCTTTTTGTACTACTCATTAAATTTGTTGTGTAATCGATTTTGAAGACACCCGTAGTAAGTGGAGTTTACAATATTAAGGCTTTTTAGATATGACTGCATTTTGCAGTTGAATGCTGCAGGTGACTTTTCCAGCTGAGGAAGATAGCAGAGAACAGCAGTTTCTTCATGGACATTTTACGTACTCTAAAACCATATATACCAGCAACACATTTTATTTCCATTTCTCTGGTGGAACCTTGGGACTGACTTTCTTGGAATTTTCTCTTACAATGGCTGTTTTTTAATTGTTATTTATGTTCATTGTAGAGTGAATATCTACATTGTTTGGAAAGCTTTTAAGACTAGCTTCTACTATTGCAGGCGGCCTGGATGGAGAAAAAAATCTTGCATGACCTTTGTCTGTGTGCTAATGTAGTAGAAAAATTTATGCTATAATCAATTCTAATAAAGAGAAAAGTTAGAAAAGCTCAGTTGAGGAACTCAGAACTCAAGCTACTTACCTGAATGATTTCTTAGAAATTTTCTGAATTAGTGCGATAATAATTTGTAAGTGTTATAAAATATAAATATTTTATAATTTCGGAGGCATAAACTTTGCGTGTTGCGAAGTTTGATTCAGTTTGATTAGAATTTTCATGGACTTTAATTCTCTACTGGACACACGCTCAGATTCCAAATCATATTGGAGAAAGCCTTGAGACTGCCCTTGAGACTGCTGTGTAATGGGTTTCAATGATTCATTATTTTGTAAAAACAAATTTTAGTCATTTTTGTGAATAAAATTCTTCTTCCCATCACTCTTCTCCACTAATACAAATGTTGGTCAGAGTAAGACTTTCTTTCAAATGAAAGTAAATAGCCATTGACAATTTGCTATGTATCTTTTGTTTTCTGTACCAAATATATAGTGCTACCTATAGCACAAAAAGAACTGTAAAAAAGTAGATTATATTCACAGATGCAACAAAAAAGCAAAACTGCTTGCATCTTTACTTGAAGTTAAAAAGGCATTTAATTACACATCTAAACAAATACATCTATAAATCAGTCTTTGAAGAAAACATGTTCAACTTTTCAGAGCTTGTAAAACGCCTTGCTTTTAGACCCCATCAGATATTTTATACAGATATTCAGACACTATCTTGTATACAAAATTATGAATTTATTAATGACTTTCAACATTTTGGATTATATCTTTGATATAATGGACATATCTTTGATATAATGGATATATTGAAATGGACATATTCTGCACAATAATTTTGCTTCGCTTTCAGTAGAAAATTACATTCATTTTACCCACGTGTGTATGTGCTGCCATTTTCTTCTAGGGATTGTGCCCCTATCATACTAGAAGCAATTAAATTTCACAAGTATTAGGAGTCACTTGTTCAAACCAAATTTATTACTGTTAAGTCGTTCAAACCCACTCTGGTTTCATCCTGTGACATAGCAAAGAGTACAATGTGAAAAGTGAAGCAAAAATTCTTCTGGTAAGTAAGTGAAGAGGAACTTATTTGTCTCGTGTAAGTAGGCCAGAAAATTACTAAAAGCTGGCACATGAAGGGCGTCCACGGCCTTATCACAGCGTTTGTTTCATAGCTGGTTTTGCTTATATTTTGTGGTAGCGGAGGATTTTAGTAGCCCAAATTGATTTTAAGGAAAATTGATCATTTTTATTAAAGCATGAATTTCTGTCATGATGAGGCTGTTTCCTTTAAAAAGAACAGCAGGAAGTGCTCACAGAGACTTAAATTCCTGTGGCCTGTTTTCTGTAAGCGGTACCTGAAGTGAGTTTACTGACTCGGAGTAGTGCTGTATCAGACTAAAGGTCCATGTGTCCTAGCATTGTGTCTCTTGGAGCAGTGAACAGTAGCAACCCAAAAGAGCATAATAACAGGCCTGAATACTCTTCTAGTATCCACTAATCTGTGAACCAGAGTCTTCCTCAGACTGCTGTGATTTATTTATTTATTTATTTTAATTTAACAGCCCTAGGTATATTTTTCTTGATGAAATTGACCAATCCCTTCTAGAATTCTTAAGGAATCATAGAATACTTTGGGTTGGAAGGGACCTTTAAAGGTCACCTAGTCCAACGCCCCTGCAGTGAGCCGGGACATCTCACACTACATGAGGTTGCTCAGACCAACCTGACCTTGAATGTTTCAAGGGATGAAGCATTTACTGCTGCTCTGGGTGACCTGTTCCAGTGTTTCACCACTCTCCTTGTAAAAAATTTCGTCCTTATATTTAGTCTAAATCTACCCTTTTTTAGTTTAAAACTTTTTAGTTCAAGTTCTTCTTGAACGCGTGTAAACTATTATCATGCACAGTGTCTTGTGGTAAAGAGTTTTTGACATAATGCATAAATAAATCTGTTTGTTTCTGAACCTGGCACCTGCTGCTTTCATTTGGTGCAAATAATACTTATTTTGTAAGATACAATAAGCCTTTGCTTTTTATTCATTTTTCCATGTGGCCTATGTAGGCCTTTGCCATGTTGGTTGTCTCTTTTCTAGAATAAAGAGACATAGTCAATTCAGTTATTTCTTACATGGAAGTAATCAGTTACTGTCATTGCTGTATGTACCAGGTTTGGTTTTACTATATCCTTGAGATGTGGGATCAGAATAGTACATGTTCTAAAAGTGCTACAAGTCTATTCAGCAACGTGATGACGATTTTTCTGTCATAATTATTTCAGAATTTTGGGGTGGGTTTCTGACTATTATTTAGCCTTGTACTAACTTTTTCATAGAAATACCCATTGTAAACCAAATACACAGCAGTGTCAAAATAAATTGAATTCATCCTATAAGACTATACCACTTGCAGAATATCATGGCTATAAAGACATGATCTTTAAACCAGTGCAAGTCTGGCACTCTCTCTATACAGTTCCTAATTTTATTTGGTTTAGCTCTTTTGAAAATGTAGAAGGACAAACTGCTGTAATGATTTTGAACATGATGTTTTAACTCTTGTTATTTTTGTGCATAGGATAAAAGCTTAAGTCTGTCTATTAGGTGCTTGATCATTTTATACACATTGGCACCCAAATAAAAATTTTTGAGTTGTTGAAGAGCCACTTTTGCAAATGTGACACAGATTATGTTCTATTTTAAATATTTTCCTGGAAACTACAGTGGCATAAAACAAACTTTAAGATCTTGATAAACATGTCTTTTCTTCTTTTCTCAAAATACTGAATTTGCTGATCAGTAGTCATGCCTGGATGTCTGGCGTAAACTTGGAAACCAGGATACTTTGTTGTTTTATATATCATTGGTCCAGAAGTTCTGCAGGAAGCTGCTGTTCTTAGAATGTCTTTTATTTCAATTGCAGGTGAACTAAACACATTAAATGGAAATGGTATGTAAAAGCAAAGGAAATGTAATTAATTGCTTATAACATTGCTCGACATTAAGTTTATTACACAGAAAGTGTATTAAAATGTGCATAAATATGATTTTACACCTTTTGCAGATGAAGACAATGAAGTACAAAGTTCTTGTAGTAACATGGAAGCACTGGGAACAGCATCCGTGGTCCCCTGACTCCTCTTCCATCATCCCATCCATAACTGAAGGTTAGAGAACTAGATTACTGGTTTATTCACCCCTATCCTTGCTTTTTACAAAGAAGAAAAATTAATCAGAAAATGAAATTTTTTTCAAGAATGTGAGTGGCACTGACAGGTAGCATTCATAAAAATTATATAGCACAGGGAAACAAGGTAGGAAAGGAACCAGTGATTTTTGTGATTGGCTTTAGAACCTTGCTTGTCAATATTGATGTCATAAAAAGAGGACAATATACTTTAATTAGTTTTCCATATTGATTCCTTCTAGTAAATGTACCAGTATAAGATCAGACTATTTTGCCTATCTAGAAGTCAGGGGCACCTAGTACCAGCATATACATTGAGATCCTGTCCACGTAACATGCCGGTATTGTAGAATCATTCCTCACTTCCTTTTTTATTAATCACGTACAGAAGTAAAGTAGAATATCAAAGAGGGATTAGTGATTGGGTATTACTACATCGCCACAGGTTGTCTTGGCTATAATAAGGAATGAGTAGAATTATGGTGTAATCAACTTACGCAGTATAAAAAGCAGGCATTTTTAGCATTATATTCAATTTTAACTATGGGGGAGGAGGAATTGCTTACACCTATTTATAAAAAAACTTGTCAATTTATATTAGCAGCTTGCCAATACTAAAATTACAATAGTTTGTTTGAGGGTTGTCTGGCCAGTATTCTACAGTTCAAATATATGTTATGCATTCAAAATACTGTCCTTGCATGTAGAGTGCTTTTCTGCAAGATGATCTTGGAAGAACCTTTGATAGACAAACACAAAAAGTTGGGGAGGCCTGTCCTAAAGCGTTTTCCTCCTTCCATGGCCTAATAAATTTATGTAAAATGATAACCTTTTGTTAAAAAACTGCCCATATTTGAAAGTGAAATTCTTACTTTGGCACATGGAGTGCAAGTGATATGGCTGCTACAGCAGTCAGGTTCTTGTATGAGCTGCACCTTAGACTGGGCATTTATCTCACTGCAGTGGCCAGTAGAGAATGTATAGTGGAAAAAACAAGAAACAGATCAGGCATGCGTTAATTTTCCCCAGTAGGTATACACAGCCTCCAACAGTAATTCCAGGACAATTGTGTGAACTCATCCTGGACTTGTCTGTGACATGAAAGAACGGAATTTGCAACCAGAGAATCAGGGAAAAGTGTGAGCAGTAATTCAGAGGGGCAGAGCAGAAAAAAACTATAGACATAAAAGCATAAAATTTCTTGTCCAGTTTAAGAAGTGATAGATGAGGTGCATGAATCCTGCTGAAAGTTTTGAACAAGAAATTGACTGTGAAATATCGTTCTTGTCCTTCCTGTTGTTGAGGGCAAAACCCAAGATGTGTAGAGTATGTGGACTGCATATCCTGGGGATTACAAACGTAAGAAAGAAAGGTGACTTAAGTCTGTGTTAACATTAAGAATGTTCAGGAAGACATTTCTGGAAATACAGAAATAGGAGTAATTTATTACAAGGTAGGCATCTGATATCTTTTAATGCTTGCATGCCTCTACAGGGGATTAACGTTCAGGGAATATTCATGCTTATCATGTGATTTTGTTGTTTTACTGCAAATTCTGAAGCAGCTCCAAGATTTTTCTTAATATGGTTACCAGATGACAAGCCTAAAGTTGCTCCGGCAAACAACTGCAGACAGCAAATCTAGCACTGAACCGTGTCTAAAAGGGGCAGTTCCTGTTTTGCTCTTGAGTGTCAGTGAAGAGTTACTTGTGGTGTAAGCGATGGTTTGCAGAAACAAATCGACTTCTGCCAAGGTAAATGGGAAAGGTCAAACTGGTAGAAATTGAAAGATTAGACCTTTTTCTTAGAAAATACTATTCAACAAAAAACAAGTCAGCTCTTTTCCCTAACAGCTACAAGAATGCAGCTGATGATAAAGTAAATTAAAAAAAGGATTGGAAGAAGGAAGGCTGCTTTTCTGTGTAAGCAGAGAGCGTAGTGAACGTGCAGCAGTCTGTTTCTCCCATCCAGAAATGGAACCTAGTAGAGTTGAGAAGGCCTTACAAAATTAGTATTGAAAGACTGAAGTATTTATATTAGGCCATCACTCTGTCTTTTACTGATTTGTACTCAACTTGTGTGGTGTACCTCTCCGGGAAGAAGCAAATAAAGCATGTGGTCCAAACAGGTATTTGGGGCTATATTAAAATGGTTTGGAAACGTGAAGGCACACCTGCTGGTCAAGCATTGTTCAGGTTTTGGCCCATATGAGTCCAGCAAGAATGGAGTTTACCACTATCACATGGCAAGAGTTTTCTGGGAGAACTAGAGAAGACAATAACTGCGGCTTGTAGCTTAGGTGTCAATAGTGTTGTTACAGTGGATCCTACTTTCTCTCCTTTTTTTCCTGGTAAAATAGGGCCCAGTAGTCTCTGGTTCTCTTTTGATGAGTGAATTTGAGAGATGGTTCTGGCTGGATGAGGATCAGGTGGACGAGGGTCTGTTTTTCATATTCCCATAAGCACAAGGCATTTAGGAACATTGCTACCTCAAAAAAAAAAAAAAACCGTGGTCTTTTGCATTAGCCCAAGAGTAGAACCTGTGTGGATGAAACATCTTGAAGAGCTAGTTTTTGCAGCAAGGGAAGTAATAGTTCTTTCTGTTTATTAGAAACCAAGCTGCCTTTGAGCCAAGGACTTTCTGGGGAAAGGAAGTACAGTGAAAATTGGAGGATTGTGTAAGGATGCAGAAGAATATGAAGGATCAATTCCAAAAAGCACACAGGGGCTGTTTTTTAGCTGTCAGCAGGTATGGGATGTGTAGGTAGTAGCTGTACATAGCTTTTTTAACTTTAGACTTATAGTTTACTTTTATTACTATATTAAAGCGCAGTGCAGATGTATGACCAAAAGACAACACAGGAAACTTGCAAGCACTTTTCAGCTCTAATTCAGCAAAATAATTCATCTTTAATTCAGCTCTAATTTCAGCAAAATAATTTTAATGAAATGGTGTGAACACACAACAGTCTTTCAGTTTTGTGGCACAGTTTAATATGCAGTCAACAGAAAACTACAAATGAACAAATGCCACTTCTCCGAAGCGCAGAGGAACTCATTAACCTTTTTCTTTACATAAGAAGTGAAAATAAGTTTGCTTTTAAAGGCAAGAAAATGTAGTCTTATGTCACATAAATACATGGATATACACCAACAAGGTAATGGATATTTTACCAATATTAGACCCAAACATGAATCAAAATATGCTGGCAATATTTTATTTAACTGAAAAATTACAAGCATTATGGTTAATACTAACGCAGTTCTTGAGGCCGAGCTAATCTGTCTGCATCCCCAGCTGCAGCTGGTGTTAAGCCAACCGAGATCGCTGAGGTGAATGTCACTGGATTATCCTGGCAACCAGCTGCATATGCCAGTCCTGTTATACTGGCCTGGGGACACTCTAAGAAACCAAGTGCTTCCTGCGGAAAGTCCGTGGTGCTTTCCTTTATCATAGCTCTCTGACGTATGCAGTATATATATTGTGGCTCTTGGGCCAGGGAGTGTGTGGTTCAGTATGCCAGGAAGATTGCACTTGTCAGGACCTGCTGCATTTTACCTTTGTGCAATGGCTGGGATGGCTGACTAATATTCTGGAATCTTTTAAGGCTACGTGGAGGCCTGTAACCTCACTCAGAAGTAAATGATCCAGCAGGATCATACCAAGAATCCAAACACATCATCTAGTTGGACTAGATGATCTCTGGGGGTCCCTTCCAACTCTGAAACTCCGTGATTCCGTGATTCCATGAACACAGACAATGCAACTGCTACTGCCATTATAATTTACCAATCTGATCAAAACACCCTGTATTAATGAAAGGCTGGTTTTCAAGTTGTTCATTGCATCTGCAAAGGGGTTGCATGCATAGCTATAGAGATGTTGCTGAGGTCCTCTTGTACAGATAAGCTTTAATAACAGTTTGTCTAATTCTCTGATGGAAACAGATTAATGCAGACCAGTAGCAAGTAGAGCTTCGTTCTCCAGCTATGACCAGCCACCTCTCTTCATCAGCAGTGTGACTGAGTGTAATACAGAAAGGATATAACATAGCCAGTCTTGCAGCAGGCGATACTGGCAATTAAGAGGTCTCTTGCTTTGAAGTTCTGACCTGTCCTGTATTGCTGGTTTTTAATGGATTAGCAGCCAGCCTCTCCAGTGTACCCTCACTGGGTATAGAACCAGATTTGAAAAATTGCATTTGTGAGGGTGTTTAGCATGAGTGATGGAGCTTCCACCTATATAATATAGTACTCTATGAACCTCTATTTCTTGCTCTTATTTTCATGCACTAATTAAAATCTGAGACCTCCGTCTAACTGGATCTATAAAGAAAGAATACTGCTTTCACAGGAAGAAAAAATGGGAGAACTTTCTAAAAACTAAGGATAGGTTTCCAAGAGGGCTTATCTATCCTTTAAGTATCTATAAATGACTGTCAAAGTTCAGTAGTTCCAGTTCTGGCTGCTGAGCAGTTCCAACAATTTGGCCTTATGTAGGTCTGGAAATAAATTCATCTTTCTACTTAGTCAATGTTATCTTCCTTGTGAGCTTTTGAAATTGCTAGTAACCTATTTAATGCTGATACTACTGAAAAATGTGTGGGATCAAGTAAAGCTTTTTGAACTCTAATCACTTCACTCTTTATAGTAATTAATCTTTATAGAAATTACCTTTTTTCTCAGCCATGAATGTGTATGTGAGTTCCATTCAACAGTAGTAACACAGACTTTTGAAAGCATGTTGCTCCAGGGTAGAGAGTTTCAGAGTACAGAGTCGCTAAAGTTCGTTAGCCTCAAGCTTTAGTGTACCAGTTCTGCAAAACATTTAGTTAGCCATTGTGTTCTACATCTCTGGCATTTACTAGCTACAACCTGGCATTTTGTATATTTTCCTGTGTATTCTTCTTCCTGTCGCTAAAGAAGTCCACAGATTTTTTTCCTTAAAGCTGTACATCGGAAATGGCACATGTAGGACATCTTTTTAGGTTAAAGTACCTCTCTAAATTTCTAAATAGAAATGTCAACTAAATTTATAAAAATAGATGTATTGATTATAAACTTTCACAGCAATTACGGATATTTATTACCTTCTAACAAGCATTTAATTTTACTAATCTATATAAAAGTTTTTATTACAAAAGAAACATTTTTAAAAACCTATGTCTTATTATTTGTCACCATGTATGGAGCTCATGGTAGGCAAGTAAACCTGCCATGTATTTAAAGCTTTTTTTTTGTTTTAAGGTGTTTATATATGCATATTTAGTGACAAATAACTGGATTCTTTACTCATAGCAGTTAATAATTGGTTTGTGATAATAGTTTTCTTCTTTAACTACTTTTCATTTTAATGAATGTTGTACAGCTTTAGCTGCCTCCTGCTGTGAGGTATGAGGCCTTGTGTATAAATTTGTTGATCTGCATGTAATCTTAAGTAATAATCTGGCAAGTAAGTAGTAACAAAAAAGGCTAAGTAGACAATAACTGCCAAATGTATATAGCCTGATTTATGCATATCACAATTCTTTGTTTTCTGTTACTGCTAGTGTCCTGTCAACATGGAAAAATTAACATCTTGGAGTCTGCTGTCTTCTATATTCTTCAAGGAACATGAGCTTCACACATTTTCTCATATTGTGTCATCATGTTACAAACAGATGACACATAAAGCCCTATATCTACCAGGTTCTTTTGCTTTCTCACAAGACTGCCAGAAGGAAACTAAAAGTGATTGTCATTATATCCATTGACCAGTATGAAATAATATGGACTTTAAGCAGAAATTCCTATGTTGCCTGGATCATGTTTTATGAGGAATTATTTCATTACAGGTACATAAACAAGTAATGTGAGGTAAAAGCCTGTTATAAAACATAGTTGCCTTTTGCAGGTTAATTTTAAAACTGGTGGTAGAACTGCTGGTAGGGAAAGTGTTTAGTCTTTGCAACAGGACATGTAGTCAAATGATTTTGTCCATTTTAGGACAGAATCTTGTACAGTACATTCTAGGGAATAGTTTATTTATTTCCTTTTTAAAGAAAGGGATAGTAAGTGGGGAAGATGAAAACAAAGGTGCCAACACTCTCTACTCTGGTTGATATTCAATGGTATGTACTTACTATTGGTAGATCTATGAAGGACGCAAGATGCCCAGACTTGAGTATAGTGTATTCATCTGAGCACAGGATCACAAGAAATTAAAAAATTAAAAGCACATTCAGATTTATTGAGGCATTTCAAGAACCAGTTCTGTAAACTAAGCGGGAATAATTTTCAGCAACTGCTAATGAAAGCATGTGATTTTTTTTTTTTTTTTTTTTAAGATTTTAGCTTTAAGAAAGTTAAGCATGTGCAGGAAATTAAGAAGGAGCATGAAGAAATTGAATTGGTATGTTAAGAGTTTAAGATTCCATGTCATCATGGTGAATAAGGTGGTGGTGACTGATCTGCAGCAATTTTGTCATAAGCTGGTGGAGCATCAGGTACCTATGGTAAGGAAAATGGGTGTGAAAAATTGAAAAAACAATTGAGGAACAAAAAATTATATTAAAGATGCAGTGAGCTATTTGCCTTCATATCAGATATGGTACTACAGAGCTGAGCTCATTCATTATGTCTTTTTTTTTTTAAGGTTAGTTTTTGCTAATATGTTTTTTGGTTTTGCATCAGATTAAATTAATTCTGTTTGTATCATTCATCCAAAGAGAATTTTCAGTGTTATAAAGACTGGTATTTTAAAAGAATCTTGATGCAGGTACATTGTCTTATTTCCAATGTTAACAGGTTGGGCAGCGTATTTAAAATTTGCTCTAAAAGCCATTTCCCTGTTCTAAAACTATTTAAACACACCCATAAATTGACATATAAGTTATTTTAACTTTTTTTAAAATTCAGGTTTGAATATTCATCTTTCCATAATGATTAGAGTAGCTAAAACCTTGAAGTTTTGTAACATTCCCTGACAATCCTTGTCAAGCAATAATGTACCAGACATGGTCCATTTGTTGTTTGTCAGAATGGCCGAACATCTATTAAGGACATGTTTTGTTTATGCAGTATACATCAGCATTCAGCTGTTACATCATTCTAGTAGATTGCATAACAATCATACAACTTAAGAATGAAGGTATGTGAAAGAAGAGAATTTCTTAAAAGAGGAATCCTTAATAGTAGACTTAAAAAAAACCCTTTTCACAGTAAAATTTGTGCAAAACACTACTTTTTAAGTTAATGTAGAGGCACTGAACACCCAATCTAGAGAGCACACCCCAAGAACAAACTCATCAACAAGTGACAGTTTACGAAGATTGTCTCACCATGTCCTGCTATGTGGTACATAAATGAAACTTTGAGTTGCAACTTACCACAGATTTAAAGTTTCTGTACTCCTGCAGAGCCATTTTGCAGTCCAGTATTGTTCCCTAACCTACCACGGTTCATATTGTGCTCACTCTAGAGCCTTTGCTCTGTGATAGATCATGAAGAAATATGGGGAAGATGAAAGGGAGAAGAGAATGTGAAGTTGGAACAAATTATGTGTCATTTAATATTTGACAGAACTTTTACAGTATGTCTTAGAATCTGGGATTAGAGCCAGACACAACGCCATCAAGTAAGAGAGAAAATCTACCTATCACTTTTTGCTGTTTCTGCTGAGACATACTCTCTCTCCTGTTTTATCCAGTTACATTGCCAGAAAAAAGAGGATCACATTTTTTAGGTCGAGGACTGCTGCAGGAACTGCCACCTTCTCACGTACCTGAATGCTTCCTCCTTTTTATCCCACCTCTTTCTTTCTCTAGTGTCCAACCTCTTTCTTTTCCATTTTTCCACCATTTCTTTTGTATACATTCTGTACCAGTTCTCCCCTTGCCAAAAAGCCTAACAAAAAATTGATTTTTCAAAACCAGAAAGCAGCAATCTATGATGAGAAGTAACTAAGAAAGAGATTGTGCTTTTTGCCAAGATGTAGAAAGCAGACATGAAAGAATCCTGGTTTTCTTTTTGAAGGTTTTTCTGAGTATTACCTTCATTTTTGCAACATTTCACTATGAAATTTCAGGTTTTATGTATTCTGAGAGTTGATATGTGTATTGGATAGATCACTGGAAAGGTAACAGGACAAAGTTGTCAGAAACAACAAAGAAATGTTTTTGCTGACTTAGATGAGAGGTATATTTTTAAATTCCAAATGGTCACATCTTTTTTGAAATACTAGGATAACTAAAAGATATTTACTGTAAAACATATAACTGGATAATGCTTTCACTTTAAAGGATTAAAAGTGGCCTCCCTTTCATAGGAGAGAAAGCAGAACTTCAAAGATAAAACTTTGAGACTTCTAACAACAGATGTTATGAGAAGAATTATTCCTTTAAAAAATATTTTTAAGAGACACAAAGTAGAATTTTTTAGAAGCAGTATTTAGAAAACAAACTTTAACCTGCCCTGCTTCTTTGTAAATCTAAAAATGGCAAGTCAACTTTTATACAAATAAATCATGCATCACCCATACATGAACTTAATATTTACTTAGTTACTTCTAACAGTTATTTTTCTCTGCTTCCTAGATTTACTCTAATAATATCTGTCCTTATTTAGGGGTAAGTCTTATGAGTAGTAAATACATTATTTTTATTTAAATTAAAATACACAGAACACATCTTGGTTTTGTGTAAATATTAAATATAATGCTTCCTAGAGATAAGTTTTTCCACTGATGTATTATGCCAAGTTGGTCAACTGGCTTCATCTCCCTGGGCTTCTGCTTCCTCTTACTCCTTTGCCTGAATTGCAAGTTGTGTTTCATATCATGTGTTTTCACCTATGTGTATGTCAATGTATATATCGCCTGAGGTAACGATGCGCTATTACAGACTCAATGTTCTCTGCATTAATGTAATGCAACTAATGAGTATGTGTTGTCAAAATAATAGCATGCTAGAAAGTGAGCTGTCATGCTTACCCGCAGACTTTTATAGCCACTACGTCTTGTGTAATACCAGCAGCCAAAGATAAGTAAAATCGCCAGCACCAAAATGAAGAGTCCAATACCCAGGGCTCTGTCGGGAAAGAGAAACAAAATAATTAACACCAGAACTGAATGTATTCTTCTGGGAGCAAGAACGATTAGAACGAAAGTTTGTAATGGTATCCTTTCATGAGAGGAAGGCATGGAGCAGAATTTACCTCAGAAAATAGACAAAGTATCAATAACTTCAGTCTCTGTAGATTAAGCAGTTAGCTAAATTCCCTGCCAAGTTCCCTCCCAAGCATTTTAAAAATGAGGAATATATTGCTTCTAAGATAATAATCTACCAGTGACTACTGCTTCTAAAAAAAATCCCCGCCTGTAAATCCATCAAACAGCATTGTGATGTTGGAAGAGAATGTGAAATTAATTAAATGCCACACCTTGCAGAGACACAGCTCATGTTTATTTGTTAGATTTCTCTAGGCAGCAAGTGTTGAGAAAGTATCCTAATCACATCATGTTGCAACAACTGCTGGTGACAGGAGGATTTTTTGGATACATAATACACTACACAACCTCAAAACCCGAGTAAGAAACTTTGAATTATTCATAAAGAGCTCTATAATTCTTTAGTTCTTATTCCGTGACATATTAGGCACAGTATTGATGTCCTTGGGTCATATTAGGGAACAAAGGTTTTGCAAACTGTGCTATAAGACATCCTTCCCACTCTTCCCATGGGCTTGGGAGAAGTAGCACAGTTCTACTAGTGAGAAAACAAGCTGACGGTAACTGCAGCTGAAAGTAATTGCAAATTTCTTAGTCAAAAACCCCTTCCTCCTGTGCTAATATCCTCCCTATTAAGACATACAGAATTCACTCCCCATTTTTTTGTTCTTGGCGTGTTGAGGAACAGAAGAGTCTGCAAAACACTGAAAGGGAAAAGAGGACAGGAAAAAAAAATTACCATGAGTCAGGATAAATGCATTCTAACATACTTATATCTTCTATCCAGTTGCCCTGATGTAATTGCCACCAGGCTTTTCCACTCAGACTGAAGAGTGGGCTATGTGACTTATCAGAGACCTTTTATATCTATTTGTTATCATTTCCACTGACTTACAGTCCCATGAAGGAGTGTTTCCTTGCAACCCAAGAAGCCTGAAAGAAGACGTGAGCAGATTCATGCAGCAGAACAGGCTGTCTTTTTGTCTGAACTGCCTGTGTGCTGTTTGAAGCATGAAGCCCCTTGGGGGCTTTTCTTTTTCATGAGTATCTAAATCTTGCAAGTTGCTCCTGCCCCTTGAAGACCTTATGTTGGCTGGAGATCTGTTTAACCCAAGCCTACAGCTCATGGCATTCACTTGTTTCCTGTTGCAGCCGTGTTGCAGCTGATCTTCCAAGTTACGAGATGGCTCCGCTGGTTTTGTTACTGGCCCCAACACAGTTAAAACGTGGAGAGACCACTTCTCAAAGCAACTGCTACCTTTTCTACCTTTTGAGACTGCTTTCTGCTTTTCGTGTACTCTGTAGTTTTAGCCTTCCATTAGCCTGCATCCCTCACAGAATGTATGTCATTTCTGGAGTTGGTGATTTTAACTGCTTTTTAACTGTTTGCCTTCTAACTCCTTCCGTACCTATTCAGAGGCTGGTATGAAAGGTGTGTATGCAATTTCTTGCAATTCCAGTTAAAGTTGCAGCTGTGCTGTTAGGAATCTGTGCTTATGTCTTGAATGCTCCTTCTGGTACTAGAAGGAGAGAGTCATTTTTCCCTCGCGTATGTAGAAAAACTGCTTACGATTGCAGCCACTGGAATTCATGGCAGTTAGAGGTGAGTGTGCCCAGTTTCAAGTGCTGAGACTTGACTAGCCAGCTTTTTCTTTTGGGTGACTGAACTGCTTTGGAAGGACTATGAGAAGAGCCTCCCCCTTTCTTTGCTCTCTGTGCCCAGGGATGAACACGGAGAAACAAATATCTTGCAGTATGTGTGTGGAGGGGACAAGTCACCAAGTCTAGGGGACAATAAACCAGTACCAGAAGCGCATTCCACATACAGATATCCCGTGCACATTGAAAATATTTGTCTAAAGTAATAACACATCACCAGTGGGACAGTGTCTCTAGTAATCCAAAACCCAACATATTTTATTGTAAGCCAAAACTAACAAAGTATTAGCTTGAATTAGTTCTGCTTAAGTGGAGTCTCACCCAGAAACAATTTACTGAGAGTCACATTTGTGTGGCATTAATGTCTTCATCTGCTTTTTGATGGTATTTTACCATTTCTCTGGGCTTTTCACTTACATTATTCTTTAGGGTGGGACAGTGTCCCTTTGAGGTTCTAAAGAGAGGTTTGTGGATCTGGAGATAAAACTTACTGTAAAGATCACCTGGCAACAGCCTCAAAAGAAAATTCTAAATAAGCCTCAATAAGCCTGGCAATTTTATTATAAAGGTTAATGACTTGTGATCATATGATCAAACTCTAGACTCTTGAACTCTGCAATCCTGATTTTTCTTAACCATTGAGGGCTTTTTATGATTCTGCAATGACAAACATTAGAGACAACTACAGGATATCTAAAATGCACTCCACCTATATACAACAGTGACTTTTTCTGATACTATTTTGTACGTTTCTTTCAGTGTGAAAACAGCTTATACACTAACATAGGTTTTGCTTTATGCTTACTCTTCTGCTGCAAGATAGCTGTGTCCTTTCCCTCTGAAAAAGTTGCCATCTGGATGGTGGTAGTTTCTGGGCATTTTGAGAGCTTGGTCCTGCTCAGATCTACAGGGTAGAAATACAGTGCCTTAGTGCCATAAATAATTTGTTAAGTTTAAAGCATAATGTTATCAACTTTTTTGTTTCAACAGGAGCATTTTAGGGAGGCAGAACAATCTGATATCTTCAGAATCGAGTAGATCCATATACATATGCAACTGCTCAAATTTAAGGCAAAACTCAAACCCATAACTATAGTCTACATTTAAAGAGCTCCACTGACACCAAGGTATTTGCACCGGAGTCCAACAGCAAAGAATTTGACATGGTCCCTTTAGGTAATAAAGATGGCAGACTTCTGAAGTAAAATCGCTCAGGAATATAGAAGGAAAGGCCATTTACCTGGACAAGAAAAACTATTCAGAAGAAGAAAAATCAATGTTGTCCTTACAAGTATTTGTTTCTTTATTTCTGTTATTCCCTGAAAACGCTCAAGGACCAGGTTTTCAATCAGTGTAGACTCTCAGAGATCTGTCGATTTTCAGATGGTTATACTAATTTATGTCTGCTGACAATCTATACATAAATGCACAGGGAATTTGTATTATAATCTTAATTTCCAATCTTAAGGGAATCATTACCCAGCTAAAAGCAGTCTGAACAGTTAAAAATCTAATTGGCCAAATATAGAGAAGGAGAAATCCACAAGTAATCATGTTTCTGTCATTTAAACAGCACAACAACAGATCCTACTTGGTAGTATCCAGCTAATTGAACCACCTTACACAGGTAAAGTATAAAACCCAATGACTTTACTGAAAAGAATTCTAGCCAAGGAAACAAAACATTTTCAGAGTTTGCTTAGAGACAGTCAGGCCCCTTCTGAAACATAATTTTGAAGCAACACAGAAAATTTTGGGTAGAATAAAAAAATACAAATCTTACCTCCTTCAGACCTGTATTCTGTCTGTTAACTGAAAGGCATGTACAGCTTTCTTTTCCTTGACTTGGTCTGTTTTTTTCTTCTTTGATCTGTTCTCTTATGACTATCACGAGTTTAAATTCCTTTCAGTGCAGCTTCTGAATGCATTAATTAGCATGAAAGAGGCAAGGAGACAACTTTTCATTTTCTTCTTACTCTCTGCCTCCTTCCCTCCTAATAAGCAGCTCAAAAAGCTGTTATTTCTTCATTTATTACATATCCTCTGAGAAACGGATCAACACCATTTTACCTGCCCAATCAGTACAAGTTCCTAGAGTGGGCAGACTACTTCTAAATTCAAACGTGTTTTGGTTTAAGGCTGATTGTTTTGTGACAGAGAGATGCTGTTTTCACATGTGTTCAACTATAGCTTTGTTTACGCACACTTTTTGCACCATCGTAACACTGTGGAAACTAGTGTAGTTTCAACTCATAGATGGATGCTGCTATACTGTGACAGAAGTGTCTTAAATTAGGGCAAGTACAGTTTATTTCTGTACTGGTAAGCGAATGCTGCAACAAAAAGAGAGTCTGTCCTGCGGGCTGCAGAACTAACAAAGCCTGGTTTCCTATGGATTTGTGTGAATTGCCTGTGCTCATGCTGCAGTAATTCCATTTACAACACCAGCCAAGAATTTATGGTGGACCAGCAGTGTTAGTTACTGTCAAAAAAAAAATATATATATCTAAGAACCGTGTCATTTGTCCCAATGAATCATTAATTTGGGGCTCTCTATTTTGCCATGGATATTTTTTTTAAAGTTTGAAGGACTCAAACTTAAAACTTTGATATTTTGCTTATCTTTGAAGCTGTGAACCTGGCTATAAATGTGGTTGAAAATGGCTGACAGACTCAAAAGGGAAGAGGAAAGAACAGATAGTGTGAGAGATCAACATCCATTTCCTTAGGAAACCAGATGAAAAGTCTTAACATCAAAATTCTTAGCTAGTGCAGGGCTGGAAAGAGCCAGAATATTTTTTTGCTTGTGTGCCTAATTATGGTAAAAATCTGATCTTTCTGTGGGTATTTTTCCATGGTGGTTCCCAGTGACAGGACCAGAGGCAATGAGCATAGACTGAAACACAGGAGGCTCCAGCTGAACATCAGAAAACACTTTTTTACCGTGAGGGTGACTGAGCCCTGGCACAGGTTGCCCAGAGAGGTGATGGAGTCTCCCACACTGGAGATACTCAAAAGCCATCTGCACGTGTTCCTGGGCAACCAGCTCTAGGTGGCCCTGCTGGAGCAGGGGCATTGGACCAGATGATGTCCAGAGTTTCCTTCCAACCTCAACCATTCTGTGATTAACACTAGAAGGATCTAATTGTTTTTGCTAGACCCATTAAAGTTTTAAACAACATATTTTTTGCCGAGGGCAAAAGAAAGGGAAGAAGAATAATGAACATTACTGAGGAGCATAAACTTGCTTATTTGGCCAAATGGTTCAGTGTTTCTCTTATATTATCTCAAATGAACTCAATGGGAGGTGAAAGAGACGCGGGGAAGGTTTCTGTAGATACCCATGTGTTTAAAACAGTAAGTGTACACTATCAGTGTCTTTCAAGTTCCCAAGAAACATGCCAGCCCTTGTGCAGTACTCTGAAAATGTCGTGGAGCTCATTATCATCAAATCATGTGTTTTCCTCAAGAAAAGCTTCACTTCTGGGAGAGGATGATAACTGAAGGTTACTGTTTGTTCTTGTCAGAATCAAAACTGAGACATGCAAAAAATCCATGTGATACTAAAACCAGTCTCTGCCCCTTCCTTTCCTCAAGTAATGTGGAGGGCAAAATGACAACTGCTGGAATATTTTCTGTACTGAATGAATCTCTTGTTAATAGTATAACAAGGAAAGGAAAAAAAAAACAACTTTGTCATGGATCTGTGGTGCCATCCAGTATGTAAGTGCACAAAGCCGCTATTGAGGATTTGGATGATGAGAAGGGGAAACACCATGTTCTGGTTCTGATCTCAGATTTTTTTACAAGACCTTCTTTTCTCTGAAGTGGTGCTGCTAACTCTGCCAGTGTAAAGTCACTGGAATTGAGGTATGGATTCCACAGGTGTTCTCTTTCTAAAGATAGAATTTCAGGAGGAGAAGAGGATGGAAGAGGAGTATTTAGGAGAAAACCCAAAGCAACCCAAGCCTTTTGTGATAGCCAGCAGCCTGTGGCAAGCCTAGGACACTGATGAATCTTTATGATAGGTATGAAATGAATGCTTCTAGTGTAACTGAAAATAACATCCTTGACCTTTTAAAAAGAGTAGCAGTTGGTTTTATGCTGTTAACAGTGTGAGTCTATCTTTCTAGGACAAGACCCTGGGATCTTTGTTAATTTGTTTATTTCCCATAATTGATAATCTTTATTTTTGTCTGGCATTTGAGGCGTCCTACAGCAGGCAAAGCAAAGAAACATAAGTACCTTGACAACTGATTTAGTAAAGGCTTTAGTTTTGAGTTTTATGGGAATTTCAGTGGAAACTCTGAAGTATGTCAGCGCTAAATCTACATTAACAGTAACACAGTACAGTAAGAGTGAATGAGATTATACCCATTTCAGTTGGTGCTGAGGATTCTTGTCTCTCCATGGTTCAGGGATTTACTTTGAAGTAGGTATTATCTGGCTTCTGGGGCTGAACAATTCCACTCTAGGCCTGATTTGGAGCTTTTTGAAAAGAAGCTCTTCCTCAAATTGCTGCTACCTCAACTGCAGGCACCTACAGGAAGCAACATGCTGTCCTGTAGACTGCCTTGCACAGGCACCATTAATATGTTTGTCATCCTGAAAGCCTGGTTCATGCAAGTGAGTTCCAAGTGAAACTGTGGTCCTTAGTGTCGCACCCATCTCCCTCTGCTCCATCCCTGAATAATATACAGTAAAGAAGGAGTGGTGGTCTTAATCCTGTAGCAACTATGCCAAGAGGATGCCACGAATGCAGTGGTGCCTGTGTTCCCGCACTTTGTTTTTCCAAAGAAGAAAGATTGGATAGCTTTCTGGCAGTGTTTTTCTTTGCTGCCACTTTGTCCATGGTTGACTGGAGGTTCTGAGCCCAGGGGATTGTTCAGATTTATGGGACTTTCTCCATGAGATGCAGGATGACCAATCATGGCTGGAAAGCTTTTGGATGCACTTGGGCACTATCAAGGCAAGGCAGACATGACTTTCCTTGCATGTAATTTCAGGAGGCCATACCTGGATTCAAGAGAATGGTGATCCTTTCTAAAGCTTCACAGTCCTGTTTCTACCCGTGAGTTGCTAACTGGTTTGGGGTGAGAAACTCTTTGCTGGTGAGCTGCTGATTTAGGTCTCTGAGGCCATCTCAGAAACTCTTTGAAGAAAGTGAATATAGGCAACACTGACTACATCATTAGCAGCTTGGAACAAAACAGCCCTTTGCACGTAATCCTTCTAGTAATAGTCCCGTGAAATTTAATTTGAAATATTGCTGCTACAGCTGAAGTAAAATCAGTCCCAAAATGAATACGTAGTCATCAGCTGACAGAGTGTCCAGGTGACTAATACTATTCAGTGCATTCAGCAAAAAAAAAAAAAATAATAAAAGAACAATTATTCATTTCTCCCTTCACAGGGTCACAGGATCCTGTTAAGACTGGTGGGGGGCTGGGAAGGTTTCTCCTCTACCAGGCTGCTCAGGGCTCACCCA
Source organism: Vanellus vanellus (assembly GCF_965231255.1). NCBI lineage: Eukaryota > Metazoa > Chordata > Aves > Charadriiformes > Charadriidae > Vanellus > Vanellus vanellus. The sequence goes on from NC_138908.1 coordinate 57,161,184, forward strand.
GTCAGGGCATGAAACGCCAAGGATGGAGACGGCCCAACCTCCCTGTGCTCCCGCCCCTCCACTCGTCCTCATCTCCAGCCTGAGCCTCTCATGTTTCAGCTTGTGCTGCTGCCTCTTGCCCTCCTGCCACCCACTGCTGGGAAGGGCCCGGCTGTGCCTCCTCCATCCCTTCCACCAGTGCCAGGGATGTTGCTGGGTGCCCCGAAGCTGCCCCTCCTCCTGGCTGAACCAGCCCGGGTCCCACAGCTTCTCAGTGGCCCTCTGCTGAACTCAGTCTTGTTTATCAACTTCTTTCCTGTACGTGGTGCCCCCAAAGGGATGCACAACTTGCAGAGCAGATGGGAATAATCACCTATCTTGATCTACTGTCTGTGCCCCTGTTCATACAGCCCAGGATGCTACTAGTCTTCTTCTCAGGTGTCAGGACATACAGAAATGGGTGACAAGGCTTGTAAATAAACCACAGGATTTTAACAGAAAGTCAGAAGGGGAAACTGCATCTGTTAAACATCTCTCCATTTCTCTTCTCCCCACCCCCAACTAGTCCCCTTCCTTTCGTTTTATAAAATGAACTGCAGAAGACTGAGGAATAATGCTTTCTAGAAAATTCTAAGTTTTTCAATTGACATGATTGAAAAATATTTTGTCGGAAATTTCAGGAACTTGCTACAAGACTTTGCCCACCCAGCTGTGTGCCTTCCAATGTGTATTCTGCAATCAAGCCCTCACAGATAGTTGATTTATTAGTGGTTCAGATAATTTCCTGTAAGTTAAATTAAATTTTTTAAATAATTGTTATTCTTATGAGGGAACAAATAATTATTTTAGATGAGTGATTTATGTTAAACTTGGCTTCACACATAAAGTGTTTCAATGGTAAAAAAGTCAGACTTTCATAACTAGAGCAGCTGTGACATTTGTAATAGTTTGAAAGCTTTTAAGTGCTATGTTTTTTCCTTTTACTGGTTCTTTTTAAATGTAATACAGCCCTTCCTCCCTTCTTTTACATTCTCTCTTCTTCCTGATAAAATAAAATAATAAAAAAAGTTATTTGGATACAGACTTTTTTTATTCTCACAAATTGAATTATTTGCTCAAAGAACCTCAGGATAGTTAAAATGTGGGACTAAGTAGGGCATCAGGAAGTCACGTAGTCATGCCACTGTTCTAAAACACAATTGAATATATTCAGATTCTCATGTCTTATCTATTCTCTGATATGTCGATGTTTTCAAGTTCTTCCTATAGTCTATTTTTTATGCATAACAGGCTACAATGAAGTTTTTTCCCCATTACAGAATTCTGGTTTGCTATAAGTTATATCAATTACTAATTGCCTTAACAAGGAAAGGAATTAATGGTGTCTTCATTATCAGCCTATTATGGATTTGAAGGCTGTTCTCATGCTCTGTACAACCTTTTGTCTTCTAAACCAGACAAGCTTTCTTTCTTACACTTTTTTCTTTGCACTGTGCTTTCTTAACCTTTCTCATTCTTGTTCCACTTAATTCTTTTCAACTTATGTACCTCTTCCAGTTAAAGCCTTGCAAGCATAATTATCTCCTTTATCTTACCACACCACAGAAAGACATTTACTACTTTTAATGTATGGTTGAAGTTGGGACTCTTTCTCGGTTTGAAGTGCACTGTAGCCTTAGGTCTTCCTCTGTTATTCATCAGTCCTTCTCCATTTTATGTGTGTGTATTTTGCTTTTTACTTCTGATATTTGGCACTGCCTTTCTCTCTGCTGAATTCTGTTATTCATGTAACTTTCCCTATTTATCAGGTTTATTTATTCATCAGATTCAAGCGCTGCTCTGTAGAGTACCTGCAAAATACCGACCACTGCTTCCCTAAGCTAACCATCTGTTAGCTCATGCCTCTTCCTATTTGATAGTGATGGCTGCAGTCTGTATTTGGTGGGAGAGTTCCTATCTGCTGCCCATACGCTTCATGGTAATTTCATTTAGACCATATTTTCCCTAGTTTGCTTGTCATGGCCCCGTGGGACTGAGTTGAAGACTTGTATAGTCAAAACGCAACTCCAACATCAAAATACTATGATACCTTACTAGTGTGGTTTGCTTGTAAACTAATGACTTTCTTCCTCTGTTTCAAACATTCCTATCCAAAACTTCCATCATTTTATAAATCCTACTAATATTGAGTTTGGAGAAAATAAAACACTTCCATATGTCCTGAAATGTAAGATGGCTGATGTAGTCACACCATGACATCATGTTCTTGATACCTTCTGTTTTGAAGTTTCAGGAGATGGAGGGAAGGGTAGGGTAACATTGACTTTTCTGGTTTAGTAATAGTCTGGCTTCCTCTTTCTTTTCTCTGTTGGATTTGATCTACAGTAATTAAAAATCCAGCTGACAGGACAAGAGTGGCTCCTGCCATGTAGAAGCCTGCTCTGTAATCTCCAGCCATGTCCACAATCAGACCTGGAGAGAAATAAAAGACAGCAATGTGACTGATAGAAAACAGGCTAATGTGAATTAGCTCAGCAGTGTGAACATATCCTGTCACAAAGGGAGTATGCTGGCTACACACCTGTCTTGCAGCTTTCTACATCATGAGTGCATGGAACATCACCCCACTATAGCATTTTAAAATTTGAAACACAAGTCGTGTCTCATTTACTTCGCATATGTGAATTGCTAGTAAAAAAATTCTAAACAGTTTGAAGCACTTTCCAACCTAAAACATGGCAGACAATGAAGGTAATGGCAGGAAAAACCCAAACTATGCAGCTTTGTATCTGAGTAGCCCCATGTTCTGTGATGTAGCAGTCATCAGTTGCTGCAATTTGGACTATAACTCTACAGCATGAGAGAGATTAAAGAAGGACAGGAGAAGCCTCTGCTGGAGGCACAATTGGAATGGTAGTGTCTGCTGCCCAGTGGGTACGATGGCAAGTTCATTTGTGGGCACGATGGCAGGTTCATTTGTGGGCTGATAAAGGCTACTTGTTTGGTGTCCCATTGGAAAGTTTGTCCACATTTAGTGTACTCCCTAGTCCTCGTTCCAATCTAACATCAGTACTGTTAGGCAAAGGAACTCTGAACCCAAATCTTTTAGATTTTACTTTCAGAGTAGGAGGGGAGAGCTCCAGAAGCACTTATGCTTCCCTCTTCTTCTATACCTTCTTTTTAGCCTACTATATATACACAGAGGGGTCACACTGATCCCCAGGTAATCAGTGCTACTGACCAGCCACTATATAAATGTCTTGTTATCTTTATATTTTTTTCAGATCTTCCCAACATACTTTTGATACCTTTCTGTCTCAGATTCTCTATAAATCTTCCTGTTTCCTATAATTTTCAAAAGTGAATTGTATTTACTTTTGTATGAAGTTCCAGTATTCAGTCTGACCCATTTGCAACCTATTAGTGGTGTCATTACCACAAAAGTCACTGTAGTGCATGAGCAGTGGTCTTTGGATGACAATTCAGATCCACATTTTACAAGTCACATTGGTCATTTTTCTGCCCTATCACCTCGTAAAGTCCCTACAGCTTGCAGCTTGTTTGTCTTGTGTTTTTCCAAGATGACTTTGTCTCGTTGCCAGCCCATAAATCCATGTGCTGTCTCATTGTCTGCTCTCTCTTCCCACTGTTTTTATGTGCTGCCTCCCCCATTTATTATATTCTTTAGTGCAAATGCTGTCTCAAAACAGCAGGCATCTCTGTGAATATCTCCTTGAGGTTCACATAGCCTAACGTTTCAAGCTGTTCAATTTGACCTTCTGCAGAAATCCTCCCAACAATACCAGCATTTATGCAACATCACTAGTCTCAGATTTCAGTTTCTTCTCTGACAGTATGGATCTGCTTTCAAAGGTACGCTTTCATAACAAGACAGTGGGAGTCCATCAAGTGGGATTCTGCAAGATTCAGGAAGCAGGAACATCACCATGCAAACCCTGACATTCTTCCCTCCTTTCATGTTGAACAGGTATCTCTAAACCCATAGAGAAGAGAGGGAGCAAGACATTTTGGAGAGGAATTAAACTGACTATTTGGTTTTATATATACCGAGGGTCCAGATACCCCTGAGCTAAAAAAGAGGGAAATTTGGGTCCAGATCCAGATTTTTTCAGTTTAGGTTACCATTCCCCTTTCTTCTTGTAAACTACATTTGGCAGAGTACCATCTTTACTTACCAGCAAGAGGAGGCCCCACAAAACCTCCAGTGCTTCGAATGAGCATGAAAAGCCCTAGAGCACTGTCAAAATCCGGCATACCAACAACATCTGCCAGCACTGTAATGTGAACGGCAACTGTTGTACCAAAGAAGAATCCATAGAAGCCAGTGAATATTGCCAAGGACAGGTAATTGTTAGCCAGTGGCAACAGCATCAGGGAAGTACTGATGAGTGTAATTGTCATTGTCAGCAAATGAACGGTTTTGGTAACGTGGAGATTGGCATACCAGCCACATAGCAGTCTGCCTGCAAAGTCCACCATAGCCAAAATGGACAGGAGGGATGCAGTCCATGATTCATCTATTCCCAGGCTGTAGCTAAGTGGAACTAAAAATAACGGAGGAACAAAAAAACTCATAGCAGCTAATAAGCCAAAAATGGCATAAAGTACAAACTCTGGTCGCCTCACAAGCATCCAGTTGAAGGTTTTGTGTGTGATGGGAGACTTATCTTCTTTGTCTATCCTAGATGCACCATTGCCAGGTGGTGTCTCAGTTTCAGAATGGCTAGCCTCAAGGAGGCAGCGGCTTGTCAGGGGTCGCATCAGTACTCCACAGACACAAATATTGAGTTGGATGCCACCTATGATCAAGAGGGCACCTTTCCATCCATATTGACTAATCAACCACTGGAAAAATGGCCCAAACGTGAATGCAAAGGCACATTCTCCAGCACTGGCAATAGCATTGGCCAAAGCTCTTTTCTTGGAGAAGTAATGGCTAACAATGCTAATGGCTGGTGTCCATGAAAAGGAAATCCCAAGTCCTGAAAAACACCAATACAAATAGCACCAGTTAGACACTATGGAGGTATTTTGTGAAGGTGGAAATTAAAGCAGTCAGTGCTCCTACATTTGCAAAGTTAAAAACTGGTAAAAGAAAAACATTTTTGTTCCTGGCAGAAGCATGAGCTCAGCTGTACTATGTGTAAGAATATATTTGTGGTGTATGTTCTGTAAGAATAAGCTGTATGTTCAAGCCAAAAAGCAGGAGTATTAACTATACACTATTATACTCTCACTGTGAAAAAGAAAATAAAAAGTTGGTTTGATGAGTTTGCCACTGGGTGCGAAATCACGTGGCTGTGTGGTTGAAACTAGAGTCAGAGCACTCATGCTGTTCTAATTAAGGCTGGTACTTGATCAGGTCGCTGGGTTAAGCTGAGCTGTGTTCAGGGTAGAATGTGAGGGAGGACGTGAAGGAAGCTGGTGTATTACCTCTATTTGCTCTTCCTTTTCTTGCCCAATTGCTTTAAGCAGGCTTCAAACCTACTCTAACTAACAGTGATTTTAATGGCTCCCTAGAAACTATTTGGGAGCCCCGGACTGCCAAAGGGCTCAAATTCCAGACATTTTCTCAGGCAACCAGCATGGAACTGGGAATGGTTTACTTTATTCCCTGCCAGCTTCACTTCCTGTTCCAGGAAAATCTGCTAGCTGTTGGAGACAACTTTCTGGCCTGTTTTCACCTAGAGTAAAGGAAAGGATTGGGATCAACTGAAAGCCTGGCCCCCTGTTCAAAACATAAGACTATTTGATAGAAAGTAGCAAAATGTGGGATCTCTGTGTCCTTGTACTTCAGCACCCTTTAGGTTCTTTAAACCTTCAAGGAGCTTTTGGCTCTGAGTAAAAATTAGAACACTTTTCATTTTCTGGTTGTATATAATTTGCAGGTGAAAATTACTAACACCTAATTATTCACCTTCATTGTCATTGTAGATTTCTAGCACAAATTCTTACTTCCTGAGTGGGACATGAAGGAAATAACCTTTAAAGAGGATTGCTGGTTCTAGTTAAAATAGAAATCAGATTTTAAAACTCCTACCATTAGCACCATCAAATAAGTGCTCTGAGTTGCTGGTGAAAGAAACGTGTAAAGCCATAAAGTCATACCCTGTAGGAAGCCAGTCGTTGCATACATCCAGACCATGTTGAGTCCAAGAAATCCCAGAGCCATTCCTGAAAATGCCAGGAGTCCTCCAGTGATCACAACTGCCCGATGAGTGTATCGTACACATAGTGAGCTGGCAATAGGGGCTGGATCAGCAGCAAAATAGGAGAAAGAGAAATACGTTAGGAACATTAAGCTGATTGACAGGACTGAACAATTAAATAAAGCATTTGGAGGAGAAATGCCCTTATGCTGCTTGTCTCAAACAGGTCTAAATTCTGCTGAACAGGTGGGGTCAATTGAGATTTTAAAATTGGATCACTTCTGATAGGGAAAATAATGTCCCTGGGGCACAGGTTTTAAAATATATTCAAAATATGTGGATTTTTTTTAAAGGGAGAGAGCATTTCAGTGCCTTTCTTGTGGAACTGTTCTACTGAGCTTCATATAAAGTTAGACCCAGAGTCATAACAGAAATCCGTGTAGCGTTTTAGCAGAAAGTGAAATGCCAGCCATAGAATCTCTAGGTTAATCTATAAAAATTGTATTATTGAGAATATATTATTGATACGGCAGGCATGAAAATTTCTGGAGAAAGCTAATCCTTATTTTCTGGAGCTTTGCAAAATCATTCATTCATGGAATTGCAAATGTTTTATAAAGGATCAAAACCTGAGGTTTATTTTTAGGTAATATTTTTCCAGGAAATTTGCATTCATCTCTTATTTTTTTATTTCAGTGGTACAGTTTTTCTCAGCAGACTGCAAGAACTCTTCAACACATGAGGGCAAAGTTGCACCAGGTACAGCTCTAGGTCTGGCTTGGTGAAGCAATTCCAAAAACAAAAGCACTGGTCTCTAGTCACCGTGTGGAAGCACCTGAAATGTTAGGGATATTTTTGCTTAATTAAGAAGCTGTTATACTGCCTGGCTGTTTTTCCATCAGCATTACAGAGTTAAGATCAAGATACCTCTCACGGAAAGGCACACTCTGTTCTGGGGGGATAGTTTCAAACCCCGAGTATAGGATTTTTTCTAAATAACCATGGCCACTAGAGGGATCCCAAGTAACATCTGACACCACCAGTTCTCGGTGGCATTTCGTAATGCAAACAGGGACTCAGCTCCCTACAATTTATTAATATTCTGGAAATTGGAGTTCAAAGATAAAATGAAATATGGTTAACGACGACCATGCATATGGTCATGGTCTGTAAGGTACAGTGGGAGGGATGAGACAGGATAAAGCTTATACAGTTGGAGAATCATATGTATACGATGAACAAAAGAACAGAACAGTAGAGTCAGGATTACAAGAGAGATCCGTGAAAGTGCTTAAAGACAAGAGAAAGATCTGCAGTTGGAGCAGAAATACTACCAAAAAGCTTTTTTTTTTTTTTTTTTTTAAATAGAGAATGAGGAGAAGAAATAGGCAGAAATTGAATATGGGGTAGCAGGAGGAAGAAAGAAGCTAGCCACAGAACTCAAAAAGGAGAAGATATCTAGGGTTCAGAGTCTGAAAGGATAAAGGGCAATACACAGAACAATTACAAACAGTAGAAAGGGATGACAATCACAGTGCAAACAGAAAGGTGGTGGGAGATGTACATCAGTACCAAGAGAAGGCCTATGTGTGTGATGGGGAGAATCCTTGCTGTGGTAAATTGAACAGTCTGTTGCAGGTGCAAACCCCAAAAGTAGAAGCACATGCTCTCCTTCCACACAAGACACAGAGCTGCTGTTGAAAGGATCCAAATGGGAAAAATTAATAATTCACTGATCATCCTTCATACTGAGCCAAATGACACTGAAGGTTTCCCAGAGGAACATATTAAGAAAGACTAAGCCAGGCCAGGAAAGATGCTCAAAGAACTGGAGGCTCAGATGTTCTTCAGCAGAAAGTCTTCTGGTCCCTATAAATGAAGCAAAGGCAGGAGACAATAAGGAAATTACCTAGTGACCTGAGACATTATGAACTGCTATACAGAAGGGTTTAGGAATGTTTGGCCATCGAGCTGTATTCTCTGAAAGATTATTATTTTCATAGGATTTCAAAGGATGAAAAACAATTTCTGCTGAAAATTATAGCTGCCTTCTTTGAATTAGGCCTGCCTCACAGCTGGCTAGGCAAATACAGTCTTGCTGGTTTAAACTTGATATTATTATTTAATATGCCCTATTCTTGATACATTCCTATATAATGTAAATATACATATATGTAAAAAAAAAAAAAAAAACCTAAAAAAAAAAACAACAAAACTAACACAGGACTTTGAGTTCTTTTATCTTCTTATGTTGGCTTTTTTTTTCTCATTAAGTTCATATGACAATGACAAAATAGTATCACAATAGATCAGTGATATGTATAATTTGTAAACCAAATTGATAGATTGCCATCTACTCATTTCTGTAGTCTGTGAAGTAGGTGGAAAAGCAAGGTTTTTCATTGATTTTTCAATTCATTATTTCTGCCAGAATGAAACAAACTCTAATACTCTAATCAAGCATCAAGGCTAGCGTTTTATGTAAGTGATTAAATCTTTTCAACGCATGACTTGTTTTATGTTTTTACTTGGATGTTGAATTACTGTTTTGTTCTGAATACATTTTTCAGAGAAAGATCAATTGCTCAGGATCTTTGGAAGTACTGCAATTACAAGCAATAATACTCATAGGTGTGGACTGAGTAGGATGCATATAATTATATAGTGTCTATGCAATGAAGCATCTTCACAAACAAAATAATGATAGCATTTATTACGTAAGGATACTTACCTATTGCAATTAAATATCTATATGACAATATGTAGAGCAGACTTCACAAATTCTGTACAGTTCCTGCCTGCACATGTTTGGAATCCTCACCATAATTATGAAGGATCATCAGTTTACAAGACCACAAACAACTCTGTAGACTACTAAGTTGAGAGTCAAAAGCAGTACGTTTGGTATTTTTCCCTCCATTGTTTGGTGAGATATGGTATTCGACCTGATCACATAGCTCATTGCCTTTGACTGGAATAGTTGACTTTCTCTTCCCTTACTCTCTGCTTGTGTGGTCTTGTCTTTGTTATGCTCTCTATGAGTAAACTGATTTTTTATTTTTAACTCGGTGAGTTTTCTGTTAGATCAATGATGTGGAATCATTCTAAAGGGCAAAAAAGAGAGCCAGAACTGGCAATAATGGAAGGAAGGGGGATCTTGGTGAAGACAAAAAGGAGAAGCATGGGGAAAGCAGGGCTGAGAGTCACCATTTTGGTAGCAGATGGCCTATCTGCTAGGCAGGATCACAGTCCTTATGTCAAAGTACTTTGAAAAAGTGACAGTCACTGTGAGATCAGTGAACTTGCACAAACTGGTTTAAGAGCATGACCCAACAAGCTCTGCAGTTCTTAGGATTATCTCCAATGAGTTTGATTGAAAGCCTGTAGAAAAACTGAATCATGAATCTAGGTACACGAAGTTCTTCAAGGCAATCAGATTCCTGTGTATATAGAGTCCTCATTAACACATTCCATGTTGGAGGCTTGGATACATTTCTATGAGAGGAAGCAAATGCCAATTATCTGTAGAGACAGACGAAGGAAGTATTGTCCTTACATGTTTTCATTTTATGTTTTTTTTTTAAGAAAGCTCTTCAAAATTTCTTGAGTAGTTAAGACATTAAAATAAAGAGCTAGAGGAGCACTTCTACCTACCTCCTAAATGAAAGATGGCAATAGTTACTGATGTGATCCAGGAAGTGGTGCTTGCAAGTTCATCAAAGTGCTGCTGGATTTCAACAAAGAACAGACCAAAAGTCTTGAGGACGGCAGCAGTGAGGCCCATCACCATGAAGGCTGACACTACCACAACCCATCCATAGCCACCATCTGGTGGATTACTGTCTTTGGCCTGCATCTTTTCTAATTCTCAGATCTTCTCTCAGTTTTTTTTTTCCGGGGTGGTAGTGATGACGGTGAAGATTTTTAACAGATCTGCAAATTAGTAGAAGGTGTAGTGTTAAAGAAATGAATTAAAAGATTCTAGGAATGGCTTACACAAGTAATTACTAAATTAAAATACAATACACATTTCAGTCGTTTGCTTGAAAATGTTATCTGGGAAACAGATGCCCCAGGAGACAGAAGGCAGAGTAGAAAGCAAAACAAAGAAAAAAAATGAAGAAAAGAAAAATATTCAGGTAAGGAGGGCAGAAAAAAAGAAGCATGCAGATGTGAAAATAGGAGAGAAGACAACAGAAAAAGAGACGGTGCAGACACTAAGATTTTTAAAGACAAGCCCAGGATCCTACCCATTCTAGTAACTTCAAGAACCTTATCCCATGCACTTTTCAAACAAACACATTATAGGAAACAATTAGAAAATTAAATGTCTGACAGGATACCATACTTTCTAATGGTCTCTGGGCATTGCAATAAAATTCACAAATTTCAAAGCCATCAAGGCAGTTGTTTGTACACATCAGACTCTTGTCATAATTCTGTGTATGGATAAAGCATAAGTATATTCGCTAAATTGCTCCTATGAGTGGTATCACTAGTGTGACAGAATATGAGGTAGGAAAAAAGAAAAGATTCCTAACCTTAAAAGGGCAGGAAATCTGTCAGTTTCAATCTTGTGCATACCCACATAAAAGGAAATAAAGGGAAGCTACTTCACTTATCTGGAAGTCGGAACCCAGTGGACTTTTCATTCCTGAAATGGCAGCCTCTCAAAGAAAGATTTCACCTTCTATTTGGCAAATACCAAAATGACATTTAAAACCAAAAGAATTCAAGTTGAAGGTATTGACTATGGGATCCTCTCAACCTTGATACTGTCTATTTAATCATTGCATAAGATCCAGGAATATTGCAAACCTGTTTTTTCTGTTTGTGCTTTGTCTCTAAAATCCCATGTGAAGTTGCAACTTTGACTAAAGAGTGGGAATGTATAAACTTAATACTAACTCTTGCTGTTGTCGTAAGCAATACTCTAATTCAGAACCATGACAATAACTTCTTAGAAATTCCAGTGGCAATAGGTCTTCTCCCTGTGTAAACAGGATGCGTGTAATCTCAAAAATGGTATTCAGCATGTAACTGGGTGTTACTCTGGTCTCTGAGGAGTGTATTAGGGAACCAGTATTAGATATGGTACTGGACATCTGAACACTACCTGTACACTGTGAAACTTTGAAGCTCTCTGCCACATAATACTATGGCTACTAAAACTTTACATGGAAATATTAGATAAATATGTGCTGTACAAAACTATTGAGGATCACCAAATGCTTAAAAATGGCCCCTGGTTCAGGAAGTCTCCAAGCTTCAAATACTCAGAAACTGGGAAGTATAACTTTATGCTTAAGTCATTCTTAATCTTAAACATCTCCTTTTGGCTTGAACCAATATAGCTGGTTTTAGAGTGTGGCTACTTGCAAGGAACACTGCGTAAGAATTTTAGGGTCTTCAACATATGAGCATTTATAAACATTCATGGCTCCAGCACCGTAAGGCATTTTTCCCAAAATGGGGCACATGCTTCCTTGTGAAGGCATCTTCATAGGCAAGCACATCTTATTAAACACATAGCTGAAAAAGCATATTTTGCCTTGGAAGTTTTGTGACAATCTTGGTGTAATCACACAGTGCACAGAGGACATAGGATCTGGCTGAAAGAGGGAAACATTCCTACTTTTTTATTGTTACTTTATGGACACTAAATTCTGAGTGGGCATGTTGTACAAAATGCAGGAGACCAAAAAAGGCACGGCACAGGAAGCAGTTAAGAGGAGAATGTGAGCTAAAGATGGCTAAAGATGTAGTATACTTATATTAACCTCCCTGAGTGCAGCTGGGAAAGATGAGGGTTAAGGGAATCCATACCACTAGAAGCCATCCAGTACAAAGCAGCAGTCACTAGTCCTGTGATTTGCCCCCCCTGAGGTACGTGATCTCAGGAGGACTTAAAACACTGAAGCAGGGTGGGGGAAAGAAGCCATGAGAGCCTTGTAGGGATCAGAAGCAAAATAATTCTGCTGCCATGTGTCTGGATCAAACTTTGGTCTAACATGTGCCACTAGACACATTTGCATGACAGACATAGCAGACAGATTAATCAGTTGCACAGGGTCCCAAACAACATCCTGAAAATCTTAAAACTCAGCCACAAGAGAGGGAGGAGTGCCTTGTGGTTGAGGTCTATATTGAAGGAATCTGGTTTTCATTCCCACAATTTCTGGGTGAACTTGAACAAGTTGCTTGATTTTACTGTGCCTCTGTTTTCTCAGTTGTCAAACGCAGTTAGTAGTTTCAAAGGTCACGAATTTTGTGAGGTTGAAAATGGTAATACTTGTGTTAGTGCTCACATACTATATGAAAGTACAGAAACTAGAACAAGCTGTAGCCATATCTTCTTATATTGCTGGACTCAACTGGCATGGTCATAATTTGTTTGGAGGCACTGAAGAACATAAAAAAAGATGCAACACTCAGGCTAACTAAGCCTGCCTAGGCAGAGTGATACTGATATTACTGCACTCTGCATGGACATGCCTGGGCAAGGGATTATGATTTCTGCCGCAAGACAGATAGAAAAAATCCTGCTACTTACCAGGCAGCACCCAGACTAAAACAGGCATGATAAAATCTACTACTTCCTGACACCACCCAGCACCCTTCACCTTCATTAGGCAAACTCTGCCCTAGGACGAGTATAAATCAGGCCCTTATGCTCACAGGACTAAACTGAATAATCTTTTTCTTGACCACAAATATATCTGTTATGTCACAGCTCAGAATTCAGCCTCCAGTCTCTTTTAAGGATCACAGTCATACATTCAACTCTAAAATGAAATTACTATTTCAGTTGCATGATTAATTAATGAGGTAGTTATCTCCCAGGAGCCCTAAAGATTTGAAAGCAGTGCAGCTACATACTGTAGGGAATTGCTGGAATGCCTGAAGAGAGTAGAAGAAAGTGTAGATGTTGCAATGGGTGGACATGTTGGGTTTGACTCCATGCCCTGCTTTCTTCTCTCCTTCACTTTCAAGTGAAAGTTTACTACAAGCATGTAATTGAGAAGAAAACTAAGCTGAAAAAAACACCCAGAATCACGTTTTGCTCTTAGCTATTGAGTAATGGTAAATGGTAAGGTTTTAATATCTGCATTTTCTCCTCCTGACCCTGAAACTAACTGTTTAAAAGAAAGGTGAAAAAAAAACTGTAGGGAAACTGCCCTTTCTGTTGTGCTTGGCCACACATAAGATCCCTCAAAGAATGTAAAAGCCATGCCTGGAAGCATTAGCATTCTGCCTAGCATCCCACTGCCTTCTACATCCAAGCTCTTCCATGGCAGCTGGGTTAGATGCCCCATGAGGCAGGGGCTTCAAGTAGGAAAGCCACAATGCTGCCACAAAGCCAGTATGCCCTTATGGCAAAATTTGCCAGCAAGAACATGCAGGCAAAAGTGCAACCCTTACCTTTGCAGCTGGATAGCTACAAAGGCACTTTCTGTGGCACTGAAGGTGTTCCTCTATTCATGCTCTACAAGTTCTCCAAGCTATTTCTGCTTTTATTTATGCAATGATTCAGAAGGTCTATCAGACAATAACAAAAATAAATTATATAAAGCTTACATTTTAGGGTGCCATATAAACTTGTGAAGACTAATACTTCTGTTACTTGGTTACCTTGTGTTCCATGTTCTAATTTGCTTTTTACAGAAGATAAAATGTGTTTAATATATTTGCTGCATATTGCAGAACAAGTTGTTGGTGGAATCAAGAAAAGACTGTTGTTGCCATGAGTTCTAATCTTCTGGTTTTCATGCAACTCATACATAATGCTCCCCATATAACTGTATTCCCTCTCTCTTAGAGGCTGGATGGACTCCCTGTGAGTTGGCGTACTTAACACTTTGCAGAAGCAGGTTCCCCAAGAAGGCAAAAAAAGGCAAGTATTAAGTTTTTCCATGCTTAGATGAAGAAACGTGACTTGTTAGTGGGGGTTTGGTTTGGGTTTCCAGTACAAGCATGGTACTTTACCTTAGATTTGGACTTACCAAAGAAAAAAAAAAAAGAAGAAAAACACACCTGATGTGCACAAAAGCAAAATTACTTTAACCAAAGGCTGATATTGGGACAGGAACACCAACTAAACAACCTTGAAGTAGAGACTCTTCAGCAAAATCAACTACATAAAACTAAATATAAAGTAGATCTTTAGTAAATTGACAACAGAGTAACTAATATAATCTTGCTGTATTAGAAGAAAGATGGAAAGAAATATGGAAATAAATTGCAATTTATGCTGAAACTTCCCATACATGTGCCTTTGTACACAGCCAAAGAACAAGTACTTATGATGTTTGTCACACTCAGATACCTTCTGGTCTTCATCTAGCACTCAGACTGGCTCTGCTGATGCTCTCATGCCACCAGAGCTTCAACTACAATAGAGCTGTGCTAGTTACTGCTCTTCAGACACAAATTCAAGAGGGCCTCTTAATAAAATTCTCCTTTCTAACTTCATTAACATCATTTTAGAAAAGCCTGTCTAATGAATATGATCTATAACAATTTACTGACAAAGCATATCAGGATGGAAAAAAGGGGCTGAATGCTCTGAGCAACCAGTTTGAAGTAACAAAAAATAAAGTATAACATAAAGAAATTACCTTATTCAGGTAACGCAGGCTTGTATGGGATATGAAGTTCTTCCTTCACCTTGCAGTTGTATTTAAGTTCTTCAGTTGTGCTGCAAAACACCAGGTCATCTTACCCATTGTTCCTTGTATGCTCAGTCTATCTGAACAAACCTATCTGTCTCTTTCAGGATGTGTAAGCCGTCAGATTTTATAAGAATCCCCTCCTCCCCTCCTCAAAAGTCATTTGACTCCACCTACACTCAGAAAACCAAAGTTCTGTCCTGACTAGAGATCAGAGAAAGCAAAATCAGGGATGGGTGGAGGGAACAAGAGAAGGCAGGCAAATTTTATAATGCATCTGCGCTGTACTTGTACTAGACTCGGACTGCTGTCCACAGTTTTTATTGAACTCAACTATTGGGCCAACCAGAAAGTTCAGATGTGTCAGCCAACCTCAAATTCCCCGGTGTTCTGGGGCAGTTACTGCCATTGTTTGTTCAAATATAAAATTCATATGTGGCTTCTCTATGAGTGTGCTGTTGGGCAGATGTTGGCTTCAGCTGAACATCACATAGCCTGCAGCAACTATGGAAATGACAGGAAGCTTGAATAGGCTTGAATGACAGGAACTTTGAATAGGGCCTGAGCCTGAAACACGGACTGCCGGAACCTTTCACTGTATCAGAGCAGTCCCTTTGTTGTGTGATTTGTTTTTTTTAAGGGCCCCCAATTCCTTCTATTCTGCTGGATCTCGTAAAGCATTTATCTCCCAGCTCTCACTGCTAGTTTATTGCAACTGACTCTGTGTTTCCTAACAATTTGCCTTGCACTAAGCTTGTGGTGGCTATAGCCTGCTATTGTAATGGTTGGGGGGAAGGGTGGGTTGTTGCAGTAGCTTGTCGCTTTTTGTAATCTTTTTATTTACATGCTTGTGTGTTTACCTTATGACTTGATCAGTCATCTGTGTAGTTTGTGTGTGCTAAGGGGAAGTATGAATGTACGGATCGGTCAGCTGACTTGCATAACTAAGAAACAGATATATTTCATATTATTTGTCATTTTTGAAGTGGGAAGTCAGCAAGTTTGTCTGGTGACATTCTAATTTTCTTTTGCTGGGAAGATTCTCTAAAACTGTTTTGTAGAGTTGGAGAAGTCAAAAGCATGGCAAAGAAAAATTATGGGGTAGGTTTTGAGGTGTATTTAAGTGTGCACTGCTGACAGAAAAGTTGCTGCCATCCCTTCTTCATCTTCCTGCTGCCATGTGGGCTTTTATGCAGTGAACCAGACTGGCGAACTGACCCAGCTGGCCAAAACACTATGCTGGGGCAGTTCCTCAATTCAGAGAAATTCATTGTGTGCCTTCACAATGCAGAAGGCAGAAAAAAGTGGCCAGAAACGAAACTTGGCAGATGGGGCTGCTTAATCCACAGGAGAAATTCACATGGCAATTGTACCACAATTAGTATTTTCACATACCCCATGAAGCTGTGAGCCTAGAAACTCTGCCTTATGCACAGGGAAAGGTAGGTGACTCCAGTGGTGCCAATGAGAAACCATAACTGAATTGTGGACTTAAAGACAAATTTCCAGAGTAAAGTGTCAACAGTAACACTCGCCACGTCTCCCTTCTTCCTTTCTCCCCATGCCGGAGGGAGTTATGTACTATGTTGCTGCACAGCATCTGTCTGAGAAGCCTGGGAGGCCAATGGCTGAAAGATATCTTTATGCCAGATTTTCTTATACCCTGATATATATAAACTGGATCAGTAGGTCTGGTTCTTTCACAGGCTTATTTTCCCTCCTCACTCTGCAGGCCTGTGTTACTTTCTGGAGACCCACTGTGAAAAAAATAAACTGTGCAGCAATTGTATGTGCATAGATGGATAACAGTAAGCTATATTATCCAGACAGACATGCATATGAGAGTGACCACGATAATCAAGACTACATTTCTCACATAGTTAGAGCTGTAAACCAGATGGAGACAAATAGCAATTCAAACAGACTTTGCTGATGAAGCCTCTCTGGACAACCTGTGCCAGTGTTGTACCACTCTCATTGTGATTTTTTCCCCTAGTATCTAATTTGAGTTTTCCTCACTGTAGCTTATGACTTCGGCCTTTTGTCCTTTTCTTGTGCCAATCAATGGAAAGCAAAGGACAATTCTTCATATGCCCCTTGCAGGCCTATAGAGGAGTTTGAAGTCTGTTTTGCCAGTTGCACTGAACTTCTGTTCAGTCTGTTAGAAAATATAGCAACGTAGAAAATGAAGTATAATGGATAGCTTAGTGAATGAGGAAGAATAGCTGCTTGAAACTGCCAAGCCTAGGAACTAATAAATAAGAATATGCGATGTAATCAAAATGGGAAGATTTCCATTAATAGTTTGCATCCATTTTTTGTATCCATTTTAAATGCATGAGATGTGCTAGTACTTAAGAATCAGACAGTAAATCAGCAGTCAGATGAGAAGGAGCCTTTAAAGATTAACAACCTCAAAGTTTTTTCTTGTATCTGATAAAATACATGGGACAAGAACAGGATTCTTTGTAGTAAAGAATCTTGAAAAGATTTCCTTGCAATTTCAAGTTTATTACTCGTGAAGAATTTTTCATTATTTCAATACTGTGTTATTTTTTAGTCATGGAAGTTCAAGTCTATAGACAATATAATGACCTCTGGAATAGTTCATCAGTCAGTCCATCAGATTATTTTTTAATATCATATTCACTGAAATTATTGGAGATTATGTGTAAAGGAATACTGTCGTGGCCTGTCATGGCTGTGACTTAAAAGCAGAATGGTCTTATTGATGGTACACTGAAAGCTCACCTTCTACGATCCTTCCTACTACATACATTTAATCTTTAGTCATATAATTTAGTTTGGGTTATCCAGAACTACTATCATGAATTACTACCATAGCAGCTTTTGCTCAGCTGATCAGGCTAAAATATTGTTTTCACAATTTTCCGTCAACATATGGAATCTTTGCTTTGTACAGTACTTCTCTCTAATCATTTATTGTTTTTCTCCACGTTTTACATTTCAAAATTAAATCTAAGCCTCTCTCATTTCTCCTTAAGAAGTAACAAAAAAGTGCAGACTGCACTTCTATAAATACTACTTATGTTATTTGCTTTTTAGCATTTAAGCTTTTTAGAACACTCTTAAGAAAGCTTTCAGGTTTCCATTCATACATTGGAGAAAACAGGTGGCAAGAAGAGTCACTTCTGTTCAGATCTAGTTTGTCAGCTCAGCTTTCACTAAGTCCAAGGACTAGTTTCCACTTTAAGTGCTTGAATAAGCACAAAATGCATTCATAGGTAGACCGCTACATGAAACATTTGGTGTGAACAAGAACGAGAATCAGCCTGGAACATCTGTACTTCGGAGAATAACAGTGATGCATGATTAGGAAGAGATTATGCTTACATTCTGTCCAATCAAGTCATAAATAATCATTTAAGCATTCAGGAGTTAGCTGTGTCTTGGCTTTTACTATTAGGCTTGTAGAACAAAATTCGCAAAGGTTTAAACAGAGGCTGGCTATACATGTTTTTTGAAATGCCTTTTTCTCAATAATCTCAAAACTTAAATTAGTGACTGTGTTCTCTGCTGCTGTAAATGGTTTCAGGTCCATTGATTTCAAAGTTATTTCACCCTTTTCACAACCAGAGATTTTCTTCACTGATTTCTCAATTGGAATAGGGCTGCTTTTGAAGAAGATACAATATATCTATCTATTGCCTGTTTATTTTTACTGTAGTACATATAAGATGTTGGAAACAAGTCTTTGGAGTGTTGTTCTTATTTAAACTGCACAAATGTAAAAGGCCAACCTGCCAGAAATACACACAGTCTGGCAAAGTTTCCAAGTAGTCAGCTGTGCTCAGGCGGAAGGACAGATAGCTTATGAAACCATGTCTCCTGCATTCAGCAGTCCTTGGTGGGGATCACACTTGTCCCTCTACCTGGACCTACCAGTTCTTATCACATACACGCTCTTTTTTTACTAATCAAAGCTTTCTGAAAGCATTACATAAACAGATAGTAAGCCAAGATAAAATATTGGCAGGTCACATGATTTCTTAACTAGTGTATTTATCAAAATGACTGAATCAAAATTACTGTATCTTTGGTTTGTGGTGTTAAATGATTGATGATGTACTATGGGTAGCTTGAACATTAATTGTTTGAGGACTGTGTGTAGGAGAGGTTAGCTTGGGAAAGGATTGGGACACTATTATGGAAGAAATAAACAGGCTGACGTTACTGCCAAAACAGCTGACATGGGATGCAAAACCAAACTGGGTAAGAAATGTAAGTGAGTGTGGAAAGACTTGAGGTCTTGAAGGAAAGAAAGAGATTAATCTTGCTGTGATTAGAGAACGAGAATCAGGGAGGTGATTTGGTTGCATAATGCTGTTAGGCTGATGAAGGAGGTGATTTCTGTGCTTGTGTTTTGTGGAGATGCGATAGCTGGCAGCGATAGCTGGCAGATATCGGAGGGGCTAAAGAGCAGAAAGAGGTAGCAATCAAGCAACTGAGTGATTAGAGTTTGGTAGAAGCTGTCGTGCTGTACAAGGTGAGATATTTAATAGATAAACGAAGAATAAATGGCTTATATTCGGACTGGGTTCCAGTTATCCTATTATCAGCTTAGCAAATTATTAGTAGTTTAGGATTGACTGAAACTTCCCAGGCTGGGAGCAAAAGAAGAAAACCCTTTCTGTCCTGAAATCACAGCAGAGGGTGCTGACCATCCCCCTCCCTTCTCTCCAGGGTAACATCAAGCCCAGGCCTCCCTTTAATAACAAAGGCAATGCTGATCCTGCATGGAAAAGGGGGCAGAGTATCCAGAGGAAAGAGGGTGACATAGAGCTATTGAATTGGCGACAAAGGGAGGGTATGTCTATCTGAAGAAAGGTTGTTTCTTTTGGTTTTTGACAAGCGATAATCAGTTAATTTTCTCCATGTAATTATTGTTGTGATTACAGCTTCCATTACAAAATAACAGGGTAAGAAAGAGAGGGAGGACAGAAAATGAGTACTGCTAAGCAGGGAAGAGGGAAGAGCACTGCTTAAGTTTATCAAAACAAAATGGTTAAGTACAGTGCTGATGCAAACAACCGTCTATCTGTGCCCTATCAATCTACAATCTGTGAGTGGTTCTTCCACTTCCAGTTCTGAAATGAGTGCCCAGAGTTTAATCATTCTGCTTTAATTACAGGATGATGGTGGAAATGCCCAGTTCTTGGGTATGTCCAGAGTGTTGATGAAGCATCTTCTGTCCTTGTATCTTTGGAAAGAGATGGACATGTTTGGCTAAATGAGCCCTAAATGTCCTCTGGTTGATGTATGGGAAAGATTTTTACAAGGATTCAGCTGACAGCACAGACATCAAGGCTCATTAGACTCCCTGTGCCATTTTCTTAAACTGGACTACCATACACAATGCCATCCATGGCTAGATGCCATATTGTGCAGTTATGTGATAAAGTGAGGGAATAATGACCACAAAGAAGAAATGCAAACTTCCTTGACAGCATGAAGTGTGCCTGCATAGAGAGTTCTCAAAATGAACAGCTGCTTATATCTGAACTGAATACAGGCTATGCAAGACTGCTCTGTATTTTCACAAGGGTGGATTCTTGCACTGATTTCTTAAAGTATTCTTCCTGGTTTCATTTTTAAGACTAGGATAGCTAAAGATAATGAAGAAGACGACCTGTTGATTCATAGCAATACTGAATGCTTAGCCAGTTTGCAAGACAAACATTTTTAAGCTTGCAGTATACAGAACCATAGGCAGGACATAGTTAAGGGACAGGGACTGGACTGTGGTAGTAATGACCAAAAAAACCCTTTGAAGACAGGGTAGAAAATTGATTCAGTATGAGCTTCCAGTTACAATACTGTGACTATAGGAGTGAGGTGACTGATGGGTATATGATCTGATGCCTGAGGGAGGAGTGAAGATCTAGCTCAGGAGGGCTAACCTCCCTGATTCTCCTTCCCTAATCACAACAAGATTAATCTCCTTTTTCTTTCAAGACCCCGTGTCTCTCCACACTCCCTTACATTTCTTACCCAGTTTGATTTAGCAGGAGGGCTCAGATGCTCAGTGGTCCAACACTGGCTTCAATGCAGGGAAGCAAGTTTTTTCCAAACCCACATGTGTCACTAGGAAAGGCTGACACAAAAGGCTCTGGAAACTCAGGATGTAAAATCTGGTGTCTCATTCTCACACAGTTTCCTGCTTCCTGCTGAGTTCCAAGTTCACTGAAAGTTGGTACAGAAAATTCTGTCTGCCAGAGAAGCTATGGGACACTGAGTGGATGGCTGGAATGTGCTACAGTGACAGAAACAGATTCCCAAGACAGCTGGACAGAACTGACACTTCAAAACTGTGGCAGCATGCTTAAGTTAAAGCAAACAAACAGCTCTGCCTCCCTGCAGGGTAGCAATTATTTTACCTTTGTGTTTGGCACTGGTGTAGGCACTGGAATACTGCACCTTTTGTTTCAGCAGTGCAGAGAAGTTATTGAAAAACTGGAAATCACCAGAGCACAGATAGGAGGAGGATGAAAGGACTGGAAAAGTAACTGCTTATAAAGCTCAAGCTTGAAGATGAATGTAAGAGGAGTCTTGATCATTATCTATTCATAACTACAGTTATTACAGTTATTAATAATAATTCTTGTAACAAAGGGATTTTCAATTTATCAGTCAATGATACAAGAGGATCCAATGGATGCAAAACTGAAGCTAAGAAATGAGTACCACAAATGAGTCACATTTGAATGAGAAAGATGACTCTGGAAACAATTTACCAATTATTTGATGGATGCTTCATCATTGTTTATTTTTAATCAAAACGACATGCTTTTCTGAAGACAGCATTCTAGTTCTCTTACCCTAAATGCCTGACAAATTTGGTGTCCTTCTATGATGGTGTTACAGTGTTGGTGAGTAAGGGGAGAGCAACAGATATCATCTACCTGGACTTGTGCAAAGCATTTGACACTGTTCTGCATGACATCCTGGTCTCTAAATTGGAGAGACACGGATTCGATCAATGGACCACTGGGTGGATAAAGGAACTGGCCGGACAGTCACACTCAAAGAATTGCAGTCAACAGCTCCATGTCCAAGTGGCAAGCAGTAACAAGTGGTGTTCCTCAGGGGTCAGTACTGGGACCGATGCTGTTTAACATCTTTGTTGGTGACATGGATGTTGGGATCAAGTGCATCCTCAGCAAGTTTGCTGATGACACCAAGCTGTGTGGAGCAGTCAACATGCTGGAGGAAAGGGATGCCATCCAGAGGGCCCTGGACAGGCTGAAGAGGCTGTGCAAACCTCATGCAGTTCAACAAGGCCAAGTGCAAGGTCCTGCACATGGGCTGGGGCAATCCCATGCACAAATAGAGGCTGAGTGGAGAGTAGATTGAGAGCAGCCCTGAGGAGAAGGACTTGCAGGTACTGGTTGATGAGGAAGTCAACATGAGCCGGCAATGTGCACTTGCAGCCCAGAAGGCCAATCATATCCTGGGCTACGTCAAATGAAGCGTGGCCAGCAGGTCAAGGGAGGTGATTCTGCCCCTCTACTCTTTTCTGGTGAGACACCACCTGGAATATTACATCCAGCTCTGGAGCCCCCAACATAAGAAGGACATGGACCTGTTGGAGCGGGTCCAGAGGAGAGCCACGAAGATGATCAGAGGGCTGGAGCACCTCTCCCATGAAGACAAGCAGAGAGTTGGTGTTGCTCATCCTGGAGAAGAGAAGACAAGACTCCAGGGAGGCCTTACAGCAGCCTTCCAGTACCTGAAGGAGGCCTACCAGAAGGCTGGAGAGGGACTTCTTACAAGGGCATGTAGTGATAGGACGAGGGGTAATGGCTTCAAACTGGAAGAGAGTAGATTTAGAAGAGATATTACAAAAAAAAAAAAAATCACTCTGAGGGTGGTGAGGCACTGGAACAGGTTGCCCAGGGAGGTTGTGGAGGCCCCATCCCTGGAAGTGTTCAAGGCCAGGTTGGATGGGGCTTTGAGCAACCTGGTCTAATGGAAGGTCTCCCTGTCCATAGCAGGGGGGTGGAACTACATGATCTTTAAGGTCACTTCCAACCTAAACCATTCTATGATGATTCTATGACAACAAATAGCTGATGGTGGCCTTAACCTAGAAAAGGTTCATATTTGTATTTATTTGTTAAGCAAGAATGCTGTCCTGCTATCATTTTACTTAGTTTTGCTACTAACTTTGAAAACAAAGCAGATCCATAATTCCTGTGAATGAGGGATTGGATTATCACTTTTTCTGTTTAAAACATAGTTTACAAGTATAATTCATGCTCTGTGAACAAGGGATTTCCCTCTATCATGAGCTGACAAAATGAAGCAGTGTGGATTGCAAGATACTAGGTTAAGCATCACCCTTCTTGACATAAAGTCAAACTGAATCTATGCTGAATCATTTGTTTGGAAATTAGATCCAATTACCCTAAAGCGGTCATTCCACACTAACAGAGCAATAAAGGGCACTGTATTTGTTGATGTATTTGACCCTGACGTTCCAGTCATGTCAAAACGTGTATGCACTATATTTCCAGCTTAATTCACATTGCCCAGTACCCTCCCAAATGCTGTGCTCAAAACAGATGATAAAAGGACTGTCAGTATTCCAAACATCAGAAGACATTCTGATCCAAAGCAGAAAATTACTTCTGAATTTTGAATTGACAGAATATTAAACATCTTTTTGACCTGTAGAATATGACCGTCACCAAAATCAGTATGGTCAGGTCTTTTTCTTAACTGAGGGGTTTTAAGTGTTCAAATGTTGCTCAAACAGTGAAAGGAAAAAGACCATCAAGAAAAAGATTAAATTCTTTTACAGTTCTAATCCTCAAGTAAGCATAGAGCCAAAATAAATGAATGATGTGTAGCACCTATTTTCTCCAGATCAATAATGTAGGGCCTGTTCTGACACAGTCAAATTGAAATGCAGCAAAATGTGTTGCTGGAAGGGAACTGCCCCTGCATAAAGCTACTTAGGTGAGCTTTTCCACAGCGGTGGCCCTCAGTACTTTAGCAGTGATGGTATTATACATTAAATTGAAATAAAGGATGAAAGTCCATACTTGATTTCTTGTTTGTCTTCTCTATACGACTTTAAGACCTACTTAGGAATTTCAAAGGAGAAATGCAAATCTACACTACACTGAGTAATCTGGCCGCATCTTTCTTTAAAACCACATTTTCTAATATACATTTCCTATGTATACTAGTAATACTACCTTACTATCACACAGATTATTAATATGACATTTTCAAAGGGCAGCTTCCATTCCATCACATTTTTGGGGGCTTATATTTAACTAGCTTTGGTTATTTGTGTTGCATGTGATTCACTGGACAAATTATGCACTTGTATTTTTAAGAAAACATTTATATTGGAACTTTTCATAGTCGAGCTGTTTCTAATGTAAAATTCACCTCTGAGAGCAAAATCTGGGGGTAAGTTTGTCTCCTTGTGAAGAGCAAGGTAACACAGGTAAGTGAAACAAAAGCAGGAAGAAAAATTGAACAACACAAAATAAAGCAAATATCTCAGCCTAGAATTATGTTATTGGGTCTCAAACGTAGTAGCATAATCTGGAGTTGTAAGTCATAAATTGTAAGAAATTGTTTGTACTGAGAGTGCAGTGAAGCAAATGAGAAAACTCACTAAGCCAGAATACGGAAACTTACTAAAGCGCCTGAGTTGTGCAGAGAACATAGTCACCACACTTTAGTGCACCACTCCTACCCACTTTTTCATCCCAAAGGGTATTGCAGCTCCTGTTAAAAAGCTTCCATGTGGCAACAGAGGCAGGGTAGAAAGCAGCAATGTTCAGTGTGTACCTGCATCACTGAATATACTGAAACAGCCATTTCTCTGGACCACGTCATTACATATTTTGTTTCCAGATTACGTCACAGAGCACAAAAGACAAGTATCTTTTTGGATATCTTTAGCAATTGCCAGGTACATTGGAAAGCAGCATGATAAAGATAGGAATAATGACCATTGCACAGCTCTGTCCCATCACTCAAAGGCACTGCAAAAGCAGGCAGAAGCGTGCTCCCTCAGAGAGAAGCAAGTGGAATGCTGCTGGCTTGGGCCTCATCCTCATGGGTGTTCTCCTTGGTATAACTTCACTGGAAGCTGCTATTCACTAGCAGCGCCAAGAATTACTGCACTTCACCCCGGGCTACCTGAGTTCCAGGCAGGGCAGTGCCATAGCTACGAAATGCCAAAAATATAATGCAGTGGGGGAAAAGAAAAAAGCCCAGCAATGCCGAGCACCGTGACTTCACGTCTGCGAGGTTTCACCACCCCTCGTCTCTGGTGCGGTGGCCTGTGGCACTCTTTACTGCTGCCGCACTGACACCACAGTTACTTCTGCACGCTTCCCTCTGTGTTTTAGTATTAACAAAAAAAAAAAAAAAAAAAAAGAAGAAAGAAAGAAAAGCCATGAAAACACGAAGACTTGTACATCTTTGTGAGCGAGGCTGCACTGCCCACAAAGCGTGGGGCAACGCTCGCTCAGGCACTGGGTCAGGCCATTGCTTGCCCCGGGGCGCTGCGACGAGACGAGAGGCCTCCACTGCTAGCAGGCCGGTGCCCTCCACCGGCAACCGCCGACGAGGGCTTCCCGGCCTCGGTTCGGTGGCCGGACGCACGCCCGGGCCCGCGAGACGACGAGCGACGGTTACCGACGCGCAGCACCACGCGCAGCGCCAATAACAGACCCCAACGGCATGGGTGGGCGGGCGGCCGGTGTCAGGGCCCTGCCCCTCTCTCCACGTGACTCGCCGGGGCCACGCCCCCCGCCCTCTAGCCCCGCCGGGCAGAGGGCCGGGTCGCGCCGCGTCGGTTTTTGACCCTCGCCCGTTTCCGTATCGCGCCTCTGCGCGGCGGAGCTCGCGCCGGCAGCCGGGGCTGAGCGTGCGGCCCATGGAGCGGAGCGCGGCGGTGCCGCCTGTGTGGCGGCTCCGCGCCACCGGCGGCCGCCGCGACCGGGACCACCCGCCGCCGCGGGCGGATGACGACGGCGACGCGGGCGGGAAGAAGCGTGGCGGGCCGCGGCGGCGACGGCTGCTGCCGTTGCCGCTGCCCGAGGCGCGTGCGGCGCCGCTGGTGCTGCTGTACCTGCTGGGGCTGCGGGCGCTGGTGCAATTCTCGCACCGGCAGCTGCTGAGCCGGCCCTCCCCCGCCGGGCCCCGCGACTTCAGCGCCCCCCGCGCCAGGTACAGCGGGACGGGACGGGGCGGGCAGCTGCCCCCTTCCTGCCCGGGTGCGCCGGGCGGGCGGGAAGCCGCGAGACCTGCCCGGGGCGGGCCAGCCGCGGTGGGCAGAGTCCGCCCGGGGTTACCTCCGACTGCCGCTGGCTTTTCCGGCTGGGGCCCGGCGGGGGAGGCTGGCAGCACAGCGCCGGCCGGGCCCCGGACGATGAGCCCGACTCGTTGCGGCGGGTGTGGGCCCTGCCGGCGGGGGCTGCTCTGTGTCTTCCCCTGGCCTTGGCAAGAGCTCAGAGCTCGCCGGGGCGCTTGCGGAACGTAGGTGCAGATACCGTCTTGGCTGCAGCTCTCGTGTTGGCTGCCTCTTGACCCTGCTGAGCGAACGCCGCGTCCTCCACAGTTTAATTCTCGTAGTATTATAAAGTATTTGGTGCCCAGGAAGGTTTCTTGGCAAATTTTAGTTGGTGTAAACCTCTCTAGGAGTGTGCTTATGCAGACATTCAGGGAAGAGCGTGTATGCATGTGAAGGACCTTGCTAAAGGTAAAATCTTTAGCTTCTCCATTCACCCTTTTGTTTCTCTTTGGATTGGTATGTTCAAACCAGAAAAACAGTAGTTTGGTTTAATGTTGTGATAGACAGGATGAGGAGCCCTGAGTAAAGATCAGTACTTTATGCCAGTTACCATAATGATCTTTGGCGTCTTGACTGCTGTTACTGTCTAATTGGCTCTAGTCTCTTCCACTTGCTGTGAGTTTTGAAATAGGACAATGTACAAAAATGTTACAGTTGTAGATAAGTTATGTACTAAATGTTGAGTGTGTTGATGCTGAATGTGTAATTTATCTCTTGCAGGGGATATCTTGACAACATAACAGCAATTGGGCCCAGAACAGTTGGAAGTCCAGAAAATGAAGTTCTTGCAGTTAACTACCTCTTAGAACAAATTAGGGCAATAGAAAGAGAAAGGACAGATGCTCACAAGTTGTCTGTAGACATACAGAGGCCTACAGGCTCCTTCAGCATTGACTTTTTAGGAGGCTTTACTAGTTACTATGCAAACATAACCAATGTTGTAGTGAAGCTCGAACCCCGAAATGGAGCTGAGCATGCAGTGTTGTCCAATTGTCACTTTGATTCTGTACCAAATACCCCAGGTAGGTCCACATGTTCATTCTGCGTTTCTACATATTACATGAGCCATAAAGTTTGGCTCACTGTCTTCTCATACCAAGTAGCCTTATAGCCACATGTTGGAATGCTGCACGTGTCAACTAGTCTGCTTGACTTCACTGAGATTCAGTATTTAGTGTGACATGTTGGTCCTGTTAAAATCAGGATTTCACTCTCACTTTCTGGTAGGCAGCAAATTATGGGTACTATATTCAGACTTCTAGAAAGTGTGATTATATCTGCCTTTCTTGTAATTTGCTGCTTATGCATGTAGTTCATGTGCTGCTTCCTCCTGTTGTTCAGGTCTTTCCATACTTCTGTACTTTCCTTTCACAGGATGCTTTGTGCCAGAGACTGTTCCCACCCCCACTAACCAGTCTGTGTTTTCCCTCCCTTTGTTGGTGTCATACTTCATCTCAAATTTTTAGTGTAATATCCTTAAGATATGCCTTCTCTTTTTTTTTTTTCTTTCTGCATTCAAAGCTTCTGTCTCAAAAGACTGTAGTGATAAAAGATTAAGGTACTGTTGCCTTCGTAGTGTGTACATCTCGTTGCTACTGTCACTGTTGCATGCTCTCTTATTCTTGTCCCTCTGCATTTTTATAAATCTAATCATGTTAAATAATTCCTGTAGCAAGGGTGTAAACAGCTTTGTTAAATACATGGTTTTAATGGTGCCAGGAAGGTAGGGAACTGAAAACTGCACAAAAATATTTGTTGTAACACTCAGCCACAGGTGTGTGTCTGTTACTGCAGTTGAAAAATACCTACAGATTTCAGTCACCAACAGCACAGCTTTTACTGAAGTTTCTTCATTTACACCACACACTGGCCTTCTGTTCTTTAGCACATGCAATTTGTCTTCGTTATTGAGAAAACAGTTGAGTATTGGCTAGGTAAACAAAGCACTTGCTGTACTCTTTGTGCCTTTTTTCTTTCATCAAATAGTATACAGAGCTTCTCTTTCTCCTCAGTCATATTTAGGCAAGATGAGTTTCCAAATTAAGTTTAACTGCATGATTACTATACATGCTCTGTGATTTAGCAACTGCAGAAATGCTAATTACTGTATCTATAGTCTAAATACGGCTGCGTAGACATAGAAAGAATACTTCACAAGCATAATACAGTGATTATTGAAAACTGTCTTTAAATTGATTCCCTATGTAAATTGTGTGTCCCCTTCTATGGGCTCTAATGCAGGATTATGTCTGCATCAATTGCTTTCTTTACAGTTACTCAGACAGTAAAATATTTCACCAATCTTGCACAGAGGTGCCAAAAATATTAGTGATTTGTATAGGGTTGTAAAGAAATCTATTGAGGAGCTAGAAATCAGCCTGTATGCTTGCCCTTAATCACAAAGCCCTTTGCCACAAAAATGAGCTGCTTTTTTGTTTTCCTAGTGTGAAACTTGCACGTAACCTAAGCATGAACTTTTTGTTTTCTACTCTCCTGTATTTCTGCAAGTTGCTTGCTTATAGCTTTTTTTCATTACCAAAAAGGTGTTATTTAACCAGAATCAGCAGGACTCGGTGATCAATTAGTAATATATTTGAAAATCAGATAATAAAACATAATCTGCTGTTGATGCTTATGCATAAAAGATGAGTAAAACAAAACTCAGTAAACCATTAGAACTTGAGTGTTAGAAAGCTTGAGTTCCTTGTGAAAGAGAAACATCAGCTGTAAACTAAAACATGTTTCTTGTTCTGATGGTACTAATTTTCAGTTTATATGGCCTATTTGATTCTTTTCTAATAAACTTGAAGGCAGAAACATCTTTGAAGTTATCACAGAGGGACCTGATAACATGATTTTCTTAGGTTACTGATATTTGCCATAAAAACTGTTAACCTCTGGTCTGTTTTGCTGTATATGAAGTATTTGAGAATGGTACTTTCTTTGTGAGCTTGTGTCATTGTCTATAGCTACATGGCTGCTTTACTAAGATGTAAATCTGTATGTCTGTTAAAACCAATAACTTTTGTTTTTCTTAGCTTCACAGCGAGGCAGATAAGTGATTAATCTTGCTGAAAACTATAATCACTCATGAGTTTTCAACACAGCTAAAGTTAGATAAAAGAACTCAGTGTGGCTAAGAGTAGGCTACTGATAAATTTGGGTATCAGTATAATCAGGGCTTTAAATCAAATAGTTTTGGGGGGCTTTTTGGAAAGGCATTAATTTCTGAGAAATAGGTTACAGAAGTGTATTGGAAAGATTTTGGGATTTTTTTATTTATTTATTCTCATTGCAGGGGAAGTTGGACTAGATGACCTTTAAAGGTCCATTCCAACCCAGACTACTCTATGATTCTAAAGTACTTCCATACAGTAAGCTAAGGTTAAAATTTAGACTGAGATTTGTGTTTGTCTCAGGACTATGCTCTTTTCATGGGTGGGGCAAGTATGTCTAAATTTTGCCAAGTTACAAGCTTTAGAAAAGCTGCTTTTTTAATGTGTAAATTAAAAAGTTTTAGCAACTAATGAGCCTGCCCTAATAGCATGCTGAGACCTGACCACACTGCCATTGTCATCTCAATGTGCGTCAGCATCATATATGCAACCCAGGCCTAAAGGATCTCTGTTTGCTTCCAAATTTTATTGATTAGAGTAGGGAGATGCTACAGCTTGCAGCAAAGTGAGGGAAATGGGGCAATGGGAGACCTTGGCTAAAAGATGGATGCTTAATCAAGATGAAAAAGCTGGCAGGGCATGGGAGGAGGTGTGAAGAAGTGAGAGTAAGTCTAGAATAACGTTGGGTGAGGAACTTGAAGAGAACGGACTGCTGAGCTCAGAGCAAAACATGTTTTCTGCAAAGAAGGAAGGCTAGTGGAAAGCATCTGATCATGAAAATACTGTACTATAATGTATACTTTAATTTTAAGAATGTTTTAAAGGTGTGAATTTTGGTGTTTCCTTGCTGACTGAGATAGCATAAGGCTTTTTTATTCTCTGGTCTTTGTTGCAATTCTGTGTGTTTGTTGTAAGCCATACTGTTCTGCTGATTATTTTAAGGTGCCAGTGATGATGCTGTTAGCTGCGCAGTGATGCTTGAAATACTTAGCACACTTTCAAAATCATCAGAGCCCCTGCAGCATGCTGTGATATTTTTATTTAATGGTGCAGAAGAAAATATTTTGCAGGTGAGAATGTGTCAGAATTATAAAATATACATCAAAGCTGTGTATTAAGACTGACAAAGGAAAGCGTACCTGCAGATACGTCTTGTATTTCATCTGTTGAAATATTAGTGAAATGTCAGTCTTAACATTCTGAGGAAAATGTATTTGATTTCAAAGGGAAAAATATACTTAGATTAAGACTATTGTCCATATTAATATAATTAGAAGACTTGGATTTTCTGCATTTGTTTGTGTTGTAAGTGATCTGGCTGCCTTGTCCATATATGATCATACATGATGGAAAATAACATTTAGGCTGGACTGGAAGATATTTGACCTATTTTTTTTTTTCTTTGTTTTCCCATCAAGGCTAGTCACGGCTTCATTACACAACATGAGTGGGCCAAGTCAATTAGAGCTTTTATTAACCTGGAGGCAGCAGGTGTAGGAGGAAAAGAACTTGTTTTTCAAACAGGTAGGAGCTTGCATTGTGTCCAGTTTCTACTCTACGATAACTTGATAATAAACAACTTAGACTTAAAGGAGTATTGAAACTGACTCATAAGCAAAAGTCAGGAGAACCCCTGTGCCGCTTTCCCAACCCTTTTCAGCACATAAATTGCTCTTCGTCTTTAGAAACACGTAGGCTAAAGCTCTGCCACAGAATTTGCCTCATAGGTGGGAAGCCTGCATAGAACTGAATCACAGAAGTTGTATTTCCCTTTTACATCAAGGTAATAAGGAGAAAAACAGATTTGGATATCTCGTATATCTTGCATACTCATATGCTTTATTTAATTTTCACAGCAGTTCAAAATCTTTGGAGGGACGTGTTGGCATTAGAACTCCGTCTGCTGCTCAGGAAGGAGCAAAACTGTGTTGTAGGCTACAGTTAAACTTCTGCTCCATCCTAGTTGGACTGCAGACTTCTTTATACTCCTGGAGCTGCTTAATTGTTTACTTGCATTGAACACTTTACTGGAGAGACTTTTATCTAAACAGCAATTTTGAGGTGTGATACATAAATGATAAATTGGAAACTGTGCTAAAGGTTGTGACTTCTTCAGTACTGATGGGTCTTTTTTGGGAGCTGGCTTGTCTGCTCTGCCACTGAACACTCAAGGCATGTGTTGCTTGGTGCTTTGGTTGTTTTTGTTTTTTTTTCCCACAAGTGTAACTAACTCTTTTTCTCAAGTGTGAGTCATTCAGCCAACACAAACGCACTTAGTATATAGCCTGTGGGGCAACAGCATTAAAACTCTAGCGAGTTCCTTTGCATTAGTTATTTGTTATGATAAAGATGCATATCCTAACTGAAGTTCAAAAAGTGTTTGTTGTGGACTTTCTGCTCATATTTTGTTAGGACCTGAGAATCCGTGGTTGGTACAAGCATACGTAGTTGCAGCCAAACATCCCTTTGCCTCTGTGGTGGCACAGGAGATATTTCAGAGTGGTATTATCCCAGCAGATACAGACTTCCGTATCTACAGGGACTTTGGCAATGTTCCAGGTATGTTACCAGAAGAGATGTCAATGCACATTATGCAGTAATTTATCTTAAGCTTATAACATGGAGAATGTTCTGCAGTTCACTCTGTAAAGGTCCTCAAATTTGGTTTGTCTTTCAGTTTGGGAGCAAATTTTCCTGCTTTTTTGCTAAGGCAAAAGCCTTTAGATTTGGTTTGTTGGGTAGGTTGTTAAGGATGTTTTTTGGAGACTGCTGTTTTCCAGGAAGAGACCGCATGGTAAAGTTTCCTGAAAATGAGGAAAACACTCCAGGAATTAAATATTCTGATTTGAAACATTTTGGTAATGATGCTGATAACCTGGTTCCAGGGATTAAATGTCTGTACCTAATGGATAAACTAAAATAATCTTTTTTTAAGACAGAGACTCCGTAATTAATGCATTTCGTTACCTTTTTTTTTTTTTTTTCCATAATAATCAAGCACAGGACAGCAGATTTTTATTTTGCTAATCTGTGTACAGTTTGCTATCCATTCTGCAGAGAATGACCAGTTGTAAAAAATGTGAAACACACAATGCAAACACAATTCAAAGGAATCTAAACTTCTGTAAAAATCCTTGCTGTCTGGCACAGGTTGTCATTGGAGTAATTTTCAAGAAAAGCGATATTTCTGAATTGATTCTTAGAACAAAACATGTTGTCATATTCTGAACTGTTCCAAAGTATGCTTCTGGCCTGAAAATAAAGTAGCTGATTTTGCAGAATATGTTCTTTATTTGTTTGGAATCATACCTGGATGATAAATGGTAAATAAATTCTCACTGACCTCTGTTTTTTTCTAAGCAAATAGAAATGAAGTAATTGAGTTAAAGAATTAAGAATGAATTAAGATTTTTCAGACTAGCTATTGGAAAAGCTGTTTACAAATTAGAAATAAAAAGAGCACACCTGTTATTTTGAGGAGTTTCTATAGTTTCACAGTGCTGCTTTTTATTAGTTTTCAGCATGGATCTCTGATGTTTTTACTAGTAAATGTTTGGAAAGCACCACGTACATCTTTTCTGAAGCTGAGATGATTAAGAATTTTCATGTGTTTCTCCAGTAGAGATCAGTTTGTGTACCGATGTGATGCAAATCAATACACTAGAAAAGACAGATATTTTGAAATGTTTTAAAAGTGTCCCTTTTTAAATACACATGGAATCTCAGTTAGTCTTCCTTCTACAAAGCAACTATTTTGTTCATATTTAAGGATAGTGAGTGGGCTACAAAGTAGAGCAGAGTTTTGTGTGAAATATATCAGAGGCTTTCTCTTATTTGTTGTGTGGTTTTAGGTTTACATGATTTCAAACATGCTTTTTCTCTGTAGGAATAGATTTGGCTTTTATTGAAAATGGCTACATTTATCATACGGAATACGACACATCAGACAGAATTTTAACAGATTCCATTCAGAGAGCAGGTTGGTGTTTCAAGAATTTGGTAATTTATTAAAGAGTAGTGTTGTGGCTGTTTTTTTCATTTTGCTGTTAAGACTACCATCACAAGAAACTCATAATTTTAATTACAAATTTAGAGCATGCTTGACATGTTCTAAAGAACAAAGAATTAACTGAATGCATGTCTTTAAAATAGAAAGAAAATATGTTTGGTCAACTTGGGAAGATAAGCTTTGGGTATGCAGTGATGTTGATTTGAAAGTAACTGTGGAATCTAATTAAGGTTATAATCTAGCCATTTATACCCGATTGTTCAGCATTCTGCGTTCCTTTTCTCTCAGTAAGTCCCCTTACTGATTAACGTTCATCATGAGAAGCTTATGGTTAAGTTGGTGGCATAGAGACTGATCTGCCAACAAAGGTTTTTCTTTTAGAATGAATCTCACTTAAACTTATGTGGTAGCACGCAGACTGGATAAACAGGATTTATTTTCTAACAGTTTGTGCCCATAGCAGGCTATTTGACAGACTGCAGTAAAGCAAATTACAGTAAGACCTTTAGTTTCCCAGGGAAAACTATCGTAATCGTAAATGCCTCTAAGATTTTGACCATTTCCCTCTTCAAGTTCATACAGAAGACCAGCACAAATAAGAGTTTTAAACACTTTTTGGCACCAATGCAGTTGCAAGACAGAATATCATGCTTCTAAATTCCTGTTGTAAAGATGATTTTGCTGGTTGTGTTGGTTACCTAGAGCATCTCTTGCTAAATGTATCATAGCTAAAAAAATTTAAAGACAAACTTTTTCAGCCAGTAAGCACTTTTACAGGTCAAGTAAAAGCAAAATGAAAGTTGAGAACAAACGTTCTCGCTCAATTACATGTGTTTTGGCTGTACTGTGGGAAAGGCTACAAAGAGAAATGGCCTCCTTGTCTCCTACTTACAGTCATCTAGGGAAAGAAAGGGAGGTAATTCATAGACATTGAAACATGGAGGGGTTACTACTGGCAAGGAGAAGAGGAGGAAGATTCTATGGGTTAGCCTTGAAGTCCAGTGCTTTAATATCAAACTGAAGAAGGGCTTACGGGCTGAAGACTTGACTCCCTTCATTGCAACAGTGTTTAAATACATGAAGCTTCCCAAGTATACTTATTTTAGTGACAGCTGTCTAGATTAACTTGTGAAAACACTATGCTGTGCGTACCATCGACTACAGATTTCAGAATAATCAGTTGTATATTCACATCTTTGAGGATATTTCAATACAGTTTCATTTTTAAGAATGCTTGCATTTGAAAGAATGCTGTATACTGATTCATCAACCCTGATGTAGTTATGTTGTGTATCTGCTTTTTTAAATAGGTGACAATATTCTGGCTGTCCTAAAATACCTAGCGACATCAGATAAGTTGGCTAAATCTTTTGAGTATCGACATGGAAACGTTGTGTTCTTTGATGTACTTGGTTTATTTGTCCTGGCTTATCCTGCCCGTGTTGGCACCATCATGAACTATATTACAGCAGCAATCGCCTTTCTTTACTTGAGCAAGAAAGTACTGCAGCCCAAAGCCAGAGGTAAGTCTAGTTCTTAAAAAAATCAATCACACCACTCTTTAAGGAATAGCAATTAGTAGATGAAGAAGTGTTCAGGTGATGAAGTCATCTTTTTAGATAAACTTCAGAAATTTTAGGTGTGCAGCATGCCATAGGTGTTGTTTTGTGTTTAAATCTCTCAACTGTAACTAAGTATGATGAAGAAAGGCTGTGATAGGCCTAGATGGCTAGCATTTATGAACCACAATTATGTCTCTTATCCTTTCATGAAGATTAAAATTAAGTCTTCTAAAGATTTGAAAATGAAAAAAAAATTTGCTTAGTATCTTTGTTCTGGTAGCACAGACAGGGCTTCAGAATCATGTTTCTGTAATACCTGTCTGTAGGCAGAAGCAAATAAGAACAACAAATGGGGAAAAAAGATAACAAAGCTTAATAAAGGCCATAAAACAACTTAAATCTTCTAGTTAGGCCTTTTCAGGTATGTGTAGGAACATATCTGTTTGGGGGGGGGAGGGGGAATCAAACACCACTACCCCTACCCTCAAATCCAGCAAACTTTTTTGGAGTAAGAAAAAGCTACAAGAAAAGCAATTCCTTTTTTTTTTTTTTTTGAGTGTTTTTTGTTTGGTTGGTTTGTTTTGAGACTTTACAGATGGTTGAGTGTCTGCATTGGTTCCCTAGATAAATTTTTACTGTTGGGAACATGGTAATCTGCAAAACACATTAGTACTCTGGGAATAAATCTTGCATTGGGGAAGACTGCAAAAGGATTTGCAAAGAAATAGACTAAGTGATTTAGACCATGCTATTAAGAAATCTTCACAACGGACTCCTCATGCCATTTTAGTTTGGTTGTTAGAGTAATTGAACTGTGGGCAAATTACAATCCTGATGATAGTCTGAAGTAGAATACGTGACTGTTGAATGAAAATTCTTTTTTCTTCACAGCTGTTCATAACCTGAAGAAATTCCTTACTGCATTCGGCTTAACACTGTTAAGTTGGGTCTGTGCACTGGTGGCAGTCCTTATAGTGGCAGTGTTTGTCTCTGTCACTGGACGATCTCTTTCTTGGTACACCCATTTCTATGTTTCTGTGTTTCTGTATGGTACTGCAGCTGCAGCTAAGCTCATTCTTGTGCATACGCTGGCCAAGAAGTTCTTCTACAAGGTAGGCTTGACTTTGTTGCTACTGTTGAAGGGTGACGTAGTGTTTAATCTGTGGCAGGCTTAATTTTTGAGTTAACGAAAAAGATGCAAAAAGTTTTCTGTATTAGACAGAAGTATTTAAAATATTGCTGTAAAAATCACTTCATCTAAGCATAGGGATTGCTCTACTAAATCAGAGAGTTAAGAGCTTCGTGATTAAAGGCTTTCTAATGACTTTTAGGAGCTGCTTGAGAAAAAAGGCAAAAGCCTAGTAGAATACATTATAAAGTACTGTTTCTTTCCCTGTCTGCACCTTCCCTTCTTGCCATCACTTCAGTGATAAGAGATCAGAGCAACAGCAGACAATTTAGGGTTTTTTATACCTTTCATGTTCTTGATAATTACAGAATCTACACATATACTCAAATGTTCTTTGAATACTACCAGATTGTTGCCTCTGAATGTACTTGTATGACAGGTTCTCTAAATTTAATAATTTATTTTGGTACGGTACCTCCTTACATATCTTTCAATATTTTATTCCTTATTTAATCTAATTTATCATTTACATTTTGTTATGAAACTTGGAATTCCAGTTCTCTGTTTTATTCCTTTTATTATGCATATTGTTTTGGTGATATCATTTGTATTCATAACCTTCTAAGCAAATAACACAACTGTTTTTTTTTTAGGTGGTTCATATGGGAGCTTTTTGCTTACATCTATCAGAATTTCTAGTTCTGTCATGCCCTCTTCTAATATAGTAATCTGTGCTGTACAGAGCTTTCTAAATGAAGGTGGTGTAAAAGTTTGTGTAGTCATGCTTCCCTCTATGATTATTCTGATTGTTAGTTGTTTTGACCGCACCTGGAGATGGAACAGAGCTCTTGATAGTCCACGTTCTTTTCTGCAATGGGTAAAGGTTATTTAGGCCCCTGCAAGTCTTGGTGAGGATTTGGTGCGTGTTACCTTTCCATTGCTGTCATTGGCCGTGATTACTATCTATCTACCTTTTTTGCTTGGAATTCTTTTTTGTGGACTAACCAACACGATTTGACTTGCATAATAATGTCATAATTATAGCTTATAACAATCCCATATGTTTAGATGATAGTTTAATGGCTTTGCATTAAAAACAAGTAAGGCCTTGAGGTCGTGCCTTGAGGTACCTGACAGATGATGCTCTTCCAGGGCAGAAGTCGACTATGTGAGCCTGTTAGGTTTAGGTTTTAGGCACAGTAATATTTAGTGATTTAGCTTACTGTTACTTATCTTCTTGGCCGTTTGTACAAGCTTTGGGCAAGGGAATTGAGGAAACCTAAGTTGTCAAACAAATCCATCTTCATCCAAGTATTCAAAGAAGTTTGAGAACTTAATGAAACTTGATTGTATGGAAAGCTGTGGCTGAATCCATTGTGTCTTTATCTGGAAGAGAGTTAACTGGTATATCTATGTTAATGAATGTTTGTATGTGGTGGTGTCCTTCTCTGGAAAAGATGAGCCATTTATAAAATAGATGTGATGCTGCCATTTTCTAGTCTTCTGGACAAGCTGATGGGAGAGCATACTTTCACTGACTGTTCAGCTGTTCTAGGCTCTGGATCTACTTCTTGCCTACTGATTGTCTGATCAGCAGATCAACCGACTTGATATCATGTGTCTCTTAATTTTCTTGCATGCTGGAGCTTGCAGTACACCATACATTTTATGCTGCCTCTGTAACTTAGGTTGTACTTAGAGTTGCATAAAGATTTTGGAAGCTAGTCTCTTACTTGGCTATCACAGGCAATGCCTGGGTGTTTTCTGTTAGTGCCTCAAGAACTTATGAATTAATAAGCTTTCTGTTTTGAAATAGGTTTGGCAACTCGTCTGTTTCTCCCTTTTTTTTTTTTTTTTTTTTTCTTCTCAGTCCAAAACTGAACTAGGTGCTTTCTGATAGCCATTGTTCACGCA
The DNA here is from genome assembly GCF_965231255.1 of Vanellus vanellus. Taxonomy (NCBI): domain Eukaryota; kingdom Metazoa; phylum Chordata; class Aves; order Charadriiformes; family Charadriidae; genus Vanellus; species Vanellus vanellus. The sequence goes on from NC_138908.1 coordinate 57,199,076, forward strand.
AGCAGTCCTTCTTGCTACTTGCAGGATTTGCAATTAAGAGTCTTTCACTACAAACTCTGCAGCATTGACCGTGTAACTTAAAAGCCGCACAAAACCAAGCCACATTTTTGATGGTTAAACTTCCTTATTTTTGAAAACATATGGTATTATCTGACCTATACATGTGTTTTTTTCTTCAAAACAAATGATATATTTAAAAACACAGACTTCTGAAGTGACAGCTGTGGGTAGACATATAAAGGCAGCAGTGTAATATTTGTGCACTAATAACAGTGTTTGTACAAGTGTATTAATAGCTGCTGTTCAAAAACAGGTTTAGAATCTGAGGAGATACAGATATTTTTTCACACATAAGTAATGCATAACTACTTAACATAATATATGCTTCACATATACTGATGCTTTTTATAAAAAGGCCCTATTTGCCTGCATACCTAAAACATTAACCTGCCATCTTCTTGGTATTGTCATCTGTACATTCACTTCCTCCCTGTGCCCCAGACAATGTAATCTCTTTTTCAAGCTATGTCAGAGCAGATTTAAAAAACATTTTTAAAAAGTATACTATCATGGATAACTCTAAATAGTAAGAGAATGGTGAGATGATGCTTGCAAAATTTTTTTGTCCAAGGAAAACAATTATATGTAAGAAATAAGGGGTTTCCTGTGTGTTCTCATGAGATGTGATACATGGAATATGCTCAGTAATGACAAGGAATATGCTCAGTAATGAGTGTATTTGCTTTTTTTGTTACAGAATGTGAATGAGCAGTACCTGGGAGATGTTTTTTTTGATGCCTCATTGATGATTTGGTCTGTAGCACTGGCTGTGCTTACTCAGATGGGCCTGTGTTCAGCATTCATTTGTACATTATGGGTAGCATTTCCTTTACTTGCTAAGCTGATGATCCATAAAGAGTTCAGCCAAAAAGGTATGAGTTTTGAGGGGGAGAGGTTGTATTTCCAAAGCTCTGTCCCTATTGTTGTATACTGGGTGTTTTCCTCCAAATTCTATTGTTTAAACAAAATAAATCCCACTCTTTGAATTCTCTTTGGTCAAAGTACACATGACACTTTTGCCACAGGAAGAAGTGTTCTTGAACTAAAGACAGTTTCAAAGTACGGAGAAGGTCTGTCAAAAAATACGCTGAAAAACATCCTGTGTCTTGGGCTAAAAAGAACAATTCTGTGTGGGGTTATTAATAAGATTGGGTACTTTGATGGACAGTAAAGGTTGTTAAAAATAATGTGATATTAGTAGTAGTGTTTGGGACAGAACACCTGTTTAAAGTTTGGTTTTTTGCAATGCAAGAATGGTTTTCTGGTGTTTTTGAAAGATATATTAGCACTCGCTATGCAAAATGAGATGCCCTTTCCATAACCATGTCAGGGGTGAGGATGAGTATTGTGTATTGGGCCTTACAGCAGTAAGCTTTTAAGCTTTTTATGGGGTTTTTGTCTTTTTTTCTGTCCCCTATAGGCGCCACTATGAAGTTTGTCATGATGTACATGCTGGGAATGTTTGTTCCATATCTGTATATGATGTATCTTAGTTGGACTGTATTTGAGATGTTTACTCCTATCATGGGACGAAGTGGCTCAGAAATTCTACCAGATGTGGTATTGGCAGGATTTATTGTGGTCATCACTATGATTCTGTCATCTTACTTTGTAAGTAGAGTTTGTAAATGTTTAAAACATTTAACTTTCCTAGAGAGTTTAAAAATCAATGTTTTTCTAAATTAATACTTGAAGTTAATTATATTTTGACAATATCTTAAATATTACAGGAAAATTCTAGGAAACGTATAAAAGATTTGATGTTTTATGTTAGGCAAAGAAACGTCATGGAAGCAAGGATTATAAAAATGCATCTGTTCTATGATGATGTAAGGACTGGTGTAAAATATGCAATTTAATGCTGGAATTTGAACAGGCATTCATTTTAGACGAAGTATAGTATGTGGCTAAACAATACGTATACTACACTTAAAAAAAATTCTTAGGGTTTTCTTTTCTGCTCCCTTGCTATAAAGGTTCTAGGGTTTTGTTGGCAGATGTTTTAAAAAAATACGGAATTTTTGAAAGCTCCAAGAAGTACTCACTTTATTCCTTTTGGGATTAAATACTGAGATTACAAAGTGTCTCATGTCCAGTAGTACTTGCAATGATCTCTTTTTAATGTACTTTCAGTCCCATAATTGGATTTTAGAGTTATACAAATAGTGTCTCATTTCTAAGTCTTGCAGTTTTATAACTGGGATGTCTTTTTATTCTCTAGATTAACTTCATTTACCTTGTCAAAAGTACAAAAGCGACGTTAATAACTTTAACTACTGTGTTTGTAGTCACTCTGATTCTCGTTTGTAGTGGAATCTTCTTTCCTTACAGTTCTGATGCGACTAATCCAAAGCCTAAAAGAGTCTTTCTCCAGGTAAGAAAAACCTTACATATTGTATTGCCCTCTGTTGGCTGCAGAAGTGTGTGTTAGGTTTTTTTTTTTTTTTTCAAACCTTAATGAATTCCCCGCCACGCCCTCCCCAAGAGTAATCTTTCCTTTCTTGCTTAATTTAAAAGCTCTAATAATCATTTGTGGATTTGAAGGAATTGCTAATGTTTCCCTTATTCAGTCTCAGTGTTCAGTTCATCTCTGTCATAAGAGGAGGGTTTTTTTTAGGGGGTTCTAAGTGCAAGAGTTGAGTAAGCAATGATAATTTAAAAAGTGAATGTGATGGGAGATGAGCAAATAATTAAAGGCACAGTCATCTTCTGAATGTGGGTGTTTTTATGGTGTGTTTCTTTTATCTGAGTAATTCTCTCTATATATTCATAAATACTCAGATATGTGTTCAGTGCATACTGCGAATGCAGTAGACCTTAAGGATTGACATGGAGGATATTTCAGTCACTTCTGACTCGTGCGAACTGCATAGGCTCCATCATCTTTCTATCTTTTTTCTATTTTTTTTTTTTCTTCTAGCACACAAGCAGGAGATTTCATGACCTAGATGGAAATGTGGTTAAAAGTGACTCTGGTATATGGATTAATGGATTTGATTATAATGGAATATCTCACATAACTCCCCATGTACCTGAAATCAACGATACCATTAGAACTCCATGTGAGGAGCAGGCTCCTTTCTGTGGCCTTCCTTGGATTCTGCCAGTGCATTTCATGTTCCGGTTGGTGTGAACATTGCTTTACTTAAACACTTAATGCCAAAGAACATTGGTCACTTATGCAGTCTTCCTTTTGTAAGGGAAGAAAAAGTAAGGCTAATCTTGGTCTAAAAGTAAATAATCCTTCCACTTCAGAAGACACTTGAACTTCTGTCTAGGCACAGGGTCCTTCTGCTAGAATCTCTGCAAGAGATTGCTGGGTCTGCTGCAGGAGCTGTAGAAGTTGATATGTGGAAAATCAGTATTAGGACCAGTGGAGAAGAAGGTAAAGGGGAGTGTTCTAAAGGGCAGTTCATATTTAGAGTGTGTATGTCTCTTCCCTTCTTCCCTGTCTTGTTCCAGCTGACAGCAGAGGAAGTCTAGAGTAGCTAGTCTCCACAGAAGAAATCTAGCTGCTGTGACCATTTCTTATGCCCCAAGAATCTTGTGAGCAGAAGTGTAGCAGTTTGAAGATGCAAATATTCTTACTTATTTTATTAGTTTTTAAATTAAGGCAGATGAAGGTAGTTAATGAATGCACTGGTGCCTAATTTTCTGTTAATATGCCTTTTAAATATTTGTCTGGCTACAAGCTGCTAATCTTACCTGCCTTGTGCTAGAATCACTAGCATTTGAATATTTCATTTAGTAACAGCAAAGTCAGCTATACAAAAACTTCTTGCTTCTCATACTTAATACCTCCGAGTCTTGCATTGAGAATAAGTTAAAACTCTTTTCCCCAGGAAAAACTGGTATCTGCCTGCTCCAGAAATTTTTCCAAGAAGCCCCATTCACTTTAAAGTTCTGTCCAAGGAACTGATGCCCTGGAACAGCGTGAGGTTAAGCTTTGAAGTATCTGGTGAGTGACTGAAGCTTCTGGTTTGTGATTTGTGTTTATTTTTATGCCCGTAATAAATCAGGTGTTGAATCCAGTACTGCAGGTTCTAGTGCCGTTCCCAAGATAGTAAGCTTTGCGAGATTAGCATGAATTAATTCAGTTTCATAACACAGTAGGAGCTGTGGGTGTTGTGTTGCGGTTGTTACTTGGGGGACTGATAACCTTGTCTATTTTGAGTAAGCCTTGATCTCTTTATAGCAAGTCCTTTCTTAAAGTCCATTGTATAGCTCTGTCCCACTTCTACATCATCATCTCATTTATTTCACTGCTTAGAAATAATTGAAGCTTCTGTAGAGGAGACAGTTGTATCATGTTTTGGAAGACACTAATAGTAATACAGAGATAACATGCTACTGTATAGGAAAATGGATGGTTATTCTACCTCCACCTGTTGATACCTCTGGGTACAAATATCCTTGTCTCTGCAGGTCCAAGTCACATGTCTCTGTATGTTCGGCCACATGAAGGGTCAGCTCTGTCCACCTGGTCTCTCGGGGATGGTATACCAGTTGCTAGCTTAGGAGGAGACTACTTTGTGTTTTACTCCCATGGGCTGCAGGCTACACCGTGGCACTTCTGGGTAGAACTGACGGTGAGTATGCTGCTGCCAGAAACCCACCAATCTCTTGGTGTGCCCTGGTGTCACAATTTCTGCATTCTTTTGTGAAAAATGTCGTAATAACTTTCTTAAGCTTTGCTTTATTTGATAGATCCTAATTCTAGCTTCCCTGGTTTAATTTGTCCCTCAGCTTTATATATATCAGCAAAATATATTTTTGATGCTTTGTCCACTAACTTGCCAAACAGCCAAAGGGAGAATATTTTCCTTGTCTCCAGGGTCTGAGGTTGTAAGTTTGGATTTCTCAGATCTTAATATCATAGTTCCTGAAGTTTTATCTTTATTACTGCTATTTCAGAGTTCTTTTTCCTGTTGTGAGTAGTTTCCTTTTCATATATTTGGTTTGCTTGGGTTTGGGAAATTACCTGGAGTCCTTGGTGAGAAACTTACCTGTCTTGAAAGGAGTTGTAAAAGCTTTGTTTTCTAAATTTTCTTCTACGTTATTTTCAGTTGGAAGCAAGGCTTCCAGCATTGCTGTTCCAGTGGGATTTATGATCCCTGCCCTCATAACTTACTAGTGAAGAACTTTTTGCAGATCTGTATGTTTTTATTATAGGTTTAACGGTGTCTTATTATTTGAGTAAATATGACAACAACCTTAGGAAGTTCATAAAGTTGCTTGTTCCATACTGGATCAGGCAGACCGTACACTCTGCCAAATAATCCTGTGAGGGTACTTGATAAAGGCAGACAGGAACCTGCAGGGTGACAAGCTTTGCAAGACTGATAGTGGCAAAGCTAGGCAGAGAAGGATTTTCATCCTAAGGATTCACAATAGATGGATCAATATAAATGCTATGTTGGAGTCTATGTCTTGATTTGTCAGCAAAACTGACAGACATAAACATTGAAGTTCAAGCAAGTGCAATCTGTTTAACATGTCAGAGGCACTGCAATCCAAATACCTAGTTGCAAGTTCAATTCAATTAATTCAATTTGAACTCAGTGTGTAATCAGACCAATACATTTGAAGATAGGAATTGTTTTAACATAGAGGACAAAGAGCTGCAGGATGAAGTTTGCATAGATACAAAGTCTGTAGGAAAGTATATCTGGATTATCTTATATTTAAAAGCCATAAACAATCATAAAGACTGTGTTGGCCTTTTCTCGCTTTCAGAGCCCAGAAAAGCATTCTGATGGAATAGTCTCCCTTGCCATAGCAGCACATTACTTTTTTGGAGAAGATCAAAAGTCACCTCAACTCTATGCCTTACTGGAGAGGTTTCCAAACTGGACGTTTTCTTCTGGTTGGTCCTGCACTTATGACCTTTTTGTCTTTTAATGTTAACAGTAATGGAGTGCTAATAGGATGATCTCTCTGACAAATTTATTCTAACAAGATGCCAGAGACTTTCACAAGAATTTAAAGTACTTTGTTGACAAATGGTGTTTCTTTGGCAGTTGGACTGTTTAAAGGCTACTGCTCTCTTGGGGATATAGTGATACTTCGTGTCAATGTGAACACAGTTCACCTTGGTTCTTCCACTGAAATGGCAGTTGGGCTACTGGGTTTCTTAAAATGAAAACCGCATTTGAGAAGTGTAATATGGTGGGAATTGCAATGAAAGAGCCTCATGAAATTATTATTGTTATGTAAAATATAACCATACTTCACGCACATGTGGGGACTTACCGCCTACCGATTCTATCCATCCCGTTAAAGTAAGACCTTCAGCTAAAAGATACTTGTTCACATTGTGGGGGCGCAGAGCTGGCAATGTTGTAAACATTACTTTTGTTACTGGATGAAGTCACTGAAAGCTATGATGCCTGTGTAGGTTGCATTTGCAGTCCTTGGCAAATGCACAATGCAGGAAAATTGATATTATGATGGAATGTGGTAATTATTTGTCTAGATTATCTTTTCCAAATAATATGTCTCTGTTAAAAACTTAGTTCCTACCCTTTTGCCTGTCTCTTCAGTGTTAAAACTTGAGTGGGTAAGTTTGACCTAACTATCATCTTGTGGTTTTGTTCCTGTTGGGATCTTCTAGTATCAGCATATAAGCATGTCACTTGCTCTCCTGTATGTGACAGTGCTAAGTCCCCACTCCTTTTTGTGGATGTCTTACAATTAATCTACTCTAAACTTCAAGTTATCTTCTAATTTATTAGAATTGGCTAATTTTTAGTGTCTGTCTCCTCTGGAGAGATTTTTGATAATGTGACAGTATTGCACCTTGGTAATACATTTTAACGGTTTGCTTTCCATAAGGAAAAATACCAAGAAAAGTCATCTTTAAAAAGATGTCTAATGTCTCTGGATTGCTCTTGTTTTGTTTCCATGGGATGGGTTTTATAAATCACTGTGAGGGATTTGGAATATCTTCCAGATTTAATTGACAAGCTTTGAGTTCAGAAGCCACTGACTTCTGTTTTCTTTATACTCCTAAGTTTTTTTTCAACACAGTGTAATAGTTAATGTTCATTCAGAGAACTCTCTGTACCTGAAGAAACTTCTTCATACTTTTTTCCAAACTATATATAAAACATTATGTGGCATCAGTACCACACTACAAGTTGTACAAATTAATATTTTGTTCATCTCATGAGTATTGCCAAATTGCATACAAAGCAGATTTCATGCATGCATCATCATTTTGAGTAGTACTGGGAAGTTTAGTATGTAAAGTAAAGTATGTAAAGTAAAACTGGGAAGTTTTACATGACAGTACTGGGAAGTTTACAGACCATGGAAAGAAAATTTTGTGAGACTTTACTTTGTGTTAGCTGTGATGGACAGTAGCTCCACGATCAGGTATTTTTCCTTCAAATTGTGCTGTAGCTGTGTACAATAGAGTCAAGAACTGGTTTCTTTTGTTGTAAGGTACATTTGTGAAGATTCTCAACTGACTCATGGATTAGCAAAGGAGGTTTAATTACTGAAATCATAATAAACTGGCCATTATTATCTTAAAACCAGTGGGTCTTTCTACATTAACGTGCACTAATCATCACTCATTTGATTGTATTGATTTGAAACTACAATCCCTGTATTACGCATTTTTTTTTTAAAAGTGCTATTAATGATTTGAAAAACGGTGTTTTCGTTCATAACTCTGATGTCATGAATCTCAGTGAATGTTTTGTACTGTACTCTAGCTGATGCACAGCTAGTTAACTGAGGCTGCACTGATATTTCCCATCTTCCTCAGTTTTGATTTTTATCTTGTGTTTTGCCTCTGATTTAAAGCTTTGAAAAAGTGCTGTGTGAAGAATTTGTACTGGGAGCCAAAAATACAAAAATGCCTGTCAGCAATTTCTGCAACTTCAGTGAAGCAACAACTTTTGCTAACTCAGGATTTAACCTTTATTAAATAATTTAATTGAGATGTCTAGTTTGTTATAAATTTCTCTCTTTGTAAATAAAAGTGAAACTTAATCAGTGAAACCTGATTTTCAGCGTGATTAAAGGCGTATTTGAGTTGTTTTTATTCACTGCACTAATGTTTTATTTAAGCTTGGGGTGGAAATACTGCTAAGCAATACTGGAGTTAGGCAGCTGAAGTTAGAGCTATGTGGAAGATATGCATGGCCATTAATGTAAAAATTATCTGAGCTGAGAAATGTTAAAATGAAGGCACTGGCTGGTTGCCTAGAGAGGGAGGTCCTTCTTGAAAAAATTTGTGGTATGGAAGATTCACTGGTAGCAAAGCTGAGTATTTTCTGTAAAACTGATAGTGAGACCAAATTTATTGTAGATCACAGGTAGAAAAACAGGATGGAAAATTTGTAGTGTCCATCTGCTTCCCCGTTTAGCACAAGCAGATTAGTCTTCTGCTACTGTGGTTTATTATTTCTCAAAAATGGTATTGTGTGTCTTATTCTGTGAAACACACAAAAAGCAAGCAGCTGGTAATTTTAAGGATAGAAGGTCATGGGAGTAGAAAAAGTCTTTGTTCTTAAGTGAGGGCAATAAGCAGCTAGTTGATTGGAATTCCCCTATGTTCATCTGAAACAATTTATGTACACAGCCTTTTCTAAATTGCTTCACTCTTCCCTAATGCTAGAGTTCTTCCCCCGACTTCTGTTGGCTTTGAGAATCTATTATGCTCTCTATTAACATATAGAGTACTCTGTTACATATCTATAGGTAAAAAAGCTTCAGAAATAAGTATTTTATCAATGTTAGCATGTGTTTGCAAAGGCGGCTGTGCATGTTGTGGTTATGCAATCTAATGCAGCATTAGAGCTGTACCTTTGGATTACCTGTCAAGTAGAAGTACGCATTTCAAGAAACAAAGTGTTGGGATAGGTGCAATGAACAGGAGAATTTCAGCTATAGTACACGAAGTGACAGACTGAGCTGAGTGGAGCTGTTTGTTGTTAGCAAGACCTGTCTTTAATGTCTGTTCAATCTAGGTTGGGTTGCAACCCTGTTGGAAAAACAGTAATCAGATAGACAAGATCTGACAAGTCTATACAGAACTAATTGTAGCATGTGGGACAGAGCTGCTGAAGAGTTTGAGTGCATGGTAATGCTGTAATGTTTTCTGTGGGGGCTAACCCTAATCTGGTGCTTGGTAATAATACCTGGAAAGAGCCTAGATGACCCATTTTAGAACTTGGTATGTGGTCTTAGTGAAGGGTGGTTAAAAAACCCTGTAAGATAAGTAACCATAAGGGCTGTCACAAAACTCTCTGGTTAGACAATGTGAAGTTGCATGTGACTTCTGTTTTGACACTAGAACATGGTTTGTCAGTCTTTATGAAAATCTGTTCCATTTTCAGAGAATAAATTACTCATAGAAATTAGTCAGGCTTCCCTGTTCCATGCAGAAGAGGTTCTGTTGGGCTATGACACTTTATGGTTCTGTCAAAGCTGCAGATGCAGTTTGAGAACATGCCAAGGATAAAGCTGAGACTCGAGCAAGAAGTATAAGCCAATTTGGGGAGATCTAGTCACAGCTACCTATATTTCAAGCAGGGTGTGAAGCATCACTGGCCATTAACAAAAGAGATTTCTAAAACTGATTTTTTTTTTTTTTTTTTTTTTTTAAGGCTGTAAGAATCAGTCTTGAAAGTTGGCAGTAGTTTGTTTAGAAAGGAATAATTCTGTCAGTCTGGTCTGAAACTCTGGAACAAAGACAAGCTTCAAAGCCAATAGGTACAAGTAAATTTAAGTAATTGTCTTATAAAGCTGCCCATGCATAGTTTATTCAGGGATGTTGCTTTTTCTGTGGGGGTGGTGGGGTGTTTCTTTTTTTGATAGCTTTTTTCAAATTATTGTTTCCTATGAGAGAGTGGTTAGGTGCCTTTTGTCTGACCTGTTTAGCTAGCTTCAGCCTCCAGTTGTGGGCTTTTGTGCTCTTGGTGCTCTCTAGTAGAAAACTCCTTGAGTTTGCTTATTTCAGGTGGTATGGGATAAGTAGAAAACTCAGCAAGTTGTACCTGGTAGGAGAAAGCTCCTCCCTCTTCTGTGTTAAGGCACTGGGACTACTACTACAGTACCTCAACAGCCTCCAGCTCTAGGATAGGAGACTATGATGAGGCAATAATTGTTTTTCTTGGGGGCTCTCCTTCCTTCAGTTGAAGGCAGCTTACCCCCCCCTAAACAAGTCACCCATTGCCTCCTATAATACCATTATATCTGTGGACAACTTCCCCCCTCAGTCTATAATGAAAAGAAGGGACCTCTTTTGTACCTCTCTTTACCTAGCAGTGGATCTCCACCTATAGGTTACAGACACTGTCTCTCTAAAATCATTTAAATTGGTTGCTTTGGACTAAAATGTACTAGTGAAAAATGAGCTTACTTTGGTTAAGAAAAGTGATGGAGAAGATTATCCTCAGAACTGTGACTTGATTCAAGCAGTTCTGCATGTATACCCTGTGTGAGAACTTATTTTTTTTTTTTAATAAGTAGCAGGGAATCCAGCATTGTTGCTGTTTTTCAGAGGCAATTGGTTTTGTACAGGATGAGAACCAGATCAGGAAAACTTGATGATATGCAAATGCTGGTGAAGGAGGAAATTGGACATCTTTGTATGACATTAAATGCTGAATGTTGAAGTAGGCCAGGCTGGCAAGAACCAGGGCAGCCAGTTTTATGTGAGCTGGATAAGCAAAGTGAAAGACGCAGTGAGTTGCAACTCACAGAAAATACTGACCCTCAGCTGGTTAAATGGTCCATTTTTCCTATGTTAAGTTGAGGGAGCAGTGTGTATTTGTAGATGGAGAAACCTTTTGTGGTGGGTTAACCTTGGCTGGGTGCCAGGTGCCCAGCAAACTGTGCTCTCATGCCCTCTCCTCAGCAGGCCAGAAAGAAAATAAGATGAAACAGCTCATGGGTTGAGACAGGGTTACCATAATAGGCAAAACAAACCAGCCTTGGGGAAAACTAATTTAATTTATTACCAATTAAAAATAAAGTAGCATAGCAACAAACACCGGGAAAAATCAAAACACCTTCCCCTTTCTTCCCAGACTCAACTTTGCTCTTGTGCCTCTTCTTCCACAATGGTGCAGAGATGGTATCAAATGCAGATGCAGGGGTGGTCAGGGATGGTCAGTCAAGGGTCAGGTCATGGTCAGTCCACAACTGTTCCTCTCTGCTGCTCTTTCCTCCTCACACTGTTCCCGTGCTCCAGCATGGAGTCCCTCCCATGGGATCCAGTCCTTCATGAACTGGTCCAATATGGATCCTCCTCTTGCTGGGGTAGGTCCTTCAGGAACAGACTATTCCAGCATGGGCTGCAGTTCTGCCAGAAAACCTGCTCCTACATGGGCTCTCTGTGGGCTGCAGGTTCCTTCTGGGCTCATCCACCTGCTATGGTGTGGTGTCTTCCACGGGCTACAGTGCGGGTAGCGGCTCTGATGTGCTCCACAATGGGTTGCAGGGAAACAGCTGGCTTCACCGTGGTCTCAAAAGATTTAACTGCTGAACAACAGTAGCACAGTATTAAGATACTAATATTAAGAATGTTAGTATATCAGTTAATAGTTATACTTGTGTAGATCCAGGGATCTCTGCTACAGAGCCTGGAGCATCCTTTATGGGCCTGGCTGTCTTCAGGCTTGTTCCTTGCATTTTGTTTTTTCTTGCTCATCTCTCTCACAGCTGCTGCACAGCACATTTTACCCCATGTTAAATACATTATCAGAGATGGGCTCAGCTGTTGCCATGGTGGGTCTGTTGGAACTGGCTGTGTCTGACACGGGCTAACCAAGGCCACCCCTGCAGCCCCCCTTGCTACCACAGTCTTGCCACCAAAACCCAATACACCTTTTTTCAAAACAATGGATGGATGTAACTTCAAAAATGCACTAATAAGGTAATTTTTAACTTAGAAGCTTGATACCTTCATCCTGTAAAACAGGCCATAGGGGTATGATGTAGCAAACAACCAATCTTCATTGGGTAGTTTCTTTGAGAGCTTTGTTTCTCTGAGACAACCTACTTGAATTCTGGTAATTTACAGCCAATGGCTTGAAGTCAGAAACAGTTATTTTCCACAGGAGTAACTTCAAGTAAAGTTGAATACATTTGTCTTTTAATTACAGGTATAACAGCAGTGAAATTGAAATACAAAATTAGCACACAAGATTTGCATAGAGATAATTACTACTAAAGTAGTACAAACTTCTAAAATTTCACAACTAAAAAGATTTAACTGCTAAACAACAGTAGCACAGTAGTAAGATACTAATATTAAGAATGTTAGTATATCAGTTAATGGATGTGTTTACTTGTACAGATCCAAAACCTGAACAGCAGAAAGCTGATCAGGATGGGCTTGGCTTACATCATTACCACAGAATCACAGAAAAATATTAACTTGAAGCACAGTTTTTATTTCTTTTAACATAGATTAAGCAGATTTTTTTTATCATAAAAAAGCTTTACGTATCCCCTTGTAACAATAATGGATTTTGACGTCAGATCACAACAGGCTTGTAGGTATGATAGACATTATCTGTAACCAGTAGCTACAATGCAGATGAAGCTTAATGCTGGGACTCTTGAACCACATTTCCCTCCTGTAACTTCAATATTAGTTTCAACTCTATAATGGAAATTCAAGCTGCATTCACTAAAATCTCCAGCTTTCCAAGTAATACTCGCAATTATTGCACTTGTACTGGTTGTGTTGGCTTAGTAAAGCCATTCTAAAGCAACAGTTTAATATTTGTACATTTTAAAGCACTTGATCTTATCTACAAAGGAAACAAAGATGATAAAATCACAATTTATTTCAACTTAATTGTGAATATTCTTAATTTTCAGAGTTTAAAATGGATGTGCATTTAGTAAGTACACTAGAAAAGCAACAGATGCTATAACTATCCTATAATGACTAGTTTGGTCCATGTCAGTAATCAAGTGATGTTATAAAAAATAAACTAGTTTATTTTGTATAAAATGAGTAATGTTGCATTTTTGTTCAGATTGCACAGTACAAACAAGCTAATATCTAAATTAATACTGTTACAGGTAGTTATTACATAGGGACAGCAGCTAGAAAAAATAAGTACCTCCAAGCAACAGACTTCTGCAGCCAGCTTTCCATAACATTGTATGAAAGTTAAATATGTCTTAGTTACAAGTATGCATATTATAAAATGTTTGAAAAATGTTTATGTATGAGCTGTTAAACTAATTTTCCATAGCAAGAGTATATGATGATTATTTACATTTAAAAAATCCATTTTTCAGAAAAGAATTTACAATGAAATAAATAACCTTCAGCAATCCCTTAAACCCAACTACAAGATCTGTAAGTGGCAGTAAAAACCAGGTAAGCCACCTTGTGTCAATGTTAGGTCAGTGAAGTATGCCTCATCCAGAAAGAAGTGCAACTCTGCTTTAACTTTACTAGTCATCTAGAAACATGCACAATACATACAGGTACCTTCAAATTCGGTACAGCCTTGAGTATTTGTACAAGAGTATTCACAAAAACATACAATATATTTTACAGTCCTTTAATACAAAATACGGATATCAAACTAATCTGAACTGCATTGATCAGACATTTCTGAGGCAGGCAAGCTGCGTAGGATAACAGTTTTTTAAGTTTAATCCCCTCTTCGCCTTTTAAACTCAAGCAAAAGATAAGTAGTTTCTTCAGAACATGTGTTGGTGATGTAAAGGTACTGATGAACATTAGGTGAACCTGTCTCCATATGTAGTCACTGTCTCTCAACACTCTGAAGTATCAGAACCTAAAGCTGCAGTCTGAAGATTGCATAAAAAACCCTTGCCTCCTTTTGAAATTAGATGAAACTGCTGCTTAATTATCCCCACTAAATATTTCAAAGATTGAAATATTAAAAAAAAAAAAAAGAGAAAGTTCACATCCAAAACATGGAAGCATGTCTAAGAGCTGGTTTGCTTCCTTTCACACCTGATGCATGGGAAGTTGTTCATCTTCCATTTAAGACACAATACAGTCATAACTGCCTTCTTGGAATGAATCCTCATCCTCTGTCTTAGACTTGTCCTCTTCATGCCTGCTTGCATTGCTGTTGCCAGCATCACTCTGAGGATTACTGCCATGGCTAGATGAAGTCCTGCTTTCCTCAGCTCTGGGGTTCGCTTGTTCGGTAACCTTAGAAGGATTCACTGGCTGAAAAGCTTCAGGCTGTACTTGCTCTTCTGCTATTTCACTTAGTTTCTGGATCTGTGGTTTGATGATATTTAGAAATGGCTTGTACCCAGGGCTAGGAAAATAATGGTATAGAACACCATAAGTGAATTAAAAAATAGTACTTCTGTCATATTACCAGCATTTGTTGGGAGATGTTTAGTATAAATGAGTATGGTCTATAATCCTTCCTGTACAGAAACTCTCTTTTTTTAAATAGAGGGAAAAAGTCAACCATAATCAGACAATAAAAGTTGGAGGTTTGGTTGTTTTGGGATGTTTTTTGGTTTTGGGTTTTTTTTTTTTTTTTCCCCAGTTTGATCACAACTGTATTAAGTGACTGTCCGCAAATTTTCTGCAAAAGTGCTTTTAAATAATTGTTTCAGCTACGGCTGAGATAATTCAAAGTTACTTTCTAGGTAACTAATTACCTACAAGTGGAATGAAAACAAAGGTAGAAAATAACACTTACCAATCTGTAGAAGCCCATTTGTCAACAGCATATAGGCCGGTCTTGATATTCTGACAGATTTCTCTATCAATATCAGAGGATTGCATTATACTGAAAACCTGGTTGATTACTGAAGATTCTCTGAGGATAAGGCCTATGATAATACACCAATCCAGACATCCTGCTTCCATGAAGATATGTAGCAAGTACCTGCATGGAAATAACAGTCTGCTTATTTCTTTTTCCACTCTGAAGACGGAATCCCAGTGTAATTCTGTAGACAGAGTTTCTTTCTACTAATGCTGCATATTAGTCATTTTAAGTTTCAAATGCAAAGACTACATTACTTACCGCAGCTGGACCTGTGACTTGTGCGGCCCTTTACTAGCCAGTTCTAGAGAGATATGTTCAAGCTCCGACTGAGTTAAACTTAGACTGGAGAAGTTTTCATCCACCATGGTCCAGTCACCATCCACCATAGAACTTGTTTCGGTCAGGTCTGTTGCTGAACCTATGCTGCATTCATCACCTATCAAAAACACTCAGAAACATAAGGAAAAAAGAAACTACTTACTTTAGTAAGACTCAGAACTTCTGAACTACTTCCTATAGAAACTGACAAATTACACAGTAATGCTTTGCTGTGTATCACAGCGCTAAGAAGTTACTTCAGGCCATCCCACTTCAGCTTGCCACACTACATGGGAGAACTATTATTTCAGGAATGCAGTAGTTTTTATATCAAATAAAAATAATTCTGCATAATAATATGAATAAGGCATCCCAAAGATGTGTTGGCAATCATTGTAAGAGCACAGTGACAGCCTCTTACATACTTTAATCCTAGAAATAAGTCTGTGGGAAGGGTTGCAGTCTATCTAAAGATACTGCTTTCTTAACCTTTAAGTTTATTAAAAATGAAGATGCCATAACAAGTTTTTTTCTTCATACAAAACCCTGAAGATTCTGAATGCTTGGGAATGTAAATAATTACCTGCACTAACTACAAAAAGAAGGGTTTCTAATAAAAATATATGAAGAGTAAATGTAGCCACAGAATTTGCACAGGCACAGGAACAGTAACAGCAAAGCTAAAACCATTGTAGTGGCGAGTCAGGAAGGCACCCACCCTCTAGAAGGGTTTCCATATTAAAGTAGATGCATCTTTTCTGTGGAAAATGTTCAGAAAGTCAGAAAGTTATTTTATCAGCTTCTTGCCTGTAAATACTACTGCTGGATTAGTTATTTGTGAAATTATTATTATTAGAATTCAGTGCACAACATTTTAAAGACAATTAATTTAGTTTCACTTCAGAAATAAAATGCTTCAAAATGTATACTGAAGTGCATTGAACTCAAAGGTGTTCATCCAGCTCAGAAAAAAAAAAAAAAAAAGAGATACTTGTTTTAAGCAGTGGTAGTGGCAGACAGCAATACAAGATAGTGCAATAAAAAGCAAAGTAAGTTTTCCCCATTTAAATTATGCTTTTTTGTTGAGTTCTATAACAAACTTACTTAAACCTAAATGCATTCTTGCAGTCTCCAGAAGTAATAAACAAAAGAAACAGGAGTGAAAATAAAAGAGATGAATGGTCAGATGGTCAGACTAACATTTCCTGTCTCTGTGGTCAGAAAAGATGCAGAGAATAAAATTCCCCTTTGTACTTTCATAAGCTGACCATACATTTGAGCTTTTAAAAAGCTATTTAAACAAAGCCATAGGAAAAAAGAAAACTACATGGGACCATAATTTCCTAAACTTCCTCAATAAATAATGTATCTAACATATTTCTAAAGAAATCCAAAAGCACAAGCTTCATGCATTAAAAGTGCCAACCTGTGCAAGAGGCCAACCCGTGCAAGAGCCAAAGAACTCAGAACACTCTTCCTAGCCAGACTGTAAAAGTACTAAATTTCAAGTTACCACCACGGACATTAACTTCAGCAAACATCAGTTTCATATTCTCTTTCAAGTACTTAAAGATGTATGTCACAGCCATGATCTTTCTGTTGTAAAAATTTCAGTTCACTTTTCAACAAATCCTCCTTTTTTTTTTTGTTTTTGCCTGAATTATGGTTATCAGCAGTTGAGAAGCAACAATACAGCAGTGGCATGCAAGTATCAAAATATAAGCATGTACTTCCAGGTGCATTTTTCCTATGAGCAGACAGAAGGAAGAGTGACTAACCTTTACTTAGCAAAGGAGAAAGGAATGCATCTTGCATGTGTGGTCCATGGGATGAAACTGTGTCAAGCTCTCTCTGAGAGGAGCCAATAGTGCCAAGCCAGCTGCGACTTCGAGGTGTGTTTGAAACCCCTGTGTCCATTTCCATGTTTACAAAGGTGTCTGCAGACTGAGATTTTAGCAGCTGCTCCCCCACAGCTGAAAAAAAAGAACCCACCAAAGGACAGGTCATGTAACCATCAAAAAGGCAATTTGGAAAGTCCTCTCCAGGCATTATAGGACGATAAAACTTGTTTCTAAATCAATATTCAATTAGCTTGCTGAGGGATCACCAAAAGCAAGGGAACGCAGCAAGTTTAGGTCTTTCAAGAATTTCTGATCAGCTTTTTAGGTCAGCAGTGGCATAAAAGAAATATCAGCTGATAAAGCGTTAGCATCAATAGAACTAAACAATGGTACTGCTACTACCAAAAAGAGGAAGATTTGGCATTTAGTATCAACTTTGCCCTAAGAAGGTAAACTGGTGAACTGAGAGATTAATAATACAAAGGAGGTTTACAGCAAGTTCTCAAAATTCTTACCCCTTAACACAAAGCAAATTTCAAATATTAGGAACATTACTTTTTAAATATAAGAAAGTTATTCAAATCCTCATCTAAAGACTATAAGAATGTTGATTTTAGTAATTTTCTGTAGCAGAATTTACATCAAAGAGAATATCCACATTCAACTCAACATCTGCACAAGTGATATCCAGTTCAGGGCACCTGAGAAAGCAAGAAACCTCAACAGAAACAGTAATGTCAGACTACACAAAAGATGCTGTCTGTGCTAAACAAAACCCCTTCAAAAAACACACCCTGTGTGAGAAAGCTGTGCAGGTGGCAAGCCTCAGCCTGTGCTTTCCTTGGCTGAACTGAGGAAGGACAGATTCAGACTGATGGATGTAGGACTGCAAGAGAGAAACCCAGTCCAAATCAACTCAGATGTTACAGCACCTGTCTTGTACTTTCCATTCTTGAAAGGTGAATTAACAGACGAAGCTGGTATGACTGGAAACGGCCAGAGGAAATCCTTGTGTAGCTTCTTCAAAGCGAACACAAAATCCTCCACGTGGGCAGCTCTGGTTCGCTCCTTGCACAGCCAACCGATCAGCTCAAAGCCTAACTGTGCGGCAAAGCAGCCAAGGTCTTTCAGCTTGATTTCTTCTAGCAGACGTCGAGCGTGCCGCCAGAGCATCATGTCAATGTACATGTTCTCAGCACAGTCACTGTCTTTACTCCATCTATAGAGAGACCACAGGACAGTGACATTAAGACTGAAATGGAGTTGTGAAGGGTGTTTGTGGGCCACAACCACAGTACTCTGAGTGACCAGAGTAGTAGTTGGAGTTTTCTGTGCACCAACAAAAGCAGTTTCCACTATTCCCTGCTAATTATGTTCTCTAAAACATCCCACTGCCTCAACAGGTAAGTGAAATAAGGCAAGGAAGTAACAACAGCAGCAGTGTCCATAGTGTATTAAATTATTAGCAATGCAGAAAAAAAGTAAAGAAGGAGAAAGAAAAGGCAGATGCCATTGCAAAGTGACTTCTGAGAAGCAGGTTTAGAGACCAAGTCAAGTATTACTCTAGGACCCTTACAATCAAAACTCATAGTAGTTTCTATGGAAAATTACTAAATAAAAGCATTTGAATTTGTACCAAGATTTCTTTGAAAGTCTTATATGGGGGGAAAAAAGCCAAAACCAAGATAATAATGAATCTCAGCTCAGTGCTGCTTCTGAATATTAATACCAATCAACGTGAATTCTGTATACAGCTGTTTAAAAGGGATTCACTCCAAGGTCTAAAAGGCTCCATTTATGGCTTGGCAACACACTACTAAATCAAGATGCGCACAGTATCACAGCACAACATATACTATCATCCTGCAGTACTGTGAGCTGTTCAAGACATTTCTTTCAGCAAAACAGATCCTTTAAATATAAGACATGCGGTCTCACTAGCTACTTAAATGACTACATATACATCCAGTAGATTCAGAGGCTTTTGGTCAGCAATATCCATGCAAGTGTGTCTGTGCTTATACACACACACACACACACACACACTCTCACATGTGTAAGAATATATTCTCCCAAGAATGTAAGAGAGGCACAGACATTACAAGAGTCAGGAAAAGACAAATGCAGAAGGATGTGGAGGGAGAGTATGACAAGTCTAATTCTATCATATAATGCACTTCTGTAACTTAAATTGGTAAGAGACTTAGTACAGTAATTAACAAAGTGAGAAAGGAGAGGACATTACCACCAATTACCTTTTTCCAGATGGGCCAGAAGGCATACTCAGTGTTTTTGTCAAGTTAAATTTGCTATGGAGATTCTCTGCTGATTGGGATAAACTAATGCTGCGATGTCTGAAGAACTCAAAGCCACTACTTGAGCTAGGTTCCTAAAACCAAGAAAACTCAAACATACAATCAAAGAAGCAAACATGCTATATAATAGCAAGATTAATCATGCAGGGTTTGATGCACAGTATTTACTATCTTCATCACAAACCTGAGTTGTTGGTGTAGCTGGAGGTGTCTCTGTTTCTCCAGAGCCAATGGCTTTAAGAAATCTGATCATATGTCGACAAAGATCCCACTTTCCCTGCTCTAAGGCAGTATTAAATAGGAGAGTGGCATGTTGTCTGCTAACTGCTGGAACTTCCATATTCTGCAAGCAACAAAACATAATTAAGTCATTTGCTTTTGCCATCGAGCAACAAAAGCCCTATTAAGTCAAGCCAGATCATGTCACATTCAAGAGATTAGAAGAAGCAAATTTCATGCTATTATTTTCCTTTCTATAACTGTAAACTACTTACATTGCATGATATTACCCCTCTTCATAACTGACATAATCTCAACAGAAAAAGGTTAAACTGAAAATTTGTTCAACGTGTAACATTAGAATGACGATATTTTTTAAGTACAACAACTTTATTAAGTATCACCTCTCTCGCAATATATGAGGTACCATTACCTGTAGGATAATAAGATAAGAGGCAGCTGTGTCCAAGTCCTGGGCCATTAAGCACTCTTCAAATAAGTCCTTCGGGTTTCCAACAGCAGCAAAAAGGTAATTCCACAGGGCATATTCTGTCTTCCTAGCACAATGAACAACTGTCTGCAGGAAGAGGGGGAACTCTGTAATGAACTTCGCCACAGTGGGAAGCAGAGGGTCGGGAATTGGTTCCCGCGAGGTAGCTTCTTCTTCCAGCACTTCATGAAGCATCAGTTCTAGTACGTGAGGAAAGTATGGTAATGTGGCACAAGAGTGGGCCAATAGCAAGGCTTGTTCACCAAGGTTCCTAACCAAGAGCTGGCGTAAAATGTGATGGAGGTAGATCTGAGAGGTTCTCTCAACAATGGAGAAAGGAAAAAGAACCTCTAAGTGTTCTCTAGCACTGGTTTGAGTGTATAAACAGTCATAGAGCACAGTGTCATTAACAGCACCAAGAACCAAGGCATCTTCAAACAAAACAGCCAATGGGTATATGTTGATGTGGAAAGGCAGCATGATCCGTCTTGACAGAAAGGAATGTGGTTTTCGATGATCTCTGGGAAACAGGGGAAGCCAGACTTTCATACCTGCCCCACCACAGCTGAGCCACAGAGCCTCCAATAAGTGGCGTTTCTGTTTGTTGACCCTGCACGTAGTCCATACATTTTCAACAGACTGGGCTAGGACAACTGGAGCACAAAAAGGCAGCTATTTAAAAAAAAAAAGGAAAAAATAATCAGAATCATTAGAATTAATGATTATCTTTTTTAACCCTCTTCACAAGAACTCTTTTTTCGTCTAAGAACTACTCACTTCAAAACATGTTATTCTTCTAACAAAGAGAAACAATCTGCTTAACTGCACCCTCACACCTGGGAAAACACCACTTACTATTTATTTGAACTCAAGAGACATTTCTTTAAATTTTTTTTAACGTCCTTATACTTAGTCAGGAAGCCAGAGAGGTGAGAATAAGGGAGGAAAAGCTCTCTGCTTCTTCAGTTAGCCCAAGAGTCCAACCTAGAACTAATAACATTACTACAAACATCAAATTTGCTAGTGTTCGATTGAGCTGCAAACAACTCTTCATCTAAACTTTTCAGATTTCCCTCTCCCAAAGTGCTTGTTTCATGTAGAAGTGTTTTTCATCAGCACAGAAAAACTGAAAAGTTCAGTCATTGATTTCTATTATTGTTGTTTTTAGGAACTTTGTAAACATGCTCTGCAAAAAAAGATAGCGTTCCATAAACATACAGAACAGTTTTAGATAGACCGGAGATTTTCTGTCATCAGTGTGTAACAAATTTAGCACAGGACCTTTATGATTAAAACTCTTACCTTTCAGTGCAACACAAGGAGTAAATGCAAGTAGTAAATACTTTAATTAGACATTCACACAAGTAGTAATGTTTCACAGATTCTTAGAGGGGAAGAAAAATAAAATCACAAGAGTAGTGATTTACTTCCAGCTAACAATTTAGCCTATAAGTGTAGATACTGCCTTGCGTTATAGACCTTTTCTTATGCCTGGACCACTCCCTTCCACAACTTCTTCAGTCACTGATAACATCTTTGAAGCCATACACAATATTCCACATATATTTACTCACATGCTTCCTTTGATTAGGATTATTATCCTTATCTCGTATCTGGGGTCCAGATCGATCCCTTTGCAACATGATGAGTTGTCCTGCTAAGTTTAGCATAATACTTTCAGCCTCACAAGCCTAAAGATAAAAGAGTATTACACAAATTATTTAAGCTTTTTGAATGCATGATTTTACCCATAACCACAATACAAACCCAGAATAAAAAGAGTAAATTAATTGCACTGCCATACAGAGGTCACTAACAACCAAATTCAGTGCTGAAGGACTCAGGAAAATGAAGTAGAACCAAGTACCTACAGATAGATTCATTTATGCAGTTCTTGTGCAAAGGAGTAAATACTGGAATGTTTCTTGTTCACCAGACTCATTCCACATGTTTATTTGATATGGGCTTTTTCCAACTATACCTGTTGGCATGGGCAAGCCACCAATATTTTAAGAAAAATAAAGCTCTCTATTCTTATCAGTATCACCAGTATGATTGCCAGTATCTGACGGCAAAGACTAACAGTGGTACATAAGCCAAGAACAGTTGAGCCAAGAAGAGCTGAGCCACATTTGTAGAGCATCTTGAACTTTTAGAAGCTGCAGTTAGAGAAAAATCTTTCTAATTAGGTATACCAGGAAAGCAAAGTATTCTTTCTAGAGATTTTTTTCAGAACTGTTTCATGTTAATTTTAAACCAAGTCGCTGGAGCTAATACTATGCTGTGCCTGAAGTTTAGTTTTAAAACACATGGGTAGAGGGCCTGTATGGTAAATTTACAGCATCAGGGGTTAA
Organism: Vanellus vanellus; assembly: GCF_965231255.1. Classification (NCBI taxonomy): domain Eukaryota; kingdom Metazoa; phylum Chordata; class Aves; order Charadriiformes; family Charadriidae; genus Vanellus; species Vanellus vanellus. Next base: position 57,221,423 of record NC_138908.1, read on the forward strand.
GGTCACTAACAAGTAACAACACTGAAAAGGCTGACACGCTCCACTAAGTCAGGCACATTGCTTTGTCTACAGTGCAGTGTCATATTCAGTGATAACATTAATAATTTTCTTTTGATTGAGGGTTTGAAGATATGGGCTCTTAGTTACAAAGAAAAGGGGCGATATTTGTTCAGTCTGAAGCTAACTTTAAAATATTACTAGTGCTCTAAAAAGTTTCAGTAGCTTTTTCTCAAAATTAGGAAACACCATAGGTCAGGTAGTTCAGCAGTAAGGATGGTGTCTCACTGCAAGATGGACTAGAAAACCTTTTATGCCCTTGTCTAAGATCGTATCAAAGTCTCAGGACACATGTGTGACACTAAATTAGAATGAACTGAAGGAAGCAAGTGCAAACCTTTAGATTTTACATATGTGCCATTGCTCTCGTATCTCCCTGTGGCATTGGTATGTGGAGAAAAATACGCACCTTCACATGTCTATGGCCTGCCCCACAGACAACACAACTTCCAAACTATCTTAAGGTAGCTGCTCTGATGAGAAAATGCAGCTACTCAAATAGTTAAGCTTAATTTGTTTACACCACAGACAACAAAAATCCAAGTTCTCTTGCAGTGTGCTTTCAGTGGCCTGAATCATTTCCTGCAGTTAAGACAGGACTTCACCTTCACATCTTAGTCATTTTTTGGCTGTTGGCCTATCTCCTGACATAACCAATGGGAGAGATTATCTTCCTTTTACTTTTTAGGAAATAGATTAGAAGTAACCTTATAGGGTCATATGACATCTTTTCCTTTTTTTCTGTTTACTCTTTGAGTAATGGACCTGTTGCTGCAAGAAAGGCGCTTCCCAATGCCACAGATTGCTCTGGTGTTCTACTTTTAATACACAAGAGAGAAACATACCCTTGACATAGTTAAGTTTAATTTGTCCTCCAAGATTTGGCCCCAAACTTTACAAGGTGACAAGAGAAGCTATGAAATAGAAGAATGTGGATTTTACTTCTACCACCTCTGCCTCCAGTTCACACATAAAATGTCAATGTATCAAGTATCAGAAAAAACACATTCTGCATTTTACCACATGGCAAAACCACTGATTTATGATCAATTATCAGCCAGGTAACCTCTGAGGACTAAACTAACAAATCCAGGCACCGATTCTTTTAAATTTTGAGCGCTATAGACGTGTTACCTGTTGAGGCATCTTCAAGGTGATGCCCGTCTCTGTCCTCACCGATGTCAATGTAACAGACACTACAAGAAAAGGATGAGGAATGTACCGAGACATGGACACTTCTTGAAGAACTTGGATACTGGCAGTAGGGTTTAGACTGAAAGGAAAAATGACTACGTTTAGCAATTTTAAAATAGTAGTCAACATAAAATTAGTATCTTGAAGTAAACCTAATGAAAATAAGCAGCTTAACCTCAGCAAAGTTTACTGTACAGACCAAAATGACTTTCCTTTAACCACGAATCCTACAGGCCCACATCTCTACTCTACATAAAGTTACCAAATAAACCTAAGCTGGGCTTCTTTATATTGGTAGTTCTGGGGAATACAGCTATGAGTAGACAGAAGACAAAATCAGATACTTCAGGTTCTATTCACCCTTCAATAAGACAATTCCAGGCTTTAGATATTGTTGGGAGTCTTCTTTGAAAAGTATTGAAAATATTTTCCTCTGAAACAGATCAACAACTTGCTTTCTGCTTAAAAAAAACACAACAGGTCCCTTCTTGCTGCAACCAAGATACCTTAACTGTAAGAAAAATAACCTGCTTAGGCACTTCAAAAAACTATCTGGGAACCTTTATCTCCTCCTTAGGTTCACTAATCTTAATTGTCTGAAAGTATCTGGCTCTTACGTTGCTACTTCTTTTGCGCAAAAATACCTCCCCACAACCACACCACAGACAAAACTTTCTCTCTCTTCATCTTTGCTACTCTGCTGCCACCTTCACCAATTCCTACTTCTAATGTTAGAAACATTTTTTATTAAAATATTCAAACATGTGGGTGCTACCTTTTTCTTCTATTTACATTCAGTTTTCAAGTTCCTGTCAGCGAAAACATGTCTGTACAGACAGCTGGAGACCCGCACTCTCAGTCATTACCTCCACACCTAATATGCGTATCCACATGCAACTAACAACACTCAAGAACTATCACTTGTGGATACAGGTAACACTTACCCCTCTGTATTTTAAAAATCTGACTCCACAAGTTACCAAGCAACTCCATATTATTATTAAGAATTTACTCAGACTGAGAACAGATTTACAAATACATTACTGCAAAAGCTTTTAAATATTGATACTCACCCTTCAGGCCTTCTCTCAATACTGTAAAGGCAAATGGAACAATCTGCTCTGAACAATATTATGATGTCCCGGAAGACACTCAGTAGTAAGATGTCTGCTTGCACTTTGGTGATGTGTGCAAATGCATTGTCAAGATTAGACGTTCGCAGGTAGATTCTCAGCTACAAGGTAAATGAGTAGTTTGAATATAGGTTCTGTTTACCAACAAATAGTAATTCCACATTCAATTATTTTCTTTTTTTTTTTTGTAGAATAGCTGTCAAGGATTTCTAGCAAGACACATTTCTGAGTTTTTGTTTCATCAAACGTTACATCCATTGCATTATATTATTGCATCCAAAGCGGTTAAAGAACAGTACAGCCAAATCTGAAGTACTAAACAACAAACATACGGAAAGCATTTTATTCATTAGTTTTATGCTAACATGCAACAATGTCACAAAGTTTTCAGAACAATGAGTAGATTCATTGTAGTCAACAGAAAATAGTTTTTAATATAAAAATAAGTTTTTCTGCAAAGAATTACTTCATACAAATACAGAATTTCTGAACATGACCAAAAGCCACCTACTCATCAAGCTTTTCATATTTATAATACTACTGTAGAACAGGTCTGGTATTCTGATTTATTTACTTTGAAGAAAAATACCTCACCTCTTCCTGATGATCATTTAAATTATAACATGCAAGAACAATGAAGTCATTCCACCACGCCAAGCCACCCGTTACCATCATATTCTGCTCCTGAAAAGAAAAAAAAGCAAGCAAATTACATATATATATGTACTTTTTATATACTTATACACACACACATATATTCTATGGGGAATTTCTGAAAGCCATACATGGTCTCTATAAGCTTTGCTGATAGTGGCAAGACAATCTATGTATATGATGTTTTTGTTGTTTAAAAACCCCAAAGTACTAAGGAATAATACATGAAGGACAAACATCTCACAAAACACAGCTTCACAGTTCCTTATGCTATCAGCATCCCTGAACTCTCTCAATTAGTTTTCTGCTTCTGGCCAGAATTTACAAGCTTGACATTCAAAGCTACATATCACACAAACTCTCAGATAAGACATATGGGAGTAAGTGTCTGACTATATGCACTTGGATTTGGAAACTTTTTAAAAATCAGACACAAATTACTGTGCCAAAGCCACAAGGTAAGTGTTTCAGCCATTTTATGAAAACCAAATGCAAAACCAGCATCCCTAATCCCCAAGTGTGTCTACAGGTAGTTTATCTGAATAAGATATTTTTTAATTTTCTTCAAGAGTCACATTCCAATAAATACAACTTCACCAGTATACGTGAATAAAGTACCATAACCCCTCACCTGGGTAATGTTTCCAAACAGCTTCCATTTTTTGGTGAGTAAAGAATAATGTGCAAAACCAAACTTGCCAACAACAGCTACATTCTGTCCAAGCTTGTCAATAGCTGAAAACTGTTCAAACAGAAAAAAACCCAGGACTTCAGAAGGGAACTTATTTAAATTATATATCCTATCCAAGTACATCACTACAAGGCAATATAATGTCAGAGTCAAAACTTGTAAAGTATCTTCATGTTTTCTGCTTTACTGCCCAACACATATTCTTCTTTCTGCAACTTAAAACAATGATTTCATCTTCCAGAGCTCATCCAACCCTAAGGGACAGTTATAAAACCCCAGTATTTTTAAAGAAGCAAGAAAATATGCTTAAAATAACTCACCCTTATAGGCCAGTTGCTCTCTAGATATGTACTATGAATCTAAAAAAAAAAAAAATAGAAAACCAAAACCACATAACTATACCAAGCACCATTAAAGTAGTGATTAATTAATATTCTAAAGGAATTTGTAGAATGTCCATGTTTTTCCAAAACACAGGCTGAAAGGTTTTTAGTGTTGGGATTTCTTTTTTAAATACAGATACTTCTTCCCCCTCCACCCACCCCTGAAAGTTACTGAAGCCTAAATATTAGCCTGTTTTTAATACAAGAAATACAGAAATGCATTAACAACATACAACAGCTAATACTATAGTACGGATTGATAGTCAAAATTTGCTCTGTTCCCTCCCCAGGTACTTCTCATCCAACAGGACTTTCATGGGAACATACAAGTTTTGGTAAGCACAGCATTCAAAAGGGACTTTCAATGTTGGGATGAAATTTCTAATCCCATCAGAAATACACACCAGCACATCCAAAAGCTTTTTCAGAAGAGCACTTAACTGGGATATGTCAAACTATTCTTGATCCTGGATTCTTCATGTCACATGGGATGATACAAATCCAGGTTCAAACTCCACTCCTTGGTCTGATACAAGGCAGTAAGGCTCATTACCCAGCCACTGGTTGTTCTCACGGGTATGTTGCTCCCCACAGTAATTCCAATTGTCTTAGTTTTATTCCTACACAGAATAAGGACTTCCCCCTCTTATGCCAGTTTCAGAAGACAGAAGAGCTACCTGGCCAGCTAAAGTGGAAATTCAACAGTATCTAGAACCTGACATAAACAGCATTTGACTCTAGGCATATAAGAATATCGATTAAAAGTTACTGAATTTTTCCTCTGTATTACAGAGAAAATAGAATCTGTGCCATTACTACCCCTGAAAATAATTCACAAGCTTGATATTGTGAATCTTTAATTGCATGCTTAAATAGATGCCATCTAAGACTGCTTGAAATCATAGCCATTGTCCAAAGGCTGTATTCATCAGTGGAATATGCTTAAAACAATTTGCATAAATAACAGAACAAACCCCTAAAGGATTTCTTGCATGTTGCACTTGTTGTCCCTTTCAGAGCATAGGAAAATAATTTAAATACTCCCTCCTGAAGTCAAAAAGACTTTTTTTTTTTTTTTTATTGGCTAGGATGCAAACTCACAGCCACAAGGCTGACATGGCCAACATTCCTCTACTGTGTGGCAATAAAAGAGAGCTGTACCAGGGGAAACCCAAGAGAAAATAAAAAAGTAATGATCTCACACTAGAGGAAAAGGGTATGGCAGAGAGTGATGAGATCAGCTGCAAATTCCAGTCCCATAAAGTCTCACAAGCACAGAGCACATATGGGCAACCAGTGACAATTACCTGTACAACGTGCCAATGCCTGTGTCCAAGTAAAGTGCTTAAACCCTGAGAATCTAAACTGCCATCTGAAAATGGGCCTCTTTCTCTGGTAGGCTTATGTTCAGAGTGTGCTGAAGTATTTCTGGGACTCTGAGCCTGTGTTGCATCTCCACAGTTCAAATACAAGCGATCTTCTCCTTGAAGGAGGACTTGTTCCTGGTTACTCTACATTAAAAACAAAACAACAAAAAACCAAAAGCAACCTTGAACTCCATGTACAGAACACAAAGGAAAACACATGATCAACACATTAACAGGTTCTGCATAAACAATATGAAAAATAAATGTTACAGCAGTTCTCAGTTTTTATATCACTATATACTTGTAGGTTTTATGTTACAGTATTGCATAGCAATATTTTCCAAGTACCATTTTAAAGGGTCTATGATAAAAAACAGAAGACCAATCTAATGGCTGCAAAACAGACTCAAAACCTGTTAAAAGAATAACTCATAGGTCACCTGAAAACTGGAAATATGCTCTAAAATAAGGATATATTTATCAACAACAAAACCTTACCATACAAGGATTAACAGTGAGTGCGCTCTTGATGAAATGAAACTGCAGAATACCAAATTGGCGAGCTTCATTATTTGCATCTTTTTCAGGCTTCGTGTTTGAGGAAGAATTCCCATCAATAACCCACAGATTATACCCTTCTGATCCCCAGGTCTGAATGTAAAAGAATAATAATAATAAAAACCAAACCCAACACTATATATTCTCAGACAACAAGAATTACATAAACTTATTGTAACTGATCTTATGACAGACGTAAGCCTGGTAAAAAAACCACACAGTTTGGTGTTCCAAAATGTATCATCATAGAAATCGTAAGTACCCATAGCAGTAAAATCCACAAGGAACAATAAGAATATAGCTTAAATTCTTTTCTTTATGTAAAAAATGTTGACTAAAAAAATAACTATGCAAGACATCCATATATGTAATGAAGACCGTTTAGTTTGCAGCTTAAAGCAACTAACAAAAAATCCATAAACAGAATCAGGTATGAAAAAATCTCGATCCCTGAAATTACACTAGTTGTTGTTCATTAAATTCAATGCTATCAGAATTTCAGTCTTTGGGGTTTTTTTAAAAGGTACATTGTACTGTCCTTGCAAACATACATCCACTTGGGATGCATGTTTACAATTGTCAATCTTCATAGGAACTATACATAAATAAAAAAACGTTCTAGGAGTATTGTACAAAAGCCATCACAGTTTATACAAAAGGCCTTGAAGGTTGTGTTTGCTATTTATCAACATCTATTGATTTGACAGACTAGCAGAATTTCACATTAATTAGTTTGCATTAAAACAATATAATTTAAGTTTCTTTTGAGTTCATATTCTGAGTTAAGCTACTTCAACAATCAAAGGTAAGGTAGTCGTTTTAGCGAAATAAGTAAGTTTACAGTAATTGTTGGTTAGATTCACATTGTAGACTGAAATACAATACCAGATTTAAAAAAAAAAAAAAAAAAAGAGCGAGATTAAGGGAAACCAAAATTGTTCATTCTAAATATTAAAAGCAAAGCCAGGAAAAGACACATCATGCACACTTCATGATCAGGCATATACATTGGAAAAAAAAAAAAAAAAAATCATCAGCTGTACCTTTTTACCTCTTCCTTTAATACAACACTGGTGTTAGGAAGTGTAGTAAAGGCATCTTACTCTTTTAAAGTAATAAAGCTAAAGAAAGCCAGTTTTAATTTCTGAAAATCTGTTTTACTAAAAATAATTAAAAAAATTAACAGGCACCCTATTACAGTATTTTTACATCCATATTTACCATAGAACTGATCTTTAGAGGGTCTTTTTTGGCACCATCAGACTGATACCTTAAAAACAGAACAGAACAAGTTTGAGTTTGGAAATAACTTCATCAAAATATTATCTTCCTATATTTGCATTGTCATATGGTTCCATATTGAACCTCACCTCAAACTATAAAACCTGTTTGATCCATGGCACTGCATAAAAGGCAATGCAATTTTCAGATGTCTAGCATAAACTGTTTGAATCATGATTTCTGGACGTTAGCACCTTTTCAGCAAATACATACTGGCACTGAGGGAATTTTAATATTTGGAAGCTAAACCCTGCCTTTAGGGTAATTTGCTTTTATGGCCAAAAAGACCACTACAAAAAGAAAATAACAGATTTTCATTTATATTCAAATAATCCCCTCCTAAATATTATTCAATGATTCCAATATCTAAGGCATTATAATGGAAAAAAATGTAAAAAGCTAATTCAGTGAATTAAATGCTTTTAATTAGAAAAATAAAAGTTTATAATAAAACATTTTACATTTTCATTAAGGATACTCACGCAAAATCACCTCCTAAAGTACAGATAAGCTGAGCACCAAAAACACTCCATAAGGATAAGCCTCCACATTCCCAGGTCACCATCACAACACAGCTATCAGGTGACCATCTGATTAGTTTAACAGGTCCTGTTTTATTCCAAATATCTGTTTAAAAACATAATACAATACCATGTGAAAAACATCAAATGTTCTTCAACAGCTTTCACCATAAGAATAGAAACAAAAATGTATGGAAAAAATATTTGATTTTTCAATTAACTTCTTTGCTGCAAACCGACCATCTCAAAATGCATAAACAGCAAATGAAAAATTCATGTTTTCTTTCCAATACATGTTTGGTTTCATAGGAAACTAAGAATACATGAAAACAGGCCAAAAATACACTGTGGTATGACACAACCATAGAATTGCAGTTCTGGTAAAATGATTTTTAGGACAAAAGAGGATTTTATAGTCATGCTTCAAACCTCTTCCTTTGGCACTTAGCATAACTGTAAAACTCTGTTATTTACAGATTATTTTTTTTGTTGAAACCTAGTAGGCACATTCATTTTCAGCTGAGGACACAATTTACCCACGTTATATGTCCCTCGCTCTCAAGCCCACAATACTCATTACTACTACATGGAAAATTCCACTGAGCTTTTGTTCACTGCAGTTCAGGCAGGGTGCTGGATTACTCAATTATTTTTCTGTACTCTACATGTCAGTTGTTTCAAGTTAATTCACACCTCTATTATAGTCATTATCAATTTTACAATAATCTCTCATTTTCTCAGGTGAGTAATGCAAAAGTAACCTCAAGACTACATATGGGAACTACTAAGATCCACAGCATTTAAAAAGGAACAGGAAGCACTGTCTGTAAACTGCTAGCTCAGATTCAGATTTACAAAAACAACAACAACAAAAAAAAACAAACACACCAACACAAAACCAACCCCAGATCCTCCCATATGAAACACATCCAGAAGTCAGTTACAAGCAAACAGCTAAAGAACAAATGTGCAAGAGTACTACAAACATCCCAGAGTAAATACTAATCGCATCAGTGACAATACAAACAACAAATAGTTGTTAACTAGCCAAGGATAAAAATATTCTTTAATACCCTAAAAACAGCTGGAAAATTCTAGCAATAAAAGTAGCTCACCAGGATATTGTTTTGGTGTCAGCTCCAATTTATGAGAAAACTGCATGGCGCCAGTGGTGGTATCTATCGTATAAACCTGCACAGAGCCGCTGTAAGAGATTACACATGCTTTAGACTACAGATCATTTGGATTTCTCATCAGTTTCAAGAAGTTAATAAAAAGCTGCTTTTTTTCTCACCAATACCAAATTTATCTAGAACTGAAAAATTGTGTGAAGTAACACTCAAAAAACTTTATGAAACAAATTTGTAAAATTCTTTACAGAAGGCTGTGGAGGACCCAAAACACTAATAACCAATGCCATAGGAGTATTTCATCCTCTGAAAATACACATGCACACGCAATCCACATATATTTATGGCTTTGAACTGCAAGACAATCCATGAGGGAAGTCAGTATTCACTCAGTTTTATCAGGAGTGTACTAATGCATACTGAGACCAATGAATTATAGTAACTATTCCTGTTTCAGAGGCAAACACCAACATACCGCATTGTTACTACAACCAAGAATACTATTTCTTAAAAGGACAGTTGAAGAATAAACCACCCAGATCTTTCGAAATGCTCTAAAAACAAATAAAATACAATTTTATAAAGCTGCACTCTAGACCAGCTAAAGCAATATTATACAGGATGAACTGTCTTGAAGGAGCAGCAAGCAAAACATCACAACTAAAAGCACTTTTGCAACATTAAATTTATAAGGACTCACAGTAACTCAAACAGGCAACATTTTTCCCAACCAAATCAACACTTCACAGAGCATTTTCTCAGTTGGGTGCAAAGTGCTGATTCTTATCCAATATTATTACAATTAGCTGCTTAAAACTGACTTTATAATCCTGCTTTGAGATTAACTGGGACAGCAGCACTTTCCAATCCTTGGTACTGGTCCAGCCACCCTTTAATGTATTTCCAGAGCTGGACAGCGAGCATTAATTCCAATTGCAGTTCAAACAGGCAATTACTTCTTTCCTCGTCCCTCCTACCTTCTTGATAAAGCAGATTATACCATTTCTAGGAAGACTGACCATTTTCATTTTTACAGCTCTTGCAACACAACTTGATAAGAATAAATTAGTACTTAAGCTTTATAATGAAATAATTTCCGCCTCCCCCTGTCCCCCACATCGAACCAGCATTACAACACTTACTTGGCACATCCAAATGCCATTAGCCTGTATTTGTTATTTACTGCCACACAAGTTCCATCCATCACATCTTGTGCCCAAACACCATGGAGCTGCTGTAAAGAAAGGAATTTGCAGAGTTTTTGTTTAAACACTGATTTTATTCATGATAGTCATCATCTACCCATGTGCTATCCATGTACGTCATATTATAGACCTGCCAGTTGACCTTCAAGATTAACTGACATGGCTCAGGTAAACAAAATCCTATATATGTAAAACTGGTTTCTTTATTCTTAATAAAAATTATAGAAAGATGCCAGTATGTAAGGAAATTGTTTGAGTTCTGAATAACCAAAGCAAGTCAATAACTGTAAGGGAAGAATATCCCTGATACATAAAAATCAGTAGACGGTGCCAAGGATGAAAACAAAACAGGAATATAAATGCCCATCTTCAACATCTGAAATTGCAGATATTGCAAGTGTTTGAAGGAGTTGGGATAGACTATCAAACCCTTGTCTAATGACAAAATGTAGTACAGTTTGTAGGCTAAATTAGGGGTAAGAAAACACTTAACTTGGAAAAGATTCCTTTAAAACAAATTCTGAAGTACGCTTGTCACTATGAGAAGAATCAGACTTGATTACGGCTGAAATCTAGAAATAGCTCCTATGATACTTTGCCATAGGAGAAACCACCTCTTCCCACCCCACTTATAACTAGCAACACGAAGTCCATCACACAGACAGTAAGAAGAACTCAAAACTACGATGACACTTTGAAGCAACAAACAAAAACTAAATCTGCTTATCAGTTATGCTCTCACATAGACAGGTACAAGCCCTAAAACAATCCAGTTCAAATTATGGTATGAAATACAGCCTTGTTCTTATGTTCTCTCTTAAGCAGTTGCTAAATTTTATATTTCTTTGCAGCTGAACAGAATTTAATGTAGAAAGCTCACTGAAATGCAGAGACCAAGGAAAACACGTTTATTGTAGAGTGCATGCTAGAAATACTAAAGGAAATATACCTCAGCAGTGAATCTACTTGACATTGGTGTAATGAAACCAACTCTGCCGTCATTAAAAACAACAGCAAAGCCATCAAGTGTGGCACAGTATTCCATATCTCTGATGTAGACATCTTCAAAGCCCAAAAATGAACCTGCTGAGAAAATACCAGTAATTTTAAAATATGTCACCGCAGTGATATTGCAAGCCAGACTTTTCAGTAATTTACTTAATACTTCACAGAAAAAAACTAACTTAAACAGGCTATTTTGTTCACATTTACAAAACGCACATTTTTCTCATCTCTGCTTGAGAACAGAGATAATATTTTATATTAGATGATATTTTGCCAATAGTTAACTACCATGACCAATAAGAAAATTCAAAACCTACCTCGAGAAGACTGCAGGTCCACAGAAAATGGAACTGTGCACAGGTTGATGGCCTTCCTTCCATTGGTCATACCATCCCAGTGAACAAGATGGAGAAATCCATCAGCAGTAGCAACAAGTAGATCCTCTAACATGGACTGCAAACTAACAAATGTATTTGTCATTCTCTAAAAAAACTGCATCTCAAACCAATGTCACAGAAAAAAAAAAAAATCAATTAATGTAACAAACACTGTATTACTGCCTCTTGTATAAGCAACTATGTTGAGAAGTTACATCAAATAAGTTACAAACTAAGTACCTAAGTCTTCTAGAGAATAAAAGTACCAAACTGACAAAATATGGTATGTGTCTATTTTTTTCCAGGAATGAGAGTTCATGAACAGATGTGTATTGTTAGAGTAATTGTTTAACTGGTATATGAACTGCTGAATGTTATTTTAATATTTTTGACTAAAAATAAGACATTGCTGCCAAAAATCAATTATTTGTCTATCTTAGAAAGTTACCAATATTGCCTAGGTTGTAAATAATCCACAACACTTTCTAATCCATGGTCTAAGCAGAAATTAAGACTTCTCCTAAATCCTTCCCCAAACACCTCCAAAATTCTGAAAACTACTGTTAATCTATTTGGATGCAGAAAACAACCTGCAGCTTCCCAGGAAAGCTTTCTCCAGTATGTGCTGGATTTCTTCCAACATCAATTTTCTCATATGGGGCCTCTTCCCAAATTGCACTTTGTTACTTTTCCACCCCACCCCACCACTATACAGTTTCACCAACTTTTCACACACACACTCATTTAGCATATTCAAAGCTTATAAATAAGGAAAGCAGTCACCACAAAAAAGGGAAGAGAGAACCAAGAAGTTTTCCCAGGACAAATAGGGTCCATCTGCAGGCAACTTGAGAAATGTTGAAATGCTATGTATAGCTTTGCTCTTGTGCACCTTTATCTCCGATCCATACGTTAAGCCCAAGGACAAACATATTTATAGTAACGTAATGTAATACTGAACATGCATGTGCTATATACTTCTATATGCTAAAAACATCAGTATTGCCAAGCACAAAAAGAATTTCTAAACAGCAATTTACTTTTTCACCTCCTTAGACTTACTATTAGTAACCTACTATCAGTAACTATTAGTCCTTATTAGGAATAAGTCTAAATACTTACTATAAGTTTTTTTCCATGAGTTCACTTTTTAACAAATAACTGCTATGTGCAGAAAAATACTCAAGACATGATTAGTGAGCATACCTTGTGATAGAGGCTTGCAAGTCCAGCACTTTCTTCATTTCTAGATTTAATGAAGGAGCACATTGTTCTTCCTTATAATGTGGGGTTCCCTTCAGATGTGGGCTTCCTCTAAAATAAAAGAGAAATACTACAATTGAAACAAGATGTCCTTCAAAACACATAAGAGTTACTGACTTACATTACAGTGAGTTCCCCCCTCGATATATGTACACACACCAGGCAGTCAGATGCAACGTGCCACAATCAGCACTTAGTATTTAGGACAATTTCAGGCAGTCATATCATCCTATCTATATGCCTACAGTGAGTGTGTAAGCAAAATAAGACAAAGAACATTACAATAGCTGTGTAGCCCATCTTAATAATCCTAAAATAAGTGATATATATTAATGCAGATTCTGATTCAATAAAATGGTATTCAACTGTTTCCATTAATTAAGTGTTGAATTTTTAAGTTCCTCCAATTCATTCTCTGCAAAGATGCATTACAGATATTACAGACTGTGAAACATTCATGTTTCTTCAAGTCCTTTTGCCAGATCAATGTTTATACTATTAATTCAGTATGCATAACCCAACAGGTAGACATTTATTACAGTAATTCATAAGAATATATCTCCCTGTAGCAAATTAGCATTAAACATAAAACCTACTAATACAGCTGTTGGGAAAGAATAGCCCTTCCTATAAGCCAGCTATCATGGACTGACAGGAGGCCTGAAATAGAATTACAAAAAAGGTAACTAGTTAATACTAGTGTTGTGGGGTTGTTGTGTTGTGTTTGTTTGTTTTTTTTTTTTGAAGTTCATGAAGCCAAATCCACCTGATTTGGCCTGGTATCTTTTAGAGTCAGGGATTTCACAGATAAAAACATATATCATACAGGATTAACTCCTTCAAATCTCTATGTCACTATCTGCAGTGCAGCATCCTTGGGGTTAGAGAAACACTTACTACAAAACCCTAGGTGTTTGTAGACATGCCTTTCAACGCAAGTGGACATATAGGTCCCGACAGTATACTCCCAAGCAAGACGAAATTACTCTGGGTTATCAAGAATAGACTAAAATGGACAGAAAAGGGTTATGTAATGCATAAGCATTACCGTTACACACCCATAACACACCATGTAATATGCCTGTTGTAACCCACTGAGGTATATACCAAGTGTAAACACAGTGTTTCTGCGCAGCACAAACTATTAAGCCAGAATGGGAACAACATGGTTTAAAAGACATCTTTTGCTGGAAGAGAAATTCCAAGTCTCCATGTTGGCAGGCTTCTTTTTCTTTGAACACCTTTGATAAAAATAGTTTGCAAGAATATTTGAATATTTTTTGTTTTGTGAGCTAGTTTCAGCAAATTTCTTACCATCTGCGGAGTGTATCTTTTTCCATTGAGGCACTATCAACGTGACTGAAAGTCCAAAATGTCAGTACTTTAATTCATTGCCTGTGATTACGTCAAAATTCATTGATTCAAAAAGAAACCCTTACTATGGGTGCAAAGGGGCACAATCAAAAGTACGCTGCATTTATATAGTCCACATCTGCATGAGTCAGCCTTGCTAGTTAAGTTACTTTGACCTTTAAACGAAGAATGTGCACTGCTGACGGAAGCAGGAAAGAATGTTTGGTCTGGGTTGCCACATCAGCATCTGCTACCCGTTGTAGCCAAACTTTAAGTAAACCACTTTTGCACAAGAATTGAGAGGAACGGACACGTTGCAGTGACCAACCAGCTGCATGTCAAAACAAACATAATCACTTCTACTCGCACAGTATCTGTTAATGTAACTAAACCCGTGAATAAAATCTCTTAAAAATCTCTAACTACATCTGCAACCCAAGAAAACTCCAAACATGGAAAGATTACGAATGCCAGTCTTTTTTTTTTTTTTTTTTTAAAAGGTAGAATACAAGGTTTATGGGGAAGTTTCAAATCTTGAATTGAAGATCTAGGTGTACTTTTTAAACACCAGGTTCATTCTCTGTTCCCTATTTAGCATGTGATATGCTTGTTCACAGAAAACAGAGCACTATACAGTATTCTGTTCAGTTCTACTGTGACTTCCCCAAAATGAAAGAGGAGCCTACAAATACGTGAACTGCTAAAATTCTTAGCATGCAGTCATAATATTTTGTATTCATTTGGTCTTCTCACAGGGGAAGAAGTGGCTGTGGAAGTAACACTTTGATTCTGTTCGAAGAAAAAACTGTAAGCTCAAACTGTGATGCAAGAAGCAACAATGAGAAAACAGAGAAGTGCATTTAAACACACATACCCCCGCAAAAAAAAAAAAAAATATCCAGCAAAACAACAAAACTTAAGCATCCTGAATTCAAGAAGAGGCAGCACCACACAGAAGCATAGGAAGCTAGTCTCCCCTGAGCTGGGAAGAAGAATTTCCTTGAGTTTGTTATCTGGGGTGAGGGGGAGGTTCAGGGAGGAAACAGGACACCAGCCAGCTGATTTTTCTACCAGCACAGTACTGCACTTATGTCCTCCACTACATGAAGAGCAGTTAAGTGACACAGCATGATCCATGGACAAAACCCACTCAGAAATATCATTACCAGACTTAGTCACTGCTAGCAGAAGTAGTTACTTTTAGTAGTAGAAATATTTAAGAAGTTAATTACTGCAGAACCTGAAAGGACATACTTAAGGACATCTTCATTATTTGCAATTAAGATATAACACATCATCTTTTTTAGTCTGTTCTAAGTCTATAATTTTGCAACATAATGTTCACTGTTTTCTTCTAATTACCGGGGAATTCTATTCCAGAGGTAGCAATAGCATTAGATTAGGGTTTAAGTTTCCACCTTACTATTGGGTAATCATAGTAGTATAGGTAGCTGTTATGGCTGGATAATAATTTAGAAAAGTTCAGAGATGCTCCCACAGTCAACAAACATCACGCTACCAAAAAAAATTAATGTGGCTAATGGCAGAGAGTGCATTAATTAAAAAAGCAAAGAAACAACAAACAAGTCAATAGCATCCATTCCCACTAGTCAAATCACAGCTGCTTGGGAAGTAATGGAGACATTTTACTGTAAAAAATATTAAAGATTCCAGACTTGCTCATCAGTAAATATCTTTAGAACAAATAATTGATACAAACAATAATTGATACAAAGGTAAAATGTTTTTACACTACTTTGGGGGCACAATATTCTTAATTGTTGCTGCTAACACAGCTTCTTCAGCAGTACTTTGGGGGGGGGGAGGGGGTCGGGGAACAACAAAAAACCAAACCCCAACACCTTGATGTTTCAACTACTAAGACCATTATACATGTGAGAAAAATAGGGCAAACAATGTTTCTAAATTAATTTACACCACCAAGAACTGAGTTGCTCTCCTTGAAGTCACAAAAGCAAAAAAAAATGACTACAGCTATTATTGTTGCATTAGCACAATTACATAATGTAACTATTCTAAAATGGTTCATGTGAAGACATCGTCTGTAGAGCTGAGGAATTAATTTTTTTTTATACCTGATTCAAAGAGCCTGCATCATCACCTCTAAATGTGTGATTCTTCAATTCACTACCCACCATTCTTTTCAGGAATAGTTCTCAAACAAGTAAACCAAGTTACACTCTGAGCTTTGATTTCCACAGAACTAGCATCTTCTCACCCCTAAACACGTATCTCTCCACCACACACTGCAGGCAGCCACCAGCTGAAGATGAAATACGTCTGGCTGGGTCCAGAGCTATACGCACACAGATTGGCAAGAGTTGGACAAACAAGAATTTAGAAAGAGTCTATGGAAACAACTATAAAGAATTAATAAGGGTTTAGAAAAGTAATTCTACTACAGCCTTTTCTACCCAATCGAGTAATAACAGGTTTCTGTGTTTTGAGAAGAGAAATAACTAGCTAGCATATTAATCAACTATTCATGTAAAAAAGCCAAATAGTTTACCAAATTATTATTCCAGTTGCAAAGGTTTCTTGACAACATTTTAAACTTCCTGAACCTCACTAAGAGCTAGCAGGTGCCAGAGTGGTTAAAAAAAACTTCTACAACTACTCTAGTTTTTAAAATACATTTTCCAACCAATGCCAAAAACAACTTACAGAGAAAACCACACTGTTAAAAGTTTAGTACAAGCTTAATTCCAAACAAAAACTATTTAGTAAGTTAATTAACTGTACACCTCATTTACCCTTGCATAGTTTAAAGTTCAAAACCTTTGTACACACTAATCTTAAGTCCGCTGAATCAGGAAAAAAAACCTCCACTGATGAAGTAATTTATGGCACCTATAAACCATCTTGCTATAAAGTAAAAAGTAAAAAAAAGTAAAAAAGTAAAAAAGTAAAAGTAAAAAGCTTTGAAAAGTGCCAGAAACACTAGGACACAAATACAGTAAGTAACCGTACCTATAAGCAACACTACAGAATTGTAAACCAGGATATAGCTTGTTCACATGCCCATATTGCTTAGAAAACAACTTCAATGTTTTAAGTATTTTCAGGTACTTAAAATCTACAGTATTGAGATCTTATTCTAAATTTATACAACATTCATACCACTTGCCCACCACCACCCCTCCCAATGCAAGCTCTGCTTGAGGATATGAAGAAATCTGAGGCAAAAAGAGCCTCCAATTACCATGTTTAGTTTATTAGCCTTGTAAAGTTTTTTAGGTTTTGCCTTTTTTAAAAGCAAAAACATCCTCAGCACTAAGTCACTGCACACTGTCTCTTCAAGTGACAAATTTTATGTTGCTCTCCTTGCAAAATTTTAAATAGAAATAACTAACAGTTCAGTACAGGGAAGCCTCTACTGTGACGGTGTTACACATTTATTCACTGTGAAACAAAGGAGTATCTGTACAAATTTGTTTGGGAACTACTCAAAAAAATATTACTGTAGCTTGCCACAGCTTACAAAGCTACAAATTTGCTTGTATGCGCTGCCACTTTTAAGTGTATCACAGGTGGATATTAATTTTATTTTAACATTCTATTATCTTACCATACATATTCTTCATGTTTTATCTTGTAATGACTTTCATAATATGGTGGTAAAACTAGACTGAACTAATTGAAGTGGGACTTTGTACTTGTGCTCACTGCAGGAAAGTATCCCAGAATGTGGGCTAATGGCCAATACTGTTTCTCTTCCAAGTCTGCTCTGAACTGGAGCAAAGTCTCTAAGAGCTGGAATGAAGCTGCAGACTATTCTGGCTCAATTTAAAAAAAAAAAAAAAAAAAAAAAAAAAGAAACAAAAAAAAACACAAAAAAAAACACAAAAAAAACCCTGAACCAAACAAAAACAAGAAAACAACATCAACAAAAAAAAGTCCCACACAATTACTGCCTTTTTTCCTGATTTTAGTTTAACAAATTAGGCAGGATACTTCACCTTTTCATAGAGCATGAATGTCTGCTCACTCCAAGAACAGACTAGCAATTCCTAGCCAAATATCAACAGCCAGAAATATTTCCTTCTATAGAAGAACTGCAATTGACAACATTCTTCAAATATTACAATTTGACAAAAAGCTATCAACTCCAGCAAAAATTTTAAAAGCTTCCTTTTTTATATATATAAATATACTCAGAATTCATGACAGAATGCTGTGCTTATGATATGAGCACTTGTTTTATGACATTAATCTAATATTAGATTTTACATCAAAAGTGCACAATGCTGAAAAGGTCAGTACCTTAACACTTGCCATATCTACATAAGTATATTTTAAACTTATTAATCCTGTAAAGGTATCAAATAGCCAGCATTTTGAAAAAATTCCCACTCAACCATCCTAAAGTATTTCATATAATCTCAAATTTCTAAGAGCTATGCCCTCAGATATTGACAGAACAAACTTAAAAGGTTTTGTGGGCTCCAGCCACAAACATTGATAATCTTGAACTCCAGCACTTTCATTAAATCGTTGAATTTCAGAATATAAAGACCATTACAATTGGTTGCTATGAAAAGGAGGAAGTCGTGCCAAATGGGTATTTTTAAACAGGAAAGTGATTTTCCTAGACTCTGATTCTGCCTGGTTTTAAATAAACAATAGCAGGAGGCAGGGTGAGTTCACTCAACCAAAATCTGGTTATTTAACACCACTAACAGATAAGGGGAAGCAGACTCTTGCTTTCAAACACAATGAAAGCTTAGCCTCAACTTATGCTTTAGCTCTTCTACTAAACCTGTGTTGGTCAGATTGCCAGAGAAGAGAGAGACTTGGCCCTAAAAAAACCCTCACACTGTGATTAGACAGCGTGTACCAAGTTATAAACAGCAAAAGTGTTTCTGTCATTTCCCATGCAGTTCTGTCATTTGTTTTTTGTTGTTTTGTTTTTTTTACCTTGAGGCATGTGGTTCAAGCTGTACCAGCAAAACACTATTACAGGTGTAATTGCAGTTTACACAATAACTGTATGCTAGGATAGTTCTGTTAACAGCTCAAATAGAGGCAAGCTCTTCTGGATCATCTTGCTCAATAGCCACATATAGTAACAACTCTGTAGTAACACCTATGAACTGGAAGGACTGCACTCGTTCTCCACAAACATTCCTCTCCCATATGGATGAATGAGGAGTGATTTTTATTTTCAGCTTTTTTGGTCACTCTCTTCAAATCAAGGCTCAATCATTATCAAGAAAATATTAAAGCAGTTATTTAAAAAGTACCAATACCACATAAAGCTGTAACTTTACTGCAGCTACCAGTGTCCCAATCTGGAATACTGCAAAAATAACTAAAGTCAAGAAAGTGGCTGTCTATCAGATACTTTATCACCTTTTCTGATGTTCTTTTTTCACTTACGGTAAAATATACACATTTCATTTAAATGAGAGCTAAGCTGACAGGATAATTTAAACACAACCTTCCACTATGTTTTTCACTTTCAAGCCTAACCACAAGTTCAGCTTCAGGATAGTGACTAAACCAGAAAATCTTGCACCACGATTTTGATGCAGCTGAGGATGTTAGTGATGCGTGCCCCCAGCGCATGACCACCTCAGTATGCTGACCTGCACTGCTTCGGAATTCTGTTCAAGCTGAAGTTGTATTAAGAGAGTTTTCCTTTATTTTTGTAGTCACTACGTTGAAATTTTTTGTTGCTGTCAGAACTGGCCATTATTATTTAAAGAAAGGATACTACAGAACAGGCTTTGTTCTGCTTACAAAAAGTTAGTAGGTATGGACAGTTCATCAACACTAAGAATTATTAATAATTTTAAAAAGTAGAATAAGATTGAACTTTTAAGAGCACTGACAGAAGTGTGCTCACTAGCTAAAAAGAAAAAAAAAAACAAACACAAACGAAAAACAAAACCACAAAACCACAACTGATTATATTCTACAATATCTCTTGACTTCCTGGTATGTTGTGGAGGTGTCCAAAGAGAACAGTGCTAGACAAAAAACCCTTTACCTCAAATATGCAAAGTGTGGAGAACTATATTTGAACCTGTTCTCCATCCATTTCTCTGTTTTTACTGACTTGTTTGCAGCAGCTGTTCTATCACACCGCTAATACAAGGACAGGCTTACACCTTTACACTCTGCAGAAATCACCACCCTCCCACTCACTTTGCCTAACATAGACAAATAGCCACATAACACAGAGCCGGACTAATCGTAATTAATATTTGCACGAGAGTTAAAACGTTGCAAGCAATTGCTTTACCATGAACCATCATACAAGATTTATCATACAAGTATCATGGAGCAGTCACTCCCATGTTTTTGAAGCTCCCAGTGCTGCTATTCAGGGCTACTTCAAGGTCACCGTTTTCTAATGCCAGCCTTTTGTTCTATGCCAACTTAGAAGCTAAGCTACTGGAATCCGGGGGAGGGGGCAGGGAAGGGTAAAGAACGGAGACGGGCAGGCTTAGTTTCCCCATCAGGTCAGCAGCCCGACTTTACTTATGGCACAGCTGCATAATCACTGCTGCCAACACAGAGGAAGGAGCCAAGAACACACTGTTACAGAGGGAGGAAACAGTAAGAGGTGCCCTTTCAAGCAAGGCAAGTCACATATGAGGCCTTTCACTGACTTTTAATGGCTTCAGAGTTAACAAAATTAATTTGGTACTGTTCAGTCCAGTAGAAATGAAATTCTAGCATTTCAGTGAAATAATGTCTTTGGGAAATGAACATAGGCCAGAAGAAAGTTAAAAGTTTCAATTCTGGGATTTTGTCTGTTTGTTCATTTGGGGTTGGGGTTTTGTTTTTTTGGTTGGTGGTTTGGGGTTTTTTGTGTGTTTTTTTGTGTGGTTTTTTGGTTTTGTTTTTGTTTTTTTACTTGATCTAAAAGGTGAATTAGTGAGACTGCCAGTGAGTATACTGTACCCACAACAAAAAAAAAAAAAGTTCATAGAATGATAAAATGATTAGAGTTGAAAGGAACCTTGAAGATCATCAAGTTCCAACCCCCTGCCATGGGCAGGGACACCTCCCACTAGATCAGGTTGGTCAAAGCCCCATCCAAATTGGCATTGAACACTTCCAGGGATGGGGCATCCACAATTTCTCTGGGCCATTTGTTCCAGTGTCTCATCACCCTCAGAGTAAAGAATTTCTTCCTATTATTTAATCTAAATCTACCCTCTTTCAGTTTAAAACCATTATCCCTTGTCCTATCGCTACACTCCCTGATAAAGAGTCCCTCCCCATCTTTCCTGTAGGCCCCTTTCAGATAATGGAAGGCTGCTACAAGGTCACCCTGGAGTCTTCTCTTCTCCAGGCTGAACAACCCCAACTCTCTCAGGCTGTTTTCATAGGAATAGTGCTCCAGCTGTTGGATCATCTTCGTGGCCCTCTTCTGGACCCCCTCCAATAGGTCCACATCCTTCTTATGTTGGGAGCCCCAGAGCCAGATGCAGTGCTCCAGGAGAGGTCTCATGAGAGTGAAGTGGAGTAGAGGGGCAGAATCACCTCCCTTGACCTTCTTTTGATGCAGCCCAGGATACGGTTGACTGCCTGGGTTGCAAGCATACATTGCTGTATCATTCCATTATAATAGCTTATAGAATAATTTGACATTAATCACAGCAGGCATAATTCACACACAAATGCCTGTGTCTTTCTTTCGATCTAATATAACCTGTACAGTAGTAATTTCATATAGGTTTTCAAAATTGAGGGCTAAATATAGACAGACTAGTAATCCCAGTAAATTCAGTGAGATCATTCATCTTCTTAAAGTTAAGCACATGCATTAGTCTTAGGAGATTATAAGCAACCTATCATAAGCACTGTAGGGACAAACACCTTGTCTTATTCATCCACAAAAATCAGCATTATACCCTTTTGGGCTATATAAATCTTAACATCCAGACCATTCAACACACAGCTAACAAGCACTTTTTCATAAAACACAGACTTTCATGTTGACAACACAAATCAATTACCAATGTTTTATGTGAAAGTTAGACTGGTTAGTCATTGACTGCTTAATAAATATTTTCAAACCCTCCTACATGTGATGTGTGTAAACAAACTTTTCAAAGCTTCTTTTTTAACTCTTATTGCATATTTTACACATATTTCCACATATTTTCAGATTTTGCCAATCAAAAAAAAAAAACAACAAAACTTTCAAATTGAACAAGAAGAACATACCATAAACTACTGTTTAGTCTTTTGCATTATGGGCAGCTGAAGTTATGCTATCACTTTATATATTTCAACAGGTTGCAGCAACAGTTTGCCTGCCTTTTTTTTTTTTCTGGTGATAGTAAGTCAGATATGAAAAGTCAGTTTGAAAAATGCTATTCAGGTCTCAGAAAAGGCAAGTAATATGACTTGTTTACATTAGTCTTAAGTTTTTAAAAAAATAGACACATAAGTTGCAATAGTAAATTCCATTTAATTACAGAGCTTTGAGGGCTATTTCAGAGGCCAAAAGATGCATTACAGCAGTAAAACACAAAATTTTCAATTCAATGAAGCAAGAAATCACTTTGAAATCATTTACTACCTGCTAAGTCATTTCTTCCTATAAGCACTTGTAAAGGAATAGATATTTAAAATTTAAATGTTCATGAAGATGTGATTTATTTTATTTTCTTTGATGTTCATGGTTTAACAATTACAGTTTTAAAAAAAATCAAAACATTTTCCTCTTACATGACACCATAGGTTATCCAACACTCCTCATAGATCTCCATTTGGAGACACCTACTGATGAACTTCAACTCGTTTTATGAATATGAAAAAAAATTAAAATTAAGTTGGCTAGCATTATCATAATGATGAAGGTTTTATACATATATATATATATAAGCAGTTTATAGCCAATGAGAAATCAAGAGTGTGTTATTATTTCTTTGGACAAATTTGATCCAATTAACAACTACAGATTCTGCCTACCTAAACACACAGAGACACACATAAGTACACACCTTAAGGTTTTAATTTGTCTTAAGTATTTTCCAGTTTTGCCAAATCCTAGTAGAAGTCAATTGAGTCAACCAGGAATACATCCAACATACAGCCATATTTTAACACATAAAATGTATTGTCATTCACAATACAGAAAATAAGATAATGACAACAGAACATACTGCAGCTAAAATACTTGTATAATCTCACTAAAACTGGTTCACATTCTTTCCAAAATATTGATATTTTATTCCTTATTTGTTTCAAAAATCTCTACATTATCACAAAGTTGGGGGGCAGAGAGGAATCTACTAAAATATTACACCCTAATAGTTCCCAAAAACCAAGATTTATTCAACTGAGTTACTCAAAAGGAATTATTAAAGCTTGTTACAGATCACAAATTCAACAGACTACCTCAAATCATAAAATTAGACAATTTTAATCCTGCTCTTTAGGACTTTGTGAGCTTATAAAATGGACCTAAAAAATCGTAGCAGGGCACAGCAAACCAATTAGACCACCTTCTTCCCTGAACTGACTTGAACTCATAGGAATGATACTTCATATAAAGTTTTAAAACATATTTTGAAAGGAAATATTTTTTATCATCAAGTCTGCTTAGGGGATGCATAGAAAGTTTAAAATACTTACTTGGGATACATTGGCTCATAAAGATACTTGTCTCTTGCTGAGGGGATTTCAAAAAATAAGATGTATCCATTTGCAGTCTGAAAGAGAAACACTGGTAAGATATGTATGTAGTCTATCTGCATGAGTAAAATCTATACAGACTCTTGCAATTTCTACTTTTATCCCATGTACTGAACACAAATATACACTCATATCAAGTTTAGATATATTAAAAAACTGTGCGTTGAAATTAATTCTAGGTCAAATTCGTACTAGCCCTTAATGGCCACTGAATAGATCACTGAGTAGGTAGAAAAATGGAAAAACACTGTTGATGTATGCGTCCAGCAGAAATTTTCCTCCAATTCATATAAATACATACAACCAGAAAGCTACAACAGATATTTAGAACCTGGGCACCTAATTCCCACCAATGAAGAGAATTAATGCAAGAAGGCATGTAGTAGAAGGTAGCAAGCGTTCAGAACAAGACCTCCAGGTGTTTGAATACATCTGGACCCTACAGAGTGCAAAGAAGCTAGGCACTGCCTCTCAGTGTTGGTCACCCTGGTAGCCTTCAAAAAATCCTCATGTCACACTGTATCTTTAGATACCACAACATTTTTTCAAAATTTTCCAGCATCTGAAAAAAATTCTACTACAATTCAATTCCAAGTCATATTCTGCCATTCTGGAAGACTGCCTTCAAACTCTAACACTATTCAGAGAACAAATATAAATCATTTAGTTATCAGATGTTCCAGTCACGACTAGACACTGATCTCGTGTTTGTATAAGCACAGGAGAGGCAGATGACCAGTAAAGTTAGTCGTTCAAAGAAGTATGGTTTGTTTAAAGCACAACTTTATCCTTCAGACAAATTGGCAAATGCATTTTAGTTAAATAGTGTTTCTATCCAATCATTTTAATATGGGCTGGGCACGTACCCAAAGCACTATTACTGGAGACAAGCACTGAAATGAATGGTTTCAAGTTGCTTTGCAAGTATGGTTTCCTTTTCTTTGAATAAAGGAAAAGGTAACACTCTTGTTAACTTTGTTTATCCGCTCACAGATGCCATGTTTTTCCCCAAACATTTTGCTTTATCATGAAAGAAATTTGTGGCTTCAAAGTCCAAGAAACACAATTATTCTTATTCAAAGTGAGTATCTTTCTCATGCAAGAATAAAATTCAAACCACAATGGAGAGCTTGAGGCAGGATGAAAATAAATAGAAGCTTTTCTATGTGCAGTAATATCATGTTCAGGTATTAGGTGGTAAAGAAACGTGCTTGTTTAACATCTTTACAGGTTCTTTCCACTACATCATTAAATATTTAACTTGTAAGTTATCTTATCCTGGAAGAAAAAGTAAAACAATACTGTGAAGTACCTTTATACTGATATTAAGGTACAAAGGGCCCTACTGAATACTATTCAAAGCACAAAGTTGCTATTGTTACAGGTTCATTTCTAAATAGAAACTCAAATTCCATGAACAGCTGGATGAAATGCAGAGGCATTCAACCATTCGTTTCTTGCAAATTGATCATATTCATTCACATAGGTTTCCACATTGCTTTAGAAATGTCTGTGTTGCAATGAAACTTACTAAAGTAACCATCACTGTCATCCTTCCCTCATCATCCTCATCTCTGTCAGTCAAAAGTATAAATGTACAGTACTTCGCAAGGGATTGTATTACATGGTTTGTCGTATGCTATGATCTTTAAAAAAGCCCTGCCTTAGCCATGGGAACACACATTGAAGAGCGGTCTACATCTGAGGAATGCCTGTAGCAGGGGAAGGACTAAAATACCTTGTACATTTCTCTGTATTGAAGCATCTTGACCCAATTCACAAGTTTAACTACTAGAATTAACTTCCTTGGGTGTGTGTACTAGTCTAGGCAAGAAACAAAGTATTTCCCAGTAACACTGGAAAAATTACAAATGAAGCAAAATGAGAGAAGAAACTACAAAATAGGAGGGAAAAAGGAAGATCAGTTTAGAAAATGTGCAACAGTTTAGCAATAGAAGATACTAGTAGAAAACTAAGTTAGAATTGTTAGGGGATGATGAAAGTGTGAGAACTGTTTAGGTATTTAGGGAAGAGTGTGGCCAGTAGGTCGAGGGAGGTCATTCTCCCCCTCTACTCTGCACTGGTGAGGCCACAACTGGAATACTGTGTCCAGTTTTGGGCTCCCCAGTTCAAGAGGGACAGGGAACTGCTGGAGCGAGTCCAGCGAAGGGCAACTAAGATGATTAAGGGCTTGGAGCATCTGCCTTATGAGGAAAGGCTGAGAGAGCTGGGACTCTTTAGCCTGGAGAAGAGAAGGCTGAGGGGAGACCTTATTATGGCGTACAAGTATCTAAAGGGTGGGTTGAAGGAGGATGGAGCCAGGCTCTTTTCAATGGTTCCCAGTGACAGGACGAGGGGCAATGGGCACAAGTTAGAACACAGGAAGTTCCGTTCAAATACACGGAAAAACTTCTTTACGGTGAGGGTGACAGAGCACTGGCACAGGCTGCCCAGGGAGGTTGTGGAGTCCCCTTCCCTGGAGATTTTCAAGACCCGCCTGGATGCAGTCCTGAGTAATGTGCTCTAGGTAATCCTGCTTTAGCAGGGGAGTGGGACTAGATGATCTCTAGAGGTCCCTTCCAACTCTGAAAATTCTGTGATTTTATAAAGCCTTGTATGCTAGACCAGTTTGCCTTCAGTACAAGGTATAATTACCTCAAGGGATATGCTGCAAAGTGATTTGTTTTCATAGAGATGCTTTGAACAGTCTGGCAGTCAGAAACAAAAAACACTGTCTATCACTACTCTAGTGGACATTAAATCCAGACTAACCTCCCCATCATTATGTCATTAAATAAAAAAAAAAAAAAAAAAACACACACAAAAGACAGTGAATCTACCACTTGACTAGTAAGTACAAATAAAGCCTTTTGTTCACCTTCTTAAAAACGAAGTACAACATAATTTTATTATTACATAAAACTACTACAATCAAGAAAATAAAGAGAACAGGTAATAACAGATGAGAAACTTAACTCAGCCTTCAACTAGTATTTTCAGCTATTGCACAGGACTTCAGAAGTTAATTCAGTTCACCAAAACCAGTAGTACGAAATATTCTTTTCTTAATTAATAACTAGCTTTCCTATTGTTCCTCCATTTGTACTTGCTAGTTTTCTTAAGAAAATGTCATAAAGAAGGGAGAAGATGTTTATTCTTTTGGAAAGAAGTTCACAGTTTTACTTGGGGATAAACATATCATGCATCAGTACAAACACCTTCTTCATTAAGCCCCCAAAGCTGCCTTTTCATCCTGTCCCTCTGTAACAAAAATACCAATATTTGTAATTGTGGTCTTTCAGTAGGACTCATTAACTTGTTCAAATTAAGCTTCATATATATTCCAAAAGCATATTAAAAAACCTTGCAAAACAGAACTAGTGTTAAAACTAGCATAACAAACATGCTTGACTATATTATTTGTATATATACACCCAGGAGATGCAATATAAGTATAAAAAACAAGGACTATTAGAAATCTCAAGACACTGATTATTTTATAAACTGTTTGACCATTTTGAATTTTTATTTGGAAAACATAAGTTTAGAAACTGAGACTTTATGAGCATTAAGACTCTGGTATCATCTGCCAAAAAGAATACTATACATTTAGCTGCAGAAAAACTTGAAAGTACAGTTACTTGAAAGTAACCGAACGGGCAGAAATTAAAGCTAGTCTGACTGTCAGCTGAACCATAAGGTCTCTTGAGCAAATGGATCCCAACATCACAGAAAAAAACACAATATGCAAAGTAATTCAATCTTACAATCTAAATCTCTTCTGAACTATTGCATAAAGGTATAACCAAAATGTGTTTGGATAGTTTACTTGTGATTATATGCTGTATTATAAAATTGAAGAATTTTTTTTATTCACAGTAAATGTTACAGAAGTCTCCTTTCTGCCTTTGCTGGTAACTACTAGCATTTGCTAACTGAAAATATAATCTGACACTAATAGAAATACTTTACTGTATTGATTCCGTGAGAACTTTTTAGGTGATTTAAACGTTCTAAACCAACTACTCAGAAAAGTCTACCCCTGCATTACAAACAATAAAACAGGAGCACAGGAAGCTCAGTTGATTTAGAGTCACGATGATATTGGTAGAGACAGGAACTGTTTCATAAACCATCTGGTATTTTCCACTAAAATAAAAATATCCGATTGGTTTAAAAAATACAAAGTATTCCAGGCATCGTTTTAACCACAAAAAATGGTTTATATCAGGAGATGAAGTCAGTGTACCAACAAATACAGTAGTTGATTATGTGGAATTACAAATTCAATAACAACTTCTGATGGGGAGGTTTAATGATTTCATTCTTTTCTTCTGCACCTTCTCACAGGAAAATCTTAAATACAACTGCCTTGATTTTAAAAGCTAAAAAAAGAAACTTACCCAATTTAAGACCTGGTGCTAATGTAAGACCTGACCAAAAGTCACTAAGAGTGTCATCACATATTCTGACTCCCATAAACTCTACTCCCAGCTTTGTTGTGTTTGCCTCGCACCTTGAATTAATTTTTAAATGTTGGTGCTGAAATAGTCCACATTACTGCTGTGAGCACAGTACCAGCTATGAAACAGAACTTTATTTTCATGTAAGACAAGATCTCATCTTTACCTTTAAGGCTCACAACAGAAGAGTCTGTGTATCACCTAACATTGCCCTTGTTTCTGTGTTCTGCGCTTCATGCAATTTTTTTAAACACCAAAAGATACTGCACCTTAA
The DNA here is from genome assembly GCF_965231255.1 of Vanellus vanellus. NCBI lineage: Eukaryota > Metazoa > Chordata > Aves > Charadriiformes > Charadriidae > Vanellus > Vanellus vanellus. The sequence goes on from NC_138908.1 coordinate 57,250,013, forward strand.
TAAACACAGTTTCATCCTCTTAAGGCCCACTTTTCAGAAACATCTGTAAATCCTAGTTAAAGCTAAATATGCTGATGTCACCTAACTCCTCAACTATTTCTTTCTTTCACAGAATTCCCTTATTCTTTGTGACCAGATTAGTAAAGTAATGAGATGCTGGATCAGCCCTAACCAATATATCTAAACATTATTTTAATACAAAAGAACAGCAGTTCATTCTTCAGGGGAAGAAAAAAAAATACATGAAAACGACTACAGCAAGCTTCTATCCTCCGAAAAAACCTTGGTACTATTATATACTTTCACAAGATAAGTATCAATTAAACATATATACAATCTGCATGTTTGTACAAGCACAGAAACCGATAATACAAAATAGTTTAACCACAGTAAGAGAAAAAAACCCTACTTACTGAAACAGCGATCATGGTGCTGTCAGGCCGCCATTCTGCTTGTTTATAAGATCCAAACTGAGAAGCTGCTTTTGATAGTTCCTTGTAGCTTACAATTAATACACTGGGCTGGAGGAAAAAAAAAAAAAAAAAAAATTACATCTCCTATCTAGAAGGAATGTTTGCTTCATTGTGATATTACCGTAAACAACTATGTCTCCTTCACAGCAACAACACATTTCCCTTGAAGAGGGAGGTTAAAAAATTTGTGTGTATTTGACAATGGACTATACAACGCTGCTTTTAAAGAGAGTTTATGCAGAACTCCTGCCACATTGTCATTCCTAATCTCACTCTTTCAAACCCAAGACATTTAAATAAAATTCTTCATCTGCCCAGAAGGAGGCATTACAGAATACAGAAATAGTTTCAAGTCAAAGGGTGACTGACGCTTAAGATGAAAAAAAAAGCATCTCAAACAGGCTCCTATAATGAAAAGGACTGTCAAATTACCTGGGATGAAATATTCTATACAATTTGGTACAATCCATTTGCTTAGTTTCTACTAAATGCAAGGGCCATTCTATTAAAAACAATGATAATCAGGAAATCTGTTTTATATCGCTTCAAGAAAAGGTTGCCATAAATTGTACAGAAAATCCACCTCCACAGTTTGCTGAAAAGATTTTGCATAAGATGAGATGCACCCTTAGTACCTTTCCTCCTGGGGTCATGAAGCCCAGACAAAGCTGTCATGGGCACTGAGTCTTCATTTTCTCTCATGAAAGAAGTTGAGAGCTGTGACACAAAAACCTACCAGAAAGTTACCCATCCTTGCTGCAGGGCTTAGGAACATTCTTCCTCCTTAAATACATTTAAGAACTGTTTGTACTTTCTTGCTCTTCAACCAGTAATAGCTTTCAGCTTAGACAGGTATTCCCCCTTCTGCTACCCTCCATCACTGGGAGGCGAGGACAGAGAAACATGTGCATATATATTAGTTAGATGACAACTGTACTTCCTCAGCCTTTAGTTAAATTAAATGAGCCACGCTTTTCTTTTTGTAAAAGAAGTTTCCCCTCATCTTCATAACAGATGCTCTCCCTGACTTTACCAACATCAGTTTTTCTTCAGAGTTGTAGCAACAAGCTCTGTACCAAAAAGAGCCCACTTCTCCAGCCCCTGGAAAGGAACCAAAAGGCTAAACAGTAATCTCTTCTTTTGTCAAAAGTAATCATGAAAGCTGGTACAACAAATCTAAAAACATTAGTTCTACCCAGAAACCATGTGGGTTCCTGCTACCCCAGAATTAGGTGGTTATCCACTACCATGATATTTGGCATCAGTTGCTTCAGTTTCCCTTAAGAAAAACTAGAGTTACAAATAAATTAATTTGAAAGGAAAAACAGTATGAAACAAAGTAATTAAATGTTTTCACCATATATATAAATAAGGAGCTGAAATAAGGTCACACAGGCAGTCAGCTTTGGTGAATTCATAGTATGACTTTGCATCCTACAAATAGCATTATTACTTAAATTTCACACCCACACAGAACTGAATTATCAAAAATAAAGTTAAATATTTACACAGTATAATGAGCAAACTAATCTTTACCCTAAGAACTATTTACACCAGCCTTTTCCATTCATGTGGCTTCTTTTGCAGATATTTCCAAATCAAATTATCCAACATTAAATAGATAACTAATGATTCTTAACAGAATCTTATTGATTGTTCTCATGAACTAAATAGCCTTTTAGTGCTTGTGTTAGACCCACCTTAACTGCCTTCAATAAACAGAGAAAAAGTGTCTTGTGACAGTACAGTCTTGGTAATCTGCATCATTAATGCAAATTTGGAGACCCATCTTAAAGCACTTCTGTGCTTCAAGCATTTTAACAGCAGGCAGAAACAAACATTTTAGAAGCTCATTAATGCACAACAATTTTCTTTCTATACTGCTAGTTCTACAGAACATAATGATAGTATTTATACTGTAATGTTTTTGTGACATTTATTCAGAAGAAAGCTGCTATTACACCTTAGAACAGTCTGCATACACAGCAGCTAGAAAATTCCTACAAATTGATTTCTAAACTGATCTCATTTTGTGCCTTACAGATGACAACTAAAGGAGTTAACAAAGATTGCAAGCAATATTTTTTATCTTTTCACAGTTTAAGTAGCTTCTTTTCTTATCAGAAAGTAAACTCACTTCTAATTCAACAGGCCACAAAGGCTACCTAGCTAATGGTTAAACCATAAGTATTTCACTGATACAATTTATTTCCACATACTCCACAACTCAAAAGCATTATTTCACATGTGAGGAAAACCCTAACATACAAACTTTATCCCCCTTCTTTTAATGGCCACCTGTAATAAACAAGATTACAAAATGAACTGCATATTTAATATATTTATTCATATATCATATGAACTATAAGCACTGGTGTCACAAGTAGTTCCTTTCATAGCATGCTAAAATTCCAGGTTACAGAGATCACTTCTCTAACACAAGCACAGTCCCCTGTTTTGTCATTTTTGTAGAAGTAACTTGTATGCTTCGATTTAAAGCATATAGCAAGTTCAGTTCCAATACCACAACAGCTAGGGACTGAAAAGCATATAAGAGTGAGTTCTGAGAGCTGTTTGAGTATAGACTTATTCAACATTTAGAATGAATAGAGATTATTTGACAAATCTAGGATTCTAACATGCATGCTTTCCCATAAGCTTATAGTTCATTTGGATGAGCTAATTCAACATCAGATCATCATTAAAAAAACAAGAACGTTAAAAACAAGGGTAGATGTAAATCATAACCTGATAAGCACCTAAGTAATTAAGAAATGCTCCTCAAAATGAGTAGTTGGGGCAAGCTAGTCCTGGCTTCAAAGAGCCTACAAAGCTGGTTTTGACTGGCAGGTAGCCCAACAACCTCCAGGAGTTTTCATTAAATATTCATTCAAGGCCAGTACTTATTCCTGTCATTGCCACAAGTTTAAGATTAAAGAAAGGAAATGCTGAACTATATTTATATATACAACTGCATCATCAGACTATTCTTATTGCACGCAATTCACTCTTTAATACTAACAGGGGGAGCTCCACTCATCTATCACACCTCCTTCCTCAGCTGCATGCATCTTCCCTTAGTATCCAGAGCCCAGTGGATGAATACCTAGAATTCCCTGTACCCACCTCAAGCTCTTATTTCATGAGATAACCAAACCAATTTAAAATGAAAAGCCACTACTGTTAAAATAGTAACACTTTCAACGAGCCAACTACAATGCTCCTTTGATCCTTTCCTGAGCTGAAAATAAACAGGCTTCTATTTGTTCAGCAAGCTGAACAACCCTGTAAAAGCCATCACCAGCCTACCAGAAGAGCCACTAAAGTACAGGTGCAAGCAGGAATGATCACTACACTCAGGACTGCAAATCTGCCTCATGAAACCTCGCCTTTAATTCCCAAGTCAATCTTGTAAACATCAATGGCCTCACTTTAGCACTTCAGAAAGTTTCTTGTATGAATTAAAGTTTCCCATTTCAAGCATTCAAATACTTAACACTACCAGAATGAAAACACTTATAAGCTTTCCAATATTGTCAATGAAAACAGTTTCACTGGCTCTTAGTGTCAAGGAATCTTCTGAGGTACCTAGGCCATCAATTTCTACTTATTTAAGAAAAATACTTGGAACAGCAGCCTCCAGAGTGGGACACACTTCATACAATCCATTGGGGTGCAGAAAGAAAAACATTTTTGTACCATTAATGAATAAAATAAAGTGAAAATCTAAAAAATTGTTTATTTCAGCTTTACCTCATTCTGTTGGTTTTTTTTTTTTTTTTTTCTTTTCAAACACTGGAACAGACCTCCTAGAGAGATGGCCAATGCATCAAGCCAAGAGGCATCTGGACAAGATGACTGTTGTAGGTCCTTTCCAACTGAAACAGTTTATTCTGATCTATTTTTTAATTTCTATATTGTGCATGGTTAATAATGCACATACTAGTACAGTAGCACAAGCATATAGTTCATAAATAAATAAATGTACAAATATCAGGTGGTATAGGCTCAAAAATCTTTCACCAATACCGGTGCATGATCAAAAACGTTCACCACTTATTAGTGTCCTTCTATCCACAATCCAATCTTTCCCTACAAAATAACATGCAAAATAGTCAAGGACTTTTTGGCTCAAAAACACTAACAGAATTCTACCCGGTTTTGCCCACACTATTTACCCCAGTATCTAATCTTAATACCTATATTGTTTCCAAACCAGAAAACAACCCACACTTAGGGATAAACTTTCCTCAGTTCCATTAGTTCTTAGTACAGGGTTGGTGAAAAGGAGCTTTAAACATTAACACCTCACTTGAAAAATACACATACTGAATGTAAATTCACACGCCTGGAAGTATTTCAAAGGGCCCCCTGTTCTTGAAAAATTCAAGAGAACTTCACCAGCCTCATCACCTCATTCTGACATGAAACCTTTCATACATAGCTGAAATAGTAATAAGTCTTAACAAGAACATTAGCCTGAAGGCTTTTCTACTTCAAGAAATTGAATTAGTTCAACCTGACCAGAACTTAGCCTTGTTTCAAAAAAGATACTTCTGACAAATGAAAACATTTTCTAGAATGCAATAACTTCAGTTTGTTTTACAGAAGTCCAAAATGATTAAAAAAAAAAAAAAAAAAACAACCAACAAAAACACCCCACACGCACACACCCCAACCCAAGCTATGTGCATAAAAATAATGCAAGAAAGTCTCTTAAAAAAATGCCCTTAACAGAAACATTTGTCTTACGAGATTTTGCTGACAGAGGATGTCCACAGGTGGTGAGAGTGTAACATACTTTTTAGTCTAAGATCAGTCAGTGATCAAGCCTGGCAAAGTTAGCACCTTCCTCAAAAGCACCCACTAAATACTGAATTAATATGTCTTTACAAAATTTTAATGACCTGTAAATTTGCTCAACTTTTCTGCATCGAGTGAATTCTTTTAGTGCTCTGTCTGTAACCAGTTATACAACATTGAACATTTCAAAACAAGTCCAAGCATGTAAGTTAATGAACGTTGTCCTCAGAAACAGACATAAAGTAAACTAAACTCTAGACAATGGCACATCTTGAGAAACACTCTACAAGCCTGTTCTTTTTTAATATATTTTCCTGGAAAAGCAGATCAGTTGTGCTCTGTTGACAGATTATAACTATAGGTTTAACAACTGGCAAAAGCTAGAAGAGCGTACACTTTACTATACTATGTGTCACAAACATATGAAAACAGAGGCCACACCGTGATGTTCACACAGCATAGTTACCAGGCTGATGTGCCCTAATTGTATATTTGTATAGGTTAAAAAAACAGCATCAGCACCCCACCCAGGAACTAATGAACAGTCATGAAGAATGCAACACAACGTAAAGTGATGAAATCTCAGTATAACTTAAAACAAGATTTTAAGACCATGACTATCATTTGATACCTTTCAGTACCAGCTTTCTAAAATTGGATTGTTAGTTTTCTCCTGTAATCTGAGATGAACTCTATAAATTATCTGGAGTTGGAGATATTTATAGACAGATTTAGGGTCTAATCTAGGCAGTATTTAAAAGGGTGCAGTATCAAAATTTAAAGTCAATATCACAGCTGTTTCATTGACTACATCAAATCAAACTGACAAACAGCACTTTTGTTGCCACGCTAATTCAAAGTGAATTAAAAGCAAGGCATTTAATGACAATTATTCACATAGTCTCAAAGTGGATGTTGCTAGAGCAGCAACTTCCATGCAAAAGCCATGACAATTCTTCTGTTTAGGGCTGCAAAACTTTTAAACTTTTCATAAAAAGAAAAGTTTGTTAACTTCTGTGTTATATCATTACAAAGAATTTTATAGTCTGTTCTGTGTTTCCTAAAAAAAAAAGTGTTTATCTCTTACGTTAACATGTTCTTTTACATAAACATATGAAGGCAGAAGACACGAAACATATTTGCAAAAAAAAAAGAAAGCATTGCTACAAACAGTCTTAATATTAAGTTGGTTCAAAGTCTCATTTTCAGGAATAACAACTGTTAACTCCAAGTAGACTTACATATTTTCTTAACAATACATTGCGCTCAGTAAACACCGTGCTTAATTGCTCTGATTCACGAATAATGATGCATTCTGTAAGCTTTAGTCCCAAATTTTACAACCCTTTCCGGAAAGGAACGAAAAAAAAAAAAAAAACCAAAACAACATTTTACAGATGAGAGGGTTTTCAGCTGGGAGAGCAGGGTCCGCAGGCTAAGAGGACGACGGATACTCACTCTGCAGTACCAGATGCTTAGCTGAGATGGGGATAACACTGCAAAGAAAGCTCTCCGGGGATCCGTCTGGATGTGAAGCGGTTGCTCCAGGGACTCCAGAGGACACAACAGCCTCTTGGGCCAGCCGCTGAGAAAATACATGGCTGTAGGTTTCCCTCCTCCCGAGGAGCGGGCTCTCAGCTTACTCTAACCTAGGCGGGGGACAGCGGGGACATCAGCCGAAGGAGAGATGCAGGCGCGCTCGCTGTCCGCTCGACGGCCTCCGGACGACGGGCTCTGACCACCGGCCCGGGGCCGACCATACATAATCACCAGCAAAGCGACGGGACCCCTCGGCTCACCGCCGCCGCCCGCGCCCGGGAGCGGGGCGGCCCAGGTCTCCTCGCCGCTGGGGGTCGTGGGCCGTCGCCCCCACCCGCCGCCGGTGCTCTCGCGTGGGGGCGGGGAGCGCCGCAGCCACCGAAGGCCGGAGCGGAGGCGAATCCCGGGAGTGGGGAGAGCCAAGCGGGCCGCGGCCTGAGAGGCGGCCGGTCACTGCTCCGAGCGGGCCCGCGGGAGCTGCAGCGGCGGCTCCTGCCTCCTGCGGGTGCCTCGCCCGCCCGCTCGCCGTGTCGCTGTCTTCGTGGTCGTCGTCGCCGCCACCGCCGAGGCCCCGGCCGCCATCTCCCTCCTCCTCCTCCCCCTCTACAGCGTCTGAGCCCCGCGGCGGTGGGCGGGGCAAGGCGGGGGCGGGGCGGGCCAGGCGCGGAGGCGCCCATTGGCCACGGCGGCGGGATTTCGCGGAAGTGACGTAGGGGCATCCGAGGTTCCCGCCCCCGGCCCCCGAGAAACAGCGCGTCAAGGTTCCGGGTGAAAAGGCGCGCGCCGGCGTCGGTGGTGGGGCGGGAACAGGATGGAGGGTGTATGCGCGCAGGAAGGCGGGGCGCGAGGAGGGGTGTTTTGCTCAGGCGCACAAGGGCTCTGTCCGCCGCCGGCGGAGGGGTTGTCTGGTGGTGGACTGCGCATGCGTCGGGGAGCTGTGCGGGGAGGGCAGTTGGGCGGGGTTGCCATTGCCCTGCCGGGGGGCGGGGCGGTCGTGTAGGGCGGCCTGCTGTCACAGAACGGGTCTGCAGGGGGGTTAAACCCGCTCCGAACAGGCAAGGCGGGAGGCTGCGGTGGTCGGGTAAGGCGCGGCCTCTGGCTGCCGCCGCCGGCAGTTGGGCTGCTCATACCTCGCAGCCCTGGGAGGCTCAGGCCTGCGTCGGGGCTTGGTGCTGTCGGAGCCTTTGCACGAAGTAGGTCCCTCTTGCACCCAGCCTGCAACTTAGGAGATGGTGGAGGTTGTTTATTGGCAGAGGGTTGCCAGGGTGGGCAGCTGTAGGTGGTAAAGACAAGTCTGGGTGAGCGGGACCTGTCAGTCGCCAGCATGGAGGTTGCCATTGAGGCTGTGTTTTGCAGACAAGATGAGCACAGGCACAGGGAACGGTTGCTCATTCATTGTGAGTGCAGCATCATGGTTTTGGTGTCAAGCTTCTGCCGGGTGCCGGCACAAACATTTCTCCCAGGTGATGAGTTGGATCAAGGATCTGAATCATCTGAGAAAAAAAGCAAAGCAAACTTTTTCTTTTTTTTTCTGCTAGGTTATATTTCAGCCAAAGCCTGTGCCTTGATCTTGTTTCCATGACTGCCCAGATGCTTTTATTCACATGTTAATCATAGAATAGTTTGGGTTGGAATGGAGGTTTAAAGGTCAGCCAGTCCAAACCCTTCTGGAATGAGCACGGACATATTCAACTAGATCAGGCTGCTCAGAGCCCCGACCAACCAGACCTTGAATGTTTCCAGGGATGAGGCATCCATTGCTACTCTGGGCAACCTGTTCCAATGTTTCACCACCTTCATTGTAAAAAATTTCTTCTTTGTATCTAGTCTAAATCTTCCCTCTGTTAGTTTAAAGCCATTACCCCTTATCCTATGCAATACGCCTTGCTAAAAAGTTTGTCCCTATCTCTCTTATAAGCCCCCTTTAAGTATTGAAAGGCTGCAATAAGGTCTCCCCAGAGCCTTCTCTTCTCTAGGCTGAACAACCCCAACTCTCTCAGCCTGTCCTTATAGGAGAGGCACTCCAGCCCTCTGATCATCTTTGTGGCCCTTCTCTGGACCCCCTCCAATAGGTCCATGTCTTTCCTGTGCTGATGGCTCCAGAGCTGGATGGAGTACTCCAGGTGGGGTCTCACCAGAGTGGAGCAGAATCACCCCCTTCAACCTCCTGGCCATGCTTCTTTTTATAGAACCATAGAATCATAGGGTTGGAAGGGACCTCTGGAGATCATCTAGTCCAACCTCCCTGCCAGAGCGGAGACACCTTAGAGCAGGTTGCATAGGAACGCGTCCAGGCGGGTTTTGAATGTCTCCAGAGATGGAGACTCCACCACCTCCCTGGGCAGCCTGTTCCAGTGCTCTACCGCCCTCAAGGTAAAGAAGTTACTCCTCATGTTTAGGTGGAACTTCCTATACTCAATTTGTGCCCATTACCTCTTGTCCTGTCACTGGGCACCACCGAAAAGAGCCTGGCCCCATCCTCCTGGCACCCACCCTTTAAGTATTTATAAGCATGGATCAGGTCCCCCCTCAATCTTCTTTTCTCTGTACTAAAGAGACCCAATTCCCTCAGTCTTTCTTCATAAGAGAGGTGTTCCAGTCCCCTAATCATCTTGGTAGCCCTATGCTGCACCCTCTCCAGCAGTTCCCTGTCCTTCTTGAACCGGGCAGCCCAGAACTGGACACAGTACTCCAGGTGCGGCCTCACCAAGGCAGTGTAGAGGGGGAGGATGACCTCCCTCAACCTGCTGGCCACACTCTTCTTGATGCACCTCAGGATGCCATTGGCCTTCTTGGCCACAAGGGCACATTGCTGGCTCATGGTCATCCTGTTGTCCACCAGGACTCCCAGGTCTCTTTCTACAGAGCTGCTCTCCAGCAGGTCAGCCCCCAACCTGTACTGCTGCATGGGGTTATTCTTCCCCAGGTGCAGCACCCTACACTTGCCTTTACTGAATTTCATAAGATTCCTCTCCACCCAACTCTCCAGCCTGTCTGGGTCTCTCTGTATGGCAGCACAGCCTTCTGGTGTGTCAGCCACCCCTCCCAGCTTTGTATCATCAGCAAACTTGCTGAGGGTGCACTCTATCCCCTCATCCAAGTCATTGATGAATATATTGAACAGGACTGGACCCAGTACTGATCCCTGGGGAACACCACTCGTCACTGACCTCCAACTAGACTCTGCGCCCCTAACCACAACCCTCTGAGCTCTGTCTTGCAACCAGTTTTCTATCCACCTTACTGTCCATTCATCTAACCCACTCTTCCTAAGCTTCCCTATGAGGATGCTGTGGGAGACCGTGTCGAACGCCTTGCTGAAGTCAAGGTAGACCACATCTACCGCTCTTCCCTCATCTATCCATCCAGTCACACCATCATAGAAGGCTATCAGATTAGTCAGGCATGATTTCCCCTTGGTGAATCCATGCTGAATACTTCTGATAGCCTTCTCTTCCTCCACGTGCCTTGAGATGATGCCCAGAACAAGCTGTTCCATCATCTTTCCAGGGATGGAGGTGAGGCTGACTGGCCTGTAGTTCCCCGGGTCCTCCTTCTTGCCCTTTTTGAAGACCGGAGTGACATTGGCTTTCCTCCAGTCCTCAGGCACCTCACCTGTTCTCCAGGACCTTTCAAAGATGGTGGAGAGTGGCCCAGCAATGACCTCTGCCAGCTCCCTCAGCACTCTCAGGTGCATCCCATCAGGGCCCATGGACTTGTGTATATCTAATTGACCTAATTGATCCCTCACTTGATCCTCCTCAACCTAGGGGAAGTCTTCCTCTTTCCCCGTTACTTTCTCCAAGGCCTGTGACTCCTGAGGGCTCGGCTGGGTAGTAAAGACCGATGCAAAGAAGGCATTCAATAACTCCGACTTCTCCGCATCCTCCGTCACCATGGCTCCTGTCTCATTCAACAGTAGGCCCACAGCTTCTGTTTTGATGCAGCCCTGTGTACGGTTGACTTTCTGGGCTGCATTGTTGGCTTATGTGCGGCTTTTCATCCACCAGTACCCCCAAGTCCTCAGCAGGGCTGTTCTCAATCCCTTCATCCCGCTGCCTGTATTGATACTGGGGGTTGCCCCTACCCAGGTGCGAGACACTGCACTTGGCCTTGTTGAACCTCATGAGGTTTACATGGGCCCACTTCTCCAGCCTGTCCAGGTCCTTCTGGATGCCATCCTGTCCTTCAGGTGTGTGAACCGCACCACTTGGCTTGGTGTCATCAGCAAAAGTTGCTGAGGGTGCACTTGATCCCACTGTCCATGTCACTGATGAAGATACTGAACAGTACTAGTCCCAATATAGACCCCTGAGGGACACCATTGTCACCGATTTCCATCTGGACAATGCGCTGTTGACCACTAACCATCTAACCAATTCCTCATCCACCAAACAGTCCACCCATCAAATCCATATCTCTCCAATTGAGAGAGCAGGATGTTGTGGGGCACCATGTCAAAGGCCTTATTGAAGTCCAGACAGATGACATCTCTTGTCCACTGATGTAGTCACTCCATCATAGAATGCCACTAGGTTGGTCAGGCAGGACTTCCCCTGGTGGAGTCATGCCAGCTGTCTCGAATCACCTCCCTGTCCTCCATGTGCCTTAGCATAACTTCTAGGAGGATCTGTTTCATGATCTTCGCAGGCAGAGAGCTGAGGCTGACAGGTTGGTAGTTCCCAGGGTCTTCCTTTCTACCCTTTTTAAAAATGGATGCAATGTTCCCCTTTTTCCAGTCAGTGGGTGCTTCACCGGGCTGCCATGAATTTTCAAATATTATGGACTGTGGGTTGGCAACTACATCAGCCAATTTCCCTAGGACTCTCTCATCAGAGCCAATAGATTTATGTCTGTTCAGGTTTCTCAGGTGGTCACCAACCTGATCTTCTCTTACAGTGGGAGGGACTTTGCTTCCCCAGTCCCTGTCTTTTAGTCCATCTGCCCGAGAGGTGTGAGGGGAGAGGTTGCCAGTGAAGACTGAGGCAAAAAAGCTGTTGAGCACCTCAGCCTTCTCTTCGTCCGTTGTTACCAGTTTGCCAGTCTTGCTCCACAGGGAAGGTATGCTTTCTTTGACCTTCCTTTTCTGGCTGACATACCTATAGAAGCCCTTCTTGTTATTCTTTGCGTCCCTTGCCAAGTTCAGCTTGGCCTTCGTGACCCCAAACCTACACAACCAGGCAGTGTCCCTACACTCTTCCCAGGATGCCTGTCCCTGTTTCCACTGCCTGTGCATTTCCTTCTTGCCTGTTAGTTTGATCAGCAGGCCTCGACTCAGGGTTGCTGGACTCTTGCCTTCCTTTCCTGATTTCTTACACCTGGCGATCGAGAGCTCTTGCACTCTGTGGAAAGCATGCTTAAAGATCTGCCAGCTCTGTTCTGCTCCCTTGTCCCTGAGGGCAGTTTCCCAGGGGGTCCTATTGCCTGACTCCTTGAACAGCTGGAAGTCTGCTTTCCTAAAATTCAGGGTCCTGACTTTACTCTCCCGCTAATCCATACTCCTCAGGACTGTGAACTCCTGAGAGAGTTAAGGAGAGAGCAGGAGCATGTGGTGTGAAGGATGGGAAGTAGAAATGAAAGCTATAACTTTAGATGGAGTGAATGAGACTCGTTAGTCTCCTCTTGTAATTGGAAAACGAAAGGAGATGGAAGAGAACTAAAGGCAGATGTCCACGCCATTGCAAGGGCAGTGCCTATGTTGGAAAGAAATATCTACCGGTAAAAATAATCAGTAAAGTGTACTGAACCGGTTCACCAGCACTGCTTTTTAGAGGAGTTCCTCTGGGCTGAGCTGTCCTGAAACAGGTCTAACTGCATGCAGATTACCCAGTTCCCTTCACAGAACATGGTCTGTCCCCACACCTAAGGTCTGCTCTCTCCTGGCATCTTTATGATAATAAGTTGTTGCTGTTACCATACAAATACCACATTCCAGCTGAAATATTTGTGTCTGAACACAAACGCAGGAAGAGAAGTGAGTTATAATAATGTATATATTAGAATCCAGACAAAACTGTAATATAACCGGGAAAAAAAATGTAGTAAAGGAGCAAAATACCAAGATATTTGGTACCCTAGACTTTTAAGTGGGCAACTTGGAAATGTTTTATCATCAAATTCCCTGCTGTCAGACAGATGCCAATCAGTGTTTCCACTACAAACACCCTTCTTGCTATGGTCTCTTCTCTGAATGCGTTTTGGGCTGCTTTTTTGATAGCTAGCCTTCTAAACTAGGAAATAACATTCAGGAGTGTAGCAGCATTTCATTTATTGACTTTTAGAATGCTCCTTCCCCTGAACTAATTACATTTTGCCAGGTTCATCTTAGTTGATGAAAGGACAGAGAAATTTCTCAAAGAAAATCCATGAAATAATTAGTAAGGGACCTGCATGTCTTTCCTACTTCCTTGTAGGTTCCTTAGTTAATGCTACAGTATCCTAACACATATGTACATGTAAGACACAGACATGCTTCCAGCTCATGCTGCTCCTATGGAACAATGCCAGGTTGTATGCTGAGAGCAGCATTCATGAAGGAGATGGCTACTGTTGTTAATAGCAACCACATTGGAGGATTTTGTTGTAACTACATTGTGCAAAAAGTAAAGAGACTGTAGTCTTTGTAACATTTGCATTGCTGCTATTGTTGCTTTCTCTGTGGAGAGGCATGAGGCACACAATGGAAATTGGAAATAATGGTGGTGCGGTGTTTTGTTGAAAGTGTGACTCAAAATCCTCACGTTAGTGATATGACTATGATCTAAACTGTGTCATTTTTGATACATTTCTGTGGGCTGAATCAAGAACGTATTTAGATGCCTAGAATGCCAATTTGGCAACGATAGACTTCTTTTAATCATAGGCTGTTTGTACTTGGGTACAAAAACATAAGCACATTTCTCAGTGTTGTGGTATGGGAATGTAACTCATAATACCCTGGGACGTAAAAGCTGTGTAGAAATGAATTGCGTGGAGGGGACCAAGTTTGCAGAGTTTCTTGAACAGATCTAGCAGTGGCTACCAAGGCAAAATTACAGGATATAGCAATGAGACTATGATAACAAAGCTCAACAGAGTTGTTAAAACCTTTTATGCACAGTTGTCAGTTGTCATCAAGTTCACCTAGTTGAAGATAAGACTTGCTTGCAGGTGTCTACTCAGTGACGGCCCTGTTGTTTTAGAAACTGCATTCTTGAGATAGCTGTGTCCTGAAAAGGAAGAGCTCATGTAGAGCTGTGAGAACATCCAGGGACATTGAAATATCATAAACCTAGATAAGTAAGTCTCAATATTAGCAGGCCAGCAAGAGGACGGAGGGGAAACTGGTGGTGGCAAAAGTAGATCCAGGAGGGTAGGTATTCTGCACAGTTGCCACTGTTAGACTCCTGGCATTGATTTGCAGCTATTGCCATGAACTGTTGTTTAGACTGTGCAGCTAGGTCTCACCTAATCTTGTATCTGCAGCTGTTGCATGAACAATTATGGAGGGTCAGTCCTTGTATGTGGAATTTATATAAAAAAAAAGACCCCTCCCCTCACTATTGTTATTGCCAGCAACATATCTCAAAACAAAAAAAAAAACATACAGAAAGACTGTTAGGGAGGCATGGTCATAGTCAATGGCATGAAGTTTTTGCCAGGCTGAATTAAAATTCAGGCATTATGTCACATAAACCATAGAAGGTATGTGACAATGTGTGGACATCTGTGTTGTGTACCTCAAAATATATTTATTAGTTCATCTTGACTTCTAAAAACTGGCTATGAAACAAATGAGTCCTTTACTTTGCAGATTTCTGTGGCTGAACTGTGAAGATCGCCATAGACTAGCTTGTTATTTAAACGGCCTGTTTTATTAGTCATCCTTTGACCCACCAAAAATGGACTTTTTCCTTGAGAACAGATCCATATAAACAGAACAAGGTAGGGCAAATATTGAACTCTTATTCCTGTAGACCATACACAGACATGATTTCAGAGAGAGTTATAATGGTTGTTAACATCCTTAAAGATGAAATCTACAGAAATATTGAAATATTAATATCAGAAATTTAAAAAAAAAAAACAGTAAAAAGGAGGTTATTTGATATAAACCCACAGGAAAATCTTACATATTTTTAAAGGAAAAGAGAAAAAACAAACACAGTGGATTAAATGATTCTATGAAATGCAAAGGCTAGTCAGCTGTAAAGCCGTGAGTTTTAATAAAGCACAGAAAAAAATCACACTCATTATTGTAGACTTTTTCTGAATTTAGCCAAGTGAGACGGAAGGACTATTCCTGTGAAGAGACTGTTCGATAGAAGGTGAAGAACAGTTTATTCTATTGTTACTGAAAAATCAAAATCGGCAATCTGTGCCTATATACAGTATATGACTTGAAATACTGGGACAATACTCATTTACAATAGCTAGACTCCATCATTTTACCACACAAAACAATCATTCTGGAATAGACCAGTACAGTTCTCTTGGATTAATCATTAGATTTATAGTCACTTTCTATCTTTTTTTATTATTTATATACCCAGGACGGTTAAATAGAATAAAAAGCTAATTCTGAGCAAAGAAAGTGCAGGTAATAAAATTAATTTAATACATTCCACCTGTTTTTGCTAGTAATCAATTATTCACAAATGGTCACAAAATCATTAAAAGGTGGCAAAAGTGGCTTTCACCGGGCATTCAGGAACACAAACCTAAAATTTGCAAGTAAATTAGTAAATTTGCTAGTGAATTTTGGAGTGGAAATATACGTGGAAACAAATATTACAATAAAGTTGTAGTTATGGTTTAGTTAGGTTTGAAATCAAATAAATTTGAGCCCAAAATACTTTCTTATGTTTACTTGTCTCTGTGAAAGTAGAAAGGGAAACCAAAGCAGAGCTCTTACCCATACATTAACAGCCATACACAATATATTTGGCTTTATAAAGCCAAATATGAAGGGAGAAAAAAATTTCAAAATTCTGAAAGCAACCCATATAATTTAATGGATTAATTATTGTCAGTGCCAATATACGTGCCAAAACCACAGACTATCAAATTTAACATAGCTACCACAGCATTTGCATATGATTTGGGTTCTTTGGAATAAAATCCTGATAGAAACAACCACGAGGACTTCAGTTTGGTTTTCATAACTGCTATAAATTCAGTAAGGGGTTATTTAAAAAAAAAAAAAATCCCCTTCTATGTCAGTGAAAATATTCTTAGAAACACATTATCATCTTTCCGACTTTATTATCTGAGTTTCAGTGACTGATGAATATACTTTTAGTTTCATGAGTAGCCTACCACTGAAGTATTTGCTTTGTGCACACAATTACTTTGCCAAAAGCCATTGTGGTTTCCGAATATGTCTAGAGAATTGCATTCCTTGAAGGTGTTTTGTATTTGATACTAGGGAGCTGAAACATCCAGAGTCATAGATAATTTTTTAAGTCTTGGCTTTAGGAAATAAGTTTATTCTTTTGGATTCTGGAACACACAATACAGCCTTTTAAGGAAAGCACCAATGCTATGAACAAACTGACCAAAGAACTGCGCAAGCTGCCATGTGTAGAAATAAATGAATTAAGCTTTTTTGGGGTGATGGATGCACGTTTTTACCATGTAACACCCCCTACCTGAAGTATGAGGTGCATGTATGGTTACTGTATATTACTTGGATATGGAATTGCAGACAAAATGGTGGGAGAGATAGGAGTTCTTGCATATGGAACCTTTAGTAGATAGGATGACCTATGTTATACATTTAAATCATTGCTTTTACTAGGTGTTTCTGGAATTTTGGGAACATTTACTGTATTGTATCATCTGAAACTCACAAAAGTGCACTTGAATTATATTGCTATACATATTGTACTGATACATGTTATCCATAAACTTGTGTTATGGATACAGTGTTAATCTGCAATAGATCATCCCTGACTGTGCTGTTGAATCTGAAGTAGAATGTTTTCAGTCTGAAGATGAACAGTCAAGGAGAACATACACGTTGGAGGCAGGAGTCTGATCTGGTAGACTGTTGGACATCATCTGCCAACTGTTTCCTAGGCTGCATCAGAAGTGTGGCCAGCAGGTCAAAGGAGGTGATTCTGCCCCTCTACTCCACTCTCATGAGACCCCACCTGGAGTACTGCATCCAGCTCTGGACTCCCCAACATAAGAAGGACATGGACCTGCTGGAGCGTGTCCAGAGGAGGGCCACAAAGATGATCCGAGGGCTGGAGCACCTCTCCTATGAGAGAGAGATGGGGAAGGACTTTTTACGAGGGCATGTAGTGAGAGGATGAGGGGTAATGGCTTTGAACTGAAAAAGGGCAGGTTTAGATTAAACATTAGGAAGAAATTTTTCACCATGAGGGTGGTGAGGCACTGGAACAGGTTGCCCAGAGAAGTTGTTGAGGCCCCATCCCTGGAGGTGTTTAAGGCCAGGCTGGACGTGGCCTTGGGCAACCTGGTCTAGTGGGAGGTGTCCCTGCCTCTGGCAGGGGGGTTGGAACTCGATGATCTTCAAGGGCCTTTCCAACCTAAACCATTCTATGATTCTATTATCTGCAGCATGGAACACCATCTCTATCCAAAAAGTGGGATCCTGACACCTGACTTACAGGTGTCAAGATGCAAAACACATTTGCAAGCTTTTTTTTGAGCAGATACAAGGGACAAAGTAGAAAAAAAAAAAAAAGAAAGAGAGAGAACAGAGGGTTTTTCTTGTATATGATTAGTTGATATTAACCTTAATTTTGTCTTCTATGTCACTTCATTGTATGCACTTGTCTGGACTGAGATGCATATTAAATAACCTCTGAAGGTGTATTAACGTGCTTATAGCATTATCAGTGCCCTCTGCAGGCTTTTATTTGGTAAGCAAAGAGAGCTTTAGCAACTCCACTATTTTGATTACATATTTATGCTGGTTGAGCTAGTTCTTTTTAAATATTTTGCTAGCAGATCATCATCTGAACTTTGGAATTTTATTACCAAGCTGCTTGGAAACAAACACAGAGTGCAGTAAGTGAACATCCACAAAGCTCTATGCAAACAAATTACACACTTGTTTCAAGAGCGTGGTTTCCTATGAGTTTGTGTGTTAAAACCATACAGCATCCTGGGCAACAGGAATTCCGGTTCCCATCTCTCTTCCCCTTAGGAGCTCACCTCTGTCTATACTGACCTAGCCGTGTCTGAAAGAAATGAGTGATCAATTCCGTTTTTACTTCTTTGTCATCAATGACTGCAATGAAAATAAATCAGCTTTCTTAAAAGAAGGACCTTGTGTCAGATTCAGCCAAGTTGATACCGAGGCAGAGCTGTCCCAACATCTCTAAAGTACAGCTGCAAGTACAACTGAAATTGTTACTGTCAGAGAAGACATCACATTTTTTAACTGTTTCCTGGTCAAGTGCAATGTAAAATAAATTATGTTGGAACTCTGCTTTTTTTTTTTCCTATTTGTGAATGATCTATTACAGACTTAAAATATCTTCCAGTTGCAGGACAAAACTTGGAAATCATTTATCTCTTGGTAAATTACATGAAAACTGTTTGCTCATCCCTAATCATCATTGATTAAATGGTAACCCATTAAATGCAAGAATATCATCAGCATAAAGTAGACCCTTTTCATTGCTGTATGTGTGAGTAAATTGCTCTTCTTCATGCCTATGCTCTGCACATCAAGCAAAATGTGGTTTCCAGACAGGAGGCTCAGAGCAGTGAGGACAATTGTACGCAAAGGGTTCTGACTTCTGGTCTGAGACCATGCAGGGACATCTATGTGGTCTCTAGGAAGTCACCTAAGTCTTTGTTGTTAAAATCATAGAATCATAGAATGGTTTAGGTTGGAATGGACCTTAAAGATCACCTAGTTCCAACCCCCTGCCATAGGCAGGGACACCTCCCACTAGACCAGGTTGCTCAAAGCCCCATCCAGCCTGACCTTGAACACTTCCAGGGATGAGGCCTCCACAACTTTCCTGGGCAACCTGTTCCAGTGCCTCACCACTCTCATAGTGAAAAAATTCTTCCTAATGTCTATTCTAAATCTACCCTCTTCCAGTTTAAAGCCATTACCCCTCCTCCTATTACTACATGCCCTTGTAAAAAGTCTCTCTCCAGCCCTCTTGTAGGCCCCCTTCAGATACTGGAAGGATGCAATAAGGTGTCCTGGAGTCTTGTCTTCTCTTCTCCAGCATGAACAACCCCAACTTTCTCAGCCTCATTCTCACCTCTCACCACTCTCAGAGGTGCTCCAGCCCTCTCATCATCTTTGTGGCTCTCCTCTGGACCCACTCCAATAGGTCCATGTCCTTCTTACATTGAGGGCTCCAGGTCTTGCTAATAATATGTACTTCATGAAAACTGTTACGTGTATAAATTAGTTAAGGAGGCAGATTCCAAGTTGTTTGTTAAGCAGAAGCCTATACTTCAGCTGAAGATGTGAAAGGCCAAAAGCTGCAACATTAGGACTAGCTGGTGATGTACACACACATAAAAAGTGTGAATACTGTCAGTTATATTCTTATATGGAGCTCACAAATATTAAATAACCTATCAGAAAAATAAATCCATTAAAGAAGAATGCATTAGAAAAACTATAGATGGTTGATTTTATCCATATTCAGAAAAATCTCTAATTAAACTATCCTGTGGCCTGTTTAGAGGTTTGACTTTTGTAAATAAACACTGTGTGGAGCTATAGAGCTTGCTCTTCTGGAGATGTAAATTAGATAGCATCAAAACAGTAAAATGAAAGGGGAAGCGCTATAAGAAGTTCTGCTTTTAGGCTACACCCCAGTAGTCACATTTTTTCAGTCACTGAACCATGCCAACCTTTCAGAAATTCCTTGATAGAGTTGAATAGACATTTTCCTAAATATAATCTTGTTTTCAGTGATACGATCTTATTAAAAAAAAAAAGGAGAAGCATTTCAGCTTTTGTAGACAATACCCACAGAACTATTGAATGGGGAGCAAACTGGCTGGAATGCTGGCAGAACAAAATACAATTCTGTACACCAACACTTGCCCGTTTTGGTAAGCAAGTTCTGTATCACTGGATTCCAGTTTTCCAGCTCAGACACTGCTTTATGACTTGGTTTAATACGTATAGTAAATAAAGGACAATTAATACAAAATAAGGGCATGCTTAGGTGGAAATGTTTCTGTTACTCATCCTTTTGGAATCATATGATGAAACATAGCACTAATTGTTCTTAAACAATCCTGAGAAACACAGGTCTCAGAGTGACTCACAGAATCGCAGAATCAGAATCACAGAATGGTCAGGGTTGGAAGGGACCTTTGGAGATCATCTAGTCCAACCCCCCCGCCAGAGCAGGGTCACCTACAGCAGGTTGCACAGAATGGTGTCCAGGTGGGTTTTGAATGTCTCCACAGTGGGAGAATCCACAACCTCTCTGGGCAGCCTGTTCCAGTGCTCTGCCACCCTCAAAGGAAAGAAGTTCCTCATGTTAAGATGGAACTTCCTATGTTCAAATTTGTGCCCATTACGTCTTGTCCTATCACTGGGCACCACTGAAAAAAGACTGTTCCTATCCCCCTGGCACCCTCCCTTTAAGTGTTTGTAAGCATTAATAAGATCCCCCCTCTATCTTTTTTTCTCTAGACTAAAAAGACCCAAGTCCCTCAGTCTTTCCTCATAAGAGAGATATTCTAATCCCCTAATCATCTTTGTAGCCCTTTGCTGGACCCTCTCCAGCAGATCCCTGTCTTTCTTGAACTGGGGAGCCCAGAACTGGACACAGTACTCCAGATGCGGCCTCACCAGGGCAGAGTAGACCCTTGACCTGCTGGCCACACTCTTCTTGATGCACCTCAGGATGCCATTGGCCTTCTTGGCCACCAGGGCACATTGCTGGCTCATGGTCATCCTGTTGTCCACCAGGACTCACATATTTACAGTCTTATTGAGAATAATTACTAGGTTTTATTAAGAATACTATACTTCCATATTAAGAGTTATTTTTCTGTTTTACTTATAGTAGGTCAACGAAATTTGCTAGCCAGCCCTGAATATATTGAAATAAAGGCTGTGACCGAAACTGCACATGCTTGATAGAGGACAAATGCAGCAAGACATTTAGTCAGAAGACTCCAGTTTAGCAAGCATGTGGTTTAAGTGCCTCTGTGACTCACACTGATTTCAATGGTACTTAAATACATTAAACAGTTTAGTACTTTAATGTACCCTACTGTAAAGATGAGAGGGTTTTATTCATACATTGAAAATTAATGAGCATGTTTTTAATGCACTCCTAAACCAAGGGTACAATACCAACTCTAAACCACTTTTTTAATCATCGATGTTCTGTTCTAACTAATGCCTACTCAATATTACCTTACTGATAGTAAAGAGAAGGTTGTTTTATCAGTGTGTAATTCAAGGTGGTCTTGTCACTTGAACACTTTTGGCTGTCTCACCCTTTCATGTGCAAAAAGGGCACCAAAAGCTACAAGGATGATCAAAAAGGCTTCAGGACTGCAGGCTGCCGACTAGGATCTAGCTCAGGGTTAAGCTCAGTGACCAGGATGTGGAAAATTATTGTATGTGATCTGAAAAGGACTGCAATTGTGAATGTATGTGTGAGATAGGTGAGTGAGGGAAAGGGTATGTTTCACTAGTGACCTTCAGAACTGATCATCCAGAGAGGAGGAACTGGATGAGGCCACTGTTTACATGGGACTCATAGAAGGAAGAGATGATGGGGAAATATTGCAAAATCTATCAAACTTGACGGTATGAATAAGGATCTGGTGTTCACTGTCCCTTCCAGTCTAAGACCTAGGGAGTATCTAGTGAAGCTTGCCTTTGGATAAGTACTGAATAAACAGAAGGAAGTCAGTGGGTCCACTTCTTGAGTAGGCTGTTATGTTACAGACACATATTTTCTTCCCATTTTATTATTTTTTTCCAAAATCAATGGATCATCCAGTATCTATTGTTACTTGGAAAGCACAAAGAAGTTTGCATAAAGGATAAAAATTATCATGCCCAGAATCAAAATCACTGTTATTGCTGTGTCACTTCCATTTGACATGCATAATACATAGTCCATGAGCAGTGTCCAACATTAAATAAGGCAAAACTCTCATGCTTCATCCACAGTATCCCATGATCCTCCTTCATCTTTTCACTCAGACAACACATTTCAAAATGCCACCTTTGTGTTCTTTGGCAGCATATCCATTTTATCCAAAACCCATGTACAAATAGATAGAACTCTAATTAATCTCTATTGAAATGAAAAAGGAAACCTTAGTGACTCCACAATTACAAATTAATTTTTAATATGTGGATTTGCAAAAATTTATAATTCCTCTGATAGATATCTGAGAGTTTATGTGAAGGCACACAGGCAAAACTGCTCTTGCAACCTTTGCTTTTTCAGCTGGAAAAAATTACAAGCTTAGAAGGCTTGTAAGCAAGCACAGGATGTGCACAACTGAAGTCAGAAGAAAAATTAAGTGTATAGATCTAGTCCTTGAATCTGTTCAGTTTTTGCAGCTTCAGTTGAACATAAAGGGACTTGCAAGAGCTTGGTGCCCCTCAGGGTTTAGCTCTATGTATACGTGGGAAAAACAGATACGCCATTGCTCAGCAAAATCTGGAGAAAAAACTAGGTTAAAAAAAGTGCTTGTTCATGAGCGCATGCTGTCTTGTGTCATGTTCTTGGCCTTGTGAGACTTCTGTCTTGTGATCCTCTTTAAGTTTTATAACAGTCCTTGAAATACTGACATTTCATCCCTCCTTTCTTCTTACTCCCACTATGAACTGGATTTCAAAATAATAAGCCTCTTGCTGGGACAGCAAAATAAAATGCCCATGTTACAGGCAGAGTCCTGCACTATGTTGCAGGTGTGGCTTTAAAGGTCTAAATAAAAGCTTCCAAACATCATGTGGAAATCTGAATTAAGGAGCTGAAAACTGAACTGCTAAAAGTAGGAGAATAGAAGAGATGCAGAAATACAGGATTTTGCACCACGAACAGGACATTATAATTTCATGACTGATGAAACAGGTGGAACCACTTAGCAATCTGGTGTTTCAACACGTAAATGACAGGCAAAACACAAGCCTCCCTCATGTCTATAGCAATGGAAGGTACCACTGTTATGCCTTTTTGTCAAGGGACTAGGCATCATTAAAACTGTAAGAACACTAGAGCCAGATTCTGAGTCTCTCCATTACAAAATGCATACATGCTGCTAGTGCACAGCAATTTTTTTATTTTTTTTTTTTTAAAGAAGAAGAAAGAAAAACAGATCTCGCAGCAGTGGTGGTGTTCTCCCTCAATGTTTCCTACAAGAAGCAACTTGTGTCTTTCTCATGGCACTCAGAAATAGACCTCACACACCTCCAACATCTCTGGACAGAGCACAGTGCTTAGACATCAGACAGCTTGTCTTATTGTATTTATAGAGTCTGACTTGAAATGGCACCTTAGTCAAATAGCATAGAATATTCAGGTCTCTATTTTTGTAAAATAAAGCCTTTAGAGACTTGCCAGCAAAAAGGGATTATTTGAGACATCAGGCAGACAGTGCTACTCTGACTCAGTTGATGTCAGTTGTGTAGGTAAAAAGGTTAACAAATGTGTTGTTGTTTTATTTTTGCCTTTTCTGTGTCTGTTGGCACCTACTACTCAAGGGAAATTTGAAAAGGAAATACGCAGAGGAAGCCAGGGGGAGAGGAGAGGAATCAGACAGAAAACAGGACTGAAAACTATTAGTCTAGCATACAAAGAAACCATTATTAATTTGCTAACAAATTCCTGATTAGAGACCCCATCGAAATCCTGTTGCTGTTTGAGATGCACAGTATGCCAAGGTTATGTGCCAAACAGCCAGGGCAGGGGTTAAGTAACTGAACAGCAACAGAATTTGCTTAGCTATGAAACTGTTCTCTTTTCACACCCTCAGGGCTGCTTAGTAAAACATGCTGCAGATTTTTAGCAGCCTATTCCCTGTTTTGGGGGGGGGAAAGTATCATAGTTACCATCGTCATTGTCTTTTTTTAATAGTACTTGCTTTGTTCTTGCATTTTCCCATGTTGTTGGTTTGGTTTTTTTCTGTAAATTATGGGATGTTATTATGAGATCTTGTTTATAGTTCTCTGTTACTCTGTTTGCTATTAGGTCCTTCTATAGTACTTGAGCTGATTATTTATTCAACTGAAAATCACTTGGCTCCATGCCATGATACCTTGTATAATGCTCTCTTTAAGTTAAAAGGCCCTGCCTGGGCACGGTTGTTCAGTAAAGGCAGAACTAGTGCAAGGAAGGTCCCTACCATTTGCTATTGCATTATCGGCCCTACCAATCTTCTGGTCTGCTGTGTTGTGAGAAGCAGCAAAGTTGCAAAGTCATGCCATGTGGCTGTTGGAAGCTGCCCTGAGATGGCATCTCTGTAGAGTTAACCAAGTTTGCTTTGAAAAAGAGAGAAGTGAATAGGTCACTAAAGCATGTAACCAATCCACCTAATTTGAGATAAGATCTGTTAGCAGTATTGTGGTCAGCTCAACAGAGCTTAACTATAGAGATGCTGGGACAACTTTTGTTTCTTGATTGCTTTCATATTTTCAGGGAGGAATGTCCATTGGAGTAGGTACAGGGATCAGGTTGGCAGTAGTTCTGCTCAGTTTTCCAAATCTCTACTCAGAGCTCAGATTGTTCCTGCTTTTCTAAGGAAAAAATTGCCCTGCTGTGCAGTGAAAAGCAACTGGAAGTTAATTGACTTTTAATTTTTGTTAACAGTTATATTTGAGTATGAATATAATAGCTCTATGTATCTATGCTTCCCTATTGAAAAAAAAACCCAACCATTTAATATTTAAAAATAACAACACGCAGGGCTGTAGTTAAATATGACAGTTAAAGCAGAAGGAGCATAGATACTACAGAATTGGCTGCTCTAAGAATAGGAGTCACAGGAGATGTCCTGCTGTTGCACAAACATGGTTGCCATTAAAACCGGTAACAATGAACATGGGATGTTTTACAGAAGGCAATGGACTCCTCATTGCCAGGGGGCTACATGCAACAGTAGGCCATAGCAGCCCTGGCCAGCCTCATTGGTGACCCCCACAATGCACCCTCTGCCCATGGGCCCAGGAGCCCCCTTTAAGCTCATGTCCAGGCACCCAAGCCTTGCCTGAGCTGAGCTGTAGGTGGGTCTGTGCCCAGCCCTGTCCCCTGCCATCATGACTTACTGCTTTTCCTGGCTGGACCACGGGCCCATGCTGTAGATTGCCCTGTGTCCAGGCTGCAGCTAACCGGGTCCCCTGGGTTGTCTTAGACCCAACTCGTCACCTTGCCTGGTGAGGTGGTTTTGAGAGATTGTGTCACCAGCCCTGGTCCTGCTTAGGCACTGTGGGGCTGCGCCCTGCTGGGCAGGGCATGGTGCTGAGGTTGCCCTCCACTCCTCGTTCATAGCCCCTCATGGGGGCCCTACTCTTGTGGCTCACTGGCACTTAGTTTGCCCTGCAAGGGTAGTAAAACTAGTTATATAGG
This sequence comes from Vanellus vanellus, assembly GCF_965231255.1. Classification (NCBI taxonomy): domain Eukaryota; kingdom Metazoa; phylum Chordata; class Aves; order Charadriiformes; family Charadriidae; genus Vanellus; species Vanellus vanellus. Next base: position 57,275,367 of record NC_138908.1, read on the forward strand.
ATGGTCGTGAAACCTCAAGAGATGTGGCTTTTATTAAGATACATGCTTGCCTTCTCCATCAGTAAGATGGTATGATTGTGTTTACACACACTTGGAAAATACTTTGAGATTCTCAGATACGACATATTGTGTTGGTGCTTCACTAACTTACAAAATCATGAAGTCAGCTAATTAATTTCTCAGGAAATTCTATGCTTCTTACAAAATAGATCAGCTGACAAATAGCAAAATACAGTAAAAAAAAAAATAGTCCCTATCTTGAGTCTTCATATGTGAACTCATATCCAGGATAGAAAATGGGGACAAATAAGGCCGCCCTGTTCCTTCAGAAATCATCCATTTGAGTTTTCAATGCTGTCACTCCTACTTTCTCAGCAACATAGTCAGCTATTTCCCCAGCTGTTTCCCAAAGTTAAAAATTCAAATAACAGTGGTACTGTGACGCTGGGGTGTATGGCCTACTGTTTGGGCAGACACTATTAAAGCAGGTCCCTGCATTCAAGTACAGTCTGCTGTACTTCAGTGGTCTTCTGTAAATACACCACATCTGGTTACACAAAGCAGCTTGCAGCACTGAGATTGCGAGTTCCCAATTTTTGGAGGAAAACAAGCACAACCTTATCCTGTTGTCCCAGCCTTCCAAAAGCCCGAAGAGGAACCTCTCTTTTCATATACTAAAGCGGATTTTTAAAAGACACTGTCTTTTGTTAAAACACTAACAAAAAGTTCAACTTAAATCTACCAAAGTGGAAAAATTAAAATAATTATGCTGAAAATACAAGCCAGATTCCCTAATTCATTCCAGTTTTGTTTCACTTAGCTTGCTGTGGCTTTTTGGATTTAATTAACAATTTAAAAGTCTTTCAGGGATGTTCATAGTCACAAAGAGGGGTTTGAACCAGGTTGTTACTTTTACCCCCTACACTGCGTTGCTACAGACTGTCGAGCACGATTCGTTTCAAATGCTTTTGTAGCTGCCCTTCACAGAGCGTATCTTCGCGGCACAAAGCCCAGTTCTGCCAACAGCCATGCCCTGTCGTGCTGGCCAGTAACTGGTACCTGTCCTCTGTACCAGTGCTCCCACTGCTGGACAGCTATGAAGTGAAAGGCTGGGGCGAAGCAAGCCTGAGCATCTACCTACACATGGGAATGACTCACTCACAGCCATCACCACACAAGACTGAAGAACGGTTTGCCTTGTTCCTTATTCCTGCTGTGAGGTTTCTGGTTTCTAAACCAGCAGCAGACACCTTTACTGGAGCACTTACTTCATGACACTGCAAGATGAGAGCTGTTTCTCATGACAAGTAAGGTTTCACTATATATCAAAGCAGTGCACATGTTCTTGCTCTCCTGGGGAAAACCCAGATTTGAACAAGTGTCTGGCCAGACACCAAGGGCAAAACTTTTTTGTTAAAACAGACCTTCTTTTTTTGTTCATAGGCCTAAGCAGTCAGATTCTCTGAGTAGGAACTCAGTAGTGGATAACTGCAGCTTGTTGCTCTTGTTCACTAAAGAGGGTTATGAAGGAAAATTAATACAGGCAACACTTTCTGAGTGGGAAACAATGCCTCAAAAATTGTAACTCCAGGAAAACTGCTGTCCTCACAGGTATTGATGTCATGATGTGGTAAAAAGGGTTTGTGTGATCTTTAAGGCAGGAACACAGAATCAGAGAAGGTCTCACAATTACTATGTCCGGGACCCCAGTGTCACAAGACCCGAGTCAAACAATCCCTTCCATAAACTTACTGAGCTCTAGCTGTGAACAGGTTTGAGTTTTGCTCTACCACTTTCACTGGAAAGCCTCTTCTGAGCCTCCCTACTCTAAAATTCTCAAGAAGCCTAATCTCTACACTACATTTAGCGTGGAACCACTTTATACCTTTGTTTCTATGCCACTATTGGCATTTAAACAACTCCTTTCCATCCCAGTGGACTATTCGTCCAATAACCTAAATGAGATAGTTTTCTTAACAGCAATTCTTGTCTTCCCTCTCAGGCAGGCAAGCAAAAATCCAAGGAATACTCGAGTACTGTAAAGGGCAATGACAAAAAGGACAACTATGTAGGATGGAAACAGGAAGCTTAATTATCTCAGTTATGATCTTGTTTTAAAATAACATACGAAGGAGCAAGACATACTTGTAGCCCAGAACTGGAGCTAAGTTATATATGCAGTTGTGCTGCTGTAACTTGAGGCAGATCTATTAAAGAATGAAGCTGAAAATATGCAGATCAACAAAGTATGCATGACTTATATCAAGACCCAGCACAGAGAAGATGCGTAGGTTGATGACCTTTGACTTGAGAAAAACCTTGACCTTCTCTGCATGGGACTGTAAGCCCATCTGTCTAGTTAATTTTGCTGATAACTTCCTGCAATTCTTCATAGCTTTTGCTATTTGAGTCAAGGGCCTTTCAGCTTCTGCCCATTAGCAATTCACCTGTCAGGCAAGATGGACCCCTAAATCTCCATGTTTCAGACTATAGCCAGTCTGCTGAAAGTACCAGGAATGTTAAGTTATCCCAGTGCACAGTTTGGCTTCCAACATAATGGTGTCCTTGTCTGAAGTATCAGAGATTGGGCAAGGTCAGCAATGACAGACTGAGCAGAGTTGGCTCGTGCCCTCAAATGGCTTCCAGAGTATGTCTTGTTCGAGACTCTTGAGTGATGCAAGAAAATTTTTCACACCCTTGGGCCTTTTCCACCTTCCTCTCTCCAGTGTGGGGTACAATTGTACAACTCAGCATTGTGGGAATCCTGGGCATACCTGACCCAACCCACTTCCTCCCAGTGGAGGAGACTGGGGCTCTGATCTGTTGCGACAATTGTCATACATGTTTTCAGTTTTGAAAAACTGAACAACTTTTTAGAGGTGAAGTTTGAGGCTTGTTATAAAGAACCTGAATAATCCTTCATAAACTGTAACGTAAGGGCAATTAAAATAACGGATCCAGTGGTCTCTTCTGAAGTTAAACTGTTAAATCTATGTCAACAGCAAAATGTATGGGACGGTGGAAGTAGTTCCCACTCACAGTATATACTAATCTCCATCCAGTTCTGTGAAATCTAGACTCTCTTGTAAATAAGCTTCTCAGCTGGGAATTCACCAGATTCTCCATCTCTAAGTTTGCTGAATCATATTCTGCTCCTGGCTTTGAGCATTTAAATAGTCCAGAAAGTGGCTCTATCTCTGACATCTGCCCCAATATCTCAGCAGGGTCTACACTCTGTGGTTTACATTTCACTTCACAACTCTTTAGGGGCATGGGTATGCATGTGGCAAACATACAGAAAATGAAAGGTTTTGCATAGAGGTGTAGATATGTTGCTTTTGCTCAATAAATTTGCAGCTGTCTTGCTGCCTCAGTTTTCTCACCAGTCTGAGACAGCTCTGTCGAATAGGGTCACAATATTTTGGGGATGTACAGAAGCATCCCACAGCAGTTCATGGCTTCTTGTAAGAACCAGGAAATTCTTTGAGCTCACAGTGCTTCATCTGACTTGACTATTCTCACAAAAACTCTGAGTCCCTTTTGAAACAAAAATTGTTGACCTTCTGTTCTCTTTTCCCACCAAAAGCTTCTCCTTTCTCAGTGACATTCTGTGGTTTATATGTATTTTCAACAATATCTGGCTTCTTTGTTCTGCTAGGTTTTACTTTACTGCTCCATGAATACATGGAAAGAGTTATTTCACTGCTTGTCACCTTGGCATTTTGATGTAACTGTTGCCAAGATGGAGCATCATTAAGACTGACAATTGTCTGGTTTAGACCTGGGAAGAGTATGTTCATCATCTCACCTGAAAACAGGTGGATTTCATACACATATGCAGTCATCCAGTAGCACAGCAATCTTACTGCTAGTAACATTTCAGTTGCAATTAGAACTCTAAATTTCTGACTATATAGGTTCCCCACCTCACTACAGAAAGCCCTGATTTGACCAGCTGAGACTCATGTAATCATCTTGACCCACTGCTTGAAAAACACGTGTGTGTAAGGAATGCACTTAAACCCACTCTTCAAATTTCTACTGTATATGCTTTGGTTTATTTCCTTATGTAATGTGGTTTGTAACACAGACTTTGCATGAAAGACATTTCACTTCTCACTTGGAAAAGCCCGTTAAGGAAAGAGGGTTGTGAGTAAACAAACCTCAGCTGCAGAAAAAAGGCAGTAAACATAACCAAAAGTAAATACATCTGAGCTCTATTAATGTTTCTTTCAAGTGAGCTTTTAACAATGTTTGCACAGACCACTTACCTGTGTCAGTTACTTTTTACCATATGGCTGCATACTGAAGTTGAGTGAAATATTACAGGGTACTGGCTATAAAATAGTATTTCAGAGACACTTGACAACACGCTGAGGAAAAATAGGATGCCTTGTCAAACCAGATTTTTGAGTGTTTGATCAGTGACAAAAGCAGTCATTGATCTGGGCCTGTACTTTCAGGCCGTGCTTTCATCAGAGTATAATGAAAGTCAGATAATTACAAAGGATATGGAAGCTAATTGAACAACAAATTTACAATCAATGGTCACTTTGGGTTAGAAGGGACTTCTGGAGATCACTGAGCTGACTCCCAGCCCCACAGAAAGAAAAGCCAACTTTGAAGTCAGATCTGTTCCAGTAATGATGATTCTTTACAGTATAGAGATGGTTTCTAAAACCTTTCTCCTTTGCTATTTTGTGAAGCAGGAAGGTACTGGGTTTGGTGGCAAGCAGCAGGTTTCTGTCAGGTGAAAGAAGAAATTCCATAAACAAAGCTGACTACACCATTTCTTAAGAAAGACATAGGGTTTTGTTCATTGGCAATCTAAACCGCTAAAAGGCATTTCCAACTGCTCCCACTAAGCCATGGTCAGAATCATCTGGTAGTTTTCTGGTATGCAGATGGAGGTCTTGTAAGACTTATGTTTGAACTGGACATTAGAAATCCCTCTTCCACTTCAGTCTTTTCCAAAAGATATTAACATTCTTGATGTTAACTGTTGCTTTCAGCCATGTCTATGCTAATGGAAATAAAGTAAATGGAGTGGGTTTAGGCTGTTGCCGGTATTAAAGTGAACATGGCACGAAACAGAGCTAATCTTACTCTCCTCTGTGCTCCTAATCATAGAGGAAGCTGCAACTCACAGATACTAAAAAAGTCGCTGTGGTAGAAAAGCCCAGATGAGCCTACTGCAAGCCCTTAAAATCTGTGGTAGAAATGCCCAGATGAACCTACTGCAAGCCCTTAAAATCTATGGTAAATAGCAGAGGTGCGGAATGAGCAGGAAGACTAATCACACGATTTGCCAGTCGTTCCTGGGCTAAAATGGCAAATATCTCACTCACAGTAAAGCAGGCCAGAGGATTGCAAAAGTAGTGTCCCTTAGCCAGACAAGAAGAATTTAGTACTTAAAAACTACTTATTTTTATACGTGCTTGTGAAAAATTATCATCTTTAAAATTCAGTAAACTATGTTTTTGATGACTATAAACCAGCGGGTAGATTCTTTGCTCATCTTTTCATACAAACATTCCACCAGCTTTAACTGAATCCATACCTTTACACAGTACACTAACATACTATTGCTTATGACATTCTCCTAGTTGGGACAAACGTAAGGAAATGAATAGAGGATGTACATATCAGGAAGCTTCCTATGCAAGGTGTCCACTATGCCACTCTAAAATGCGAGTTGAGAGCGTAAGTAAGTTTTAAAGTTAATCCCTACAAACTAATCTTTATATTACCTCTAGTTTTATGATCTAATAATATCAGCTCTTGACTCTCTGTAAACGTCAAAACTATCAAAAAACCCACCCAACTGCACACCCTTCAAACATTTTGCAGGCAGTTTATCTGTATCTGAAAACTCTTACTTCAGCTGTTTCAAGATAACAGTGTGTAAACAGCAGCTGAAGCAGAAAGAACAGAGACTCATCGTATCACACACGTATCATATGCTCAATGGTTTACAGTAAAAAACAACTCATGCAAGAATTCATAGACACATACAGACTGGTCAAGCTGCTGACAAGCTAACTTTCATACACTAAGATGTGGCAATCATCCTGATTTATTTTTATTGCAGTTCTTAAGTATCCAGTGAGAGCTGGTAAAAATAGAAACTTATAAACCAAGACACATTTGCGGGTATTCTTATGGTTATTACAGTAGATAGTACTATTGCTCTTTTCATAAGTAACGGAGTGGATGGGGCATAGGATTGTTGAGCAAAGCTGAGCTGCCTCTGCCAAGAGACGCCAGGTGAAACCTTTCAGTGTGCAGGCTATTAAGAGGGAAAGCAGGGTAGCATTTGTTATGGCTGTAAAATGGGTAGGAGGCACTGCCCACACCTGTTCTTCCCTGCACGTGCCAAGCGAGCATTTACTCAGAAGCATAAGATTATGGCAGGATGACTTTCATCTCACTGAGGAACAATGATAATCAATGTAATCTAATTTCAAAGGTTTTGATGTACTATTTATGTTCATCCACATAAATTCAGTTTGAATTACATCCATTTTATGATTATGAAGAAAAAAAAAAAAAAAGAAAAATGCGAAATGAAGTCCTTCCAGGAACACAGTGGGTTAGATTTTTCACCGTGGCTGACAGAAGGGCTTCATAGTTCCCAGCAGAGTACAAATCTGGCACAGGGAGAAAATTGCTTGACCTTATGCACTGACCCTTCAGTATTGCTAGGTGGTGCAAGCCAGGGCAGTCCCCAAGCTGCTGTTGCATCTGAAGCTAAGCAATGCTTCAATGAGCTGCCTCAGATTCTCTGACATATACCTGATTTGCCATGCCAGCAAGGACACAGCAAGCCTCGCATGAATCTGTCTCAGCTGAATCCAATGGCTATAAATAAGTACTTAAAGGTAGATAGCCTTGAAGATCATCGAGTTCCAACCCCCCTGCCAGAGGCAGGGACACCTCCCACTAGACCAGGTTGCCCAAGGCCACGTCCAGCCTGGCTTTGAACACCTCCAGGGATGAGGCCTCAACAACCTCTCTGGGCAACCTGTTCCAGTGCCTTACCACCCTCATAGTGAAAAATTTCTTCCTAATGTTTAATCTAAACCTGCCCTCTTCCAGTTTAAAGCCATTCCCCCTTGTCCTATCGCTGCATGCCCTAGTAAAAAGTCCTTCCCCAGCTCTCCTGTAGGCCCCCTTTAGTTACTGGAAGGCCACAATAAGATCTCCCCAGAGCCTTCTCTTCTCCAGGCTGAACAGCCCCAACTCTTTCAGCTTTTCCTTATAGGAGAGGTGCTACAGCCCTTGGATCATCCTCGTGGCTCTCCTATGGACACACTCCCACAGGTCCTTGTCCTTCTTATGTTGGGGACTCTAGAGCTGGATGCAGTACTCCAGGTGGGGTCTCACAAGAGTGGAGGAGAGGGGCAGAATCACCTCCTTTGACCTGCTGGCCACACTTCTGATGCAGCCCAGGATACTGTTGGCCTTCTGGGCTGCAATCACACACTGCTGGCTCATGTTGAGCTTCTCGTCAATCAACACACCCCGGTCCTCCTCAGGGCTGCTCTCCAGCCGTTCCCTGCCAAGCCTGTATTTGTGCTTGGGATTGCCCCAACCCAGATGTAAGACTGCACTTGGCCTTGTTGAACTGCATAAGGTTGGCTTGGGCCCACCTCTCCAGCCTGTCCAGGTCCCTCTGGATGGCATCCCTCCCCTCCAGTGTGTCTACCTCGCCAAACAGCTTGGTGTCATCAGCAAACTTACTGAGGGTGCACTGAACCCCACTGTCCACGTCGCTGACAAAGACGTTGAACAGTACAGGCCCCAGTACTGACCCCTGAGGAACACCACTCATCACTGCTCTCCACTTGTGCATCAAGCCGTTGACCGCAGCTCTTTGAGTGCGACCGTCCAGCCAGTTCTTAATCCACTGATAGATAAAGATAGATGTTAAAATAAAGATAGATATTAAAATTAGAGGTGATGACAGAGAGAGATTTATTTTTCTTCTCCACAAGTAAAATCAACAGCAGCTCTGCTATTTAAAATCAGCTATCCTGGTGAAACAGAAGAGGGTGCAAATGCTGTCTTTCTGGCCTCATAGTAGCATTATAGATCTACTTTGTGTTGGAGTAAATACCTGCGACGTGACACTGGAGAAGCAGCTTCCATCAAATCCAGAGCAAGTGCTATGAGGAAAACCCTAACATTACTGATACAATATTTTTTTTGTGAAGCAGATAGCACTCTTCCAAGAGCAAGATAATGACAAAAGTAGTTTCTGTGTGAACACCTTTCTTCAACCTTGTTACGTCTGTCTTAGGAGAAAATGCAGCTCACCAGAGCCAGTGTTCTTTGAAAATAATATGACAAATCCTACACAGTGCCCTTGCTTCCCTATCTGATGACTATCCAAGATGCAGAATTATTTCCTGTTGGTTGTTTTTTCAAAACTGGCACTGTAAAAGCTGTGCCCAGCACACAGCATATTTGAAGTTGAATGAGGCATTTTTAGGCATTCCGTAATAGGAAGTAAAACAGGTAAGTGCCTGGCATGGAAAAGACTCATCTTTTCCTCTGAGAAAAGTTAAAATTACTGTTTGAAAATAACCAGTGGAGAAATCTTGCTGAGCTTCATTTTCACTTTTGCTTCCAAATTCCTCCTAAAGAAAATTCTGTTGAGTAATCAGTTCAAATGTAAAACTTGTTCCTGTGATGTTGCATAACAGCACAGTTCACGGTTTTTTACCTAACTTACTTATGGGGTTTTACATAGGCTATGCATTAAAATCTCCTCTGTGACATAATGTTGATTTACTGTTGGCGTTGGGATTATTTTTTTTTGTCTGTCCTTTGATTTAACTTCAACCTTTTACTGCTTTTGTGATACGAAATATCTTCCATATATTGCCACGCTGGTGGGTACTTGTGGTAATTTCCAGTTTAAAATGTTGGAAAGTTTGGAAATGAGATATAGGCATGTTATGATGTCTCCACCTGAAAGATGACTGTTTAGACATAAGATAGCATGTACAACTTTTATTCAAATTCCCACAAGATGTTTGAATCCAAGCACCATTCCTGAGACTGGAACAGTTAATAAAGGCATTCTTAAACAAAAATTCCTCGAGCAACAGTAAGTCCAGAAGTAAAGTCTATAAAAGGCACTCAGATAAACCTTCGCAATGGTAAACCACATTTCATGTCAGCGTAATTCTCAGTATCTGAAGAGGCATAGCTTTCCATTGCTGCAGTGCCGATAAATCCCCATGAGTTGACTGTTCATCCCAAAGCTAAAGTGCTGTAACTTTCCTTTGAAGTCCCCCAAAACAGATACAAAAAGTGCAAATTATGGCATGTGAGATGAAGAATTTTCACAGACCCACACTCCCACTGTCTCTCGAAGCTGTGACAGTTGACATATATAAAGCCTCAGTTTGAGAGTTAAAATCATCTCCTTAAAGAAAGAAAATGGAATAGTGTTATTTTAAAAATCTGTGATAATTTAAGCAAATAAATAGCCTGATTTTAACAACTGAGTGGTAAAGAGTGAAAGCTCTATCTTCATCATATGCAAGCTTTTCAGGTCTGTGCCAAAGTTACAATGGCTCCTTAAAGCTGCCATTAATTACAAAGACATCCAGTTGCAATCTTTTCAAAGGGAAGAAATCTCTCTCTGTTATCTGTGGTCCAAATTCTGAATTTTCTATTATGTCAAAGCTATCGCTGACTACCAGCCATATAAATGAAATAACAAAACTGAAATCTGGTTAGGTAGCATACACAGGAATCTGTGCATCTGAATAAACATTTGCGGAACTGGGACTTCAATGATGAGGTCAAACGTCCTACATCTTCTGTGCTGATACAGCTTGAGCTGTAAGTTAAAATGATAACATGAACAATCCTTGTTCCTGTAACCAGGGCCATGTGGGTCATTTCCAAGGCTCTCTGCTGAAGTATCTGTGGCTTTTATGCTTCAGCTACCTACTCATCATGGAAAAAAGGTTCTTTCCAGTGTTTCTTAAAAATATATGATGCTGAGAAATATAAATGTTTGTCATATGACTTACTGCATGTGGCAAAAAGATTTTCGGTCATTAAAATGAAGAAGTAAAACAAAACCACAAAAAGCAGCTACATCTCCTTTAATTTCTTCATTTCAGTAAGCGCACAGAGGAGGCTAGCGCCTACAAACTGAAAAGTTCTACAACAGTAATACAAAAAGCCATGGGAAGCCACACCGTGCTCAGACAATGTGCACTGGAATTATGTCCGGACACGCACCAATGCTGTCCTCCACATTGCTGCCTTCCTTAAGCTTTTGTTCATTTGCACATGGCATAATTCCACCAAAGTATCACACCATCATGTGAAAAATAAGAAAGGCCCTTCGACTACAGCAAGTGCCGATTTTGGAAAGGTGAAAGTGTTTTTCTGAAAATGTCATTTTGACTGTAATATCTACTGGTAGCAGTGGATTGGACAGATACAGTTAAGATGCAAGGACTACCATCTGAAGTGGTATGAGAATCAGAATTCATGCCTTCTCCATCCAATCCCTAGTTTTCATTGCACCTGCAGAAGTTATTTTTTAAGCTGGTGACTTCTTTATGTGTTCGGGGTTTTTTTAGCAGTGAGAAACAGGTGGCTTCTCAAGTAAATCCTGTCCTTGGAAAAGCCCAAAGCTCCCTATGTGTCCAGAAACTATGTATTGTTTCTTCAGGACGCTCGGTCGGCTGCATCACAGTTTTGCTCTGATTTTGCTCCTTGAGGGAGAATAATTTGTATTCCTGGGGCACACTAGGCAGTCTCAGGCCTGGCCTCAATAGGCTGCATTAGGGTCTGCTTGGGCCGCAAGGAATTACAGCTGAACCCAATACCACCATACCTCACACTGGTCACAGCTTCTTTCCTGACAATACATTAACTTATCAGACTTCTACTTATAGGTAACAAAACTGATTTATATAAGTAGGTATTTTAAGAGCTTTCTTATCATATTGCTTTATAGTTTTCTATGGCGGTTTCATTTTTTCAGTTCAATTTTAGTACAGGACAGTTATATGCATCCTGATACTTTTTTAGGCATTACCTTCCCTCTGCAATGTAAAAATTCCCAAATATCTAGGAAAGTTGCATACTCATAAGATAAGAAGTGGCTCAGTGGATGATCTAATATTCCAGATAAATGAGGCATCATTATTTGTTGTTAAAACCTGTGGCCTAAGCCAAAAGTATAACAGACTATTACCACAAAAATCTTGGTGCCTTCCAAGACAACCAGCTTTCTGTGTGTATCCTACTCAGCTGAGGCTACTAGAACTGCAATTAGTATAGACATGTATACTGAGCTATGTATGGAAGTTATCTGTACCTTAGTGAAAGGGAACAAAAATTTATAAATTTTTACATTGCCTGTGAGAAAGTCATAAGCTTAGATACTGCATTTTTAGAAAACTGAAGAAAAATTGTATTTAATTTCAAAACTAGCCTCTATTTTGATGTAACATTATTTAAGATTTATAAAGATTTTAGCTGTAAGAAATAAAAAGCTGCAAGCATAAATATAGAAAACCCTATGACTTACTGTTCTCATCTTTCATGTTAGGGTCCAGTTTTCTTTTCCTGTCTGTTAAAGTAAATACATACAAATTTAGCTTAAACTTTTCTAGATTTGAAAGAAACAATACAGATTAAACTGAGCTTTAAGCACATCTAAGTTTATTATAACTCATACCAAATACATAAACTTCTCTACACTTCTTCTCTTTCACAAAATTTGAACCAAATTCTGAAGTCCTTAATAGCAAGACTTCCATTTCATGACAATAAATACATTTGCCTGAGTTTACTGGAGTCTATTCATATGCAAGAAAAGACTAGCATAATAGTCTGTTTGCCTTACTACTTTTCCACTATTGCACTTGCAAACAAGGAAAGAAACACTATTCGTAATAGTTTCCTAAAGAGTACTGTTTTAGTTATACAGCCTTAATGTCAAAAATAAAAGTCCTGTGTCGTATGCTGTAGCTACAATGTCTCTGTAGCCAGGAAGAAAAACACCATTCAGACTGTGTTTTTACAGCCTTCCTTACCCAATCCAAAGCTTGTTTGTGTTCTTTACAGAATAGTAGCTGGTGAGATTAAAGGATATACCTTCCTGTATACCTTGTCTCATGTAAGTAACAAGGGGAGGAAAATAGAACCCAATACAAATGAGCCAAGTTCTCATGTTAGAACAGGGCACATCTAGAAATAAAATGTAACAAAATTCACACAAGCGTGCCTAGAGTTACTAAAATTTCCAGAAGGTCATTCACAGGAAAAATAATAAATGGAAAGATCCACCATCTGCAGTAACATGTACCTTTTCTGGGTTGCCCACTCTTGAGTGATTTCCTCTTTTGAAAGATTATTAATGCGGAGGAAAGGACAGCTACCATCACACACATGGGGATGATAAATAAGATCAGGGATTTTTGTCCGCTGTGCTGGTTACTCATTAAACCTGTCAAAAACATGAAAAGAATGTAAATTTATAACCTACAAAACAGGCTTCGTTTAAGAAATTATCAGTTCTGATTCTCCAAATTCTTGCTCTGACTGAATAAAAGATTCTTAAAATTTATCAATGTAGTGTTTTGCACTCATTTTATGAATACTTTGTTCTGCAATATAACCATAAGAAGCTTTACAAAAAAAAAAAAAAAGAGTCAAATCTCTCATTTGTATAGCATTTGAGTGAGCACTACTGCAATTTATCTGTATCCCATTTAAAGAATAATTAAGTAGGAGTCTAGATCGGGGAAGACACCCATGCAGATTAAAGAATTTCCTCTGTTGTGGTAGTCAAATAATGGGAGCTACCTAAAACTAAAATAAACAGAGAAACGACAGACTGGCTTGTTGGAGTGTGAGCTAGCTGAGCCTTCAAAGGCATAAGTAGCACTGACTGTTTCTTTTCCAGAGCGCCAATATTGCACTGTTTTCTTGAATGGAATTCCAGTGTTGGATCGTAGGACACAATGTATGTTCAAACACTCAGTGTCTTGTACAAGTTCAAGGTAATACGAACCTAAAGTGGAAATGTGAGCTGAAGTTTTTCCATTCAGTTCTTTATTCCAAAACACACAGCTGTAGTTCTCACTCATGTTTGGTTTGAACGTCAGGATGCTGGTCACATTGTAGAGGCCGTCTGCGGTCAGTGTATAGGTGGTATTTGCAGATCCACTGAGACTGAAGTTCTCATTTTGCCAGAAAACCTCTGCCAGAGGAAAGCCTTCTGACTGGCACATAAAAACAACTTTGTCTTCACCTGGTTTTCTCATTACTTGAGTGTTTATTCTCTTGTAAGGTGCTGCATAAGTAGAGTGAAATTACATTATGCAACAATAGTCATTTTCCCACTTCACTTTCTCCCCCTTCCCTTTAATGCCATATTTTTTCTATGGCTGTATCTGAGGTACACTTATGTGAAATGATGAAGGATGTTTTGTAGAACAATGTTCATTATTCAATCCTTCTCATGCCTACAGTGACAGAACTTACTCCCCTACTTTATACAAGGCAGCAGCTGACACCGAATTTATAATGTATCAGTACAGAGGAAACAAGTGAAGTCTCATGGGACTCTATTTTCACTTTTTTAATATGCCACTTCAAGAAAACGGCTGTTTTTAATGTTTGTTTTGCCATAGCTTATAGACGAGTGTGGTATTTTCATCATATTATAACAAAATGAACTTAGCATTTCTGTGAGGAAAGTTCAGAGGAACCAATGTGGGTCTTTAAAATGGCTGTATGCATTTTTGCGTTTGACAAAGCTCGTTATTTAAATGCCTGGCTGGGAACTGAATGCTGCCTTGTATCACATGGACATACTGCAGTTAGTGGGAAAAAACAGAGGCTGTTCTATCGTGCTATCCAGTAATGTGCCTCTTTATTACTAATGTCCATTTGGCTTTGACAAACACAGAAAATCACATGTCCTTGATCTGGGAAGTGCAATCACTTGGGGAATTCCCAGCCACTTGGGTTGTTGCAGCAGGGCTCCTAAGTAAATTAAACCACCTCTGAGAAACTTTTGGTAATGGCCAGAATTGGCCCAAAAGGGCAGGGAGTCAAATTAGAGGCGGGAGGTGAGGGCACTAGAGAAGAGGGTGTGGGAAGAAGCAGGAGGGATGAAGGACGGAGGGGGGTCAGTCACTCCCTCTCTCTGGCATGGGCTGCTCCGAGAGACACTCAGCTGGACAGTGAACTGAAGACTAGCCAGCACTAAGAGAACTGCTTTGGTTCACCTGGGGGTGAGCACAGGGTCTTGGTGAGAGAATTAGCAACAAATTCCTCAAAAATAATCAATTTCTACAAGCCTGTAGGAATTTAGTAAAGGCCTCTCAATTAATATACACTTCCATGCAATTCAGCCACTAACCTTTTACTTCCAAAGTAATGTACTTGTAGTCCACACCCTGGTAGTCAATAAGACAAAGGTATGATCCTGCATCTGTGATCTTCACACTGGTGATCTGGAGGATAGCTCGTCCCAATTTCAGTTCACTGTGCAGAAGTGCTGCTCTTCCTGTGTAATCGTGATGTTGGGATGGAGAGAACGCCTTCCCATTGCGGAGTGTGTACACCTCTTTTGATTTCAACTGGCCCTGCCTTTTTTGCTCCCAAACAACAGTTAGGAGTCCTAGGTTTAATGAGCCATTCACAGGGAATCTGCATTCCATGGTCACATTGCTCCCATACTCCACAACATATAGCTGTTGAGGAACTTCAACTGTAAACAAAGCTACAGCAGGAAAAGAAAACAGTTTCATTTGTTGTATTAAAATACATTCTGGTTTTCTTTAAACTTGGGCAAAAAGGTGTCATGTAGTCAGGCGACTAAAAGTTTTAAGCATTTGCTGTACCTAGTCACACTAAAATTTTTGCCATGCCAGTTGTATTTATTGTAAATCATCTATATACTGTATTGATTACAGAGTCTGAAAGACAAGGACAAAATAAGCAATTTTCACATTTTTAGAAGTAGCTTAAGGCTGAGTCAGTGATTACACAGGGAGCACTTCTATGAAACTATGATCGTATCTTGTATGTCCTAGGATTCTAGTAAAAGCAACAGTTAATTTTGAAAATAGTAAATCTGATTTCATTATACTTTACAAAGAGAAAATCCAGTGTAACTCCTGTGAAACAAATAGAGTTGCACTGGATAAACATACGTAACTTGGAAGAATTGCTGTGTACCAATTACAGTCTTCCACAAGCCTGGGACCATGTGAGTATCGTTTGATGCCATGCGTCTTCTCAGATAAATGCAACAGTGTTACAGAAAGTATACCAAAATAATCTTAGCCATTCACCAAATCTGAAATTCATATTTTTATGAATATTTTGCCATTTTAAAGTGTCTTGATAAAGGAGAGTTATTTATGATACATCATTCAGTGTACCTTGTTACTACTTTCTATATTGGATGGACCACATATTGGCAGATTTAATTCAGAAGCACTTGGAAATATTGATAGTGACATTCAAAAGAATTTATGCATTCCTTTTACTTTGTGTATTTGTGAAATACTTACAGGGAAAGCTTCAATTCCTTTTAGCAATGTTTGTTTATTCACTCTAATACAACTGTAGTGAGGGCAAAATAATATGAAAAAGTGCCAAGCCCTTTCTGGGTTTTAGCCAAGCTGCTCCTGCTACAGGCATGGACAGGGGAATACACGTGGTTTTACCTCACTCTGACTCACACTGAGGTTGTTTAATTTACAGCTGGCTTAGGTTGCTTTGGTCATCCTTCCTCTCACAGCTATGCCTGCCAATGCTGGACCCCTCAGCTGCCGATACACCATGCTTTCAAGAAGCCCAGTTGTGGAAAGTGACGGACATCTGTCGTGTGCTCAATTAGTACACAGTGCCTTCTGTAAGACATTGCAAAGCAGAGGCTCCAGACATCACTGGCTACTCATCCAAGTATCACTGGAGGTGCTGAAGCCCATGTACTGAGGGTGTCATGGTATTTGCTGCATTGGTTCTGCTGGTGGAATTGAAAGGCAGTTTCTCTCACCTGAAACCACATATAGCTGCGTTTCCAGCAGCAGCATTGTGAGGATCTGGAACATTTTCTCAGGTGGATCTGAAACAAAAGGAGGATTGCATTGGAACTTGCAACAACTATCTTTTTCTGCTGAAATGGATTAGAACTGTACTAGCCTTCAAAGCCCATCGCAGCTAAAAATCTGCAAGAATAAAAACAAACACTAGACCACCACTAGAAACAAGGAAAATCCTGATTAAAGCATTCCATACACACAAATGGAATGTCAACCACTGACCTGTGGTGATGAAGGGAAAGAAGACATTTCCACAACTTCACCTGTGAGGCTTTCAGGATCTGTAGCTTGCAGGCAGTCTTAAATAGTCTGACAGGGCAGTGCTTTTACAACAGCTGCTCATTGAAACTCTGAGAGCTTCATAAACATGCACAAGCAGACTTTTTAACTGCCTTCACTATCTAGTTTACAAGATCACTAACCCTGATTTTGTTACAGCTCTGCTTTGCATACTTTTTTTGAGGATACTTACTGTCTGAGTTCTTTAACCTCAAGACCAGCAGATACCTGGAACTTCATGTGAGGTACTGGAAGTCTTGGGGTGGGCAAATTACAGTCTGCTTCATAAAAGATCGGATTTTAAGACTTAGTGCTGCTAATTCTTTCACCTTGCATGTGGCCGTGCCCGACATGTACAAAGTACCTTGTATTACTGACAGTAAACCAACAGCCTTGAAATAATGCAAAAGGAGAAAGTCCAGTTTTAGAGTATCTTCCTGTTCCAGTAACAAGCGACTGTTGGTCGTACCTTTGTATACACATCAACATACCTAAAAAGCAAAAAAAAACCAAAAACCAGGGACGACATTTATAACAAAATTCATGAGATAATAGATAAGACGAAAGAATTACTTTGAATAAAGCATGCTAACACATAGTATAATCTGAAAAAAAATAGTGAAGGAGATCCAGAAATAGGCATAAGGAAGTAAAGAAGGGAAGGAGCAATTTTAGACTTCCCCAGAGCTAGGCTTGCTGGAGACGGTTTTTAATTTTACTTCCCCATTCATTTGTGGCTCAGCTGGAAACATTCTGGCTGTGATTTTCTCAGGTGCTGCATTTTTCTGATTGCTTCCACCTTTGAGTTCTCACTACCTCAGAAAGTCAGGCCCAAGCTTTGTCAAAGTTAGCAGCCAAAATTAGAGGACTTTTCCTGGAAATTTAGACCTTCATCTTTTTATGTCATAGCTAAAGGTGACCTTTATATTACCATAAAGTTGGATATGCAAACTACAGTAAGCAGACTTATTACATGTAAATGAAAGCTAATTGCTTTTATCAGAGGAGTGACTGAGATGCCACTGCTTAATGTGTGATAAATTTTAATTATTTTAGCTGTATGAGAAAGAAGCTAGTAAACAATATCAACATCAATATTTCCATTTCTTGGATGCAGAAACAAAGATCCTGTGCTGCCCTGACAGCTGGGTTAAGTTTCACCCATTATGTAGCCACCACAGTGTTTCATAGTTAATACTATAAAGAAATTTACTGTCCTCAGTCTCCTACTATGCTCACTTTTCCACACAGCCTACCCAGAAACAGGTGGACATACAGCGAGGAACTGAATGAAGAACAGAACAGTATTTCACATCAATGTTTAGATCTCTGGATTAGCCTCATGTGGGACATTAGAGGAGATCTGCTTTCTTTTTATAGCTTGGAGTACATTGAGAATGCAGAGCATGTGTCTTGCGTAATGTAGGGGATGGGACTTTTTAAAATACACATATTACTGATAGTAAAAGGATGGAACAAAAATAAGGGGATACATAATCAAAGCCCCTGCAGAAAGCAATCATAATTATTAAATATCAAAGAAGAGTAAATCTTGCGTGACCAGATGGATTAGTGTGAGAAGAACATGACACACATCATAAATATGTAGAAGAACCAAACGGTGAAACATTTTCACTTGTGATACTGAAAGCAGAGTCACAGAATGCTTGTGGGATACAGATTCGAGAATCTGTATTAGAATGGTTGAGGATCTACCAGCAAGGACCTGTATTAGAAGTATCAAGGAACTATCAGCAAGGATCTGTATTAGAAGCCATCCCTGTTTGTTTCCATGATCTTACTAGTGGACATCAATCTGTCGCACAACCTCAGTGCAATCTACCCATGCAACTCAATCATGTGGCTCTGCCAGGCATCCTGACACATTTCCATGAAGAAAGCCTGCATGAACATCTGGAAAGTGATCTCTTGCAGTACCAACCATTCATGCTGTTTCAGAATAGCTCTCATTTTCTCCCTATCTGCTGTAAAACATATGCCATGCCCTGCTATGCAGCAGTCCATGTACACAACAATCCTAACAACTTTGTGCACAGCACTGTCTCTTTTTTCCTTTAAGCAAAAGGCCATTTCTAAAGCATATTCATCATCTGTCTGTTACAACTTCATAGGGATATAACAATGGAACACTGCACCATAGAAATCAGCACTTAGTGGTCCTGGCAGCAAAGTCAGGAATTGAAATCCACATCTGAGAACATGAGGAAGTTGCATGACACTTCAACAGCAATTTGGATCCTGTCAGTAAATGAATTTCCCAGACCAACCTGCAGAAGAAAAAGCAAGTTTTCACACAGTGCTGTGTGATTGTGAAAATGAAGCTGAAAAAACTTTTATGCGTTGAGGTGATGAAAACCATAGCATCAGACGTGTAAAAACCATCATGGCTTTTTATGAGTTGTAATAGTTGCAATGAGGATGTAGGGCCCAAGACTAAATATTTGAATGGGAACAATGAAAACAAAGGCATGACAATATGAATGGAAAAAGGGAGGAATATAATCTTCACTTTTTACACAGCTTTTTTATTTTACTGAAAGTACTCAGTTGAAACCCATATTTGACTCTCTTTGGCCCAAAAGGAACATATTCTGGTAAGTTTTCTTACTGAATGCTGAGTGAACTCCAGAGGGCAATGATAATAAGTTGCTAAAGTTCCACCAAAGGTAAAAACTACACTGTGTATAGTTTTCCTCCCTTTGATTCAGTTGATCATGTCTATGACTGTAGTCCTGGCTCCAGCTCACGTATCCACAGGGATTATAACACACATCTCCAAAAAATGGTAATTTTTGGCCAATGGAATGCAGCAGTTCACATAAAATCTCAGGCAATTCACCAAAATTCTCCTGGTGAGGAGTGAGGAAGATGTTTCTGATTCACTTAGAAAATTTGGACTTGGCATTCCCATTTCAAACTGCACAAGCTGTATGCTCCAGGCCACAATATTGTTTTCAACATATTATTAAATTTTCAACATAAAGTATAGACTTACTTTAGTTCTACAGACAGAAGTGAAGAGGTGCTTGTCCTAAGAGAGCTGTATGTTCTAAAGATGCTCTCAGGAGGCAACAGTGGTGGCAAAAGGGGAACATCAAACTCTGCTATATGCTTAAATCCTGGAGCTTTTGAGCAAAAGCTGGGATACTTCTTTTAAGTAGCTGTGCTTTGTCTAGATCTCCTTGGCATGTGTTTATTGTTATGCCTACTGGATCTTATTTTCTGGGAACACTCAGGTTGTGAACCACAGTGACTTGATGAGGGAGGTTGGCACCAGGCTGTTCAGAAGTGTTAGGACTGACTTGACCTCACTTAGTGACAACTCCCACAATGTCGACAATACTGAAGAGTTTGCAAGAAGCTTTGTAAGCAAAGGAAGATGGAAATCACAGAATATTTTGCAATCTACTCCTTAGTAATAAAGATTGAAACCCACATCTGAATAATGTGAACTGGAATTCAATTATATTCCTTTCATCCATGTATCTGAAAGATCATAGTGCTTTTCTTGCATAAAAGGGGCATCTTAGTATAAGACCTTAGTACAAGACCCTCTGGCATCACCTTTGGTTGGACAATCACAGCCTTGCTTGTGATTGCCCCTGGTCATTGCAGGGTGGTTGGACTAGATGACCTTTAAAGGTCCCTTCCAACCCAAACCATTCTATGTTTCTATGATTCTGTGATTGCTGCCAGCACAAGAATAACAAAGGATCCTGTGCAGGATGAATCTTCTTTATGCTGTCCACTAAACAAACGTAACCAGAGGCACAGTCACTGATTTGGGGGCCTTATAGTCTAACAAATCATGCATAACCCTTTCCTGGAAACATCATTTCAGCTATTAAAATTTTTGTATTCCAGCAAACGGACAATTAAGAACAGTAAACACATTTAGCATTTACATAATGACACTTAGCAGCAGTAAGCAAGGGGAGTGTCTTAGACCAAGAGCATATCTTCCACTGGAATAATCAGAACTGCTGGAAAATCTAAACAAGGTTCCAAGCACACCGTCTCTTCTCCAGGTTTAAAGCAGAATTCAAACATAGATAGAAGTTCACAATGATTGCTCAGACTTCAGTCTGAAAGATTAAAGGATTAAAAGACTAAGGAAAGGGTACTTGCCCTTTTTAAAGTTAAGTAGGTGTGATGGTAGACAGGCCCTTGTTTGAATTGTATTTCCCTGCAGACCAAGTTAGCACACTGACAGCACTTATGATGTGATCATGCTCAGTTTTAGCAGGTATAACACAGGTGTTCTTACAAAGTTCATGGAAGAAAGCAGAGACATTGCATTCCACAGCTCAGAGCCGGCAGGAGGACGGTAACGTCACCAGGTGGGCCAGGTGGCCTGTGTCCACCTCCACACAAACTGTCAAATGCACTTTAGCAAATAAAGTATTGCAGGTGATCTGAAAGACTGGTGAGGAATACTGAGCTGATGAACTTTGTTATGGATTTGAAACAGCAATCTCACTGTTGATTTGTTCATTCCTACATTCAACACTTTTGCTCTGCTGTTGACGTACTCTGTATCATCTCAGAAATCAGCTTAGATCATTCTTGTCTTATTCCCTCTCCTTCTACAGCCTTTGTATTTCTGTACTGCAGAGGTAGTGTCTGCGCAAAGCACAACACAATGCCCAGAAAGACAAACTCATCTGAATACCAGAAGCAATCAAGCTATGTTAACATGGCGTTCTACTTGGCTCCTTTTTGCTTAAAGAAAGCAGCAGAGCAATACCAGGCTAATGTGACTGTACTGCTTCTCATGCCTGAACTAGTTTGTTTTGATGTAATTCAGACCTTTCTGCGTGAAATTGAGTTCTGTGCTCACTTTCTTGGAAAACAGACTGTCTTCTCATACTCATATGTACACTGCAAAAAATTGAGGAGTCCCAGTCACTGTTTGCTTTCTTAGTCTTTCTCTGTTACTGAAACTTTGTTGTCTTCTGTGCATCTTGTGGTTTCAAAAGCTTCCTTCCAACACTCTCACGTGTGCGAAAAGACACAATCTTCAACCTCCTCATGAAATGACTAAACTGATTTTCCTTTCAGTGAAAGATCCAGTTACCAAAAAAAAAAAAAAAGTTAAAAAAAAAAAAGGGGTAAAAAATCCTAGGTCACAAAATAAACAACCAAAAAAGCAGCATTAGATCCTCATACGAACTACATCTGTTCTATACCTCACCATCAGAAAGAACGTATTTTGCTTCCATTTCAGGCATGTCATAAAAAAGCTAGCCATGCATATTAACATTTGTTCAAAGTCTGTTTGTCAGGCCTGTCTCAGTGTGTCTTGTGGATGTAATCTTCTGCCCTCGTTCTCTCCAGCCCACCTCACCCACACACCCTCTCACCTGCTGTTCCTTCTCTGCTGTTGCACCCCCATTGCAGTCTCTTTTTGTCCACCTCACTGTGCAGTCAACCTGCTGTTGGGTCCATTGTGTTATATCTGATGTTCACATCACCTGTGACAGCCTATTTGCATCATTTCACTCTGCTCTCTGTCTCACTTTGGCTTTCAGGTGAAGAGATATCATTTCTCACTTCCTTATTTGCTCACCCTTGCTGGGAATTTTCACTTTCCCCGCATTGCTTAACTGTCACCTGTTGTATGTTTTTCACTGTCACTTTTTTTGTTCAACATCAAATACAATAATTCTAATACAACCTCGAATAAATATTTTTTTTCCATAAATCTTAGGATAAGATTGCGTTGAAATTTTGTTACAGAAGATGTCATTAATTACATTTAAAATGCAGCTGTGTATTCTAAAGAATACATGCTTTTTCAGCTTTAGCAGCAGCATTGAGCAGTGCAGGCTAACACTTCGGCAGGATACACTGCAAATTTTCCTATATCTCTGGCTTCTACAGAAAGAAACACTTTTCAGAGAAGCACAATAAATTCTTTCTAGCCTGTGCTCCTCCTGGGAATGAGGAAGGTGAAAGTCCCTGGCTTTGCTGTACAATCAAAACAACCTGTCATCTGCAGGTAGGGGCTTAACAACAACCAAAAGAAAGTAAGCAGGAACATATAGATACAAATATATGCAGATCTTTTTTTTCCCTTACAACTCTTCCCCAAAATTGAGAATGAAAGATTTACAAACAGCACCAGCCCAATGCATAAGCTGAAGACGCTCGCTAGCACCCGTCTTCTGCCTTCACCTATGACAGAAGACTGAGTTGCGAGACAGATTCAGCTTCTAAAACTCTTTATTTCCCAGGGTTTGAATTTATATGGACCTGTGTTTTAGGATCTGGGACTTATCCATTCTCTAGTTCAAAGTCAGAGTCCACGCCCTACAAATAATTTGAAAATAAGCTTAAGCAATTCTTAAGAATGTAGGAAAAAAAAATCTGCAATCCATCAGTCAGAAATACAGTAAATACCATTTTGCATTTTAGGAGAGTTATACTCACATCAGATCTCTATGCAGTCATTGGAAGAATCAGGTTCATATAACAGCCAAGATTTTCAAAGTCCTACGAAGCAGCTCTATCCTACTTGCATGATAGCAGCAACTATCCAACTCTCATGATCAGTTTAAAACATGAACCAATAGCACAGCTTATAGGCTGATCTTATTCAGGCTTTATGTCACAAAACAAGTGACTGTGTTAAAAGGAAACCACCAAGCTTCTTAGGAATTTGTGAGCGGTTCCAGTTTCATTTTAGTGTTTCATACTGAATGTACTCTGAGTTCAGCATACCATACTGCCGAGAACATGAATCCAAACAAGTTTATTCAAAGCGTTCTGTAAAAATTATGTGCTCAAATTCTGCTTTTAATTACACCCATAATTTTTCACTGAATTTATACCCATTTAGAGCAGTATACAACCTTGGCATCTGAACTCGCACTTCCTAGGACTGTTCTGCATTCATGAAACTATAAAGTTATTTTCCTAATTTTCATCATATTAATTTTACAAAAATTCCTCGAGAGGTTACCTAACATTTGCAGAACACATTTCCTGACCATTTTCATCTATATCCATATTATTAAAAAAAAAGAAAATCACAATGAGGGTAGGCAAACACTATTCTCCCATGAGGTTATGAATCTCCATCCTTGCAAATGTACCAAACTTGACAGGACAGAACCTGGGCTATTGGATTTAAGTTAACCCTGCTTTGAGTGGAAGGTTGGACATGGTTACTGCCAGAGCTCTTTCGCAACATAAAGTATTTTATTCTCTTGAACAACCTTATCAATTAATGTCTCTGTGCATTTTACTGTTACTAGGTACTATTTACATCCATGCTGCAGTTCATCACTCTGTCTTTTCATTTATGACCACATCATGAGTGAGAGACGTGAAAGAGCATACAGTGGTCTCCTCCCATGTTTCTAGGATACATTAGTGCTACAGGTGGGACACACGTACTCTTTTGTCTCCAGTTAGTTCCTTATCATGGAAGAATTGTGCTCTAGCTCCACACAATAATGGCTGTGGCTTTGGTCCTGTGCATCCTGGCTGGTTTGGAAGGATGTGTGATGATTGCCTCCCTCCACAGTTCCAACCTGACTCAGACCATGAAGTCATGTCTCCTGCTGCCTGGTGCAAAGCAATCCATCTCAACAAAACCATGGTTATACTACTGTTTTCTTTTTCTCAGTAAGCTTATCCCATGTAGCCCTATCACATGAAGTAATTCCTGGGTAGTCTGACCTTTTTCCAGAAAAACTCCCATGACCTTTTTGGCAGCTGTCAGAAGTTAATGGTTTGGATGATTTGACACTTGAAGAAGAGAGAAAAGTCCATAGGGCCAGAGTTGATCTTGACCTATGATTTACAATGAAAATAAGCTTGCCTGATGTCCTAACACTTTCAGTAAAGGCGAAGGGGAAAAGATGGCAGTAAAACGAGATCCGTGCTCTTTTTGTAAGTATGTAAGAGTGGGGGAATTGAATCTTCCTAAGGCACTTCTTCCTGGCTGATGCTTATGCCTACTGTTTCTCTTAACTCCATATTCACCCTCCACCTGCCACCAACTCTCAAAGGCCTTGTTTGCTTTGTGGCCTTCCACCCTAAGACAAATAGCCTCTTTAGGGAGAAGTACTTATGCAAACACACTTTGCCATTAATAACATTTTTTAAAAGATTTATTAGTGGTAAAATAAAGACAGAAAAATATGAATATTTTAATTTATTTATATATTTAATAACAAACGTTACAAAAGCGATAAAAGCGGGCGCGGGGGGGTCCGCGCCAGGAAGGGGAGGGGGCAGGGGGTCTTCCTCTGCTACTTGAGGTACATGAATCGGATATCCATGATGAGGAGGAAGCTCTTGGGCAGGGGCCTGTAAGTTGTGCAGACCCTGTAGGCATTTTGAGGTGGGAAAGGCAGGAGATAACCCTCTGCCAGAGAGTGTAAAAGATGGATGTCCCAGCTGGAGTCATGGTGATTCCTAGCAAATGCCTTTGCAGAATACCAGCATCCTACCAAGGGAGACTCTCTACCTCCATAAAGTCCTCAGCAAAGCCTTGTTTTGTTGATTGCTACGTTCTTTCTGTTCTGATTAGCCCTCTGCTTGCCTACCCCATCCATAACGTCCTCACTTGTTTGTTGAGGAATCTTTACCTCCCCTGCGTCTACGTGTCTAGTTTCCCTGCAGGTATTGAAACTTCTTCTGGAAGGAAAACACAATGTTTCTTGTTCTCTTCCCACCTGACAGAAAAGGTACCCCAAAGTTACTTCACAGTCACCATCACCATCTTCTACTCATTCTGAGTCAGCTCTGGCTACAATAGGTTTTCTTCATGTGTTCCTGTTTTGAGACAGGGAGACAGAAAGTTTAGTGCAATTGCCCAAGTCAGTGACCTGCCCTGGGCATCTTGCAAACCCAGCAGTACCTGTCAGGGACTTGGCTGGGACAATCACCTAGACTGCAGGACCAGCGAAATATGGAGAGGGAGACAGGGAATCAGGGAGAAGATGCTGCAAATGCAGAAGTTCCACTGTTGGCATCTGCAAAAGCAGAAGTTCCACTGTTAACATCTACAAAAGCAGAAGTTCCACTTTTAACATCTCTGCCTTTTTGCTGGTTAGCCCACACTTGGGTGATGCACCATTGGTACATGCCAGTCAAGGACATTAAAGTTGCTTTTTTGGCCAAAATGGAAAAGGGACACACATCCTGCATACTTCTCCAGAAAAGCCCTGCAGGTAAATAGCAATGATTCTATTTCACTTCTTATTAGCTACTCTTTAATGTAATTGTTATTAGTAATAGCATTCATATTCTACAAACTTAAATGCCACATCACAAAACATTTTTAAAATTAATGAGTCCTGAACTCAAATATCAATAAGCCAATTTAGACTGGGCACATGAACCAGGCTTTTCTGAGCACTTTTGGGCATCTAACAATGCTTGGCCATCAGGAAGCAAAATGGAGTTTACTGAAGCTGATTCTGCTCTAGCTTCCTGCTGGATTTCATTTTCCAGATACCAAAAACCACCGAAGCAGCATGCAAAAATCATTAACTGAAGAAAAAAAGATTATTACAAATTATTACAAATTATTACAAATAATGGTGTTTAACTACATTTTTTATGTTAGGATAAGAAGGATTTCGTCTCACATAGTTCTCATGACCTAAATGTGTTGTATTTTCAGTTAGGTGTGTATTCTTCCTCTGTTACAAGTGGAAAGTAATTGTGCCAAAGCAACTCATGGCATTGGAGTATGAGCACTTGGCCTGTCTCCTTGTGTTCATAAAAGTGAAGCAGAGAGACTTAGCTAATCCTAAAAGCCTAATTTGTAAAATTACTATAATTAGAGTAGAGAAGTTCTGGTTTGGATGTCATAGAAATATGAAGTAGAGCTTATTTAGTGAGGACAGATGTTTTCACATCATCTGTTATCCACCACATATTGTGCTTTTCTAATGAAGTAGCAAAATTTCAAGCTTCCTATCAACCACTCGGGAACTCAAGCACTGTCATGGTAGGGTTCAGCTACAGAATTTAAAAATATATTTATATCCCCCCATTTCATTGTCTTACTCATCTGATATACGGCACTGTCAACAGTAACTTACCTTTTCTCCTGCTGGGAAAAGATAAATGTTTTACAGTTCCTGCTGTCCAGTGGAGCTTGCTAAAGACATCGACTTCAATTCCATGATACTAAGCATGCACTAATAGCACTGCTATGCAAAGGTGGAGAAGAACTAAAAGGAGCAGACTTGTTACTTTTACTTTAATATGTAAACAGCTGTTGCAGTCTCAAAGAGGAACTAGAAAATGAAGAGGTTGTCTGGAAGGATAATGATCTATGTGGTGATATGAAACTACATTTATGTGTTGAGGAGGGTCAGTGCTTTTTCTACAAATGGCCCTAATATTTCCAAAGCCATTCTTGCACTCCAGGAATAATTAAAAATTGGCCATCACCTTCAGTAACACCCAGACTGTGGCTTCAAAAGCGCGCTGGGAAGCAGAAGGGGATGTTCAAGTTCACATAGCACCCTTGAAGAATCAAATTACAATAATCAGCACCAGAATATGCAAGCTCTGCACTGAACGAGGGAAATCACTTTAACTATTCTACTTAACTGAGGTCTACCAACTCCATTATGGTTATGAGATGCATTTCTCTATCCTACTATATAGGGTAGCTTGCTGAGATGTATTAAACACACCTTTACGTTAGTTAGATCAAATACTGCCAGCAGTGAAGCCCTGAGCTGAGGGCTGCATTCACATCCTTAGGACTGCACAACAAACTCATTTATTTTAAACTGAAAAATAAAACCTGGGTCCAGTGATATTCCAGATCTCCACTGTCTCTTCTTTGTGGGAGACATTAGAGGGATGGCATGGGTGTAGACGTTATTCTACATCCAAATCTTAGATACTTGAATTTCCCAGAAAAAAAACACACGTAGTGCCAACACTACTTATTGACAAGTCAAAGAGACCAGGAAAAAAAAAAAAAACACAAGAAAAACAAAACATATTTTATTAAAAAAAAATATAATTGTGAATAGCATTGTAATAAATATTTTTCATCTGTGTATGACGAAAAAAAAAAAAAGCTATGCACCAAGCAAAATGTAACAAAGCAATAGTTTAAGAAATGGGATCCAGGAGCATTTTCCCTCAGTATTTCTTAAGGAATCAGATGAGCATGTATTTCATGTCCTAGATGTGAGAAGGTTCTCTTTCCTCTGTTCCCAAGATGAACAAAAAGGCAGTCCAAATCAAGAAGTGTTCTTCCTGAATATCCAAAGAGTTGCATTATCCCCAAATGGTAAAGCAGAAGAGTAATGAGCAGTAATCAAGTAGTGCCAGCTATATCACAAAGAAATTAAGTCCCCAAAACACTTTTCAGAGAAAGAGTTCAAGAAGCTCAGTATTATCTAATAATTTCCAAACCACAATTGCCAAGAGGGTTACAGCATCTATTTCAGGGTTAGCTAGGAGTATCTGGTATTTTAAGATCTACAGAAAGGACAGAAAATGCCCTGTCTGTATGGCATCTTGTCTTGTTGTACCCTTATCTTTTATGAGTGAAGCATTGAAAAAACTCTTCAAAAGCTGGAATACAAAATCTCTGCAGGGAACCAAAAGCTCAGGTGGTAAAAAAAAAAAAAAAAACAAAAAACAAAACCAAACCCAGAAGATGGCCTATTCAAGAACTAGCTATGAAATTCGTGATGGTCATAGACCAAAAGTGCTTTTACCTTGAAGATGAAATTAATGAAATGTGTCTTTGAAAGTGCATTAACTTGAGAAAGCAGAAACCTGGATATTGAAATAAATAATTCCATACATAGTCACAGGTACAGAAGCCTGAATCCAAGGGCTTTTTATACTATAATAATTCTATTAACTTCATTGCATTTTTTCCTGAGTTACAATGATATTGAAGAAGATTGCCAACACAGAATAAAAACAAGAACGTTATTATCCCCTTTAATTGATAGAACACAGAACATCTGAGCTGTCAAACCTTCACCTAGGTCTTCTCAATTTGCATATCTGTAAAATAAAGAAATACATGAAAAAATTATCAAATTATAAAATGATGACGTCACAGAACATTTCATGTCTTTGGGACTCTTTCCTATGGTTTGGAGGTACCCAGAAAATGTCCTTCATTGTCAAAATTAAAGATCTAAAATGAAATTAATTGCAAGGTCAAATAGAAAAAGAAGATGGTCATGGGAGGAAATAAAGTGGTAGTTCAAGCACACTGGTGGGAAGTGCTCTTTAGCAAATAGGGTGAAATTGCTGTGGCTTAGGTTCCCCATTCTTTTAAAATCTTTTAAAGTCTTTCAGTCATATTCAGTGCTCTATCTGTTGGTATCCCTAGCAGCATATCCCCGGGCCCTAACCCTTTGACTTGCAGGAACAGCAGGCTTACTGTTGTTTATATTTACACCAGTAAAATGTAGCAGGGATGGGATTCAGGGTGTAATTAATATAAGTGCTTTAGAAGTCAGCAAGAATGTGAAAGAAAAACTTCACCCTTCTGTTCCATACCACAGTATGTTTCAGAGATTTCAGAGATTTGGTCATTTATTTTCTTGCTTTGCTGAGACAGAATCTTACAGCTTGAGACTTGCTTGATTGGCTCTGATGGGTTAAGATCTCCCCACCTATTGCCATCACCATTCAGTTGTGCTGGCACAACTGTTCCTGTAGCAAAAGTGTGAGCTAGAGAAAAGGCTAATTTGGGTTGTTATGTATCTCCACATCCCATTTTCCTTTGCATGGCTCTTCTTTTTATTTTTGAAACCAGATTAATTATTTGATATAACTCCCAGTGCACAATGAGTTATGACAGTGAGTTTGTAAGACAGAGAATGGGAGGCTGTACTTCTCCTGAAGGCTCTGTGTTGAAAAAAGGGACTAAATAAACCAGTCATTAATCAAGGCTCTGATGACCATGGATGATGGATGCTGTGTGCAATTTGCTGCTATTTTTCCTTTTATCATTTATACTTACATTTTGGCTCTTCAAAAGAAGCATCTCTGCAGTCACGTGTGTCCTTATCTTTTGACAGCTCTTTAAACAAATGACATACATACAGATAACAGTCAGCATAGATTAAACTTTTCATATAGCAATAAATCTTTGTTAAAAGCTGCTATCTCAGGCTGTCCAGGTGCTACATGACTTAAATGCAGACCAGGAGAAGAGATTAATACTAAATGTTGTGTCTATTTTGGGCACGTATTCTCAAGAGAGGTTTTCTTAGGAAAAACTGCAACTGCTAATGAACTAACTTTCAGATGGCAGTTTAATTTGAAGTGGTCTCCAAATAGAAGCATAAAACAAATTTAAAAAACAAATAAACAAACAAACAAAAAACAAATAACCATGAGCCATCACGGCTAAAGGATTTTAATTTCTTTTCTCCCACTGTAAATATTAACTCTCTCCACTCCTTCCTCCATTTCTGACTGTCATGGTGGTACCAGCCATTCACTGAGATTTTCTCAGAGCAAACAGCATTGGTATCTCAACAGGAGGAAAAAGAAAACTGTCAGGGAAGTTAAAGCTTCTTCCTGTGTTTCTCTCAACAGGGCCAAACTGTCTCTCCTCAGTGTTGTGACAAAGACCTTCAACTGCACGCTATAATACCAGAGAAAACACAGGATCATGCCAGCATGGCTTAAATTGCAGCACAGAGTCTGCACACCAGGATGTGCTGCCATCCTGAAGTATACGTTCCAGGGAGCATGTCCCATCCTATCACAGACTTTCCAAAACACAGCACACCACTCTGTCCTTTTCTTGTGCATATCAGGAC
This sequence comes from Vanellus vanellus, assembly GCF_965231255.1. Taxonomy (NCBI): domain Eukaryota; kingdom Metazoa; phylum Chordata; class Aves; order Charadriiformes; family Charadriidae; genus Vanellus; species Vanellus vanellus. Next base: position 57,305,560 of record NC_138908.1, read on the forward strand.
TGCACCTGCACCTGGAACAAGTGTGCCTTTCTTCCATATTTTCCTTTCAAGAAGTTGACACAGTAGTGAAAAATCACTCTTCAATCATAATTTGTAGTTGTTACATAAGTGAAAAGCCGGAAGCAAAATGAAAGTTGAATGTAAATCTGCATTTGGTTGTCACCTTTAAAAAGTAAATTCTCAAGCAATTATTTCCACAAGAATCACACTGAGATAGATTTATGTCATATGTACATACTTGCTATTGATGAGCTAGCCACAGGTGTTCTGTTGTCCTTATTTGCTCTAGCTGAAAGAAAATAAGAGAGAAAAATAAAAAAAAAAAAAAAAACATGAAATACTTACTTTATATCTAACGGGGGTTAAGCACACTGGTGGGAATGGCACAGTTAGCCTAGTGTAATCATTGGTTCTCAAACACTCAATTTCTCCAAAGACTTTAAATTATATTCTTCAGTGCCCTCAGTCTGTTGGTTCCCTTTCCAATTTCCTTTCCTCGCTCCTAAGCCAGAGCTGCATTGATACTATACACTAATATCACTGAAAAATACTTGTTTAAATGGTTTCCCATTGTATATTTTCACCCAGAATTTGAACAATTTGTGAGCAACAGGAAACAAGGAGGGGATCACCTTCTCAGTGCTTTTTGAGGGGAAAAAAAGCCCGTATTCCAGGGAGGTTCCATTCTGAAAGAATCATTTGTCTGGCCATCTAGGACAGCTTGGGTTTTAAAAGAAAAACCTGTCGCTATTACTTTAGCTTCTGCATCAACTTGTAGCTTATCTCACACACACACACACACACACATATATAACATAACCATGATAATCACATACATCATGATATCTATACACATTATCACATATACACACAAACAATAAATATTACTCAAGCAACCTAGGAAACTTCTGACCTTCACTGAAATCCCCAGAAGGGAATCTTCTGAGAAGTCAAGGAGTTTGCTGTCCCCTCTTCCACTTTCATGTTCCGCTCCTATCCCTATCACGTTTTTAGGACAAGTATATTCTAACACATGCAGGCTTCTCTGCCCTAACCCTCCCTTCTGCAGCCTTTAGCATCACCTGCAAGCCTGTTAAGCTTACAAACACTTCTCCCAGGACATGTCTCCATAGCACCAATGCAGGAGATGAGTCTGTGACCAAAACACCAAATATCTACATTTGTTTCTATCTTGTATTTCTTTTATAGAACTTGAACGTGAATGCTCAGTGTTGAGTTTGCTTATAGATGGTTTTGTGTAATTTCCAGACAGAAATTAGGGCTGTTTCTGTTTTTCACTGTGGCAAAGAGAACTGGCAGACAGGAAAACCAACAGTTTTGCCATATCACCTCATAAAGCACACCTCTCTTAGTGTGGAACCTTTTGAAATACTACTTGAAAAGACAGTACAATGAGCCTTTGCATTAGTTCCAGCTGAGTTTCATGCTACCTACGCACATTTACATCTCCTATAAAATTCAAGAATTTTGAGAGCAGCATTTAGTCAACTATCTTGTTCGGGTTTTTGGAGCATTTCTGGTAACAATTTCCAGAGTCATGCCAGTATGATATTATAACACTGAGAGTCCTGTATCAGCTTCAGTGCCTCCTGTACTGTTTTTCTGCAGACAACTTGACCAAAAAAAAAGTTCAAAAAGTTATTTGGAAAAAAAAAAAAGTAAGTATGCATCAGCTAAAAAAATCCACAAATTTGTTATACAGAGGAAAACTGGCTAAAAACAGAATGTTCAGCAAAAACATTTTCCTTTCAACATTTTCAAATGAGTCCTACGGATGTTCTGAGACCTGCATGACTTTATTTTATCTGTTAAAATGAAGAGTAAAAAATACCCCTGAATATAAAACCCTCAAACATGCTTACCTTCCCTCCAAGGAAAAGGAAAACAAACCACAAACAACCAAATAAGGAAAAAAAAGAAGTAACAGTACTTATTTCAGGTTAAGCAACACATTTCAAACATTTTTTCTTTAATCTGGGGGCAAACTGTGCTTAGATACCCTAAAAATTTATCCCAAGTTTTTTCTTTGGTTAGCTAGCAAGTGAAAACAAGTTACCACCAATGCTTTAGCTCTTCAGCACACTGTGATGCTGAGAATGTCCAGTTCAGGTCATGGAAGTGAACTGAAAAAGCTCAAAACTTAACAAGGAAATTAATTAAGTGGTTTGAAGCTACAGTGGGAATATTTCTTCTTGTTAAAAACAATCTTTCAGACTCAAAACCATATCACTTCATATGTAGTCACCGTTTCTATGGTGTTTTAACCAAAATAAAGATACATGTAGAATTTGTAACAATTAGATCATTTAAAAAAAACGTGCTCACAGTTTAGTGAAATTTTTCAGGAAACGCAGGAAAAAAACACCTAAAAAACCTCTGGTGACCTATCTGCTCCCAGCATTCTGGTCACGGATCAAAAAGGAGGACACAGAATAGGAAATTTCTATTTGCGGTAGGTATATAAGCTGTGCTTTGATGTTTGAATAGATTAGACACTAATCTTACTGCTCTACATAATTACCTATAAGAAAAATTAATAGAGATGTGTGGTAAGTGGTTTATGAGGGGCTGACAAACTGTTCCACTCTGCTAACTTGCTAGTATTTAACTAAGTCAGATAAAGAAAAAGAAGTAAACGATGTGGTAGAAAATTTAGTGGTTTCAGGATGAAAGATCTAAGGCAGACTTTTATTATCTCAATCCACCTCTTGAGGATGAATTAACAGAACAGATTGATCATAACCGAGATGATACACTAAAATAAATAATTTGAATACCTTTTTTTATACAGAGCATAAATAGAAGCGCTGATCCAAACAAAGCAGTCACAATGAGAATTGCTCCAACAAAGCGTCTACTGTCAGTCCACAGAACACCATCAGCTGAATCTTCGAGAAAAACAAGTGGGGTAAAGACATTACATAATTGCATAAGCTTCTCCCTTTTCCTTTCATTTTCACCATATTCTTTTTCTATCAGCAGTTCAGACATGATAACAGCCTTTTAGATTTTGTCTAAGGTCAGGTGCTGATGGTGCTTTTCACCGTATCTCATTACGACAATAAAGGAAAAAAAAAAAGATAGAACATACTCATATTTATCTTTGCTTCCTGCATTCCATGTCATAGTGCCTTTGATTCCCGTCACAATTCCTGCTTGTCACCAAGGTACAGAGTGTTACATCTAGATTAGTTTCCCATCAGGACTACAGGAAAGAGCTGACTGAGAAAGAGAACAGAGAGTCCCTTTCATCTGGTAAAGCTCTGAATGCAAAGGATAAGTGGCCTCCTTAAATCCCAGGGGCATTTCTTGTTTAAACCAAACTTGCCCGCTCACCACTCGTTGAAAGGATGACTTGGCTTTCTCACTCTCAACTGCCTGTTCTCACCCCTTGTCAGTCCCAAAAAGTGTGCCAGCACAGGCATTTTTAAAACTGCGTGGCCAACAGGACCAGGGAAATGACCAAGTAACTGTCTCATAAACAGAAATATTTTTGAGTTGGATCAGGTCTCCAGTCCAGTTGAAAACTTGTGCAAACATATCAGGGTACAACGCAGAAATTTAAAGAGTATCCAAAAGCAAAAGCAGTAGGGGTGGTGCCCAGTTTAAAAGGTCTAATGAGAAATTGTATTGGTCTTCTCCATTCATGCCTCTTCCTTCAATCCAGACTTTATGAGAAAAAAAATCTGTGTACAATTTGTTAAATTTAAATATGCTCAAAACAAAGGCTGTAGTGGCAGGAAAAGACCATATTGTTCAAATTTATTTGACAGTTATAATCAGAGAAACATACCATTCTTGGAAGGTGTGTTTAATTTATATGGGAGGGTTTCCTTCCTAGGCTCTGAGCCATACACTTTTCAAATGACGGAACTTTTTATAACTCTCAGGCTCAATTTTCACATAACTGTAAGGTCATGCAAATTTTCTATCCTTGAATTCCATCCACACATGCATGATGAACAAGTTAGTATGGTGGAAGAGAACACTAATAGCACTACTTAACAGCACAGGTATTTCTTTTTAGCTTTTTCAAAATTACACAGGAAAGAGAAACAAATCATGGCTGATTCAGCTGGAACAAAATGACATAGTACCTTGAAGTGTATTACCATAAATGAAATTTAGAAATGTTACCTGCTATGTGTAAAGTGGCAGATGTATTTTCTTGCAGCTCTTTATTCCAGAATATACAGTAAAAAATCTCATCAATCCTACTTTTGATTGTAAGGGTGCTTGTCACACGATACCGCTGGTCACTTCCGGTTTCATAGCTTGTGTTTGCCTTATCAGTCAGATCTTCATATTTTCTATTTTTCCATATCACTTCAGCTTGTGGGTATCCTTCTGACTGACATGTAAGCTTCCATTTATCGTCTCCTGTGCTCACCACTCTTTGGGTTATAGTTCTATAAGGAGCTAAACAAATGGAAGCAAATGATTTCTAGTAGATAGCTAGAACAGCATATATTAGCAAGACACTTTTTCGTTATCCCCAGCCCTTGTGTCAAGTTTCAGTACATCAGCTTGGAATTTGTAAATCATACTCTTGACAGGAAAAGGAAATTTCACTATTTTGTCTCTCCGTAGTAACTGGAGGTACAGGATTTATTACAATTTTGATCCTGTTTAGAAAACTGCATTAGATTTCTGGTCTTTGTCCTGTCTAAATGGTTCTGCAACACCATTCCTCATAGGTCATTATGGGAAATAAAGGACAGAACATGGATTCAACCTAGACAGAATCACAAAGTTATACAGCCGCGCAAGGGCCATGAGGGAGCTTCTCTCTCTGGAGAGGCTCCTTTAAATGCTAAGCCAGACATATCTTACTTCAAGGACTCCTCTGAAATCTTTTAACAGTATCAGATAGCATTGAACCTCCTGCAGTAGCGCACTCACCCTTAACTTTCAGATTGATTGTCTTGTAGTCGGCTCCCCCATAGCCAATAATGCAGTGGTAAAACCCTGCATCTCTGAGCTTCACATCAGTGATCTGAAGGAGAGATTGTCCCAAGTTTAGATTCTCTTTCAACAGTTTTATTCTTCCCCTAAAGTCACTGTGCTGACTTTTGAAGTCTTCCTCTCCTTTGAGAAGTACATAAACTTGCTTCTTTAACTCATCTTTCTTTTCCCAGGTGACACTTAAATCTCTAAACTTTAATTTCCCATTCACTGGAAATGTGCATTCCATGGTGACATTGTTCCCATGTTCCACAGTGTAGAGTGACTGGGGAGCTTCAACTGTGAATAAAGCTGAAAAACAAATTTTGGAAGAAAACTTAATTTTCCAGTTATAAGCCTAATCTTTGAAGTCATGTCTTACCGTATAAATGTCCCCATAAAACGGTACATTTTATGGACCAAAAGTATCTGCCTTGTTCAGAGAAGTTAAACATTTTTGCATTCACTTGTCCGAGTTTGAGACAAACTGGGCTATTTATACCTGCAGACACCTGCTTTGTGCACACACACACAGTGTGAGGCCATACTAACAATAGGTGAATGTGTGTGCACAGCCCCTCAGCTGTTGCTTTCAGAACACTGCCACGGTAACAGGGAATTGTTAATGCCTTGGATGGGAAAGTTCTGTTTATATAAATGTCAATTGTGTTTACACGCAATGTTAAAGAATACATGACAATTCCCAGCTTTGACGGTGCCAATAAAATTTTTTGCATAATGCAAATTGTACCTTGTCTGAAGTGGGATCTATGCTGAAACACTGACAAGGATTTCAACCTGGCCCCATGTCAAAGCACACATATTAAGCACACATATCTAGTTTAACGTAAAAGCATGCTAAGACCTTTTTAATTAAAACATTAAGGAAAAAAAAAAAAAAAAAAACAAACTCTAGCACCTGAAGGAAAACTGAGGAATTAACATTTCTGTGCTTATACACGGAAAGAAAACATACTTAAACAGTTCTACTGCTTCTTACAACTCAGCTTCTTACCATTTAGGAAATGCCAGTAGAATAAAAATATATACAAAAGCAAAGTCTTTTCCATGATGTAGATAGAACCTAAAATGATAAAATAGGAGACAAATATAAATATCTGCTCATTTTCTAACTTGCACTGTAAAATAGGTTATGTAGGCACCCCACACAAAGAACTGGACAGAAGGCACCTAATTCCACTCTAGATGAAAACCTCACAAAATTGCACCTAGTAGATGATCAGGCAGAAAGCTTCCCGCATAGGTCCAGGAAGAACATCTAATTTTATTTGCTTTAAATATTTGTCCTTGGTTATGGCAAAATATAAACTTTATCACTATCTGTCAATTAGTAAATAAATACTCCCAAATACCCAATTATTGCCCTAAACTGTATTGCTTCTGCCTGGAGGAGAATGGAGAAGTTTTCTATAGGCATTCAGTGGAAGAAATAGAACTTAGTTCTTCCCCACCTGTTTTCCTTACTTTAACATATGGTGAAAATAACCTGTTTTATAACATCTGGTCCCACAGTACTTATCATTGGGCTTGTGAAGTTACATATATTGCGAACAGAATTCATGCAGGAATTAGTCACTTAAGTATTTACAAAATAGCGCATTTGTAAAACAGTGACAAAAACAGTCAGCCTAGAAATGAAATCTGCTTCTTGAATTTCTGTTGCTTTACCTCTGAACATGTAAATTATTTCAGTTTTCTGTCATCAGTTTTCCCCCTTCATTGACATAGCTTTTATACTCCTACACAACACTTTAACATTATAAAACACTGATTAATGGCAACTCATACACTTAACCTTCACACACCCACTGCACTTGCTAAGTGTGTATTTCTGGTCAGAGCAATACTAATATCAAGCACTGCCATCATTTTTCAAATTACTCTCAAGAAAAATTCAAATTCACTGTAGTGGAAGTCTTTCATGAGTACAGAGAACTGTAGAATTTTATCTAAATAAATTCCCCATTTTAGATACCCAAACAACCACAAAAATAAGGAAAGATTGCCTTCAACTGTTTTCCACTAGCCATTTCAGCATTTGCGTAAGAAATTAGGCAACTGTAATACACGTCCCACTTCCTAACTGATGAAAATCTATCTGGAGTGCTATTCTTACCATTTTTAGTAAGATGTTTTGTCTTTCTTTCTCTGGTTGCCAACTTTAAGATAACAATAAAGTAACAAAATTGTCCTGAACAATAAGACACCTGTGCCTTTTCAGTGTTGTGGATTAAAGGAATTAGACCGCTCATAAGGATTTAATTCAAGCTACTGTTTTCCCTCAGATTGCTGCTGCCTGATTCCAATAGTGGGTTTGCAGAAGGCAACACAGATCGAGCTGAGCAAGGGAGTCAATCTAATACATTGTTAGGCAGGCAAGAGCAATTACAAAACGGTGTTCTGCTAACACAGACAGGAAAATACAAATAAGATTCTCAGGATGAAATATCTGTTTCACTTGTAAATAAATCCCAAGGTTCTTAATGTGGTTAGGTACCCAATTCATTCCTTAGCCACAACTGATGTTCTTAAAAGCACTGGCAAAACAATGCCAAATGAAGAGCGAGCCACTGAGACCGATGGGTATAGGTGTGCACCTCTCTGTGCTCCCTGTGCCAGAATGACCAGAGTTGTAGCACACACAGCCTCAAAATAGTTTCTTCTTTTTTTTTTTTTTTAAGTAGAGCCTGTAGCTGAGAGACTGCTCAGAACAAATAACCTGCGTGCTACAGTCACAGAAAGATAACCATACCCATGCACACAACCCATACCCACTTTTTGTCAGGAAAGCTGAATGTTGGTATGAACTCCAGGAGAGGTGTGCTGATTAACTCCTGGAAGACGGATGACAACAGGTAAGCTTTTACGGTTCTAAGACCCATGCTTGTATCCTGCAATTGCTGAACTTTAATTTCCATGCTTTCTCCCACGGTAGAGGAAAACAAGCCTTACTACACACAAAAGGAATATGACTATTACTTACAAAATTCCTCAAGACTGAGAAAGCCTGCTGCTGTACTCAATTTTTCACTTTCAGAGAGAAAAAAAAAAGTAGGTCCAGGTCAAATCCAGGTGCACATGAAAAAACCTTCTGCAATAACCGTTGCAGACCCTCCTCCTGTTTCACCTTGAGCAGAATGATCCCCGGTCGGATCAGTTGAAGCAGCTCGAGACCTAGATGCCAATCAAAGATCTTTGCCAAAGCTGCAGTCTTCTCACTATTTTTCTTACAGAACCTACCACAATGCCTCTTCTCTCCTCCTGCTACCTTCTGACATCTATGGCAAACACAGTTTTATAAAAGCGAAAAGATATTCACTGTGGAGAATGCTCTTCAGTATTGCTGCTTTATGTTTCCCTCTCAATCAAATGAAGAAGACATGAAAAACAGAACTATTTGCCCAAAGGCTTCTTGTGACAGATCTTAAATGTCGATGTAACTCCACCTACTTCTTTAGGAAACTTCCCCATTATTGGAAAATTCCCCAGTAGGGAAAATTCTCTATTGCTAACAGTGGTTCACTGTAACCAGAGACAGAAATGTTGGGAAAATTAGAGCATAAAATGCCACAGGCATTTTAAGAAACATGTCATCTGACCAAAGCTGTATCTGAGCAACAGTCCCTGGAATGCCAGCAGCAAAAGTCATCAATCTACATAAACTCAGGATCCCTACCACATTAATCTCAAGCGGTGCCAAACAGCTGCTAACAGTGACTCGAAAATGCTACACAACTTACTCATGTCTGTAAAGGCCATAAGTAGGAATAATGTGAAGAGCACTGCCTACCTGTTTCTGGTAAGAACAGATAGTCTCTGCCCAAGATTTGAGCACAATGAAGGCCCCTTGCCTTGCCACTGTGTAGTGCAAGAAGAGTTGTTAAGCCTGTGCATTAGCTTAGCAAAAAATAAAGAGCACCGTCTTTTTCTTGATTGTACAAGTCATTCAAGAATACAGATAAAAAAAAAACAACAATCAACCACACAAAACCCCCTGAGTATTAGAAGCCAAAGGATGTACTCACGTTAACTTGGAGACTGTAGTGGGATAACCTGGTCAACAGCACAAAATACAACTTTAAACATATGTTTCAGTGTAAGTTCACCCACTTACGTTGTCTTTGCATATCTCAAAGAAGGGTTGAGATTCTCAGAAGAATTAAAATACTGTGAAACGAGCACTTAAAAGTTTTCAGGAAGTATCTTCTTTCCACTTGACAGCCCACTTACAGTATCTGTCATGGAAGCAAAAACATAATACACAACACTGGTAAGAGTTAACCTTTTTACTTGATGCGTGGGAGAAACGTAGGGACAGTGGTATATGAGACAGTTGAACGTAACATTTTGGTTCTAATAATGTGAAACTACCTTAGGAGGTTGAGGGGGTGGATTTCCGCAATAGGTGAGACCGATGAAGGTTAATTTCCACTGATTTCTTCTATGCTTAAAAAACAGGTTTAATGACATTTTCTCATTAAAAAAAAAGAAAAAAAAAAAAAACAAAAAGAAACGGAAACAAATTTGTAAAATACTGAATGTGAGACCACAGAGGCCACTGATGTTGCTAGCTTTCAAAGTCATGAATTCAGTTTCCTCTTTTTTTTATTGCTTGCTTTGAGATCACAGGGTTGCTTTTTCCATGTGAGTAGTAGCAAATAAAAGACTAGGACATTTTTTGTTTGTTTTTTTTTTTTTAATTATTTTATCTATGTGTGTATATATACATACACATACACACGTACATCTATATATACACACAGAGACGTTTTACAGCGTAGTTACGTACTGCGCTTGGTGAGATTTTGTTTGTTTGTTTGTTTTATCTCGGTTCTGCAACAGATTTTCCAGACAAGTATCTCAGTCTTGCCTGTCGCTGGGTACCCCTCAGCAAAGCGTGAGGCCGGGCGAGCCTTCAGGGAGAAAGCCCCCGGGAAGGCTGCGGCCGCCGCCTGTGCCACGGACGGGGCACGGCAGGACGGCATCCCTGCAGGACCGTCGCGGGGCACCTGCCGGAGCTCCGGGACCGGCCGGAGGTGCCCGGGGGAGGAGGGCGGACAAACACCCGCTCTCCCCTTGGCGGGCAGCGGACGCGGGCGGTGGCGGGGTGATGGGGCAGAGACCCTCCCGTCCGACCCCCAGGCCCGGCTCCCCCCCGCCACCCCTACCTGGACGGACCCTCGGGGCGCTGCGGGCCGCCTCCCCCGGCGGCTGCTCCCGGCGGCGGCCGCTGCGGTTCTGCGGAGCGGAGCGGAGCGGGGCCGCCCCAGCTCAGCTGAGCTCGGTTCGGCCTAGCCCTGCCCGCCCTTCCCGGTTGGGTCCGGTGCATTACACCCCGGCCCCGGGCCGGGCCTTTCCCCGCCCGCCCCCGCTGCGGGTTCGCCGGCGGAGGCCGCGCCGGGAAAACCTGCCGGCGGCCGCCCTACCCGGAAAGCCGGCCCGAAAAGCCCCGTCGCCGTGCTGCCGGTCCCGCGTTTCCCAGCGCTCCAGCCCTCCCGGGCCGGGGAGCCCTCCCCGGCCGCTTTTCCATTCCTGAAAACCGGGGGCTGTCAGGAAACAAAACCGAAAGGCGGCACCGGCGCTGTCTCACGGTGAAATCACATCCTTCGCTCCCCGCACAGATGGCTTGTGCCATGAAACCTACTTAGGTGGAGGAATACCGGTATCAAAGGACTGGGTTCCTGGACGATTACACAGCATCCGTGATGTCCCCAAACTCCAGGAGCTGTTTGCTGCTTCTCCAGAGGGGAAAAAGCAATCCAACTTTATTGAACATTAGGAAGAAGTTTTTCACTGTGAGGGTGGTAAGGCACTGGAACAGGTTGCCCAGAGAGGTTGTTGAGGCCCCATCCCTGGAGATGTTCAAGGCCAGGCTGGACGTGGCCTTGGGCAACCTGGTCTAGTGGGAGGTCTCCCTGCCTATGGCAGGGGGGTTGGAACTCGATGATCTTCAAGGTCCTTTCCAACCTAAACCATTCTATGATTCTATGATTTAAATAACTCTGATCCCTGACACCTAAAGATCCTGCTGAGGGATAAAACTCCAGTTCAATAACCTGACGAAACAATCTGATAATCATAGAATATACAGTGTGGTATATAGTTTCTTTGAGGTGAAAAATGCTTATGTTATGATACATAACCCTAACAAGATTTCTGCCATAACTTTCCCAAAAGAAAGTAACCCCAAAATGAGAGTATTACTCGGGATGTTAATCAGAACATTACTCCACCAAAGAACCAAGGAGCAATTGTGATCATAGTTTACTAGCGAGTACACTTACAGGGTGGCATATAAAACAAATTCAGAACTTTAACCAGTGGCAGCATGCACATGGCAGAGGTGTGGACTGAAGGAAGGGAAGGACAGCCAAACTCCTATTGCTCTCTATGCTGTAAATACCAGGTACTGCCATCTGCAATACGTAGTTAACATTTTTATGGGCCATAAACCAGCAGGGGGTTGAGAAGCTGCCAGGATCCCTACCTGGCAGCCATCAGGTTTTCTGTTGATACAGCACTTTGCTGTGGAGGTGCCAGACAAAGATGTGTTTCATTCACTGACTTGGGTCCAAATCTTCCAAAATCATATAACATCTGGAGGATATGGAATGTTAGGTTATGTGATAAAAGCTCCTCTGCACCCCCACAGAGAGGCAACGGAAGGTGGGGGAGCCCAAATAACACCCTGTCCCTGCTGATCCAAAGCCCATCACAGGAGATGCCAGCCAATCAGAGGACCATCTCCACAAGCACAGAGGAGCCCAGAGGCCCCAAGGCATGTGGCAAGCCAAATAAGAGACTCTGAGGAAGGGACACCCTTCCTGAGCTCCTCCTAGGGCTCTCCCAGGAGACCCTCAGCCCCAGGTCTTGAGCTCACCAAGGTGAGCCAGCACCACAGCACCACTAAGACTGAGGGAGCTGCTGCCTGGTGGTGCGCTGTGGGACACATTATGGGATGCAGGGGAAGAGCACTTTGGCATTGCAGAGGACTTACTATGAAATGCTTAGGAAAGGAACCAAAGGTGGGAAAAGGAATAGACCTAAGTGATTTTGGGAGGAACAAGTGTGAGACAACAGAGGGATTGGGGGATAAAAAGAACTGCTTGCGTATAAACAGTTGCACTTGTCTGACCGTGTCTGGTGCCCAGTTAGTGCAGCCTGTCCTCTCTTCTTGTTAAATTGCTTTCTGACTCTTTTCATGGGTGGGGGACTCTTTATTCAGGGGTGGGGTGTATGTATAGGGGGTCTGAGTGCCAGCAAGTAGAATCATACCATGGATTGGAGGACTCGTGTCCATGATGCAGTAACTAGAGACCAGAGTGAGTGAACTTCAGTGCCAGTATCTAGACCGAGACTTTGGCTGTAGGGGCCCCCATGTCTGTGGTGACAGCAGGTAAGGCAGACATAGGTCTGAGTGCCAGCAGCGAGACTAGGACCATGGGCCAGAGGGCCCCTGTGCCTGGGTGCTGGCAGCTGGGGAGATCTGAGTGACACCAAGTGCCAGTCCCTGGGATGGGACAGGGGATCAAAGGCCCATGTTCCCTGGGTGCAGTGCCCAGAGCAAGTGGGTGTGCAAGTGTGTGAGCGCAAGCAAAGATCCAGCCAGATGAGCCAGCAACTATGTGTGGTGGCCTGGGAGGTGGGGGTCTTTGGAGGCAAGACCACAAGAGGAGCCGAGACCGCATCAGAGGGACCAAGGGAGTCCCAGATATCTGCTGGAAAGACTATGGGGTCTGGAGAGTTTCTAGGGGAGACAACCACTGGGGTGTGTGTGTGTGTGTGTGTCTAAGGGAGAGACCTTGTGGGGTCAGTACTGGGGGAGCAGAAGAGTCCTGGCCAACTCTGGGTGGAGGGGGGTGTGGAGGGTGGGGTTTATGTCAGTACCAGTACCAGCAACTGGAGAGGGGCTGCAGACCTCATGGGCTCACATGTCTAGATGCTAGACTAGAAGACTGGGATGCAGGGGCCAGCAGCAGGCAGACTGAATGCATGAGCACAGCTACAGGTGTCATCTACCTTGTCCATATATATATATACACACATGTTCCCACCAGCAGACCTCTGTCCTGCTCAGCCAGAGAAAGGAACAGGATGAAGCTGTTGATACTGTTTGTACGAGTGCTCTGTGTGTCTGTCTGTGTCATTCCAGTGAAATGGTTGAGCCATCACCCCTGGAGGCGTTTAAAAGATGGGTAGACATGGTGCTCAGGGTCGTGGTTTAGTGGTGGTTTCGGCAACATTAGGTTCATGGTTGGACTCGATGACCTTAAAGGTCCCTTCCAACCTAGATGATTCTATGATTCTATCTGTGTGGCTGGCTGTGTGTGTACAACATGGTGTACACATAAGTTCTGTGTACATGTGCCCACTGGGAATACCTGCTCAGCTCATACTGGTTGGACGTGTGGACATGGGGCTCCGGCAGCCTCACCTCTCATGGGCTGCCAGATGTGCTGGATTGCCCTGACACACAGAACTGTTCCTTTCAGCCAGAATCACAGTGCCATTCTCTGTGTGCTGCATGCCTTTCAAAACAAAAAGACACAGAGCTGGATTTGGAATGCAATAGCTGGAATGCTTTACTGTATTCTGTTGTATGCTCTGAACAATATTTATGCATTGACCTGCAAATTCACTGCTGAATTTACACCTGCAAACCTACTATTTGTAGCTGAAAGTTATGTATTATTTTCTGCACAGAAATTCATCTTCCTACCTTTGCTCCTCTTGTTGGTCTACTGAATTAATGATTGATGCCTACCCCAACCTTAATAGATGCCCTGCTCTGTTATTGGTGTATACTCTTAGTTGCACTTTATTGCTGAAGCTGACATTAGAGACAAGCCTTAGTTTCAATAATATTTGAATTACTGAAACTTATTGCATATTCCATATGGAAATGGGATTTGGAAATAGAATATGGAAATATTTTCCATACTGGGAACTAAGAGCAGCTTATGCACAGTATGATTGCATCCTTCCTGAGGCTTCTGGAGCACATGAAAGCAGCTTTGGATAGCCACATTTGGTTTTGCTGCATATCTCCCCTGTTTTCAAACAAGTGTCTTGATGGAACTGTATAAAAAGGTGCATTTACCCTCAGTATGCTGAAGGAAGAATCAGATTAAGCTTAATGACAGGTCCACTTAAGAATAAGCTTAATGACAGGTCCACTTAAAGTTTTGTTTACGGACAAAGGGGAAGCAGAGCTTACATATAAAACTAAGATTTTTTTTGCTATCATACCATGCCTGCATTTGTCTACACTACATCATTAAGTTAGTCATAAAATCATGGTGGCACCATGCAAAGATAACAAAAATAAAACAAATTAGCCATAGAAAACTGATCAGTTAGCAAAATTGCTGCCAGAGGCAAGCCAAATAACGCTAAGCTGCAGGCAGGTCAAGAAAAGTTTAGATAGAGCAGGCCTGACAAACCTTCGTCCTGAGGCCTGACAAACTCAGTACAAAGTTTATTGCCTGTGGCTAGGAATGGAGGTACAGTATGACAGGGCTACACGGTAACAACAGTTCCCTGGGACTACAGGGATTAGTTGTAGTACTTACAGTGTATTGTAGCATACCCAGCATATGTAGTTTGTGTATTGGTCACATTCGGTATTTAATACGCAGTGCTACACCTGTAAGATGATTTTGTGGATCTAAAGACTGCAGGTCAAACAGAAGGTCGGTGACTGAAGTTAACACCTGGCTTTATGAAGCTGCCTTCATCACCAGAAGGGCTAAAAGGTGTAACCAACTGTTATTGACTAGACCATGCCTCAGAGCACATCTGGTTCTCTGGAAATCCTTCTAACATCCACAGGGACTGCTGTAGAGAGTAACCAGAGCCCACTGTGATACCAGCAACAGTGCATGTGACCTCTGCATATACCATAGAGAAGAGGACAGCAACCTCCACAAACTCTATTCCAGAAGTGTTAGGGAACCTGTCTAATGGTATGAAGCATGGTCAGATACTGAAGGGCCCTGTTAGACTAACAAAATGTGGCAACACAAGAAGGACACTACAAACAAAAAAAAGAAATGTTAAACACTTCTCTATTCTCCACTTTCTTACAGTGAAGAAAACACCTTCTAATAAAGACTCAGTCAAATCTCACTAGAAAGGAAGAAAAGAATCAGATCACGGGAGTGGGTATCAACTGGTTAGCATTTGCAGCACTTGTGATGCAGGAATCCTTTTCCAAACAGAAAACCAAAATGAGCAATTATGAACTGAGCAATCATTATCCCTGGGAATTATTAAGCAGCAGCAATTGCACGTGTTGTTATCCAGTGCACTCCACTCCAGTTGCACGTTTCACCACCTAAGTTAACAATGGATTTTGGCTTTTGATTTTAAAAAATCAGGAATCTGATGAGTAGGAATGAAAATTACCCATCCAGTTTTCTCCTTGCAGTTGAGAAAAGGGGCACGCTAGTCATGGGAACTGGTGCCAGACATGAAGGTAACCAGTACAACTTATTCAGCTAATATTGAATAAGCTTTAAATTGTTTAGTAATAAAAATAACATTTCTAAAAGGCAAATTTGCTTATACAGCTAGGTAGTGTACATAAAGTTATAAAACAGTCACAAAACCAGACAAAACAGCAACAAACCAGTCTGAAAAGTCTCTTTCCAGTAAGAACAACAAATGACTGCAAAAAACATTCCCAGAATTAAGAGGAAGCTTCTAGTTTAATAGCAAGTTTACTAAGCTGATAAATACTTTAGTTAACTAAGAGGATTAGATAACATTGGGACTTCCCTTACTACAAACAAAAAATGCTGTGTCAAAGCTAAAGGTTTATATTCCCTCTGTGTACGTGCCTGGATTTTCAAAGTTCACATATCTATATATATTCACACACTTCCTTTTTTCAAAAGTTGAATAGTAAGAGGAAAACAAAAAACAAAAATCTTCAAGGATGTAATCATTTTTTGTCATTAACGTAAGATAGTAGAAATCTGGGGGTTTTGCTGAATACTCATTCCCAAAATAAAAATAAGTGTCACAAGTTATAGAATTAATTATCATGGGGTTATAAAAGTCTTACAGTCATTCATGTCTATAGTCAGTACACTTCTAATGTACTCAGATACACACCAGTAAAACTGGGAAATCAGTTTGCTAAAGACTACAAACTTAGGGCATTGTTTTTTATCTCTTTCAAACTATTTAACTATTTTGATCCAGCAGCTTTCAAGTTATAAGGTATTAAACAAGCATTTGCTGTTCTATTTTGGAGACTGTTGATATGTTTGGGAATTTAATTTTGTAGGTAATCTTTTCAGTTCATGGAATCAATCAGGCAGACTGAGACATAGGTACCCTTCTTTCTAAATATTCATTCTACAGGCTATCTCTAGCATGATTTCCTTCCTTCTCAATCTGGATTACGAAACTGAGGTAGATAATGAATTGGTTTACACACAAATCGTTATGGTAAAATTCAAACTGATTCATCCAAGTGCACTACATAAGAGAATATATTAACTACATAGATAAGAGAAAGAATGCTCGCTTGCTTTCAAACATTTCTTCTGGATGTTCTTCTATGTTCCTTTTTCTTTCCGTGATGTAAAAATCATATTTATCTTATCCAATAAACATCTGCATTGGCAGAAGTTATAGTGATTTCCATTTTTAAGTTACTTAATTTTTTTGGTAAAGTACCACAACCAAAAATCCTGTCCTCTCCTCCCTACAGGTGGGACTTCACTGTGCTTTTCCACTTTTGACCCTCCAATGGGGCATGTAACAAAGTTGGTTGGCCTTGGGTGTTACAGCAATAAGTATAAGCAAGAGGCTCCCTGCATTCCATGCCTGGGCATCAGCTATAAACATAGGCCTGATCACTCTGAGAGTGAACAGTGTCTGCACAATATGCTATTAATTTCAGTAGTTAGAAGAGGCCCAGCTAAGAAGCAAAGTTACGGAACAAAATTGGTCGTTTTACCTCAAACCAGGACACCCCTGTTCTCTGTTCTTATATTACTGAAACCTGCTGCCCCATCATGTTAACCCCTCCACAGAAACCAGACCTCTGCAATACAGAGGTCTACCAGAGCTGCAATACAGAGGTCTACCGCTCAAGAAAAGAAGAAATTTGGACAGACCAAACCAGTTTGCTTGGCTGCAAGGGGCCCGGTGGGTGCAAGTGGATGATATCTTTGGTAACCTGCTTTGAGGTAAAATTACGTTCTCTTAAATTTACCAGGGAGAGACCCATCAACCACAATTTTCTCCGATGAAGCCCAATTAGACAGATCTGTCAGTGGCAGCCAGTGCAGTACTGCCATCTTGCGCGGAGCTGGAGTATAGCAGGAAATTTGTCCCCTGGATCTCTGCTGCACCACTAGCAGACAAGACCTCAGGCAGTTGCGTGCCACCTTCGTGTTCATCACACAAGTCACCACTCCAACGCACTTGGAGGATGGATTCTTCTGCTCACGGGTGGACAGGTCTGTTATCAGCAGGGCATAATTTAATCTATTAGTTATTTTTGTTGTCCTCCTCCACCTTCTCACTCTCTGATCTTTTCTTACAGCATTTCTCTCTCCCTCCTTCTCAGTACGCCACAGTTTATTAATTTTTTCAATTCTTTCCCATAAATATGCTAATCTCCATTTTTCATAACATTTCACACAACCACCACATCACTCATGTATCTAACAGACTTCCATGTACCCTTCCACAAAACCTTACTACCTTCTTGGATTGCAGGTAATTAGAATAGAAGTACAGGCAGTGCAACGCATCCTCCAGTTCTCTTCACGGGATTGTCATTTTTTAAGTCAGCTTCTCTGTTCTTCCCCCCCCCCCCCGGCTGTTGCTGTCATTCACTGTACCTTTATGACAGAGAGTGTTTTGATACAACCCTATGCAAATATTAAACCCCCTGGAAACAGGGCTTTTCAATGTTCCTTTTCTATGACTGGCAGCTAGTTATAACCAAGACTTATACAGGGATTTTTATTTAAGTGAGCAATACAATACCTTCAGTAAAACTATTAACTGTGGGCAAAACCCTCGCTTTTAAAGGTCTTGGGCCAGATACCTTCATCCTTGCAAGTGCTTACATCTATAAGCTGTTAAATCAACACTTACTCTATACTGTAAATTGGCAGTGAAAGTTTGACATGGCCTAGTCTGTCAAACCTCTGGAGCTGAACATATATCTTACCATCATGTTTTCAAAGTTTGTATCTCCTTACAAACTAAAACTATGTGTGGTCAAGAGATTAAATACTTTTAAAAGTCACAGGCATTTTCAAAATATCACAAAAAATATTCAAGTTCTTGGAAAGACTTGAAGTAAAAATGTTAAGCAATTTTCCACAATATAAAAATATTGAGGTTTTTTCCTTACTTTTATCCTATTTTTGCTTTGCCATTAAAAATGGAGGAAGGAGGAAAAATGGGAAGATAGCTGTCTTCTCAGAATTTTTTTTTTTCCAAAAAAAAAACCCCATGCAAAAAAATATGCATGTAAAAAATTAATACTAACAACAAGAATCACTTGCAGGTCAAGACATTAGCAGATGTAAGTGTCTGAAAGTGACACTGACGACATCTGAATCTTGAACTTTTCTGGAAAAAGATTGTTGTAAGGTGAAATGTCAAATTCCACTACGAGGTGGTGTTTGAGGTGCCATATATTCTCACAGACTGGTGGTGGAAACTTTAATGAGATACTCTTCAGTGCCAAAAGAAGCCTGGGAATCCTATCCAATATCTGTATCACTTTTTTAAAAGGCAACTGACAGAGCATAATTTTTGTCTCAACACTTTAATAATGAAAATTTAATTTCTTTGGATTTCAAAGTCAGCCTTTAATTATGATGACGCCATGAAAACATTCTGACACGCGACAAAAGGCAGAGTGAGACAAGACACCTAAGCGCCACAGGCATTTTATTAATTTCTTTCTTTGCTAATTGATACCTTAGTACCCGTTTGCATCATGCCTGATCTGCGAACCCGCCAGGGCCTGTGCAGACATTCAACGTGGAGACGAGTCCCTGCAATCTTCTCGGGACAGCTTCTATGGAGGAAGAAACACCCAAACAAAAAAAGGCAGAAAGATGACACACAGCTCACTGCGGGGTTGGCATTTTCCATCCAGCGCATTTTTAACACCCACCCACCCACCTCAGCTGCAAGAAGCAGCAGGAAACCCGCCGCTGGTTCACATGTTCGGTTCCGAAGCCGCCTGAAACCTCTAACGTCATTTCAACAACGACGGCACCCCTCCGCCAAGACCATACGTGGTACCGGCCCCACTCGAACGGAACCGCGTTCTTCCAGACTGCTGGAGGATTTAGGGCGTCTACTTGAAATTAGCTTAAAAAGACAATAAAAAAAAAAAGGCCGCGTTACCACAGCAGCCAGCCGCCCAGGCACGTACAGGCGCTGCCGCTCGCCCGCAGCCGCTTCCGACTCTCCTCCCTCAGGGAGCGCCGCGCCCTGTCCTCCTCTCCCGCCTCACCGGGCGGCGCAGCGCGAGGGCCGCAGCGGGCAGTGGCGGGGCCGGCCGGGAGGCGCGGGCCGAGGCGCGGCGCAGCGCCCCGACCGGCTCAGCCCGCCGCCGGCCCTTGAAACCCCGCCCGGGTCCACCGGCGCCCGCCAATCGCCGGCCGCGGGCCGCGCGGGCGGGGCGGCCGGTGACCTGCCGCGGAGGCGGCCGCAGCCGTTGTCCTCTGTCCGTGCCTGATCGTGCGCCTTTCCTGGAGGTGAGGTGAGGCGAGGCGAGGCGGCGGCCGGGCCACACCGCAGCGGGCCGGTGGCCGCCGGGAGCAGGGCGGGGGGCCCCCGCTGGTAGGGAGGCGGGCGCGGCCGGGACAGGCCCGCCGGGCGTGAGGGGGTGGCCCGCGCAGCTGAGGCGGGCGCTGAGGGCTCGCGGGAGCGGTCGGGCCCCCGCGGGGCGGTCCCAGCCGCCCGTCGGGCTGCCCCGCGGCCTGCCCGCCGCCCCCGCCTCGGGGCGGGCTCCTCCCGGCGGCGGAGGGCGAGGCCGAGGAGGGCCTTCCGGTGAACCGCCCGCGTTTCACGCCGCGCCGCCGGCCTCACCTGCCTGGTCTCTTCTGCGCTTCAGGGCACGATGGGGTTCATCTTCTCGAAGTCCATGAACGACAGCCTGAAAGCTCAGCAGGAGTTTATGCTGATGAACTCACGGCTTCAGGTAACGCATACGCCGGCGGCGGTGCGGAGGAAGGTGATCCACGGCCTGCACAGGGCTAGGCGGCGTGCGGCTTCGCCCGCCGAGGTTTGCTCCCCTGCCAGGGTTAAAGGTGCTACATTTGCCCACTCAACCAGTTCCGGTGTGGTCCTCTAACACAGCATGTTCAGATGTGTAAAGCACCTGTTCTCTGGATCTAGCAACATCCTCAGAAGTCAGTGTTAACAAGTTTGAGAGGTGGAAACTACCATTATGGTAGCCAGACCCTAAAAATACTAAAAAAAAAGGAAACTTACCTCGAACAGTGTCTTGAAGCACAGCTGGGCTACTGCAGAATTAAGCAACATTAAAGGGAATCGGTAACAGCGTGGTTACTAACACATGGATGCTGTTCTCTTAAAATATGGGTTAAATATGTTTCAGCTTTTCCACTATACAAAATCTTTCCAATAACTGTTTCTTTAGGTTCAATTAGGTAGCTGCAGTTATTCCACAGTGCTAGGAAGCCATTACACAGCTGTTTATTGTTCTAGAAACTTTAGACTAAATAGGACATAGGGGATTGTTTATTCCCTCTCATAAAATAATAGCAGCGGAGGAAAAGAAGGAAAACCAGTTGGACTAAGGTTCAGAAAGTTGTGCTGAACAGAACTTACAGCGTAGCACTAGTTACAGCTTTCTGATTTGTTGTTAGGTACCTTATGATGTGTAACTTGTTTGTATACTAAATGCTAGAATGCAATCTGAAGAACTTAGCTGAAGTTTGTCACTTTAAATTTGCATTTAAATTGAATACAGGTGAATTTAAAATTTATGAAGAAGTGATGGATGAACTTCCAATTTATTAAGTTGCCAGTAGATGGCATATTCTAGTTTTCAAAGCAGTATGCAGATAGTAGGTTTTGTAGGATCACATGTAAACGGAAATCTGTAGGTGACACTGAAAATGTGGCTAGGAAGGAGAAAGATAGCATAAGGAGAGATGATATAATAAAATACTAGATAGCTCATAACTGCTTAAAGAAAATCAACTTTTTGCAAGGTTTTTAAATGTCATTTTCTGTGTGTGCTGTGTTATATGTTTTTCAGATGCAACCACAAGTTTTGTGTACAAACAATTTATATTTGGTTTTTTGCCCTTATACGAAGGGGCCCCTCCTACCCTGAAAGTTTTTCGGAAATCCAAATGACAGGAAGGTTTTCAGTTAGAGGGAATGATGATGAAATTAAAGCGGAGACTTGCTTCATCATCTGCTGGAAGAAATCAGCATTTTCTGGAAGAAAATGGCTCTGCACTGAGCTTGGGGAGAGTGTAAGGAACAACACTGCCAGTTGTCTTTTCTGTATGTGAGTAAAAGCTGTGATGTGTCTGGAGTCTAGTGTTACCCAAACTACTTTCAGGCTATTTGTGGAAAATACTATAGCCTGATCTGTTTCCTTTTAGACAGAAATTGTAACTGTAAATACCTGGAGAAGTTAGGTCATGCTAGGACCAGAATGAAATAGCTTAGGTAAAAGCATTAGATACTCTCTTATGGTGAAATACTGGGATCTGGATGCTATCAGTTCTCCCACGTTGCTCTGAAAATTGTCATATTTATTAATAAAATAGAAACTTCCACTTCAAGCCATACAACGTATTTTCTATGAGAGATTAAAAAATACCAGTTTGTTTGAAACATAAATCTATCCTGAAACAACATGTGGGATCGAAACCTCTTAGAGCTTTTTGTAGCTTCTGAATGTACTTTGTAGTGCCCCATGATTATAATGTTGAGGGAATAGGGTACTATTGTTACTCCAAGCCAATTGGTGTGGATCAAGAAGTCATCAAAATTGTTTTCCCTATCCCTCCTAGCAATGATGGTGTGACACTGCTCAGAAATGAACTAGTAAATCTTCGAGGACCTGGAACAAAACACAGCAGGTGTTGGTGACACAGTCAGAATCTGTGAAGGCTTCTCCTGCTCCTTGTGGTGAGGAGAAATCATAAAGTTTCTGTAAATTGTTTGGAACAGGATTTTTGTGCTATCAGTTTCCATGACAGAACACTTTTTTTTTTTACTTTTTTTTTTTTTAAGAAAGAAGTAAATATAAGCTCTCCTCTGAATAGAGAGAATATACAAAGCTGTTCAGTGATTGACTTATCCTCTGTGGAGGATTGTAGGTTGGAAGGAGACCGTTGCAAAGATAGGAGGGCGAGTAACATGACAGAGGTTGATAAAGACCCCTCCAAATCCCAAGGCTTCATGGATGCTAAAGCTTGGTCAGTTTTAGAGTTGCTGTGATGTGTGATGACACCCAAACCAGGTCAACTACTTCAGAATAAGAGAAAGTTAAAAGATGTTGTAAAGTTGTGTGCATATTTTTTTTTCTTTATACTCTTCTTGGGATAACTCTGAAAAGAAGGGATTGTGGCCTTGTAAATTGTGTCTTAATGCTTCTTGGAAGAATAATAAAAACTCAACTGTCAGTTTGCCTTGATACTGAAGGACTTGTCAATTGTTTGTATTGTCTTGGTCTGGCTCCAGAATGAAATACCAGTCTGTATCAAGTGGAGACTGTTTATGGTAAAAGTTTGTTGAGGCTTCATTTTTATCATGAGTCTGCTCCTTAAAGTGTAACTTGCAAAATTCTTTCCAAACACTTAGTATATCAGATCTACAGCTCAAAGCCTAGCATATGGCCTTGCTAAGTGTTTTTGGTGTGGCTGAATGGGTAAGAGGAGGTTCCAGGTCTCAGAGCATTTATAGTAGATTATTTATTTTCATGAGCTGTGTGGGTGCTCTTAACACAATTAAAAGCAAGAATTTCATGTATTTCGTTTGTTCAAGTGCTATGTTCTGTACTTTCTGTTCTGTTTAGACTTCTATTCCTTGCCATTTTTTTTCAACAACCCAAGTGTATACCTTGAAAAAGCTATTTCAATAACTATTTACTAAGAAAGCCATTTTCAGATGTACAAGGCAACCTGGAAAAAGATACACATTTTGAAACTGGCAATAAAGAATGCAGCAATATTTGTGGGTGATTGTTCATTCCTCAGTGTGGATCAGAACACTTTCTTTTAGGAAATTGGCTGAATTCACATACTTTGAGGCTTGCTAAAGTCTTTATTGTGATAAGACAGGCTTAAGTGTGATTAGTGCATAATATAAGTACATTGTCTTCAAATAATTAAAAAATATTAAAACAACCTTGTATAATCTGTAGGTAGTGTTATTTAGAGTGATAAGAAGCAAAATCGTTTTAGAAGGTCATGCAACAGAGCAGATTAAAATTTAAAATTTAATTTCCTACTGTTAATGAATTAGATTCTGGGACTATATAGAGCAAAGCTTACTAAATTAACTTTGCACTACAGAAGAATATTTCTGTGCTGATGTGTAAAAGACATTCTAAGTGCAGCTTAAAGACTTTTACTTTAGGGTATAGACATAAAAAAGCCTAAGCTCTCCTGTGAAATTTTTGCCAAGCTTTCTCATGCATATAGAGGAATCAAAAATGCTTTTTTGTTTTGAATGGAACCCAACCAACTCAGTACTATGCCACTCCCTCCTAGCCCTCCCCCTCTCAACCCCTGCCCAGGTTAGATTTTAGTTTATGCCCTGCTGTTATAAAGGTAATGTCACTTTTGGTTCTAAAAAGTTGCTTTTCCTTGCTTTGCTTGGGAAACTCTAGGCAGGGGAAATCAAGTCAATTCCCAGGTTTCCTGTATATAGTCTGTAAGTACTCAGTGAACTACACAAAAGGTAACCCTTCAAAGAAGGAGGCTGAGATTTTGTTTTATAAGGGTTTTTTGGGGTTATTTTTCCAGTGGTATTATGAGAGTTGAATGACATGAAGATATTCTGATGTGTGTGGGAATAATACTGGATAGTAAGCAGTGGTTTCTAGTCTGTGAAATTAAAAAAATTAAGTCCTTGTAGCTTTTTAAATCCTTGGTAACTGTTTTCAATTATACCTCAATGTACAAGGTGTTTTCTTACTTAATGAGAATTTTTTCATTGAAACTCCACAAAGCATTGGTGGTACACTGAGTCCTTTAATGACTAGCCTTTTTGCTCTTTCATATATTAGCTTACAATGTCATTAATAATGACATCTGAATTGATGAGTTTTGTTACATCTTTTTGTTTTAACATGAGATGACCAAAATGAGAAAACAGTGTCTGACTGATTTGTTTGTGCTATCTTTATGTATAACAATCATACCTAAGGGATTAAGCACTCTTTTGATGTTGTCTAGCTATTGAACTTTTCACCTAGATACTGTTGTGGGAAAGCTGTACAAAAAGCAATGAGGAGAAGGAAAACCACTGATTTTGGTCAGAGAATGGGAGAGAAAAATCTGTTGTATAGTGGACTGCCTGGTGAAGTGAAGTAAATGAGGGCAGGTCAGATCAAAAAGAAGGTCTGTACATGCGCAAGTACACATGTACAGAGCCAGAGCAACAAGCAGGAAGAACAAGAGCTGTTTCTGGTCCCAAAACTGCAACATCCTGGTAATAACTGAGATGTGGTAGGACAGCTCATGCAACTGGAAGTAATGAACAGATGCAAGCTCCTCAGGAAAGACAGGTAGGAAAGACAAGGGGAAGGGCAGCCCATGACGTGAAGGAGTAGCTTGTGGGTTCAGATCAGAGGAGAGGCCACAAAACATGACACTGGTGGGAGCGTGCTGCAAACCACCGATGAGGGTGATGAAAGCCTCTGCATTACTGACTCTGGTTCTTACAAGACTAGTTTCCCTAACATCTGCTGGAAGGGCCATAAAGCAGGAGATAAGCAATTGAGTACATTTCTGGAAAAAGTGAGGGATAACTGATACAAGTAGGTACTGGATGGGCCATCCATGGCTCATGCACAGCTGGTTTCTTATTCACAAATAGGGAAGAACTGATTTGGGGATGTAATACCAAAGGCAATCTTAGTTGTGGTGGCGAGATACGGGTCCTGAGGGGGTGGAGGAAGGCAGGTAGCATAGAGCACACCCTGGACATTGGGAAAGCAGATTTTATCTTATTCAGGGAAACAGTAGGTGAGATGGCATAGGAAGCAGCTCTGGAGGATAAAGGAGTTCAGGAAAGCTGATATGTTTAAGGACAATCTCCTCCTAGTGTCCCTGGAAAGACACAGACCCTGTCAACACTACAGGCTGGGGGCTGACAAATGTGGAGCGACTCTGGAAGGGACACTGGAAGACAGCAACCGGATCATAAGCCGTCAGTGTGCCCTGGCAGCAAAGAGAGCCAAAAGGACCAACAGGGAGGGCTTTATAAGCAGTAGTGCAGCCAGTAGGTTGAGGAAAATGAGTGTTGCCTTCTGTTCAGTGCTTTGTTAAAAGCATTTATATACTGCATCCATTCCCCCCCCCCCCCTTTTCCTCCACTGGTATAAGAAAAATGTAGATGAAAAGGAGCAAGTTTAGCAACAGACTATCAAGATGGTCAAGGGCTTGATCACTTCTTGAGAGGAAGCCAAGTGAGCTGGACTTACTCAGCCTGCAGAAGGATCCCTTCTGAGTGCAGGATCCAACAGGAGCTCCCCAGCAACTGTGAGGTTATCAAGAAAGCAGAGCCAGGGTGTTCACCACAGTGGATTGCAGGAGGGTGAGAGATAGTGGGTATTCATTGAAAAAGGACGAGGGGAGCAGTTCAGACTGAATATAAGGAGAAACCTTTTGCCCCCCAAGGACAACTCAGCGGTGGAGCAGAGGCCCAGTGAAGCTGTGCAACCCCCATCTTTGGATGTTTTCAAGACCTGACTGGATAAAGCCCTCAGCAATCTGGTCTGATCATGTAGCTGACCCTGTTCTGAGCAGGACCTGCTGAGGTCCTGTCCAACCTGAGTTTTTCTGTGATGCTTTGACCACCATCAAAGCAGGCACAGACTGTGGCCCACTTTATTTTATGGATCCTGTGAGGTAGGAATTCCTCATGTCTCCTTCTTCCCAGACCAAGAATTATGATAAGTTACTGTTTGATGTCTGCACTCCTGTTGAGCACCACATGCATGGCGGCAATCTGTTGAAACAAGCTGTGAGTTGGTCTAACTTTTAACTGACAGTTGTTAGATAGACTTTAGGTATGTGTAAATGATACTGATACAGAAGTAACATCACAAGGAAGGAAATTCAGAATTAAAGCCTCTGTCCCCTGCATGTTAGATTGCAAAAACTAAGCAAAAATCTGGTTGTCTGTGGGAATACTTTACTTGAAAGAGAATTCTATAATCTCCTGTATATTTGGAAAGTTTTATAACACATATTGCTGTATTCACAGGTAAGTTTCCCCAGCACTGCTTAATGTTACTTATTCAGCAGTAGCGCATACATAAATCAGTCAAAATTCCAGTAAAAAGCTATAACCATTATTTAAGCAAAACTTGTAAAAAAGTCTTGCTTTAAGATTACAGCAGGTTGGCTCTGCCAGACTTTCAGGGGCAGATCAGACTGCTAAGAGTGGAAGACTACAGGACTGGAGTTCTTGAAAAATGTAAGTTTGAGGATAAAGTAATACAGGAGGAGCCAAAAATCACTGAAAGTGCTGGAAAGAAAATAGGCTAGTTAGTGCTTAGGGCATATCATTGTTTCTGTGGCTAACAGATTTTTTATTGTTGTTGTCTTGGGATAGCAGTTCAGAGTGATTTGGGGTTTTGTTTGGTTGAGTTTGGGGTTTTTTCCCCAGCAAGAGAATTCCTTATCAGACAAAAGGATAATTTGCTCTGTGGAAAAGCATAATTGCATTCGGGAGTCAGAGATAATCCTCCAAATTAATCTTTGCTGGGAGCCACGTAACCTTTGAGAAAATAAACAGGCTAGGAAAATAATATACTTCTGACAAATCTTATATTTACCCATAATAAAAATGTTTGATTATAACCTCCTGTCTGCAATATGAATCTCTGGATAGTCTCACTCCCATTCTCCTGCCATCCCTCCTCTCTCCCTATTTTATTATGTCAGACTGTAAAGTGCATTCTTCTCCCCAGGTAATATTGGATAGCCAGGAAACAGCCATAGATCTGCTTTCATAGCAGTTAGTCTTTGGGAGTTTATAGGCTTTCTCCCTGTGTAGGCATGGGAAAGGTTCCATACTTCTTGGTGAAAAAAATGCCAATATCAAATAAGTACAGGTTGATTTTTCTATTTTGACAATGCAGTGCAATTACATCTTCTTTTCTGAAAATCCATGCCAGCCCCTCCTTGTTTTTCAAATCTTTTCCCTTTTGGGGGTCCCCAATGTCATAGAGGTTCATTTTGAGCCATGGGAAGACTAAATTATCCTATTCTAATCAGGGCCAACGGGTGGTATTGAAGCTCCTCCACAGTTCTGTACCTAATTGGATACATTTATGCTCCTTTCTCTATTTTTTTACCCTTAGTGGTGGGGTTTGGTTTGTTTGTTTGTTTGTTTGTTTGTTTTCCCCTTCTTTGTTTTAACAGCTCCTTTTGAAGCTTTGGCAGTGATGCAAAATAATAAAGAAAATAAAAATGAGGCATTTTTTCCGCAGTTAGTGAAAATTATTGAGTAGCAGAGGACATAGTATAAAACATTGCTAGGGAAACTCATCCTCCAGTGCAATAATGCATACTTTGGCTTTTTAAAGATGAAAAAGAATATAGCAGTTTCTCTGTAAATAAAACATTTTCTTGGACACAGCGTGGAAATGCCAAAACACGTTTGATTTTTGCATATTCTGTACCTGCAGAAATAACTTAATTCATTCAAATGATAAATCACAAGATTTCTGCTTCTGAAAATGACTCTTAAGTGTTCTGTGCTTTCATCTGTTCTTCAGCTCTTGCCTATGGAGAAAGATGTATGCATTTTACACTGTATGTACAAGCTATGGCACATGCATTCATGATTCAGCTTGATATGAAACTGCTGTTGACTCTTTTCTATGTGTGCAAATGGCTCTAATGCTCTCAATCTCATAAGAATAAGCTTTGGAACATTATTGTAATGTTAATGTGTAAACATTCATTTCATTAGACTGTAATTTGATGTTACAAAAGATGTGTAACAAAAGTATTTGTATTTGGAAAAACTATCAAAAACTCAGTGAAAGCATAGGTAAATGCAACTTAATATAATATTTTTTCTTTCCTCTACACTGTCAGCACTTGGTTAGAGGCAGAACATAGCATGATTGCATTACTTTCCTGGCAGGGTTGTACTGCCTAAGAGGTTTGCATTGAATGGCAGTAAATGAAAGGAACAAGGCAGTTTTCGTGTTCAACAATTTGTCTTTAAATCTGAAATGAAAGTATAGAAGTACCCTGCAGCAAGCTTCTTAATAGACCATGTCTTATGACCAAATTATATTGGATTTTTTTTTTCTAAATTAAAGTAATAATAATAGTAAAGAAATAAAGTCAGACCTATTGTAAGTGATGGAAAAGGACCAGAACATTTCAATTTATATCCAGACACTCAGCAGTTTCTCAAAATAAAATCTGGCCATAATTCAGTGAAATGTTGTTTGTGTAAAATTTTAGATTGGAGGGTTAGTTTAGTATTCTGATTGTCTTGATGAATTGGAAAATACCTGAAATAATAGGCAATGGTATAATAAGCAATAGAATAAATACCAGTCCAGAGCATTATATCCAAGAAGGAAAAGTTAAATCAATTGATCAAGTGTAAGTGATTAGACTTCAGGAGCTTAAAAAATACCTAGGTTTTATATACTTGTGTATAAATATTGGTATATTTTTAATATATATATTTATATACTGATGTATAAATTGAATCAACAGCCCTGATACTTGTGAAAAGCAAATGTGTTTGTGGATTTATTAACCAGGGGATAAAATTACTCAATTTGCACTACTGATGACTTTGCTGGGAAAAGATTTTGATGCTTCTTTTAATGAGCAGACAAGCTGTGGGAAGTTCAGAACATAGCAGTAAGAGTAATCAAGGCGTTAGAACCTATGAAGAAAGGATGACAAAATCGTATTTGTCTCCTGCTATAAACACGTCTGTTAGGAAATTTAAGTTTGTGTGAGTTGGCGATGTTTTTTTAATCGACTTATTTTTCTCATACATCCTTCTAGAGATATAAAATCTTTTCCATTACAAAAGCAAGCAAGCAGTAATTGGGATAAATATTAGGAGACTTTGAGTGCTTAACTGTCATTATACGGGTTACTAAGAAAGGCAGTGAAATCTGTCACTGGTGGTCTTGATTGGCATAACTAAATGTCTGTTTCAGCTCCCTGCATTCAGGCTAACTTTAAAGGACCTCTGAATATGCTTTCTGGCCTTATTCTCATGACTATGTGAACACAGAAGCTGAAGTACCTGAACAGAATGGGGGTCCAGTTAACTGGGGGCTGGCTAATATGTAACAACTCTTTCTTCTAGATTTATTTTGCACTTAATGCTATTTCTTCCTTAGCAACATCTCTTTTCTGACCTTACAATTTTTAACCAGCTCGAACACATAAGAAAGTGTAATAATTTATTATTTTTTTTAAATACAGAAAACACCTGTTTTTCAGGACTTAACACTGGGGTTTTGTGTGAATACTATTATTGTGTTACCAGGGAGATTTTTATCTACCAAAGGTTACAAGATGTTGTACCTTCAATTATACAGCTGTTTGTTATTGGTGTTTGGTTTTCATCTTAATGTCTTTTTGCAAATGTACACAACAACTGTAAGGTTTATATATGCCCCGTATGAAATAAGTTCAAG
Source organism: Vanellus vanellus (assembly GCF_965231255.1). Taxonomy (NCBI): domain Eukaryota; kingdom Metazoa; phylum Chordata; class Aves; order Charadriiformes; family Charadriidae; genus Vanellus; species Vanellus vanellus. Next base: position 57,335,447 of record NC_138908.1, read on the forward strand.
CCATTCAATGGGAATTCTGAGTTTATTTCTTATTGCAAAATATCTGATAATCTAGTTATCCTCCTCGTGGTTTTTGAAGTTCTTACTTTTTAAGAAAGAGAAGTTGCTGTGGTAACATGTGGGATGCGATATAGCGAAAGAGACAGCTGAAACATTTTAAACATTTGTTCAAGGGAAAAATGAGATTACTCATTTAGCATAGATTAAGTACAAGCAATATTTGCACCTACATAGTTAGGAAGATACATGTTTTTTATACAAATATTTACACCTTCCTTAAGTTATTGGGTTTGTGAGATTTGAGTTGAATAATGGATTCTTCTGTCCTTAGGATATATTAATACCTAACACATAGCTGAACTTCCTTCACTACTTCAGATACTGAGAATTTTGTGAGGGAGAGATGAGGAAAATCTGACTTATTTATCAGGCAGCTTGATGATCTCCTTCAGCCCTAGCTGGGAATTTGCTTTTGAGAAGAAGGTTTTAGGAGCATAATTTTTATTTCAGTTAAATTAAAAACACATTAAGAATGGAAAGATGCTATTACAAGGTAGGTCAGTAGGAGGTTTATGACAAACTTGACATTGTGCCACATTCTGTTTTAGTAATTCAACCTAAAGACAAGTGCAAAATGTTAATGAAAATCAGAGAAGAAAACAAAAGTTTTGAAAAGGGAAAATATTAATGTGTGTTTGATATGTAGTAGACAAAGAGTAATCCATCTTAGACAGGTGAGACGAATTGACCTAATAAGCCTATCATTTTGTTCTTGGACCTGTATCTTTTACGTGTTCCTTCCCTTATCCTAGGGTGCTTTTTGGGTAATGAGCTAAAAGTAGGAATGGAAAAGAGAGTATAAGAAAGTATGAGTAAGGGTGGAGGGAGGTGCTCTCTGTTTTGTTTGAAGATGAAGTATATTTGCAAATATTGTTGTGGGATTCTGTTGGATTTTTTCTTAATAAATTAAATTAATCCATTACTCAGTCAACATACTATTGATGATTTATCAGTTGATTATAAAATGAGATGGCTGTTGAAAGGCATATGTGTGCTTTATTTTGACTCTTCGCAGGAAGAATAAAGGCTAATGTTAAAATGCCAATGATTTTCTGCATAGTAAAACTTTTTTTCATGCTTTATCACTTTCATTGATCAAAAAAAGAAAGAGAACTGACACATGATTCTGCATAGGCTGCATTCTACAGAGTGTGCCTAATAAAACTTTGTGTGATGACATTCTTTCCATCTACTGATTTGCCAACTTATCTTTGTTGATAAAAGATCAGCCATCTCCATAATGATACCTGAAAACATGAATGTTTCCTAATGTCTTAGACACTGAGTAATTTTCTGCAAGGTTTTGTAAGTCCGTAACTTTTTCCTCTCTAAAGTTTTCACTGAGAATTGGTCAAAATGATTTTTTTTACAGTTCCATTACAATTAAAACAGTTGTTCCCTTTCTTCTGTGTGAAGTAAAATGTAAGCAAGATTTCCTTTCTGGACTACTACCATCCTTCTCCCTTTGGGGTGGGAAATCGCTAGATTTGTTTTCTATTGACAAGATACTAGTAGCGCTTATGGCATCTCTAATGCATTTGTCTTGAAGCATTAGAAAAATTGTTTTGCCCCTTCGGTGATCTGGGCTTAATTCAGGAAATAAATGCTCTCTGGTAACAATTCTATATCCTTATTAGTTTGCGTGCATCAAATGAAACAGAACAAGATGAATGATATCGGTACTGAGGAAGATTAGAACAATCTATCTCGCCGGAAAAAAGCCAGTTTGGTTGGTATTAGGTGGGAGATTGTATGCTCTGCCTGATCACTGTAAAGAAATAAATGTGGTCGTTTACAAAGAGGAGATTTTAATAGCTATTTCTAACATCCAAGCTCTACCAGGAAAAGATGCAAACCAGACAGATTGCTCCAGTTCTACCAGTCTTTTTGCTGGGGAATATCTGTGCCTGGTACACATTGTTGTGAATGGAGCTTGCTTAGGTAGAATTTTTGTCTTGCTTGGAGGTGCACCAGCAGCTAAGCCTTACACCTGTAGGCTTAGTTCGTTGGGGGGATTTAACTGACTTCAAAGAAAAAATGCATTTTCAGAAGGAAAAATGCCTTTAACGCTATGAGTTTTCCGTAGTTCCTTCCTTCTTAGTAGAGCAAATCTACCATTTTAGTCTTCTGCTGTTAAGTCCACTGAAGTTGAAATTGGCCATTTACTTGTTTTTCTATGAAATGCTATTTCTTGAATGCTAAGTTTAAGAAAAAAAGAAGGGGGGCAGGGGGGAGCCCTGTATTGAGCAGAACTCATAAGAGTCCAGGAGGTACAATGGATAAGTTAAAGAGATCTTATACCTGTTTTAATTCCGTAACACAAATGGTGTAAAGAGAGCCATGTTAATTTTGCAAGTCAGAATCTGAAGTGGATAGGAAGAAACATCATATTTGCAGGTTTTGTTGGTATTATAACACCCTTTCATACAGCAATATCAATTTACAGCCACTGCTTCTGGTTTTTATTTTTGATTCAATGCTCTGAATCTTCATTTCTTTTTTAAAAACAGGTTTATGAGACACACAAGGAGCGTACCTAGAGGCATTGTTAGGGGATGGGAATAACAAATAATAATAATTCTTATGCGGTTATTAGTCGGATTTTGAAATGACTTGATATTGTAATGTTAACTCTTTTCCTTACACTGCTTGATCTTTTTTACCGTTCTTACACCATGGACACCTGTTTTTGACATAACTGACTATCCAATGACTTTGGTTTGTCTTTATAGAGCTTATATAAAACTCCTGAGAATTTTGAACACTGATAACTGCCTTAAAACTTTGCTTGCTCTGTAGATAAGATTATTAAATGCAGGTGGAGAACACCCTTCTTCACTCTGTTGTATTTTTGTTGCACATGGGAGAAGCATGGAAATGCTAGGTTACTGCCAAGAAATCTTACTTTCGTACCACAGTCCATTGGACTGAGCCTCTTATTTGCACAGCTTAAAACATCAAATAGATTTAGGTGCTTTTGATGTTATTTTCTTTCTATATGGCATGTAATTCCAGTAACTTATTGACAACAACAGGAATATAAAGGATTTTTTTTTCAGGGCAGTTTAACAAGCATTCTGGCTTCAGGCTAATATTGTTAGACCCTTTTCTTTTTATGATAGGTCTTAGCTTGTAAATATTTTGTAATGTGTCTTTGCACTTGGAAGCTTTAAAAATTGAGTTTTATTTTTAGAGAGTGTAGTTTCTTGCAGTGCTAATAGTTTTAATTGCTCTGTGTACTTGATGTGAAAAATATTTGCAAACAAGCTTTGAAGCAGCAGGATAAAACATTTAAGTCTGATTTATTTTAACTGTTTGATCTAGAGGCCCATTTCCTGACACTTATGTGTGCATGCTGGTCATAGAAGCAAGCAGACACTGCATAATTATTACAAGTTATCATCTCTGTATTACACTCTAGTGGCTTACAATGGGGGTGTAAACATAGGTATCGCTATTCTATTTTCCATTTATTTTTGCTAAGCAACTGATTGCTGCAGCTCCTGGTTTTGAACATTGATTAGGAAGGATGACACCTAGGACGAGTCACATAAGGCTTTAATCTTTCATCTGCTTATGAAATATCAGGTGCGTTGCTGCTGCAAGAGGTTTGTGAAGTTACTTAGCTATGTTGCCTGCACACCAACTTTTATATGTGTTTTGTAAGTGATTTGCAGATTTTTGTATGTGTGACTGTCACATTTTTTAAAAATTAACCCTTATTTTCATTGTGCCTCTGAGTACTCAAAAGTTAGAAGTTACTAGTTGTTTAAAGAATGCTTTCAGAGTCTCTAATCATTGAAAAACTATAAGTGAAAATAACCTTCTATTACAGGCACATTAGCTGTTGCCTATAACAGATATGCAAGAGATTAGCTTGTGACAGAACTGGAGGTTCTTTTAACATCAGTGTAAGGCTATTCCAACAGTTTCTTCATGTTTCTCTTTTCTTACATTTAGATAGTGAGTTTCACAACTTAAGCAGACACGGTATATATTTACATGGCTGATAACTCCTTCCAAGGTAGATCAATTCCTTTTCTGTCTGAATATCTATTTACCAGGCTGTCAGCATAATTACGTCTTAATGATGGTGACATGAAATACAGTTCCCTACTGCTTAAGCCAAGTGTTTGTCCTGCTCAGTATTTTAGAGGGGTTGGGGAAAACAGCGCATCTGCCAGGAGAGCCATTAAATACATCAGGTTGCAAACAGAGGCTTTACCCAGGGGTGGTTACTATGTCTTTGTCTCTCCAGGTAAATCTTGACCTGCACAAAATACATCAAAGAAATTGTATTTAATACACATAAACAATTAAGAGAAAGCATTTTGCACTGATTCTGCTTTCCATTTCTGTTGAGCTTTTGTACACCACCCTACATCCCATTTGTTTTGCTTTGTGTGTCACCTTAATACAAAAACCAAAGTAACATATATTCCTTCCTACAGCATCTGAACATGAAACAGAAAGGCAGAAAGAAAGAGAGAAAACAAGCTAAGAGTCTAAAATATCAGAAATTTCCAATTTATCTGCCAGTGCTGATGTGGCTTGTAATTCAGAGAGAACTGTTTATTTTTTTGCAAGTTGTCAAAGTTGATTAAATGATTTCAGATGAGAATTTTCTCCCACTGTATTTTAATCAATGAAATAATGGCATAAATGCTCTTTTCTATGGTTTGACATCATTGTAACAGTCTGAAGAATAGTCAATAGAAATGATAAGGATGGTTACGACTGACTAGTTTATTAGCATTATCAGTTTCACAGTAACTGACCTTTTCCCTCTCTGCCTCACTTCGCTTCATCTGTCATGTTTCATTTTGTCAGATTGATTTCCTTTTACTATAACAGTTGGTATGTGGCAGACTTCAAATACTAATCGGCCCTTACAGTTTCTCATACGGTGTTGAGAAATGACTAGCTGTATTTAAAGAAAAATGGGAAAGTTATTTCTAATTGGGTAGTCCTGAGAGTGTTATAAAATATAAAATGTTACTTGCTACTAAGACCCTTTTTATTATGAAACCACTTAACTTAAATTTTAAAATTACATGGTCGGTATTTATTACCAGTAAAGAAGTTTCTAGCCATTTAAGAAAAATTTGTTAATTATGGAATTAAACTCACAGAAATTTGTGTAGGTTTTTTTAGATTATGATACCAACTGTACTTGTATATGTGATTATAAAACGTGGTCGGATTGTTGTAGGATGTGATTTCTTGACAGTAATAGAAAAGCTCACTTGGTTGTGTACCCATTCATCCATATCCCAACCTCATCTCTCTTGTATCTCGCCCAGCAATCTGTCTGGGAAGACTACAGTATCTCCCTTCCTCCCGTGGTAAATCTGCACCTGAGACTCTTTACATGACTATGCTTGCATAAAAACTACGAGTAAATAGACCCTAGTGGTGTTTTTTATGGCTGTATAGATGGAAGGCTTATGTATTTAAAATTAAATAGAATTTATTCCCTATGACATGGCACTTGGATGGTGAGCTGTTGTTCACCTGATGTGTATGATGTGCACCTGTGGCTTGTTTCCTTAATAATCAACTTCTGCCATCAGTGAGATTATTCTAAATAAGCTACAGCACACTTCTGCTAAGTTGAATGATACACATTTTTTTTAATCTTATCACCTGTAAAGTTCTATGTATGAAGTTATGGTTTGCAGTAAAATTAATACCTTCTGTTCTTAATTCTTGCTTCTGATCTGCCATAATGGGAAAAAAAAGTCATTTTAAATGTCATTGCAAAATAAGTCTTAAGAGAGTAGGACTTGGCCTTTTTCATAAAATTTGCATGTTAATAGGCCAAAAGTCTTCTCCACCCTTTCACTACCCCAGCGTGGCTGGCATTTTCAATAGAACACATGTGGAGGAAAATAAGACACAATTACTATGAAATTAACAGCTGAAAATGGGATATTGATTTGAACTGCAGTCAAACATGATTTGTTTTTTTATCTTTCATCTAATTTGGAATCATCTTTTGTGGTGGACTTCCCTATATAGATCTGCTTTCAAATCCTGACTTGCTTAAGGTTAACATAATCTTGATGTAATAGTTCCACCTTATGCTCTACCAATAGTTTTTCAGTGTAAAGTCAGCATATCAGGCTATCCTGGTCATTCAAAACTGTCAGAGCTCAAGATGTTCAATTCAGATTGGCATGTTAAGTGGGTAAGCACAAGGATATTGCCCCTGAATTTTTTAAAATTTAGTAAGATTGAGATACATAGAAGTTGCTTGAGTGCCCATGTAGGTGCTTAATTTTGCAACTTAGAGCATCCAAAATTCATTTAAATGCATATCTCTTTTAGTGTCAAACATTGCTCATAAACCTATTTAGCTGTTCAGTTGTTGGGTCGGGACATGTTAAAGCAGTCTTTGGTGACACAGGGTCGCTAGGTGCCCTGTCTTATGTCTGCTCTGTCAGAGTCTGCCAGAGGGGTGTTCCCTGCTGTGCTGAACACACGTTGCTGGAACCCACGTGTGGAATGTGAGACAGCATTAACCCAAGTCATTTGGCAGTGCAGTGGCTAAGGTGCTCTCTAAAAAGAGCTCAGGCGTACTCCAAACTGTTTTTTTCTGCAGTTATTTCAGTAAGTTTAACTTGTGCAATGAAACAGTGTGTTCTGGGACAACTTTAGCCATAGCTGTTGCCCAGTTTTCCGTTTCCTTTTCCTTAAGGAAAGCTTGAAATCCATTGAAGTCAGTGTGGAATTTCCCTGAAACACTTTGACTAAGTCTCTTCATTATGCAGATTCCCACTGCAGTCCTACCGCTACAGCACCGTAGTCTTTTGGTTTGGCAAGATGAAACTATGCCAAGTCACAAAACTGATCTTGGAAATGGAAAGCAAGAAGGAAGACTTTTTTCAGAATAAAGGACAGAACAAAGGGCATTTCTGGCAATTGGGAGAGGTATTCCTGGGTTTGGCATAAGATTGCATGGAGTCAAAGAGATTTTGGAGCACATTTAGTGATATTTGTGTGTTGTTATTAGATTTTCTCCATATAACTTATGACTAATAAAAACAGATTTAAAGACAAATCTCTGCAGCAGTACTGTAGGTTACTTACCATCCCTAAAAACATTTCAGTGCTTTCTTGGTGCTGTATTCTAAGTTTGTGGACAAAATAGATCTTGTATAGTAAACTGTTCATTGTAACGTCATGCAACTTCAGTAATAGCAAGAATTACATTATTAATTTAGCTAATTATCACTAGATCTACTTTTTACTGTCTTCTGTGCATTAAGATTCCTCTGAAACCTTTTTTTCTTGGCTATGCCACATTTCTCAATGTACACATAAAACTCTCATCTCTAAGATTCATCAGTCTAAAGTTTTCCTCCAACACGTCTTCTCTTAAGAAATGAATTTAAATACAGTATTGTGTTTCATCTAGGTAAGATTTTACATCCACGTTGAAGAAGTTTGCTCAAAGGAAGGGAATTATGAGCATTTTTCTATGTGTGTGTCCCCCTTATTTTTGGATTAGTTATCATGTAGAAAGTTGAGGGTTAGTTTTTTTAAGTGGAAAAAAAAAAAAGATCCTTGTGCTTAGAAAAGAACATGAAATTTTGTTTGATTATGTTATATGGCTGCTGTTTATAATACACAAAACAAGTTGTTTTCATTTATACTAAATTATTTATATAAATTACTTGTAGATATACATGAAAGTATCCTTGGGCTCCTGAAATTTGATATGACATGCTCCTACAGCAAAGAGTTTGTTTGACCTTAGTGTCTTTGACTTAGTAATAATCTTTTTCTTTCAATACTTGGATTTTAAAGAGCTATCAAAGTATAACTTGTGTGCGGGGCTTTTTGGTTTTTGTTTGTTTTTAAAGAACTCATGATAGGATCCTTTAGTTTACTTTTGTAGATTTAAACTTACAGCTTTCTTTTTAATCCATTGCTTACTTCTTTCTACACTCTGTGCATATTAAACTGTTTTTCTTCTCCATTGTTTCCTTTTAGCAAGACCTATATTTCATCAGCATATCCTTGTCCCACTTCCTCCCCATGTACTTCTTCAAACTGAAGCTCATTTAGGGTAATACTGTGCATCTTGGAAGCGTAGGTTCCTTCTCTGTGCTGACAGGCAAACAAAGCATCTCTTAATACTTTTCACACATGTGCAAACTACACACATAATCAAAATTGAAGGGGAAAATAGAGATCATTAAATTAATATTACATGTCACTATTTTATCTTGTCACATCAACCCTCAGCAATTTACCAGGCTTAGGATACCGGGGACCACAATGGGGCTAATTAAAGGGCAGCGTAGTTGTTTACTTCAGAATTTCCAAGTGTCTTATAGGTGACAAAATAAAATCTAATTATTTTGATATTTTATTAAGTGGTTTGCCAGCCATTGTATAATTTATTCTTCTGAAAAAAGCAATCTGAAAATTACAGATATCAGGAAGGTAGAGCCTGTTGATATTTTTTGTGAGAACAATTGCAATGTAAGTCTTGAGGAAAGAGAAACAGATGAAACAGTATTGTGAGACTACAGCGAATGTTGTTTTTCCTACTGTGTGCAATTATATGTAATTAGATCTGTCCTTTTTTTATTATGCTGTCTAAAAAATTAATTCTACCTATCTAGGTACTGAATGAGCTTGTAAATAAGATAGCAAGATCAACATAGTCTGAAGAAATAATTAGTAACAATTTAACAGAAATTGTTCTGTTCAGGCTAAATCAATGGTAATGGAGATGAATAAATGGGTGGAAACCTTAAGTCATTACAAATCCTTTAAATTATTCTTGAATTAGAAAGCAGTAGAAAAGAACAGATTTAATTACTTTTATAGATGCATGAGCAGAGAACTTTCTGAATTCTCTCTTTGTTCTTTCTTTTCTAGAATACAGTTTTTTTAGGCAGCTGGTATTCTGTTTCCTGTACGTTGTTGGACTTTTTATGCAATTTAGTTAGCTAGGCTAGATATACCAACTCAGGTACTCTGCTTTTTCCCAAAAAATGAGTTACAAACATTAATGGGAAGAAGCAGACTTCTTACTGTGTTAATTAAGTTCCGTAGTTAGGTTTCAGACTGCTTATTTTTGGCACAATTCTTATTTTTTGCATCACTCTAAGGAGGAAAGACCATTGTTCTTTTTTTGGTGTTCCATACAGTAGAGAGGAACTTTTAAGAAATAGTAAATTTACCTTTATTTAATAGAATTATACTAGTATGTTTAGATGAGGCATGTAATTTTTATTAAAAAAATCTAATAGTCTGCTTTTTTAATCTTGTGCACCATAGAAAGTTCTACTTTGATATGTGAATATACTTTATGATTGTACTTTTTGCATTATTGTTTTTAATTTTAGTTACAGTTCTCATGGACTTTTGGTATGTATTCCAGTATCTTTAAAAGATCTGGTATCTTTGCATTGTTTTTTCTATATTTGTAATCGACGGTGTTTCGAAAGAGTTAATAGCTTTATGATGCATCACAAGGAAGAGAAGTCCTCAAAGGGCAAAGAGGTGTCAAGATTGACTCTAAAGATACTATCAGCTAAATTAAAATCAAGCAGAATAAATTTGATGGTACCCTTTGGAAGACCATGGAAATGCAAAGGTCAGAGAACCTTAACCTGGGGATTGCTGCTAAGACTCAGGGAGCTCTCAAAACCTAACACTGGTATTTTGGTTTTCTTAACCTTGAGAAGCAGCATTAGAAAGACTCTGCATTAAAGCATTCGCTAATTGACCTAAATGCTTTCTTGGTATAAACTATTCTGAGTTATTACTGAAGAATAATTCAATCTCAATGAAAAGCTATGAATGACTAAATAAAAGAACAAAAAAGAAACCTTCTGAGTTAGTGTTTTGGATTTATAGAATCACAGAATTGTTTTGGTTGGAAAAGACCTGTAAGATCATCAAGTCCAACCGTTAACCTGGCACTACCAAATTACCACTAAACCATGTCCCTCAGCACTACATCTACATGTCTTTTAAATACCTCCGGGGATGGTGACTCCACCACTTCCCTGGGCAGTCTGTTCCAGTGCTTGACAACCCTTTCTGTGAAGACATTTTTCCTAATATCCAATCTAACCCTCCCCAGGCACAACTTGAGGCCATTTTCTTTTGCCCTGTTGCTTGTTACTTGGGAGAAGAGATTGACCCCCACCTTGCTACACCCTCCTTTCAGGTAGTTGTAGAGAGCGATAAGTCTCCCCTAAGCCTTCTCCTCTCCAGGGTAAACTACCCCAGTTCCCTCAGTTGCTCCTCATCAGACTTGTTCTATAGACCCCTCCCTAGAGATTGATTCAGTTTTTATAGAAAACAGATGACTTAATTTTCTTTAACCTCTCTTCTTTCTTTAGCTGGAAAGGCAGCTACTGATGCAGAACCAGATGAGAGAGAGACAAACAGCCATGCAGATTGCTTGGACACGCGAATTTCTCAAATATTTTGGCACATTTTTTGGACTTGCAGCTGTAGGTTTAACAGCTGGGTATGAAGTTTATTTCCTAACAGAAAATATAACTATATTAAATTTATATTTCTATGATGCTGGATCTTCCTTTTGCATTATAACAGGTAGTTATTTTTATCCAGTAACTGCTCAGAGGTTTATCACATGACAAAGGGACTCTGATTCCTAATGTGTTTTGGTCTGCTTCCAGATGTGTTTTTGTTATGTCTGTACTACAGATTTATATAAAAGCAGACACATGTGAACTGACAGTAAAATGATACAGCTGAGGTACCAAAAGTTCAGTGTAAAATAAAAGTTCTGTGTGGAACAGGAGGGATTGTTTAAAAGCCATGCTATTTTCTGTTCTGTGTTGTGATTTAATGAACTATTAATGAGCAACAACTCCTCCACCATCTGGGTTTTTTAATGTGTCAGTGAACAAGTGGACATATTCTGAAATCTGTTCACTTAAAATTTGAATCAAGAGACTCACCCAAGGGGAAAAAACCCTGGCTAATAAGGCTGTATGCCATGGGGAAGAAATTGCCTTATAGGACTTTTGTTTGTTAACATGTTTTTCTTGTGCTATAACATGATTAGAGGGAATGTAGGAAATATTTGTTGTTTTCTGTACATAGTACAGATGAAATGCACCTTATGCATTATGGGTTCTCTGTGGACTCAGATGCATTTCGAGCTGAGAGTAATTATCTTGATTGCTACATGTTGCATGTGTGTGGATGGATATACGTGTGCACATGCATGCTACACATGTTAGATTATCCCATTTTTGTTAGATATATTCAAAACTCACTTGAAGTATTTTTTTTAATACACTTGGGTTGACAGTTGAGCTAGAAAGCAACCAGAAGATGAATGCTTCTGAGGAAATTAAGACTTGTTCTTTGATTGGAGAGTGTGGAAGGATACACTAGTCCTAGACAGTCAAGGTCAACCTAAACGAAGACTGTGCTGAATGTCCTAAATAATCTTATTGTTTCTTTTTTTTTTTTTTTTAAACAGAGCAATGAAAAAGAAGAAGCCAGGAATTTTACTGCCAATAGTTCCCTTAAGCTTTATATTTGCCTATCAATATGACATGGGCTATGGCACACTGTTGCAAAGGATAAAAGGTAGGTCTATTTAAGTTTGTCTGGCTTAATATTTCAGATAACCTCTTTTTAGAATGGCTGGGAGAAAACTTGCACTAGATTTTCTCTTTTTTTCTGGACAAAAAAAGTTCTTACTCTTTCATTTCTTTTCTTCTCTGTTACAGATACTTCCCCAGTCAAAAGTACCCTACTTTTACAGCTTTTCCCTCCAGTTAAGACTGTTTGTTAATTTCTCCTCTCGTTTCCAAAAAATGTGAAGGCTATAAATACAGGTGCAGTAAGCATTGCATATTTTGGAGAAGTGACAGATGTAGTGATTTGCTTCCATATACCACTCTAATGCTGCTGTTTTGGCAAGAGGTAGGAATCATAAGAGCAGATACAGGGATACAGACAGGAATCATGCCCTTATACCTTCATGACCAACCACAGTTGTCAGCTGATCATCTTGCCACAGTGCCCTGCTAAGATGGAAAAAAGAAAGGCAAGTCCCAAAAAGTGGTTTCTTGCCTCATAGTTGCCAGTCACTGATTGTGTCGGGTGTTGAGGTTTACAGAGGTTCATTTATGTTAGCTCTGATTCCTAGTGAAGGAGACATGCTAAGAAAGTGTTCACTGTAAGTGAAGACAGCATTGGTCCATGGTTTGTCACCTTCACAAATCATCTTAGTTAACTAGCTCAATTTTCCTGTCTGCTACTGACGCAAACATACTGAAACAAAATATAAATTTGTTTCAGCTCTTGCTCTTAGCTTCCAGATATAAGAGCTAGGTTCCGTAACTCTGTGTACTTAATTGAAAATAATGATAGATTAATTAGATAAAGTGTGAGATATTTCCTGCTGCATACAGGTGAAAATATATTCAGGTGATGTGGCAATGCCTATCTATGAACATTTCCTAAACCCTGCTAAATACGTTTCTCTGGATTTTAATATGAAGAGGCAGCTAAGCACATGGAGAAACACTGAGTGGAAATCAGAGTGTTGAAAAGATTAGTACATACAATGCAGAAGGAACAGTTGGAATTTAGGTTTTGTTAATTTTTTTTTTTTAAAAATGACCTCATGTTCATTCCAGAATTTTGAAAGAGTGAGCATATCATAATACAAACCCCATGGCAAGAGTATGGAATGTGTTTCCTGAGGACCATGTGGTCCTCTATAGGTTGAAGAGGGACAATGTGGTATCCTATTGCTTTCTAAATAGGAAAAGTCATCTTCATAACGTAAGATCCACTAGGGCAACTTCAGCAGTATGTGACACTTGTGAAAAGGTTTTGGAGAAAAGAAGCTATGGAGCCAAGTGAACAATAAGATAAAATGAAATATGCCAAACTAAGTCTGTCTTTTCCAGGAAAAATAATTTCTCTTTTCCAAAAGACATGTGGTAGATTTACTATAAACTCATGAAAGCATTTAGTGTGGTATCACATGAAGATTAAGTTAGCATGAAGGACATGGAAATTAGTAGACAGGCAAGCACTGGAGTAAAGAGAAGATGTCAAAGGTTTGGGCTTAAAGAGGATGGCTAGGTTTTAGTAGGGTTATTAGCAATATTTTTCAAGATTTGGTCTGGATCTGCTTTTATTTTGTATTGAACTTATGAATAGGTTATACTAATCAAATCTGTGGATGACAAGCTTGATTGGTGTCATTAACAGAGAAAAAATAAACTGTAGTACAAGAAGAACTGGTGACCTGAAGAACTGAGATAATAAAATAGGATTCAATTTGATAAGGAGGTCAGCGAGATGCTAGAGACTAATAGGGATGACTACCATCAGAGCTCACCCGCTGGAAATGACAGAAAAAGGGAAAAACCTGAATGTATTAGGTGATCACAGAATTAGTATAATCTGTTAGTGTGATGAAATTATGAGAGTCAAGCAAAGTCTAGAAACATCAAGTGAGGTTTCCTAGTATCAGAGCATGGTTGAGGTTGGAAGGGACCTCTGGAGGTTGTCTGGTCCAACCTCCCTGGTGGTCAAGCAGCCAGTTACCCATAAAAAAGTCTCGATGGCTTTTGAATATCTCCAGGGATGGATATTTCACAACCTTAGTACAAATAGAGAGTATAGATAGGAAGGTATTGATGCAGGAGAACAGTAATACCTTCCTTGGAAATTTTACATAATTTGGAACACTTCTGTATAAGGAACCTAGAATTACTGAAGAGTTAAAATTATCAGGGAATGCCAAGCTACCTTGCAAGAGAAAACAAAGTGATTAGTTTGTTTAGCCTTGTAAAAAAAACATGAGAGATTTGGGTCTACAGATCCTACTTACAGAGTAGGATAAAGGAACGTAAGAGAAGGAAATTAAACTAATTACTAATATCAGCACTAGAATAAAAGGAAGTGGACTAGCCTGAATGACTCTGGGCTGGAAATAAGAAGAAGGTTTGTAATTATGTGGAAATCAGGTTCAGGAGTTCATTTTTATTTTAAGATTAAAATTAAGTAGTTGAAGAGAAGGTTTTATGGCACAATTGACCTGCGGCCACAATACTTGTTCTTATTACTCAGCTGGTCCCTGTCGCCACTCCCATACTACTTTCTCAGCCACTTCTCTGCTTGCCCATGTATTCTGTGGTGCATGCTATGCTACATTTCTCTGGTGTAATAATGAATGTATACACCGTTCCCTAGATTGTTCCCTCTTTAACTGTTCTCTTTCCTCCAAGGTATGCCTATCTTCAGCCTCTTAGCTAATTCCCTCTCCTAAATTAATCTGCAATTATTTCCATGCTGCACAATCTTCCCTATATCTGAACCACCTTGACCAAATAGCCCTGCATCTGCTGTCCTTCACTCTTTGGAATCGATAGTTTATACCCCTGGAAGGTTTCTCTGTTTCTCTTTTGCCAGGCATTTTGTCTCTGATCTTGCTTACAGTTGATTTTTTCTTCTGTCTCTAGCCTACTTGTCCAAACATTTTCTCATTACTTGCTTATTCTCCCACATAGCCGTCAGAGTTTTGGGTTTTTTTTTCCTGCTTTATAGCTTAGGCTAATTAAAGCAAAAACTGAGGACATACGGGGAAATACCTGTTTTTAGTTCTGCTTGCGCTGCTGAAAAGCTGTAAGTGTGCGAGATCCATGTAGTAGAACTGAATCTTTTGGGGATGGCAGGGTTACAGAACAGCCCTCAGGTGCACAATCTTTCCTGAATGGCTGAGGACACTAAGAATCAGTCATGGACCTGCTATCTGTATTCTTGGCCTTGCTGTTCTGCTTTTCCTCCTAGTCTGGGTACATATTGCTGGTGTTTTTCAGACAAATTGTTAGAGGAGGGGAGAATTTATGTGGCCAGCCTCTACCTGCACAGAACTTCTCCACTGAGCAATGAAACTCTGGCTACCTTCTCCAAGATGTACATAGCTCGCTGCTTGTATCCTGAGCCATGTGAGAAGGGGGGTGACTAGGCAATCTGCTGTTGCTGTAGTGCGTGTGAGTGACAGGCATAGAGATTTGACTATCTGTAACACCTCTCTGTCACCCAAGATCTCTTGCTATTCCATAATCAGGTGCTATATGCAACTGAAGGACATTTTGTTATTATCAGTTACCGAGAGTGGTAAGCAGTGTCATCCTGTTGGATATTACTGATGTGTGGAGATCCCAAGCACTGTAATACTACCAAAATTGCAGTTGGAGATTTCAGCATTGAGACCTGTTTTAAGGGTTGACCACAATCTGGACTGCATTATAATACTCAGTCAGGTTTATTGCACATACATACATATATACATACATACAGCTTCAAATCCCTGCCTTAACGATCATCAAGCTAGGAGTTGAGGCATAGATAAACAAGATTGTTGGCATTGTATCAAATGGGATCAGCCAAAACAAACAGATTCTTTGGCTAATCTTCATCCTTTCTTATATCACAATCAGACCACCACAACTTATGTATGATGCTCAATCTGTATCTTTGTTTTTTGGATTCTCTGTCCTAGATGTTTTTGTTCCAGCCTTACCCAGAGCATTCTGCATTCTGCAACCTTTCCCTGCTATGCTGTTAAGACTGCATGTTTAGGTAACTGTCTTAGCAAATCTTTTTGTGGGCAGCATGCTTTGACCAATGCTTCTTCAAGTCCTGTGCTACCCATTTTCTGCCTGTAGCCTGACATCTTTTAGCATAGGCCTGAGACAAGAAGAAAATTGTGCCCAAATATGGTACGTCTAGGATACTGCATACAGGGAATGTACTTGTTAAAGCTTATGTACACTTTTATGTGTATGTCTGATCCACCCTCTTCTCAGATTTCTAATTGGTCAAATACAGTATGGGGTTAGTACAAAGTACATGGTGATGCCAAGTTCTTGCTGTATCTCATGCCTCCAATTAAAAGCATGTGTGTAATAAATCTCTAAACAAGACATTACTATAACTCAGTGTAGTTTTTAGGAGAAAGGAGCTAACAGAAACAGCAACAACAACAGCACAATTGTTTTGGCTGAACTTCTTTCAAACGAATGCAGCCTGAGGCAGATATTCAGTTCAGGGCAAGCACTTTGGTGTGCAGTTATCCCACCAGTCCAAAATTCCTTAAAGACAGCTTTAATGCTGCATTGGCATCAGCTCATTCGTAAAATACATTGTTGTTGTGGCCTAAACAAGAATAACTTAATCAGTTTCTTTTTTTTATTATTATTATTTTTTACTTCCTTTGCTTTCTCGCAATAAGGGTGAGGAAATTAGTGTGGTTTATTTTTTTTTTTTTAAGGTGAAGCAGAGAACATACTGGACACACAGAGCACTTTGCTAGAATTGCCAAAAGGACCGCTCACTTATGAAGCGCTGGAGAAAATCAGAAGATCTCAGAGCAAGTTCTTCATAGAAAAATAGGAAGATGGTACTAAATCTTAATACCTTAAATGTGACTGTAATACTGGGTTTGGACATAAATGAATCATTAAACATTTGAGAAAATTATGAGCTTTTGTAAAATCAAAATATAATTCATTTTTTAAACCAGTACTTTCTAAAGCAATGATTTTTATATTGTATGTATCTCTTGAAAACATCCATTGTTGCTGTAATATATTTTTCTTGTTTAGAATTAAATATTGAATTTCCACTGTCTAGAGTCTGAAAATAACTTTTACCTGCAGTAAAAATGTCTGGTACTGACCAAAATCACTATAATCAACGAAAATAAGTTAATTGGTAGTTACAAAATTATATAAATATGATCATAATTTTCAAATATATTTAAGGATGCAGAGCTCAATTTGAAGTCAGGAATAGACAGGGAACTTTGAAAAATAAGACACTTTCTATTTGCTGTTCTTTAGGCAGTAAACTCACCATCTCTGCTTCAAATTCTGCAATAAACAGCTTTTATCAGAAGTAGGTTCAGAAGTAAACACGTCACTTGCTAACTGTGTGTTTTACTCTTAGGAAAAACTGTATTAAAGTATGAGCAGAGATAATTTCTCAAAAAGAGAAAACAAATTATGTAGCTATTTCCTGAATCTTTTTCATGCTTGTTTGACATTCTGAAACTCAGAATAATTTGTTTACATGAAATCAGAGTTTCAACTAAGATGAATATTAACTTAGGCTAACAGCAAGCAAAATTATTAATGTATGTTTTTGTAATGGGTAGATCCAAGGGGCCTTACAAGTACTGAAAAACTGAGGGATTTTTTGCATGCCTTTAGTCTAGCATGGTATATACTGAGGATACAATTTTAGTATATTTTAGTATTCCAATGTTACACTTGGAAAAAAAATGCATCTTTCTGTATTGGAAATCTTGTTTAAAACCAGATTATTTTGTGTTTTGGATGGAAACTCTTCTAGCATTAATCTAATTGTGGAACAAAAAACAAATGCTTAAAAAGCTTCCGATAATGAATTAAGCCTAAGTCTGTATTGATAATTTGTTGAGTTAAAAATTAAATTCCAGCTGGAGATAATGCCCCGAATCTGTTTTTGAACTTGACTAGAATATTGTTACAGTAAGACATGTGAAATTAATAGCACAGTTTCCATAGCTGTGTAAGATTGATTTCTGAAAGTGCATTCACTTCTGCATTCAGTCACTACTGTAATTGGTTCTGTCATCATGTGTTATCGGTGCATACAATCTGTAACAGATTTCAACTGTGATGCATTTTAATGTGCAGCGTGATAAAGTGGGTTCTAGTAGCTTGTTTGGTTATAATAGCTTGGTCTACATTTTGACTGTTTAGGATTTAAGGTGTTGATTTTAATTGGCTTGGAAGGTGTGCCTCAACTCAGCCTATGGTGCTACGTGTGTTCTGTGAGCACACAAAATGCAGCCCAAGACCACCTCACGTTTTCTGCCTGTCCTGTAACATAATCCCTCACCACTTGCTGCTATATTATGTACTACTCTTAGGACATCTGTATCCCTTCTTATTTGTTTTGCTTTGAGTAACAGATCATCTGCTACGTTTCCTCCGAGTTCTGAAGTCCACCTTGCTTTTATTTTGAAGAAGTTGTAATAGCCATTTATGTTTTGATCTCTGTCATCTATTGATACTCTTTCTTCCAAAAAAGAAACCAATTAAACCATCTTGTTTTGGTATTTGTGTGTCTCCACCTGTGCATTTTAACGCACCCTTTAATCCTATGAAAGACATTTTTACAAGTGAGCACTTTTAATAGTCCTTAGAGCAGTTGTACTTACAAATCCTAGAAAATTCGGAAATACCTCTAATCCTATCCACTGTGAATTAGGAATTAATAACTGTGTGTTTGTGATAGATTGCTGGCTATGGTGTTGGATCAAAAGGCGGTGTTAAAGGAAGCAAGCAGGCTAAGCAAAATAATGACCTAGACAGCAGTTTTAGGAGATAATAGGATAGCTATTTATTGCTCCATCCTAGCTAAATTTGTAATTTTTTTCTCCCAGAGGTTAAACTTAGATCAATAGAGTTAATCCACACTAAAGACTCCACACTAAAAAGTGACGCCAATGGGGCAAATTTAATATCAGTGTAACACAGTGAGTATCGGTGAAAGTTACCGAATTTATAAGGGAAAAGTAACAGGCTCCAAGCAGGACAGTCAAGTGCCAAACACAGAAATGGATTTAAATGGGCTATATAGAATGTGCCAAAGATCATCAGGAACTTAAGGGTTAGTCACCTTTACTGCCTTTATTTTTTACTGTTAGCTTTGCTTTTTTCTTGATAAGTATTTGGTTTTGTTTTGAAGATGATCATTCTTTGTTATAGAGTATTTATTCTACTGCCAGTGTGTTAATCAAAATGCTTGCATGTGCCAAGCCCAGTCATATCTGTCACATAGATATCTGGCTGCAGAGTGGTTGAACTGTATGATTTCCTTCAGAGAACAATGAAAGAAATCAGGAAAACTTACCTTTGACAGGGTCTGCTTCGGGGAAATACATGTTTACAGCCAAAGTTGCCTGTAATCATCATACCAGTTGTACTCATAGAAATAAATAAATAAAACACCTGAAACATCCTGCTCTCTTCTGTTATTGGTGCTCAGCTGGCTTCAGCTGTAAGACTTACTGTAATGTATCACAGCAACTGTCTTTGTTTTCATGAATCACTGGGGAAGAGGAGGAGAATAACTGCAGGGGGAGCTTGTTCTGACCTGAGGGCACTACTCTTACCGCCTTAATCCTGTTGGGTTTTCTGGTCGCAATGCCTGATAGCCATGTATCCTGAATCAGTGTCACTCAAAGCAGGATTCTGCTGGGACAGTGAGAAGTAATTCATGATTAGGATGTCAAAATTAAAGTCTTTGTGTTCTCATTATGGATATGTCTCATTTAGAATCCAAGAAAGTGCACACAACTTGTGAGCCACAACTGTCTGCCCCACGCTTCTCTTGTTAATCTGGTTTTGATAGGATACACAAGTATTATTGAGAAACAAGCAAAGTTACTTTGGGGGGTCTAGTTTAGGCCTATTCCTTTATTCCTCGGATGAATGATTTAACTTTTCTGAACCTTTCTTATGATAGGGAAAGTTAATTCTTACAGCCCCTTCCAAAATATTTTGAAGTTATTTCATGACTGTGTATCACTGCTTTTAAAATTGGAAGAGGGAGGCACTTATGTGGACATATCCAAATGTGACAGTTTCTGCATTATTATTTAGTTGGTTGGTCAGTCTTGGAATTAATTATATAAAAATTCTTGGATTTCTTCATTTTTTAACTGTTAGCTTTCTTAAAGGTTTCTAAAACCTACAATCATCTTCTGATGAAGCCCTTCATATGACAGCTGGATACCACTGGTACTTGGTCACCAATCATATGCATGCAGTGGTATTTTACATTTATTGCAGAACCCTGTCTAGTACTAAGGAAACTTTAGGAATATTTTAAATTTGTGTTTGGGCAACTTTGAAAAACTAAGTAGTTCTTGCAGCCGTGAATTGCA
Source organism: Vanellus vanellus (assembly GCF_965231255.1). Taxonomy (NCBI): domain Eukaryota; kingdom Metazoa; phylum Chordata; class Aves; order Charadriiformes; family Charadriidae; genus Vanellus; species Vanellus vanellus. The sequence goes on from NC_138908.1 coordinate 57,355,482, forward strand.
TGAATTTGAAATGAAGTCTCTGAAAAAAGACTAGTGAAGTCTGTGCATTTCTGTCCTACTTCTGATCTTTCTGTGTAGATTGTCTGACATTTAACAAGTGAATAAGCCTTTCATTCAAGGTGTTCAGGGCTATCAAGTTATTGTTAAAGCGTACCTTTATTTAGCTGCCTGTTCTCATGAAACATCCTCTGCCCTCTATAAACTTTGATTGCTATTCGCCAACAGATCCAAAATTTAGTGCAAGGAATGGAAATGGTACAATCATCTTTACCTTATTTTAGGAAAATAAAAAATGCAAAATACTTGGCACTGAGAAAGTACACTGGATGTACCTACCTTGCAAGATCCTACAGATCACAAACAGGATTTCATTTCTTTGCTCTGTTGTCTCTTCTTCTTTATAATACAAACAGTAAGAACCATAGAATAGAATCATAGAATCATCTACGTTGGAAGGGACCTCCAAGATCATGGAGTCCAACCATTAACCTAACACTGCCAAAACCACTACTAAACCATGTCCCTAAGTGCCACATCTACACATCTTTTAAATACCACCAGGGATGGTGACTCCACCACTTCCCTGGGCAGCCTGTTCCTATGCTTGATAATCCTTTTGGTGAAGACATTTTTCCTAATATCCAATCTAAACCTCCCCTGGCACATCTTGAGGCTGTTTCCTCTTGTCCTATTGCTTGTTACTTGGGAGAAGAGACTGACCCCCACCTCGCTACACCCTGCTTTCTGGTAGTTGTAGAGAGCGATAAGGTCTCCCCTCAGCCTCCATTTTTTCCAGGCTAAACAACCCCAGTTCCTTCAGCCGCTCCTCATAGGACTTGTGCTCTAGACCCCTCACCAGCTTCGTTGCTGTTCTCCAAACACACTCCAAAGTCTTTCTTGTAGTGAGGGGCAAGGTGGATAGTTACTTCAGATTGGTTGTATTTAAGTTGTTTTGAACAGAAGTAGTTTTTCTAGCTATGATGAACAGATAAACAAACCTCGAGTCTGACTTGATTTAAATTCATGGCAAGTTAGTGAGAGATTGCCAGTTAGGCTTTTCTGTATAAAATCCTGTATGTTAAATGACTAACATATAGTAAGTTTCTTTATAACCTACTATTCAAATCACAGCAGATTTAGTCAAAAGCCCTAGATGCAAAGCCAATGTTACTAAATTATGGCTGGAGGAAAAATACTCAGCGTACACCCTACTAGTGAAACTACATTAAGCATAGTAACATTAAGCAGTGTCAAACTACTGCCAGCTCATTCAGATATGATCCTTAATAAAACTCGTTAACTCACTGCCTGTTCTTGCAGTCTTTAATCCTCACAAGACAGCATTCATAGCCTATGCTTTTCAACAAGAAGAGTGATGAAGAGTGCTGCAGTGTGGGCTCCCCTGAGGAATTATGAATGTCTTGAAAAGACATATCCTCCAAGGCTTCTTTGACAACTTGTGCTCTATCACCTACCAACAAGCATGACGGAAAGCACAGAAAGTATTGTCTCTCACATTCAGTAGCCCTGATGAAGGAGCAGGTGAGGTCAGAAAAACTGTTTTGAATTATTTGTTTCCCGCCTCTTGAGTGCTTGCTTTTAGCAGCTGTAGTCAGAGGTTACATGATTCAGGCAGCTGCAAAAATGAGGTTCTTGCAAAAAACCCTAAAGGTTTCCATCATAATGCCCTCCTTTGCTTAGGGAGAGTTAGATGTGGTGCCACAGTAACTGATGGTCCAGTTACATTTGAAACTAAATCATGTGGAGAGTCACAAATTGTGACACAATTGTGGAGAGACACAAATTGTGAAGATTGACAAATCGGTCTGCTATTTAGGGACCTCTCTCGAAACTCCCTGGTGAAAAACTCTGAGAAAGACATATCCCACATTTTGCTGCTTTTAAAAACTGAATCCAGCATTGGGCATGGGCATCAAAGTAGAGTATAAAATAAATTATATTAGTTTACAAGCTAATTAATCCACCAGGTCAGTCACTGCCTGACTCGGGGGGCACCTTCCTTATTGTCTTGGTAGTGCTCTTGCACATGACTACAGCTCTCCGGTCACTGAAAACAATTCCCTTGCCTAGAAAACTACTTAGAGTTCGTGACTAAGCTCACCTGATGTGATGGGCATTTTCAGAAAAAGTTCACGACACCAACAAGATCAAGATGCTGCTCTTTAAAAATGCAAATTGTGATTATTGCAGCACAACTTGTTGGTAACAGAATAGCAGTTAGGGCTTTAACTGAATGAGAAACAAATCAAGGTTTTGTTCTTCAGGAATTCTGGATTGGCAGCCTCCACTTCTGCAGATTGCATCTTAGTAACAGCTTGGATGATAGTCAGTGTCTACTGTTTAAGTGTGGTACCACTGTCTAAAACATTTAAGACTGGACCAAAAAGAAAGTCCAAGTATAGACAGCTTTGCAGGCTGCTCACTATTCTAGCCCTCCATGGCCTCTTTCTAGATCCAGCTCAGCGTAAAACACTCCAAGTCCTCCTTGAATGCATGGTTGGAGTCTGTGTCTCCTCTGCCAGCACAGGTGAATCATTCACCTTTGTACACTAGGCTGTGGACACGTCTTCTTCATTCTTTCCTTCTAGATTGAGTTTTGAGGGCTTTTCTCTGTACATTGACAGTACTCAAGGGATAGAAAGCACAGCCCTCATGCAAAAGGATCTCTAGACAACAGTTTCATTGTATTTTTAGAGATATGAACTTTCCTGCTTTCCCACAGTATGAGTGTTTGCAAAAGGGGACAGCAGGCACTTCTTGTCCTATGGTGCTCAAAAAAAAAACAAAACCCAAAGCAAAGTTTATTTTCACAGGGTGCATAGTTCTGCTTGGTGAGTCCGAAGAATGCCTGCTGAGGGCTGCTGGTGAAACACACTGGTGTGGAGCTCCACTGGAGCACTGGCACAGGCTGCCCAGAGAGCTGTGGAGTCTCCTGCACTGGAGACATTCAAAACACGCCTGTCCTGTGCAACCTGCTGTAGGTGACCCTGCTCTGGCAGAGGGGTTGGACCAGATGATCTTCAGAGGTCCCTTCTAACCCTGACCGTTCTGTGATTCTGTGATTCATTCTGGGATCCCCAGGACACACACATGTCGGAGACGAAGCATCTCTGACACTTGAGTGCCTATGGCCACCACTGAACATGGGTGTCCAGAATGACAAACTTGAACTCGAGAGGAATTCAGGCTTTTAAATCCCACCTCAAAAGTCCACGGCTTAAGTAGTTCTGCGGAAGTGTGTTTATTTTACTTTACTTGCTTCTGCCTTTTTGCTTCCGCCAGTGTTTTCAGGATGTAAGAGTAGTTATGTAGATTCTAGACCCGCAAGGAGAAAAACAGACGAGCGAAAGTTTTTCACGTTTTAAGAGTCATTCGAAGGGGCATCGGCAGCTGGTACTTGACCACGAACGGGATAAAGCCGAGATGGAGCGCCCGGCGGAGGGGATGGAGCACGCTCGCGGGCCGGCGGAGGGAGGCCGAAGGCGGAAGGGGGCCGCCGGCGGGGTGCGTCTTCACCGGGGCGTGAGGAGCCGCGGCCGCCAGCAAGGGGCAGACCGAGGAGGGAGTCCTACCCGAGGGCGCCCGGACGCCGGCTTCAGGTATAGGCACCGCCCGGCGAGGGAGCCGTCGCCGGAGGCAGCAGCGGCGGGGCTGGGGCCGGGGCCGGGGCCGGGGTCGGGGCCGGGGCCGGGGCGGTGACTCAGCGCCGCCCTCAGCGCATAAAAGGCGGGCAGGCGGCAGCAGCGCGCGCGGCACGCGGGGCGGCGGTTGAGCTCGAGGTCCGCTGAGCGCGGGCGGTTGGCGGGTCCGCCTGTGGAGCGCGGGAGCGGGACGGGGAGGACGGAGCCGAGGAGGACGGGGCGGGCGGCGGGCGCCATGGGGGCCAAGCTGCGACTCCTCTGCGCCGCGGCGGCGCTGATCTGCGCGGCGGCGCCGCCGGGGCAGCCCAGCGCCCGGGGCGCGGCGGCGGCCGCCGCTGTCATACTCCCCGCGGGAGAGGGGGACGGGTACGGGGTGAAGCTGTGCGGCCGGGAGTTCATCCGCGCCGTCATCTTCACCTGCGGCGGGTCCCGCTGGAAGCGCCTCTCCCTGCTGTCGATGGAGCCGGCGCCCGCGGCCGGTGAGTGTCGGAGGAGCGGGCGGGGCGGGGGGCGAGGCTGGCGGCCGCGCCGGAGGGGACAGCCCTGTTAGGGGCTCACCCAGACCCAGGGGCGGAGAGGGACTGCCGAGGGGAGAGAGAGTCCTCTCCTCGCTCGGGAGAGGTCCTGTGAGGAGAAACTGCGGGGGAAACGGGCGGGAGCGGGGAAGGGTGAGCGCCCCGCGGCGCTGCTGGCTCCTCCCGCCCTGAGGCGCGGCGGGAGCGTCCCCGTCACCCTCGTTCTCCCTCGTTCCCGGTGCTGGTGGGAGTTTGGCGTGACTGCTGAAAGGACAATCCACACGTTTCGACGGCAGTCGCTGGGGCGTTCTTAGCCGGCGTAACCTGCAAAGTTTTTGGTCTCTTCGGAGGCATTGCCCTGCACGGGGCTGAGCAGCCCTGCCGGCGGCCGAGGCTCACTGAACTCTTTATATTAAAAAAAAAAGCCACGTAGAATAAACCACGCTTTTTTTTTTTTTTTTTTTTTTTTCCTTCGTAGCGACGCAGGGAGGTGTGATGCACCCTTGGAAGCGGTAGGGAGTGCCTCTCGCTACGGCTTCACTCCCTTCCTAAAGCTCAGTGACTCTTCGGGCTGGGGAGACCTGGCTCGATTTTCCCTCTCTGCCAGGAGCTTTAAAGCGGTGCTCCTCGTCTTTCTGGGGTGTGCTGGGGGCGTTATTGGAGGTGGAATCTTTTCGTTGGTGTGTTTTTTTTTTTTTTTTTTTATCACTCACTTGTGCTACTCTGTACAAAAGAGTTGGCACATTGGAGGAGGGATGGGACTCTGGTGCTTCAGGTTACAATCTGAAAAACAACAAGAACTGCTTTAGGGATCTTTGGTGAAACAGTTAATGGGTAAAATATTCCTCACAGAATTTTACTGTCGCCTGTTCCAAGTCAAATATATTAAGAAAGTGTAAGCAGATGGGGTTTGGGCTGTGTTCTCAAACTATGGTAATGTAACAGAGTAACTTTAATTGATGACTGTCTTTTATGTTGATATTTTGAATAGTGGAAATAACATTTTTAACAAGGACAAAAGTTGGAGTTATGGCTAAAATGTGGAATAGAAGAGCTCCTTTTTTTATCTTGCTTAAACATGCTGTCAAGGAAATAACTTTGGACCTCAGGCAGTTAATGAAGCCAGTATTTTGGATTTCTTGAGTTTTTGCTTGTGTGTGTTTGTTTTTTTTTTTTTTTTTCAACAGGTTGAGTAGTAAATAAAGGTTACCTTTGTAATATAACAAATGACATATGTACAGCCTCTGCTGGGATTGTGTTCTTTCCCAGCAAACTTTGTTTTCCTTTTTATTAACAGTAGCTTCTGAGAGCATCACTCACTAAGGAGCCCTGACTGTGCTGCATGCTTAACTAAGTCTTCCCTGCCCCAGAAGACTACTAAATAGTGGTTACTGCCTAATTAGTAAAGCAGCTACAACCACTTTTATTTTTGTACATATTCAGGCAACCGTTCTATCTGAGAATTAGCTTCTATATATTAATTAGCCATATTAAAGTAACTATAACATTCACTGGATGTTCTCACATCCTGTCAGCTTTCTGAAACAACAACAACAAAAAACCATATTAAGATCATTAAGACCCCAAGGCAAACACTTATTTGGTATTTTTTGTAACTTAAGAATTGAAGGAGCTGTTTTTCTTTGCATTAGCTGAAGTAAGTGGTGCCACTTCCCTTACAGAAGTAAAACCAAGAGAAGCAGTGTGAGGTGAAAGGAAGTAGAGCTGGATTTTTGTTAACACTTCAGTCAGTGAGACAAAGTGTTTCTAAGTAAACCCTGCAAGCCTTTGCTATGCCTTGAGAAATGAAAGAACTAATAAATGCAAAGCATCACCTGAAAATAGCTGTAGAAAAATACAATCTATAAAAAGCAGTTTACATATGATATTTGCTTTTTTAGCACTCCCTACAATTGTTCTTCATCTCATGCTAGTTTGTGTGATTATGCATGGGAGAGGAGTGGTCTAATCTAATTGATGAGTCACATGACATAGCTCTGTGTGGTTTCTGGGTATATGTCTTTATACCAAATTTTTTTTTTGTAGAAATATTGAGACTTCTATATCAGTAACACACTGCAGTTGTGATAGGATATCTATACCTCAGTCATGGTTGTAGCCCTGTACTCTCCATGTAGCTGTGTACTCTCTATGTCTATCAGGCAGTGTAGGCTGTAAAACATAAAGACTGCCCTAAAAGTAAGCTATAGGTATATCATGGGCTGGAGACCCTGCAGCATTGACAGTTCTCCTAGATAACGGTGCTTTGCTTATTACTAAGTGAATGGTTTTTATTGCTACTTCTTAGAGCTGCATGTTCCTTTTGATACTTCTACAGTCTGAACTTAAAAAGTCTTCTCTTTAAACAGATTCTGTGCGAACAGCAAGTAACAAACTACTGGGAAACTTCAAGCTGCAATCAATTTTGGGTCCTGAAGTGGAGCAGTTGCAGAGAAGCAGCCCATTTCTTGGATGGGAGACGCTTAAGGATTTGTATAGTTTAAATGACTATAATGAATATGTACCTGTGGTGGATGACTTCAAAGAACTTGTTCGCCAGGTAGAGGAAGCTGTTCAGAACGACAGGGGAGGAACAGGAATTGTAAACCCCATGGGATCAAACAGTTATCTTTGGGCCAGGTATCCTAGAAGAAAACGGGAATCTCTGGGTTTGGCAGGAATGTGTTGCAAATGGGGATGTACAAAAGCTGAAATTAGTACTATATGCAGAGTTTAAAATCCTCTCTGCACTTATGCATGAAATCAATGTTTGTTGCTGTGCTACTTGATTGAATACTGTATGGAGGAAGAAAACTTTCGCTGTATTTTACTTTGTCTCTATGTACCAGTCAATAATGCTGGTTTTCTTTAAAAAATAAATAAATAAAATAAAATCCACAAGTGTAATTTGAATGACTTTGTTTTGCTGCAGTTACTTTTAATCTATATTTTTTACTAAGTCTTTTCATTTTAATGTCAAGCCTTTACACTTACATTACAAATGTATTACATCTTTGTAACACTTTAGGAAGAACTCCAATGTTTCATTGAAGTGTAATTATACTAAGCGTTACCAAATTGTTCTTTCTCTGTTGACAGAAAGAACATCCAGCAATGTTCTTGAAATGAGATTGATGGTACAAAGCTGTACAGAAAGGATATTGTGCCAGTTGAAACTCTACTCAGCACTGACTCAGCTTGCCAATTACTTTGGACACACTTTTTCCATTTCCTTATGATTGCAGAATTGTTTTGTGCAGTATCGTTTTTCTAGAAACTGTACTACAATACAACACTTGCAGCTTAAATATTTCTTCACATTTGCAGATGGGCTTGTTAGCGGGTGAAGTATTAACACTTTAATTATTCTTGTTTACCTTACTTCCTCATTTTTGTCCTATCACTGCTAAGTGAGAATGTTGGATGGGCTTCAAGTAACTTATTCTACAGATGCTCAGACATCATCTTGCGTGTTCTTATGGTATGCTGGTCTACACTACTTCAGATCTATTTCTAAGTTGCTAATTGTTACTGTATTTATAAATAGCTAATTTAATCTTTGTAGTTTCTAAGCTTTTCACCTCCCTGTCTACTTGTCTCAGCTGTAACAATTTGTATTTCTAGTTATGTTGTTGGTGACTTGAAGTTTTGGTTATTTCTGACCTTCATGATGCTCATGGTAACTTCACTTAGCTTTGTAGCTGTAGTTGACTCAGAATATACTTCATAGCTCAAACTGCACAGTTGTTGCATTTGGCTGATGGTGTTTTGTTCTTCAAATTGTCTTTTGAAAATTGTTCTTTGATTGAACTACTGCTTAGTGAAGTTACTGCATCACTTCTTTATCCCTTTTCCCAATATATTATTGTTATTGCAGCAATTAGGCCTTATCCATCCTTTTTATTTTTTTAAACCACATCAGTTTTATTCAGTAGAGACTGGGCGGAATGGGCGCTTACTAGTAATGCTGTTACCTTCCAGTTGAAAAGCACCATCTCTTCCATCATTGTAACAACAGTATTTAGCAAGACTGGAGTTGTCGTCTTCCACACCATTGTTGTAGTGACTGCTTTTTGTCACTCCGAGTGGAGAAAGTAACTGTGTAAAGTTCTGCTATAGTTTTATTTCGAACAGGCTAGCTGAACTTCTACAGCTTAGCTTTCAGCAATTCCACCTCACAAATAGTTTTGGATTTGGAGACTCCTAGTTTAGATCAGGATTCCCTAGAAGAATACAGGATGAGTTTGAGGGGAAGTATTCCTTTATTTTTGAGAAGGATCCAGGGCTTTGGGAGTTAAGATTCCATAGTAAAGTAAAGACTAAGTGGTACACCGAATCACTAAAAAAAGGGGAAAATGTGAAAATTCTGTTCTTAATGAAATTGAAAATTAGCCTCTATGCACTTTTTTTGCTAGAAAACTTTCAAAAAGAAATATCGGGAGAGGCAAATATGGTGTTTATTCTACTGGTCTGTCCAAGCAGACAGCTTGCATATATAGTGAGAAGGCTTTCTGATATCCCGAGTGAAACAAAGAAGATGTTAAAATCTTAAATTTGTGACCTTAAGTCTTGAACAGAAGGATCTGGAGTTCAACTCGCCAGGCTAAACAAAACCTGTTGGTAAAAGTATTATAAATGTTAGTTTATATATATTATTATAAATAATAGTTTAAGTGGAAATTAGCATTCAAGATGAAATGGTTCATGCTGAGACAGAATTACAGATAGAAAATCAGTCTTTATCTGACATAAACAGGCATTTTTCAGAGGTATGACTCAAGGTATGTCTGTGCATAACCCAGATAAATGGTTAAATTGGTGTTTTCATCTAGTTTCTTAATAGGCCTTGTCATAGTCTGTGACAGCTTTAGCAGGTCAGCTATGACACAAGTACATGGCATGGACTGAAATTCAATCTATATTTTAGAGTAAGGAAGTACTTGATTCTGTATATACACCAGAGCATGCAAAGGTTTTATTTGCTTTAAAGCAAATTAAGTTTTCAAAGACCTCTAAGGTTTTCTGTGTGGGTAGGCCATATTTTATAATGGTTTCTTTGCAATGTAGCCAAAGGTGACAATTATGTGTCACTTGATCGCAACAGGTCTAGAGGATGCAATCTGCTTCTGCTCATATCACTCTGTGTCCAAACACACTTTTTTAAGACCAGAAGCAAACCTTTTACATAAAATGAGGTGTCTGACTAGTTACATGGGGAAAGCAAACACATTTGGGAGCAGACAGCTCAAAATGTAAAATAATTACTGAGTTGGCATATTGATCTAAATAGCAGACCAAAAGGACACAGTCTCTGCTGAAAGCTCCTCCGGGAGTAGAGCTTTGTGTAGATAGCAGCATAGATGTGAGCACAGCAGTTCAAAGCAAAACATTGTTCTTACCATCACAACTGTTTAGAAACATACCCTTTTTGCAAGAAATAAGCCCTTTATTTTTTTTCACCCACGTCATTCACAGAGCAATTAGTTATTGAGCTATTTATTGAGTATTGAGCATCTTAGTAACTTGCTGTTTACAAAAACTGCAGTCCCACTGAGGTAGTCATAACCCACAGGAAATGTCCAGTTTCTGGGCAATATATTATGATGTGTGAGGTGTCTTCTGAACAGCTACTTTGAGTTTGTGCATATAAAATGATACATCAGCACATTCCCATATTAGCACTGTTTATTGCAAGAGTTTATTGTTCCAGCTGGTTTGGGGTTGTTTGTTTTTTTTTTTTACTGTGGGTGTAGTCTGGTTCAGGTTTGACTATGAACTCCTTGAACAATGCCCAAAGAGATGGGAATAATCCACAGCAGTATATACAACAGCTCTTCCAGCTCTGTTTGCTGCTATTGCCTCATTTAAAACCTGACAGAGCTCCTCATATAAGGCTTTAAGCAATGTGAAGATTGTGATATAGCTAGAGCCAAGTACCTCAAATGATCATAAAGGTGTAAGTTTGACCATTCACAGAATGCTAAATGTGCTACAGAGAGCTGTCTAACAAATCCCAGCGACCTAGAGGACATGGCTCATGGCTCCCGCTATTCTTATTTGGCCAGTTGCTTACTTTGCTGGGTGTTTAAACCATACAGAAAAAAAATCTGGATTTCTGAGTCATTATTGCTATCCTTTTTTTTTTTTGTTTGTTTGGTTTTTTTTGTTTTGTTTTGTTATTTTTTTTTTAACCTTTGCTGATAGTCAGGAAAAAAGCTAGCCTTTATTTCTAAATTCTGCCAAAGCCAGGGACAGGCCTAGAATTAGCACCCTGAGTTTTTGGAAGATTTTCTGAGACTCCCATCTTTCCTCCTCAGCAAGCAGCAGAGACTCAACAGAAAACGTGAACTCCTTTCCTACTCAGCAGAACAGAACCTGGATAGATTTGTATCCCATCTTCTGCTCTGCAGTCACTCACCAGTATCAGCAAGTAGCAGAAAGAAGGTACTTTCCTCATTTGTGCCCCATTGCCTTCACATGTGAAATGAACTTTTTCATTGCACAGTTTTTTGTTATCTTGGGAACAAACATCTGAGCTGCTGGCTCCTTTCCCTGGATTTTAGCTCCAGCAATGTTACTTGACTGTTACTCTGACTGCTTCGTGCTGCCTGCTTTGTGGTAGGTCTCTTGGTATCAAATACTGCACTGTCACAGTGTCATTGTCCAGTACTACAGTCCAGAGAGACTTAGATAGATTGGATCATTGGGCCAACATTAATGGTATGAGTTTCAACAAGTTTCACCCTCTACAACTACCTGAAAGGAGGTTTTAGAGAGATGGGAGCTGACATCTTCTCCCTGGCGACAAGTGATAGGACAAGAGGAAATGGGTTCAAGTTATGTCAGGGCAGGTTTAGATTGGATATTAGGAAGCATTTTTTCACTGAAAGGGTTATTAAACATTGGAATAAGCTGCCCAGAGAGGTGGTGGATTCACCATCCATGGAGGTGTTTAAGAAAAGGGTAGATGAGGTGCTTAGGGACATGGTTTAGGAGTGGTGGTGTTTTTATCAGGGTAGGTTAATGGTTGTACTTGATGATCTTAAAGGTCCCTTCCAACCTCACTGATTCTATGATTCTGTGATTCTATAAGGGCAAGTGCCAGGTTCTGCACTTGGGCCACAATAACCCCATGCAGCGTTACAGGCCTGGGGAAGTGTGGCTGGAAAGCTGCCTGGCAGAAAGAGACCTGGGGGTTCTAATTGACAAGCAGCTGAATGTGAGCCGGCAGTGTGCCCAGGTGGCCAAGAAAGCCAACGGCATCCTGGCCTGTATTAGAAATAGCGTGGCCAGCAGAAGTAGGGAGGTGATTGTGCCCCTGTACTCAGCACTGGTGAGGCCACACCTCGAGTATTGTGTCCAGTTTTGGGCACCTCAATACAAGAGAGATATCGAGGTGCTGGGGCAAGTGCAGAGGAGGGCAACGAAGCTGGTGAAGGGCCTAGCAAACAACTCATATGAAGAGCGGTTGAAGGAGCTGGAACTGTTTAGTTTGAGGAGGAGGAGGCTGAGGGGAGACCTCATCACTCTCTACAACTATTTGAAAGGACACTGTAGAGAGGTTGGTGCTGGTCTCTTCTCACAGGTAATTAATGACAGAACAAGAGGGAATGGCTTCAAGCTCCAACAGGGTAGATTTAGACTGAACATTAGAAAAGACTTTTTCACAGAAAGGGTGGTCGGGCATTGGAATAGACTGCCCAGGGAGGTGGTTGAGTCACCATCCCTGGATGTGTTTAAGAGACGTTTAGATGTGGTGTTGGGGGATATGGTGTAGGGGAGAGCTTTGTAGAGTAGTGTAGATGGTTGGACTCGATGATCCCAAGGGTCTCTTCCAACCTAGACAATTCTATGATACTATGATTCTATGATTCTATTTTCTGACCTACACACTCTAGAGAACCAGCACTAACAGGAAGGAAAGTCAATCCGCTAGTCTGTGCACATCTCAGTTCTGGCAGGGATGGATAGGGTTAATTTTCACCAGGAACTGCGACTGGACACAGCCTGGGTGGGGGTTGGATGACCCGAACTAGCAAAGGGAGTGTTTGATATCACCTGAGCCATGCCCAGTATATAGCTGAGGGAGCTGGTGGGGGGCAAGAAGGACGTGAATCACTGCTTGGGAGTGGGCTGGGCTTCAGGTTCTGGTTGGTGAGTGGTGGTTCACTGATCGTGTTTTGTGTATTCCTTTATCAGTAGTATTGCCATTGTTTTCCTCTTTCCATTGCTGTTCTATTAAACCGCCTTCATCTCAACCCATGAGTTTTGCCTTTTTCTTCTGATTCTCCTCCCATCCTGCTGCTGCAGGGGAGGAAGTGTGCGGAAGACTGCATGGTTCTTTGTTGCCATCTGGGGCTAAACCATGACAGTCCTTTTTGGTGCCCAACATGGGGCATGAAGGGTTGAGATAATGACAGATCTGACCAAAGCATGCTAAAACAAATTTGTTATACACATTTATTACATTAGTCAAATAGTTGCTGGTCACAATTCTCCTTTGTTTTTTTGCATGGCTGTATTATGTAAATCCTTATGTGCCCTATGTACTCCCCGCAATGCTGTTTATCACCTCTGGGAAAGGGATCAGGATTATCATTTTGCTGTCCTGTGTAATATCATCTTATCATATGACATCCCTGTTCTTGCAGTTATGTTGGTGTGTATATGCAGCATTGCTGTCCTGCCTGTACCTCGGGCACCATCTCTTGGAATTTATTAATAATTGCACCCAATCTATGGGGGAAGCAGGGAGGGATGCTTTCCCCAGCTCTTTTGCCTCCCTTTTCTCCTTCAGGTCACGTACAACAGCTTTTGAGACTTCTGAATATCCTTGGGATGTCCAAACCAGCATGGTTCTAGCTCTACGTCTCCTGAATGTGTTTCAGGTCTTGTTTAGGGTTAAAAGGGGCTTGAGCCATTTTGGAAGTGGTTGCTGTGGATGCATAGCTCCTCTTAGTACCTCAACTGCTAGTACTGGGCTGGATGTTCAAAGAAAGGGTCCCTGCCACACATCATGCAACTGATGCCACGTGGAGTAACTGGGTTGCACTGATCACACAACGGCCTCAAATGGGAAACCCCAATTGCCCAGGAGTTCTGGAAGTGATCACGGACTGGCTAAGAGGCAAAGATTTTGAAATATCGCTAGAGGAGGAGGTGGCACTTCCAGAGGAGGCCACACTATATAATAAACTACCAGAAAATGAGAAGCAATATGCCCTGTTCACTGATTGGTCCTGTCGTATTGTAGGAAAACATTGAAAATGGAAGACTACTCTGTGGAGTCCTACACAACGAGTTGCAGAAGCTGCTGAAGGACAAGATGAATCAAGCCATTTTGCAGAGGTGAATGCTATCCAGCTGGCTTTAGACATTGCTGAATGAAAAAAATGGCCATTACACTCTCACAAACCCACCAAGGCAAGCGGTGGAATGCAATGGTGGAAGCAACCACCAGACGGCTGGAAACATACCCTGGCCTCATGCCACCACCCAGAACCACTATCTTGGGCCTTGAAATGCAAGTCTTATGGAGACACAGCACCCCAGAGAGAATTGAGTCAATGGGACTCATTTCCAAAACAGCCTCATAGATACCTGGGCCACAGAGCACGGCGTTGAGTGGGCGTATCACATCCACTGTCACGCACCAGCCTCGGGGAAGATAGAATGATACAATGGACTGCTAAAAACTACACTGAGAGCCACGGGTGATGAGACCTTAAAACATTGGGCTACACATTTAGCGAAAGACACTTGGTTAGTTAACACCAGCCAAAGACCAGGTGGTTCTTTGTTGCAAGCTGGGGCTAAACCATGAGAGTGTATCAGCCTCTTTTCCTCCACCTAACCTCCCCACTATCTACATGTTTTCATTCTACATTATTTTCATTCCTGGAAGTTTCCTATACTTGATTTGCAATGCTAAAATTTCCTCAACTGCAACCTACTCATGTTTTAACCTTGAAGTGTGTAAAGCCAGATGTGTATCTATGACATCTTCAAGAGCACATAATTTTTAATACAGCTGCGTGAGGTAGCATTACCTCTCACATACAGAAACTCAGATGAGAGCCAAAACCCAGCTTCCAGCCTTTGTGCTTTGAAACATTCTGGCTACTGCCCTTCAAGGTAGGCCAGCCAAACAGGCCCCAGCAAGATGTGCCTCTTTGCCTTCTCTGGATTATCCTGTTTGACCTGAGACTCTCAGTTCCTTGCCGTTTCTCTGAAATCTCAACCAGCCAGTGATGCATCCTTTCCGGCACTGAGGAGTGCCTCTTCAGAAACTCTTTTGTCCAGACAAGATGAAAGCAAAGTGCAGTAAGATCCCACTTTCTGCCTCTGCATCAGCACTGGATCGCCATGGTTTCAGATCTCTTGGTATCATTCTTCAGTGGCTTATTCAATGCTACCATGAAGTTCTTCCCTGTGTCAGCAACCTGGTGTAAAGCGTTTGCCTGTGAATATATGCTTCTGGCACTGCAGAACTTACTGAGCTCAGCAGCAACAAGTCTTGGCACCAAAGGCCACTGCTGAAGTGCTTCTCTGTCTCTGTAGTTTTGCATCTTTTTGTCCCTGTGCCAAGAGACGGAATCTCCTGAGGTGTTTCCCATGCAGCAGCACAGTGTGATGATATATTTTTTCCTTCCCTTTTTTCATTTGAGCTCGCAACACTGGGCTGTGAGCTCCAGTGCAGTGCCACGTTGGTGCCAGCTGTTTTGTGCCCTCTGTGCAGAGCTCCCGAGAGGCAAAGATGTCATTAGGCAAGTCAACGTTCCTGTCCTGCTGAAATGTGGGAGCTGTTGGTCTTGGAGTCTTCCAGTACCATAAGGGGCTGGTATGTTGTACAATGGGCTGATGACAGCTAAGACACCTTGCTGGTTTGAGGGGTGGGAAGATCCATCCCACAGATCCTTCCAGCCCTGATACAAGGAACAATGTGGGCCAAGTTACCTGACCAACTAGGTAACTTTTCAGAACCTCTTAAGATTTGTAGCAGTATTGCTGCACTTCCACTTCAGAGGACAGTCCAGTACTTTTTACACCTTGTCAGATTTCCTATGTTACCAACATTCATCTCAAGTCCTGATGTGGTATTGAGTGAGGTAAGCAGAAACCTCTTAGTTCATTATATAAAAACATATATTCATTATATGTTATTGTTCATTATATACTAACAGATAACTAGCATATATCTACACACACTATAATTAGTTTATTACATAGTAATACAAAAGGATAGGAAACAGGAATGGCTAGACGTCTTAAATCATATTCAAAATAATGTCTTAATAGGCACGATAGAGATTTGGTTGAATAGTTCACACAGACAAGTGTGGTCTGTTCAGGAAAGATAGCTCAGGCAAAAAGGCTATTTCAAGGATGTGTATGCTCGTTCTTTAGGGCTATTGGAGGCCAGAGTGACTAAACATTTCTTAATAAAAGCAATATTGCTGCCATGTAGGTGACTACGGTAGGCAGTAAATAAAGAAGATAATGGAGACGAGTCTTTCTCTGGGTGACCAAAGGACTTATCAAAAGAATAAAAACTTCATACTAATGGGAAATTTCAGTTATCATTTTGATGAGAAGGCAATGCAGAAGGACACAGACTATGCAGAAAATTCTGGAAAGGTGTTGAAGCACTGTATGGAAGATGGAGAAAACAGCTGGAGGGGAATGTGCTATTTAATTACAACCGCTGCAACAGATCTGGCTGAGAATGTGGACACAGCGGGCATCATAAGAAAGAATGACCATGACATAGTCATAATTTTTAGAGTAGAAAGGAGGATTAAAACAAATCATGACATAGAGAATAAAAAAAATATGTAATACCTCCCCCCATGCTCCAGTGTTTACTGAAATTACCAAGTGCAATCGACTAGCACAACTGCACTGGTGATCTAGGACTAAGAACTGAGACTAGGCTAATGTCTTGGATGAGTGGAATGCACCTCACTCAAAAGAGAGAAGCAGCAATGCGATTTATTGAGATAAAATAATAATCTGACAGAGTTCAATATATTAGATGGATTTTAATAAAGTTTAACAGTGGTTTGACAAGGTTCAGTAAGTTTGATGGCAAGGTTTACCTTATTAATTACTCATGGAAGAAACATAAAAAGGAAAATTGAGTTAGAATTAAGTTATTGTGATTCGCACAGAGACAGGAGATGCATGGAGTAGCGAAGACCCTCCCGTTGAGTCACAAGGTTCAGAGTGGACCCCCTTGCTTCCTAAACTCCTTATGGAGCCTAGGTACAGCTAGGTCCAATCTCAGTCTCAGACTTGGACAACCGTGTATGCCTGATGGAATTATCTATAAAATGTTTACAGTAATATTAAGTAGCTATATGGATTAATAATATGCTATCAATCACTTACAAAGGATCTGTCGTGGGTAAGGGATCTCTCTGCCTTGTGTAAGGAAGGATCTCAGTCTCAGGTAAGGAATCTCTAACCTTGAGATGGGTCCCTGCCCAAGGGCAGAGTCACCTGGCGTACCGTCCAGCTGCAGTTCAGGGAGCGCTCTAGTTGGGCCCATCCTGACAGTAATATTTATAGGGTGAACTAGCTGGCTGCTAGTCAATAATATAGGTGAGATAGACGTCTGCATTTTAGCTCTGGTATCTTGTTCTGTACATTGGTTATCTTGCACTTTCAGGTTTCAAAAACCACCTTTCAAAACATTTTGCTGAGGCAGGCATCTTCACTCCCTTGTATGTGAGCCAGGAGCTTTCCAGTTCATAGGTTCACCACAGGGCATGAGGCTGGTTGCTCCTGAACCAAAGTACAGCTGGGGGTCGAGTGTGTCTGTCATAGCTAAACAAGGGATGACTCAGAGCAGGCTTGCTAAGCTGGGTGTTTGCACCCCCCAGGCTGAGACTGCAGAATCATTGATAGTTACCTGTGGGAATTCAAAGAGGACATGAGAATTTTCACATGGTAGGAAAAAAATATAGAAACCCTTTAAAAAAGTGGATGGAGAACTACAGATCAGCCAGTCTGACTGTAATTCAGGGGGCAGTCAAAACAACAACACGAAGGTACTCAGAAGTTGATGAAGAATAACCCTCACGGATTTAAAAATAAAAAATAAAAATAAAATCTTGTAGTTAGGTAAGGTGTTATATATCTCGTCAGCAAAACTGACAATCCTTGCAAATAACCCAGAGTAACACAAACTGAACTAAACTATTAATAAGAGGAGTACTGTCAGGCCCTCTTAGTATGATGTTCCAGCCATTTATCAAAGGTGTGCTGTCAAGGAGGAGAGACAGACCAAACTGAGTTCAGAGCATCCTCTCCTTGGTCTAGTACTGTTTGACATTTTCATTAATTGCTTGCAGGAAGGAAGAGAGACAAGGAAGATGCAGAAAGAACTAGAGAAAAAATGCAGAGGAATTCACAGATGGCATTAAGGAGGAAGGGACTGGAATTATGTTGGAAGAGTTCAGGCTGATCTTAAAATTTAGGGAAATTATTTCCCAAGTTAAGGAATAATTAAAAGCATAAATACAGGCAATGTCTGGCTATACAGAAGAATTTGGGTTTGTAGATGATCACAGAATGAGATAACAATATCATATTGTGAAAATAGGCAAACATCATACAGGGGTATATAAATGAATATTTAACTGAACATGAAATATTTCTTCTGCTGGGAATAAATAAAGCCCACAGTACCATGCCCAATTTTGGACACCACAATTCAGGAAGGAGGAAGTCTGTGAAACAGTAACAAGAATTATCAAAGATATAGAAGAAAGGGCTTATAAAGAAAGAATGTAGAAATTGTGGTTCTTTTATACAGAGCAAAGGCTGAGGCAAGAACTTGCAAAAGCCTTCAGCTATGTGAAGGTAGCAGTAAAGATGAAAAAAAGAAATTTTACACAACCAGTGTAGGACAAAGACTGATGTGTTTAGACTATACAAACATAGTTTAGAATCTGAAAAGACTTCTTAAGAGCAAGGAAAAGTAATCACTGCAACAGACTTCCTGTAGAGGTTGTGGGATCCTCACTGCATATTAGATAAATATTTATCAAGAATAACTTCAAAATGGCAGGAGAGGTACATCTGCAAAGATTTTAAAAAACCCTAGTCCGTTTTACAGGATCTCATAATTATGACTTCTTTATAAATAACAGAAAACTATCATGTCGGGGCACTTCGTAAGTGGTATGTGGTATGATAAAAGGACCTGATTGTGATCACCTGTTTCAATCTCCCTCTCCATTAGTCTAAACTATGCATTTATACTGAAAAGGTACTTGTGTCAGTTCCTTTAAAAGCCACTTGACAGCCCTCACATCTAAAGAATATGATATTCTCTCTTCTCTCACTTTGGGAACTGTCCTCTGATTTCTGGAAGATTTGAGAAAATTTTCGCTCCTATCCCCCATTTAGGAATTCATTTTCCAGTGGGGTTGCAACCTGTTTGATCCTTAATGGAGAGGTTCTTTTAACCTTTGGAAACCATTTTTTTTTCCCCATTTGCTATCAAAACATCCTTTTAAATAGAAGTATCTTTGACTAAGTGAATAGAGGGATTCATGTCCTTACATCAGATGCTATTCTGTTGAAGGCTGAAGCCAAGCTTATGTTTAACCTTAAATTTTATTCAAGGCCTTTTCAGAGGTTCATTAAGAGGTAAGAGCCTGCATGTACTTATTTGTAAGCTCCACACTTCCCATACAGAAGCTGCTGTACATGGACTAGTTTTTAAGTTTGATTTACCTTTTTAATTGATAGATCAGTATTTCTGAGGTCACTTCTAAAAGTGACCTGACTCAGAGTTTTTAATGACATAGTTAGGAAAGCCCATTGATCTGATTAGAGCTCAATCGGCTGTAGCTCAAGCAACGCATCTAGCATCCAGATTTAATAGCTGTTATTTTCAACTCCTCTTGATGTAATTGTTTGGCTTTTGTTGTTTCATCTTTCAAGTTAGATGTACTCAATAATACACTAGATGATTGCTAACTGGAGTTCTTGTTGGGGGGAAATTACCACAATTTTAAATGAATTGCAATACACTTGAACTATATACTCAGTTATACTTAACTAATTTAAATATCTGATGTATTAATATTTAATTTCTTAATAAAGTTTTACAAAAGTTCTGTAAAAATTGTCATATATATGAGTATAAAGACTAAAGTTAAAATGAGTTGTCTAGGTTCAGTAAAACAGTAGACAAGATTATACTGGCAAAGCAAAATCACTAATAGCTATTACATTTGTAGGATTTTTTTTCTTTTTAAGAAATCTGTAATATGATGGCAGCTGTATTACAGAGCAAATGAAATACGATGTTAATTCTCTCCCACTGTGCAGCATTCAATCACATACTACCCAGCTAAAATTGACTGTACGTACCTAAAATACATACTGATCACACACTTTGAACTTGAACTGAATTTTTTTGCTACCCTTGTTTAGGTAGTCTGACTTGAAGCAATTCTGATACAACTCTGCAATAATATCCTTTTTTTTTTTTTTTTTCTGACATACTTAATCCAGCTTTTGTTTCTCTTTTTGGGGGGTTGGACTAGATGATCTCCAGAGGTACCTTCCAATCCTGATCATTCTGTGATTCTCCTCACATTTCCAGTTCTTCTGAGAGTCTTCTACAAGGTGGCAGGTGTATTTATTAAAGTCATCTGACATCATTACATTCTTATTATTACTTATTATTACAAAGAAATAAATTATTTGAGAGATCTTGTCTATATAATCAGATTTACTCCACAGATGCACTAGTTCAAGACCCAACTTTGACTGAAAATTACGTTTTCCATTCAATCATCTGTGATGCAAGCAAAGTATGTTTGATATTTTCCTCTCTGTTCAACCATGCAATTTGAAGATCTGAAAATACAGACAAAAGAAAGCAAGGTAAAGATGGTAATTTGAGTAAAAAGGTGTTTTGGAGAGATCAAAAAGTTTTGCCTAGGTGCTTAAGGGAAAGGTAGTTATAAAAGATTGTTAAGAGTTTTCATTCTAAACTTAAAATCCTTAAAACTGGTCCTTAGTTGGCTCTTAATTTTAAAGCCGTCTCAGTTTCATAGACGTTCCTATTTCTCAAGTGCCTATGCACTCCTGTGGCTTTTGTTGGTGCCCCAAAGCCTTTTATTAGTGAGAGGCCTGGTGGCTAGTTCAGGTGGCAAAGCCCGAGTCAATGCCAGGAAAGTGTTTGTTTTCCTACGCGACACCCGATGGCTCTGCCCTCAGTCTGGTGGAAAGCATGCACGCATATAACAGTATACTTCTGTTTGGGTGGGGGTAGGTAACATCAGACCATTTGATGTTGCGAAGCTTAATGTATTGAGGAAACCGAGCACGGGACAGGATTTTCACTCACTCATCTCGCACACCCATATGCAATCACCTGGGACCAGACCCAGGTATCACCCCCATGCGCCAGCAGAGTTAAGCCCAGGGAACCACCTCGCTCCTTCCCACCTGTAGGGCTCCTAAATGGCAGCTGAGGTCCAACCTGGAGCAGCTCCACCTCAGCCACATCCTGCCTCCGCACGGTGCTGGGCTTCCATGTTCCCTTCTGCATGCCTGGGTGCTGGATGGCAGCACAGCGTGCTCGTGCCCTGCTCCCCTCCCACCCTAAAGCAAGGCTTCGCCTTTGCCAGCACAGTCACAATCCTGGTTGGCCTGCTCCAAATCTTTGTGTGCTTACCAACTGAGCACACTAGTGGAAGATGCTGATTGACCAGCTCTGGAGCCACAGGTCCCCAAGGGCCCAACAGTCTGAATATGGGAGGCTAAAGTTCCTCTAGGGCAGCCTCTTTCTTCCATATCATGTTGTTCTTGTAATAGCATGGTTGCCCAGACACTTGCAACATGGGATGGCTTTTGTAAGGAGGCTGTAATACCCCCACATCAACTTCCTTGTAGCCTTATACACCTTACAGCAAAGTAATAAAATCTTGCTTAGTCCTGAGAAATGAAGAGTATAACCAGTACCTTGCTGACGCGCAAGTATTCTTTATTCAGAGCTTCTAACGGATTTGAAATTTAAGTTGCATCTCATAAAGACCTTTTGATATTGGATACCATTCTGCTTTCCATTTGTCATTCATTTCCTCTGCTAAGAATATTTGTCAAGAGTATGGCTGCAAAAAGTAGGGAAGCTCGATTCCAGCCATCCATTTATCAAACTATATGCTTTTGTTCTAAATACAGTCTCACACTCCTGAACTCTAGCTCATGCTCCTGTAATTTGCTGTTTGGGGTTTGAAGCTCAGATATGCTCTCTATAGCTTCTGCTGATGTTTCCTAGCAATTGCAATTTAGCTCAATTAGTTCATCTTTTTTAAAGATAGCATTACAAAAAAAACGAACTATCTATGCCACCTGCCACAACCTTCACCACAGCCACAGTGCAGAAGGATGCACTCCACAAGGCTGAGCGCGGGGCTCACAAAGGCCTCACAGAAACATCCCTTACTCGATGCCCCTGCAAATGCCCGGTTGTCACGCAGCTGCTCAGAGACTCAGGGACCCTCTTCCCCTTACACTTCCAGTCGTGCCCAACAGAGCCAGCCATCCTTGCTCCCAGAGCTCCGGATTGTAGGTGCCTTGGGATCTGCACGTGCATTGACCCGACAGCAACAGCCAGAATTACTGGGTGTGCAAACTCCCTCTGAAACCCCCTTGCAGCACGCAGCTTTGTTTTCGCCTGCTGTGACAGCCAGCGCTTCTGCCATCGCGGGGACTCCCCACCCAGAGCATCCTGCCCGCTCTCGGGCGAACGCTGGGCAGAGGCAGACCCCTGCCGCCCTGGGCACCGGCCTCCCACTGGCACCAGCAACTCCGGCATGACAAGGCAGCGCCGGCAAGTACCGAACTGCACAGACATCCTTTGTTCAACTTCATGTTTCTTCTGTTATGTGCTGCAAAGCTTCTGAATTAGCATTACCCCAAATGTAGCTCAAACACTTTTTTGAAGACATTTAAGCAGCACTACAGGTCAACAGATACTCCAGGATGGAGGAGTTTAAAAACATGACCTGGTTTATGACTGCGTCTTGTCTTTCACATCTTACTGCTTATTGCAACATATTCCAGATTTAATTCTTCCAGTTCTAAAATAACAGCTCCATTAGAACCCTGACTTTCAGTAGCAATCTTACTTTATTGCAGAGATCACTATTTGACTTTTTTTTAGTAAGCTTACATGGATGTGAGCTTCTTTTTTTGTAAGTTCACTAAAAGCTTCACATCTTTGTAACACAAAAGGGAAAAATACTCAGAGGAAACGTTAAGTGATGCAGAGTTGCTTCTATACATGAGTTGCTTTGTTTTTTTGACCGATATTCTTCAATGAGCTGAAGTCTTATGGCACAGCTCCATATGGAAAATGCAACTGAATACACAGAAAAACAGATACACAGCAAATTAGCTACTGCAGTCTTGCAGAAGTTTAAGGTAATAACTCAGTTTAGTTTGTTATTCAGTTTTTCTCGTTCCCTGAAAAACCCCCAATCAACAAACCCAACCCAACACAGTTCATCAGAATTCAATACCTGCTGTGCTGCAGTATTAATTTAGCTAAAAGTTCTTGAATCCTTTCCACTCCTGGATGTTTCTGCTCTGCTCAAAATAATTAGCATTTTAAGCTCTACCTTGTTCTTCTGCTTTTATTAGTATTACTTAGCTATAACCTTAGTATTTAATGTTTCTGCACTTGCTCATAGTGATTTGCTTTATGAGAATATCTATTCGTTTGTCTGCACTTCTAGGGCAGACTTAACTGTGTCAGTACTCTATAACAGACAAATACCTGAAATAGTATCTGCTGTCTCAGTTGCTTTACATAATTAACATAATTAGTTTCTATGTGTTTTTTCTTCTAAATGCCTCTCTGAATCCTGCCTGAAATTATGACATAACATTTTGGGGTAACCTTTGCAGATAGTGGACATTCTTATTTCTTTCCTTACTACTATCCACAAAGAATGTTTCACTTGGTCTGACTGCAGTTTGATGGGTCTCTAAACCTATTTCAGAATTCATTAAAATCACTATGAATCAGAAAGTACAAGTAGAACATCACACTATCACATAACATGAAAATGAATTGAAGGCTGTTTTGTCCTGTACTTTATGACATAGGGATGACATGATTCCTTTACTACATCTCCTACAGTATTTTCTTCTTCAAAATTTTTCATTTTTCCAGAAATTTTTCTCTAGAATGATTTAAGATCCCCAATTATGTCAGTAGGTGTTGGGAGGAACAGCAGGAACACTACCTATAATAACCTTTAAACTTCATTGGGATGGTATTTTGTCGCAAGTAAGAAAATAAAACCTTCAGGCAATCTTCTCTGAGAATAAGATGCCCTTTACGTGTGAGAAAGGGTAACTGAACTAGCTTTATTTTTACTTCTAGCACAGTAGAGTAGCTTAAGTATATATTTGCATCCTTATATTCATATGCATATTTTCCATTTTGCCATCATCCTTCTCAAAATTTAACAACATTCAACTCTGATCCAAGGTAAGTGGTGGTAATTTTCACGTAAAGTTACAGCAAAGTCATACGAAAAGATGACAAAGTAATGCAAATCAAGAAGTGGCTTCATAAGAGATTGTGTTAGACATTCTAAAGAACTGTAATCAGATAATAGGCAACCTGTCAGTGGTCCATGTCTTACGGACTCACTCTCAGTATTTAGAGAGAAGCAAAGGGAAATTCTTCATCCCAAAATAATTAGCTTAATGATTTTTTTTTTTAAATAATAAGTTTAAAAAAAAACAAACAGCCTTATTGTTAGACAGCACCTAATATACCACCTTTACTTTGGTACATGTAAGTTCCTTCCAAAAGATAAACACTACCTACAGGTACCCTGGGAAGGTCACACAGCTGTATGTGCTGTGTTCTACCCCTTTAAACCGACCAGCTCTCTTCAGCAGTGATTTAAACACCAGTAACTAATTTTAGGTATTATATAAAAGAAAATCTTGGCAGGCACATGCCATTCATTGTATTTAGTTATTTTATTTTCACTATCCAAACTCAAAAGAAATGCACAGTTAAGTTTCAGGTATTGATACACAATTTTCTAAAAAATATCCCTTTCATGTTCTCTTCAGTAAACCATGAGTTCAAACATTTGCAGTCCAACCATAAGTAGCATAATGTATTTCCTACTCTCCCCGCCTCCCCCCCCCCCCCCCCCCGCAAGGGACGACTTCTACTTTATATTAAAGTATTGTAAACTTCTTATTCAAAAAGCAAAATTCAGAAAAAACTTCTTAGCCAAAAACCTTTTCAAAATTGCTGTCTGGCATGGTACAACCTTAAGCAGTTTCTTTTGGTATAGTAATTCTTGTATTTTTCAGTCAGGTTAGGTCTCTGTGAGTATTTTAGATTTAAGGCAGACAATGCACAGCTTAGAAATGGATTAGCACGTTTGTCATGGTATGGCATTTTCAATAGACATCAGTTTTTCATAAATCATTGTGCATTTTGCATTTCAGAAAGCTTCTTCAGTGTTGAACACCAGCCTCTTTCCATCAGTCCGGTTGTTCTTCTACATTTGCTCTCAGAACTCTATCCTCCAGGAGTTTGTGATCACACATTCCTGAAAAGCTTGCTTTCTTTACAAGAGATACATTTCTTCATACTTCAAACAGTAATGTCTTTTCCCATAAATGTCAAGGAAGTTAGTTAGTCAACACCTCAACCAAATTCAACAATGAAAAAACTTAAAATCTGGAAAAAATTAAAATATTTTTTATGTATCTTTTTACAGTTGTATTAATCTGTGCATTTAGTAATACTTATCTCAACTTTTAATCAGTAATTTTAAGCTTTTAAGCTTTTAATCAGTACTAGGAGTTGACAAGAATATGGGTTTCTTTTCCTGAAAATTCATTCCTCCTCTGGCTTATTACATGACTGTTGCAAGGTTGTGGAATATATTTAAAAACTTTTGAAACTTAACATATTTATACTGATAAACAACAAGCCAATATCATACTACACAATACTTGTTTGCAGAAATAAGATATATTGTGCACTTACAGAAAAATTCTTTCACTTCAAAATAAGTGCAAAGTAGTTAATATTTTAATTCTACATCATAGCAGCAGTCAGGTATGCATAAACCATCACTTTTTCTACAAAAAAAAAAAAATCACAGCATTTTGGGTAGCATAATGATTACACTAAAGTATGATAAATGCAATGCCAGCTGAAGAAAGATTCTAAAACAAAGAACTGAGTCTGTTAATACAAAGGCTATATAAAAATACAGCATTATACAATGCTACTGTAGATCTGAGAGCTTTCAAAATGCAGTGTTTTTTTTTTTGTTTGTTTGGTTGGTTGGTTGGTTGGTTTTGTTTTTTTTTTGAAACGGCTACTACAGTAGCTAATTCAGCAAAATCACTGCATTTGCATCCTTAACAGCTTTTTGAGAAAACCATCTGCTCTGCTCAAGGACCTAAACATCAATGCTGTAGACGATGACACATATCCCCTGAGAGTCCTAAGCACTACTTGGTCCTATTCACCCAGCTAAGAACACTCATCCCCAATGATCAAGCCCTTTGCACGGACAGACTTGTTACAAAAGACTGTATGTTCCTGACCAACAGCACAAAATTATACTGCAGTGTAAAGATATGGCTTTCTCTAAAAATTATAAAGTATTAAAGTAAAAAAAAAAAATCCACAAGACACTTAAAAATTATCCTTGAGTTCAACACTATATTTATGCAATCAAATAGACTAGGTAATCAGTCATACTGTAGTAGAACAAGAAAAAGACTTTTTATTCACTTGAAAAAATAGCAGACTGGAAGATCTCTTCATTGCATTACACAAACTTCCCTGAGATTTTTACATAAATTATGTTTAGTCTACTATATATTGGAAACCAGTTAGCTACTGAGTGTCATACACTGCAAATTTTACATAATTCCTGCATGTTATCCCAGCTAAAATGCTGCTTCAATGCTTTAAAGCTTTATCGTCTTTAGTTACAAAAAATACACACACACAACTGAGACTACAAATGCAAAGACATCTTTTGCACAAAATTTTAAATCTTCAAAGCAATATATAGAAACAGAGAAAAATAGATGTTAAATTGAACAAAGCACTTCAAAGTCCTTTGCAGCTTAAAAACTGATTGTGAAATTAGTTTAAAAAATTAACTATGCAAGTGCTTGGTGGCAAGAAATCCAACAGAATTATTATTAAATGCAGTGAGCAGAAAGAGGGCTGATGCTGCCCTCCCTATTTAGCAATCTCCCATATTATAAAAATCATAGTTTTGTATGAGTCATTGTGGGAGAGAAACATCATAGTGGTACAAAACATTGCTATACTGGCACTATGTTACACCAAGTAAAGATTTTTTTTATTTTTTAATTTTTTTTAAGTTGAGGTACTTAAACTTCTGGTAAGATGGATGTAGTTCACCACAAATCTTCAAGGAGGCCCCACAGTGAAAGTAAGTCCTCTGTTTCACTGAGTCACTGCCCCAAATTTTAAAGATGAACACTTCATTTTAAATACAAATCTGGATGTCAGGTCAGTTTGCCAAGATGTATATCCCCATGAATGAACTTCTCTCAGCAAAAGTCCCAGAAGAACAAGCATTGTATTTTGCAAACAATAATGCTTAAGTAAAAACACAAAAAAGATTATATGAACTAAAAATAAACAAAACCTGGAACTTTACTGCTTTATGAGATTATCCCCAAGTGTTAACGCCTGAAGGCAAAACCGAAGAGTTGTCTTGTCCATAAATTTTTGTTATGCTTATTTCAAAAGTCGAATTATACAGCATAAGTAATCTATTCAGGTAGCTCAGATCTCCTTCCAGTTCTCAGTAACTGGGACCATGCCCTTGTCCCCTGCTGAGCGTGGAGCAATTGCAATTGTAATTCCTCCTTCCAAATAGTTTTATGTTGGGTATCACCACAGAAGGAAATACGAGGTAACTTGGGCCACTTCATTACAAAATAAACTAGATGTGGTCGTGACTGGCCATATCAGATACTGGGCCATAAGCATTCTTTTTTCTGCCCTGGAAGGAAGGTATAAAGTGATCATCTTAACAGCAAAGCCAGGAACTGTGAAATGGAGGGCATTTTCCAGATTTTTAATTCTGCTTCAAAAAGTTTCCAATTTATAGATACACTTATGACTGCATGAAAATTACAAAGATGGAAAGAATAAAAGAGCAGCATTTAAAAGCAGTATGTTTAGCTTTTTCATGTTCAGAAACAAACTGAAGACACTGCCTTGTATCAGATGGCTTCATTTCTACTTGTTATCACTGTATCTTGAATTATATAAAGGGAATCTAATACTTACTCAACAGAGGAAAAGAAGAGTAAGAAAAACTGGATAACATGTTTGCATTTTCATTTTAAACTAAAATTTTCACATCAGTAAGTAGGTTTTCTGGCTCTCCAAATTAAGAACAATTTGCTCCCTTCCCCTCAAAATACTTACAGTACATCACACAGCCTATTATATCTCTTTGCATATATTGCTGGCTGAGAACTGATTCAGACAGGCACATTAAAAGTTTCTGGGTTACATAACCACTTCTGTTTTGTTATACAGAGAAGCCATTTCTGCATCAACAATGAAAAAAATTATAAAACTGTATTAACAAACACAAGCCCTTGTGCAACACACAAAACAGGGTGCCAAGTTACTATACACTCAGTGTGAAAAGACTAGAAGTCTTTTCTGTGCATCTCCATTTCAACAAGGAAATACACTGTCTTTTCAACTCTTAATCTCAACATATTTTATGTCACCTCTTTTTTGCATTGCCAAGTAAGGCAAGTAATGGTGTTGTAGACTGACCATATATTAGGTTATTTTACTTAGAAAAATAATTTCTCTCCCTATTGAAAATTTCAATATGTTCTCATAGTAACAAATATATCCTGATAAAGAAAACCAGCAGGATTCCTCAGTATGCAGATTGAGATAGGATATTTGCCACACAGGTTTTACTTCCAGCAAAGGTAAGATGCACATGTGTACATATGTCAATTATACACAGCAGACCAAGTACATTTTGTTCTGCAATCCAATACACCCTCTGAAGGAGGGACAGTTTTCTCATCCACCCATGTTGTCCCTTATATGATCCACTCGCTGAGCAAGATCCCTAAAAGTGGGGCGCTGGGTAACATTATTGTTCCAGCATTCTTTCATGATAGCATAAATCTGGAAAAGAAACAAAGAAAATCAGTATTAGGTAAACAGATGCTACAAACAGTTAATAGTTACTTTGAACTGGTCCAAAGAACACCCGACTTAACTTCAGGCTTCCAAACAACAGTAGCTATAAGACCTTGCCTAAAGTGTTGCTAAACCAATCAGTTTATCTGCTTGATCCCAATGACAGCAAGAAGTGAGCAGAGCTAGCTCTGCAAAAGCCCTTATTATAAAAGGAGATATATATTTTTAAAGCTAGTATGGAAATTCACTCAGCTAGTTTTTGAAACTTTTAAGAGTCTTGCGTTATTTTGTGAAGTTTTTATCTTACTGCTTGCTCTTATTTTTTGGAAAGCTCAAAAATGTTTAAAATAACATTTAAAATAACAATTATGCTTTACAAGTCTGATCAAAATTTAGATTTACAGACGGTAATTCTAAATTAAGCTTTCCTTGCAACGTTAACATACACTTCTCCACATTTGTATACTACATTCTGAATTATTCTTGATACATAATCGGAAATAAGCCAGAAAAGTTACTGCACAAACTGACCCCACTTCTAGAAGTAGATTTAAGTGATTTTTGGAAGAGATTTCCATGACAATAGGCATTTGACAAAAGTTCACTCTTTTTCCAAACATGTACCTGATATCTGGTCACAAAACAACTTGCCAAGCTCTTCACCCATACTCTTCTCCCTAATTTAACCCAGACCATTACTACCAACTTCCCATACTTCCAACATTTTTTTACATGTTGCTTAAGAACAATCTGCACAGGTCTGAGGAAAAAAAAAGTATCATCAGTTACTTACTTATCAGCAAATCTCAAATTCCTGCATTGAGTAAGCTGCTATAGACCCAAGTCTCAAGCAGCTTGTAAGCTACAGACATCTAGAAGATTTAGTGTCTGTGATAACTGGCCTTTTAGGATCAAAATGGGAAGAGCACAGTTTCTGACAAGAGAGAGACATTTCCATCTTGATTTGATATCTCAAGAAATGTCAGACGTTAAAAGCTTTGCATAAGTTCGGATACAGTTACAGTAAAAGACATTATGTGTTATCTTATACATTTGACATTCAGGTTATCTACAAAAAGCCAAACCTTTGCAATTCAACAATTGTTGTACTCACACATATAATGCAATAAAGGTTACTTCAGAGACTTTTCTTCTGATTCTCTATAGACTGTTTCTTCCCCCACAGCTTCCCTGCCTCATCTGTACTTTTCTTTCTCTTCTCTGCTAGACCTCTTGGCCCTGATCTCTACTCTGTCTCCAGTTTTGAATTAATTACTTCTCGAATTGTTGCCAAGGGTGCTTGATTTTAAAGGGATGCAGCAATTGATCTCGGCTACAAGTTATACACGTT
Organism: Vanellus vanellus; assembly: GCF_965231255.1. NCBI lineage: Eukaryota > Metazoa > Chordata > Aves > Charadriiformes > Charadriidae > Vanellus > Vanellus vanellus. The sequence goes on from NC_138908.1 coordinate 57,385,263, forward strand.
AAAAAGCAAACCTATTTTATTTACATTCTTTCCCTACTGATTCACCTACGAAGCCCTGCCAGTCTGACTCAAGATGAAGTGCACCCTACTCTGAAGAATATAGAACTACAAGACCTAGAAGTAGTATGAAAGTATTTTTTAAAACATCTGGAGGATTAGTAAAAACAAAAGAACACTGAACTACTTTGTGTGCTCTGAGGATGGCTTTACATACATACACACTTCAGTATCTATGAAGAACATGCATACAAATCTGAAGGCGCTGAACATACAAAGTCTGATTCATATACTAAAGTGTGCTTACAGTCTGCAGGTTGCTATTGGCTAAGAATGCTTGACAGTGAATAACATACATGATAAATATTGGAAAGCCTATGTTTGAGAAGGGAAGAGCAAGAGAAGGAAAATAATCAAGATAAGGAGTTCTTTAAATCTTGGAGTTAAATGTGAAAAACCTTACATAGATATTAAGATACTTCTGTTAAATGTTACAGACTTCAAAAGAATCTCTACATGGTACTTCCATGGAACAAGTCCTATATACTAATCTCATTGCCTTAATAAATTTGTATTTTTCAAATAGAAGCCTGAGTGTCCCAGTATAGCAGTCAGTCAGAATAGCTCTACTTCATATATTTAGAAAAACTACATTCTAGGCTCCTGAGGGAACGCAATCTAAAGAATCAGAAAAGAAATATGATTATACTCATCATGCAACTGATAAAATAACAGCATGGCCATTTCACTTGTATAAACACTTCAGTAATCCAAGGAGAATGAAACAAAAATTTACCAGGTACTCACCCTGACTGAGCACCTTCCAGACTACAGTAACATATTAATACAATACCTCACCTCATCGGGGCATCCATCCGGCCTCGGTAGTCGTCCATTATTCTTTAAAAGCTCTATCAAATGAAATACAATCATCTGCCCCTGTTTATCATTGCCAATCATGCGCATGAATTCCTGAAAAAGAAGGCCAACTGGCATAAATAAATTTTAGAGGAAAAGAAAAGATGCTGCAATATTCTTACCAAGGGAAAATTCTTATGAGAAGAATAAACAATAATAAGAATAAATACAATAGTATATAACAATGATAAAATTATAAATTGCAAGTCCAGAGAATATATCAATAATCACAGATTTTTTTGTGTGTGGATACATACACAACTTTAAAACAATAAGTGAAAAATCTTCTTAAAAAATTGTTGACCATCATCTGATGATTAACTAGTTTTAAAAGGATAAACCAGGCAGCTAATTCTAAAGAGCTCTCTGAAACGTTAAAACAAGATCCCGATGCTTTGAAAAGTCCCAGTCAAACAGAAAACAGACAATACCATACTTTTGTATAAAAAAAGGTTAACAGGATTAATCAGTAAATACAGGCCAGAAACAGTAGCATAATTAAAGCCAACAAAAATGCCTTTGAAAAATCTTGCTATCCAAAAATCAACACAACCCAAAAGGTAGATTAAAATCTCACTCAGATTACCAGAGATCAAAAGTAAACGAGGAAGTACTCTTAACAGAAAATAATTTCTAAGCACAACATAAAGGAATTATTTTCCTCCAATGTTACAGAAATTTCTTTAATGATCCTTGACATGAAAATATGCAACAACTGTTGGTAGAATGTGAAAATGGCCAAAGTCGGGGAAACGACGTATAATTAAAAACACTATGACAGTAAACAGACTGTTTTAGCTAATTTGTAAAATTAATTTTTCTTGATGCGTACCGATAGGATAACCAACCTGATGAAGTAGTGAGTGCACATGTAGAGTTGATTTATTCAAAGTATATTGCACCTGAGCCCATGACTTAACTCTACCACTTTCCATTTCATAATCATTCTGGAGAAGAACTCCAGGTGTCTGCAATGTTTATGTTATTACACAGGAGGAGAGTTGCCCCTGCCTTGAGAGTTCTTCCTTGATAGCTTAGTCACTGTATCAAAGTACTAAGAGGTCCACCGAGGTCAATGCAGAGATCTTCCAAGTGCATTTTTGCCTGTCATTGTTCTCAAAACCACATTTGCCAGGACTGAGATACCAGCCAAGGATGAGGACAGCTCCAGTAAATATATAAGGCTCAACTCTCCTCTGTTATGCCTGCAGAGAACTGCTAGGTATAAATAAGATCATGAATCTCATTTCCAACTGCAGAACTGTTATTCAGCAGACAAGTAGTATTTTCCTCCATCCACTGTAAATTTGTCTTCAAAGGTGCCTGTCAACAGTCTGCAAAAAGCCATTCCCTTTCTTTCTTGAACTTCAATAACTTACTAACATGGGTTTTGGTAACATAACAAAATAACTTTAAGTTACATTATTTAAATCAACTTAATGTTAATGTATTTGTTTGGCTCAGCCTTGCTTCGGAATGGCATTAAAAATACATATCATGTTGCAATGAAACAGTTGCATCTGGGATTACTCTCCACAAATGATGAGAAAGAAAATCTATAATGAGAGATTCTAAAATCTTTTTCAAACAGTAAGGAGTTACAGGATGGATAAGATCTGTACAGACTATAAGGTAATTTTCAGATCTCCTTTCCTTCTTATAGCTTGATACTCATAGTTTTTAGCATGTTGCTTTTTCTGATTGGATGCCGCCTCATAAACACTAAGGCATCTCTAGAAAACATCAGTTAATATCAACCTATTTAGGTATGGGAACAATCTATATCTTTTCAAAAATTTAAATACACAAATAAAAAAGCTCTGAGAACCATTCACTATGTACTTACAGCTGGTGGGCTTTTGCTCTTGTCAATGTATGTGAAGAGTTCATACAAGACCACACCAAAACTCCACACATCTGAAGCCACAGAAAATTTGCTTTCTGTCAGAGACTCTGGAGCATACCTGCAACAGACGGTAAAAGCAATATTGTTCTGTGTAACATGTGTCTTTTTGGTTGTGAAGATATTTCTTTTAATAAGACTGGGTTGGTTTTTTTTTTTCAGGAATAAGTGTTCTTTGTTCGGAAGCATTAGCACATTCTCATTTCCTTCCACTACCTTCACTAGTAACTATTCTTTTAATTATAGTTAAATGGCATCGAAAACACAAACCACTTTAAACAAACACAGTTAGTGACAACTATATCCAAGTGTGTTTTTTATCCAACGAAGCTGTAGATATTTTTCTTATCTGTAATTCAAGTAAAGATGATTTTGATGCGATAAAGCCTGGAAAGAAAGCTGATTATAGCTAGTATGCATCTTTCCATCACTTTCAGTAAGCCTTGAATGGTGTACCAGGTACTTCTGGACTTAAATTTTACAGCTCCCAATAACATCTATTAAGACATCATTTTATATTATTTATTCTTTAAAGATGACATTTCTACAGTGCCTAAGGCAGACTAAAATAGACACTCAAATCACATGTATGGAATGGTATTTTCTTTTGCTATCAAGACATAAAATGTTTTTTATCACAGTTATCTGCCAGCATATTTTCTAAGGTATTTCTACGTTTTTACAGTACAGAACTGAAGTACATATTTTGTATTCTGAATACAGTCTACGAATTTCCATTTCATAATCCTTCAGTCTCTCACAGGGTACACAAAGTATTCTTTTCCTTTCTGAGCTAAGTGCATCTCGTTGGGAGCATCACTGTTGCCCTGGAGTAACTTAGACCTTCACTGGAAGCTCAATGCCTGAATACAGACATCTATCCAAATATTCATTGCTAATTACAGTCTGTGGGATTTAACTCCACTTGGTCAACAGAGGGTCTATCCAACAGATCTCAGCTAGAAAATATGAACGACTAATGTTTAGGGAACTGAAAGGTCCAAAATTTTGAAAGCATCCTGGGTAATGGTCCCTTTCAGATTTCTTTTATCTTCGAATATCTTTACTGTTGCATTCTATTTCTTTTAAATATTTTGGTAATATTTAGGGGGGGTGTTGGAAAATATGTGTAGTAGTCCAATAGTTACACACTGTTCTGTAAAGTCAAACATCACACATGTGACTTTGACAATGCAGGGCCACTGACTTGGAGTTTTTACTTAAAAATTCCACAATATGCTAAACAATTGGCTGAAACTGCAAAAACTGAAAACATGTCATGATTTCATATACCAAAGGAAGACTTACCAAAATATAGGGCTTTCACCAGGTTCTTTTACTTTGTAGTATTCCTTGTCTTGTGGCAAGACTTTTGTCAATCCAAAATCTCCAATTTTAACTCTGTTCTCATTCTCCACTAAGATATTTCTGGTTGCTAAATCCCGGTGAACATACCTTTTTGTACCCAGATACTCCATGCCCTAGGTGAAAAGTTCACAAACACAATAGGAAAATGCCATTAAGTATCTGCACTTTTCCTAAAGAGATGAATTAATCTCAAAGTTAAAACCAAACACAGACTGTTACCAAAAACTGGTGTGCTTGAACATTTGTAATTCTCTGAGCAGTTAACTTTTTCCAAGCGCAGGGACTTCCCTTAACTGAAGGGAGACAGACTGAGCACCTCTCAGAGTTAGGTGTTTTTGGATAACATAGCTGGATAGCTGTTACAGCTCGTTTCTGTGGCTAAATGCAGTTTGATGGTGGCAGACAGAAGGAAAACAAAATATGGGCTAAACCACACAACACAGATGAGAAGACTCCCGTATCTACCAATTTAATTTTTTTTTTCACTTTGTACATCTGCTTTTCTGACTGCTTTATGAAACTTTATGTCATGATTCCTTGAATTTGACAACTATTCTCTGACTGTATTCCCACCTGTCTTATTTGTCTTATTTCTCTTCTGTATGGACCACTATTCACCAACACAGTTCTACTTAACATTGTATTTCCATCAGTTGCTGTAACAAAACATTGGTTGAAAGCCATGTCCTCTTTTGCTACTGCTGATCCCTTCTTACCAATGCAAGTAATTTTTTTTTTTTGCTAACAATGAAATGTAGAAGAAGCCAGTGCATGTAGTGGCATTACTAAAAAAAGATGGTCTTGCTTACACAGCAATAAATCGTGGACAAAAGTTGACACTGCACAATGTCAAGAGATACCCAACTCATACATGAAAGGAAAAACAAAGCAAGCTGTCAGTTTCAGAGTTTCATAAGAAAGTATCTCACTTCAACACAAGTTAAAACAATAAATTATGTTAAGAGCACTGTTGAACTCAAAAGTGTTGAACATCGACGTTATACTATTACTGCCAAAAGGATCTCCCTCTCCCTTTAAGTGAGAAATCTCAGAAATAGTTTGACTCCAAAGCCTAACCTTCCTCTTAGACTCTTGTTACCTCCTAGCACCGCGAGGTGGCATTGCTGTTTACTTGCATCCTGTTCCAAAACCGTTCAAAAATTCCCAGTTCGTCATTTCCCGCTTATCCACTGCTATACCGAAAAATACCAAACCTAGCTTTTTCAGTGAGACTCCTGGGTTTCTGATAGAACCAGTTGATGTAACACTGTAACTTTTTATTACTACTATATACTGTATTGAAAACAGTCTTAAAAGTTTCTCTGATGATAGTAATTTTTCTGTTAAACAGGTATTTTCCAGGCTAAGAGAGATACTTAATTGGAATCATGCAAATTCTTAGTGGAAATCATAATCTGGTGGCACTGCTCTAACAATGGAGTTGAGTTTAATTATGTGATTCAAAATGTTTCTATCATTAAGGTTGGGCTCTCCAGCAAGGACACCTGAAGCAATTTAAGCATTAAGAGGTGGAAAAATAAATTTATTCTTAGCCTCTTCTCCTATCAGCCAGCATTAATAAAATGCAGGGACAAAAAAGCTAAAAAGAACATCCCAAAAATCAGATGCTCGGAGAAGTTAAGTGCCTTATTTTCCATTCTATTGTCAGGATTCTTTAAAGTTGAATGTAGAGTCCTATTGCTTCTCATCATACAAGCTATACCAGTGGCACAAACTGCACCAGACAACAGCTGCACTGATTTGCATCTACAGAAACACCACTACTAGCAAATGCCATCTCAAAAATGCTGCTTTTTCACAGTATGAGATATACACACAAAACCCCCCATCCTTCAAGTCAGGAACCCTTTCCCAGTATAGTAGCAAGGAACCAAAACACAGCAAGCAAGCAAACACAATCTTAACCCTCAGTTGCAGGCACGCCTTCATTTACACTCTCATAAATTTGAGAGAAGAGCAGCAAGGCAGAGGGAGAAAGATTTTATATGAAAAACCCCAAAATAACAGAGTGATAGAAATGCACAGCAGAGAGATGTGACCTGCTGAAAGAGCAAACATTGCAAGATGCGCAAAAACAGCTAAAAGAAAGAAGGAAAGAAGGAGGAAAAGCATTCAGATTTTAGTGTTGTAATATTAAGTACTCACTATGTTTTTAACTAAGTTGTTTTAAAGAATGCTGCAGATTGTAGCGAAATCTTAAAAGTGATCAATATAACCTCTACTGTGCAGGCTGCAAAGCAAGACACATACACTATAATTCTTAGACTTTGCTTCCCTTTGAAGTGATACTATGTTTACCCATGCTTTGTCACATGAAAGCAGGACGTTTTCCCACTCAAGCATCTGCAGAAGATACATTCTAAGCTCCCTTCCTCTTGGTTGGTGCTAGGTAGTTAGGAAGCGGTCAGTCATTTCATCTGCTACTTTGATTTTTCATCACCATCCTGAAGACCTGTAATACCTCAATGCTTCTTTTATATATGTATATGTACACACACACATTAAGAACCTTTTCTTTGTACCTTCTGAATACAATTACTTTCCCAAAGTTTCCTGCTATACTTGCACTGCCTGCAAAGGCGCAAATCCACCTTCCAGTCCTCCTGTATCAGATCCCTCTGTCTCAGAGACCAGGGTCCTGAGATACTGTTATTTTTCCTGCAGGCTTTGGATAAGACCTGAAGACTTAACATATGCAGGCTGCACAGCTTCTTATGAAAGTGAACAGGGCAGGCACATTACAACCCTTCAGGTAGGAGGCTGAGATGGCCACAGAATAAAACAGGTAAGTGGCTGCAGCCTTTGCATGTTCAAAAATCCCTATTGCTTCTTTACTCTATGAAAGATTCACTGTCACCATCCTCCTAGGTGGCACTGAGTGTTGGATGCTTCCAGCTCTTTCTTTGAAGAATGATTGAGTTCAGTGACTTACCAGCACTGGTAACTGTTACTTTGCTGCAGAAATAATACTGAGAGAACTTCTTATGCCTTTTACCAGAGAATGACTTCTTCTTTTGGCAACACAGATCAGAGAGCTTTTTAACCCCCTTTGACTGGGTGGTCACATGTTCAATCCTTCCTCTCTGTGAAAAGACTAACACTTGCCACAGACTTGAGAACATTTTCTGTTTTCCAACCTCATTGCACATTGTTTGCCCATCACAGAGCTTTTGCTGGAGACCACCCACATAGCCTTGTCCCGGTGAAGCACACGAACAGGTGAGATCAGCTGCTAAGATGCATGCAGCATCCTTCTGTACATGACCCAGGTTCAACAGCTGAAAGGTTTACTCAGTCAGTCCAGTTTCAAGCAGGGGACTACCAAGCTCTGTTTACCACGTGAAAGTCTGAATGCCTGGAGAAGACCTCGATTCTTGCAGAGACTCTCCTGACTGATTCTTGCGAGGCCTTTTCTGCAGATATTGCAGAAGGAAAGTCTTCTGCTCTGAATGTGGCAGGGCACAATTACCAAACATAGTATGTCTGGGTTACAGACCCTGAAGAATCCTCATTAATCTGAAGTAACCTGCTGTTTCCACACCTTTGATGAGGGTATTCGGGAAATGAATTTAAAAATATTTCTGGTTATGTGCCTTGAGGGTGTAAGGGGTGCATGTCTCGCCCCCTCTCCTTTTCTCTCCTCCCCTCGACCCCCCCCCCTTTTTTTTCTTTCTCCAGACTACCAAACATGCAATGAAATCCAAAGCACCCATAGTTTCTTGTATGTAAAGTATACTAACAGAATTAAACTAGGGTAGGCATAAGCTCTCTTTCTGAGGAAATGACATATCATAATAAATGTTACGTGTTTGCTCCCCTTTTCAGAATTTTATGAAAGATGTTCAGTATAAACCATTGAGACTAGCAAATAATTTATTACAGCTTTCGGCATTTCTATGGCCTCTAGCTCTTCATACAGAAATTGGGTATCTTTGCTCTTTCAGCTAAATAAGCCAATATTATTTACATTTTAAAGTAAATTTCGTAAACATATACATGCTGTTACAGTACTTTTAGAGTTGAATGTCCAAGTTCTGAAAAGTCAGTTACAGTATGTCAAGAACAGTTTGCTTGGGTGACTGTATTTTACTTCAGCCTTCATTAGGGAGAAAAGAGGTTTTGATTCTTCTGAAAGAAATATAAAGCTAAGCAAACTATAAAATAAACAAAAATAAATGCAGTATATTCTGCCTCAGTCAGTAGATCAGCCAGTCTCAGCATCCTGTATGAAGATACTCAGAAGTTTGTCCGGTTCTTGAGTACATGAAAATGTATTGCTAGTTTTTTAGAGTTATGTGGTGCTAGCAACCCAACAGTATTATAAAAGATACACCAAAATAACCAGTGATGGTTGTTTTGAGACAAATGAGACCAAAGAGACAAAATTTTGTTGAAAAATATTCATCATCTGAAATTTCCTACCTTGCATATCTGAGACGCATACAGCAAAAGCTTCTTGTGGTCCAGCCTCTCCTTATGTTTCTGCAGATAATCTCGTAAACTTCCATATGGTAAATATTCCATAATTAATCTCAGATTCCTACGACCTTTTACAACAGCAACAAAAAATACACTTAATATTACTATCACCTTCCAATGACAAGTTTTGAAATACAAGTACTTACAAATGTCTATGAATAAAAGTAATAAAAAATAGTCTTAACAGCAAAAACCTTATTTATTATATGTACATCACTGTGCAATTTTTCACATATTAGTTAACTGCATTTGTTCAGGAAATGCCATTTATTTAAACAAAACAATAATGTGGATATGCTTGATGTATGGAGCATCACTAATCAGGATCATCAATACTTTAGATACTATTGCTAAAGCGAAGCAAAAGTGCTACATGTGTATATCTGTGTTTCTGTAATTCCCCCTCATTGCTGAAATGAAACTCAGAATGGCAACTGACATCAACTGGTCAGCAATTTTACCATCTTTAAAAACTTAGGCTGATTTTGAACCCAATAGTCTTCTTTTTACAACAAGATCCTGGGCCAAACCCGTGCTTTCATTCATGAACTTAACAGCATCAACAATTCACTAAAATCCGTTTCTGGAACTTTCTTCTGTCCAGTCTTTTACTGTATAGGCTGTACAAGAATTGGTAATATCCACTCTGGGACATTACATTGAGCAAAAAACAACAGTTACAAAATGGTTGCATTTTACTACTTAACCCTAAATGCTTTCCTAGGAAGACTTTTATTCTTTAAGTTAAAGAAACTGGGTAACTAGTCGAAATGGTACTTTCTCTAAATCAATCAAATTATGCAATGAGCTAACTGAATAAAATGTCCACCTTGTAGTGAGTTGTATACAACAGACACTACCTTCCTTTCGTTGGTACTCTCTAAGTTCTGGTAAAGTCAGGACAAATCAGTGACTTTTGTGAACACTTACCTCTGAATTTCTCAGTATGCACTACTTCAATGTATACCTGAAGGTGTATTCAATATAGCACATACCTGCGCTGTAGCATACTCCTTTGTATTTAACAATGTTATCATGTTGCAGAGATTTAAGTATTTCAATTTCTCTTTCAAAGTCCCTAAGGTGCTCTTCAGTGCTATGTTGCAGCTTTTTCACAGCCACCACCTCCCCAGTATTATCCTGCAGGGGGTCATACCGGCACATCTCAACACTCCCAAAATTTCCCTAGATCAGAAATGGAAATACTTGAATTAAAAACAAGTCCACATCATTGTCTCTTTCTTAGTACTTGTTGATACTGCTTCAGTGTTCACTGCATCAGCATTAAGGTGACCACAATTAATTATTTTAGTGAAAAGCCATAAAATGTCCTTGAAGAGAAAAAGTGCAAGATCACAGGTAACAGTTCTATAAGGAAGTAAACAGCATGGGAGTAAATGAGGACAAGGAGAGAGGGTGATGTCTATTCATTTTCTCCCCCTTCTTCACAAATTTCCTCTTGTAATTCTAAGCTGTCAGTTGGGCAATACTTTACCTGCACTTACAAAACCCCCTACATTTAGGTTCCTCTTGGTTCTTAATTCTCCTCTGTTTCTTGGTGGGTTTTCTTCCATTTGTTTCGATGTTCTACCTTATTCCCTTTCTCTGCTTATATTTTCTTTATCTTCCTTTATGCAGCTGTCACCTACCACTCTGTTCCTCTCCCTATGCTATGCTTCCATTTATAGTCAACAACCAACCATCTGCAAAGAGAAGTAGTTTTGCTACTTCACTTTCAGGCTTGCTTTCACTAGTACTTGGACTCCAAGGAATATATAGCTAACATGTCAATAAAAACCATAAACCAGCAAGGAACCATTCTGGAAAAGTGGTACTTGGGTGAAGATCTGCTAGCTGCAGTTGGTCATCTGTCTATGCATGCTTTCACATAGCCAGGCTGCAATGACTTGCAAAATGAGTAACCAAATGCTGATTTCTAAAGCCTAAACAGTTTAAGGCCTACATATATCTCAAAGACATTACTGAATTTAGGGACTACATATTCCGACTTCTCAGAAAATGCATGCATAAAAAAAGCCAATCACACTAGTTCTACGCAACACTGCTCTGGAGCATTTTTAAATGTTGGTTTAATACATGGTATTCAAACAAACAAAAAAGATTATGTCAGATGCAGCTCTGCATTACTGAAAAAGATTTTAGCTTTTTGTTGTGACTGGATTCATTGTAGAGGTCAGCTACCTTTGTTCTATCTAACGATATTGTGAAACTGAAAAAAGATCCCAAAGGAACTGCATGTTGTGGTCAGATATGACAGAAATTGAAACTTCTGTTACAGAAATTAATAATGTAAACAATGCGCATGGGGTCATCAGAAGACAACTGAAAAAGATAGTTCTTTCCGACACAATTAAAGAATTTCAAAACATCTTACTTTGCCAAGCTGTTGTAAAAACTTAAGATGTCTTTCTTCAAATTGTGTTGGATCCCGATCTTCAAAAGCACCAGAAAACCCAAGTGCTCCAATTCTCATATTTGGCAACATATCGCTTTCCGTCAATAGCTCGTAATCTGAGAGGCAGGAGAAAGAAAGAAGAGAGAAAGGTAACAGGAGGCACAGAGAAGCAGAGAGGAGAATGAAGACACTTATTACAATCACAGCATGTTCTACCTTTGCTTGGCATATCCCAAGCTCAGTAGCATATTAACCACCTCAATTTCTATATAGGAATTTGCAGTCAAAACCAAAGATGTATTACAAAAAAGCCAAATGACTTGTCTTCACTTAAAGCCAGCCTTGCTTGAAGTTCCCCATTTTCTTTTTTGCAGGCCTATTGCGCTTCAAATTTAGGAACTATTGTGCAATAACTCCACTAATGCAGTCGGAAGAAATGTAAAATTCACAAGGGCTTGTGTTAACACGCATCTTCCACTTGGAAAAAAGAAAGATACTTATTTATTTTATTGAGAGAAAAAAGAAAGACAGTCACAACAGTCTGACTGCACAGACAGAAACATAACATACTTAGTTAAATGACTAAAATGTTTGGGATAGACATTAATAAAAATAGAAAACGGCTTTGAACAATCATGCTAATTTTTAATGTGTTCTCTTTTAGAACAAACTGAAAAAGCAGTAACATAGTGTTCTTACAAACTTAGATTTCTGGGGCTGCTTTGCAGGGTGGTTGTGGGTCAAACATCAAAAAGGAAAGCACCATGTGAAAATGAACCAAGAGAAATCAGGGTTCTTTTTGTCTAGTGTGTTCTTGTCATATCACAGACTCACCTGGAGTGAACAAACTATTCAAGTCACGTATAATTGCTCTAAATGAAGGCCTGAAATCTGGCTCATAATCCATACAGTTGTTTATAAGGTTTGCTAGTTCTGTCCAGTTTGGGGCAGGAAGCTGGTGCCTATCTTCATAAAACTGTAGTTTCTGGAATTAAATAGATAAAAAACATTTTAACATACAAGCACAAAGAGGTGCAGAAGCATTAACATTCTCACCAGAGCAACCAAGAAATACAGCTCTCAACATAGACTTGTTATCTCACCGAACGTACATCTGACCAATTTATAACAAAAGCCAAGGCTGGCAATGTAGCAAGACTAGAAATATTTACAGTAATCAGTTCAGAAATTCCCAGTCAGTTACTGGTGGAAGATAAGAAAATAGAAAAAGATAATGGGAAATATGGTGTGTCCTTTGTTGGTAATTTCATAAAACCTCAGCTGGATTGGTCCAGCAGAAAATTCTATCCACCTGTGAGCTGGCTGAGCAACTCCAGCTGTAAAAAGCTTCATGAGTATTACGAAAGAATGTGGATCAGTACTGGAGAGGAGGCCAACTTCTGAAATACCTAGGCATCTATAAGCTAGGTCTAGGTAGACCTTGGGGCTTATTGTAAGAGATGATCACAATACCTGAGAAATCAGATCAGGCTTTGTGAGAAGGTAACAGTCCCTTTATAAAAATACTACTACAAATCTTTTTGCAGCATAGTAAAGGAAATAATCTTTATTCTTCCATCTAAGGAAGCAAATACATAAGAAAATATTTTTACAGAATGTGTTTCCCTTCCAACCCCTGCCCCTAGTTGAGACAAAGTTAACATTTCTGGTTTAGCTAAAATAGTAGAATGGTCTGCAACACAAACCTTACTGTATTTAACATGTTTAATTACTAGAATAATGCCAATTAGAATCCAAGTACATTTTTAGGAATACTTTTTGTTTAAATTGATAAACTTGCAACAACGCAACAGAAACATGAACAAGATAATAGTGGCAATGCTGTACTTTGTCCCTATAAAAATCAAAACAAACAACATAAAATCAAAGCTCAAATCATCACTTCTGATCATTATCTACCAGTAAAAGTGTCCTTTTCCTACAGTGGTCATAGGCCACACCACTTTGCATGCTTATATATTTACAACAATAGATGTTTTAAATTAGAAGCGTCCAAAGAACTGTTATGACTGCAGACCCAGTAATGCTTACTCTTGAAGAATCCAGTGCACTCAGAGGTTTGTCTCCTCCACTGCAGATTTCCCACAAAGTAGTACCAAAACTCCATTTGTCTGTGGCCAGGCTTAATTGTTTGGGATTCTCAATACATTCAGGTGGAACCCATGGTATTCTCTCAAGAAGAACTGTACAATCACACAAAGGAAACATCATGTTAAGATGAATAATAAAACCAGAAAATTCCGTAACATATTTGATTTAGCCAAAATTACTTTCGTTCACATAGGTATTTCACTCTGTAATGTGCTTTTAATACCTTTCCAAGTTTTTGTTCCTGTCTAAAAAAAAAACCCAAACTGACAGAATACGTACAGAAATATTTCTGAATCAGAGTAGAGGACCATTAGTTTTATTGTAAAATGAGTGTAATGTTATAAACTTCCTTAACATCATTTCCACATTATATTTTTGCTCCAACTTCTGTATTTTCCCCAATGTTACCAAGATTTAGTTGCTACTACAAAGGAACTAGATGGCAAAGAGTAAAAAGTACTTTGCTCATGGTTGGCACATTACGGCACAGCAAAAGGTGCCATAACAAGGAATTTCATAATATTTGATTTTTAAACTTTTGATACTAATAGTAATAACAAGTTAAAAGATGGTATTGTACTGATGTAGATTTAGAGCTCCTTAAAATGAGAACTCTTAAGATTAATGTAGGCTTCTCATTTATAAAGGGAAAGTTTAAACAGTTTATTGGAAAATAATGACACTGCATTGCTTATAGTCTCTTTGACACATTATTTCTTTGTCATGTATAAAATTACCAAGTATAAAGTGTGTTCATTTTTCCAAAATGATTAAAAAGATTGTATAAAGAATAGTAAGGTTAGTTCAGTTTCATTAGCACAACAATCTTGCACATACTTTTCATTTCTTTTCATTTAATTAACCTTGCTGTTTATAAAGCATTAGAACAGCCTCGATGGCAGATGATAGTCCAGTATTTTTAGCAACATCAAGTGGCAATGCTTCAAGTATTCACCAAGAAATGCATTGAAGATGATTTTCAACTGCTAGGCAGCATTTTCAAAAGTGCATTTACTTTCAACTCTGAAAGCTTCTTCAAGCTATAAAATACAACAATTTAATCTCGATCAATAATAGGATACAAAGTCCAGTAGCTAGCTGCAGATGCAACACTTACTCATGGTACATTATAGCATCCTAATAGTCCTACCAGTGGAAAAAAAAGAGTTGAAAATGAGAACAGCAGGAAAAAACCCAACTCACACAATGGAGAACTGTGGCTTTATTTGCTGTAGCTATTTGCTGATAAAGAAGACACATTCAAAACTGCTGACTAGGACTGCAGAGATTATTTTAAAGTGACAGATGGATGCAGGAACTTACTATAACAGAAGTACCTTAGATGGTGGTCAGAAAAAAAAAAAACAACCCAAATTTATTTTTCAAGTCAGAAGCATTAAACAAGAAAGCTGACACAAAGACTTACTGTCTCTTGGCAAAACTGTAATACTGATGCCAGGATCACTTAGTTTTATAAATGGAAGGTTTCCAGACTTCCTGTCTTCCTCTCTGATAAGCAAGATATTTTTCGCACAGACATTCCCGTGAACAAGGCCTTTATCCTCCTATGAACAGTAATGCATCTTTTACATACTGACATTATGGTTGAAGAGGTATTTAAAAAGTATTAAAAACCCAGTACTTTACAACAGAGGGAAACATCAAAGAAAATAACGATCATAGGTTAAGTTGATCAAATCTCAGACATTTTATCAGTTCCTCTCAGAGTTACGGTTTCTAGCCAATTTTCATTCATTTTAATTATCTACCTACAATTTCAAGTTTAAAACTATTTGATGTACATTAACAGAATAATATTGATCCATCGGTATGATCTATTTAAAATGAATACAAGAACATTTAAACTCTGCTAAAGAGAAGATTCATCTCATCACATATCCCGTCTTGAACAATGGCCTTTAAGTTGAATTGAACCAACTTTAATGTTGGGATATAATGCACAAAAAGAATGTACTAGCAGTTTTAACAGTACAATGTTTTCCCTTTCCAGTGGTTAACTGCTGACACTACTAGGAAATAGTTTATGTTCAGCATCATGACCTGAAGTGGGAAAACCAGGAAGGATTGATTCCTGGGGTGGGTAGGGGAAGAATTTTTCCTGGAAATGTGTTTTTATTTCACACAAAACCATAAAGCATTAAAAAAGAATGGGAAATTAAATTACACTTTGTGCAAGATACAAAGGTCTGTCCTTGGCTATCCACTAATTATCTGATACATGCCCAGCCTATTTTCAAATACCCTCCAGTGTTTCAAGTAGTAGGGTAACAGCTCAGCCATTCTACATGTATTAGCCTGAAACACTTGAATTCAGCCATTAACAAAACTGATGAATAAACTACTTACCAGAAAATGCATGGCTAATGCCAACTGTTTGGCTACTTCGAGCTTCCACAAGATATTGATAACATTTTTGTTCTTTTTCAAATATGTGTCCAGGGATCCAAATTTTACGTATTCTTGTACAAGGATGTCTGATTGAAAATGGTAAACAGAGTAACAATTAAACCCAACAACAAATAATGGAATTTCAGGACAGATTCACTACTCTAGTACTACTCATCTCTTTCTTTGATAACTTGTTGGTAAGCTAACTATAAATTTGAAGCTATATGACATGAGTACTGCCACAAATATTCTATGTTCTTTATACTTCTTCAGGGTGTGGAAGTTCACCTAATTTCTTCTCAAATGCAAAATTACTAGATTTAATAGCTTTTTAGCAAACAGGTTTCCACCTTAAATCCAGTGAGCATCCTTCCACGCTCACTTGAAAGGCACAATAAATAATGTAAGTTCTAATAAAGTATAGCAGTGTGCAGCAATATCAATGTAGTGAGGCAAATAACATTCCAGTCATTCACTTCACAGTTGTTTAAAATCTATATTCTTAGTGAAAAAAGATGATGCTTTGTTGACAAAAGATGCTATTCTCGAAAACAGACTAATATTTGCTCTAAAAAAAATGGTGTATATATACAACATATGCCTCCATGCAGTCATCCAGTGAATAACCCAAGAAACACGATCCATTTCATAGTACTGCACAGCCTTCATCAGTTTCAATAAAACAATTTCAAATTGCACAACTGAATGCTTGCCTTCAGCTGCAAGGTGCTCACACTGCAGTGTTTCTCATTTAGACTCTAAAGACACTGGAAACTACTGGTATTATATTTGGTTGTAACAAACCCCCATATTTTTATAGCAATTTCATTTTATAGACAGCAAGCTTCTTTTTTTTCTTACAATTATGTGAAGCAATTTTCATCAAATCTGTACATCAAGTGTGTAACTCAGGAAAAAAAACAGCCTCTCTTCCTTTTTCATAGTAACTGCCTCTTACTAAACTGTAGTAAGTCTCTTGCCTTCAGAAACAGAACTGTCTACAGCAGGCAACTGTGACCTAAAGGAGAAATAAGTAACCATATATATATTTGGATAATTATTTCTTTAATTATACACATGATCTACCTGAAATTTTCTATATAGTCCCTGTGCATGGCACAACAAATAAACTAGAAAAAACACTGGTGGGCTTTTTTGCGAAGAAACTGGTGTAACAAGTTCTTGGCCAAACATGGTGCTGTGCCTTTTCCAGCCTCCTAAGAGAAGCAACTCCTGATACAGACAGAACCCACCCTCCCTTTTGCAAATTCCTTCTCTCTTAATGCAGGCAACTGTTTATACAATATGCTTATATAATTATTATAAAATGCTTCCTTTTGTTACAAATTTCTAATCACAAGAAAATAAATGGTTTTAGGGCATTCTGACATTTCTGTCCAAAGACTGAATGAAAAGGAAAAACTGCCACAGTAAGACCCAGCAGTGCATCTTTGAAGATAGCACACATAAGCATATGACAACCATCCAAAATTAAGATTTCATTACAAGATGTTATAAATCTATTTCAGGTGTTCTTAAAAAAAAACCTTATTGATACATAGTCACAATGCAGTAAGCTAAACTGAAAACCATTCTACTTCTGTAGACAATGCAAAGATTTTACCTCTGTTAACATTTTGTAGCTTTTCTGTTGAAATAATGGAACCTTATGGTTTCAGAATGGGATCCCTAAGCCAAACTTCCCAAAGGTATATTTGTGCTCACAAACTCAGTACATAGGTGGGAAAAGGTGGCGGTTTCTGTGCTCCTGATCACAGTAAATGAAAATTTTCTTGGGTAGCCAAGCACTTCCCTTTCTAGCTAACCACACTTGATACAGTGTAGGGGTGCAATTCTTCTGCCATTTCAAAAGCTCATTTCAGAAGTTCTGCAAAACTTCTCAGAAGTGAGATTTTCAGACAGAACAGACATGACTGCAAGTCATTTACAGAGGTTACTATTCACACTTACTGTATTTACATAATTTTTACCATTTTCTTTGTTATCACCATGCTAACTAGTTCTCAGACACCAAGACTAATATTACTGCAATGTGAATATGTATTGGTTGACCAGATGGTGCAAATGGTTGTTTTGTTTTGGGTTTTTCCCCTGCTTTTACCCAGAACCAATGGCAAACTCTAATGACAGCTGTCTGAAATTAGTACAAAAGGATAATTAATTTCTACTTACTCTCCTCTCCACATACGCAGACTCCGTAATTTAACACCAAATGTTTGTAAGAAAGCTGGCTCATCATACTTGCTGCCTCAAAGAAAGACTTTGAGGAAGGGCAGAGAGAGAGATTGAGAGAGAATAAATACCAGTGAAAACAAAACCCCAAAACATTACATGATTTCTAATAAATTTATTAAAATACACATGCATTTTTGAAAACATTTCAACTTCCTTCTCACTGCAAATACTCTGTGTAACATATTTTATATTGTTTGTGGTTGGTTTAGGTTTGGGGTTTTTTTAAAAATAACTGATAATCCACATTCCAGAGAGGTCAGCAATCTCTTGTTCTGCAGGCAGGTGTATCTCCACATTTTAAAAAGAATCTTTTCTTCCATGTGAGTTAACTAAGTGAAGTAAACCGCAGATAAACTGATGACGCACTATTCAGTTTCCAATTTATTCTTTCATAATGCACTATTCAGTTTCCAATTTAGTTCTTCATAGCACATTATTAAGTTGAAAGACAAGAAGTATTATATCACTCATCCACTACTGCGAGACCTTACCTAACCTTGACAGGGAGGTTTCAGATGCTTTTATTTCTTTAGACTTTTTTTATTCCCTTCAGTGTCATCTCCAACTACACTTGCTTATGTACTGATTATTCACCCAACAAAACAAGGTCAAAATTAGCACATTTGCCTTCAGGTATTTATATTTCTGTACTCTTAGTCCTTTTAACAACTGATTTTCACTTAAGTATATTACCCAACTTACTAAAATTAAAATATGTGTTATAG
Source organism: Vanellus vanellus (assembly GCF_965231255.1). Taxonomy (NCBI): domain Eukaryota; kingdom Metazoa; phylum Chordata; class Aves; order Charadriiformes; family Charadriidae; genus Vanellus; species Vanellus vanellus. The sequence goes on from NC_138908.1 coordinate 57,403,867, forward strand.
TTTCTTTACTGTTTTCAGTTGTCCAAAGTGTATGCCTACATTGCTTATGAATATTAGCTGTCTGAAATATCTTTTTCTTTTTTGCTTACATTTTCATATATATTTAAGTAATTGAAAAGTTCAGTAAACAATGAACTGATTCTCTTGGCTTGCTGTAAATACAGCTAGATTAATTAGGAATTTGATACAATTATATCAAAATGAAAATTTGATATAATCAAAATGAAAAATCAATAGCTATATAAAGTTATATTAAACACTACCATATCTTGTTAAAGTCTTCAAAATTAAATTCTCACATTCACAATCTTGGGCTCAATTACATTACCAGTGTATTAGTTTTTGCACAAAGGCATCTCAGGTTTGCTCACAGCTTCAAACAGTGAAAAGTAAGTGAACATGGATGATTCTACACATGGCAAGTGTTTCTCATACATAAATACTTCTCATTTTTAATGACTTGATGTGAAATGTTGATTTTACTGGAGAATCACTATAACTCCAAAACATTGAAGACAGTCTACCAAAAGAAAGTAATTTTCTGTAAATGTTGGTGCCTCATCTTTACATAATGAATTTACAGGTAAAGGCAATCTTGTGGCCATACCACCTCTCCTGTTGTACTTGTATCGTACAAAGAAACTATTCTCTGGCTTTCAGTGGGTAGCTCTGAATTCTCTGACGGGTGATGGGGAGAGGGGAAATAAAGTACATAAGCATTTACTTCCCAAAGCCAGTCTCAAATCCATCCTCCCAGTGTCACAAGGCCAAAAATGAGCTTGGTTCAACAGAGAGCTCTCTACCATATTGATAAATACTTGGTTACTGTAAGAAAAGTAATGCTCAACATAGCACGGACAAACATTATATAGCAGTCAACAACTACACCTACCTCAGAATAGTTTCTATGCACTTTATCCAGCACCTTTAAAAGAACTTCAGTTTGATGGAGCTGGCCATAGTCTCCCACTTCTTTCCTTACACCTTTGAAAATCTTAGTAAATGTGCCCTGTCCAAGGCTCTCCTCCTAAAAGACAGGAAGGATACAGATGGGAAAAAATCAGAAATCTCTGCCTGTTTTGCAAAAGATCTCTTAAACAACCACTCTAAACAATGCACATGCAAATATTTACAGCTAGCACACCTCTGGAGTCAGACTGAGGGTACAAGGAAGCAACTAGATCAGAAGCAGCTTAAATCTTTGCTCATTTTTTGACTCCTCGAGGATCTCAGAAAATAACTTAATGCAAGAACGAGCGAGGAAGAAATTGCTGTTACTAAGATGTATTTAGACTTCCCTAGAAGTAAAGAAAACAACTGCTATTGCAGTCAAAAGGACACGTCTTATTTAAAAAGCCCAAACTAATTATTTGTATTTAATTTTTTAAAAATTCTTTTCTCTCACAACTCTGAGTAAATATTACAGCAAAACCACCTAGCTCAGATACAGATCTTTTAAACACATACTGAGGTTTTTAAAACTTAGTGTGTATGAAACTAACCATCTGCAGTGGAAGAAGCAACTAATGGACTTACGAATATCAAGTCCTCATTCCGTATTTTGTGAAAGACCATCTGGTTGACATTATTGTGTCTCTGTAGTGTAGGTGATGAAGGTACATCAGAAACACTATTGCTTCTGAAAACTAGGAGATTTGATTTATCTGGGAGAAGAAAGAGCGTAGTCAAAAGGAAAACAATGTAAATTTGTAAAATATAAAACTAAGACAATATTATTGCAGAAGGAATATTAACAAGAAGCTGTTAATCCAATAAAAGAAGAGATCACATCGAGATCAGTTTATTCAAAAAGCCACACAGTATTTCAATGAATAAATTCCAAGTCTGATTTTTTTCTAATCAGCAAAAACTTTCAGGTTCACTCAGCTATTTTAAGTTTCTTAATTACTCTTAGTTTTGACAAACACTGAAAATATTCCCACCTCCTTTCACATTTTAACTTCTACTGTATTTGTAATAACAATCAGGGATGAGAAAAGGGGATGTAAGTCACCTTTTTCTTTTATATTATGAAGTCATTGTGTTAAAGACGTCCATATCTTTCTGATGCCTCTTTAAAACTTGTACATATTTTTGCCCTGGCAGCACTTTAGTGATCCTCATTGCCTTATGTTTACCAGAGTAATTATTCTTCCAGTATTTTGAAAAAAGGCTCTCCACAAAGCAGAGCAGGTCTATTAGTAAAACTAATGCTGATAGGTACATATTTGTCGGTACATGTGTGCATGCATGTGCTATTATATTTATTCAATAATTTATAATTCTGATGCATATACATTTTTGGTTTTGTTGGAAATAAGGTTACAAAATTATTCTCTGTAATGTGCATATGTATTTAATTGTCAAATCGTTTCTAAGCTTTTTAATATGTTGGCTAATTTCAATCAGATTTAAGAGAGTTAAAAGTGATACCAAATAGTATGTTCTCTCAAGTCTTTGTTTAAATAGAGACTTGGATAGAGACAAAGACTAACTAATAGTAACTGTAAGTAGTACTACTTATAATAAGGAAAAAAGGCAGACTTTATCAGAATTCGTAAAGGAGAAAGATAATATGAATATCAAAGCTAGGCAAAAACCTTTAATGTAAATTAAAGAAAAATCCACTCCTCAGGCAGGAGGTCTATTCCATGTGTATTTTTTAGCACTAAAAAGGAGTTGAAATCACACTGCAGCCTTAGCATAATTCAGTTAATATGTCAACAAACAATGAAAGAAATTCACTGGCATTGTTGGTTCCATTGCTTATGGAACTATCTTCAGTGAGAAATGATCCATTTCTCTTCTTCTTTCCTTCTCAAGCCATCAAAACATTTGATTGAAGAAGAAACGCTGTTGCACACAATCCACTGCAATTTAAGAAACCAGTTTTGCTTCTAATCATGAAAGTGGCTACCATGACTCTTTCTGAAAGACCATCTTGTAACAAAGTAAAATTTGGCAGACACTAGGACTGAAAACTATGACTAAGAAGATGAACAAATAAGTCAATGAAATTTAAAAACCCCACGCAAACATATATATCTACCTACCTGAGTGTCATTTAATGCTAACTTATCTTCAAATCTTTAATCTAAAAGTTGGAAACCCTTCTGCTTATAAGTAATCTTCCTCTTACCTTTCGGTTTTGGAGGACAGCATTTGATGAACTGGAAAATTATGCTGTCTGAACGGACAGTTTCTGTCTGGTAACAGGTCAACAGATCCTTAAGATTACCAAAACTTCTCTTGGTTCCACTAAGATTATATTCTCCATTTTCATTCTTTGTAATTAAGCAGTGCTTATAATCAGTGGTATTCTCACGCTGCAGAGATTTTTTCCAGTAAAAATAAAATTGATCAATATATAGTATTTGAAAGCTTATTTAAATGTATATAGCACTCTACTAATTAAAGAAAGAACGCTTCAGCAAAGTATTACCATAATTTGTTATTCTGTTCTCACTATGTAATATTGATTCTGAGAAACATGATTCTACTCCTATCACTGGAATTAACATGTTGATGCTAAGAAAAACAAATGTCACAAAATCTGAAAAGATGGAGCTGAGAAAACAGATAGTGGATCCTACGGAAGAAAAAAAAAAAAAAAAAATAATCCTTTGGAGCTAGTAATGAAAGCTTCTTCACCCTTAAATGGGGTAATATCAAAACAAAATTTTGTTGGAAGCGATAGCCCAAGTTCTCATGCTCTGTGTTGTTTTGGCAAGCATTTGACGATCTCAGCTGTATTTCTATTTTTGTGTTGTCTACAGTACAGTTCTAAGCAATTAGTTCCTAGCACAGATTTTCAATATGCACCGAATTATTTTTACAATGAGTCTTGAAAAGATCCCATTAAACATTTTTAAACAAGAGGCACTCTTAATAGTGTTTTCATGGTCCTTCACGTCAACACTGTGGAAAACATTCCAACAAATTCTGAATCTCAAAAGCCTTCTAACGGCTTGCCCAGAAAGAACAAGAAAAAAAAATAATAATTGGCTAGGTCATTTAGTGGCAGGCTTAACTCACAAGCTTGACTCTCAGACTTTGACTCTCTATGCTTGCTTGGGGACTGATCTCTTAATCTGAAAAATTCCATGTCAAACACACTTCACTGAGTGGACATAAAATTTTTGTGAAACTGATCTTAAAATGGCTGTTTACTTCTCCATCAACATTATTTTGTCATTTTCAGAGATGTACTCATACCTGTGACAATATTTGGCAAAACTGCTAGCTTGCTGCAAACCAGCAGGAAAACCCATGTATCACCTTCCCTAGTTAAAATGCCAAAGGTAGCTCTGTTAATTTAATTAAAGAGAAGCCCATCCTTGGAACAAAATCATGCAATTATGTAACAGCAATATTAAAGTACCATACTACCACTAACTGCAATCTCACAGAGGAGAGGTATGTATGGTTCTTTAGCTACATGAGAACTGCAGGCATTTTAAGGGTGGTTCCCATTCTAGCTAACACCAGACACCCAGGAGGAGATCTGCATTGACGTTACAGCTGCCAAATAATCTGGCTGGCCCAGCACTGGGGATGGGGACAGGACCCAAACCCAGAAGAAGGGAGAAACACTCTCAGATCACCGAGGGCTGTATACTCAGTCTAAGGCCTATTCAGGAGGGGGGAGGACAGGAGTGGACAGAAATCCCAGGAAAAAAATCCATCTAAAAACCCCCAAGCCTTAAAAAAAGAAAAAAAAACAACCGAACAAACCAAACCGCTCCACCACCCCAACATTTACTACAGTCCCAAAAGCCATGTCACCACCCCCAGAACTCTCAAGCTCTCTTCCCTCCACGTGTCTTGTTGTCCGAGGAATGTGGTATGTGTCATTTGTGATTCTTTACTGTACAAGTGTTATGAGGTTTCTCACAAGACCCTGAAAGTTGGCCAATATGACAGAAGTAGCTATAGAATATACACAGCAAACAAACATTCTGAAGAGAAAATTCAGAATCATTTACTGAACATCCCAGGATCATTATTATAATGCAATAAAGATTATACAGGTACTATCTTAAGGCAGAATACAAACCTCTATAGCAAAGGTGAGGAAGTATTTTTTAAAATCTTTAGGACTGCAACGAAGAACGTAGAAACCAGTCTGATTACCCGCTTTCTTCAGTTTACTGATAGCAAAGTCCATGCTATAGTAAAAAGAAAATGTTTAATATTGCATAATTTCAAAATCTGGGAACATGAGCACTATTATCAGATATCTAATACAACAACAATTCAAACTCTCTATTTTCTACAGCTTCCTTTAAGTTCAAATTTTGTCCCTTTATTTTCCAATATTTAGGATGGCTTCTTATGTAGACAGCAGTATATTAAAAATTCTTAATATTGGAAACACCACAATTATTTATTTGATGAGAAATCTTACAGTCTAAAAAAGTATATGCCCCTAGGCAATAACCATTATGGAAGAGGCTGTAATAAAACTGCCTAATAAATAAGCTAAAATTGACAAAATATTTGTGTGGGTGAAAAAGGTGGGTTTAACTTGGGAAAGGGCTAACAAAAAAGAGGAGCTGAAATAAAACATCATTTGTTACTACAAGATCCAATTTCCCCTTAAACAAGCCTAGCTAACTAACTTATTTCTATTCATCTCAGGGAATGAGGAATAGAATGGCTTGGAAAGGTCTAGACTCATTGCACATTCTTCTAAACAGCCCTAAATAAACGTCAATACACAGCACTAGTCATTAGTGCAAGAAATGTGATTAGAAATGTATAGGTCTCCATCCCTCTCCTCCTTCATCTCTTCTGAAGAGAACCTACCTCTTTCTGTCACAGGGAAATTTACAGAACTAGTCTCTATTAGCTGAGCAGACAGTGCTAGTTTCACACAACATATCTTGCTTTTATCAGCTTTCAAGTTGCCTGTAGCTAAAGTAAATAGCCAAAACAATAAAAACAAACAATAAAAAATATTATATGAACTATTAAAAAAAGTTTAAAAAAAAAAAAAATCAATGGAGGTACTAAATTATTCCTCTAAAAAAAAAAACCAAAACAAAACCAAAAACAACAAAGCAAGCAAACAAGGAGACATTATTCCTTAAAAACAAACTAAACTTTCAATTTATATGGCTAGCAGTTTACTGCAATCTTTGCTCAAATATTAAGGAGAGTGTTATCTGAATTTGTGTTTTTTCCCTTGGCAACTCAGATAATATAACTGCTAGAGGCTGCAATGAAAACATGAGATCCTCTGTGTATGACACTGTATGTTGCTGCTATGGTATTAACTTAATTCTTCAAAATCAGCATCATGACTTTGCTGCCTGTCTTACTTGAAGAGAAAAAATATTATAAGGGAAGAAAATTTAAACCAGAATCTTTCAATTTATTTTTTATAATATGCCAAGGAGGCACTGTATTTTGCAAAGTGAAAAATAAGAGGAAAAATGTAAAGCATTTTACGTAACATAAATGTGGTAAATACACATTTCAAGATGTTCATCATGGTTCACAGTCAAATAAAGTTCATCTTTCAAAAACAGTATCACCTTGTTATATTGCTAAAAAATTGCTTACAAAATTGGTCCATGGCAGTTGCTTTGGATATTTTCAAGGACTGATGGTGGTGCTACTTCTTTACAGAGATAATGGTGGGCATCCGCAGTTAATCTGTAATATCCATCAATTAATGATACAAAGGAGAGGGCTTCTCTTAATGACTGAAATTCAGCCTCCTGTTAAATTGCGAGGGGACAACAAGGGGGAGTGCGGGGAGAGAGAGAGAGAATTTCATTTTTTAATAGGCAACACAAAATTTCTGGATATGGTAATGGCATAAATGATATAAATATACGCATACATTAAAGATATCCTGACTGTTTTCAACTACTGTTTGTATAGTTCAACCTTCCTGGTGCCAATTAATACTCATCAGCAATTTTCAGTGTTCAAAATTAAACAACCAAACCAATCTGCCATAAAAAAAACCCCTCACTCTAAATATATGAAACAGCAGAGGAATGATGACAAAAGGGAACATTTGAAAGGGAAAAACTAAGTAGATACAACTCAGCATGGCAGACACCTACTACAGTGGCTACATAGTGGTTTGTTTTTTTTTTTTCCTTAAGGAAAACCTTTGCTTAAAGATTTATGGAGCTGTCTTCAAGTAGCAAAGAAAGATCTCTAGAAAAGTACCTGCCTGAACATTTCAATAGTAGTCAGCAAAAACAGACATCCTGAGCTGGATCATGGATAGAAGCTGATCTTTAACTACTATAAAAAGAGGTGCAATGGATGGAAGAAGGGAGAAGAATAATGTGGTCAAAGGAAAATGGGGTGTAGAAAAGGTCTATGCAGAATACATTGAACAGGTAAGAGCAGGGCAAAATTAAACCCATCTGTAACTACATATTTATTACTGCCTACAAAGGAAAATAGTCTATTTTTATATAACAATCTGTATTTTTTTAAAATATTTTGACAGTTGTAGGAGAGCATTAAAGGCTGTCTTTACTTCAACAGAGGAGTGTTACTCGAACATCTACAGAGTCACACTAGATTTCATTCAGTTGTATAGCCCAAGGGAACAGGCTTTAGTACATGCTGCACAAGTTTGCCCATGACTCTGGGGACACACTTAGTGGCTGAGCACAATTCCTTGGCAAATTCTTTGCTAGACAGCAATAAAAAAGCTGGTGCTTTTGATTATGTGCCAAGAATTTATTTGGAAGTCTTCAAACTCCTTTTTAAAAGAGGACCTGGAAACAACTATCTTTCCAGTTGTTTCAACGTGATTGGAAAACCCACACAAACAACAGACCTAGATATCCAGGGATTTTTATCAATCCATGTATCCTAAAACTGTGTAAAGTACATTTCTATAATGAATTTTACTAGCTGTGTAACAGGTTAAACTAAATCAGGAATTCTAATTTACACATCAGCTACTTCTAGTGTGTAAAGCGTCCACACAAAAATCATAAGCAAAACAGCAGCTACTGTAGTTTTTCCAACTCTGCCTTACTCTCCAGTAGCTTTTTTAGACAAGCTCTTAGAAAGTCACTTTTACCCTCAGAAACATAGGCAGTCAAGTACCTAACTACTGTTACTGAGAATTTTTAAGCAGAATTTTAATGGCTTGAGATTAAGGAAGTCTCCTCCACCAATTTGAAATACTGTTATGCTCTCAGTATCACAGATACATATCACACATTCCAGCTACTTTTATGTTTCAATAAAAAACCTTGAAAAAATCTCAAATTCTTAACAGGTCATAAATCCTATGCCATTAATGGAGGAAATGAATGTGAATCACAATTCTGCTATAAATGAAAGTAAACCATATGCCTTTTTTGGATTTTTTTTTTATTTATTTTTACAGAAAACAAGTACATAAGCTGTACACACCTTTTTCACACACAGAGAAGGAAGCTCTCTGGTCACACAAATGCCTGAGATGAGGAGCCCCTAAAGGCTCACAGATCAGTCACAGAGAGAAAGAAAGAAACAACTTGTATTGCGTTTGTGTGGTAAGGTTTTAGTAGTGGGGAGAACTACAGGGGTGGCTTCTGTGAGAAGCTGCTACAAGCTTCACCCATGCCTGATAGAGCCAATGCCAGCTGGCTCCAAGACGGACCTGCCACAGGCCAAGGCTGAGTCCATCAGAGACAGTGGTAGCACTTCTGGGATAGCATATACAAGAAGGGGAAGAAGTTGCTGCGTAACAGCAGCTGGAGGAGAGGAGTAAGAATATGTGAGAGAAACAACTCTGCAGACACCAAGGTCAGTGAAGGAGGGGAAGGAGGTGCTGCAGGTGCTGGAGATTCCCCTGCTACCCGTGGTGAAGACCATGGTGAGGCAGGCTGTTCCCCTGCAGCCCATGGAGATCTATGCTGCAGCAGATATCCACCTGCAGCCTGTGGAGGACTCCATGCCAGAACAGGTGTATGCCCAAACGAGGCTGTGACCCCATGGACAGCCCCTGCTGGAGCAAGCTCCTGGCAGGGCCTGTGACCCCTTGTAAACAGAAGCCCACGCTGGGGCAGGGCAAGAGTGTGAGGAAGAACGAGTGGCAGAGGTAACGTGTGATGAACTGACCGCAACCCCCATTCCCTGTCCCCCTGAACCGCTGGCAGGGAAGTGGTAGAGAAAATCAGGCGTGAAGTTGATCCCAGAAAGAAGGGAGGGGTGGGGGGAAGGTGTTTTTAAGATTTGGTTTCATTTCTCATTACCCTACCCTGATTTGACTGGCAATAAATTAAATTAATTTCCCCAACTTGAGTCTGTTCTGCTTGCGATGTTAATTGGCGAGTGATCTCTCCTTGTCCTTATCTCAGCCTACGAGCCTTTTGTCATATACTTCTCCCCCTGTACAGCTGAGAAGGGGAGCGATAGAGTGGCAGGTGGGCGCCAGGTGTCCAGCCAAGGTCAACCCACCACACAACTATGTGACAGTTATGTCTGCTGGAAAGCCTGACTCAAGTGCAATGCTGGAGTTCAAACGGAAACAATTTAAATTTTTACATTCATGTATAAAATACTTTAAGATGTTCTTCAAAGAATTTTGAACAGTAAAAGCAATGACATTAATTTTGTCCCAATACTCATTTTCAGCGTATCATCATTGGAGGTCAGTAACAAGTGGTGTCCCTCAAGGGTCAGTACTGGGTCCAGTCCTGTTCAATATAGTCATCGATGATCTGGATGAAGGGATAGAGTGTACCATCAGCACGTTTGCTGATGACACTAAACTGGGAGGAGTGGATGACACGCCAGAAGGCTGTGCTGCTTTACAGCATGACCTGGACAGGCTGGAGAGTTGGGCAGAGAGGAACCCAATGAAATTCAACAAGGGTAAATGTAGGGTACTGCATCTGGGGAGGAATAACCCCATGCAGCAGTACAGGTTGGGGGCTGACCTCCTGGAGAGCAGCTCTGTGGAAAGGGACCAGGGAGTCCTGGTGAACAACAGGATGACCATGAGCCAGCAATGTGCCCTGGCGGCCAAGAGGGCCAATGGCATCCTGGGGCGCATCAAAAAGAGTGTGGCCAGCAGGTCAAGGGAGGTCATCCTCCCCCTCTACTCTGCCCTGGTGAGGCCGCATCTGGAGTACTGCGTCCAGTTCTGGGCTCCCCAGTTCAAGAAAGACAAGGATATGCTGGAGAGGGTCCAGCAAAGGGCTACGAACATGATTAGGGGATTAGAACATCTTTCATATGAAGAAAGGCTGAGGAACTTGGGCCTCTTTAGTCTAGAGAAAAGAAGAATGAGGGGGGACCTTATTAATGCTTTCAAATACTTAAAGGGAGGATGCCAGAGGGATGGGAGGAGTCTTTTTTCAGTGGTGCCCATTGATAGGACAAGGCTAATGGGCACAAGCTTGAACATAGGAAGTTCCATCTTAACATAAGGAGGAACTTCTTCACTTTGAGGGTAGTGGAGCACTGGAACAGGCTGCCCAGAGAGGTTGTGGAGTCTCCCACTCTGGAGACATTCAAAACCTGCCTGGACGCTGTCCTGTGCAACCTGTTGTAGGTGACCCTGCTCTGGCAGGGGGGTTGGACTAGATGATCTCCAGAGGTCCCTTTCAACCCTGACTATTCTGTGATTCTGTGATCATTCCTTCAGAGCATTTGAAGCCTTTTTCAATGTGTTGGTCACTGGCAGACATCTTACCATGACAGCATGGAAACAGTATGCTTGACAGCTAAAACCACAGACTCAAATTTAAGGCTCCAATAAAGAAAAGAATCAATCTATGTATCAGAAGTTACCCTCAGCTATAAACGCCTATTTCTGTTTCAGTCCATGCACAGAGCTTTGAATGCTAAAGACCTTTGGTGTTCTGACACACTGCTTATACTGCTGGAATGCATTTAGTTTTACGTCATGCTTAATTAACATGGTAATTGGGTATACAATACTATAAATACCACAGCAATCACAGAGTCTGCTCAAAGCAACATCTATTTGAAAAAAACAGCAAGCAAAGTAAACAGACCAGATTCTTGCTGTCTTGTTTGTGAATGGTGACAATTCTTCTCTCACTGGAGCCTTCTTGGCTTGCTTGCTTAATGCTGACATCAATGATATCAGGAAAATCACAGTACGTTTGTAAATCCTGCAATAAATATTGGTCATAAAATAACATAAGTAGCAAGCAGAAAACCCCCACTTATTTGCAGCATTAGAATTCCTACTACTCTGAATGTGTAAGCCAGCAACAAAGACAATCATAAAACCTTAAATATGCCATTACAAATAAAGAAAGGAGTTTTGTGTTTACAGGACTACCACTAAGAGCAAAAATGCATAAAGATCCAGGAACCATGAACAAAAATACCCCTATATGGGTTGGTTTGGTTTTCTTTACTGTAGATATTTCTTTGCTCTCTAGTATTTTGTGAGGATTAACAATGGAACATTTTGATTAATCTTTTGGGGGGGGTTTCTTTTTTGAGAACGTATTATTAGCAACCTGATTAAAGAGCTTTAGAGAGCCTGTTAACAATCCAAAATGTCATGGTTTCAGAGTGATATAAGCTGCAAAATCTGCTACAAGAGATGGATGTAGTATGAATGAAGAAAGGGTCCAAGAGAAGGTTCTCCCCTCAGCCATGGTCATCAATGAATAGGTAAATTGAAGCACCAATCCTAATTATACGGGAAATCCAAGACACATTTTCCTTTGATAGCAAGTTCAGGTAGTTTTTGATACCATGATATTCTGTACCACTTCCTTCAGTCTTTCACAAGTCAAAATACAATGTCATATAAATCATACTTTGTTTTGTTTTCAGTAGAATTTCAGATGCTAAGTAACATCCTTAAATAAAGGTACATTTATCCATCTAAAATTATTCTTCCAAAGCAAATAGATTTTATTCAAGTCAGAATACCCCATTTATATGGCTGCAAGCATATCCCAATACTTAAACAGGTGTAATAATCAAGGCTGTAAGACTCAGTGGATATCAGCTAGAATAAATCAGCTCAAATGCATTGAAGTCCCTAAAGCTGTATTTGTTCATCTGGTTGTTGGAAATGTGAACTGGCAAAACAAATTTCTTGATAATCTAATCCACCTATGTCAATATTCTGGTTTCAAAAACATAAAAAAAATTGTTTCAATTCAGTATCTTAACAAATATTCATCAGTATAGTTTGCTGAAACAAGAGTAATGAACATATTTACAAGCACCCTTATTAATTTACTAAGTTTTCATCACCAATTTTACAAACGGTTTCTGTACCAGTGAAAATATATGCAGCCTACACTGTGTCTCTGTCAGTGAGTGGATAATATTATTAATTATGTAAAAATAATTTGCTGGTCTCTATAGGAAACATGATCAGTTTAAACACTACTCTTACTAAAGGATTGGTTGCCAGGCCCAAACAGCATAGCATGCATAAATTTTGTACACCTAAAACTAGAAATTGCAAAATCTGACATTTATGTTAGCTCCTGCCATAGGGATTGGCACTTAAAGGCAACTTAGGAAAGGCAGAAGGCTGAGACATAACAACTATGAATGAGGTAACTGGACCTAATGTCAACTTACAAATATTGTAAGAAAAGCACACTTGAAAAAATCTGGGTATGTAATTAGATTTTTTTTTCATTAAGTATTAAAAAAAAAAGATAGTGTCTTTACAAATTATTATAGCACACTGAAAAATACACCCTTTTGTAGTTTGGATTTGATTGCTACATAATGTGCATCAAAGCTACCAAACTAACAGATGGAATTATTTTGGAAAACTGACACATGCTCCACTTTGCCTTTGATACTACCTTTGGAAAATTCCCCCACTCTCAACGTATACTACTATGAGTTTGTAACAGATTCTGATAAATCAACAAAATGAATAGTCAGGCTGGGAAATCACACACAAAAGAAATAATACTGATAAATAAAAATGCAACAGCACATGATTACTAGCTCTTACGGGAACCATTTAGCATCTAATTCCTTAACAAAGAGTACGTGGACTCTGCAGTCACAGAAATGTCACTTTAAATTTGCTATCTTACACATTGGTAGGATTTACCTGGTTTCTGGACTCCTTAAAACCCTGCTTTCAAAGAGAATTTGAGGAATTTGTGCATTTTACCTATACCTGAGGGCTGGGTCACCTGAGGGCTGGATCATTATTTTCCACATTCATTTTTTTAGAGTAATGCAAGTACAACACTAAATTTTTCATTTTTCAAGCACAGAAGTATTATATGTTCAAGTATTGACTTTCTTCTAAAACTTCAATAAAAACTTATTTTTAAAATCCTGCACTGTTTAAGTCGATACATTTCTGTGAGCCTCAACCATACAGACATTGTATCATCATGAAGTGAAATTTACCTATGAAATTTACCTGGGGTAAATCAGTATTTATAAGATAATCATTTCATTACATAACAAAACTGCACAACTATTAAAATAATAAAAGAAATTACCTGCTCTGCCAGTGTCTCACAGTCTTTAAGTTTTCCTCTTGAGCACTGAATTCCACCATTTCCAGTTATTACAATGGTTGCAAAACTTTCCTCTCCAGAAGGATCTCCACCAGGTTCTTTTACTTCAAAAACCTCTGAATAGAAGGCAGACTGAAGGGTTTCCAGATTTATAAGATACTTAAGTTTCAAGTTTCTGGCAGTAGCTTTGCATTGGCCAAACTGTTGTATAAATTTGCGGAACCTGTACCTTATTCTTTTTCGTGTCAAAATGTGGTAGTCTTGGATTTTTGCTCGCACACACTTAGGCAAAAACATTTTGTAGCTGTGAAAACATAACCAGCAAAAAAAATATGAATTTTATCCATTAAATCCAGCAAAGATAACTAGTTCTGTGCTAAACAAGTCAACATGAAAATATCTTTTCCTCTAAATGTAACCTCATTCTGTAGAATAACAAAGATACTAAGATCATTTATTCAATCTGTAGTACGTTCTTTCAGAAGAGACAGCCCTGTCTCTTCCATTTTCCATTTTGTCCCCTCACTCTGTTTCAACATATATCACATAATGCATTTTCTATAAATCAAGAAGTTTCTGTTCCAGTCACTACTGAAGTTCTGAGACAAGGCAGCAGAAGTTACACATTTGCTTTGTTTGGTGTAGAAGTTGGAAAGAAGATACTGCACAGATCAAGGCAACTACACGGACAGAAGACAGATTTCCTGGCTGAAAATATAGGTGGTAGAATAAAACACTGGTTGGTTCTTACTGAAGTCCCTATATCACAGTCCATATTCTATATCAAGGGGCAAAAGAGTAGTTTGTCACCTGCAATGGCCTAGACAATTCATTGTCCCATTCTGCTAGATTTTATTAAAAGGCAAACATCAAGCATTAAGTGCTAAGCAGGGACAGAATTAACTCAGCTGGAGTGGAAACAGATTAGATTGATAAACTGGAGTGACAAATTCAAGCAACTTTAGCAGAGAGCTGCCCAAGATGGTAAAGAGCCTGGAGTACGCGACATTACAGAAGAGGCGTAAGGGAGCTTGATTTGTTCGCCATGGAGAAAAGAAGGCTCAAGTATGGTGTTCTACTGTCTTCAACTGACAGATGGTTTTGGAGAAGACCGAATTAGACTCTTCTCAGACATGCACAGTGAAAGGACAAGAAGCAACAAAGGATAACCAGTATCACAGAGGATATTGATTAGAAATGGAGAAAATCGTTCTCAATGAGGGTGGTCATACACAGGACAAAGCTGCCAGAGATATGGTGGAATCTCCACCCCTGGACACTTTCAGAACTTGACTAGACAAGGCCCTGAGTAACTTCACCTAACTTTGAAGTTGGACCTGATCTGAACAAGGGGTAAACTGGAGAGCTTCCAGAGATCTCTCCCAACTCGAGTTATAGCTTACATCTTTTACCACATGGGTAGCTGCTGCCTTATCTCTTATTAAGACAAACAAATCCATGTACCCAAAAACATGAATGGCCATCATGATACAAGCATTCTATTAATTTCTAGTTTACACTGTAAGTAAGTTTATGGAATCATTATGCTAGAATAAATCAATGGCCAACAGCTGAACATCTACTTCCAGATGCTAATGTGCAAAAATACTGGTTATAGATATCAGATAAGTGTGATACAGTTACGGTAAGTATGAATTCACCTGACTGAATTGTAAATAGCCAGTGGGGTTTGGTCCTTTTCTTTGGCCACTCTCATCATATCCAGCACAGCCATTCCAAGGCATTCTTCTTGTGTTTCGTGAGTAACAGGCATCTGTATCCATCCATCCAAAAAATCATCTCGCCACTGAGAAAGAAGAATGTAACAAAGCAAATAAAAACTGTAGCACTGTTGCTCATCAATAAAAGTTTTTTGGGGTGTAGGTTTTTCTGTTTGTTTGTTCGGGTTTGGTTTTTAGGTTTTTGTTTGTTTTTAAAGACCATTCTTCTTCATCCACAAAAAGTTGCACATCTTCATAATAGATACCAGTTACCATCATGCTTAAAAACACTGTTTTCAAAATGTTTTTGTTTCAAATCTCAAAAAGGTCCATATGGGGACACATTGTGTCAGTCCAAAATTAAAGTCACACTGAAAGACTTCCACATGATAGTGGCACAAGAAAGGAGCTACACACTCTCACTGATCTCCCCACATCTGCCATTTGAGCTTCATCTCTCCAAACACTAAACATGACATGGAACTTAATTTTCATCTTGAGTGGGCTTCAAGCTGTTGAAAGAGCCTACACAGTTAACATCAGAAGATGTGAAAGGGAATAAATACTAACAACATTTACTAATATGCATTAAAAAATACACAAGCAAATCATACCTGCGCAAATAGGTAAGACATAACAAGATCATCAAGAACAGGGCTTTCTGCACCTCGAATAATGCCATACCGATATGCTCTGCTGGTGCCATTGCAATACCAGTGGGGAAAATAAAACCTGTTAGGAAATATTTAAACAAATTTCAATAAACAGATACTTTCACTTACCAACACCAGACATTATCACTTTCATAAGCATGTAATTAGTGCTGGCTGGTTTGGAGGACCAATATCAAGCCCCAGTTAGACATTGGAGGACTTTGGATCCAGTTCTTGGTGTCTTAAAGTACTACAAGACCTAAGCAGGGTGATAAGCTGTGCTGGCAGAAACAAGGAGCTCTGCAAAGTTATCCTCACTAATCAGGATATAGAGAATTGTATTACTGTCTTCCAGTTTCCTTTGAGACAGTTCCTAAAAAAACCACTCAGGCCACATCATGCGATGTAAATAAAAATCTTTTACACAAGGAAAACTGTGACTGTAGCTGTAGAGATCCACATTCAAAAATCAGGTTAGAGAAAAGCGGTTCCATTGCAGACATCTGTCTGACTACACAGGAAAATTACTCTGCATTTCAGAACTGCCACTAATTTCAAACAGGCAAGTGCAGAGGAGATGAGATGTATCATTATTAAGAGGAATATTATTTTTACTTCCACTATATTTTTTATTGTTTGTTTCTTCAATCTGACATGGCAAACGTATGGTACATAGACAATCGATAAAATATGTTATTCAAACCTACTCCAATAATTTTGATTCTTTTCTCTATCTCTTACCCAGATATCACCAACAATCTGTCCATAACTTCTTAGAGGAACTATGGTTCAACTAGATATCTTATTGCTTGTGTTTTCTCACCTAGTTTTGTTTTACTATAAAAAGTGCTTAACATTTGCTTTTGATTACCTTATTCGGTAAATTAGGACGAGTCTGGTTGCTTCATCTACATGGAAGATGTGATTTGGGGGATACCACATTCTCTCTGCTTCACTCATGAGTGCAAACATGTTATGATACACTGGCATGATACCTAAACAAAGAACAGAGAATCAAACATTTATACAAAACTGTTTTCACAAAGAATCAATCTTACTAAAAAAAAAAAAAAAAAAAGCATTGTTGGTTAAAAGTTGCAAATTGGCACATATTCTCCCAACTATTCATTGCACTGCTCTATCACTGTCAACAGGATTGCAACCATCAGCCCATAACCTGCAGACTGGTTTCGCTGGTTTATCTTCTCATTTTTCCTTTATGTTCTCTGACTTCAGATTGTGTTCACATGTTATCTGTACTTCACTGTTAGAGTACAAGATTTTCGCTGTATGGCATTTAATACAACGGCTTCTTAGCCTCTCAGTTTAGTAACAGCTAACAACAGTACATTACTTCTTTCTTTACCTTTCCAAACACAGATCTAGGCATTGATTTTAAGATTCTAGATCAATGAAAAATTAGAAATAAAGCAATACTAAGAAAGTCATCATGACTAGGACAAACACCTGACATTTAAATTTCAGTAGCTCAGTTGAGAACAAAACCAAACATATATTGTTAATTAAACAAAACTGGAAAATATCTTTTTCCCCTCAGCAATTCAGGATTATTTTAATAAGAATTGACAAACAATCCTACTTAATCAGAAACAATGGAAATCAGTTGAGCACCAACTCTTCAGCATCAGCAGAACTTTAATTGGGCTTTGGGGCTCCCAACCGAAAGTACAGCCTAACATAAGACAGATGTCACAGCATCGTACTATGCTGCATTGTAATGCATCCATGCAACACCAGTGCTATGATTTTGAAAACAGGTTAAATGCCTGAGAAATGACAGCACACACTGATAAACACATTTTGAAGACAGGAAGAGATACAGGTCTGGAAGTCAGAGAGTAGGATGAAAATTACAGTGTGAAAGTCACAGTAGGTCATAATGAAAGGAAACTATGTTTACATTAAAGCAAGGCACTTTGGGGGAAGAAGGCAAAAAATATTGAAAAAATAACAGATAAAGACAACAAAAGCAACTTAAAATGACATTAAGAGACTAAAAAATTCTGTGAAAAGGCAAAGTACCCACAACTCTGCCCAAAGACTTAGAATGAAATCATTTAAATTCACACAAGAAACCAGGAGGAGAAAAAAGAAATCCCTTATTTATTTTATTATCCCTTGCCTATCACCACACGCCCTTGTAAAAAGTCCCTCCCCATCTTTCCTGTAGGCCCCCGTTAGGTACTGGAAGGCTGCTACAAGGTCTCCCCAGAACCTTCTTTTTTCCAGACTGAACAGCACCAACTCTCTCAGCCTATCTTCATAGGAGAGGTACTCCAGTCCTCTGATCATTTTCATGGCCCTCCTCTGGACCTGCTCCAACAGGTCCATGTCCTTCTTGTGCTGAGGACTCCAGAGCTGGACACAGTACACCAGGTGGGGTCTCACCAGAGTGGAGTAGAGGGGCAGAATCACTTCCCTCAACCATCTGGCCATGCTGCTTCTGCTGCAGTCCATGATGTGGTTGGCCTTCTGGGCTGCGATCATGCATTGCCGGCTCATGCAGAGATTCTCATCAACCAACACCCCCAAGTCCTTCTCCTCAGGGCTGCTCTCAATTCTCTGCCCAGCCTGCGTTTGTGCTTGGGATTGCTGTGACCCAGGTGCAGGACCTTGCACCTTAAATAGATCATATGTGTTTTTCAAGAGAAGGAGTTACACTTCTTTTTCTTTTTTTTCCTCCCCCTTAAGAATTCTGCATTTGTGCCAGAATACTGCTACACTTGAAAAAGTTCAACAACTATATAAATAGAGCAAATCCCTTTAGTAGAGTCTGGAAGATTGTCCACAAAAGTCTGATGAACGCAGAAAAGTCAGAAACATAATTTTTCATGTAATTCATACCAGCACCAGACTGGTGCAGAGACTTTTCAAGGGAATGATAACTGCAGTATTTAAGTGTTTTCTCCAGAAACAATGAAAACCAAAAGACTGGGGTTGAGGGTAGAGGTGTGAGGGGGTGGGGAATCAAAGTCTTCTGATGAAGCCTAGACATGTCAACAATAGTGAAAACTTAGGAGAAATGTATTTTCAATACAAGTAAAATCAGAAAAGCTGTTGACAACAGGCACTAAAAATCCTACCCTGGATTTCTGCACTGCACTAACCATGCTATCAAATCAATCAATGATTAATTAGGAGAGGAGACAGTGACTTAGACATATTAAAACAGAATTGTTCTCCACTTTGCCTCTCCAGCAAGAGCTACTAAATAAACTGTCCGGACTACCGTGAAGTCAAAACCACGACTATCTCTTGGCAAGTATTTATTTAGTATGTAAGGCCAAATAAAGGGCCCTCATCATGCTATACAGACTGTCAAGTAACATCATGAAAGGCTATAACTCAGCAGAAGTTTATTCCTTAAACTTCTATGTCAAGCCTAAAAAAGAATGATTTGCATAGTAGTTTCTTCCTTTCCTCATTATGATTTTAGAGTTCCACATCCAGACAAGTCATACTACTTCATTTACCCTGAAGCAGCCAAGGAAATACAGTTTTTCTATATTTCCTCCTTTGTTGGCATTAGGTACCCTTTCACACATACAGTGTTTTCATTAGGTAATACCCTCTGTAAAGAAAAAATAAACCCCAGAAACTGTGTATCACAAAAAGCTATGACCCCACCATGAAATGTGAAAGCCATGTGTAGTCTATAGTAGAAATAGCATCTTATGAAACTGTCAATTCAAGCATATAGTCAATTCAAGTCACTAGACATATACAGATGAAAGCAATTAGTTGCATGGAGTTAATGTTTATAACAATTTTAAAAAATCTCCAATTTTCCAAGTCCAATATAAACACTAGTCAGTTCTCACACACAACTGTCAACTGAACTATCTAAAACTTACAAAGTCTTGAACAGACCAGATGGAAAACTGCTTGGCTTTTCTTACATAAAAATAGTATCTTACCCTCATCTTTCATACAAACTGGAGGCCTTCCGAACTCTGACACCACAGTCACTGTCACTATACTGTCAACAAAATGTTTTCTGAATAGTTAAATCAAAACACATGTTTCCTTTCCTGGCAAAACAGAATTACCCAGAGTTCTGACTAATTCATTCCTCCCCTTGGGGAGGACAGGGAGGGGCAGGGGATGGGTGGTGTGTTGTGTGCAGATTTTCAGGAAAGGCTATCACTTCACAAAAAAACAAAACGCAACCCCCCAAAAATGGAAAAAACCAGAACCCAAAACGGGCACTTACAATCAATAACTCTGAACAATGTGAATTCTGGAAATACAACTTGTTAAGGATAAACCTGCTTAGAATTCTCTAGCTGCTAACAAGGAATCTCCTCTGAACCATACAAGCAAAGATGTTCTACAGATCATCACAATGTGCAACACAGTTGCTCCCTTGAAAAGGTTTAATGGCTGCAGACACTGTCAGTGATTAGTCACATTAAATGTTTTGAAACAGTGTTTTTATTTGGTATAATTAAGAATTCTCCACTATCTTAATGGCTTTCCAGGAGGCACCAGCAGTTTTCAAGGAAAGTACCAGGGAACTTCCAATCTATACGCAAATCAGATGGGTGAGAATTAAAAGGTTCCTAGGTGGAATTTCAACATTAAAAAAAGAAAACAAACAAACAAACAAACAAACAAAAAAACCACAACCAAAACTAAAACCCCAAACACAGAAGCCAACAAATTCAAGGTCTTTTGTTAACTGCTAGCTGCCTGTAGCTCAGCAACCCCATCAGGATTATCAAACTGTTTCCCTCTTGGGATTCTAGTCCCATTAAGAAGTAAATATTTCAGGGTTTAATGATCCCAACAGAAGAGGAGGGGGAAATCAGAACAAAAGCCTCTCAGAAAGTAGATAAAGTCAGACATGTCCTGCAGAAGTGTAGCGTTCATATATACCAGGGGGACAAGCAATTGCAGAAACACAAGATGCTAAACAAACTATGCTCCTTGGTTGACTTTGCCCAAACACTTTCCAGTGTGCTGTTTAGATGTTATAGTTACATTTAAAGCCACTAGCTCTGCATACTTTGCTACTAATTTATGAATAATTTCAAGAACATGGCACAAATTTATTTGACTAACAACAAAGCAATGCTTTGCTTATAATTGTAACTGTTTTAACTGTGATCTACAAACTCACCCAGTGTAATATAAAAATAACTTCACTTTGTTAACTTCAATTCAGTAACAATTTGGCTTATACATACAAGTGATGCGTGTATTTTTCACTCATATTATTCAGCCAATGGAATAAATCAACAAATTGATAGTTTAAAAATTAAAAGAAAATTATTTTTCCATGTAATACCGGTCCTGTGTATAATGTATTATTCTGGTGAGTTACAGTGTACAGCCCACAGTTGTTTGGGTTTTGTTTGTTTGTTTTTTTTCTAAACTACTTTGTCTCATGATAAAAAACTCTTAAAGCCACTTACAAGAGACTGGGCGGTATCTTATTGCAAAATTATTGGTACAGCATATTTACAGTAATATAGTATAAAAAAAAAATTCTTCTTTCTGTATACAAATAGATACATCCAAGATTCAAATGGAAAGACTTCTGATGTTCCCAGTAGTCTGCATCTGATTTACTACACCACAACAAAATTCAGTTCATGTTATTTTTAATTACACCTGCTAATTTTAAACACAGCTCTCCAGATTTTTTCATAATTTACACTTGGGGTAAAACAAAAATTATTTTTAAAAAGTTTGTAGTTATTCTGTAAATAATCACATTCATTTATTCTGTAAAATATCACATCAAGCTTGCGTTATCACACTCTTGCATCAGCTCTGGTGGCTTTCCTGAACCATTACTGCTACTTGTGTTTGAATGGCCTTGACTGCTGGACAGTTTTATAAATGGTTTGCAAACACATTAAAAACAGCTTAAAAGAGAAATTTCATTTAAGATTATTTGAGAGAGTAGAGAAAATGAAAGTTTAAGATCATGATTTGGGAAAATAAGTCTTTGATACTGAATTTAGAAGACACATCTAACACAACGATTCTGTAACCTGTAGAACAATCTCTCCATCATATTTCACTTCCACCATCAGTTAGTTCCTCTAATACCACTTTCTCTCTTAGGCTGAGAGCAAAGAACTTGTTGGTTTTGTAATTTTTAACTACTATGTTAATTGCCATATAAACATACAGGAACACACAACACTGACGAGTCAATTTAAACCTAATTTCAAGACACTTCACTTATTCTTGCATTTCTGGCTAGAAAATGTGATATTCAGTTTCATGTTCAGATAGTTTTCCATATAAAAATACAGATCTACAAAAAGTTACATTTTTATTATATTTTTTAAAAAATGGAAAATTATTTTTAAATAAAATTAGGAAAAGCTTAGCTTCTGCATGCATGCCTCAAACTGGCATGCAACTACAGAACAATATTTAGACAAAATAATATTTATATAGTCAATACTACAGTCAATACATTGCTTGCCACCAATAACAGCCATACCAGCTCTGCTATCAAGAGATCTAACAATTGCTCAGATCACAGAGAAAGTTCATTAACAATTACCAAGTTTGTTACATTTTGGACATACCTACTACCTGAACCACTCTCTTCTTTATCAAGTATTCTGATTCACAGCTAACTCGCAAAAGATGAGTCTTGCCAACAGAAACATTATTTGACTGTATAGGCTTTGCAGACCTACGTGTTCTGCTGTACAACCACAAAACCTCCTAGAAAAAGCAGGAAATAGTAAGAAGTGGTACCTCATGATTTAAGCACTAATAACTGCTATGAAACAGAACAAAAACCTGCAGCCGTTTCAGCCTTTTCCACCAATTTAGAAAGAAATGCAGTTATAAATTGCTTGAGAAAATGGTTGTATAATACTGTCATAGCAGCTGCCAGGCAGAAGCCACTCTTCAGAGGACTTTGTCTGCCTCAGCTCTACAACCATAAAGGCTCAATACGGTAAAACATTTTATTTATTCATGTAAGTATAAATCACTACTGACATACTTTAGAAACTATGGTGAAGAATGCTGAAACAATAGAAAGATATAAAACCAACTTGATAAGGAGTACTATTCATAAAAAATATTTTTAAAACAGCCAAGTATAAAAGGATACTTCTAGGAGCTATGTACTAGCCATACCAGCAAAACAGAAACTGGTACCCCAAAAAGCTAGAAGCCTTGAGAAAGATTGGTGAGGTCTGACAAAACAGGTAATAGAGTATGAAGTCTTCAGATGATGTCATGGGAAACAAGACTAATTGGATTTGTGGATTAAGAAGAATTGGATTTTTTACATTTGTGATGGGGGCGAGAAGAACATAATACACGGCCTGGGGTGCACAATTTCCTGGGAAACTGGAGACAGTGCAGAAGACAGACAAAAAAATTATAACAGTTATGACACTCAAGCTAAACAAATCAATAAATTTAAGTTTTATCAAAAATGAGACCTAAACATAATTTGATTATTGCAGATAAGTATCTCCCTAGGGCTGGTAAAGGGAAAAGGAGAAGAAAAACATAACTTGAACAAACATCTGAAAACTGAAGCAAGGAAAACTCAAACAAGAGAAAATGGAAGAAAAAAGTGGACAGACCAGCAATAACAGTAGAAATGGCTAATTAAAGTACCAAGGTAGTTAGTACTCCAGTGAATTCAGACTAGGTTGGGAGATTTCCTGCAAGGTGAGCTTTAGCTAATTGATTCATTAGAAAAGTAGCGGAAAAAATTGTGTTCAGATGACTTGTTATTCCTCTATCACAAAAAAACCCGCAATCTAGTCAGACAGGAAACAAAGGAAGCAAGGCACCTCATGTCCGCGTGGATGATACAGTATATTCTTTCAAAGACCATGTTATTTTGAAAATGCTGAATTTGATGGACACAAGCCCTTATCAGTTTAATATTCTGGCAAGTTGGTACGTGAATATCTAAGTTAAACAAAGCAGTATTTTTTCCTACCACTATAGAATGGTTTAGAGTTGGAAAGGACCTTGAAGATCGTCGCGTTCCAAACCTCCTGCTATAGACAGGGACACTTCCCACTAGACCAGGTTGCCCAAGGCCACGTCCAGCCTGGCATCGAACACCTCCAGGGATGGGGCCTCAACAACCTCTCTGGGCAACCTGTTCCAGTGCCTTACCACCCTCACAGTGAAAAACTTCTTCCTAATGTTTAATCTGAACCTGCTCTCTTCCAGTTTAAAGCCATTCCCCCTCGTCCTATCGCTACATGCCCTAGTAAAAAGTCCTTCCCCAGCTCTCCTGTAGGCCCCCTTTAGGTACTGGAAGGCTGCAATAAGATCTCCCCGGAGCTTTCCCTTCTCCAGGCTGAACAGCCCCAACTCTCTCAGCCTCTCCTCATAGGAGAGGTGCTCCAGCCCTTGGATCATCCTCGTGGCTCTCCTCTGGACACTCTCCAGCAGGTAGTCTAGTTTCTAGTAAACTATCTAGTAAAATTGTTTACTATTTCACTCAATCAGCAATACCCTCAGTAACTACAACAGTATTTACTTCCATTAAAAAAAAATTAACTATCACCTACTGTAAAAATTCATTATCACTTTAGCACTCAGAAAGTGAAGAACCTCTCCCTCTCCCCACTAGCCTTGTACACCTTTAGATGCTGCACCTGAGGGTCTGAACTAAGCTGACAAACCTAACAGAGGTAAAACTGAAGTCCAAAAAACATGGGCCTCAGTGCTAAGAAATCTATCCTTATTATAGAAATGAGTATGGGCATATTTTCTAAAGTGGGGAGGCAATACCTTCTCTTTTTCTTCAACTGGAGGAAAGAGACTAGAGAACCTTGGGGACACAGTGGAAGATAATCTGGAAGCTCTTAATTTGAGTCACCATCAAAAAGATACTTTCATTTGTCAACACTCCCAGGTCGATCTGTCAAACTCAGACCTATGTGATCATTAGACCAGCAGAATCTCACACAGCTAAAACTTCATAAGCCTCTGAATACCGTCCTCATGATGTTCCACAATGAATCCTAGGCAGTGCTTCTGCTAAACTCATTATATGTGCTTATCTGCCTAAAGCTCTCATAGTACATGAAGAGCAACTCTACAAACTTGGATCTTTGTCAGACTCTGCCACACCTAAAGAATTCCAAAGAACAATGGGGCTTAAACTCCAAAGAATCTTTGTGAAACTAGCATATACAAGCAAATTACCAACTCACAATATGCAACTCAGTCAGTACAAGACATTCAACAGCACAGAAAACACTGACGTATAAGATGTTTGGAGATAATAAAATGTACAGTCAGAGTCAGCAGTTTCATATTTGTGATCCACTTGAAAAGACAAATTTGGAATTATGAGCCTTTCTTTTAATTCATTTACACCTGAAATACAACACTTGGGAAGCTAAAAGACAAACCCAGCCTTGTACCACTGGACAGCTCAAAAGAACCTATAGAGAGACTCTGTGTACATATGTGTGTGTGTATGTGCGCACATGTGCACAAGGAACAAAAAGACAGTCACTGTAATATATGAAGTTTATTGGAATTAATTTTTTTATTCACAAATTCAGTGTACCTCTGCAATGAAAGAAAGATGCATGCATAAAATGCACACTTGAATTACTTTATTGTGGGTCTCAGCAACTGTCATGTTAAACTCCAGGTAAGCAATTCAAAGGCAATCTTAGATATAAACACAGTTTTTCTATTTATTTATTTCAAATATACTACCCTGTCATTAACTCAATTTATTCCCTAAACGATTATGAAAAATATTAACTACACAGAGAGACAGTCATGTTATATCTAATACAACAGTTTCCATCTGCAAAGTGATTAAGAACATACAATACACAATATATGCATAACTTCCATGACCAATCTGTTTTGCAGGGTTGCATCAGAAAGTAATTCAAGCTTTTTCCAGCTCCTGTTGTGATTTAATTATCCAAACTGTATCTCAGCTCAATGCAAGAAGACTTCCAGGTAAAGCATAGTATACCCACAAATTACTTCTAAAAATGGTGGCAGTCACTGGATTATAATGTCAATTTCACAACCATTCTGACAGGAATGGTTTTGCAGCCTTGTACTAATTACTTCTGACACTGATTACTTCTGAAAGAACAGAGATAAGCATTTAAGTTAAAATGCCACCATTTTGATGAGCTCTGGATCATTAAAAACTTTCTTGCATTAAGCTGAATCTTGCATTAAGCTGAATTTTGCTCCTTCATTAGGAAAACTGTTATGGATATACTTACCACAGGCTTTACAGGCAACAGCGCAAATCTCTTCTGCAACGTATTCTCCAGCTGGAAATTGAAGGTAATCTCCACCTGTCTTCCCAGGAGAATGATAAAGATATACTTGAAGCAATGGTTCTGCCTGCTTGGGTGCACTGGTATTCCCATGGATGTCACCGTTCTGGTGGACAGTAGAAGTTGCTGTGCCTTCCATATTTGTCATTGTAAGACAGGCCATTGTTTGTTTTGGTTCTGTTTAGAGCATTTGCCTAAAAGAAATGTAAGGAGTACTTCTTGACTAACTGTATTTGGTTTTGCTTGTAATACTCTTATTTAATGATAGTACCGTTCTGACACAGGAACAACATTAAAGCTGAGGACAAGAGAATGGCTTAGAAGGTTTACCTAAAAGTTGCATTTCTCCTTGATTTACTACATAGCCCTAGTCTGAAAAGTAGCAGACACGGTGACAGGAAAAACAAAGATATTAATCGGGAGCCAAACCAGAGGATTTATTACCCCTCACTGGATTTTAGACAGTGTGTGCTTATCTGTCCAATCAAAACATGCTAGTTAAACCTGAAAGGCAAAATAATCCCTTTAATGACATTTGTGCAACTCATTATATTCCCAGTTTAAGGACAAAGATTACACTGAGAACTTACAAGACAAAACAACTAGCTAGGTCACAAACTGGTACTGATGAAGAGAAGGGTAGGAATAGCACCTTTCAGCTAAGTTTTAGTCTCAAACAGACACTTAAAACAAGATGTCGTAACTGAGGTAAGACTAAGTAAGCAGAACTATTTTTTAATCTACAAATGGGAAGACTTCCAAGACTTCCTCCTTTCAGACTCATCATTTAAGTCTCTTCATAAGGAACTCAAGCTAAAATTCCTCTCTAATAAATGTAATCAAAGAAAAGAAGATACTAATAACTCAATATGTAACTAGTTATATTTGATAGTGCAAAAAAAACCCCTGAAGTTTAAAAAGAGTGAGATCAACAGCCCATTCCAAAAGCCAGTTGAAGAATGTCTTTGCTGTTCTGTGACTCTTTCATAATTTTAATGAGTATAATCCATGCTTATGACAAAAGCTTTGACCACAGTCTATAAAGCTTGCTTTTATTAAAATTGATTCCAAGTAACTACCACCTGGAATTCAGCATTTCGTATTTTGAAAATGCAGAATAGGTCTAAACAAGACATCAGTTATAAAGATTTGATTTTTTTTATAATCGTAGAATGGTTTGGGCTGCAATAAGGTCTCCCTGAGCCTTCTTTTCTCCAGGCAGAACAACTCCAACTCTCTCAGCCTGTCTTCATAGGAGAGGAGTTCCAGCCCTCATCATTTTTGTGGCCCTCCTCTAGACTCACTCCAACAGGTCTATGTCTTCCTTGTGCTGGACACCCAAGAGCTCGACACAGTACTCCAAGTGGGGTCTCACCTGAGCGGAGTAGAGGGGGAGAATCACCTCCCTTGACCTGCTGGCCACACTTATTTTTATATGACACAATTGACTTTCTGGGCTGAAAGAGTACATTGCCAGCTGGTGTCTCATTTTTCATCTACCAATATCCCCAAGTCCTTCTCTGCAGGGCTACTCTCAATCCGTTCATCCCCCAGTATGTACCGATACTGGCAATTGCTCCAAGCCAGGTGCAGACCTTGCACTTGGCATTGTTGAACTTCACAAGGTTTACATGGGCCCACTTCTCAAGCCTGTCAAGGCCCCTCTGGATGGCATCCCATCCCTCAAGTGTATCAGCTGCACTACTCAGCTTGGTGTCATTCCCAAACTCACACTGCAATTGCGTGAAGCCTCAGCATGTCGTTAATGAAGATAGGGAACAGTTAATAAAGATATTGAACATGAAAATGTAACTGTTTAAGTTAAAAATATGCTTATTTTTTTGTATAGGCAGATGGCTGTTACATTCTTAAAGTGCAATGTTCAACAGCTTCTGTTTATATTGAACTATGTTGCTTCATCATAAAAGAGCAGTTTGGAACATTTTTTTTTTTTTTTCTGCGCCTAACTACAATTACTGAGGAAATGATGAGCGTATGACTATACATTTATGTGGGCTAAAGATGACTTGTGTTACAGCACTAGATTACAACAGTTAAGTCAGCTAAACACCTTAAAGGAGGAAAACATTAACTTCACGAGCTATGTGACAGACAAAAATACTGAATTACACATAGGGGAGGATAAAACTATGCTATCATGATGGTAATTCTGCGGAAAAAAAAAAGACACCATCACCATGGGAAAAGTGCGTAATTTTATTTCCAAACTAAGCAACACAAAGCCAGTGTACAACAGACATGTAAGTGAGAATTTCTAGGTGCAAGTGTCACTCACTGCAGCCCTTGGGCCCTGATCTAGAGGGGTATATAGATCCCCTATGCCTCATTCACAGACCCAGCTACTTTTAAATGAGAGGATTTGTGCCTTCAGCTGCAAAGGCAGCACACAAATAACAAGCGTTCAATTCAGTACAAAAATGTGTTTCTCTTACCCCATCAAGAAATTCACGTTTCTTAGAAGAAAATAACTACCACATCACTAGAAACATGATATTTAAAAGATTTCTCCCTACCTCTGTCACCAAAATGCAAGATGTAATGTTTGTACTCTACCAGTTGCTTATACAAAACACTCACAGCTTCAATCTCCAAAGTAAGCCTGTTTTAATTA
This sequence comes from Vanellus vanellus, assembly GCF_965231255.1. Taxonomy (NCBI): domain Eukaryota; kingdom Metazoa; phylum Chordata; class Aves; order Charadriiformes; family Charadriidae; genus Vanellus; species Vanellus vanellus. The sequence goes on from NC_138908.1 coordinate 57,432,640, forward strand.
CCACAGAAATTTTCCTAAAATAATATTAACCCTCTGTTGAACACAAACCTTCACCTGAATTGACAGATCCTTTCACCTTGGTCACCTGGCATTATGTCTCTCCAACACTAAATGGAGATACTGTTTATAGAACTTGCTGAAAACCTGGCCAATTTGAAAAGTGAACTAAACAAGACGTGCTTGTGCCCAGCTCTCCTTCATAAATTTGTGCTTTTATGAACACATTTGCCATTTCAAAAAACCCTCATCATTCCCTCCTTGTTTCTATATTAAAAAACTTCATAAACCAAGAAGGGAACCTTGCTTAATCATATCTTAGCATATGAAATATCAACAAAGTGCAGTAAAAAATGCAAAGTAAATACTGTAACAGAATACTCTACTCCACTCTTTTTGTCGCACTGATTTCCAAGCTTCCCTGCAACAATGTGAAAAATCTCCATAGATACTACTCATATAACTGTGACACTACTTCAATTTAATTAATTTTCAAGTTTCAAGTTTGTCTTTTATTTTTGTCTTTATGTTGAAGTGCTGATGAAACAGGTGAAAGCAAGAAATATCCCTAAATCAGTTTCCTCACTGAAAAATAGAAAACACATTTTCTTGGCCTTTGCCAAGAAAACATCCAATTAAACTAGTTCTACAGACAGAGCTTTGCATGTGCAGTAATTGAAACACATGGTCACCACTCACCAGGGGTGTGAAAGAGCTCATCATTAACAAAACTGCTTTCACCTGTATTTCTTATCAGACAAGTCTCCAATTGGACACAATTGGTTTTCCCTTCTTTACTACACCCAGAGACCATTGCAGCAGCACAACAGAAACATTAAACAATGGCAAAAAAAATTTAATTGCTTTTCATCCAGAATATTTAAAATGTCCTATTCTTCTGACCATTGTAAAAGTTGAGTAATTTGAGACTAAATATAGTGGGAGACATTGATCTACCTGTTTGCGGAACATATTTGAGTATAATTTTCTGGGGTATACAGAACAGATTTATTATCATACTGTAATTTAAAAGAATTTCTGTGTTTGTGTAAAGAATGTAAATGTTCATGTAAAGAATTCCCATAGCTGTATGGAAGGATTTAATACACTGAGAATGCGACTTTTGTAGGTAAATTACTCACAGTACCACAGTGGTATTTGCCAAAAAGGAGCTATGTACCAGGTCGACACACACGTGAAAGTATGTCTGACACAAGACTCAGTGAAACTGAAAAATAGCCTGTCCATTTATTCACGTAACAAGAATGTGTAACAAAATCTGGATGGAATATAAACATCTTGATTTGGAGATCAAAGCTACTAATTATAAAAGAACTGATACTGATGAATAGAGGATTTGATCCAATAGGATTATTTTAATGTTCCTAATCTGGATAATATTTCAAATCACAGTTTCTAAAGGATGAGATTAATAATTTCCCATATTGCTTTAACCACAATCACCAGCATCTACAATGCAACATGTTTATATGCAATTGTCTGTTGCTGTCTGTACCTTCAATGCACCTGAAGATTAATTTTACAAGCCACAGTGGGCTGCACTAATTCATATGGTTCTTTTTAAGTCAACCAGAAAGAAATTAATGAGATTGAAAACAACCGCTTAAGCAATAAATTTCTTGAAAATATGGAGGACATACAAAATCCTCATGATTTAGCAACATGCAGCATTCACAACCCCATTCAGAGCAACATTTTTTTTTTTTTTTTCTTTCAGACATTTTGAGCTATGGGCTCTAATAGTTTTGCGAAATCTAAACTCTCTTATTGAAAATAATCCCCCCTCACCTTCACTTTGTGTTTTTTGTTTTTGTTGTGGGTTTCTAGGGAAACCTCCAGGGCCAGGATCTTAAGCCATACCACTTCAAACATACAACTCTGGAGGTTCGAAAATCAGAGCATTCTCTCACTGCAGGTAAATCCCCCACTGTTAATTACCTTTTATCACTTGATAAATCTCTGTATGAAACATGAGATTGATGAAGCCGATTAAATAAGCATGTCACGAGTCACCCACTTGCTGCTGGTATCCACAGGAGGTCAGACAAAGCAGGTACACAAGCAGTGGTGGAACATAATGTATCTGCAATAAAAACACATTTAGTATTAAAAAAAGTTAATGGCTGTGAACAATACATAATTCACCGTTATTTAAGAATTCAAATCTGTGTTTATGTACAGAGAGATCCACTCCTATCATTTGCCCAAATTCCTGTTGTCTTTGCCAAGAACTTTTAATTTTTTTTATTTTTTTTTAAATACAAAGCTTTTTAAGCAATATTTTCAAAACCACATTTTTGGTAGTGAGACTGCTCCTCAGCTCTAGCAAGAAACTGGTGTAAGAAACAGACACCTGACTGGAAACATAATTACCAATTTTTTTTGCGCTTACCATGTTTTTCTTTTCTGTGAATGCAGCATCAGTTTAAGAAAACTGTTGATGGCATTACATCAAGAAAAGAGAAGTTTAAAAGGAAAAATAATTACAAAAAGAGACATGTAGTAGTAGTAACACTCCCTTTAGCCAGAACAATTAATTCTATTTGAAAACTGACAGCAGCCATTCATTTCAATTCATGTGGAAGTTAACTCCAAGTATCTTGTAGCAGGAAGGACAAGGGCACAACCACCCTTGCTCTCTTTACAAAACGCTTCTGTGGTTGCAAAGTTGAAAGCACTTAAGCACAAGAGCAGCTTCCTGCATCAGTGAAAAAATTATGAATTCCCTCTTGTGGCCCTCCTAACATAGGAAAGGGCCTGACAGAGAAGCGAAAATGAATTTTAAAACTGAATAGATGGAAGAAAATACAATGGAAATTTAAAGGCGGCAGAATTCAGAATGGGAGAACTCTGCAAGGTTTGTATTTGGTGACTCTTCAGACAGAAATCTCCCTGGACAGAAGAGAAGGAAATAAATACAATTTCCCCAGCAACCATGTGCTGTGTCTACTGAACCTATCATCAATACTCCACGAAAAAGGAACGCATCTCAATGAACAGTAAATTCAGCTTCTCTCCCCACGGAAGTCAGACTGTTATGGCAATGATTAGCATTGCTCCCCTTGCAATACTGGCTTTAGAGATAAGCAGTTTTGCCTTGTTTGGACAGCTGTGTATTTTGCATGCACCTCCAGGGATTCTCCTTCAAATGCTGTCTAGCCAGCCAATTAAGATCTGATCCAAAGTCCAGTACAGTTAATGCAAGTTTTCCAGACCTGTATTAAAGTGCCAGAGGGGGATAGGGGGGGTTGTTTGGGGCAGAGCAGTCTGTCACTGACCTACTGAGCACACATTCCATGCACAATGATCTAAGAGGACCAACTTGAAACGAAGCACAGAACCACCACCTGCTCATGCAAGTTCCAGATCGAGGGGCATTGCTGGGTTTTCTAAATTATTTTCTATCTTAAAAGTACTGTGCCATGCTCAGAACTGCATTGCATTCATCATTCCCAGTCGGGCTCTTGACTTTGAACAAAACTGCATGAAGATTTACCTGACTGTAGTTAATTATGTCATTTTTCCATAAACTCCTGATCAATTGTGTAACATTAGCTATACGAGACAGCTGCTGCTGCCAAACTGATGGGACAAACCAGGTTAAGCTAAGAACTCAAGCCACTTTTACTCTCTGCCTAGCAGAGCCCAGTGGAATACGAGTTGCAACATTTTGAATTAGCTCAGTGACATTGCAGCTTGCTTTTCAAATGAAAAATTGGATAAAGCAGCCTAATAACAAGTCTATCCTTCTTCATGTGACAAACAGAAAAATGATCGCTTGCTTATGAAAGAGTAGCTCATAGCTCTGGACAAAAAGCAAGGAAATTTGGAGATGAAAAACTCCAAGATGAACAGGCTCATGGTGGTTATAGTAACATACTTTTTTTTTTTTTTTTTTTTTTTTGAAAAGAAAGAGTGTTCCACTTTTTCTTCTGCATACATTTACAGACATACCTATTTACAGGATCTGCATCAAGACCTTATAAAACTATTCAGTTTACATACTGTCAGGCTAAGTCTCATCTAACACAACTTGTTCTTTTAGCAGTGGAGTTGCAAAAATGTTACCTACGTTGCTGGCTGTACCAATCTGACAGCACACCACCTTGCCAGCAACCTTGCTCCCCCATTTCCTCTTTCCTTCCAATTTGTTCGAGTTTACACCAGATTACATTTCTGGCCGCTGCAAGGATTTAAAAGCTCAATTCCAAAATGAACTTAAGAGTCTAATGAAATTCAAACAAAATTAATTAGTCCATCTCCAAGTTGCCATTATCTGCATAGAACACAATACAGAATTTGTTATGCAGAGGAGGTTCTGCAACCCAAAACAGTCACTTCTCAGCAAGCCTTCAGAATTCCTGCAAATACAGTTAGTGTTTATTGTGCCTGTGTCACCAAGTACCTTGAATACTCAATTTACTAGCAAGAGAGAAGAATCAAAGTAGTGTTTTCTATTGACAAGTAAGGCCTTGGAGACACAGGTTGTCTTCCAACAACTCAACGTGTTTATTGCCAGTAGACTAAGACATATTGTGTAAACTGAAGACGACAAAAATGTGCACGCTTTCCAGCTGCTTATACACACATCTGTCTTTCAAGGAATTTGAATGAACATTGTAAACATCAATCACAAAAACCTTCCCAAGTAATGGTAGGTAGGTGGGTGGTTAAGAGTGTAGGTAAGAGACTAGAAAAGTCTCACAAAAAAGTGCTAACAGGTGTTACATTAGTAGGCAGTAACAGGAGAACACCAGGAAGTTCTGAAGAGTATTATGTGTCCTGTTAAAAGACCACCAAAATACATTTTTTACCTCTAAAACCGATTAGACTAAGAAGAAAAATCAGTTTCCCACTTATAATTGTTTCAGTTAGTTTGTTTGGTTTACACTTCATATGCATACTTAATATTTAATTATATTGGAGGTGTTCAAGGCCAGGCTGGATGTGGCCTTGGGCAACCTGGCCTAGTGGGAGGTGTCCCTGCCTATGGCAGGGGGGTTGGAACTCGATGGTCCTTTCCAACCTAAACCATTCTATGATTCTATGAATTATAGTCTTCACAGTTCAGCTTGAATATACAGGCAAATGGACCACAACTAAACTTTCCCATAACATGCACCCAGCACGGCCTATTAATACTGTGAAAATGTTAATCTTAAAAAGATAACAGTATTCATACTCTGCATACAATGAGCAGTATTCCTTGCATCTCTAGTCTGATTTGCTTTGTGTATGCAGGTTTGTTTTGGTGTTGTTTTTTTTTTAAACACAAAAGTATACTAAATTCAAGGAACCAAACATATACTCTACTTTGACAGGCAATAAAGCATTGTATTTTTAAAACATCAGCATGTGCAGAAATGCCACTGCTACTTAATGGACCAACAAGAGATTCTTTGTTCAGTCAGAACACACTACCTCAGCTAGTATTTCACAAAAATTCACCACAACAGATTCACATCTTTCCAACACATACGCAAAAGAAAACATTCTTCTGACTAACTTTATCAAAGTGTTCAACAATACCTCTAAAAATATAAAGCAATCTGGAAAATCTGAGAACTTTTTCCATTGCTTAGACAATGGATGTCAAGTTTACGTATACAACTAATCTACGCTTTAAATGCATCATTTTCTGCATTAAGAAAACCCTGTTGTCTTTTCCCAGGTAATATTTGTTCTGACTTTAAAAATAACTTTCACAAAAGTAAAAAATATTGGCTTAAAACATATTTAAAGATTTTTTTGTAGAGAAAGAGTATGTCTTCAGTTTTCACGGTCTTTCTCTAACATGCTCTGCCTATTGGATCTAAAAGTTGTCCTGACACAAGGTAAAGCCACTGACACCAGAAAACAACTGCTCATACATGAAACAAATACAAAAAGTTAAGTGACTCCCAAGGAATTTGCCTGTTTTATCAGCACTACATTAATATGACACAAGGATTTTTAATATATCAAAATTTGAATGCACACAGTAGCAAGCAGATACAGAACGAAGATGAGAGACTAACATATCAATCACAAAACATATGCTAAAAAAAGTGGAGAAGCAAAGATAACATTTGCTTACAGTTTTCACTTGGCAAACCACTGCCTGTATCAGCAATTCAGCAAGAGTCCATGAACTTTTGCACAAGGAAAGAGTAATGATCCTGGCCTGATCTGCTTGCATGACACACAGGGACTAAGTGGACAGAAGCTGTCAGTATGAGGATTTTAATTTTTTCATTCTGATTAGGACTAAAAAAAAATAAAAATCATGATTTCTACATTTTTCACAACAGAATGGAGCCCTTGCTCTAAGTTATCTCAGGAAGGAAGCTAACCGGGGGTGCTGTCAGAAAAGCAGAATGAACAACACATCCCAGAAGCCTCAGCATCACAGTAACCTGCCAACTAGGTGAGTTACCAGAAAAACAATCAAATCAAACACCTGCCCACAAGCAAGAGCTTCTGCTTAGGTTCCATCAGAACTTTGGCAAAAGTCAGTCAATATCTGCTAAACATTTCAATTTCACCATGTTGATAAATTTCAGCAAAAGACTATTTCATCAGAAAATTTCCAAGCAATTCAAATGGTTGCCCAATTGTTTTGGCAAAGATTATCTCCTGAGACAGTGGCATCTGAGGATCCTTAGTCCATTCAGAGTCACCATTATCTGCACAGCTTTACATGTACAGAGGACATAGGAAGACTAGCCACAATAGGTCAGAAAGACCTTTTGTGTGAAGTATATGAGAAAAGTCACAGATTTCCCATGATTCCCTTGCATATATCTCTCAAATTCTTCTAAAGTGATGCAATAGAAGATGACAACAGCAAAATTAGGACTAAGCGATATTTTCACAAGCATGCCACATCATACTGGGTTTTGTTTTGTAAACTGTACTGAAAAGTAAATTCTGTTTAATAGCTCAAACCATGAAATAAGGGTTAATTAGTAGAGCGTAGGTCTTCCTTAACTGATTCTTTGATTTCTTTCAGAAAGATATAAAAAAGGAATTGCCAATGCTCCTGTGTGCACAGAGGAAATTAACTCAAAGTAAAAATTGTTTCTGAAGATTGCTCGCTACTAGTCTCATTAGGCTGGTGGGTTTTGGTTACAATAAATGGAGAACCACTGTCTAACACTGAACAATCAAAGCAGTGGTTTCTATGCAAAAACAACTACCAGTGAATTATCAAGAAATTAGGAGACAATTTAAAAAGGTTAAAAAAAAATAATCACATTTCAAAGTGGAAAAACTATTCCAACTCACCACCAAAACAGAAAAAAATATTTTTATATTAAAAGGCATTTTTGGTGAAAGCACCATCTAAGGGAAAAACCTTTCCACGACCTCTAGATAATACATATGACAGTTACACTTACACTCAAAAGTTAAAATAAATATTGAAAGTGCAAACAAAAGCAAAAAGTACAATAGCAGCAGCAAAGTAGTCTGTCAAATTGCTTGGCTTTCTTAAGCATTGCAAGATTGGTGAGGGGAGGTGATGGTGGAAGATGCTTTTGAAGAAAGCAAGCTATCCTTTTCCAAATGCAATTCCCAGTGTCACAACTGAAGAGGGATTTGTCAAAACACAAACCAACAGTTGTTGCTACAGTACTGCATGGCCAAAGAATAGCATCAACAGTTGCAAAACAGATGCCAGTTTAGAAGATGCTGTCGAGGATGAAGCAGGCTATGCGAAGCTATCAGAAGTCATACACATTTCATGTTGCAGTCTGAGAGTGCTGAACAGTGGCACAGCAGACACCAGCCATATTGCAATGGAAACAGTCTCAAAACTGTTACTTTTCTCTCAGCCTCCAAAGACCTGTCCTTTTTCCCGTGGTAGGCAGGGATTTCTCAGGTAAATGTCTGCTCTCAACAGCTTAACTGTGGAAGAAAGAGAAGAGCCAAGACCCACCACTTGCCGTAGCTTGGTACTTCTGAAGGGCGTCAGACCTTTTGACAAAGTTCTTTATCCTCTCCAGCTATGGGAGTGCTCTGGATCTCCAAGTCTATAAAGAAAGGTATCTTCTAGGCAAATAACAACTCAACAGTTTCATCAAGCGGAGTTATATCCTGGAAGAAAATACAAGGTTCTCTTCCTTCACAGAAGATAAAAGGGTTTCTCACAGCAAACATCTCTGTACGGAAAACCAGTCATAACTCTTTCCAGTTCCCACTGGCTACTAGAATAAATTGCCCAGCTTGAGGTTGTTCTGGAAGCTTTTCCGAAGACTTGGATTTTAAAAAGCTAAACCCTTTTGGACTTTCCTTCTGAATTCTGTCTTCTCCCTTTTCTTGCCTTCTTATCTCACTTCCCCAGTCTGGCAACTTCCCTCCTCGGAGGTTAGTAAAACTACTGCCTCTACAGTAACTGTCATATGTGTTTACACTGTGTGCAGAAACTCATGAGGTCTGAAGAGCTAGAATTTTCTTCCTGTGAACCAAGAGCAGAAGACTATGTGGCAGGGGGGAAGGGCAGTGACACTGCTTGTCTCCTGTAGGCAAGTAGGAGGTACACAGAAGGAGGAAGAGCCAAAGTAAAAAATGTCAAAACAACATTTAACAACCTTCTTTCCCCTCCGTGTATTAAGCCACTTTTTTTGTAGCTTTTTCTCTTCCAACACAGCTTAAATTTAGTAGCATCAAAAAAATGAGGGAAAAAATGAACACAGTATAGAAAGATCCTGATTACTGGCCAAGTATCAGAATAGCTTAAATAAAAAAACCTCTTACTTGAACCTCAAGGACAGATAAAGGAAATCTGCAGTCACCTTATGTATAGTGAGAATTGCATAGAACAATATTGCTACAGCTCTTTGCTGTATTGTTCTAGATGAAAAGGGATCTCCAGTTTCAACAACCAGAATAACATGACTGAGAGTTCTTTGTCAAACTTCTAAATCTCTACCTTTAGAGATTAGAAGTACACTTTTACACTTTACCATACCGGGTAAAGTACCATGGAGAATATAATCAGAATCCCAGCCACCATTTCTGCCTACAAAAAGAGGAAACAAAAAGACACCCACTACGTTCTTCACAATAAGATGTCCTCACTGCTGCTCCCACTTTTGTGGGTTCTTTGATTTCTTTCATTTCCCAGTTTTCACCACCTGACAACAGCAAAGGGTAAAGCAGTCTTGGACAAGAACATTGCGTAATATGCTACATGATAAAACACGCATGACCTTGTTTCCTGTAACATTTTTCAGTGAAAAATGTGGGGGAGGGAAAGACTTGTAAATCTGAGACACAGTCATCAAAAATGTGAAAACATCTGGATGAATGAAGTTATCCCCTTACTTCTATCCCAGCTTTTACACTATCTGAAGAGAATCTGACATGTGCTTCAAGAAATTAGCCCTTTGCAGAAATAACTGTCAGCATGTAAACAGGATAACATTTAAGTCAGAATGAATCAGCAATCTCTACCAAACAGCCAAGACCAACAGATGCCAGTGTCTTCTTTGGCTCTCCAGTAAGACTCTCTTCATCTTCAGCCTACTCTGCTTTTTCAGCTTCTATTTAGACCTCATAAATATTTCATGTAAAAATTCCCTGCTCAAGGTGAGGGGGTTTCCAGGGAATTTTGGTGTTGGTTCCCTCCAGCCCTACCACCTTTGGAAAAGTGCGTAAAGTTTTGTAGAAGAAACAAAGCTGGCTCTTTACAATGACACATCAGTTACAGTAACGTGGAACATTAATATTATTTAGAAGTGTCTAACTTTGAACTACCTTTGTTTGTAGAAAATGTAATTGCATACAGTGCAATCTATATAAGATAACTTAAATAAAAATGCAAGACTTCTTTGGTATTGCAGGAGCAGCTAAAAATCTAGGCAAGATTAGAAGCTCTAAGCCAGCTAATAAAAAATCTGCCTTAAAAAACAAAAGCAAAACTCACAACACCTCCCTCCTTGCCCCCCAACTTTGATCCTATACAGATTCAACAAGGCTACAAATGGGCATTGTGCACAAACTAAATCACATTTATAAATCCTTACAGAATCAGGATCTGGTCACACAATGCAATACAGCAAAACATGAAACAGACCCTCTCAGACCTCCAAGCAACAATCTTGTAAGACAGTGCCACAGAAATTTTGAAATCAAATGATTTTGTTAAATGAAAGTTTAACTAAATACTAGTACTATAAAAACCAAAACTATACAAGAGCATTCACAAGCCTAACAAATAATGATTTAGAGTTCAATTACTATATATATATTAAGTATAGCAGTTTCTGTTATTCTTTGGTAGAAAGGTTGAAGTATTTTAAAAAAAGGAATACATTCTTTTTTTAAACCCTATTTTATTGCTTCATATTGTTGAATAATTTATGATAGCAATGTTGACATTTTATCTTTATAATTCAGGAAAATGTACTTGCTTGATAGTTTACTTTAATGCTTCCTTAATCATCAATGGCCTGAGTGCTCTCCACTTGTTCCCTATCTGAAACACCAGCCACTTTTTGCAAAGATACAGCACTACATGCTTTGCCAAGATCACGTTATCTCTATAAACACAGATTGTCAGAAAAAAAATGGAAGCCAAAAACCCCAGGGCTCTGAAAGTAAACAAAGGTTCGTCATAAAATGTACCATTAGCGGTGATTCTGCAAAACTCTAATGAAAAGGAAAAGAAAAGTTTGGTTGAGACAACCATGTCTTCACAATGCAACATTTCAAATATTCTGTGTTGACTTTTTTTTTTTTTTTTATGCACAAGAGACCGGTGCTTCCTTCCCCTGAAAAAGAGTCAAATTATCATTGTATGTGTCCAGTACTTACAGAACTCTGTTTTGAGGATAATTAAGCAATTCAATTGTATGCTTTACAGTTTACAAGAAAATATTCCCAAGATACACTTACAAAGAACTCCCTGTATTCATATCGCATGTTTCCCCAAGTTCTGAAATAAGAATAGCGCAAACCTTTTTTCATTATTCTTGATATTATATCCTGAAAAAGCGTAAGGAAATTGCAGAAAGCAAGAGCCTCAGAGTTGTGCTTCAATAGATCAAAAAGCTCCAGCAGACTACCTGACATGGATTCAAGAAAAAAAAAAAAAAACAACATAATGGAAAATCAAATAATAATTTAAATAGGGGATACAATGGCTGTAGAATAAATACCTATTTAAAATACATTTTCTCTCTCTCTCAGAAACAAGAATATGATACCACTGGAACAAACAGTGAAGAAAGCAGTAGGTTCTGTATTTCTTGATTTTAAAACATCAAGAGTAGATGCACTGTTGCAAAACAGGCTTTAGATAAACTTGTGTTACTGAACTTGGTGGAGGAGGAAAGACAAAATGTAACTGGTCTATGATATACAGAAGATCAGATAAGAAGATACAGTGTTCTTTTCTGGATTTCAAAACGTGCTGCTATAGATTGTGCTATTATCAGTTCCTTTACAAGAAGGCATTATAAAATAAAGATGAAACATTTATAGCATGACATTATTTTTAAATTGATAAGTTGTTCATAAAAAAGTTACATTACAAAATTCCCACTGAACAATTATTCAATTATTCTTAAAAGTCTATCTGATGACAGAAAACTTGAAAAAAAAAAATCAAGAAAACACTCAAGTCTCTCAGTACATAAGTCAAATTCCAACACTCTAAAGAAAGTTCTGTGGCTGTACCCACTCAGTAATGTGAATCAAGCCACACTAGTTCTTCCTGCTAGACCCCACTCCAAGTCAGAAATCGTACTGTTTCAGTCTTGCCTAAAGGTGGTATTTTCCCACCCACTTTTGGATGGAAAATTCAGATCTACTTAAGATGATCTGTCCAAAGTTTAGGTTACTCTATTCTCTAAATGACATAAAAAGATGGGCTTTTCCCTAACTCAATCTTAAACTCAGAACCATTTCAGTTTTCTACAGAACTTTTCAGCATATAACACATACTTATCTACAGCTTGACCTCAGCTCTGCCAAACTAAGAATTTCAGACCTCTCTGCCAGGATTTGGAACAAGCTGCTGCAAAGAAGTAGACTTTCATGAACCTCAAGAACTGCTTCCCAAGGCAAAACAGAAAAAGATATAGTATTCCACACTACTGGCTAACGAAGAGATGACAAAAACAACCTATGACCACGATACAATGAAAAACTCAGCTAGCCTCCCCCCAATGTCTGTTACAGATACTGCAGGCTCTTTGTCACTTTTTATTTCACTGAATACAATTACTTTTAATTAGATAAGCTGGAGCTACATCTAGAATACAAGTGAAGTACAGTTTATTACAGCCAAGGTTTCTGTAACTTGCAAGCTACACTGAATATCTCCAGCTGAACTAGTCACTCTAAGAGGTTTATGCGCATAGATTTTCAGGTATAAAACAAATTGCTGAGACCCACTGAAATTAACTAGAATTTTAAAACCAACCATGCTCTCTCATCTCTTTATGCATGCTTTGAGCTCCTGAAGATATACCCTAAAAAAATCCAAATTACCATAAATCTATTAGTTATTGGATTTGTTAAATGTATATTCCAATTAGCAAACTAAATCCAATGAAAAATTCTAAGCAGGAATTAAAAATGTCTGAATGGACCAATTCTGACCAGGCATGCCATTATCTATAAATGGATATCCCTCTACCACCTCCTGCCCTTAAGCATTTGTGACATCTGCTCACCTACCAGTAAAACTATCTTTTAACTAATTTTTTTTAATTGGTACATAGTAAGGACTTTGACCGCTAGTACATACAATAAACAGTCCACCCACAAGTAGATACAAACTAAACATCATGATATTTGTCTGCCAATAACTGAATTGAGTTACATTTTGGTAAAGCAAATAAGGTCACAGTGCAATTACATCCCTGACTGGCACACAGACAAAAAGAAAATATAAAAAAACCCACCCAAATAACATGGCCTTAGTTTTTTTGATCACTGATAGCATTTTGCAGTATCAAATTTATTTAAAAATAGAACTCCACAATGCAGCTTTGCTGTAGAAAACAAAGCATGCTTTTGCCAGTGACAAACAGCCTCAGCACCATCAGATTACTTCCACTGTTCCAGGCAATCTTTACCTATTGACACAACTCCGTAACTATGCATAGTAACCTTCATATTTTCACTTTGCATTGCAATTCAGTACTAGGTTGCTTTACATAAAACATTGTCACCCTTCTTATTTTCCAGCTGTAACACAAGTACATGGTCTAACCTATTTGCCTAAGTTCACGCTGTGAGCCACTGGTAGATCAATTATAAACACAATTCTTTGTTTCACAAAATAATTAATAGATCAACATGTCATTGTAAAGGGAGAACTGCCTCATAATTCCTCTCAAGGAAGGTAAATAGTTGAAAAATTAAGTAACACCATAAAGGAAGTGCTGTTGAAATCTCCAAACTGCTTGAACACTGCAAAAGGAAATCCATTTTAAAATTCATCCCTTACCATAACTCTCCCCATACACAGTTTCTCAGTTTCATTTTTCAGTTTTACTATACAGAGGAAACCTCAGGCAGAGGAAAGAAAAAGAAACTCTCCTGAACACAGAGTTCAATACAAAGGGCATGTGTAAGAAAAAACCAAAACATAACAAGTCAAAAAAAAGGCATTAAGAGGGAAAGACATAAGATGCAATATATTTAACATGTCTCAAAGTAACACAACACAACGATGCTGCAAACTGTTTAAAATTTCCATTCTCAATTACTCTCTAGAGTTCAGTAAAAAGAATTAAGTGACAAATGTGACACTACTGTGAACATCTTTATCAAAGCCTGTGGGTGTATTGTTCAGTGCCTCATAGATGACCAAGATATCCCTCATGCCTTCAACAGAAACAGGATTCTTAGTGGCTCTGTGGTACTGATCCAGTCTAAATGCCATTATTATGTAGACTTAATGCCTCTGCATTATTCCAAGCAGTAAATAAAAAGGTCGCAGAAATGGGCTCTTGTTATTCTTCCATTCCCATTCAGGACTGATGGGTTCTAAAAGAAGAGAATTTTATCTCATTTAGCAGACGCTTCCCCTCCCACTCCCCTGAAAACTGTTCATAGACAGTATCATCATTTAACACTTGACCTCATCAACTTACTAGCATAAGCAAGCAGCATGCGTCACCGTGACCACATGTAAGGATAGGGTAAGTTGGGACAGATCCTGTCAGTCACTTCAGCCAGACACAGTCAGAATTACAAGAAGCTTTGTATCAGTTTTTTTTTGAGAAAATAAGCTAAGGTACTTCGATGACTCTCATAATCAATAAAGGATCTTAGAGACTCCCTAAAACCAAAATAACGTAAGAAGTGGTAGAGCATAACAGCATCTTCCCTTGCGCTTCCTTTTACCAGCCAGCTGTTGTTGACAGCCAGACAGTGTAATAGAAGGATTCATCCTCCGGTGAAGGATTCCATCTCATCTGATGAGGAAACTTCCTAAAGTCAAATTATCCCTCTCTCGGACTATGTCCTGTTAAGCAATGTATGCACAGCAGCTGAGTCACACCTGAAAACTTCAGTCCATTTCATGTGTTGTACACAGTCTCTGCCAGAAAGAAGAAAAAGAGTGAGGAAGAGGAAAAACAAGCAAATCTTGGGCAAAAAAAAAGAAAGAATCAAGGGACAAAAGAGGACAGGATGACAGATATCAGAAACTGACAGAGCAAGACGGGAGATCTTCTACAAAGATTTGAGAACCCCTTACTTTAAAACCTGGATGTTGCTTGAATAGTCTTCAAGTCTGGAATGCGTTATTAGGTCAAAAGCACAGATTAGTATGCCAAGTCTTAACCCAAATGTCTCAAAAGACAGCTGCTTTTCCTCTTTCCCCATCCCCATTCCTCCTCCCCGCCAAGCTTCTCCAATAGAGAGAAATCCTCCTCTCTCACCTCCCACCCACAACTGGGTACAGAACCAGGTTGGAATTTTAACTGAAATAACCTCAGTCACTTAGCATTTACTCCACATCCTTTAAAACTAATTAAAAACTAATTAAAATCATTTAAAACTAATTAAAAGTTAGTGGAATGCTTGGCAGGCATAACCTTAATACATGCAAGGTGAAACAGGTGATTGGGCATAGGCAAATTAAAAGAACGAGCAGGATGGAACCTGCTTGATCTCAATAGGTACAGGAAAATACACAGTAACTACTGAACATGACCAAAAGCCTGGACTCCGTTTGATTCCTAGAAAAATCCCCAAAGAGGAAGGAAATGAAGGCATCCTGCCACAATCAACTTCTGCCAAAGCATTCTGTTTTGTTTTAACCTTTGGAAACATAATTGAAAACACAAATGAAAACCTGGGAAGAAGTTTACACTACTCCTGAGAAGAAAATACCTTCTCACAGTGATTATTTGCTGGGAGGCAGCAACAGACACCAGAGAGATAGGATACTCCATGATGGGAAAGGAGTGAAGTAAAAGCAGAAGCCTCAGTTCAAGTGGAAGATGGAGACAGCACAGAGTCATACATGTGACAAAAATCAAGAAAACTAGGAAAAGGGTAGATATTTGTCCTACTTTATCTCCTGCACCTCTATGTTCTTGTCTCGTAAGAAAGAGTACATAGGACTCTTCCATGCCGCTCCCATTTCTGACAGATATGGTCTTTTAATCAGGTCCCAAACTTACCCAAGTAAATCAATTCTATGTGACTACCCACCAAAGATTCTCCTTTCCCAGTTCCCTGAGGTTCTGTGAGTCTTCCCAGCATCCCCAGGCTATCAAATCAGATACTGCAGAGCATACAGTAAGGATCATATCCCATACCACAGCATAAAAAAATCACTCATTTTCCATTCCCATGGTGTCCAAATCATAGCTATGTGTAAGCAGAAATAAACAGCAGGAATAGCTGCTGTTAAAAATATACGACAGGCAGTTGGGTGGGTTTTTACCCCCTCTCCTTTTTGGAGGGAAGGAGAAATTATTATTTTAATCCTTATCAAATATTTATTTGGTTCTTCCAACACTCTCCAAACAACATTTACTTACTCCCTTAGAGTGCTGGAAAAAGTTGACAGAGAAGGATTCAATCACTTTGTCGAGCCTCAGGGTGTGGTGATTAGAATCTTTAAGCCAAGGATTTCAGTCATTTGGGAGTCACCTCAAAGGCAGCTATTGCCTTTGAGCATTAAAATTACAAGCGCCACCTTCCTGTTGCTGACATTTGCAGACCTTTTTTCTTATGACGGCAGAACAAATGAATCCTACAAAATCATATTTTAAACAGACAGAAAATGAGAAGTGAGAGAAAAGATCTTGGGGGGGGGGGGGGGAGGGGGAGACCCTCATGGGTGATTCGTGGAAGGAAAAAAAAACAAAACAAGAATGCTTAAGGAGTCTTTCAGTAGAGCACTTGAGCAAGACCAAGTTAACACAGATATCCAAATCATCTTCTGAAACTTCTCACTGTTTGTGCAGTGTGTTAAAAAAAAACCAACAGTAAAAGTGACTGTTATTGCTCAATAAACTTGAGCCAGCATGGCACCAGAGGACATGATACACATATTCCCAATGACAGAATAAAGAATGTTTAGAGATTCAATAACTGACAAGCGTTACCTGTTGCGGAGCCAACTAGTCTTACTGACAAGAAACCAGAACAGTTAATATTTGTAGCAACATGCTCCTCCAGAAGAACAAAGCAGCTCTAATCCCCGTGGTTCCAGCCAGGTACACTGTGGTCTGCCACTCTCAAGCAGAACACAGAGACAGGGAAGTAGTTGTGCTATTTTCTTATCACCTAGAACATACAATGAGCCAAACTACTAATGACTATAAGCATCTGGCTGTTTCCCAAGCGCATGCAAAACAGAACTGAAGAAATGGTTCTGCACAGTCCGTCAGCTCCCATGTGTGTATTTCATAGCTGTTCAAATTTTTCTTGGGCAGTCTACGCAAACATCTGCTCAGATAAATCAGTTTTGCTTCTTCCTGGACACAAGAAATTACCTAGTTTTCCACAGAGCTTTTAAAACACCCAATCTAAATACGAACAGGCTTCAGCAAGGTGTGACAACTATTCCAGTGATTCTACATAAATCTTTGAAAAGGTATATAAAATACATCAATGTCAGCCAATTGCTTCTCTAGCCAAACAGACATGCAAGCAGTACTATGAGTTTCAGTGCTCTGCTCATTGGTGGTCTTGATGGACAATCAGATCCCACACAGCTTTTGAAGCAGCTTGCCGTGTCCTCATTTCTTGCCACGGGGCTTTCACCTAACACACCTTGTTTCTGTAATATGAGCCTGAAGGGTCTCCAACCATACAGAAATTGAAGAGGTCCAAGCACAGACTGAGGAGAAAGAAACCTGGATGTTAAGAAGCACTAAAGGAAAAGGCAGCACAACTAGCTGATCCTCACCTGCCGATGCTAATATTGGCCTTTTTGCCTGATTCCTCAGCCACCCTGTTTATTTAGGTTTGAGAGGGATTGTATGATATCCAACACACAGTAAACCCTCCCACAATGGATGGTGTACATTTTATCTATTCACTGAAGCAGCTGTCAAAGTTAATTGAATGTACTTGTGGTACATCTCCTTCCCTCAGCTGCTTTACATACCATTATCATAATATACATGATGATTTATGGAAAATTAGAGACAGGTACCTGGCTTTCAAGTAGTTACTTTTTTCAGTCTTTGGAAAGAATTCAAATTAAAGATAACTGCTTTTCTAGTTCAAGCACTTGCCTAAATTGCAAGACTAGTGTGGTTTTTTTAATTAACAATATGTAGTTTTTACAATCAGTAGGTATCCCAGCAGAAGACAGTTCATCACAAATGATTTTGTGATTATTAACAGTTTCCCTTGACTACCAATGTGATGAGCTTGAAAAATTTAATTTCCCTTCCATCACCGGTACGTGATGCGAATTTCTTACTCACTACTGCCCAGATTCAACTGTGTACTGTACAGGAAAATGAACTGGCAGAGCGATGCCTAGTAAGTTCCTACTTAATTATTACTACTTAATACTTCTTTGAATGTTGCTCACAGTGAATGGTTGCAACCCAGTGGTGATTGAAGACATACCAGACAATAAAACAGGTTTTGACAAAACCTCTGACCGAGGTTATCTGACTGATATTCTCTACTACCATAGACAGTATGATTAGTGCTTATTACCATGTAATTTTCAAGCATGTGAATTTACCAACAATGAAAACAAACCCGGCCCACATTTTTTGGACAGACACATTATCAAAAACCTATCTTGTTGCATGCATTTTGCACTACAGCCACTGCCTAACTGTGTTCCTTTCTTTCTTTTTCATTGAAGACTCAGAACAGGCATCTTTCTTGATTCAAAAGCTGAACTCCCAAATACTTGCTTCGTTCAAAATGAGCCCCATTCTCTGGTCTTTAATGTCTCTTGATCGTCATAATCTGCAGTGCTACTTTTACTCCTACAATGGAGTACCAGTAAATATTTCTAGAACACCTACACTCCATGATAACTAATGAACAATGAAAGAAAGGCTTAATTCTTCACACTCACTAGTTATTGAAACAGCCTATCACTTTCATTGCTTTCAGCTACATGAAGCATTCATTCATCCTTTTCCTGAAACTGCTATATAACAACTATTTTGACACCTGTAAACCCAACCCCTGTTTTGAAATATCTCTAGAGAATTTAGCTATAGCATCTAAGGTTCTTTTATTTCTTTATGAACATACATTTATAGCAGTTTTGGAGTGGTTTTGACTTAACATACACAAAGCTTATTCCATATAATTATTCATCTTTTGCTTTTCTGAGCATTACACTTTAAACACGCTTATTGCTTACTGGCACAGATCCAGTGAGCATGTTCCAGAGTGACCCATAAGACCAAAAGGTAGAGGTCTTTCCTCAGCCAGCCTCAAAAGTTTTGCATATTGTGTGATTTCAGACTAGTTTTGCTTTTTAACTGCCCACAGAACAATTCTGTCACTTGTATTTAATTCTGCACCTAAACCACAACATCAGAAAATTATTTTGAGAGTTAATTCTCCCCCAGTACAGTTTTTTTCAAGCCATTTTCTTGTTCACTTGCTTCAAAACAGACATACAGGATCAGACCAAAGTTACATCCAGCTGTTCTAGCAGCGGCCAAGAATGAGTGCCCAGGAAAGAGCTTAGGAATAGGACAAGCCTACAATAGTACTTTCCCAGCATAGCTTCATGGTGATTTAAGCTTCACAAACATCTTAAGCCAGGATGAATACAAAATCATCTTTGTGTTCTTTAGAAACAACACCTGAAAGGAGGTAGAAACAAGTGCTTGTTTGTTGATCAGGGTCTTTACAGTACAACTATTGTAGTCCTTGTTAATATGACATTCAAGACTTCCTTGCATTTCTGTATCTCTTACCTGTGATTAAGACAAAATGGTATTTAATCATTTGCAGGGATTGCCTTCACACATCCTACTCATCTCCTTCTTTCCCAATTCTAGAACAGTCAGACTTTCTACATCAAAGGTGTTTTATTCGAGCATTCCACTCATTATTCTTTCCCATATATTTTACTCTAACACCACATTACCTTGTATCTTTAATCCTTTTCCCAGCAGCATCATTCCCATGTCACTGCCAAAAGCCTACAGCAGCGTTTGGCACTGATCAAGACCAGCAATGTGTAACAAGGAAAGAGGTTTAACTGCTTGGCAGAAGAAAGATATTGGCAGCTGGTAAGTGAAGGGGAAAAAAAAAAAAAAAAAAGAAGAAAAAAAAAAGAGTTGGCGTAGCACACAAGGGAAGAAAGCCACTACTGCATTTCATTTTCTTAAGTCAATTCTGAGTGAAAAGTGACCGATCAGCACTATCATACATCATCTGGTCACAACATACAAAATCTTTTAAAAGAAGAAAAATCCTTCATCATATTTTTTGAAACAAAGTCAAGTTAATGCATTTTCTTATTGTCAGATGATGAATTAAATTAATTTGTACTGCCTAATTACATCATGACTACAGTGAATATCTAAATGGTCCCAATTCCAATGTTTATGCAAAATTGTTAACACAATCATTTCTAACTTAATACAAACAAACAAAATTAACATTCTGTTGGGCTCATTGCAATAGAGAAAAGAGATTTTTATGCTTCTGTACAATACCCTATGCCCTACTCTTAGCACGTATCATAATACACGTCCTTTCTCCTCCTCAGCTTTCACTCATTTCAATTCCATATCATAATACCCTCATCACTAAACAAACAGTCCAGAAAACTTCAACTTCTGGCTAGCTTTTGTGGCATTCCTGTCTTTGTCTGATCTCCCACTGAACCAAAGGAGGTATTAATTCTCACAGTCAGCCAAAGGACCTCCATCCAACAACATTCTGCTCTCTGATAATGCTTCTCTCCTCTACAATCTTCAGCCCCACAATTCTACCTGCCACCCATTCCACAACTTCCCTCCATCAGCACTGGCCACTTCTCATTTGATTTCCTTTCTGTTCTTTTCTTGGTCTACTCGCATGATTACTGAATCTCTCCACTCATCCCTTTATTTCTGCCCCCTCCATTCTGCTCATCCTCACTTCTGCTCTCATTCTATCTTTCTCTCACCTCACTTCAGCATCTCCAGGAGCTTCCGTTTCTACTCAAGCTGAGTATCACCTTGCAACTGATCAACCTGAACTTCCAGTACATATGGTTCTCCTCTAACATTGTGATTTTACTAGGAAAAGGACATTCTCTCCAGCATAACTGAACCTCATGCTGCTTAGCTTGCACGTCAGACTCCATTCTCCTGCCTCTGCTTCTTCCTGTCCTGATTTCTTCCCAGGGTGAACAAGCTGCTAAATGGTCTTACCTCTGTATCCTTCTCGCTGTTTTCTTCCTTCCACTACTTTTCCTCTACTTGACGATGTCAGAAATTGACATGTTTGTCTGATCCTGTCCTTTGATCTCTGTATTTCACTAACTCCATTCAATTTTCTGACTTTGCTCATTCTTTTCCTCTTTCAGCTTCACAGGCAGTTTCTGTTTCCCATTCATTCCCCACCAGACTGATGCAAAAACCCAGTCTCCCTGTCCCAATTATTGTTTGAAATAAACCTTTTCCATACTGCTTCTCTTGCCAAGAAGTGCTCTCCATCAACATCCATCATACCAGTGATGCACTTGCATTGTTTCCATCTTAAGATTCTGACACCTACCCCAGAAAAAAAGTAAAAGAAAAAGACTAAAAAGATGTTGAAGTGCTGCCTGCCAACTTGGCCATTACTGGCCCCTTGCCCTTCCTCCTCATCTTGCTATATTTGCTGTATACCGTCTTGTGTGTAGAATATAGGCCATTTTTTCTGTTCTGGATTTGTATATCATCTATGCAGCAGAGTCCTCAGCCAAGTTTAGAACTTCTGAGAAGTTGAACAAACATTGATTATACCTAGGAAAATACGTTATAAGGCAAATACTGCACAATTGAAGCTACCTGATAGTGTCAGACACAACTGCCCAGAGAGCAGTAACTTGAGATTTACTGTTTTCTCCTAGGTAAGTATATTTGTTAAGTCTTACATTTGTGTGTCACAACAGATCAGTGGATGAAACACATATAAATTGATCTAGTCTCTTACTTATTTGACTTTACAATTATGCTTTCCTGCTAAAGTGATAAATGCTAACACCAAGATGAACTGGACATTTTTATGTGAACATGTAAGATGACTAACACTTATTTTTATTCCAAACATAAGTATTGCCATATTTCATTTACTTCTACAGTACCTTGACAATATTTGAGTTTCCTACTAACCACGCTCTTCCCCCCCCCTTTTTTTTTCTTTCATGCAGTTGAAACAAAAAGGTTTCACCTGCATGGAACATTCAGTCTAGCTTCTAGTAGAGCAGATGATGATTACTGGCCTTTTGAGACCAGCAATACAAATCTGAGCACTACTAAGTTTCCAAAATGTATCTGTTTTCTTGCTTACAAAGAATAAAGACAGGGAAAAATAGGAGCTAACACACTCCTATCAGGATACTTCTAATTTGCAAAGTAAAGATTCAACTTTTTCATCCATTTTCCTGATACAGAAGAATTACAGCATTTGGCAAACTAAGCTTACAATTCAAATAAAAGTAAATTAAAATATACAAAACAATCACAATGAGATATGTGGAATGGGACTGAACTGATTTTGATCATCTGCCTTTACAATAATGATAACATATAAAAGGGAACAGATTGTTAGAAATCATATGTGGTATTACGCTAAAAGAGAAAAACATAGTGAATATCAGTTTTTTACACCTGCAGGACTCCAGGCCTCTGTCACCACTATCAGATCAATTCAGTGTTTATTTCTCACCAAAAACTATCATTAGACTTAACAAAAAGGTGACTTTGTATTGAAATAATCACCAGGGTAGGTTGGTAGGAACAAAAAAAAAATATCTCAGTAACGTGCTTTGTAGTAATGTGCAGACAGATGATTTTATCTGCTAGATTAATGTTCCAGATGGATATTCAACTATCTTGTCAATTGTATATTACAGATTTGGGCTGCTTAAGGTTCTGGCCAACTTCTGCCATGTTTTCAGAGGTTTACAAGGATGCAATTAGCTGAATTAGAACATAAAAATCACCCAAATAATTAATTGATTTCAATGGGTGTTAGGCATGTCTGACAGTTCTGAAAACCCCTCTGGCCTTCAAACATGAAAACTATCTGACCAGAAGATACTCAAGTTCTAGCATTAAGTTAGAGATACTTTTCTTTTTTTACCCCCAAATTATTAACCTTAAGATCCCACATCATTCCTAATTTCCATATAACTTCCTTTTTCTCCTCTAATCTTTCCTCTATCTTTTCTTGTCACTTTCTACATTTTTTTTCTCCCATCATTCTGACTAGGCAATCTGCTTTTTCTGTGACCCAAATGTGAAAGAGAATCATAGTAACTTAGCTAACTTAGAAGACACAGAAACATTATCAGCCACTCAACAAGTCAACTTCGAGATAATGAAATTGAACTCAAAGCAGCACATCTGACAGATATTTCTGGATGCAAAGAAAATACCTATTATGAGCAGTCCTTGCATCACATAGGAAAGACGAGCCACTATAAAATAACAACTCCATACTAAAATAACTCGGCAAATAGGGCAAGAAAGGAAAAGAAAGAAAGCAGGCCATTCCACTCTCAAGGGAAGATACAGATCATGGCAGCAAGATTAGGCAGGACTGCAAATCCATTTGGCAAGGACAATGACTCACACTGGAACACAACATGGGATGAGACAGAATTACACAAGTATTCACAGATCCTGAAAGGACTTGAAGAGGAAGGCAACTGATCTTCTCCGGTGATGCCTCCTGATCCTTAAGTACAAAAAGACAGGCATATACTAAAGGAAAATCCTGGTTGTGCTTTTATTAAGGCACATCTAATTATACCGGCTGACAAGCAGACAGAGCTGCACAAACTGAAAAACCAGCATCTCAAATAGGGCACTAGTCAACACAGACTCTCTAGAACAGCAGTAGAGGCAGTATTTAATTAATAATTTAAGATAAGGATATTAGGTATGCATATGTGGCACACACACAAATTGACAGGCCACAAGAAAACTGAATCCACACAAACACATTCATTCAATTCTGATATACAAATGCCAAGCATGTTGCTAATGTCTGAGAAGAATGCAGACAGTTCTGAATAGCTGGAGTTCTGAAAAAGTTCTTATACAAAAGTGGCATTCTTGAAATCATCAACAGAATTTACAGTACTGAAATAATTGACCTGTTGGCAAACCTTTGGAAGCAGGGGAGTCAAGTGGTACCATTACTGCAACTTCAAACAAAATCTTTTGAACACACAGGGGACCAACATGTAATTTATGAAATCCAAAGGAACTTAATCTTATATACTCAGGTATATACTTCAGTATGTGTTCCTGATTAACTCTTCTACGTGCTAGCTTTTCAACACATAAACATCCATTTAACCATGTAAACTCCATGAAAAAGAAGAGAAACTTTAAATAGAAGCAAGCATACTTAAATACAAGGACGTTATCACTAAAAGGCTTGTGTATGTTGGCTTTAGATATCCATGATTTCTATCTCAAATTGCAGAGCTATCAGAACAGAGCTGACATTAATCACAGACCAACACAAACAAAATTACAAATGGCAGCAAGAACCATACTAGTCTGATTTTTCTCCCCATTTAAACGTTTTAATAAAGATACACATTTCTTTGAGAGATACCTGTTGTATAAACATGCCACAGAAATAAAAACCCAGTGAACCAGCTGCGTTTACTTGCAAATTTGCCTGCAAGAGACAGCTAAATTTTGAATTGAACAAGCAGCTCAACTAATTTTGAATGCCTACAGAAACAGCCACACTCCTATTTAACCATCACCAAAACATAAGATTACTCTAATTATTTAACTATTAACTAACTCTAGTACCAAACTTACTAAAAAGTCTCAAATATGAAGGTTAACGCAACCTAATTTCTCCTTGTAGAAATTTGTACTGTGACATCATTCAGTAAACCAGTTTCAGTTAGGACTATTTTAAAGTTTCCAGCAGGATCAGTTCTCTGCATTTTTTCACTTCACAGACACAGGATTGCTAGCACAGATGCAGAGAAATGCATGGGAACGTGCCCCAGTTTAACACTGACATGGAACTGTATCCTCAATGAAAACCACTGAAAATAGAAGTTTCTCTAAATCTACAGAAAAAAAAAAAAAAAACAAACACAATAGCAGAGTTAAGAAAAAGCTGGTTCACGGCTGGAAATTTACATTGTCTTAGAAAGCGACTGAAGGAAAAACTGAAAATAAAAGATTTCATACAGGAAAAAGGCAATGAACATACTTTTTTTTTCCACATTAAGACACTTCAACTAACCAAAAATATCTGTACAGGTTCAGCAAATTTTTGCAAGGATTTTGACTTTGAATCCTATTATGTTCCACTTCAAGAAACAAGTGAAAAACATTTTAGAGATGTTGTTATACATACTAATTGGAGTCTCAAAGTAATTATTAACAGGGAATCAAAACAAAGCAGGGTTGTTTACCCTGGAGTTATGATTATTCATACACAGGTGCAATTCACGCAAACATTTTCTTTGGTGTGAGACAATACACTGTTTTCATACAGCAACAAAACCAAAAGTCACAACTATTACATGTGAAAGTGACAAAGGCTGATATAAATTATAATTAATAATAAGAAATCATAGACTAATACAGTTGAAAGGGACCTGTGGTGGTCATTTGGTCCAATACCTCTGCTCAAAGTAGGGCCAAACTATACCAGGCTCAAAGACTGTCTAGTGAAGTTTTTAGCATCTTCAAAGATTGGTATTTCACAACCCCTCTGAACAGCTTGTTCCAGTGTTTCACCGCCCTCCAGCTGAAAAAAAAATTCCTTAATACCTAAGAAAAATTTCCCATGTTTTCACTTGTATCTCTGTTGTCTCTCATCCAAACACCATGGACTTTCAAAACAAAGTCCAGTTCTGTGTTCTTTATAGCATCCCATCAGGTAGCTGAAGACAACAAATAGATGTCTCCTCAGACTTCTCCAAATGGAAACATACAGTTCTCTCAGCCCCTCGTACATCATGTACTCCACCCCTATCCACCTTTGGCGGTCCTTCACTGGACTCATTCCAGCATGCCAATGTTGATCTAGTATTAAGAAGCTCTGAACTGGAATAGCACAATCAGACAAAATCACTGCCCTTTCAAATAAAATGTTCTTTCAAAAGAAATATATTTTAACAATACAAATGCAAAGCTAGATACCCAAGAAAAATACAGGCTACACATAGGAAATAACTGAGTATGCCCTGAAAAGTAGTAGTTATAATAATTACTGGTATAGTGAGAGTGAATTCAATACAATTCTTCAATATAATTCAGCAGTAACCATAAGCACCACCCATATATATGGATCAGATTAAGTCTTCTTTATACATGCACATGTACAACATTATGCACATTCAATTTTACTAATGTATTTTCTATATAAAAATGTATATATATAAATCAAGGGACTTAGTCATCAAGGGCGGAGACAATTTTACCTTTACATACCACCTGGTTGACATTCAAAACAGGAATACAGCTCTATGGTCCCTGCAGGAATGACATTTAAGATTTTAGTTTGAAGACTGTCTAGACAATAAACTACAAATATTAAAATGCTTACCATTTGCAAAAATTCAAGACTAAATCAAAGCCTAAAATTGTCATTTATAAACACTTGTTGTCACTTTTGAAGTTGTACATATTTGACACAATCCCTGAACTTGCTGGGGCAGCTTCTGACTCACAAAAGTCTGCGAAACAATTGCAAGACCTGCATGAGAAAGAAGGAACAGTAACTCAAAATTCTACTCTTACATACGAACTTTGCTATGCAAGAAAAACAAACACAAAGTGGCTGGTTCAGTTTTAAACTTTCTTTGGGCTAACATGATTTCACAGAATCACAGAACGGCAGGGGCTGGAAGGGACCTTTAGAGATCATCTAGTCCAACCCCCCTGCCTGAGCAGGGTCACCTACAGCAGGTTGCACAGGACAGCATCCAGGCAGGTTTTGAATGTCTCCAGTGTGAGAGACTCCACAACCTCTCTGGGCAGCCTGTTCCAGTGCTCTCCACCCTCAAAGTAAAGAAGTGCCTCCTCATGTTTAGATGTATCTTCCTGTGTTCCAGTTTGTGCCTGTTGCCCCTTGTCCTGTCACTGGGCACCACTGAAAAGAGTCCGGCCTCATCCTCCAGACGCCTGTGCTTTAGATATTTATAAGCATGGATGAGATCTCCCCCTCAGTCTGTCTTCTCTTCTCCAGGCTAAACAGACCCAGGTCTCCCAGCTCTTCCTCATAAGAGAGGTGCTTCAGTCCCTTGATCACCTTTGTAGCCCTCTGCTGGACTCTCTCCAGCAGTTCCCTTTTTTTCTTGATCTGGGGAGCCCAGAACTGGACACAATACTCCAGATGTGGCCTCACCAGGGCAGAGTAGAGGGGGAAGATAACCTCCCTCGACGTGCTGGACATGTTCTTTTTAATGCATTCCAAGATGCCATTGACCTTCTGGCCCACAAGGGCACATTGCTCACTTGTGGTCAACTTGTTGTCCACCAAGAATCCCAGGTCCCTCTCTGCAGAGCTGCTTTTCAGCAAGTCCACCCTTAAACTATACCAGTGTATGGGGTTATTCCTCCCCAGGGGCAGGACCCGATGCTTGCCCTTGTTGAACTGCATTAGGTTCCTCTCCACCCAACTCTCTAGCCTGTCCAGGTCATGCTGTATGGCAGCACAGCCTTCTGGTGTGCCAGCCACCCCTCTCAGTTTTGTGTCATCCACAAACTCACTGATGGTACAATCTGTCCCCTCATCCAGGTCATTGATGAATATGTTGAACAAGACTGGACCCAGTACTGACCCCTGGGGAACACTGCTAGTTACAGGCCTCCAACTAGACTCTGCACCACTGACCACAACACTCTGAGCTCTGCCATTCAGCCAGTTCTCAATCCACCTCATTGTCTACTCATCTAACTCACACTTCGTAAACTTACCTATGAGGATGTTATGAGAAACAGTGTCAAAAGCCTTGCTGAAGTCAAGGTAGACAATGTCCACTGCCCTCCTCTCATCCACCCAGCCAGTCATGCTTTCATAGAAGGCTATCAGATTGGTCAAACATGATTTCCCCTTGGTGAATCCATGCTGACTACTCCTGATAATGTTCTCTTCCTGTACATGCTTAGAGATGACATCCTGGATGAGGGGATCGAATGCACCCTCAGTAAGTTCGCAGATGACACTAAACTTGATCTGCTTCAGGGTAGGTTGGCTCTGCAGACAGCCTGGACCGATGGGCCAAGGCCAATGGTACGAGGTTTAACAAGGCCAAGTGCCAGGTCCTGCACTTGGGTCACAACAACCCCATGCAGCACTACAGGACTGGGGCAGAGTGGTTTGAAAGCTGCCCGGCAGAAAAGGACTTGGGGGTCTTGGTGGACAGCCAGCTGAATATGAGCCAGCAGTGTGCCCAGGTGGCCAAGAAGGGCAACAGTAGCCTGGCCTGTATCAGGAATAGTGTGGGAAGCAGGACTAGGGAAGTGATCATCCCCCTGTACTCAGCACTGGTGAGGCCCCACCTCGAGTACTGCGTTCAGCTTTGGGCCCCTCACTACAATAAGGACATTGAGGTGTTGGACTGTGTCCGGAGAAGGGCTACAAAGCTGGTGAGGGATCTGGAGGACAAATCTTATAAGGAACGACTGAGGGAACTAGGGTTGTTTAGCCTGGAGAAGAGGAGGCTGAAGGGAGACCTTATCACCCTCTACAACTACCTGAAAGAAGGTTGTAGAGAGGTGGGGGCTGACCTCTTCTCCCTGGTGACAAGTGATAGGCCGAGAGGAAATGGGTTTAAGTTATGTCAGGGGAGGTTTAGATTGAATATTAGGAAACACTTTTTCACTGAAAGGGTTATTAAACATTGGAATAGGCTGCCCAGGGAGGTGGTGGATTCACCGTCCCTGGAGGTGTTTAAAAAAAAGGGTAGATGTACTTAGGGACACGTTTAGGAGTGGTTTTTGTCAGGGTAGGTTAATGGTTGGACTTGATGATCTTAAAGGTCCCTTCCAACCTCAGCAATTCTATGATTCTATGATCCAGAATGAGCTGTTCCATCACTATTCCAGGGATGGAGGTGAGGCTGACTGGCCTGTAGTTTCCCAGGTCCTCCTTCTTGCCCTTTTTGAAGACTGGGGTCACATTAGCTTTCCTCCAGTCCTCAGGCACCTCTCCTTTTCTCTACGACCTTTCAAAGATGATGGAGAACGGCTTTGCAATAACATCTGCCAGCTCCCTCAGCACTTGTGGGTGCACCTCATCAGGGCTCATGGATTTGTGGGTGTCGAGCTGGCGTAAATGACCTTTAACCCAATCATCCTCAACAAAGAGAAAGTCTTCCTTTCTCTAGACTCCTTACTTCCTTACCTCCAGGGTCTGGGATTCCCAAGGGTTGGCCATAGCAGTAAAGACTGAAGCGAAGAAGGCATTCAGTAACTCCACCTTCTCTGCATTCTCTGTCACCAGGGCACCTACCTCATTCAGCAGCAGGCCCACATTTTCCCCAGCCTTCCTTTTGCTCCTGATGTACTTCAAGAAGCCTTTCTTAACTGTCCTTGACATCCCTTGCCAGGTTTAATTCCAAGTGGTCCTCAGCCTTCCTTGTTGTACCCCTGCATACTCTTACAACATTCCTATACTCCTCCCAAGTGGCCAGTCCCTTTTTCTACATTCTGTAAACTTCCTTCTTCCATCTGAGTTTTTGCAGAAGCTTCTTGCTCATCCATGCAGGTTTCCTGCCTCCTTTGCCTGATTTCTTACAACTAGAGATGCACCAATCTTGAGCTTGGAGGAAGCTTGACCTATTGTTTTTCCCAAGCAGTGCAGACCAAACTTTACAATGAAACAATCCCTTTCCTCAAACTTGAAGGATGTTTCATAGTACTCTGCAATACACTTTGCTAGACTACACCAGAGAAACTCGTATTTTACTCCACGTACCATCAATGACCAGCAAATTCAATCTGTAGGTAGAAAAAAAAAGTTAACACAGAGACACAAGCCGATTCCTGAAGACACACGGTACCTTTTTGGATTCTACATAAAGGTAGAAGAGGATTCAAACCCACTCTTTTCCCCAGTACAGGTCATGGGATGGTTACACCAGCCTGCAAGTAAGTACTCTCAATTTGACAATAAAATGAAATAATTTCAGAAAAGAACCGTTTCAGTGAGGAAGAGATGTTCCTAATGGTAAAATATTTGGAGATTAAAGGATTTTCTTCCCTTTGCACCTACAATAAAGTATCTGTCTATCTCCGCAATCTGGTCTGCCAATAAACACAAGCAAGGACCATAACCTGTTTCGTGCTTGTCTACTCGCTGCCCTCCTGCCCCAGCCCTCTGTTACCTTTAGAAGGTTCAAGTCAAGTGGAAATTGGTATTGGAGTTTTCCCATACCTCTTCTTAGCACTTAACTTACATTCCAGGAAAGATCTGGGACATGGAAGATTTTTAAACTTATACCAAGAACTTCAAGTCCTTAATAATAAAGAACAGAACCTGCTACATAAAAATGTTCTTGAAGTAACAAGTCCAGCGGGCACTAAATGTACTGGTGGTTGCCTCCTATCTAGAGTAACTGACATATTGGATGGGAAACTTCCATCACATCACTAATACGGGAGGTACAGCTAGACAGTCAAAGGCTTCACATGCCAGCGCCCATATCCTGCTGAATGGACAACATGGTCATTGAAACAAGTGCATTTTCCACTACAGCCAAAAGAGCTGAAATGTCATTACACCTTTTTCCTTTTACAAATCCAAACCTGTCCCATACATAGTTCGACTGTCTTCCTAGAGCTGCAGTTGCTCTCAAATCACTCCTTTCTGTACTGCCTTTGCTCAGCTGCTGTGTACCCCCCCAGTAAACTGGCCCTTCATTTCATGAGCTTTTCCAATGTGGTAGCATGACTCAGACAAGTGACCAAATATTTCTCCCTTTACCACACAAATGCAAATGTATTGCCTATATTGGGTCTGCAAAGCCTCAAAATACTTCTCAGGCTGAGCCTCTAGTCCAGCAGTACTATAATTATGCTGGCAGCTAAATCCCCTTCAACTTTTTCCTCTGGTTTTATGTTCTTCCCTTCTCTTTTATACATCATAATCCTCTCCCCACCCCCAAAGAGACAAAAGTTAAAAAAGGAGGGAAAACAGGGTGGGGCAGTTGTGGACGACACTGGGGGAAGAA
The DNA here is from genome assembly GCF_965231255.1 of Vanellus vanellus. NCBI lineage: Eukaryota > Metazoa > Chordata > Aves > Charadriiformes > Charadriidae > Vanellus > Vanellus vanellus. The sequence goes on from NC_138908.1 coordinate 57,463,475, forward strand.
ACTCCACAGCCTCTTCTCTTCTTTCCACTTCAATTTATACCTCTGGCTCTATTCTGTATTTTGTAAAAGTTGCCCACTTTTATATTCCTTTTCCTTTGTTTATTTTGGGCATTCTCCATTTCCCATTTTCTCCTTCCTTTCCTGGCAGCAGGACTCCTCAGAGGAACTCATTCTGTCCATTCTGCCCCTTTGAGAGGTTGGGGTTTGTTTTTGGTTTTTTTTTTTTTTTTTTCTTTTCCTTTCTGAAGAAGACAAAAAGCCAGCTCTCCCTAGTATTTTGTTTCCTTATCACTCAAGAGCATACAAGTTGCTTTTGGAGTTGATAATCTGCAATGTGGTCTTCTGTAACGGCTGTCAAGTCAGTAATTAGAAATAATACATTAAAAGTATAATTATTGATCAGGCTATTTAAGTGACCGTTGAACTTTATCAGACAGGATTATCTGCAAACAGGCTGCACTCAGAGACTGACTTCTACTGGGGAAACAAGTTAACTCAGAAATTTATATAAACCCTAGAAATATATATACAAAATTTATCTAGAAAAAGGTTCTAGAAAACTCATTTTTATGCTATCATTAAGGGCAGTGTTGCCAAATTTTTCTTGCTCCTGCACTGCAAATTGCTTCAATTCTACCAAACTATGATCGAGTTTAGATTAGTGTTACTTTCATTAGTTCCAGCACTATTAGTGAGCTAAAAAATCACATAAGGTTTTTTTATCTTCTACTTTTTGTGTGAAAGAAACACACAATTGCACATATGAAATCATGTGTTACTGTTATTGAGTCTAGATATCATGTATTTGTTCCAAATAAATAGTCTAATTATCATAGTAGTCTTGACTGTAAACAAGACGTTCTTTACTCAACCAGGATTCCCAGGTTACAAGGGCAAAACCGGGAAGACAAATTAACAAACTGACACTCCCACATACTGTCTGTGTAATCCACGGCTGACCTGCCATATCTTTTATTACTTGTACACACCATTTAACACTAAGTATGGCTGTAATCATATAATAAGATTTGCTAAAGCCAGATTTCGTGTGAACTAGTCCAACAGCAGCATTTTGATGATAAACTTGCTAAACACTGAGAATAGTTTTAAAGTGTTTTGAAACTAGCAGAAACAGTGGCATTACTAATAATACATTTGCAATGCTCTAATTGCATTTTGAAAGCATGTGAAATTTTCTAATCATGACCTAGATTAACTCCCATGTTCCATAAGAGGCATGTTATAATTTTAAAGTGATAAATGCATATTTATGCATGCAATTATATTCTACTAAAGATTCCCTCTGAAAAAACATCAGAATTATGTAACATTTTACTGTTAACATTGCATGTGTAATTACGTATTTATGAGTATAAAATTGTTTCAGTAACTTAAACAGTTCTAGTCATATGTAGCAATCACTACCCATTGTTAGTACTGTGATCTGATATTTTAATTATGCCATCAAAAGGACCTCACTCATTACACAGATAAAAGAAAAGGAAATAGAAGTATGTAGGAACAAACAGGAAAGGAGAGATCACAAATTACGATTGCAAAACTAATCCTGTACACCATCTGTGACAGTACAACACAGACATGATAGAACAAAAAGGTTTGTTAAACTGCTACTTTATTCCACCACATGGTCTAAATGAGGAAAGGATGACAATCTGAAATACATACTTCTGCTTATTCCACCATTAAGAAACTAAAAAGCTATTGGTGAAAAATAAGTAAGGAATGTGTGCATACACGCATGTTAGATACAGCATTTGCTGGGGAAATAAATTCTGATTTGTATTAAGAGATAATTTTAGTTCAAATTATGAATTCTTTAATGGTCATACACAGCCGGAGTGTCTGGTCCTCAACCATGGTGAATCAAAAGTGAGCAAGACACTCAAACAAAGCATAAACAGCAGCCCCAAACGCCCAAAGCATCAATCTTTTTCTAGATCGTTTGTCTATACTGATGTTACAAAATAAAATTTCCAAAGTCTTATTGCAAGAAAGGACTTCTCAACACATCTGCCCCACAGGAATGTGAAATTACACAGTACTTTCCAACAGCTAGAGCTGCTGGAATAGTTAAACGTACATTAACAGTTAAGGCTAGAAAGACACATACAAGGACTTGCACTGTCTGCATTTCCAGTACAGAGCCACTCATCTACCCACACTTGCTTGCACCTTTCTACCCATCTGTCATCTGGTTTTTTCCCCTCATTCATAATACATTTTTACTTTCTCTCATTATACCTGTATTTCAGACTAAACATCAGTTCTTGTCCAGTATACTGCCAAGCCACCTTCCAGTCTCTTTTCTTTCCAGACAAATATCGATTCTTCTCATTCCCCACACTTCAAAATAAATTCTAATCACAATACCACACCCTTGCCCACTGAGGCTAACAGAACTGAGTCTTTCACAATCTGTTTTTCCCAAGCAATTTGTTTCTTCCACTAACAAATCAAAACTAATTTCCTCTTCAAAACCAGCAACAGTTCTCCTCCAACTGAAAATCAATTTTCCAACCTCCCAGACAATTTTAATACAGTTTAGCCGAGCTTGCAAATATAACTATATTTGGCATATAGTTTCTGCTGTTAATATTTCTTTTACGTAAAGTACTCTTTGGTTATTTTATTTTCTTCCAATTTTCCCATCCAGAGGCAATCAAAACTTGACTGGGGAGTTTGCTCTAGCAAATCTGAGGACAATGGATCCAGAAAGACAAAAGGTCGTTTCACCTATGTAAACTGAAAGATTAACTACTGGGCTGGATCTGGGCCCTGAAGTTTGCTTCCAAGTAGGACAGACCTTGACTAATGTCCAGATCAGAAAGCGGTCTTAAAACCTACTTGACTCTGAGACCAACAGCACAGTTAATGGCTCTTTTATTAACAGGACGGGAGGAAGAAATGTAAGAAAGCAACAAAGCCACAACAGGAGAGATGTGGCTGAACATGACAGAAAAGTTCTGAAAAAGAAGAGTAAGATGGTAAGAAGGTAAAGAACAAAGAAGCATCTGGAAGGATGAGGAGACAAAGCTGTTTACATACTTGCTCCCTCCTTACTTTAAGCCATTTTAGTTCCAGAATCCTATTGAGTTCCTGCTTCTGCCTGTGAACTCACCTCCCACTTCACTACTGCGAGGAAGGAAAGCAACAATATTTTTACTGTTGCGGGAAAAGAAGTAAAATCCTTTTCCTACAGCACAGGAAGCATAACCATTCAGAAGTAATAAGGATGTATTACACTCTACCCACAGTGTCTTTGACTGAGACTGTCTTTTTCTATTTGTAAGTTCAAAATAGTCATATTGTCTGTGGTGCAATATCACTCATATCAGAAAGTCCACTTTTACAATTTTAAAAAACTTTTATTTTTTCTACCACCTGCTGTGTAAGCTTACCAAATGAGTCTACAAGTCCATTTAACTCTGTTGTCGCATCTTGTATGTTTCTGACAGGGAGGCTTTTATATTGTCCTTGTTCCCTTAGTCTTTCTTTCTTTTCCTTGATTTGTTATCAGGGAGGATGATTTTCCATCTTATTTCCCTGACAGCAAAAGGATGTCCATCAGTTCTGCCTGCTTTGTTTCTTTCTCTAAAGCCTTAGGGACTAACTGGAAATTATGTAAAGATAACAAAGATTCTGCACCAAACAATAGATAAGTACTTTAAATTCATTGTAATGGATTATAACAAATTAACTATTAGATTAGAATTTATATTTGCTTTTGAACCAGAAATGAGCAAAGAAAGTTTCAACTCCATAACAACATAGAGGTAATACACGTATGCTTATTGCTTCCAAACAGATATATTTCTCAAATAAAGGAAAAGAATTAAGACAAAGTCATTTGGGTTGATGATTTTGGACTTCTTAAAATTTCTTCCTTCTGCTTTTGAATCAATCGTAAATAATCAAGAAAGTTGCCCAATATTTTGGGTCATCTTAATTTGATAATAGAGACAACAATAAGAAATTTAAAAAGCAATATAAATCAAAAAGAAGTGGAAACAGAAGGCAAGTGTTCTAGCATTACATACATAATTAGCTTCTCAAGTACAAGAGTAAATCTCAGTGAGAAATAAAAGAATTTTGGAATAAAAAATAACAATAGTACAAGCCTTTATTAAACAAATTTAGAAATCATTAAATGATGCAAAAAATGGCACACTGATTCATCATACAGTTATGTTCTTCAAGTGAAGAAACTTACATTCCACAATTAACTTTATTAGCAAGCAGAGGTTACAGAGCAACTGTTAAGAAAGGCAAATATTAAAACAAACTTCTTGTGAACTCACACTGAAGAATCCAGCTTGATTAAAGAACCAAATCCCACTGGCACACCCTTGTAACTAGCTCTAGAAGACATTCGAGCAAAACAGAATGCATTGGTCTCAACTGGTTGAAGTTTAATGACTTGACAAAAACAAAAGGCCGTAATACTCCAAAAGTTTCATTTGGTTTAACGGTCCATGAATTTTACAGATCCAAAGGAAATAAAATAATAAAAAAAAAACTACACAAGAAGCCCCCACCAAATATAGGCATCACATACATATAAACTATGTATAATTAAGTACTTAGCAATCTGAGGGCAAGCCAGGTTGATTTATTCAAATTAATTTAAAATAGCTTCTTTAAGTTATGATTGAAAATGAAGAGAACATTTATTATAAATCACTAGTTTTGCACATTTTTTTAAGCTGTTGTTCTGCCCATTTAATCACTGAAGCAGTCAAATGATTCTTTGTACTATATTTTTTTAATTAAACAGGATATATTATGTTGCATTTTTATGTAAGCAGTGATAGAACTTAATGTGTTCTATCTAGACTTTGAGTTTTAATCAATTACATTATGCTAACTAGCACATTGGCTACAGTCTTCAAGACAGTAATTTTTAACTTATTTCTGGCACATTGCATTTAGAAAACGGAAATGTAACAAAAATACACAAAACAAGAAAAAATCTACAGCTGACATTAGTAAATACAACACTTCTAAAGAAATGCTACATAACAATAAATTTATCAAAACATATTTTACATTTCAAACTCAGCAGTTCATTAAAGAAGGGAAGCACTATAATTATATGAACTGAACAGATTGTTTCTGGTCACAACGTCCTTCAAAGGTTTAAAATTAATGCATCTTACCATCTTATGGTTATTTTTATACATAAACTAATAGAGGGAAACGTTCCCAGTTTGGTTGTTGAAAAGTCTGTGATGGCCTACTGTCCTGGCTTTTCTTTAGAACTCTGCCAATCTTATTTGAATTTAAAATTCTATGTCCAGGCACTATCCCATCCCCCCAGTACAGAAAAAACACTGACAAAGAGGAACAAGTTCACAGCACAGGCCACCAACATAGTCGGAGACTGTAGCACAGACCCTGCGAGGACAGACTCCGGAAAGGGGCCTGTTCCACCTGGAGAGAAGACTTTCAGAGAACCTATCAGCACCTCCCAGTATCAACAAGGAGGTTATTCAGAAGGCAGAGACAGGCTCTTTACTGGACAAGAGACAACAGGCATGAGTTGAAACACAAGAGGTTCAGAGAGGGTATAAGGAGAAAGTTTGTCATCCTGAGGACAGCCCAGCAGTGGATGTGTTGTCTCCACCCTTGGAGGTTTTTATGACATGACTGGATGCAGCTTCGATACCAGTTCGGACCTCATTACTGACCCTGCTTTTGGCAGGAGTTTGGAGTAGAACCCCACTGAGGTCCCCTCCACACTAAATTATTCTGTCATTCTATGGATACAGTATCTTTATTTAATCAAAAGTTACATTACTTGACTAAATTTAGGCCTTACCAGAATTGTAGTAACAACCTCCAAACAGTTTTCTTTAAAACAAACAGTAATTTAAAGACATCTTTTCATCTATATTAACTGCCTGTCTACCCAAGATCGAGGATGATATGCTCTTGTTTTCCTTCAGCAGGTCCCCTTGGTGTGAAGAGACCACCACTTTTCCTGGCTCCACACACATTTAACCTATTGTTTTAACAGTATGATAAAGGGCACTCGAGGTCACTTCCCCTTAGGCATTCTCAGAAATACTTCAGCTACATTGTGGCAAGTCAAAACAATACTGGGTTTCTTAGCCAAGACAGACTTCTGATGTGGGAGAAGGAGAAAAGTAGTTTGACACATTAAGAAGGAGCACCATGCGCCTTACAAGTTGTTTAAAAGCAAAGCTTTTCCGTATTTCCAGAAATGGCTTCAAGTAATCTAAATATAAAGTTGCTCAAAGATATTTCACAGAAGTTGGTAAAGCAGTGCATCAGGCTAGTGCAGGAGTAAGGAAGTGGACAGACAATGCCTTCTAGCATATTATGCCACGTGGTTAACTTGTAATATCAGGTAATGACAAACTTCAAATTTCATTCCAAAAAGCCTGACTGCAAGAAATGTTATTTCACCACCTTGCACAGTCTTCTAATCACAGCATAATATCTTAAACAATAAAAAGAGACATCATGTATTACCAACTAACCAAAAAATTTTTATGTCAGGGTCAAGAGTTCCAAAAACCTGTGTCGAAACTCACAGAACCACCATGAAATTGACAAATATTACAACCTTTTTTACAAAACAAAGTAAAAACATTTCAATATTTGGAAGTTAGTTTAAAACTCAGTTTTGCGCGTTCACAGGCAAAAATATTGATAAGCTATCAGTCCAAGCAAGTGGCAGAGCTCTTAGACTTGGAAAAGTACCAAGGCCCAAAAAAATTAGGGTACGGCTTAAGTCTGCTGCAGTCTAAAGATATCCTTCTAAACATTGTTAATATACCTGAACCAGCTTGGATAGCAAAAAACCATGACTTTTTCAGTGTGTTGCGCAATTTACACTGCTGAGGCTTCCAGCTGCTGAAATATGAGCTAGTTCAGGTACATTTGCATGTGTTACAACCACACATGCAACTACATTGCAGACATAGCTTCAAATTGATTTGGTTCTGCCTTATACTGGTGTAATCTCATTCACCTCAACCAAATAGATCTCCTGCTTTATTTATTCTCCACTTGACCTGAGCCTATTTCATCACACTGCTTTTAGGTCTACTAGTGCATAACAATGAAAAGCGAAGATTCCAGCTCATTTTTTACACTGACCTTCTACAGGGCTCAGGAGTCCTACTAACAGTTTTGCATTCTCATTATCACAAACTTAAGTCTAATATGCTTCTCCCCATCTTCTGCAAGCATGCTTCCAAAAAACTCATTGGAATTCAGTGCAACTCCACCATCCTTTCAATGCCCAAAACACCATTTTAGCGTGCTAGGCTGCAGTTTTAGGGATCAGAAGAATCATAGGAATAGAACATCCTAATGTTAGCGAGATACCTTGAAATCACCTTTAACTGAAGCCAGGTTCAGATAAAAGCAACCAGAAGTATTTATTCATACAAGCCCTGACAGACAGCATAGTTACAAAGGTTTATGAAGACCCAGGTATAGAGCAATTAAAAGATAACCATGCATCTATTTACACAGTTGTTAGAATAGTTCCAAAGTCTCAACCTTTTGGGAGCCAGCTGTTGGATTGACACATGCTTTATTGCCCACAGCTGAGGATCAGGGTCTTGTGCAATCCTATGTCCTCAGATTCCACTGGGAACCCAAAATTTCTTTTGTAGCTCAGTCCATTTTTGGGGTTATCCAGGATGTGGTTACACAACATTTTCTCTGGCACTGCAAGCCAGCTTAAAAAGTTATCCTGTCCGTTCCCCTTCCCTTGTGCCACTTGTTCCAAAAGAGGGGAAAAAATATATATTTAACTTAGGTCACAGTTGTGATACAGTTTATAGCACAGCCTGACAAAGAGCTGTTGTGTTTACAAAACCGAGGGAGCAGCAAATTCCAGTGTCTGTGAGAGGCTGAGAAAAGAAACATCTTGTGTGCCAGGGACAGTTTAAGAGGACACTTAAGACACATCATGAAACTACAACCTCTACCTCACTCTCAGATCTCTGGGACTTCATGGTTTACATTTCCTGACAGAAAGGCCAACACTCTCTGCTTGGTCTTCCACTCATATTCCCCAGCATTAGGAATTCTGTCCCTTGGCCATCAGTTGCTAAGTAGGTAGAGTCTGCTTTCTACTCCTCCAAAGAGCAAAACCTCAAGGTATCAAAATACAAAACACCCAAAAGACTGCCACTGTTTTAATCAGTGCAGAAATCTGAAAACTATGCATAACAGACAGTTTGTCAATACAATAAAAATAAATCTGTTGCTTCAAAGCTGCATAGTAACACTGATCTTAATACAAAGAAGTGAGCATTCAAATCTCACACAACTAATCTGAGACTCTAAAGAGTACAATCTAGTAGAACTGACTTAAATCGGATTTTGCAAGACAGTAAAAACTGGAGACATTTCTATGTACATATTATTATATGACCATAATATATTCCATATTAAAATAAAACTTCTAGTGGTTCAAAAAAAAAGAATCCAAAGAGAGAACATGTACTGCCAGTGCTGCAAAGTATGGCAAAATAGTGTCAGGAATAAGATCAGAAATGCCAGTTATAATTTCCAAAATCAGTTTGTACAAGAAGCAGTTCTCTCTACGTGAGGTACATCTCCTAGCCAGAGGAAATGTCTTTAGTAGTTTGAGTATAAAGTTGAAAAACATGCGAGCTTTCAGGTTCACCACTCCTTTTTGCAGTCTTCACACAACCTATAAAATGGAAATAGTCTGGCTTTGAGTCCAATTACTCCTTCATCTACAAGCAAAGGGTTTTAAAGGTTTCACTTAATTCAACTCCTTTTATTCCCTCAATTTTCTGAGGATAACATTTTGCCTTCTTTGTCTTTGTAGGCTACAGGACTGGAGTAAGAATGTTTCTGATTCTGCCCCCTCATACAGACCAGTTGCTATATGTCCCCAACTTCTGCTTTCTGAGCACACAGGAGTACTCCTTCATACAGACGGGATGCAACAAACACATAAGCGGCTTTCTTCCCCCTCTGCATTTTGGCAAACTTTTGCTCCTTTGCTTCAGAGAGAAGTATAGAGAGAGCTGGGGATTGCTGTCCCTTCTAATTGTACTGTAGCTAACTCACGAACAAACATAATACAGTATTGCTACATTTTGCAGAACCAGCGCCAAACATTAAAGAATGTCAGAATTCCCCATAACTGGGAAATCCTGCAAAAGAGAAGATTTTTGCTGGCTTATACTGTCCACTGTAGTATGCAGTACATCAACTATACCACACATAACAGACTTTATATTTTTGTCTGGACATCATCCTCCAACATGAACCCTCATTTGAAAGCTGCATTTTTAAGAGGCTTTTGTCTTTATAACCTCAGAGCCTTCTATGTTATTTGACTACCTTAATAGGTTTCCAAAGCACCTTTTTAACTCACAAAAACTCCTCTTTTATTAGGAATTAATGGTTGTTTTCCAATAGTCTTTGTCCTCAAATGCTCTTGCATTAGTCTTGCAGTCAAGGTTTACCTAATATATTCAGTAAAACTCAGACACCACCTGCGGCCCTATCGCTATAACTGAACCCATGCAAGCAATCATATAATTTTATGTTGAAGTTAACAGAGCTCCCAATCTAAATGCACTTGAACAACTGAGGCCTCTAAAAATTGTTTGAGAAACACAGGTACCAAATTTAATGTACATTTATATGTAGCAAGATTAGACATTTAAAAGTAAAAGTTTTTCTTACTTTAAAAACGTCTGCCAGTGCTGGAAACCCAGGTGACAGCAGAACACATTGAAGAATGATGAACATTTTGCCGATAACTACAAAATCTTAGTAGTCAACCAAGACTAACGGAAAACAAAGACGGAAAATACTCATTTAAAGCATACTAGACATGTTCTTAAGGATCCATTTTATATATGCAAAGTGTCAATACTAGACTAAGAAATGTGAACACTATTCCTCTAAAATATTAAAAAAAATAATCAAAGTTCTTATCCTCACATACTCTGTTTTTGGGAAACAATATGACTTTGTGCAAAAAGTCTCACAAACTGATTTCAACTGATTTGATAATTATTCTTACTAAAAGCTATAAAAAAGAAACCATTAAGACCAATAAAGCCACATAAAGAAACATTTTTTTAATTCTTAATTATACATGCAAATAACTTTAATCACATCACTTGCAACATATATAATATATTCATTTATTTAAAACACTTGTAAAAGACTTTCTTAAACCCTGAAATCTACTGCAACTGCTCAAGCACATAAGCAAAATGATAAAGCAGTATCAGCTAAGACAACTCAACCAGACTGTCAATAAAAAATTTTGCATCACAAACATCACACAGTTCAAGAACTGAGGTAAGTATCAGAAAAATTCCTACATGGGGTGCACACATATCAAGAAATAGCACAGTACGCATATTTATGCAAGCATAAATATTTTCAAAGTCCCAGTCTAAGTAATCAATCTTCAGTTTAATAAGTCCGTAAAATGCCCCAGCTCTATTTCCTAGGCCTAGCATTGAATATATTTTTCATCTTCCCAGTAAATATTGAACAGCAACCTATAAACAACTGGTGATAACCAGTTAACATGAGACTTCTGCAGGATCAAAACTGAGAGCTAGCCAAGCGAAAAAACAGAAGACAGATAACATTTGATGTCAACAAATACAAAATAATAAACTCCTGAAAGAATAACTTGCAGCTATTCCCACATGGCATTGAATTTTAAGCCAAATTTAAGCACATAAACAAAATAACCATGCACAGGATGTGCAGCTCAACAGAATCTCTGCTTAACACAGGCACTCTCAAGAAACAAAGTGTTCCCATGAACAAAGAATGAGATCGAAAACATTCTCATTTCACCTGGAACACTGTCTTTTATGACATCATAGAAAACCAGAATCAATTCATGGATTTATCTGAACTACGGACAAATACTAAGGATACTAGGAAAAAAAAAAAAAAACAAAACCAAACCACCAACCAGAAGAAAGCCCAGAAGAAGGGACAGAGGAACAGAAAATCAAATTAAGAGCTAATGCCTCCTTTCCTAATACAAGGAAATGTTCAGCTGTGATTAAAAAGCAATCTACTAACAACAAAAGGGACTGTGTAATACTACTGTGGAAGTCACTGTCAAAGACATAGATGCAGAGACAACTCACATCATAAAAGGACAATGCTTGTATTGACTTCAAATCAATAGTTGGCTGCACCACATTGGATTTTTTTTTCTACAAAGTGAGATTTAAATATTCATGTTTGACTGTGCGATACAGTGACTGCACAACCAAAATTATATGGACAGTTATCTTCCAGGTAAGTCTACTTGTCTACTCAAGAAGTATTTAGATTTCCCTCCACAGAAAATTACTTTCTAGTACACATCAATGGGACAGAAAGAAAGCTAGGAATTACTTTTAAAGATCAAATCAGCTCTACATCAATACCCATGATAACACAAGGGGATTATATTATTGCCCATGTGAATCAGATCTCTCTGCATTCAGTACTGCATAACCCAGAGAACTTAACATTGGAATAAGGCATCACCTTTTTTCTTCCAGCATCTCACACATTACAACTGACAGCAACAAGATACTTTACACTTGTACCTTGTAGCTCTCACTATATTGCAAGGCATACAACCCATTTAAGTGAGAGATATAATGCACTTTCTAGATCAACACAGCAGGCAGCAAAAAGCACCTATTTGTATGTGGCAAATAAAACCAATTACAGTTCTCCCAGCAGAACCACTATAAAGAAGCCTCCTTGTATATATATATGCAGCTCTGTAGAAAGAGACCTGGGAGTCCTGGTGGACAACAGGATGACCATGAGCCAGCAATGTGCCCTTGTGGCCAAGAAGGCCAATGGCATCCTGGGGTGCATCAAGAAGAGTGTGGCCAGCAGGTCAAGGGAGGTCATCCTCCCCCTCTACTCTGCCCTGGTGAGGCCGCACCTGGAGTGCAGTGTCCAGTTCTGGGCTCCCCAGCTCAAGAAGGACAGGGAACTGCTGGAGAGGGTGCAGCATAGGGCTACCAAGATGATTAGGGGACTGGAACACTCTCTTATGAAGAAAGACTGAGGGAATTGGGTCTCTTTAGTCTGGAAAAAAGACAGTTGAGGGGGGACCTGATCCATGCTTATAAATACTTAAAGGGTGGGTGCCAGGAGGATGGGGCCAGGCTCTTTTCGGTGGTGCCCAGTGACAGGACAAGAGGTAATGGGCACAAACTTGAGTATAGGAAGTTCCGCCTAAACATGAGGAGGAACTTCTTTACCTTGAGGGTGGTAGAGCACTGGAACAGGCTGCCCAGGGAGGTGGTGGAATCTCCATCTCTGGAGACATCCAAAACCCGCCTGGACGCGTTCCTGTGCAACCTGCTCTAAGGTGTCCCTGCTCTGTCAGGGGGGTTGGACTAGATGATCTCCAGAGGCCCCTTCCAACCCTATGATTCTATGATATACACATTTTGGTTTTGTTTTTTGAGTCTCCATAAAGACAGATCTACCTTATAGAATAATCTGCAAAATCTCATATCCAGAAATTAAAGAAATTTCTCATTTTCAAGCTCATTTACCTTCTGATAAAGAAATCACATCTGAAACAAGTTAGAGAAATACAAATGCAAGCATGAGCTCAAATGTTGACTCAGATCTTGCTAGTCTTATTCATATTAGTCATCTTACTGGGCTCATGCCGAGAACCCTGTGGGTGGGTGGACACATGAATTCATATGGAACCCACTGAAATCAGTGCACAGCCAGGGTCAGAGGCTGTGAAACAGCAGCTCTATTAAGTTAAATGGAAAAAATATAACTGCGTGTTGCCTGATAACAGCGTTGATATTTGCATACAAGCCTAGGTAAAAAGAAGGGTGGTGTGTTATAACAGAAATGCTAGCCTATAATAGCATAGCAGTACCAGGATAGAATAATTTGGGTTGAAAGGCACCTCAGGAGGTCATCTAGTTCAACCTCCTACTCAAAGCTTCAGCTATTTTTATAAAAAGGCCACAAGGTTTTGGTTGCCTTCTTCCACATCAGTTGTTTTTTCAAAACACCATTAAAACAGATTATTTTTTTTTTAATTATTGCACGTTTAATTATGTTAATCTGATTTTTAATTAAAGTTTTGTAGCTTTTGATCACAGTTCTCTTTTATCCATAACTAACACCATTTAATTCATCTATCTGTCTAATATTACTATATTTCTGAATCTTGTTTATTTCCCTCTTCAGGTTCTTTCAGCCAAGATGCTAGATTATTTCCTGTAACTGCATACATCATCACTTAGCTTTTTGTTTACATAAGGCCATAGAGTAGAAATGCCCCAGAGTTGAGATAAAGAGATCAATGGCAAAAATGACAACCCTGTTCAGTAACTGCTTTTCTTACAACTTCAGCAAGAAGACACCATTGCTAGTACAAGATGGCAGTGACTTTCACTTTAGTAGTGTTCTGTGGTCATGCACAACATTAACTCCACATAGTTTGGAAATGTTTATTCTACAGATATCAACTTTGATTTTTATTAGTCCAATCACCACTCTCACCAGCTACATGTGAGAAGCAGCAGCAGTCTCCTTTCATTTTCCATTCTGCAGTTCCCGTCAGTCTGATTTCATCAACAAGAATGTCAAACCTTTTTCTGCACTCTGTAAACTTCTTGCTCATTAAAACTTCCCCTCCCAGCAAACACTACTTCCCTATGTTGCTGCCGTTGGCACTTACGAAAATGAAGAACTGTCAACAGCTGTGATTTAAGGCTTCTCTGGAAAGTGCACCCTATAATTTCACACTACAATACTGAAGTTGTTTACTACAAAATTCTCCATTTACACCACTGAAGTCACTTGGGACTCATCCCTATCAAGCAGAAGGCAGCAATGGCTACTGTGTTCCTACTGAATCCTCAAATTACTGTCACCAACCTTAAGCAGGGACAACAAAACAGCATGCCCAAGAAACATCTCTACAATATTACTCCCATATCAATTGCTAGGAAGACTGGGCAGAGAGAAAGAAAAAAGTGTTAATGCATATAAACTGATCAAAACAACCCTTTTTAACAGTGCATGTAATCTCTCCACGATCTCCTGTCAATATTAATTTTCCATAAAACACAAACTTCAGAAATATTTCTCTCTCACCTAAACTACATATTTATTAAATTTGACTAACAACAGAACTAATGGAGAAGCAGATGATAAATTGGAAAGCTGTACAGGGCTAAGATGTCAGAAACACTGACCATTAAGCAACTAATCTCAAGTGCAATGTCACATTTGAAATTATTAGTAGCCATCACAATTTTCCCAATTATGGTCTGCCCAGCAACCAAAAAGAACATAATCTATGTCTCTCCAGCAACAAATAATTTATAAATAACCAAAGCAAGGTGTTATTTTCTCACCTGTCACAGGCTGCAGAGGTGAGAAAGGGAAATTTGGAGACAGAGCCAATCAGGTTCTAATTAGACTTCTGTTGCACAAAAACAAAACAAAAAAATCTGAAGTTTTAGCCGCAATTATTTTCTAAAAAATAAATAAATAAATCTTTTGTGAAAATAAATTAAATTCATGAACTCATAACCCACATCTGAGGGAACACTTCCCCACCCAGAAGCAAACTCAATACAGACACAGAGAAAAACCACAGATGCTTCTGTGACTGTTTGCCCTCCTTCTGCAACGAGGTGATTTATTATTTTTTTTAAACGGCACAAGTAAGTATTCTCGAGGAAGTTCTCCAGCAAAACACACCACCTTCACGGAGGCGCGGCAGCCAGAAGAGGGATGGGGGGCTCCCGGCTCCCCCACCGGCCCGCTGGGACCGGCGCCCAGCCGCCCTCCCGGGAGCCCCGTTTACGGGAGGGGGAGCACACCAGTGACCTGTACACACACCACCAGACAAGAAGGGCCTTCCGTGCCGACCGGGAGCCCTCCTGCCCCTCTCCCTCCCCAGGTACGGCCTACCGAGGGGCGGCCGTCCCGCCGAGCGCTGCCCGGCGCCCCTCCGTCCGCGTTGCCTAGCGCCGGCCCCGCCGCGCACCCCCGCCCTCCCCCTCGCCACGCCGCGGGGTCCCGGGCACGGACAGTCGCCGTACAGGCGGCTCTTGGGCAGGCCAGCGGAGCTCCCCGGCGGGGGGACGGAACGCGGAACAACGCCGAGGTGTAACCGCCACCCCCCCACCCTTCCCCTGGACCGTTAACGTTCAGCGGGCACGGGCCGCCGGGCGGCGCTGGCCCCACTCACCCCGGCGGCGGCTGGGCAGGCCGGCGCGGGCAGGCAGTCCCCTCAGCGCCCGCTCCCTCTCCATGCACGGCGCCGGGGGACGCGGCGGCGGCGGCGGCGGCGGCGTGGTGCCGAGCCGCGCTCTGCCCGCTGCCTGCGCGCGGCCGCCCCGCCCTCCCGCGCGGGACAGCGGCGGGGCGGGGGGGGGGAGGGGGGAACAGGACGGGGGGCGGGGCAGTCGCCCTCTCGATAGGCGGGGACGCGGAGCCGCCAGGCTCCCGCTGCCTGCGTCATCACGCAGCTGCTAGGCGACGCGCGGGGCATGGCCGGCGGAGCCTACCGTCGTCCGTCCCCACCCCCCGCCCGCTCCCCTCACGGAAAGGAGCTGCTGCTCTGAGGCGGGAGCGCCGCCCCCCCCCGCCTCGGTCCCGCACTCAGTCGCCCCTCGAGGGCCTCCGGCGCTGGGGGGGTGTTGATCACCCCAGGGAAACCGTCCTGGCGGCCGGCAGCGCAGCCGCCACAGGGCAAGGAGAGCATGCAGAGGGCCGCTGGCCCATGGCGGCGGCAGCCTACTTCCTCGGCGCTGGAGGGGGCAGAAGGGGGGTGTGACTGCGGGAAGGGAACCGCTCCTCGGCGATCGGTTGTTGCTGTGTCGTCGTGTCGTCGCTCGCTCCCCCCCGCCCCCCCCCCCGGCCCCGCTGTGGGGAACAAGGGCGGCTTGTCTCTCGCAAGTTTCCGTCTGGTCTGACCAGTGGGAGCCGCTGTGAAGTAAAAACTGCGCTGAACTGAGGCAAATGGCCTCGGAGCAGCCAGCAGAAGTTAGAGGGACAGACCTTGCCTTGTTCAGCCGTGGTAAACAAAAGCAGTGCATCTTTGCTGAGGTCTCGCTTCACAGTAGTCTGTGTGTTAGTTGGGCCAAAGGAAAAATGCACGTCTTTTTTTTTTTTTTCCTTTTTTTCTTTTTTTTTTTTTTTTCTGCTGTGTGTGTGCGCTAGTTCTGTCCTACCTCTCAGGATTTGTTGCACAATTCTAACCTTGCAAACGTGCACTTTTCTGTAACTTCCTTTGTGATGAGTTTGTGCCTTATTTTCTTGTCCATGCCAAGTGAACATGCTTCATCTAAAAACTCTGGAACTAGGTTGTCTCAGACAAGTAAAAAGAGACAGGACTGGACTGCTGACCTGAAGAGGTGGCAGAGGTGGCTGGTTAAGGAAAAAACACCGGAGTCAGAGGACTGGATCTACAAATATGCACTGTGAAGTCTTTATCCAGGAGTCAGAGGAAAAGCAGAAGCTGGGACAGGGAAGAACTAAAAGGCCATCTAAAAGTTTGATAGATAATGAGTCTCAAAATTACCAACAGACACATGCTTATAACTTTCAGTGATTTCAAAGCAAGCTGTTAACTGTCAGCTAATAATTTGGTACTGTCAAATAAAATATTCTTTAAGGACAAATTTCACTGTAATTTCTACAGCATTAAATGTTGGGTTTTTTTTTTTTTTTACTCTTTGTGCAGAAGAAAAGAGTATGCCCATGTCATATATGTTCATCCTACAGAAAACAAAATCTAGGGCAATTCAGAACTAGAATTTAACTTAGGGTGCATATTGCTTCAAATATTTGGTTTCCTTGAACGTGCAGTTTAAAGGATACCTGGTGATTTTGAAGTAAAATCTATTACACCATGTTTCCTTTTAGTGTATCTAATCCTAGATCTCACTGAAAGTTTCTGTGCTGTTACATCTGCTGTTACAATAATTTGCTTTTCATTTTTCATGTCTCTCTCTTTCCAGGCTGCATTGTGGAAAACCCACACAAGCATGTACTGCAGTGACACTGAAAACTTCTTGCAAACAGGGAAAGGAAACAAACTGCAAAATAAAAATGTTCTGATGCCTCACAAATAGAATCCAGATATACCTGGTATACCATTGCATCCAGACCACTTAAAAGACTAGGAGAGCGGTGTACTATGTTGCGTGTGCTTACTGCGTATCTAAGATTGCTCATCAAGATTGCTGTGGACAGAACCCTGATAAGGCAAAGAATTCCACTGGAATAGATGGGAAATCCTTATTGTTTCAACATTTTGTCAGGGTCAGGTTTAGTTGGACCTGCAAAACTTGCCTAACTCTTGACTGATAAAGCACACCACCAGTCGACAAGATTATGAAAGTTCGATCTACATTAGAACTCCAAACATTACAGCTTATCTAATGAAACTGTTACCTGTGAAAAAGTCAAAGTTCCCATTCTTCCAAAACACAGAGACTGTGTTCAGAGAGGAGACACTGCTTTCTTCTGGCCAGGGTGCAAAGTGGAATATTTCCAGAAACCATGCCCACTGAACAGGACTCTTAGAGCGGTTTATATACACATTTTACAACATCATTATCATATTAGTACCTCCTATGTCTACTTGATTGGTTAGTAATTTACATATTATTGTACAATCAAGTTAAAGCTACTTGGCATACTCAGGGGAAGGGTCTTCACCTGGGCCAGGGTCTTCTTGACCTATGGGTGTGATTTTTAGTATCATATTGAAGGTAGTTCAGCTTAGGACACTTGGAATTTTCACTTCTCTGCCAAGTTTCAAAACATGTGGATTAGTAGCATTTTCAAAGTCTGCATGCTTGTATGTTCCAGGATGTTTTACTTCAAGAATGATAACAATACTTGCTTTCCTTGATTATGAGTTCATTCACTAATTTATCCTTGACAGATTCAAGGGTAGAATCTTCATTATCTGTGAGAACATTTTAGAAGTTCGGCAACTAATCATCCCCTCCACTTGTAAAGAAAAACACCCCCAATGCCAAGCATTTGGCCAAGTACACAATGAAATGCTTGTATGCAAGACCCTATATCAAAACTTCAGCTAATGCCAAAGGTTAACAAGCCTAGCTAACTTTAATGCTAAAAAAAAACGGCTAAAATTTTAGCTACAAGACAATACCAGGTATTTTTACTTTTGTTTGTCTTCTACTGTAATTAGTTTAAACACATTTTAGCATCCTATAGCAAGAAACACTATTGTCCAGTGAAATATCCTTTTTCACTAGTCTGTTGAGGGTTGTTCACTACTTTCAACAGTGTTCCTGCTAGTCTGTTAATTTTTAACAAGTCCTTTCAAAGGCACCTGCACCCAAAAACTATTAGCATCTCAGATTTGCATCTTATTGCCATTTAAGCATCCCCCTTTCCTTTTTCTTTGCTAAATGACCATCCGCAGCCTCCATACATTTGCATGTTAATACACTTGGGTACAAGTGTCAGCCTGTGACATGTGGGAATTGAAGTATCACTGATCTACATCCTGTTTATACATTTCACATATTTACACCATGTCAAACACAGATATATGTGTAGGGTGTAACATAGGCATAACCACAGAACCCTAAATTAAATAGGCGTGTAAAACACTAGACTTAGTAAACATACCCCCAAATAATGGGCAATAATACCACCAATACTACCAAGCGTGATTTTTGCAACTGTTGTAACAACTTCAGAATTAGTTTGCTTTTCAAAGCAAGTTACAAAACTTGCAATCTTTGCTAAAGTCTTAGTTTTACTGTCTTGACTACTTCGGTGTTCCAAATTCTGAGATTAGCATACAGACCAGGAAATAGATTTTGTTTCATTTTCATATTCAAACAGCTAAAAATGATAGAAGCAGCTTTGTTTTAGTTACTTCAAAAATTCTCGTGGTTGGATTTAGATTTATCATTTTCAGCTGAAATTAAAATGAAAGCACATTCTCTATTCAGGGTGGGGACATCATTTGCAAAACTTTCACAAATTAGAACACGAAGCAACTCATTTAAGTCAAATCTATGAAGTCACGCATTCTGCACGTATTTCACATTTCCTTCTACTTTTGGAGTAGGATGTAAAATTCTTACTCTTTAAAATAAGTACATATGTTGTAATAGTTTTTCTCCTCTTTTTATAGGCCCAGTCTGGGAGAAAAACGTGTTTTGGTTAAAAAAACATGCTTTTTCTTTAAATGTATGGCACAAAGAACACTCTTGAAAGAAACTTTTTTATTATTTATAGTCATTCTCTGAAACCTATTTCCCAGAGTAATATGACTGAATACCTCCTTCCTGGAGGAGAAAAGAGGAACAAGCACCTGTAAATACAGGTTTGCATATGATTCACCTCCTGAAATGACACACTTCTAAGTCACCCACTTTGGGGGAAAAAAAAAAAAACCAACTTAAGGAAAAAAGCTATCTCTTGGCTTTGAGGGCTCCAATGGTAAGTGTAAGTTTGTTCCTTCTAGACATTCACTTGAAAGCCAATCCTCTGAAAGGCAGTAGAGAGCACCTGAAAAAAATGCCGTAATGCATTTCTGCAAAGACTGCTTTTGGAGCATATACCTAAGAATGAAAAACGTACTTCCCCAGATGCTAAATTCTACCCTGAACACTGCTGCTGGTGGAAGATACACTTCTTTGACCCTATCTTCTCCAACAGCCCCCCTGTGTTCTTCATCAGGTACAAAATGCTGCATCCCAGAGGAAAAATTAAACAAACAAATGGGGGGGGGGGGACGGGGACGGACGGACAAACCCCCCAAAACCCACGCCAGAACAGGCATCAGTTCAATTGCTGAGCAACTGGAAAGCACTCAGACACTACAGTGACTAATGCAGTACAAGGACTTCTATGAGAGAGGAATAGAACCAGACAATGCTCCCCCCTCCTCTGTACCTGTAACTGCCCCATGTCCCTTCCGGAGCACTCTCCAGGGGCTCGGTAAGCTGCCGCTTTCGACAGCTCTCTGTGATTCCCTCCAAGCTCTACAAGGAGAAGACAGCAAAGAAGTCCGCTTTTATAGCCTACAGTGATCAGAAATAGTACTCTACCTAACAGATTCTTGGTTTGCATGATGGGGATGTGTATGCTGGATGTGCAGTGGCAATAAGACTTAGATTAAAAAAAAACACCACAGAGTGGTATTGCTGTATTGCTCACCTATATTGGTAGCATATACACAGATCAACCACACTTAGCACGTAAGCTTTTCATCTGTATCTTTCAAATTGAGTTATTCTGGTTTTGTTGGTTTCAGTAGTTTCTGATAGGTTTTCTGCAAATGGAGAAAGATTAAGTAACTCTTTTATTTAGTCTTTAATGACGCTCATTGCCTCACATGAACAGCAATACCTGCACCGATCCCCACGCTGCCCGTGGCTCTGTGAAATGTTCCAAGCCTTTGAACCCCCTCATCCATGTGCCTCAGCACAGGTTGGTGTGGATCTGATCTGGAGATGAAGTAAATCAATTTCTTGCCAAGTTAGTTGAGTCACAGCTGAGCAGCAGCATGGGATTTCCTTTTAAGGAACAAGTGCCTTTCTCCTATTATAGGACAAAACCTAACATGCAGCCAACAGTTATGTAGCTGGAAAAAGCAGGCAAGCAAGCACAAGCAGTTGTCTTAACTGTAGAACTTCTTGAAAATGAATTTTCAAATATGGTCCACTGATGGGAAATGGCTTGGTATAAATGGCAATACAGGGAACCACAAATTTACTGTCACTGTGACTTTGAGAGTTTTCTGCTCGGTATCGGAGTAAACAGATACGTATGCTAGCACCATCCAGTGAGGAAAAGAGTCAGTAAGAAAACTCCGAGGTTCTCCTTCCTTAACAAAATCTGCTAACAGAATGAAACAAAACAAAATTAATCACACTGAAACCTGAGTTGAAGGAGAACCTTGAAATGTAGGCACTGCAAGCCTCAGCTTGCAGTGTTTGCCAGTGGCTCTGCAGTCAAAACTCCTAGCGATTGCAGTACAGATGCTTCTGGAGTCCATCAGTATAGGTCTCCACTGAGTTACACTTTATTTCCTAATCAAATTTTGCTTGCATAGGTTTTGCTTTGTTTCGCCCCAAGACTACTTCATTTTTAGAGCAGGATATTCTCTGTGTTTAACTGGTGCCTAAGCACAATGATATGCCATTGCATTAGGGTTTTGGTTATACTGTTATACAAATTGAATGTATTTATATTCATAATAAACAGGAGCTAAAGTTGTGCCTTCCTGGCTCTACCTATCACCAGAAAAATAGATTATAATTACTCCCAAAAATGTATTTGAAAATCCCTTGGGAGCAGGGAATTCTACTGACTTGAAAACCTCCTGTAACAGATTTTGGAGGGACTGGGGTTTGTTGTTTTTTGTTTTTTGTTTTTTTTTTCTTTTGAAAAATCTAAGCAAAATTAGCTGAGCCTTTCTTACATTAGTCAAACATAGGGAACAGCCCGCTTCCCTCATATACACAAACTCATATTTCTGCTTTCAGCCTTGGAGTTTCCAAACATTTGCAGGGACTCAGGAATTGACCAGAAGTACTCTAATGCAGAACTAAAGTTTCCAGCCCAGGTTCATGTCAATAACTTCTCCAGGACTTCACCCTGTGCAGTGTTCAGAACTGCATAATGACTTGGGTGGACCTGGCACCCGTTTGTGGAAAGTAAGTTTGTTGTTCAATATTTTCACACTCTACATATATTAGAATTTTTTCTTATGTTTCAAGATGTCTGTGGACATTCAGGTGGAAACATCTGTTAAGGATTTTTCAAATTAAAGTTTCTAGAAGTTAAGTATGTATAGATTAATGATATCTGATTTAAAATGCAATGAATTGCAGATTTGTCAAGGTGCTTTTCCTTTGCATTATTGTGGAAAGTTAACCTTCCTGAACTTGTTTGGCAGCACTTACCTATCTGTCAGAGTCAGGAAGCTTCAAAAGTTAATGTTTATAGAAATCCATTTCAGTCAGTAATTTCTTATCCTGTTGGGTGTTTTTTGTTATTATTATTTAATCTTTTTGTGTAATTTAATCTGCATTAGTCAATGTGACAGGATGCGAGTGTGATAAAGCTAGAAACTTAAAGGACAAAAGACAACAGACCAGGGTAACTAAATCCCTTTAAGGTCAGCTATTGAAATTTTGGAATTTCCCCACTGGAAAGCTAACCTCAATGATATTTTTGATTTTTTTTTTTCCTTTTTATGTATGATTAAGCTACAATTACTAAGCTACTTGAATGCAATATGGAAGTTAATGTCATAAAACGGAACCCATTTTATCTTGTACATTTTCCAAACTGCCTACTGTATTCACATCAGTCACCAGAGACCTTGAAGAGCAAGAATCTTTAATATGCACATAAAGATATGAACAAGAATTTTTTATGAACTGTTTCTAAAACTCTGTAAATTGCTTACAGTAAATTCAAAGCGAAACATTTGTTTGTAGTTAATTTTTCCACTTCGTATTCTCATCTGCGTATTAGTGGAGCAAAGACACTGAGTTTCACTTTTGTTTCTACTCAGTTTTACTTCTGGTTACTAGTACAAAGGAATAGCAAGTTGTGTTTTGATTCAGTCAAAAAGGAAAAGGATGAGCAGAGTTTAATTTAAAACCAGAAACATATTTCAGTTTGAAATAAAATTATAAAAATACGCATTGTGCTGATTTTTCAAAATTGCTAAGTAATTATTGCTCAAATGAGAGTCAGCATGAGACACTTTGCTTTACAGTATTTCTGAAAAAAAGTAAGTTACTTCAGGAAGCCTCTAACTATCAATGTTGTTATCGAATGTGCACACTGGCAAACCTGTAATATCAACACATTTTAGGTTAAAAATAAATTATTAAGTATCTTTAGTGCAGCTGTTTTGCTTTTGAATCTTTTGGCCAATTTCAGTTAAAACTAGCAGAAGCACCGGGGTTTCACAAAGCCATAAATTTCCCTGTCTGGATTCAAAAAGGTACCCTGCTAGGTACCTGTGCAAACCAGCTAAGAAGCACTTTCTTATAAGGAGAGAGGTCTGTCCCACAGGCCGCCACTTGGGTAACATTGCTTTAATTAATTAATTGTGGGGTCAGATGCTATATAATTTTAATTAACTAGTAACTTTCACTGTTGCTCTGGAATTACTTTTGTAGAAAACCCATCAAACCTGGGTCAGTCACTCTTCTTTTTCTCCTGTATTTTTGAATCCGGTCACATCGGTTAGATCTTTTCTTTGTAATTAAAACAATAAATCAAATTCAGCTGTTTTCATTTCCTATTTCTAAAAAAAAAAAAAAGCACCCAGCAACTATTACATTTAAAAACATTGGTTCCTCATTCCGCTTTTTGTGGCGTAATGGAAATAAACTACATATTGGAGCTCTCAGGGAGAGCATTTCAGGATCTAGAAATAGCTTCCACAAACTCCTCTTGTTGGAGGAGGAATGTTTTTAGATAAGCAGTTCCAGCAAGTATTCCCTCACACCGAGGCAAACATGCAAAATGCAGCACGAAAGTTCTCCCTTCAGCATAGGGATGTGTCTCACTAGCCATCGAGCTTCCTCGCTTGCCTTCTGTGGGAGGATAAAAGACATCGCTGAAGCAGTTGTAGGTGAGGCAGAAACAGTAAACTCTGGTCCTCACAGGGAATAGCTTCAAAATGTGTCATTCCCAAGGTAAACTTCATGTGAAGGACCAAACCACTTAGAAGTGTTTGCCTAATTGCTTGAAAGAGTACGATTAGTTCTCAGCCACAGAAATGATGGGAAGATGTTTTTCATTGTTTCTGCTTAGTGCCAAGCACTGTCGGATCTGGTGCTCCTGGGGCCAGAGGAGCCCCAAGGGTGCCCCGCAGCCCTGGTGCCACCTTTGACACCACTAGAACTGGGGGGCAAACCCGGTCCCCCGAGATGAACCTTTGTGAGGCCATCCCTCCCGGTTTTGAATGTCTTCTCTTCTGCTTCCTCTGCCTCTACATGATTGAGTTAGCCACAGGTGGAAAGCCTAGAGCTACCAGCAAACCCAGCTGGAGATATTTTGGGTCAGCAGAAATTGTGAAAACGGGAGCCAGTTTGTGTAAAAGAGATGCTGCTGCAGGCAACAGAAATAAATATTCTACTGGCCTGTGTGTGGGTCACCCTTCAGTAAGTGGCAGAGGAAGCAAGCTGGAAAGATTGCAAAGGAGGCTGCTTTTACTTGGAACCACCACTTTTATGCTTCCCTCCAAAAGTGAAACTGACATATTATGCCACACACACAGCTTGCCGAGTTTAATGTTTGGCTAGCAGCTGCATTAACACCAGCAGGAGTGGACTGTCATGAGAATGGTGGGTGAGATACAGCTACTGAAATCCTTAGCATTGGCATTTCTTGGTTTGTTACATGAGCTTGTGCTGCAAAAATATTATGGCAACGGTTGTGGATTTTTTTTTATTGCCTATAAAATGTTAGTGGGATAAAGAACAATATTTGGAGATAATTGAAACACTGGCACAGTTACATTCATTTCTTCCATTGTGTGCTTTTGTATCTCTGTGACTTTTTTCCCCCACATTTTTCTAATTTGTATTCCCCGCCCTGCTTCTCTGAAAAGCAAGGAGCTAAAATGTAGTATCTAGTCCCCAGAACTCCTACTCTTAAGACAACACTGTCTTTGTGTTGGAAATGATCTTCGTAGTAGCAGTGGTAAACACCTTATGTAATGAAACCGTCAGGGCTTTCACCAGTGGAGGGTTAACGAGAGAAAAACCCACAATATTGCTAAGTAAACACAATGCTGGGTCTCCTTCCTCAACAGAGGGTCCTAAAAGAATACAGTCTTTTAGCTTCATAAAAGTAGAGCTGTATGCCAAGATTTTATCTTGTGCAACTGTCATGGTCCACTCCTTGGCGGATGCATGATGGTTCGTATCAACTGTGATCCTGAAGCGCAAAAAGAAATGGCATCAAGTCCAGGGAGTTATGCTTTCAACACACAATTAATTTATTGGTTCTGCCCGTAAAGTGGCATGCGATAGAAAGGAAGAATAATAGGAAAGATGAGGTAAAAAGAGGGGGGTAAGAGGATAATAGCTACTACCACGGGTCCACAGGTGTCCCTGTGGTCCCGAATCCAGAAGGCGTTCCGCTGCTTCATCTTCGATTGTCGTGATCTCTTGGTGGGGAAGATCTTCAAAATTCAGTTAACTGTCTTTTATGCTAGGTAGCACACCTTGCTCCTCTTTGGACCCACCTCCGCTCTACCTCTGTCCCGTAGAAATGTGCCAATCTCTGCCTGTCTGGAGTAAGGCTTCCATGCATGCGCAGAGAGGAGTGTCTGAGACGTGATCAGCTTTGGAGGTGGGTAACTTCTTACCAAGAGGTGTGTTTTTATATTATAATGACATTATAATGAGGAAAGTTCAACTGAGGTTCAAGATTTCTTTATCAGTGCTGGCACAGCAAGTGTGATCTGATAACAGCCAGCTCAGCGAGACACTGCAAACTCACGTCAAGATGTTAGTCCAGGTTTTGGGGTCTCGTCACTGATGACAATGTGGAGACAGTACTGGTCTTCTGATCGACTCTTAGAGCAACCCATAGCCCCAGGACTTTATGAGAACGTGCCCATTGTCCGTTTAGTAGCATGATGTGCGACTAGTTTTAAAACAGCCCATACATTTTAATGCCAATCAGCAAGAAACTTTGAGTGTTAGATTTGCTTTCTTGCTCCACTTTAAAACTGAGAGGATTCAGCTAGAAGACCATTACTTGTCCCCTGTGTGTCAGGTAAGGCTTTCTGATCCCAAAGCAGAAATGTTTTTCCTTTGAGGTCTTTCATGTGTTACTCATGGGGTGGAAACATATTGGATCCTACAGGGCTCTGTAGCACTGTAAGAATCAGGAGCTGAAAGCTGACCAAGTAAAGTAAGCACTTGTTTTTAAACAGTAAGTGATTAAATGCTAGAACAAATTCACAGAACTGTGTAATGGAAATACTATGTCTTAATTTTCTAGTGAAGTCTGGGGGCCCTTCTGAAAATTGTCATTTCCCTTGAAGGAGGAAGAACATACTAATATAGAGAAGGTCAGACTCTATTATTGGCAACCCCTCTTGGTCCTAAACTCTCTGACTTCAAGATGGAAAGCCTTCAAGGAGACTGCTGAGATGGAAGACATGAGGACAGTGCTTTGTTTCCACAGCAGGGACTACTAGGTCATATTTAGTTAGGACTCCAGTGTATCTATTCGCTTTTCCATTTTATAAACCCTGGATGAAAGCCCCCGCAGTGAGGCTGGACAAAAGAGAGGGAAATTGTCTGGGTGAGTGGCCAGGGAGACAGCCTGCGGAGAAATCCGTGTACATGCCAGGGAACAGAGAAGGGAAACAATCCAGCAACTCAGAACCCCACAGCAGCGTGGTGGGGGCTGTTCTTTCAGCTTGTATGATGGAGGAAAGGCCATGGAGCTAACAGGAGGAGGGAGAACAGATCAGTGAAGAAAGGGATGTACCACAAAGGAAACCTTTCTCAAGCAAAAGCGGCACGGTTTAGTCTTTACAAAACTCCAATGTAGACAAAATAGCCCAAACAAATCCTATAAGCAAAACAAACAAACCAGAAAAAAAAAAAGCAGAAGTAAGCTAGGGGGATTTGGGCTTGCAGAGCCGCCACATGCTTCTAGCCCTCATAAGGTGAGGGAAATGTTTGCACAGACCTGAGAATATGTGGATCTCGATATTGTCTAATCCAGCTCCCTGTGGGATACAAATGAGTCACTTCATTCTTCTGTACCACAGGCACAAAGGCAGTTATGCAAAACACAAACTTTGGAACTGAGGATAAAAATCCATAAAGCCAATAATTTCATTACACGAACGCAAACAATGCACCTTTTCATACTTATATGCCTATGATGTGGCAAAAACAATTCAAGTGGTTCATTAATTAAGAGCATTGTTCTTGCCCGGGGAAGACAGAGGCAAGAGGAAATCAATGAGAGATTTTACTGAAATCTGAAAAGGTGTGAAAACAGATGTTTCAGTCAAGTTCTGTCGTAGCAGCTCTTTCTTCGACAGCTGGGTCAGTGAAGAAAATGCCATGAACATAAACATGGTTAAGTTTTCACTCCATGTTTCAGTCAGGCAAATGAGGATTTTGATAATTTTCTGTCTTTTCCTTACAGTGTCTCAACAGCTATTCAGCAATTTCTGACCAAGTTGCTCTTTCCTGTGTAAACCTGTGGGGCTGGAGAAGGAAAAGAAGGGTAACAGGATTCTGTAATATCCATCCCTTTGGTTATTAGTTATACCCTCTTTTAATGAATGCTTCTTGCCATTAATTTCAAGTATTAAAAACCATCTGCTTACAATGCTTATTTAACTCTGCAAGCTGACACAGATGTTCATTCTTTATTTGTACTTTGAAACTGAAAATTAAGAAGATAAACTATTCAGGCAGCTGCCACATTCTTCCCATGATAAGGCCAGCCCCAGATGGTGTAGCTTTAGCCTCCCCCTCATCACCCTCTTGTCAAGTAAGAAGTTGTTAAGGAGACTTTGCCTTCTGTAATAGCCTGTTCTTCCAAGATGCTCTACATACCGTGGAAAAAGCCAGATCTTTTCAAATCAGCTCTTCTTCACTTTGAATCCATACATCATTACTTAGAAAAGACTGGAACAAGATCTTGACACTGATTCAAGGGAAAACTCGTTACTGACATTAATAGTGAAGGATGAGGAAATAGTATTTTTATTAACAACCTGACAAACACATTTCTGAACAAAATGGGAGTAACATTTGCTAGGCTGTCTTATTTAGCCCTAATTTATTGTGAATGTTTTCTTTGAAAGTACATTACATACATTATTTAAGTCACAAAGAACAAGGTGAAAATAGTGGATAATACACTTGTAGAGTGAATTATGAAGTAGATTTTTACACTCAGTGCTCAGAAACATTCTGCAGTAGAAACTCTTTCCCACAGATACATTCTGAATCTGTAGATGTGTTTCTAAATATACAAATCTCTCAGGAAGCCTTACTGAATCAGGCACATTCTGATGCTGACAAACAAACAAGCCATAAGGCATTTGGTCCGTCCCCCCCTCTTTTTTTTGCTTTGGTGATGTTAAAAAAAAAAAGAGAATAGATAATCAAAACTCATGCATATTTTGATCTAGACCCAGGTTGCAGATGCATAGTACTTTATACCTAATTAAAACTACATTTCCATACATGTGGAAGAGAATTGTCTGCCCTGATGATGCTGAGGGATGACCATTCAGAACCACTGTCTTGCCTTACAGAATGTATCTACATTCATCACTGGGTAAAGCAACTTTTTTCTTATCCATGCAGACTGTTTAAGATTGGAAAAAGTGTAAATAACTTTCAAGGAGCAGAGTGGTTGCAGATCAGAAGCAAGGTAAGAATGAGCGAGACATTTGTTCCTAAGTAGTGTGATTTTTGATGCAGCCTGCAAACACGGGTACCCTACAGAGCCTGCCACATTTTGTATAATGGGATGTGTCACTGACATGTAGTGATGATCACTGGAATCAAGCCCTTAATCCTACCAGCTCATCCCTAGTTAAACACCAGGCATCTCACATGGATCAGTCCCCACAAGGACACTGCAGGTTTTCCCCGTGTTAAAGGAGTATGGATGTTTGTTGTGTGAACAGCACGGTGGAGGCTGCCAGGAAAGTGTGACCAAACCAATACAGAGCAGAGCAGGCTGAGTGTGAACAATCTAGCAGACATACAGCATGAGGGCAAATGCAGAAGGACACCAGTCTACCTATGCACAACGCACACGGGCACAACAGGCCACCCCTCAACAGCTGCACAGTTGCCAGCAGTGGCAGGCTCCTGGCCACACCACTTCTGGGGCTCCCAGCCACCATTCACCCCGATGTAAAGAGCTGCTTTTGGCCATTGTTTTCTTGGGGTTATGACCTTGACCAATACCAGTTTATAAGAAAACATTTTCTCCATGAGTCCCCTTATTGCTACCTCCACAAACACAGTTGTTTCTGTACTCTGTAGTACACAGGCAATACAGGTCTGGGCACTCTTCTCAGTGCGTATATATATTAATCCTACTGTTCCAGGAGAGAGACTAGCACTCACACCAAACATCTATTGCTACAGATGTACTACAAATCATCCCAACGAATCTGCCTTATAACAATGTCACAACTTAACTTTATCTAGCACAAGTGCTATTTGGACATTGTGATGCTCTGACACAGTGCGTGACTTACTTTCATTACACATACAATGCTGTCGCTGCAGAGTTCAACCCACACACTCTCTTCCCTGCAGGACTTTCTGTCTTTTTCCCCCTCCCACTGATGACAGGTAATCGGTGTTTTTCAGAGCTTGACAGTGCTGCTCCTAGATCAGACACAAGGAAAACTGTACATATCCCACCAAGGATGATCTTTTAAGACAGAGCTTACCGAGACCTAATCAGTAGCTGTAAAAGATGCCCCTTCCACCTTTTTCTTTTAGTTAGAGTTGCCCTGACACAGTTGCATGTCTCACTTGTTATCACCTAGGATCTAAACTTAATAGAAATGCTTTCATCAGACATACAAAATGAAAGCGTGGAGATGGCCGTGTGATATCAAAAAATGAGAAACTCACAGGCAAAATTATGCCTCCTGAAAGCTTGGACTTTTCTTCTTTGTCTCTTTTTCCTCCTGTTGCTGCCTCAAGAGCATAATTAAAAAACAGGGAAGTGAATGTCAGAGCTTGCAAGCAGCAGAATTATGCCTCAGTGGCTTGAAACAAAATCCATTTGACTCATAATATCACCTGTGGGGAAGGAGAAGAAGAGAGAGAGTATCTCTGCTTTGGCAGTCACATAATCACCATGTTGAAAACATTACCCAAGACAGCCATGTACTTAATGTTTTCGCCTAGCTAACTTACCTACTGTGTGCTTCCCCAGACAGTTACTGCACTGGCTTCTAGTCGTACGCCTTAAGTAAAGTGCACTGGCTTGGACTGAAGCAATTTCACCTTCAACATAATCTCTACTTCTCCAGAACCTGTCCTACAGCAAGTTAACATGAATTTTCTGATGTAACCACAGAAGGTGCAGTCAAGTTCATAGCATAGAAATGGAAAAGAGTTTGACAACAGAGATTACAGAAGTGGAATGGGGTTCAAGGTAAAGGCACATTTTGCAAATACTTCTCACATCACCACTGTAGCATGCTGCCTCTCCTGTTAGGCAAGTTTAAAGGAAGAGATTCTCCATTTAATGAGGTGTTCTCCCCCAAAACACTTTTTTCTGTGTTCTTCACCCTTTCCCCATATGTTAAAACTACTGCAATTTAAATGCACATTACAAAATACTTCTGTTAATTAGTCCCCTCCCACACTTCTACCTCCTTCGGTCCAGCCTTAAAAGTTTTCTGCAAGCAGGAAAGTTTCCAGTTACAGCAGAAGGGTATTATCAGAGTTGTTCACCCAAAGGGATTAACTCAATTGCTGATGGATAGCTCAAAGATTATTGAGGTACAGCTAATCAGTTCAAATTCAAGTCATCTGAGTATTAAATCTGCCATGATGGGCTGAGATGAAAGATGGTCTCCTAGTAACTAGCATCCTTACCGTAAAGTCTGCGGCTACAAAGAGTATGAATGGTCTTCACCAAAAATGAATGTCCTCTGTCCAGCTCTAAAATTGAACTCTCATACTGCTTGTGGGATCAGTCCACCAAAATTGGTGTTCACCACTGTTCAAATAGCTTGTATCTGCAGGACTTCCTAATAAGTACTTTTCACAGAATGTGAAGGTCAAACAATTTTAAGAAAGCTCTTACCTAAAACCTCCTCTGGAATTGTTCCTGTTTCTCCAGAGACTGGCTGTTTTGGAAAAACACATCCCTTCCATATTGTCCTGGTTTGAGGCAAAACAGGACCAATTTTGTTCAGTAACTTTGCTTTTTAGCTGGGCCTCTTCTAACTACTGAAATTAACTGCGTATTGTGCAGTCACTGTTCACTCTCTCAGAGTGATAAGGCCAATTGTTTAGAGCTGATGCCCAGGCATGGTATGCAGAGAGGCTCCTGCTTATACTTACTGCTGTAACACCCAAGGCCAACCAACTTTGTAATTTGCCCCCTTGGAGGGTTGGAAGCGGAAAAGCATAGTGGGGTCCCACCTGCAGGGAGGAGCGGACAGGACAGGTGACCCAAAACTGACCAACAGGGTATTTCATCCCATCTGCCTCATGCTCAGTTTAAAAACTGAGGGATCAAAGGGTCAGCCTCTTTCTTCAATGGCTGACATCCAAGGAGGTCTCTGTCTGTTTGTCTGCCTGTGATCCCGATCCTGAATGCAGATCTGGAATCCAGTTCCCGTACATCACTGAGTCCAGCCTGGGACTGCCCCAGTGTCAGCCGGTGACGTGATTGTCATCCTGGGAGCTTGATATGGTTTTGTATATATTTCATTATTTCTTTTTATTTTATTATTAATATTTCATTAAAGTAGTTTAGTTCCTTCTAAACTCATATGTCTCTTTTTCCCTCCTCTGCCTCTCTCTTTGGAAAGGGGTAGAGGGGAGCATCTGTCAGTCCCATCTAGGGTCCCCCAGGTCCCCAGTAGCTGATTTGGCCTAAACCACAACACACATACATATCTTTTCCTCTGTAAAGCAACAAGCAGTTCTGAGTCATAGCAAGTGTTGTGCTGTAAAGCTATGCAATTTGCAGCCAGCCTAAGGGTTAACAGTCTAACTTTAACATTGAGGTTTAGTTAAGCACAGATAATTTTATGACATAATTACTCTATTGCTAAAGAATCTGCTACCTGGGCAACACATTGCCCTTCCTATGCTTGGTGAAACTGGAACATTTGGAAAAGCTGTCACAGATTCAAAGTTCAGAGCTTTAAGAGTTCAAAGATAATAAAGCATTAGATTTTTGAAGCTGTGACAATACTTCCAAATTTTTACTTGGGCCAATGCTGGAAATCTGAGCTGTGCTACAAACTTCTATCTTTAATTAGTGTAACCTTT
The DNA here is from genome assembly GCF_965231255.1 of Vanellus vanellus. NCBI lineage: Eukaryota > Metazoa > Chordata > Aves > Charadriiformes > Charadriidae > Vanellus > Vanellus vanellus. The sequence continues at coordinate 57,495,559 of NC_138908.1, forward strand.
ATATTTTTATTCTAGTGGCTAGTAATCTCAGCTTGTACATTTCACCTTTCGGATCAGTGGCTCCCTGTATTTATGGTAATTATAATTTGGAGAATTTCTAGCTTTTTCATTGCATAGGTGACAGACAGGAGGAGGTAAATTCTTCCTTGCGCACATAGTTATTCGTAATGTAACTTTAAATTTAAAAAATGTAGTAAAAAAAAAATTATTTCCCATTCTACTGTTTTATTTAGTACTTCATTAGCTGAAAATAAAATTTTGGAAAGCTAGTAAATTATACGAAGGGCCTCGCCCTCTCCCATCCTCCCACCCTGGCAACTCCCAAAGCTGTTCTTTTGATGTATGCATTCAAAATAGCCATTTATCTTTTGAAGTGCCATCTTACAGAGCTGGGGAAAAGGTTTGTGTTTTTTTTTTTTATTGGTTGCTGTTTGTTTTGTTTTAAAGGGAAATAAAACCTTATTTAGGAAAAAAATACTTTATTTTTCAAAAACATGTTTAGATAGATTGCAACAAGAACAAAGTACAGAACAAAAATGACTCACACCGCCTGCAATAGTTAATAAAACACTAATCAAATACCTAACTTTTTGTCAAAGTCCTTTTGGGTCCAATATACATTTTTCATATTACAGAGGTAATGCCCACTTTATAGTGGCATCAAATAAAGCTTGTATGATCGTTACAACACAGTCACTAGTATTTACTCTCTCTATATATACCATCTTTTGACATAGTTTTATTTTACTCCAGACACACTGAATGTAGTTTGAAGTAAAATATAAATTTCTTTCCTCGTGTCAGGAGTTCAGCATTAACTTCAGCAGGTTTGCCTGGAATCTACCAAAGGCCTTTGTTGGGTAAACATTTATATCCTGGTAGAAACTTTTTGTACCTGTCAATCCAAGCAGTGCCCATACACCATTATACCCTCTTTCAAAAGGGAGCAGCTGCCCAAAATGTGATGGCATAACTGAATATATTTTTCTCCCTCAAAGCCTACAGCTTTTTTTGCTACCTTTCACAACTAATTGTGAACTGTAGTGTGTGGCATGCCAAACAACCCTAAAAACACTATATGTGATAAGTCAAAACTGTCAAGGGCGTTTCTCCTCCCATGCCCATCTTTGCAGAGGAGAAGAAAACAAGTCAGTAGAGGCTGTGTTCTCTTCTGCAGTATTCCAACATTAAGGAAAATTAAAAGACAAATATTTTTTTTCTTCCTGTGAAACTGTAATCTAGTCAGCATAAGCAGGAGTGAAGCATTTGACAAATACTATACGCATGCAATGTATAAACAAAAAATTATCATCACACCTTTACTTCTATTTCCATGCCAATATTGTCTCTGCAATTACCTCAAGAATCTAATGTTTCTGTTGTGATCATTTCTTTTGCACTGCAAAGCTCGTCTTGATCCATCTTGTTTTTCTGTCTCTACCTAAACCTTTCAGAAAAATCTAAGAGTGAAGTATGTAGATAAACAAAACTAGAGCACCCACTGCATTAAGGCTTGAGGGCAAAGGGATGTAAGAGGCACTTGTGCCCCTTTGCAGTGGAATACAGTGCAAAGAGCCCCAAGCCAGCTGACTCCAGCCAGCCATTCCCTGCAGCACAGAATACTGGCATTGCATTTATAAACAGCACAGGTCTAAACAGCATAAAGGCAGCTTTATTGTTTACATGCAACAGGCTTGGGTACCTCTGCACTGGAATCGTCACTGGTTTCCCTGTGCCAGAATAAGCACAAGGCAAGGCAGATTTTATCAGATCTTTCCAGTGTTTTCTGTCATCCCATTTCATGAAGTCTGCAGGTGCTTCTTATCTTATAGTTTTGCTAAGGTTGGAAAATCCAATGCCAACACACGTCATTAAGACTTTCTCCCCACCCATGTGCTCTTCCTCAGGGGTCTTTGTTTCAATTTTAAACATGATCTGGAAGAAGCTTCTCAGGTGTCGGAGAAACTCAATTCTGAGGAAGAGAAAACAACAGAGTTTAAGAAACAAGAGAGAAAGTCCATTACCAGTATGTACTAACGCTGATTCCAGCAACAACAATAGTGAATAAACCATGAAAATATTGTTTAGTACAGAGAAACAAGCCTACAGGCTCCAAACATTCTTCTCTCTTGTGCTGCAGAAGTGGTTAGTGACCCCTGCTGAAACCAGTGCACTCTCTGTGTGAGCAAAGAGAGGAGGAATGCTGGGTAACATAGCAAGATGAAATGGCAAGGGAAGAAGAAAGAAAGGAGAAAGAAGAGGTGTAGCCAGGCAAGGTCACTTACTCATGATGTTGAGTACTAACCTGTGGCACTTCCCCCCCTGCAATGTTTAAAGCAGAAATAAAAGATAAACAGGGGCAGGCAAGAGGCAGGCCTTGGGTGCACGCTTCAAAACCAGAGACATCAGATCCTAAAGCGCATATTCAATTTGTATTACTAACTTGTCCACTTCTTAGTTAAATGTTTCATTAGGATCACATTCAAACTCAGAATTCTTCCTGTTTTCTCTCCTGATTTTCAGGAAAAAAAAACAAACAAACTTTACTTTCATCATTTTAGAATGAGAGGCATGAAGAGACTAAACAGGCACAGTGCTCCTGAACACACACTGACTGAAGGGTGACAGGAAAAACTACTGAAAAGTATAAAAAAAGAACAAAAATAAAAACAGCCAGGAAAACATTCCTAGTGGCTTCCCCGAAACAGGGAACAAGCAATTACACCAAAAGGCTACAAATATAAAACTGGTAATTGCCCCTGACAGAAGTCTGGTTTCTTGCAGTCATGGCCACAAGCGAGTCTGCAGTCTTGAACTAAGGTTTAGACTCCTGCAGCAATTGGTATGTGCCCTTCTTAGGTTAAGTCTAACCTTTAAAGAAAGGGAATGTGCACATCCAGTCCACACATTTGTTTGGCTGGCAATCTGGAAAAAGCCCCTGCTCTGCATACTGAGAGCATAATCGCCAGCTAATCACACTTACATCATTACACCAAATCAAGAGAAAGTACCCACAAAATGGGAAGCAGGAGACCTACAGGGTAGGACTGTCCCCAGTGCAACATCAGGAGGCTTCTGAAAGCCTCCTGGCAGCTCCTATTCACAGAAATTGTGATTAAGCACAACAAGAGTTGCAGGAGCAAGAGCTGCCTTATCCACCTCAGCTGGGCATGCTGCTGCTCCTGCACTCCAGTACCTGTGTGGGGAGAGGAGGGAAACAGCAGGAGTCAGACAAGGAGAGGCTGCTGTTACCCACATTGGTCTGTGCTTAGCAAGATCTCACAGTTATTTCGGGGGCAGCCAGCTGGATGCCTCTGCAGGGTGAACACAGGCACACGGCTCCCCATGCTATGTACACCTTTCTACTTCATCCTCCTGGGCTGGTACCTTGCCTCAGCACAGGCACCAGTGCTCTTATCTCTCAAATGGATTAACAGCTGAAGGAACAAACTGAAAAGCGCCTTTTCTTCCACGCCTCCCCAAGTACAAGGTGTCTGGTTCCTGCTAAAATAGGCAAATGGGCATACGCTGGCACCAATGCTTCAGTAAAGCTGACAGACAACAAGCTCTGTACCAGTCTCCTCCCTAGCTGGGTCCTCTTCCCGAGCTCTGGCAGTGTAACAAGAAAGCAGCCAAGCCCAAAACAGCAGGAGCGGCGTGCTGAACTGCAACGAGGGCACAGAATGAACTGTACAAATGCCAGGGGCAGCGTGGAGCCAGAGGCTCGGGGAAAAATCCCAAAGGCTGATCCACAAACTCTGCAACATGTTGGTGGGATCAATTCAGTCTGTACCTCTCTGCACATACAGGGACCACCATGCTAGTCTTACCTCTTCTCCCTTTTGAATAAAGGCAGAGTGACAAAAAGCAAGAGAGCTTTGCCACAGTCCCCTCATACAGAGGAAAGTTTCACAGGAGTGGGAGCGGAGACTGCCTGGGGATGTTGGGGGAGAATTTAGGAGCAGCAAGAGGACAGCTCTGTCTTGCAGCAGTAGAAGCACAAGTGGTAAGAGCCCTGGAAATAGGAGATAAAGAGCAGGGAAAGGCAAGGGTATGTGACAGAAGTGCAGCAGAAAGCAGGTTTATATTAGCACCTGGCTGATACGGGTTGTGTGTGGGAAGGATTGCAACTCAAATCATAGTGAGGCTGCACCAAACATACACACACAGACTGGGAGGGGGTTAGAGATACAGAGAAGTTATTTTGCTGGAAATTTAGCCTGTGGTCAGGCAAGTAGAAGGCAGAACTGAACGCTTTTCCTTAGGCCCAGGTACAGCTACACGAGCTACACAAGGGGCCAGCTGTTTTTAAATAAAAAAACATTGTATTACCAAGGGAAAAACAAGACAAAAAAAGGTCTCTTTGTCTAAGTGCTGTCTTTCCCCAGAAGCCTGCTAAGCAACACCAAAAAGTACACAACCACTTCACGTGTCTTAGCTCGCTGTCAGGGCAAAGCGACCACCTTGCAGATGAGTGCGAGAGAAGACCTGTGCCTCAGCAATGCCTTCTTGGCACGACTACCCTGAGAACAGTGCAGGGCACAGCCTGGCAGCCCCGGTACTGCTCCCCACCAGGGACCCTACGCCGCCAGTGCCCGGGGTGGGTCCAGTGCAAGCCAGCCCTGACCTGCAGCTGCTGTCCACCACCACTCTCCTTCATGTACCCCTGGCCGATGCCAGTTCACCTGCAGGCAGTTTAGCCTGTTCTGCACGACTGATCTCTGAGAGCGAGGTGGCAACACGGCCAGCACCCTGCATTTGATTTTAAGCTCAGCTTGACAGAGAGGCGCTTACTTCTGTGAAATCCGGAGCATAAGATGAGAGAAGGGAATCCAGATGGCTGCAGGCCAAAGTGGCCTTCTTGCGACTGGTGTCCCCAGCACCTCTCAGGATAGCCCTGCTCATGGTGTTGCCCACCCCCCTTCCCACCGCCCCATGCCATTAGCAGGGGCCAAGGATGTTTCCCATGGAAATACCCAAATTTGGGAGACACTGCCTTATTCTGACAGACACATTCCAAAGCACCACGTCCCCACATGGTGCCCTCATCCACCAGCTGAACTGTCACATTCATGCTACATTGTGCTAGACAGGGAAGCCAATCTAGCATAACATGGCTTATAAATAGCTTCGGATTCTGCAGGGTGAAGGTGTTGAATGCAGAGATGTCACAGCCGCAGGAGAGAAAAGAAGGGACAATGAAGTGGAACGTGACTGTACTGCAGTTTACTTCAAAAGCCTGCGCATTCGATGAGTAGCTCGGGAGCCAAGTTTCCCAGCCCTTTATGATCTGCCTTAGTGAGGGCACGGGGGTGCTGCAGACAAAGCTGCGTGATCTCTGAATAGATCCTTGTAGGACTGATGAGTCACAGGTTCTCACAGAATCACAGATTTTGTGATCTCATGTGACACACACTGCTTCAGGATCTCCACTCCAGACCTTCATCCCTGTCGCATACTCCTAGCTTGGAAGAAGTGACGATCCACCAATTTGAAATCAGCCTGTTTACAAAATAAACTAGTGTGCTTGCCTGATTTTCATAGCATAAAAAAAAAAAAAGACAAAAAAAAAGACTGGACAATAACAACTGATTTGTTTGTTTCACATGCTTAACTGTACACTTCAAACACTGATATCTACTCTTTGTAAGCCCTTCACATGTCTACTTACTTTACAGTGGATTAATTTACCCCTGTGCCACAGGAGGCTTCCCTGTCTTCTGCTCAAAATCTGATGAATGTTGTTTCAAAGATACCAGGGGTTGAGAATAGCAGTTAGGCAACTTCTAGCTCTCATGTGATGGCACCACCATTCTTCAGTTATCACAGTACTGTACCTTTCATGTATACAGCACCGGTACCATGATAACCGAAAAAGGACAGTTCATAGCCTTTTGTTATTTGATGCCATTGTCAGATAAACAACCCTCCCTCCATTTGATTAAAGGAAAACTGCTCAGTGTCCAGGAATAACTGTGATCTAGTTGATCACTTGTCAGTCTGATAGAGTAAATGAAATTTTTGATACTGGATGCCCTTCCCCTAACCTGTGTGCTGCAACTAGCAATGTAAGAAATATAGTCTTTTTCTATCCTCTGAACCACTACCAGCCGCAGACAAAACTTTAATAAAAATTGAGTCTGAATGACTAGACAGAAGTCCACTGCCTGACAGGGCTAAAGCTTTGAGGTTGCACACAGCTCCATTAATTGAACTCGTAAGCTGTTTCCTACAGACAATCACGGCTTTAGCGTTTGGCTAGCCATTTGAAACATGCCATTTAATGCCACAGCTCAGAGAGAACACTAGGAAAACACAGTACTGTATGCCAGGCAACAAAAAGCACACTGAAGTACACACACAATCCAAGACAAAGAACCAACAAAAAACCTCATCTCTGCAATTCTCAGAACGCGCAATAATATAGAACAGTAAGGGAATCATCTTCTAACGTGTAGAAATAAGCACTAGGTAACTTCCACCACCTGTCTCATTTGAAGATGGGTACAAGTTGTTCTATTCATAGCCACAGGAAAAGTTTTCCCTATACAAAAAATAGCTATGCAATAAAACCAGTGAATTAAACAGGACTGGGTAATTAAACTGAACACAACAACTTACGTGTATGGAGACAGAGGTCCTAACAGGACTTTGGAAACATCCCGTTGTCCAAGGGTCATGAGGAGCAGAGCAAGGCTCTGATTTGTTGAATCTACACAGCCTCCCTGCAAACCAAAATGTTTTAATAATTAATCTCTGTACAAACCAGAAATTGGGATGGGAGGAGAGTAATGAAGGAGACAGATACACTTAAAAGGCTGAATTACCGCTTCCAATTTTCAAGGGCCAAAAAGATAAAAATCTAGATTTTGTAACAATAACAAATTAATTTCACATGGCAGGCTGGGAAAGGAACAGAACTAAACCAAAACCCAGTAACAAGGTCACATTAAAGATCCCTCCCATCTCTCCCAACCTGTTCTCTTCTAACAGCACATAATGTAAGCACTGAAGAATTCCTTTGCAATAAATTGAAAATAGGTATTAATTCTAGTTCATGTGCATTTGAAGATACCATGAATTGTAGCACCTTATGGTAACTATGAAGTTACATTCAGACAAATAGTTCAGCATTAACAGGTGCAAAACAGCAACTTAGAAGTTGTTTCACACACATCCACCTAAGCACTTGCGGCTAACTTTTGTGGTTAAAGGTAAAACACTTTCCTCCCCTTACTTGAAATTGGAAGATTTTGTTTTATTGCTATGTGAAAGAGCCATGCATAAAATTATGTATAACTACACATACTTTTGTACATATTTGACTGTAATAAGTCATACATGCATGGTAAATTGCTTTGTATGTGGAAGGTGTTAACTATGATGCACATGCAAGTTAGAATTGGAAGGGTTTATTTACAAAGCTTGAACATGAGTTAAAAGGGATACTTTCAGTCAAGACTGCTGTAGAGAGAATTTACCAACTATTACTATGCAAACACATTGAAAATAGAAAAAATATCTGGCATAACATTATTTTGGACTGTCCTCATATTCATCCTGATCCACAGCCATATGAAATCAGTGAACAGTTTCCTGCTGGATCAGGCCTAATGCTAAGCCCTCTGAATAGGCTCTCTAGAGAGAGCAAAACTAAAAATTCATCCTTTTGAAACCAAATTCTCTAATGAGGTAAACTGACCTTTGTGGGCAAGGAGTAACCTGTCATCATTTCAAGACATAACACCATCCAAAAAGGCAAGGGAGGGGCAAAATAAGTTTTGGACTATGTAGATTATGAAAACACAAAGATGTGACAACCTCAGCACATTTACTCAGTGAGAGGGCAGAAAGGAGGACCTTTCCAAGGAGAGTTACTGAAGGTTTAATTCTCAAGATGGCCCTGCTTCAGTGTGACAAGTCTCAGCTCTGTTCTTCTGGAACAAGCCTCTGCACTTTGTGCAACTAATGATACACCACAACGAAGGAAGTACCTTTATTATGTGCAGTACTGTGACCTAACTCCTAGCAGCATGCTTTTACAGCAGCCCTTGCCCTTTTAGCTGCATGGACCTGCCATGCCAAAGTGAAGTTCACGCATTCAACCTAATGTCCTCTGTGGGACTGATAAATATTGTGCTTTGTCTTGAGCAAATGGCGTACCTGCAGAACTTGCTGGTGCAATCTAGAGCCACAGCTCTCACCAGCTGTATTTGCCAATCTGAGCCATGTACAAGAAGTAGATGAGAGTTCAGTAATGAGTATACCTGACACAGGACTTCCTGTATTTGTAGTTCCATTAACAATTCTTTATCACTTGGATGAAAACATTACATTTTCTGAGCTTGTTTTTGTTTTTCTAAAGCTGAAAAAATTATACAACATCTATTTTTATGACCATATTTATACAAAAGCTTCAAGCAGCATGGAGACAACCACATCCTAAACGATATAGCAAAACATGATGCATCCATCATGTCCCAGCTGCTTACATAAGCTCTCTTGCTGCAGTGAGTCAGTCATCCCCACTATTGTTGTGCATTAGCAATGTGCTGTTATGCCCATTCTCACATAGGCAGTTGCCAGAAGGGAAATTAAGTGATTTGCTTGTAATCTAATGATGACAGAACAGTAACTTGTGCCAAATGAAGGACATACTGCTCCCAAGAAGGCCAACTTTTTTCTCTCAATCCACCTGCCACTTACTCAAGAGTCCAAAATAAAAAACAACCCTCCCACGAGAAATGGGATGGGCAAAGTCAGAGAGCCAAAGTACTGACATTTGTTCCAAAATAGCTGGCACTTGTTACCAACCTAGGATGCAGCTTCTAGTCCATATTAATTCAGTTTATGGCAGTTTCTCCATTATTGTTTCTATTGACGACAGAACCAGATCCAGCTGGACATGACAATTAGAGACAGATCACTTAAAATCCCATCCATTTTGAAATGTTGTTATACAAATACCACAGCTGACATGCAATACAAATATCACAACTCTGGGTATTGGACAACAGTGTTTCAAGCAGGATTATTTTTCTCAGCTTGACCCCAGCTTTGATTTAGTTTTGGTTAATTTTAGCATACACACAATTTTCTCCCTTGCCTATGTGTTACATATTTGCATGCCTCAATAATTTGTAATGTAACGAACAGAGGGTCTTTTTGGTTTCTTTCTTTGTTTGTTTGTTTTAGAAGAATGGAGCAAAGCCTTGTCACACTGAAGAAGGGCCATCTTGAAAATTAAGCCTTTACTGAAATGCTTCACTCACTTTAGCTCTAGTTAAATAAAACAAACAGCTTTACCCTTCCTGCCCCCCCAAGCACCCCTAACAACTCAACCTTTTTTCATTGAAAAGCTCAGTCTTAAATAGGTATTGCATCCTCCCCTATTTCTCATGATCCACAAGGAATATAAATATTCAGTCATTTTACAGTTCTTCCAGGCCTCACCATTCTGCCAATCACCTGCTATATAAAGCTCCCATAACTAATGCCTTTCAAAGACAAGAGGAAAATCTTTATTGGCCTTCTACAATTAAGCTTAGGTAAGAACTGCATACGGATTTGTAAAGACAATGCCAGCCAGTCACTCCATGCCCCCTTTTCCAGGGTCACTGTAATTAGCGCTGTGCCACTTATTATTAGTCAATTAGCTCTGACATCTTTCCATCAACAAGTGTACATAAAAAAGATCCACTGATTCCAAGAATCACATGCGACCTTTCTTTTTTTTTTTTTTTTTTGAAGGCTGAGTAAAAGGGATTGTTTAGCACTTAACATAGCAAGACTCAAATGCTTAGATTTCCTAGGTGGTAAAGTTCACATAAGAGCAAGCATTAAGCAAGCCCTTTAAGAGATGTCCCTGGGCCCCTTTAAACAGTAATGAACTCCAGCAGATTTGCAGGTGACCCCGACAGCTAAAACCCTTCTACAGAGAATTATCTCCAATGCTCCCAGGATGCTCTTTTCTGGTCAACCCTCCCTGGCTCCTGCAGCACAGTACCTACAGGCAAACACATGGATGGAGACACAATCTCATAAAGAGAGGATCTAAACATAGGGAGATAAATTCTCCCTTGAGCCCTGTATTCAGTGAGTAGCTGGTGTAAAGAGAGTGGGACTTAAAGAGTGCCTGTTCAGAGCAACCTATTCTTGCCCCATGCAGATTTCCAAAATTTTTGCTGTTTCACCAGACACCTTATCTAGGCAAAGAAACTTAAAAAAAAAAAATAATAGCATCTTCAAACTAAGCAAACATTGCATGCTTTGCAACATGTTTTTATATCCTCTTTGAGGTCAACACCAGATCAAACTGACCTAAGCTCAAAAAAAACCAACCCAAATCTCCTCCCCCAAAACACAGTAAGTAAGCACTAGCCAGGAATTTGGAAAGATGGGTTGTGTGAGCATGTGTGTCATACATAAATTCAAGTGCGCATTCCGAAAACTACAGAACAAACCCCATCGTATTGCCCATGACAAAGCGAGCAGGGAATTAATGAAGACTGAATAAGGTCTGAGCACTCCAGTGGATACTGGAGCTTGACACAATAGCCAAAAATGCTAACAAATAGGAACTTCCACTGTGTGCTGCTGCAGTGGAGGACCGCAAGCAGTCTGTATGCTGCCGAGCACTTGTCAGTCACTCTTGGACTGAAGCGACCCATGCATAAAAGCCTTCCAGGAGCACCGGCGGTACCATAGCAGGCCACAGCTAACAACCTCACTTACCCAGAATCTGAGCTTCAAAGACATTGAAACCTCATGGCCTATCAGTGTATCTCATTCAAAAACTTGCCTGACCCTGTTTCCTCCTCAAATGCTCTCCTTCTGTTGTCCTGAGATCCTCACTATCCTGGTGCTTTGCAGAATTTAACTCATCTCACTCAAATGGCTGCAGTACACTAAAGAAGAAAATTACCTGGTTCAGGCCATTCCAGCCCTCTTCATTTCGGAAGTTCTCTAACATCCATTTCTGAAGAAAGTACAATACCTGGACAAATTCCCTCACTAGTTTCAATCTGTCAAGTGCTCTATGTTTTCAAATGAAAACAAAAATACCTATTGCTGGTGATAAAAGCATGTGGAAATTGGATTTTTGATACCTCCAATCATCTGACTACCTAAAGGTGTTTTCCAAGAGATTTACACACAGCAACAAATGTACCAAATTTTAGGTTGGTTGGTTTTTTGGATTTTTTTTTTTTTGGGGGGGGGGGGGAGGAAGTGGAAAGATTTTACAATTCACCTTTTGAACAAAAATAGCTAGCTATCACTAGGTAATTGTAGAAACAGACAGATATTTTAGTCACTAGTTGTGATTGCATTCTCCATGCATGCTGGACTTTCAAATGCAAGGGGTCTGGACTTCTACCCAGGTCTTCCTTCTACCCAGGAAGAATATTTGTTTGTGGCGTTCCTATGAGATAAGAATCCTGAGCTAGAAAGGGAAAGTCCTCTAGCAACAAGGTGCATATACTGAATAAACAAAGACAAAATATTAATGGTAGACTGAAACAAGGGGGCAAGTTGGTAATTCAGACAGATGAAGGGTATGCAGCAGGGAAAGGAAAAGGTAACATGGGCACAGACGAACAATCTACTACAGGCATGGATGTGATTTATGAGGCTATGGGTATTTTTAAAATTGACTACATTAACTGAGACAGATCTCATTAATGGCATATTTAATACTTTGCAAAGTCCTATCAAGTTATTCCAGTTCAGAGCAATCACTTTTTTTAAAACAGTGAGTACAATTTGTAGATGACTGCCTCCTAAAGGCCAAATGTGTTTTGTCAATACTAATAGCTACTTATTTAACATTTGTGGAGATGCACAACAAAAGCAGGTACGTTCTTTAATAAATCAGAAACTCACTACGATGCTAATTGCCAAATCATTTGTAAGACTGAAAGCTGGTCATTCACTAAAAGTTTCACCACAAATGAAAAAAATTTTAATACAAGAAAAAATTACACTGCAGAAGACTGAGATGCACTTAAGATTCCTGTCCAAACACTGTCCTAGCTCCTTTCCAACAAATCATTCAGCCAATTCCTCATGCAACCAACAGATCTCAGCACAGTTGACTTTGTCATCATCACCATTAAGCAGCCACCATTGAGGCTAGCTGCCTTTTTTTTCCCCCCCCTTTTTCTTCCTCATATGTTCTCCCACTCATAATGCCCCATTTCAACCACTAGTTTAAGAGCATCGACTCTATTACTCCTCCAACTAAATATTAAAAAAGGTAAACTATGAAAAAAACGTTATCAGTGAAACCAACTGAATTCTGCTGAAGACAGAAAGCAACAAAAGAAAAATCTGCCACTGCTATGATTCATATTAACATCTCCTGGACATGGGAAATAACATGGCCCAGTAAGTCATTACACTGCTAACGGAACCCATTAAAACCACTCCTTACCTGGATGAAGACACTGGTAGCATCACATCCTTTCTCTGTTTGGATCTGAGCCCGTCTGAGGCTGCCCCCAAACCACCTCTTCCTTTACCAATATGTTATTACCTCCTTTCCCTACAGCTGCACACAGAAAAACATATTGGCCACTTACCCTGTAGACCTCCTCAAGCAACAGCTTAGCACAATTCTGGCCAAGTTCCTCGGGAAGCACAGCTGCTCCCTGGCCCTGAGGGTTTGAGGCTAGTTCAGCACTGAGAATAGTGCCGTTGATGGTTTCTGCAGTAAGGCACATGCCAAAACCTGGTGATCTGAAAGAAAGGGAAAAAGTACATTTGGTTTAGGGCAAAAATAGAGTAATGAACCAAGAACTACTCCCAGCCAACCTCCTTGTCAAGTCAACAAACAGCTCTGCTCACAGGACAATACTGGGAATCTGAACTTGCTGACAAATCTCCTGTTCTATACATTTGATTCACCCTGGAATAAACATTAACAACAGTATTTAAAAGTTAAACCCAGTACCACTTGCCCCAAACCCACTGTGCTGGCTATTCCTGGCACAAACTCTTCAAAAAGGAAAAAAGGAAGGAAAAATATAAAGGCTAAAACATCTAAAACTCAGAAATATCCCCCTCTATTAAGGAAAAGAGTGTCTTTCACATTTATTTAATTCATGTTAATGAATTCAACACTTCAAAGGTATCTGGAGTTTCTTCTCTGCGACATTCAAAACCAAAACTAACTTTCTTTAGGGATCAAGCTCTTTACCTGGAAGCTTCAATATTTAGCAAGATTAGACCATAGTCATTGTGGCAAGCAGGAGAATAAAAAAAGTTTGATCCTCGTTATTTGTATTTCTAAGCACTTCTTTTCCCTTTCAGTTCAATACCATACAAATCATAACAGTGTAAGAATTCTGAATGTACAATTTGAAGAAAGAAACAAAAAATTCAGAGCTTAGGCTCCTACAAAATGCTATTGTGAGAGTAAAGAAACATTTTTGCTACAAGAAAGTCACAGATGGCTGAGTACAGCTTGCTAAGAAATCAGAAAGTTGTAAGGAAGGGAAAAAAAAGTCACTAGATTGTCTTTTTTATAGGCTCTGGAACAGCATCAATAGCTAGCCATTTAAAATAAGGCTAACTTAACTTCCCACAGTTCTGGACTCCTGCTGCCTTTGTCACCCAAACTTTTTAATTAAAATAGTCCCACTGACCCAAAACTGTAAGGAATGTCACCAGCATCAACAAACCACAAAAATCAAACCCCAAACATCAATACAAACAAACACTCCCAGTGCCAGAAATACAGCAGTGCCTCCAGACGCATTAGGACGGGAATGAAAAGATATCAGTGGTTCCCACCCATATTTAACTGCCTGCACTTGCTGAGCAACACAGAAGGTATGTTAAAGATGTTTTTCTTCTCCTTTTCTTCCTCTGAGACACAGAGATCTAGACAGCATGACAAGAACAGGGTCAAAGATGCTATTTTTTGGACAAGTATCCTTTAATAACTATACCCACTGGCAGATTTTGTTAGTGTTCAGAAGCACGTGGCAATCTGCCTAAATAAGAATGAAAATCATCCAGTGCCGCATGTATGTGCAGACAATATTAGGAAGCATCTGCACAAACTTTTTGCTGCAAATGCTCAAAATAGAACCTGGAAGTTTCTGTTTAGAGAGACATTATAGGTGGCAGAAGACGCTCAAATAACATATGCCCTGAAGGTTTTGGCACTGTTGAAGGTATATAATTCAACTCTTCATATTCTGAAATTGAGACTTGGTTTGGGCTGGGACAAATAGGCTGAACTAGTCCTTGCTGGTCTTACTCATCACCAGAGGCAGCACTGGAAACAAGGCATATCGCTTTCCTTCCTTGTCTTGCCAAGATGCACACACACAGAGCCACTGGGAAGCAGGTAATAAGAAAGCTTTGCCAAAGTGCCACAACGTTAAATACTGCAATTGTACTGGCACCGTAATTATGCTGAATGTGACAGCACAGCAGCATTAGAAGCTACATGCACCAGCAAGGTGGAGAGGGATTCAGTTCCTCTTTCCATGCTATTATTTATCCCTCTGCTTGGGCTACCCATACAAGTAGTGAATCTAATTCTGCTGCCCCAATTCATTTGACTTTTCCACTTTTGTTTTTTATGTGTCTATAAATAAGACCCCAAAAACTCACAGCTCCTGGAAGCTTTCACAATTCTGATCAGCGCTAACAGTCTGGAGCCACAAGATTTACTAACCCGGGGTATTAAATAGGATGAAGGACTAGAAAAGAGGAAAACTACTTAAAAGCGAGTCATCAATTTGTAAACTTGCAACTAACAGGTTTCCTTTAAGGTAATATTTCAAAAAGCAGAAACAGTGAATGGGCATGCTTGCATTTGCACATACAGACAGAAGACAAGCAAATTAGTTATCCAGAACTCCTTCAACCTTGACCAAAAAGTGACAAGAGTACAATAAAGCTGACAGATATCAGTAAAATTGTCTGAATCCATCCATCACTTCTGTGTTCTGCTGGCAAACAAAATCTGTGGAAGTATAGTAAATTAATGTCTTAATTTTCCAGTCCTCACTAGTGAAAGGACACTTTTTTAGCTATTTATGTAACAGTAAAGCAGAAGACAACCCATACAGCTCAAACACTTTCCAGAACAGTTTGGTCCCATTGTTAATACTACCATTTCCGTAAGAAAGTGTATGGTCAAGTCTGAATTCAAGTTTTCACAACATACCATGACGCCTCTGATCTTAATCTCACTTCAAAGCAACAGGCTGAAAATTGAAGTGAGCTCAAGTTGCCTTTAGTGGCAATAAAGATGTACTACATTCCTTGTTAACAAGAACAAACGATCAAAAAACTACACACACAACTGCTATCCCTGTACCACGAGTAAAACAAATGTATGTAGTGAATAATTCCACTTTTTTTTTTCCCCCTGGAATTGAAATATTTATTTCAAGTCAGCAAAATAGAAGATCATGGTCTAAAATTCATTAAAAATACAGATCACAACACCCAAGCAGATGAATCAATGCAAAATTACATTTCTGTTCCCTGTGAATATTGGATACTCACTTTCCAGAGCTGACCCCCTTCATATGATCTGTGTAGATATAAATGTCTGGGAGGAATTTATTCAGGATGCTCCTTGCAGATTCCACCATTCTGTTTGCCATCTGTGGTGACACTCTGACAGAGTATCTACATTTCCAAGCTAAGGAATTAATTGTGGTCACAAAAGAAATTTAAACCAGAGACTGAACAAAAGCGACCAAGAGATCCCAATGCATTATTTCGGAAAATATGGTTTTGTCCTACACATCCATTCATGAGCGCTGGTCCATTTTGCTGTACTTAGGGAAGCACACGACTGTAGAAAGCACTTAACGCACTTTTCACTGATATACCTTGAAGTGAGGTACAAACAACATGTACAGAAGAACAGCTTATTATGACATCTACCTTAAAAATGCCCTTCAATAATTTTAAGTTCCTGTTCCATCATCCTGTGCTTTCCTATGATGGAGGAAGCCCTGTGTGCTCTGCTCCTCATATACTTATATGAAGAGTGACGGGTGAAATTTTTCTGAGTTAGCAACAAGAAATCCTGTCTTTCTATTTCTATCAGGGAGAAACTGGGTAGATGAAATTAAAGACAAATGTTTTAACAAATGAAAAAAATAATTTTAAAAGGCTAAAAAAGAAAAGGCAAATTTTTGCTCTCTCCAACTATTTTGCAGTGCTGTAAGGCTATCGGGTTCACTGGTTCTCTAGTCACTCAGCCTGTGAGGGTAACAGTTCCAGGGAAGAAGAAATTACCACCTTCCTGCTCACCTCAACACACCTCTTCACAGTACACAAGAGATGAACTGCCTTTGTGCCCTTTTACTCAGACGCTGCTCCGGTGATATTCCCAACAGATCTTCGAATGTACAAAACTCTTTGTGCTCCACATTCCACCCCAGCTATATATAATGCAGACTCATGCTCTGCACATTTAACTCCCCATCTGCACCTACATGTGCACAGCAATGCAGAGAAACACTGTCAAACCCCCCAGCTGGCAGAAGATAATTTCCTTTTCTACAAATTTCTATTGCATGCTCTTGTGGAGTAGGTAAAACAAAAGCTTTAAGATCTTAAGGACAAAACCAGTAAATAATAATCAGAAAACTGATTGTTCTGCACAGTTGGTAAGCTCAGTATTTTGGATGACTATGAAAAGTTGCCGCACGACAAGCTCCCCGGCTGGGAGGAAGCAGAACTGCTCAGATGAACCTTGAAGGGACAAAAATGCACACATAAAAGACCCAAGCACTTATTCTTCCAGATGTTTTGTTTTGTATTGGCTTGAAGAACCACTTAGCGCGAAAACTAAAATGAGACTGCTTCTAAACAGGCTTACTAAAGGCAAACCTTTATCCCTGAGAAGAAGCCCAGGAAAAGGAAAGAGGAAGTTCAAAAATATGTAGTTCACACACATTGACCAAATCCAGTCAAAGTGGCCCACAATGGCGTTGTGTATTAATGTGAATTTAGAAAGGTGCCGCTAAAGCTATGATCACTGCTTCCTCTTCACACAGAAACAGAAGACTGAACTAGTTAATACAGAGGTAGATGGGGGCATAAGGAAATTACTTTCTTGGTGCAAAGACCATGACTAACACCACCAAAAGCACACTGAGCTGCCTCCTTTGTTATCCTACAGCACGCATACCCAGTAAAGTTGCTCTCACTTGGCAATGCTGCACTCATCCAAATGCTGCAGTTGGAAACAGAGGTCAAGGCATGCTGTTTTCACACAAAATTATGACGGTATGCCGTACAGTAAAAGGAGGAACAGACTGCAAGTCTGCACCTCTGGCAGGAAACCTGCCCCATTCCTGCTTTTCTTTTGAGTAATCAGAGCCAGATCATGTTTAGGACTCATAATCACAAACTAAACTACAAGTTGGCAAATGCCCAAGAGAGCACAGAAGCTCATGAAATACAACCTTTAGTATACCTTGCCAATAAGAAAATAAAGGCAAAAATAAAGGCAAAAATAAAGGCAAAAATAAAGGCAAAAATAAAGGCAAAAATAAAGGCAAAAATAAAGGCAAAAATAAAGGCAAAAATAAAGGCAAAAATAAAGGCAAAAATAAAGGCAAAAATAAAGGCAAAAATAAAGGCAAAAATAAAGGCAAAAATAAAGGCAAAAATAAAGGCAAAAATAAAGGCAAAAATAAAGGCAAAAATAAAGGCAAAAATAAAGGCAAAAATAAAGGCAAAAACCCTGACCAAAACATTAACTAGATACACCATTGTTTGCAAAAGTGACTACTCCACAACAATATTTTGTGCCCTTATCTTTGTGCAGAAGTAAAACCTCCTCCACTTCCATCTCCAATGGTACTACTGAAGGCAAAGAGCTAACAAACTTCTCATAACAAAACAAAAAGCGCAGTTCACACGTGTGTACTGCAGTGTAAACTGAACTAAAAGTTAAGCTGCCATCCAACATTCTGCTAGACTCATTAACAGCCAAGATGTCACCTATTCAACGCGTAACAAAGTGACATTTGTTATTACGGGATTTACAAACAAGGTGAGATTCTTTTTAGTGCTGCTACATTATGTGATGGAAGGCGTTTTGTTTTTCTTGCTACTGAAAAAATTTTAAATACTGCTGTTCAGTTTTAAGCTTATTTACTTGTGTACTGATGCTTTTTGAACAGCAGTATTCAAAACACAGTAGTTTTGAGACATAGTCCTGAAATCTAGTTGTGTCATCCCTCTGTATAATGTCACCTTGTGTTATCTGGATATATGCTCAGCAACATGGGTGCACTTCACAGAATCACGGAATGGTCAGGGTTGGAAGGGACCTCTGGAGATCATCTAGTCCAGCCCCCCTGCCAGAGCAGGGTCACCTACAGCAGGTTGCACAGGACAGCGTCTGGGCAGGTTTTGAATGTCCCAAGTGTGGGAGAGTCCACCACCTCCCTGGGCAGCCTGTTCCAGTGCTCTGCCACCCTCAAAGTAAAGAAGTTCCTCCTCATGTTAAGATGGAACTTCCTATGTTGAAGTTTGTGCCCGTTATCTCTTGTTCCATCACTGAGCACCACTGAAAAAAAGACTGTTGTCACCTACCTGGCACCCTCCCTTTAAGTGTTTATAAGTATTGATAAGTTCCCCCCTCAGTCTTCTTTTCTCTAGATTAAAAAGAGCCAAGTGCCTAAGCTCCAGTCCCCTAATCATCTTTGTAGCCCTTTGCTGGACCCTCTCCAGCAGTTCCCTGTCCTTCTTGAACCGGGCAGCCCAGAACTGGACACAGGACTCCAGATAGGGCCTCACCAGGGCAGAGGAGACGGGGACGATAACCTCCCTCGACCTGCTGGCCACACTCTTCTTGATGCACCCCAGAATGCCATTGGCCTTCTTGGCCACCAGGGCACATTGCTGGCTCATGGGCATCCTGTTGTCCACCAGTACTCCCAGGTCCCTTTCCACAGAGCTGCTCTCCAGGAGGTCAGCCCCCAACCTGTACTGCTGCATGGGGTTATTCCTCCCCAGATGCAGGACCCTACACTTGCCCTTGTTGAATTTCATTAGGTTCCTCTCCGCTTCTGCGACTTCAAGTTGGGGGACTTACTTTTTTAAGGCAAACTCCTTTAAAAGAAGAAAAAAGAAAAAAAGAAAAAAAGGATACGCAGTTCCTCTGATGCGCTTGATTTTGCCAGGGTCTGTGAACTGAATAGGCTGCAAGACCTTTCTCACCGGGCAAGAAAACACTATTTCTCCTCCCCCTTTGGGAGGCATTCCTCTCCGGTTGATCTAGAAACAATAATGGAAGAAAAAAAGCAGGTTAGTAAAGAGCACAAAGAATGTACTTACACACTCAAAAAATGATAGCTTTTATTTCACATATAATAAAATGTTATCAATAGGGGTATTGCATGAACAGAGGCGAGAAAAAGACATCCTAAAGGCAGAAATGGATTTTGCACCAAACCTATAAGCAAAAATTTATTTATTTTCTCCTCCTCTCTCACAAGTACAGCAGGGCATGGCTTCTCAATGCAAAACTAAACCCAACCAAACAAACAAAACCCCAACACCTTTAGCAGGAAGGCAACATTGGCTTAAGACTGGTCTCTAACAGCAAATCTGTACCTCACTGCTGAAGAAAGCCTGGAAGTGATGCTTAGTATGTATATGGCGGACCAGAACACATTTATTCGCATAAACAGGCCAGGCCAGCCCAAGGGTGTCCCACCGCCCCAGCCAGCATCCACAAGGATGGGGATGGGACATGGGCCCATGGGTGGGTCTGGCTCAGGTGGCACATGGCCAGGGAGGGCAGGGCTGTGGGGAGCTGGGGACTGGCTCTGCTGTGGGGTTGCTGAAGCAGGGGCTGACAGTCCCAGGAGGATGACATGGGGTTCTGGGCCATGGGCGGGGGGCGGTGGCCAGGGGACAGGCAGAACTTGGTAGAGCAAGCAAAGACTAGTAATGCAGATAAGGGAAGAGTGTAGTTTTTAAAGAAAATTTTTTTCCTGTATTTTCCAAACTGGAAGCAAATCTCAGTGACCCAAACACAGATCCAGCTTCTCTACCAGTGAAGGAGGCAAAAGATCCTACTATTACTCCCTAGTCTTAAGCATAGGGCAGGAAGAGCAAGTGGAAGGAAAAAGAAATTAAATTAACTGAAGAGGAACAAGAAAGAAAAATGGCTTCTTAGCTTGCAAAGATCTTGAAGACTAAGAAAAGTCACTACCTTCTCTTTACCCTCTCTACCCATAGCCTTTGCACCTCTCTTCTACCACATCTTCAGTCACTGTGTAGCTGGTATGCCATTTAAAACATGCTACGAACAAGAGGCAATTTTAGAAACGTGTTCCTTTAGAAATGAGTAAACTGTCTTACCTTGATTTCCAGACTTTCACCATCAATTCCAAATTTCTTCAGTAGTGGTAGAGCTGTAGCCTTAAGGACATCAACCTACAGAACACAGAATTAAAAAAGCAGACTCTTTATTGGAATTACAGAAGTCAGTAATTTAAAAGTCATTGCATTATGAGGTATGTAACAAAGACAAGGCTTCTCCATACTAGGTATTCTATGGGAACACATGGGAATGCAGCATAGAGAGCTTCAGCTACTCTTAAGACTACCACAGTATCTCATTACTCAAACAATTTGCAAGAATAAATTACTGGGAGATGGAATTTCTTATTCTGGATTTCTTCCTCAGCCTGATTTTTATTTCTATTATGGTTCAGCTACAACAGCTCACCTGTTTCTCTGAACACAGACATTGAAAAAATTATATTCTTCTGTCATTGCTAAAAAAATCCTACAGCTAAACAAATGATGATTGTGAGAACCTTTGCATTTTGGAGCAGGCCCTTGATTTGGCAGGAAGAATCTCATCCTTTTGTCAAGAACTTCTTTTCATCTGTTTCTGAGAATCAGAAGCTTCTAGGTAACTTCTGTTGAAATACTCAGAAGAATCTGAAGTGGGTGACACATCATTCACACACTCCCTTTGAGCTAGATGCTTGCTAGATCCAGGTCTGAGCAGGATTTTCCTTGCCATTGCTCCTCCTAATTGCTGACCTGAGACAACAGCGACTGTGATCTTCCCTCTCCTGAAACTTCAGTAGCATTGCCGAAGGTGACAAAAATGATTTAGCGGAGGAACAGCACAGGGAGTTAGCCAAGACAAGCAGCTTGCGAGAGACAGGACCAGGAAAGCATTACCAAAGAGGAACTAAATTCAGGTGAAAGAAACAGGCATGGGGCAGACAGCAGTCGAGGAAGCAGAAGAAAAGCACCCTCCTTCCCATGCCTTCAGCCAGAAACCACAATTTTTGAGTTTCATTCTCTGTGCTGGCGGACAGTGAAAGCCACAGACAAAGCAGCAGCACATACCTCACCTACAAAGCTGTGAACAACGTGTTAGAGCTACCTGAGCAGCTACAAGTGTATGCTGCACTTCTCATTCTTCAAATCCTGCTGGCCAACTGTCCTGGTTTCGGCAAGGATGGGGTTAATTTCCCCAAGGAGCCGGCAGGGGAGGCAAGTATTCCATCCCACGTGACCCATGCCCCGCTATAAAAGGAGCTAGCCGGGGAGCGGGAGTCAGTCGCCACTCGGGGGCGGGCTGCGGCGGTGCGGGTCCGGTCGGTGCGCTTCGCGGCGGTACTGTAACCGCGTTCTTATATTCCTTTACCGGTGTTATTGTTTTTCTTTCTTTCTTTTCTTTCTTTTTCCCTTTGTCTGTTCTGTTAAATTATAATATTTCAACCCACGAGTTTTGCCCTTTTCTGCTGATTTTTCCCACGGCTGTGGGAGTCGAGTGAGCGGCTGCGTGGTTCTCTGTTGCTGGCTGAGGCCAAACCACGACACCAACATACTTTCTTTCTTACAGAGAAACGTTTGGTATTGTTTTTAATGGTAGTATCAATATTTGAATGTCTTTGTTAAAAAAACCCTACAAGTCGGTCAATTATTTTTTTATATTTATATAGTCTATATTTTTTTTACAGCCCCTATATTTTTTTTTTACAGTCTATATTTTTAATTCAGCCCCTCAGTAGTATTCAGTAATCACACAAATTTGACTTTTAGAGCAAAAACCTTTACTAACATGCATGTACACACAGAGACACATGTGCATACCACTGGTAGAAGTTCCAACATGCTGATCTGGATCTGATCTTTAATTGACGTTAAAGTAACACAATATTTCTCCCTTAGTTTTATGGTTTGAGAAACCCATAACAATTCATTGTTTAGACAATCATTCTATCACCTGATGACCCCTCCCCAGCCAGGAAGGGGAACTGGGGGAAAAGCAAGGAAACCTGGGGGTTGAAATATAAGCGGATTTAATAGAATAAGACTAGATAATTAACATTAATAGCACTAAAGAACCAACATTGATCCTGATACCAATATAAAATATGCACAGATTATACTCAGCCAATTCTACCAGTAGGAGGCTGTGCACTCCCAGCAGCGGACAGTAAATGTGGGACACTGAGAGCACTACAACTTCAGGAGGAAGGGAAGGGCTCAGGGTTCTGGCACCTGGGTGAGAAGTTCTCAGGATGGCAGCCGTCAAGGGAGACAGAGAGAACTTCGCAGCAAACTTCTAATTTATATTGACTGCGATGTTCATGGTATGAAATAACCCCGTTGGCCAGCTTGCGTCAAATGCCCAGGTCTCGCTCCTCCTCACCCCTGGCAAGCTTGAAAACACTGAGCCTTGAAACCCACACACCATAGCTGCCTATAAAGTAAATATTTTCACAAATTCAGACACTAGAGTCTTCTAAAAGTGCAGTCTTCCCAAGTATTAGAAGATAAATTAGTCCTGTGTCACTCAAACCAGCATACTTGGGAAACAAAATATACCAGTAAAAAAAGAAAAGCTTCACTGTGTAGGTTAGGAACTCCCTTTTCCTTCTTCATTTCTACTCTTGCAATTCTGGACTGAAGTCTTTATCTCTGGAGAAAGCACATTATGCCAGCATTAGGAAGCCAGATCAATTTTGGGTCTGGTTTGTCTGTTTTCAAAAATTTCAAGACTTGTCATAGTTTTTAGTCCTCAGACAAATTCCAGGCATGATACTTATCAGGTACCAGACAGACACATAATAAGAGACTGTCTCTGTTCCAAATTTGCAGCCTAAATAGAGAAGGTAATTTCCAGTATTTGAAGAAGTGGGAAAGGCTGTTCTGCTTAGCAGACAAGTGGGAGTTCAGGCAGGAGAGGTTAAGTACTTCACTCACAAGATGGTAGCAGAACTGAGACCTAAAACTATATTTCTAGTCTCTTGCCTATACGCAGCCATAAAGCCATTCTTCAGCTCGCCTTTGAAGGGCAGTTATTCTATCTCCAGAGCAGACAACGCAACACCAACTTGTACCACAGCAAATGCATCATACAACCAAGGGCATACCTCACCACAAATGCCAACAACTTGCTAAGTCCCGTAGACATTGATTGTTCACAAACTGCTGTAAATACAACCCTTTTTCCTTTAAAGAAATCTACGATTACTAAACAAAAAGAAAAGTAACTTTTAGTGATTTGCAGAATCTATTAGCTAGTGCAAAACTGAAAAAAAAAATCCCAAACCCAGACACACACCCTGCAGCACATGGCTACCTAGCAAAGGGGCAAGCATTAACTGGCCTGCGTAGTCATTAGCGCTGCACAGAAGAGCATTTATCCCTGACATATATACAGCCCTGTGTTCTGGGGACAAGAACCGAAACCAGAGTTTGGCAAGTTAAAAAAAAAAAAGACAGAAAAGTCAGTAGGAAAAACGCCTTGTTTTTCTGGGATTACAGACAACTGCTGAATTTTGATTAACATTGAAGATGATTGCTGGCAAGCCAAAACTTCATATGCTAGTCTCATGCCAGCATGAAAGTAATTTCTGTTTAAAGTCCCACGGCACAGCTGAAAAAAAACTTCAACACTTGCAAATCCAAACATTAAGAACAATTATTCTAAAACCACATTACTGCAGCACTACGTATCTGTCAGAATAACAACATGTATAGAAGGAAAGAAAAATAAGAGCTATTATTTGCATGCCACCGCCATTTCCTTCAAAAAGGCATTTTATAAAGACACCCTCCACATACATGCTCTCTCTAAAAAAAAACCTGAAACTACCTCAACTCTATATGCCATTCCCCCATGGCTGGTCCCACAAGCTATCCACGGTCAGGTGTCACCAGCGGTTGCGCAGAAAAATATAATGCAAATGCAGGCTGCCAGTGGCTGGTTCAGGCTGGTATTCCAAAGCCATGTCTCTTCCCAACAAGTGCGAGCAAAGTCATGTCCCTCTCACTCAGTGAGTGACTCACTTCCTTTCGCCTTGACCACTTCCACTCTCCCAACAGCAGATCTGCCACCTTCCCTCTTGTCCTACCGACAAGGTGGTCTCGGCAAAGAGCAACCTCAAAGCCACAACACAGCTATCACATCCAACAGATGTTTTTGAGGCTGTGTGAAAGCTGAAAGCTCAGTGCTGAGAGCGGATTTCAGAAGGCCCAGTGGGTCAGCCTACCTGCTCACTGCTACCATGAGGGAAAGGTCCCACTCCTCTGGCTGTACACACATTGCTGCTACTTACCCCGTGGATGCCTCCATGAGAAAATGCAGGGGTACAGCTCTCTGCCATTTTGCCAGTTAGTTGAACTGGCTTAGGAATGGCTCTGAAAAGTGTCCAGGGTACCGGAGTACGCAGGACTGTGTGGCTGAAAGAAGGAGATATGGAGGAGCATGGGCAGGACTACCTTCTTTCAAGCACAAAGAGGGTGCTATAGGATCATATGTGTGTATATGTACATATATATATTTTCACACACATATATGGATTTGTACATTTGTCTGCAGGTGACAGATGTTGAACACACTTATGCAAGGATACATCCCGCAGAGTTCATCTAGCTCCAAAATACACGCATTTACAAAATGTCATAAGGCTTTTACAAAGAAAAAGAATAAAAATTCTCCAACGATGGGAAGTGAGTGTCTTGCCTATTGTACCTACTAAGTTGAGATGGAGAGGTTCTTACATGAAGAGCAGCAGGGAAAATTTGCCTATTTTAAACTACCCATAAGGTATTTACATTGGTTTGCCTTTCCCCCTTCTCCTTGGAAAGCCAGAAAGGGTACAGATGGATGGACAAATTCAAGCATCCCTTTTCAGGCAAGCATAAGTAATAAATGTTCACCTAGTTTCTAAATACCCTCTGCTACTGAAATATAAAAGCCCAACTCAATATAAGACCAAGTTTCCATCTACTTAAGCCCATAAACCACCGAGGGTAGTACTTAAACTTGTGCTTTTAGTCTCAGCAACCTGCAGAGCCGTATGATCTTGTAAAACTCCCTAAAGTAGTTTATTGGTGGGCACAAAGTTTAATATTTAGTCAGGCTAGTTAAAAAGACATAAACCAGTTTTAGGAATCGCTCTTCAGTTATTGCCACTTAAAAAGTTACTACACATGAGCTGAGTCACAGCAACTACAGTTGTGCTTCTACAGCACAATGAACTTAAGATATAACTTCTTAGCACGCACATTTGCATTTTATTGAAACTTCATGTCAGGTACTGTGGTCAGCTAATACATGCCAACACCCTTCTGTGTCTGAGCTTTGGCCAGTGCAAGATCCCTTCAAGCACAAACTAACTGGCTCAAATTCTCACACCCATTTCAACTGAAATTGTTTAAACACTGTTGGCCCACATGACCGATGCCTGAAAAGGGATAATTTCCAGCATCAAGACTCAATTGCTTAAACAAGCATCCAAACTTACTTGAAAGTAACACTAACATTGGACTGCTGTCTCCAAATCATTCAAGAATTTCTCCTGTGTGATTAAAAAGATGCAGTCAACCAAAAGAGACTTCTTTGATTCCTACTACTTATAATTTCTATTAGGTTCTTCTAATCATGGTGACTGAAAGGTTAGAGAAACTTGCTTCTCATTTCAGGAGTTTTTTCCTTTTTTTTTTTTCTTGACAGTGCTGTGTATATCCCACTTCAATCATCCTTTGACTCGTGTGCATCTCACGGAGCCACAGGTGAGAGAACAAGTTTTTCAAATGATAAGAGAAGCACAGTTGAAAAGCCATAAATACCAGCAGGACTTGGAAGCTCATCTAATATCTGCCATTATACCTAATAGTATTTGTATTCATTTAAACTGGTTAAGTTTTCAGATGACAATGTTTCCTTAGTCTATTCAGAGGAAAACTGGAAATCTCCAATCACCACTTGAAAGGTAAACAGCAGCACTGTTCTCCAAAAGCCATTATGTTTCATTATGTTTGGTTGGTTTTTTTTTTTTTGGGGGGGGAGTGCATAACCACTAACCATTACTTCAGTGTTTTAATCCCGTGTTATCCACAGCTCATTTTTGTAATAACACTGTTAAAGCAAAGGACTCTAAGTCAGCAGTAGTAGAAACCAAGGCAAGCATTTCATAGTCGTTTGATCTACCATGCCTTCTAGCATCTTTCAGAAGAATGAGAGAGTTATTACATATTTTTGCAATTATATTTTCATAATTGCCATGTGACTTCAGTTTCTAACAGAAAAGTGGCTTCACAGCAACACTGGTATAACTATGTCCAGCATCTAACAGAAGAGAAAGATTCCTTCCTTGTCACACTCAAATTTTAAAGACAATTTGCTCTTTTTGCAGTAAATACATACGCAGGGTGGGAGAAAAAAAAAAATCTAATTTTTAAGAGAACAGGAGAAGCAAACCAGTGGCAGGGCCTCACATTGCATTTAAAAGGAATTTCCGGGGGAGAAGACCGAAGCAGTACAGAATGGAAAGTCAAAAGGTGGATTATAAACTGCAGTTTGGAGCGTGATGCAGAAAAGCAGCAGAAAAGCAGATGCTTGTTTGATTCAGAGAGTTTCCTGGCAGATGTAGTAACACTGGATACTTCCGGATGTGAGAGATCACAGAAATGCAACGTGTTTTAGAAACTTCTTCCTAATCTTTCTTTTTCTTTTTTTCCAGAAGAAAAATAAAAATACTCTTCTGGTACTTAAATTTTATTACTTACTGAAGGATCTACTTGATCATTTGTTACTCCCCTCAGGACAATCTTCAATGGATGTTTCATGAAAGGTGCCAAGCAGAGCAGACTTTCCAAATAGTAGCCAATACTGCGACTGGGGCTGCAGTCATGTTCCAACGAGCCTCCATACAGAAGACCGGGCTGATAATACAAGGTAGTACCTGGGGAAGATGCCAGTAGAGCAAAGCAAATCAGAGCGCTGTCAGCACACTGGTCATTACTAAAGCATAGACACTTTGCAGCTATGTATGCAGACAAATTGGAGAAAGAAGAATTTATGAAAGCTGGTAGCACTTCCAGCAGGCTGCTTCTATGTCTGCAGCTAATAAATCGGCCAATGCATAGGTGTCTGTCTGTCTTGTGCATCATTTCTCCTTTCCCCTCCTCCCCAAAAATCAAGGAATTTAGCAATCCCAAAAATATCGATACAAGCAATTATTATCCTCCACAGCAGATAAATCTTCACCAGACCATCAGGTCATCACTGTCTCAGCATATCTGGTGGTAGTTCATCTGCTTTACTGACCAACCATAACCCTTAAAATCCTTAGGGGAAAAAAAAAAAAAAAAGATGAGGATAAGAACCAGATGAGATTTTTATGCGAGATGCTTCTCGCTCAAACCAACCCCTTTGTAAGAGACTACTTGTAAACTCCCCAAACAAAGACTGAGAGAAGCAGCCTGAGCAGAGATAAGGAGAGGGGGGAGTCCTTCGGAGCTTCACTAGGGAACGCCTCAAACACTTGCAAGCACCTTGAGATACAGCTGTAGTTGAGGGGTGGATAATGTGGAGTCTGGATAACTAGGCTTTGTGCTCAAAGAATTGATAATGCTAACACTTGCTTATCTCTTGTATGATTCAGGCGAGAAAACTTTGAATAAGACAGGATGAGTCTGGGGGGGGAGAGGGAAGTCTTGTGAAGACAGGACTTTCTGCTCAACTTTTAAAGCTTGTTAGTTCTCTGTTTTTGGGACCATTGAGTCCAATGAATGACCTTTATCCACGAAATATGCTGCATATGCTAATGAAGATTATCAAGATCATGCTAAACACATACGACTATAGCACTCATCTCTCCACCCAGATCATGCTATACATAACCTGGGGGGGTGGAACCTGAGACAAAACTGCCAGCATAGCTGTATGGCAGGTTGTACTGCTACTGCAAACATAAAAGGGGAAAATTAGTACTACAAAGGGGGGATCCATGCAGAGGAGCACTCCTATGAACCAGAGACCCCCGTTGGGAACCAGGACCGATGATTTCTTTATCTCTCTCTCAGTCTCTCTCTCTCTCCCCACCCACTTTCCCCCGCCTCTGTTTTCTCTTTTCCCTTAGAATTGTTCAGTAACGCAAGGTGTACCTCACCACTTGCCATAATTTGTTTTACCACTTGCCGCAATTTGTTGTATGCCTAACCAATTATCATGGACCTACTTAAGACATATATTGATCACTGTGGGGATCTAATTAATGTTTTTGTATGGACCTTGAGAGTTGTATCACCTTAGTCCACACTGCTGGGGATTTGTGAATCTGAGTCACTTCCCACCCCTGCCTCTTTTCTGAGTGGGGTGTGACACCCTTTTCTGAGGGTGACTAGACAAGCAGCCTTGCTCAGAAGCTTGCCTCTGTAGATGGCAAACCTTGCCTT
This sequence comes from Vanellus vanellus, assembly GCF_965231255.1. NCBI lineage: Eukaryota > Metazoa > Chordata > Aves > Charadriiformes > Charadriidae > Vanellus > Vanellus vanellus. The sequence continues at coordinate 57,524,278 of NC_138908.1, forward strand.
CTACAAAAATCCATTCTGGTTCAGAGGGACCTTCCCCCACTACAAAATCCTGCATACCAAACAAAATACTAATTTTAATTCTTAAGGAATACAGTTTGCTTAATTCTCTGCATTATGGTGGAGTGATGATCTTCTTGCACGTGATCAATTACTACAAAAATTCTCAGCTTGGTTATTTCTGGTCTTCTCAGTCAATTCTATCTGAACACATACTTCATTAAGCCAAAACTTTGATTTCACTGCAGCAACTGATACAGCCTGGAAGACCAGAACAGAGGAGGAAGAGAAAACAGATCTCACCTGTTTGGTTTATTTCAATCCGAGAGCCATTGGTCACTTTGTCAATCAAGCGAATAAAACTTGCTTCAAAATCTGAGGAATAGAACAAAGACAAAATTTTAAAATTCCTTAAATTTATTCCTGGGGAAAAAAAAAAAAAAAGAAGCTTCAACACAATACTTGTACATTTTCCCTTTCCTGCCTCTTACAACAGTAAGTCTACCCTCACCTACTTGTTGTGGTATAATTCTATCACATGAGAAAAGGTAATTCACTATAAAACCAGAGATGTTAATTTGAGCCCCCATGCTTATAGGCATCTCAAATCAATTGAGGTGCCCCCAGATGTGACCATTGGACTAGCGACACTCCTCTCCCCGACACACAGACAGCAATACAAGTTGACACTTCTGACCACAGTGGCCTGAGGGATCAATCAAGCCCAGGATAAAACCTTTGACAACTTACATTTTGCTCAGTATGAAGCAAAATATACGAAACCTAGCAAACAGGATGTCGTATATTTAAGCATGGTAAGCTAATAACATCTTATTCTCTGTAAAAGTCTTAGTTTAAAAGAAGGGGACATTCAGATGTGAAGTTCTGCTGCTGCACAGCAGTTCCACAAACACAATTAGCCATCTGCAGACTTTCACATTTTCCATTTCCAAAACCGTAAACAAAATTATGTTCCGAAACATAATAAAAGCTAGAGGAACACAAGTCTCCCCATCACCTCCTTTCTTGCTTACTGTGTACACTATAGCAGTTCGCGTGGAACTAATTTCTCAGTTTCTCTTGTTTGTGTGCGCTCTCACTCAGAGACATGGGAAAGAATAAGCATATTTAACAAAAAAAAAAAGGGGGGGGGGGCATGGAGAAAGGGAAGGAATATGCCAGTATTCTAGTATTTAGGTATCCCAAGCTGCTACAGACTTAATATCAAGGAAAATATGTGAACATATGCAGAGTTCAAAACCCAGGTAGTTTTAAGGACCAACAGCACCTGCATAACAGTCGGCAGGTTGTGCTTCCTTAGCAGTAACCCTGCGTTACTTCTTAAAACAGCAATTGGATTTTTCTTCCTATGTAAGCTTCTAGGATGCGTAAACATTTAAATCAAAGAGCTACCTGCAGAAATTACAGTTTGTCAATATTTGCATGATACAGTTGATGCCCCAGTCACACAGTGCCGGTTCTGCTCTCCGTTACCATAATTTCTAAACTTAAATTTATATGAGAGCTCTGGGACCTCTTCCAGGGCAGGAGTGCATCCTTGCAAATACACATTTCCCTCTGGGAGCACAAACCTGTAGAAAAGTTTTCACTGCAAAAGTTCCAGTCATGAAAAGCAGAGAACTGGATGTTGTATCATCAACACAAATCAGGGTTTGTTGTTACTATTTTTCTGTTACAGTCACAGTTTACATTTTAACCCATACTTGAAAAAGGCAATTCAAACACCTCTTAAAAAAAAAGTGTAAGCCAGTTTTACCTTACTGTAAGCTGCTGTGGTAGATGAAAGCGCAGAAAAAGTTTGAAATTAGATATCTGTGGTGTTAATGCTTCCTTCAGTCCTTTGTTGGCTGCAGCCTAAATCACACACAACTTCAACACCACCAAACATGCCATGGCAATAATAAATGCTTTGGGTCACAGTATGTGTTAACTTAAGCACGCACAAGCATTTTGACAGTTTCGGAGAATTTCTAGCTATAAGCTGCAGCCTCCTCCAGAGGCAGACTAGTGTCTACACTGGTCCTAACCCTGTTCTGAACTTCACACCTTGTCCAAAAAATAACTGAATGCCACAGCAATGTCTCTTCCCCTATCTCCACCCTACTGTCTTCTTACTTCAGACACATGAGGAATTTTACTTTGGGGTGCGGCAGCTCCTGCACAGGAATGAAGAGGGTACTGCCTAAGCAAGGTTTCCTCCAAAGGAAACTGCAGGCTCGGAAGCTTTCATAAACGGCAAGCAAACGGCTTTCCCGTCTCCCTCCCTTACCACTATTTGGGGGAAACTCGGCTAAAAATCAGAGGCTCACGCGCGACCCATTAAGGCTGTGGGAATCCGGACTCCGCAGCGCCCCCGAACTCCACAACTGTTGACTGAAAAGCCCGCTTTTACCGAGACACGGGCTAGCTCCGGGGCTGCCGTCGGAGCCCACGCAGGACCCAGCGAGCGGGTCAGCCCCACGCGTGGCACCTCCTCCCGCTCCCCGCAAAGGCCCCACGGCAGCAGCGGAACGAGACGGGCTGCTCCCGGCGACACCGGGCCAGCCCCGTCCTGAGGGGGCGGCACAGTCCCCGGGGTGACACTCTCCTCGCTTCGCCCCCTGCCGCCGCCCCACCGAGCTCCCACACCGGCACAGCCGCCGCCGGGCTCCCGCCGCCGCCGCCGCCGCCCCTCATGCTCCCCCCGGTGGCGGTACCCCCGCTCACCGCGGAGTCCGGGGTCCTCCTCCTTGGCGCGGATCTTCCGGATTTTCAGCGGCCGCCCGCTGAGGGTGGCCAGCACCAGCCGCTGCCGCAGGAAGTTGCACCCCGCGTAGCTGAGGCACTGCGCCGGGCCCGCCGCGCCGCCCGCCATGCCGCCGAGCCCACGTGGTTGGAAACAGGAAGCGCTGGGGCAGCGGCGGGGGCAAAGGGCAAAGGGCGGGGCGGGGGGCGGTGGCGGCGGTGGTCGTCTCCGTCCTTCCCCGTGATTCCTCTCCGGGCTGTCCGGAGGTGAGCTACGCGGGGGAGTGAGTGTAGTTCCCAGTCCTCAGGCCGGGCTGTTCTCTTAGCGACGGTGGCGGATGGTGGCTGCCCTTAAATAAGACACTGAGTGAAGGTTTCAGCCCGCGTTTTAAGGGAGGTGTGAGTTACGGTGGAGGTGTGACAGCGTCGGTTCGTGAGCTGCATTTATGTGCACAGGCAAAGAAGTTTCTTGCAATAGAATAGTTCCAGGTGGAAGGGACCTACAACGATCCCCTAGCCCTGCTGCCTGACCGCTGCAGGGCTCACCAGAAGTTAGCACAAATTATTAAGGGCATTGTCCAAATGCCTCTTAAACACTGACAGGCTGGGGGCATCAACCACCCCTCCAGGAAGCCTCTTACAGTGCTTGACCACCTTCTTGGTAAAGAAATGCTTCCTCATATCCAGTCTGAACCTCCCTTGGCACAGCTTTGCACCATTCCCACGCGTCCTGTCGCTGGATCCCTGGAGAAGGGAGCAGCGTTCCACCTCTTCACTACCCATCCTCAGGAAGCTGTAGAGAGCACCAAGGTAACCGCTCAGCCTCCTTTTCTCCAAACTAGACGAGCCCAAAGTCCTCAACCGCTCATCATAGGACATGGCTTGCAGCCCTTTCAGCAGTCTCATTGCCCTCTGGACACATTTGAGGACCTTCACATCCTTCTTAAATGGTGGGGCTGAGAGCTGCACATAGTACTCCAGGTGAGGCCGCACCAATGCTGAATAAAGCGGGATAATCCACTCTTTTGACCGGCTGGTGATGCTGTGTTTGATGCAGTCCAGGATGTGGTTTGCCCTCTTGGCTGCCAGGGCACACTGCTGGCTCATATTGAGCCTGCTGCCCACCAGATAGATCCCTTTCTGCAGCCAATCCTCTCCCAATTTATACTTGTGCCTGGCATTACTCCATCATAGGTGCAGAATATTGTATTTGTTCGTGTTCAGTTTCATGCCACTGATGATTGCCCAGTGCTCCAATCTATCCAGATCCCTCCACAAGGCCTCTCATCCCTCAAGAGAGTCAACAGCACCTCCCAGCTTGGCATCATCAGCTATTAACAGAAAAGGTCAGATCATTTTCCTTACAAATGACAACACTTTTTTTTCTTAATGAGTTGTTTGTTTTTTTTTTTTTTTTTTCCCAGAGACTAAATCTTTTTTTTTTTTTTTTAAACCATGATAGGGATGCTTTACAGGAACTGTGCAGGAACTAGACTTTTGTTAGCTGCTTGCCAACTCAGCTTTTCTGATCAGTGTGCAATAAGAATCATTTGTTGTTTTGATAAACAAGTCTACAATCTATGTATCATAGAATAATAGAATGGCTTGGGTTGGAAGTGACCTTAAATATCATCTAATTCCAACCTCCCTGCCACTGGACCAGGTTGCTCAAAGCCCCATCCAACCTGGCCTTGAACACTTCCAGAGATGGGGCATCCACAACTTCTCTGGGCAACCCATTCCAGTGCCTCACCACCCTCAGAGTAAAGAATTTCTTCCTAATATCTAACCTAAATCTACAGTCTTCCGGTTTAAAACCATTACCCCTTGTCCTATCACTACAGGCCCTGATGAAGAGTCCCTCCCCGTCTTTCCTGTAGGCCATCTTTCAGTATTGGAAGGCTGCTATAATAAGCCAGTTTTGCCTTTCTGTAAGCTGCTATGGTAGATGAAGGCACAGAAAAAGTTTCAAATGAGATTTCCATGGTGTTAATGTTTCCTTCTGTCCTTTATGTTGGCTGCAGCCCAAATCACTTTTTACCTCCTTAGTCACACATTTATTACTGTAGTAAGGAGGATTTCAAGGCTATAGTCATCAGGACATCATAGTAGTCCCTCAGCAAGAACGTTTATCTGTTTCATAAAGGTCTTTTTGGAAATAAGACCAATATTATATTTGTGCAGGCTTTTTAGCAGTGAGAGCCCACATTTGATAATTGGTGTTAACCCATGAGTGGTTCACAAGCTATTCATATCCCCTTTGATACACTAATTTCCACAAGAACTGTGAAGAAAGTTGCTGTGTTTTGTTTGTTTAAAATAAACTGGAGTGCTGTCCCACACTAGCCTGCTCCATTTCCTCCTTAGCTAGCTGAGGCAAGGAAACAGCAAACTGAAATTCCTTGGCTGCAGAAGGGTAGTAATACAATCCAACAGAGGTGATGAGTCTTTTTGCCTTCTGCTAGTATGTCTATTACTGGTAATTTTAAGGCCTCAAACAAGATGTAATCTTGATCTGTACTCTGTGCACATAGTGAGAAACTAGGTGTTCTCCCCTGAATTCCAGCAGAGAAACATGATGAAAGAAATATGAAAAAAGAATTAGCCAGCATCAGCAGCTGAGATGCTACAGGTCAAATCTTACAACTGTGAGGCCTTCCAGTGAAACAAAGGAAGATCAAGATGAGGTCCTGGATTCTCTGGCTCAATCTATTTAAAGAGGGTAGCTTGTGTGGTGATAAATTATGAAATAGGCAGCAGAGGGAAGGGTAGGTGGATCTTCCCAGGAATTAGTTGGGAAAGCAGTTTTGGAAGAGCATGATGTGTTTCCAGAGTAGGATGAGGCAGGTTGAAGACTGGGGAGAGCAGTAGAGGGGTCATGTGTTCATTTTCCCTTCACTGAAGTGGTGGCCTGGCTTTGTGAGGTTCCTAAGAGGTACCTGGCTATCTATTTTGGGGCAGAATTTAAGAAATGTAAGGAAAGACTCTGTTTTCTTTAGGAAAGAATAACTACCTAGCTGGGATCAAGGAAGGGAGAACAGAAAGTTCCTACAGTAAATAAAGGTTGGCTGGGCAAAGAGCAGCAAAGAAAAGTTGCAAGCGTCAGAATGTATGTTGTCCCAGCACACTGTCTGTAAGGTTCTGAAAGGCTAACAGTGCAGTTGGAAGTATAAATGCTAGGAAGCAAGGGAATGGCTATATCTATGCTTTGACATAAAGGGCTTTTCATTTCCTCCCAGGATCCAGATCTGTGGCAGCATCAGCAGTCCTGAAGTGACAACACTGATTTGGCAGTTGTTCAAAACATCAAAAAACCTCCTTCTTGGTGTGCCCCTAAATGAGAGTAAAGCTCGGTTGCTTGTCAGTTCAGACATGTGATGGTGCTATGCATACATAATTGGTGAGCCATATAGTGACATTTAGATTTACAGAAGTAAGTGTGCTCTAATACAGAACCAATGTAATAACCCCAAGCCTGGCTGGACAGGGATTCCAACCAAAAACTTCTTGTTTACAGTGTTAATACGCAATATGGTATTTATATGCTCAGTCTTCTGGGAGTTATAGGAGTTGTATGTTTGAGACAAATGAATACGATGGGTTTTGAATAGGAACATTTAATAGGGAGACAAATATGTCCTTGAAACAATATTAATCCTCAAATGTACCATGTAAAACTACCTTAAGACACCTGACACTCCTGTTCTGGATGGAGACTAAAAAGCACACAGCGAACACACTCCTTTCTCTTACACAGGCTGCAGCGGGTAGACCCCAGCAGACTCATACCCAGCCGCTGCCCAAGCAATGGCAATCCAGGAGGTTCTTGGATTGTATTGACGACAGCTTCCTTCTCCAAGTGCTAGAGGAGGCAACAAGGAGAGGAGCTATGCTGGACCTTGTCCTTTCCAACAAGGAGGGGCTGGTAGGCAGGGTCACACTCCAGGGTAGGCTGGGCCGCAGTGACCACAAAATGGTGGAGTTCAAGATCCTCGAGGCAGCGAGGAAGGTGCGCAGCAAGCTGACCACCCTGGACTTCAGGAGAGCTGACTTTGGCCTCTTGAAGACTGTGCTTGGTATGGTGCCATGGGATGAAGCGCCGGAGGGAAGAAGGGCCCAAGAAAGTTGCTTAATACGCAGGCATCACCTCCTCTAAGCTCAGTAGCGATGCATCCCTACAGAGTAGGCGACGGGCAGGAAAGCCAGGAGGCCCGCATGGATGAACAAGGAGCTCCCGGACACACTCAGAAGTAAAAAGGAGGCCTATAGGGGGTAGAAACAGGGCTGGGTGGCCTGGGAGTGTCGTGGTTTGGCCTCAGCCAGCAACAGAGAACCACGCAGCCGCTCGCACGACTCCCACAGCCGTGGGAAAAATCAGCAGAAAAGGGCAAAACTCGTGGGTTGAAATATTATAATTTAGCAGAACAGACAAAGGGAAAAAAAAAGAAAGAAAAGAAAGAAAGAAAAACAATAACACCGGTAAAGGAATACAAGAACGCGATTACAGTACCGCCGCGAAGCGCACCAACTGGACCCGCACCGCCTCGACCCGCCCCCGAGTGGCAACTGACTCCCGCTCCCCGGCTAGCTCCTTTTATAGCGGGGCATGGGTCACGTGGTATGGAATACGTGCCTCCCCTGCCGGCTCCTTGGAAATTAACCCCATCCTTGCCGGAACCAGGACATTATCCACCCCTTATTCCATACCATCTATGTCATGCCCAGATCTTTCAGTTCCCATAGTCTATGAGCCATCCCTTAAAAAATGTCCATTAAGCTCACGTAGTCCATGACGGTAGGCTCCAGCAGTGAGAACAGTCTCTCAGGGCACATAAGATGATGTGTAGTGCTGAACTGGTGGGTGCTGTATTTGAAGCTCGTGACTGGGGAATGCAATACAGTCCATGCCCACGGTCCACAGGTTGAAGATGTCGATCTCAAGGAAAATTGCTGGGCGCCAGATACTGAGATCAGTTCTTATTACATCATAAAATTATTCACTGGCTATTCTCACCCAAAATCAAATCCCCATAAGGTACACATCGGACCTCCCCATCCTCTCGCATCACCCACCAAGTGCACCCGGGTCCTTGTGCAAAAGCAATCCCACGGATGGGTTTGCCTTTGCCTGAGGCAGGGCTAACCCAGACTGTCTTTCCTAACATATTCTTCATATGCACTACAGGGACTTTATCCCCTTCTACTGTACGTGGAAGTTTTGATTGGGCAGGGCCAGCTCGATTGGCAGATCCCCTAGTGTTAACTAACCAGGTGGCTTTTGCTAAATGGGTATCCCAATGTTTGAAGGTCCCACCCCCCATGGCTCTCAGGGTAGTCTTTAGCAGTCCATTATATCGTTCTATCTTACCCGAGGCTGGTGCGTGATAAGGAATGTGATATACCCACTCAATGCCATGCTCTTTGGCCCAGGTGTCTATGAGGCTGTTTCGGAAGTGGGTCCCGTTGTCCGACTCAATTCTTTCTGGGGTGCCATGTCGCCATAGGATTTGCTTTTCAAGGCCCAGGATAGTGTTACGGGCGGTGGCATGGGGCACAGGGTATGTTTCCAGCCATCCAGTGGTTGCTTCCACCATTGTGAGCACGTGGCGCTTGCCTTGGCGAGTTTGTGGGAGTGTGATATAATCAATCTGCCAGGCCTCCCCATATTTATATTTTAGCCATCGTCCTCCGTACCAAAGAGGCTTTAACCGCTTGGCTTGCTTAATGGCAGCACACGTTTCACATTCGTGGATAACCTGTGCAATAGTGTCCATGGTCAAGTCCACCCCTCGGTCACGAGCCCATCTATATGTTGCATCTCTTCCTTGATGGCCTGAGGCATCATGGGCCCACCGAGCTATGAATAGTTCACCCTTACGTTGCCAATCCAGATCCACCTCAGCCACTTCAATTTTAGCAGCCTGATCTACCTGCTGGTTGTTTTGATGTTCCTCAGTGGCCCGATTCTTGGGGATGTGGGCATCTACATGACGTACTTTCACAACCAGATTCTCAATCCGGGCAGCTATATCTTGCCACAGTTCAGCAGCCCAGATGGGCTTACCTCTGCGCTGCCAGTTGTTCTGCTTCCACTGCTGTAACCACCCCCACAGAGCATTTGCCACCATCCATGAATCAGTATAGAGGTAAAGTACCGGCCATTTCTCTCGCTCAGCAATGTCCAAAGCCAGCTGGATGGCTTTTACCTCTGCAAACTGACTCGACTCACCTTGTCCTTCAGTGGCTTCTGCAACTCGTTGTGTCGGACTCCACACAGCAGCCTTCCACTTTCGATGCTTTCCCACAATTCGGCAGGACCCATCAGTGAACAGGGCATGTTTCTTCTCATTTTCTGGCAGTTCATTATACGGTGGGGCCTCTTCTGCACGCGTCACCTCTTCCTCTGGTGATATTCCGAAATCTTTGCCTTCTGGCCAGTCCATGATCACTTCCAGTATGCCTGGACGACTGGGGTTTCCCATTCGAGTTCGCTGGGTGATCAGTGCAATCCACTTACTCCACGTAGCATCAGTTGCATGATGTGTGGCAGGGACCCTTTCTTTGAACATCCAGCCCAGTACTGGCAGTCGAGGTGCTAAGAGGAGCTGTGCTTCAGTGCCAACCACCTCCGAAGCAGCTCGAACCCCCTCGTATGCTGCCAATATCTCCTTTTCTGTTGGGGTATAGCGGGCTTCGGATCCTCTGTATCCCCGACTCCAGAACCCCAGGGGTCAACCTCAAGTCTCCCCTGGTGCTTTTTGCCAGAGGCTCCAGGTAGGGCCATTCTCCCCGGCTGCAGTGTAGAGCACATTTTTAACGTCTTGTCCTGCCCTGACTGGCCCCAGCACTACTGCATGAACTATTTCCTGCTTAATTTGTTCGAAAGCTTGTCGTTGCTCAGGACCCCACTTAAAATCATTCTTTTTCCGCGTCACTTGATATAGAGGGCTCACAATCAGACTGTAATTTGGAATATGCATCCTCCAAAAACCCACAACACCTAAGAAAGCTTGTGTTTCCTTTTTACTAGTCGGTGGGGACATAGCTGCTATTTTGTTGATCACATCCATTGGGATCTGACGGCGTCCATCTTGCCACTTTATTCCTAAAAATTGGATCTCCTGTGCAGGTCCCTTAACCTTACTTCATTTTATGGCAAAGCCAGCTTTCAGAAGGATTTGAACTATTTTATTCCCTTTCTCAAAAACTTCTTCTGCTGTGTCGCCCCATACAATGATGTCATCAATGTACTGCAAATGTTCTGGAGCTTCACCCTGTTCCAGTGTGGTCTGGATCAGTCCATGACAAATGGTGGGGCTGTGTTTCCACCCCTGGGGCAGTCGATTCCAGGTGTACTGGATGCCCTTCCAAGTGAAAGCAAACTGTGGCCTGCACTCTGCCGCCAAAGGGATTGAGAAGAATGCATTGGCGATATCAATCGTTGCATACCACTTGGCTGCCTTCGACTCCAGTTCGTATTGAAGCTCTAGCATGTCTGGCACAGCAGCGCTCAGCGGTGGTGTGACTTCATTCAGGCCACGATAATCCACTGTTAGCCTCCACTCTCCATTAGATTTTCGCACTGGCCATATGGGACTATTAAAGGGTGAGCGAGTCTTGCTAATCACTCCTTGAGTCTCTAGTTGACGAATCAACTTATGGATGGGAATCACAGAGTCTCGGTTAGTACGATATTGCCGTCGATGCACCATTGTGGTAGCAATCGGCACCTATTGTTCTTTGACCCTCAACAACCCTACCACAGAGGGGTCCTCTGAGAGACCAGGCAAGGTGGATAACTGTTCAATTTCTTCCGTCTCCAAGGCAGCTATGCCAAAAGCCCACCGGTATCCTTTTGGGTCCTTGAAGTATCCTCTCCTGAGATAGTCTATGCCAAGGATGCATGGAGCCTCTGGGCCAGTCACAATGGGATGCTTTTGCCACTCATTTCCAGTTAGGCTTACTTCAGCTTCCAGTACAGTCAACTCTTGTGATCCCCCTGTCACTCCAGAAATACAAATGGGTTCTGCTCCTCTGTAATTTGATGGTATTAAGGTGCATTGTGCACCAGTGTCCACCAGAGCCTTATGCTCCTGTGGCTCAGATGTGCCAGGCCATCGAATCCACACAGTCCAATAAACCCGGTTGTCCCTTTCCCCCACCTGGCTGGAGGCAGGGCCCCTCTAATCCTGATCATAGTATACGTTACTCACTTGTTGCAAAAATGATTTGGAAGTCCCTTCAAGAGGATCGGAGGTTAGATCAGGCCTTCCATTCTGTCTGGGGAACTGTCTGCTGGAAACAGGAGCTGCACTTTTTCTGGAGGGATCCCCTTTTGTGTTTGTTCTTCCTTGCAGCTCACGTACCCGTGTCCGTAGTGCTGAGGTAGGTTGTCCATCCCACCTCCTCATGTCCTCTCCGTGGTCACGCAGGTAAAACCACAGGGTGCCTCGTTGTGTGTACCCCCTATACTCTTCCTCTTGAGTAGGGAAACGCCTGCTCCTAATAGCTGAGATGCTGGCCTGTACAGGTGGGGAGTAGGACATACTCTCTTCAAGTTGCTGGACCTTCTGGGACAGTTTCTCCACAGCTGAAACAAGGGGGGAAGACAGGCTTTCTTCATATTGACGGAGTCATCCAGCCACCTCATCCACCGTTGGTCCCTCTTCACCTCTCCATTCCATCACTGCCAAGGAGTTGGCATATGATGATGGTGCGCTCCGTACAAACTTCCGCCATATGGGCCTTGTGCACTGGACTTCATCAGGATCTGTGGGTAACTGCGCATTATCTGGGTCAAAGTAAATCATCTCTCGTACGGCTAATTCCCTTAGGTACTGGATACCTTTTTCCATGGTGGTCCACTTGCTTGGACGACATACAACATCTTCGCTGAAAGGATACCTTTCCCTTACACCTGCCAGGAGTCGCCTCCAGAGGCTGAGGGCTTGTGTCTTTTTCCCAATTGCCTTGTCAATGCCTGCCTCCCTAGACAAGGATCCCAGCTGCTTAGCTTCCCTGCCCTCTAATTCCAAGCTACTGGCCCCGTTATCCCAGCATCGGAGCAGCCAGGTGACAATGTGCTCACCAGGAAGTCGACTAAAATCTTTTCGCATATCTCGCAGCTCACTCAGGGATAGGGATTGGGTTATTACCTCTGGTTCTGTCTCTTCCTCCTGTTCCTTTGATGGCCCTGGTTCATCATCATCCTTTACTATGCGAACTGATTTCTTGGTGTATTTCTTCTTCTGTATAGGAGCAACTGATACTGGCACAGGTTGGTTGTCCGGTTCAGCTGCAGTGCCTGCCACTGGGGTTTGAGTGGCTGCATTGCCTGTCACCAGGGTTTGAGTAGCCACAGTGCCTGCCACTGGAGTTAGAGTAGCCTCATTGTCTTCCACCGGAGTTGGAGTAGGCATAGTGCCTGCCACTGGAGTTGGAGTAGGCTCCTTGTCTGCCACCGGGGTTGGAGTAGCCTCCTTGTCTACCACCAGGGTTGGAGTAGCCTCCTTGTCTGCTGGTCTGGCTTTCCCCTCTTTCCCCTGAGGGTCCTGCATAGTACTGAGCAGTGTTTGGTAGATACTGGCCAGGGCCCAACACAGTGCCATAAGTTGTGCCTCTCTGGAATAGCCACAGCATTTTCATTTGAAATATTCTATTACTTTATCAGGGTCCTGTAGTTGTTCAAGGGTGAAGTCCCAAACCATTGGAGGTGAGAAGTTCTCTAGATACCTGCCCATGTTCTCCCACATCCCATGCCACCCCTGACTATCTGGCATTGGGACAGATTTCTGAGTGGTAGTCTTAAACAGCTGTTTTACCCTAAAAAAGACTTGAAAAACATTCAGGAGACATAGCAATAGGAACACGCTGGTTTGAGCATCCCAAGGATATTCAAAATTCTCAAGAGGTGTTATACCTGGCCCAAAGGAGAAAAAGGAGGCAAAAGAGCTGGGGAAAGTATCTCCCCCTGTTTCTCCCATAGATTGGGTGTGATTATTGATAACTTCTGAGAGACGGTAACCAAGGTATGGACAGGACAGCAATACTACATAGAAACCCCAACAAAGCCACTTGGATAGTGATGTTACCATATCATAAGTTGATATTGCACAGGACAGCAAAATTATAGTCCTGATCCCTCTCCCTGAGATAACAAACAGCATCACAGGGAGTACATACAGCATATAAGAATTTACATAACACAGCCATGTAAACAAACGAAGCAACATTGTAACCGGCAACTATTTAACTAATAGGAGAAATACATATAAGAAATCCGTTTTAACAAGCTCTGGTCAGATCTGTTGTTATTACAACCCTTCGAGCCCCACGTTGGGCGCCAAAAAGGACTGTCGTGGTTTGGCCTCAGCCAGCAACAGAGAAACACGCAGCCGCTCGTACGACTCCCACAGCCGTGGGAAAAATCAGCAGAAAAGGGCAAAACTCGTGGGTTGAAATATTATAATTTAACAGAACAGACAAAGGGAAAAAAAAAGAAAGAAAAGAAAGAAAGAAAAACAATAACACCGGTAAAGGAATACAAGAACGCGATTACAGTACCGCCGCGACAAGCCCCCGAGTGGCGACTGACTCCCGCTCCCCGGCTAGCTCCTTTTATACGGGGCATGGGTCACGTGGTATGGAATACGTGCCTCCCCTGCCGGCTCCTTGGAAATTAACCCCATCCTTGCCGGAACCAGGACAGAGGAATACAGAGAAATTGTTCGAGCGGCCAGGGATCAGGTCAGGCAAGCTAAAGCCCAGGCTGAATTAAAGCGGGCCAGTGGCATCAAGACAAAGAAAAAAACCTTCTAGAAGTGTGTCAGCAAGAAAAGAAGGACTAAGGAAGATGTGGGCCCTCTCCGGAAGGAAACGGAAGACCTGGTCACCCGGGCAAGAGACAAAGCCGAGGTACTCAACAACTTTTTTGCCCCGGTCTTCACTGGCAAAGACTGCAGCCACACTACCCATCCTGCAGCAGGCAACGGCGAGGACTGGGAAAATGAAGAAGCGCCCACTGTAAGTGAAGATCAAGTATGAGGCCACCTAAACCTGGCGAGGGTCCTGATGGGATACACGCGTGGCTCCCGAGGGAACTGGCAGACGAAGTTGCTAAGGCACTGTCCATCAAATCTGAGAAGTCATGGCAGTCTGGACCTGTTGGAGCGGGTCCAGAGGAGGGCCACCAAGATGATCAGAGGGCTGGAGCACCTCTCCCATGACGAGCCGCTGAGAGAGTTGGGGTTGTTCAGTCTGGAGAAGAGAAGGCTCCGGGGAGATTAAGTTCCAGCTGGCCTTTGGCCCTTCTCATTTTCTCCCCGCATAACCTCATGACCATCCCAAATTCCCGCCAAAGCTCTCTGTTCAGCCAGGCCGGTCCTCTTCCCTGCGGGCTCGTCTTTCGGCGCATGGGGACAGCCTGCTCCTGCACCTTCAGGAAGGTATTCTTGAAGAGTATGGAGCCTTCCTGGACCCCTCTGCACTTCAGGACTGCCTGCCAGGGGACTCTGTCAACCAGGCTCCTAAACAGGCCAAAGTCTGCCTGCCGGAGGTCCGAAGAAGCAGTTCTGCTGACTCCTCTCCTCAGTTCTCCAAGAATGGAGAACTCGGTATCATTTTCTGCTGCCTGTGCCCAAGACAGCCTCCAGCCTACGAAAGCACACAGCGAACACACTCCTTTCTCTTACACAGGCTGCAGCGGGTAGACCCCAGCAGACCCATGCCCAGCCGCTGCCCGAGCAATGGCAATCCAGGAGGTTCTTGGATTGTATTGACGACAGCTTCCTTCTCCAAGTGCTAGAGGAGGCAACAAGGAGAGGAGCTATGCTGGACCTTGTCCTTTCCAACAAGGAGGGGCTGGTAGGCAGGGTCACACTCCAGGGTAGGCTGGGCCGCAGTGACCACAAAATGGTGGAGTTCAAGATCCTCGAGGCAGCGAGGAAGGTGCGCAGCAAGCTGACCACCCTGGACTTCAGGAGAGCTGACTTTGGCCTCTTGAAGAATGTGCTTGGTATGGTGCCATGGGATGAAGCGCCGGAGGGAAGAAGGGCCCAAGAAAGTTGCTTAATACGCAGGCATCACCTCCTCTAAGCTCAGGAGCGATGCATCCCTACAGAGTAGGCGACGGGCAGGAAAGCCAGGAGGCCTGCATGGATGAACAAGGAGCTCCCGGACACGCTCAGAAGTAAAAAGGAGGCCTATAGGGGGTAGAAACAGGGCTGGGTGGCCTGGGAGGAATACAGAGAAATTGTTCGAGCGGCCAGGGATCAGGTCAGGCAAGCTAAAGCCCAGGCTGAATTAAAGCGGGCCAGTGGCATCAAGACAAAGAAAAAAACCTTCTAGAAGTGTGTCAGCAAGAAAAGAAGGACTAAGGAAGATGTGGGCCCTCTCCGGAAGGAAACGGAAGACCTGGTCACCCGGGCAAGAGACAAAGCCGAGGTACTCAACAACTTTTTTGCCCCGGTCTTCACTGGCAAAGACTGCAGCCACACTACCCATTCTGCAGCAGGCAACGGCGAGGACTGGGAAAATGAAGAAGCGCCCACTGTAAGTGAAGATCAAGTATGAGACCACCTAAACCTGGCGAGGGTCCTGATGGGATACACGCATGGCTCCCGAGGGAACTGGCAGACGAAGTTGCTAAGGCACTATCCATCAAATCTGAGAAGTCATGGCAGTCTGGACCTGTTGGAGCGGGTCCAGAGGAGGGCCACCAAGATGATCAGAGGGCTGGAGCACCTCTCCCATGACGAGCCGCTGAGAGAGTTGGGGTTGTTCAGTCTGGAGAAGAGAAGGCTCCGGGGAGATTAAGTTCCAGCTGGCCTTTGGCCCTTCTCATTTTCTCCCCGCATAACCTCATGACCATCCCAAATTCCCACCAAAGCTCTCTGTTCTGCCGGCTCATCTTTCGGCGCATGGGGACAGCCTGCTCCTGCACCTTCAGGAAGGTATTCTTGAAGAGTATGGAGCCTTCCTGGACCCCTCTGCACTTCAGGACTGCCTGCCAGGGGACTCTGTCAACCAGGCTCCTAAACAGGCCAAAGTCTGCCTGCCGGAGGTCCGAGGAAGCAGTTCTGCTGACTCCTCTCCTCAGTTCTCCAAGAATGGAGAACTTGGTATCATTTTCTGCTGCCTGTGCCCAAGACAGCCTCCAGCCTACTAAAGCACAGAGCAAACACACTCCTTTCTCTACACAGGCTGCGGCGGGTTGACCCCAGCAGACCCATGCCCAGCCGCTGCCCGAGCAATGGCTACTTTGGCAAGGCCAAAGGCGCAGGATGTGTTGCGGAGCATGATGTTACACGGCATGGAGTGCCCCTTGGGTCGGTTTGGGTTGGCTCTCCCTGCTGTGTTCCCTCCCAGCCTCTGGCCCAGCCTCGGCCTACTCGCTCGGGGACACTGGGAGAGAAACAGAGGAAGCCTTGGTGCTCTGCGAGCGCTGCTCAGCACCAGCTAAAACCGCCGTGTGTTTTCAGCGCTGTCTCGTGAGAAACGCAAAGCACAGCGCCAAGTGGGCGGCGGAGTCTCCCTCTGCCTCCCCGGAGCTCTGTCGCTGATGTCACAGCCATGACCTCACACCGTGCGGGCCCAGGCCTTTGTGAGGTTGGGCACTGTGGGCATAAGCTGTGGGCCTGGAAGGAGCTCGCAGTGTGCTGCTGGCTGTGTGCCTGTGGCAGGCGTTCTCCCAGCTCTGTCCAGGAGGAGGTCTGCCCGGACAGGCAACACTCCTGCGGCTGAAGGAGGGCACCGAAGCTTGCGGGACAGCCTCGTTGCTCGCCAGGATGAGGAGGAGAAAGGCTCCTCCAAGAGCACGAGGGGCTGGCCGTCCGAGGAGAGGAGCCAGGGGCAGCCAGGCTGCACGCTGCAGGGCTGCAGAAGAGGAGCGTAAGTTCCGTGCTGCCTTTCCCCCCATGGTTGCACCAAGCCTGCCTGGCTCGGCCGGGAGCCACGGCCCTGCAGAAGCAGCATCACCCTGCCCCGAGGGAGGCCCGGGGCCACCTCGCCTGCGTGAGCGTGATGGAGCTGGCAAGGATGTCTGTCTCTGTGGGATACTGCAGTAACCACGGGGTACCCCAGCGCTCGTGCCACCCTCCTTCCCCAGGCACGCCATCGGTGCCCTGCCTGCCTGCGAGGAGATCCTGCCCGGCCCTGTGTCCCCCGCTCCGCTCCCAGGGTGCAACCAGCTGCCCGCCTCTACAGGGCATAGCCCTGGCCCTGCCCCAGGGAGGGAGGACCAGCGCCCAGCTCCCTGCAGGGAGCTGGCATGCTCTGGACCCGTGTCCTCCAAAAGGCTCCTCAGGCTTTTCTCCGTTTCTTTGCGCAGGGTTGCTCTTCCGTCTGGTGATGGCTCTGGTCTCCCTCCAGAGATGCCTCAGCACAGGCATCTCCACGCTGTGAGTACAAGATGTGTGCAGTGGGGAGGTGGAGATGAGGGGTGCCAGTGGCTCAGGACGAGCAGGTGGAGGCCGGTGGTGCTCTCCACCAGGAGACCAGGCCTGGCTCCTCCAAAATGACTGCTCCTCTGCTTGTAAATGAAAATCCCCCTGTGCGGGGCACTGCCCTTGGGCACTGCTAACCTTGGGACGTACTCTTTCAGGAAAGAGATCTTCACCTTGAAAAAGAGGAGGCTCTTACAGCTTGTGTTCTTGATGAGCCTAGCTGCTCTCAGTGAGTATTCGCCTGCTGCCAGCGGAGGCAGGGAGGCACGGAGTGCCAGCTTCAGGGTGAGGGAGAGGAGGTAGTGGGACCCTTCCAGCCTCCCACGTCTGCAGCTCAGGGAGCTCTGAAGATGCTCGCTGCACGCAGAGCAGGGAGGGCAAATGGGGCGTAGCTGTGGGCACCGAGCGTGCGCAACAACCAGGGCTGTGCAGAGCCCTGAGGCCCAGGGAGAGGGTCCCTGCTTAGAGCCGCAACCTCTCTCTGCACCCTTTCGCCATGTCCTCAGCCAGCCTGTGGCCACCGGGGTGTGGGAGGAGACCGTATGGCTACAGGGATCCTTGGAAACCCGAGTCAATTAACTCTCTCTTGGTGATGTGAATTACAGCTGCTGCCTGGTGCGGGATGCTGATGCTTGTGTATCTGCAGTGGGCAGAGGCTGTGCCGCAGGTCAGTGACTGCTGCTGTGGGACAGGAAAGGCCCACAGCGGAGCCCCGCAGGCTGTGGGTGGGTGGTTGGGTGGGTAAAACACCCGGTCCTGCGGTTGCAGGCGGTGACCCAGAGAATCAGCAGCGGCTTCTGCTGTGCCTTCCTAGAGCCGCCGGCTCTGGACAGCCCCGGCAGCTCTGGGACTCAAACGGAGAGCCGTTCTCTTTCAGGTGCTGCTGGGGCAGGCGGCAGCCGACGGGAGGGCCCCGCGGTAAGAGCCCTCTCCTCTCTCCTGACCTGGAGCACTTTTGGTGGGGTAGCAGCAGATGAGGCCGTGCTGTTTGCACTCACTCGCACAGCACCCAGGGCTCGTGCCTTTCGCTCCTGCCTGGGCCTTTTGCTAAACATGGAGCGGGGGGAAGCGTTCACAGGCCAGGGAAAGAAAAGGTGGCTCGAGCACCTCTGTCTCTGCTCCTCCCGAGCTTGGAGGCTCTGGGAGGGGCTGGGCAGCTCTCTGACAAGATCTGCTTTCCTGGTGACTGCAGGGAACAATCCCCAGAGGCAAAACAGCTGGTGAACGAGGTGGTGTGCCTGGCTGCAGGGATCGACGCTATGCAGGTGATCATGCACCCTGGGAAAGAGGGCTGGGACAGCGGGGCCCCACACAAGACCCTTCTTGGGCCAGCTGGTGGGCTTTTCCTGCTGGGCCCATGCACCCATCCCTTGCCAGGGGCAGCCTGCTGAGCTCCACTGTAAAGCCCCTTCCCCTGGCCAAGGTTGTTGTGGTCAATTCCCCCGTTCCTTTGTGTCTTTCCAGAAAGTTCAGCAAATGAGAGAGACGATGTCTGCAACCACGTGTGTGTCTGCCTGGGCTCTGAAAGAGGCAGGTACGGATGGACGCGGGCAGGCAGGTCTCTCATCACACTGAACTCCTGCTGAGTGCTCCCAAAAGGAGACTCTGCGCTCCAAAGCACGGGGAGATTGGGTGAAACCACGGGACCCAAGAGCATGCCTGTGGCAGAGCGGCACCCTTGGGCTCACCCCAGCCCTGCTGTCAGCCCCCTCGCTGGGTGTCCCTGGTGTGCCCCTGGCGTGCCCCTGACTGCCTTTCTGCCCTCTCCCTCTCCGCTGAGCTTTCCTGGGGAGCGAAAGCGAGCGGCCGGGTTGTCCTCTGCTGTCCGCACAGTGGGGCCTCGCCTTGGCTCGGCAGCCCTTCCCGTGTGCGCTTGCCGTCTCCCAGCACCCGCAGACCTTCTCTTTGTGCAGCTGGGAGAGAGGTGCCATCACCGGCCATGGGCTCCCCTCCTCTTCCTGGGGCACGTCTCAGCGTGCAGTGCTGTGTGTGGGGCTGGCAGGCAGCCTTACCTGATCCTCCTACCTGCAGCCACCAGGTCCTCCCAACCTGGGGCCTCCTGCAGTTGTTACCTGAAAAAGTGGTCTAAGTCCCGGTTCTCCCGAAAGACAGAGACTGTGTTTAGAGAGGAGGCATCGGTTTATTCTGGCCCTGGTGCTTCCACACATCATGCCCACCCCGTGCCACTTTCCTCCTCACATTCATACACGAAAGTTACAAGGTAGGACACTCCCAGTAGCAACGATTGGTGTCTAATTTACATATGATTACAATATTTGCTGTGTCATTCTCAGTCACTGCACCTGCGCAAGAGAAGGGTCTCCACCTGGGCAAGGGTCTTCTTGGCCGTGGGCATGATTTTAAGTATTATAATGAAGGTAGTTTAGCTTAGGACCCTCAGAATTTTCACTGTTCTGCCATGTTGGCTAGACCTTTCGAAACGTGGTAGATTAGTAGCATCCTCAAGGTTCCTATGCTCATCTGCTCCAGGATGTTTCACTTCAAAGAAAGACAACAATACTTGTTTTCCTTGATTAGGTGTTCTTTCTCATACGACTCAAGGAAAGAACCCTCGTTACCCATGAGGATGTCTCAAAAATTGCTCTACTAATTAGCCCATATACTTGTGAAGGAACATTCCCAAGGCTGACCATCTGGCCAAGTACATAAGAAAATAACCAGAATATTGGATGAGGGAAAGGCTGTTGATATTGTATACCTGGACTTTCGAAAAGCATTCGATACTGTCTCCCATACAATTGTTGTGAAAAAACTGGCTTCGCATGGCCTGGATGAGCATACGATCCGCTGGATCAAGCACTGGCTGACTGGAAGGTCCCAAAGAGTGGTGCTCAATGGATTTAAATCCAGCTGGCGGCCGGTCACAAGTGGTGTGCCTCAGGGCTCAGTGTTGGGACCATTTCTGTTTAACGTCTTTATTGATGATCTCGATAAGGACATAGGGTGTATCATCAGCAAGTTTGCAGATGACACCAAGTTAAGCAGGAGTGTTGATTCCCAGGAGGATAGGGAAGCACTACAGAGAGACTTAGATAGATTGGATCATTGGGCCAACATCAATGGTATGAGTTTCAACAAGGGCAAGTGCCAGGTTCTGCACTTGGGCCACAATAACCCCATGCAGCGTTACAGGCCTGGGGAAGTGTGGCTGGAAAGCTGCCTGGCAGAAAGAGACCTGGGGGTTCTAATTGACAAGCAGCTGAATGTGAGCCGGCAGTGTGCCCAGGTGGCCAAGAAAGCCAACGGCATCCTGGCCTGTATTAGAAATAGCGTGGCCAGCAGAAGTAGGGAGGTGATTGTGCCCCTGTACTCAGCACTGGTGAGGCCACACCTCGAGTATTGTGTCCAGTTTTGGGCACCTCAATACAAGAGAGATATCGAGGTGCTGGGGCAAGTGCAGAGGAGGGCAACGAAGCTGGTGAAGGGCCTAGCAAACAACTCATATGAAGAGCGGTTGAAGGAGCTGGAACTGTTTAGTTTGAGGAGGAGGAGGCTGAGGGGAGACCTCATCACTCTCTACAACTATTTGAAAGGACACTGTAGAGAGGTTGGTGCTGGTCTCTTCTCACAGGTAATTAATGACAGAACAAGAGGGAATGGCTTCAAGCTCCAACAGGGTAGATTTAGACTGAACATTAGGAAAGACTTTTTCACAGAAAGGGTGGTCGGGCATTGGAATAGACTGCCCAGGGAGGTGGTTGAGTCACCATCCCTGGATGTGTTTAAGAGACGTTTAGATGTGGTGTTGGGGGATATGGTGTAGGGGAGAGCTTTGTAGAGTAGTGTAGATGGTTGGACTCGATGATCCCAAGGGTCTCTTCCAACCTAGACAATTCTATGATACTATGATTCTATGAAAGTGGTTGTACGCGAGACCCTGTATCAGAAGTTCAGCTCATGCCAATAGTTATCAGGCCTAACATACTTTAATGCTCACAACTTTAATGCTAAGAAAAATGCCTCAGGTTCTAACTACAAGACAACACATTCGGCTCTGCTCTTCTCCCTTCAGGGGCTGCCCTCAACCTGCACAGAGCGTCCAGCAGCTCTGCGTGGCTCTGCAGCGTGTTTGGGTTCCTGTGTGCTCCACCCCTTCTGGACACCTTTGTGCAGGTACAGGAGGAGAAACCGTCAGTGCGGCTTCTCTTGCCTCTTGGAAAGTGTGGGCCAAGCCCTGGGGCGTCTCCCCTCAGGCCAGTGGTATTGCTCGAGACCACGGCACTGCTCCGGTGCCTGGCTCCTGGGGTCTCACACAGGGCTCGGCTCCCTCGGAAACAGCACGTGCCCTCAGAAAGGGGCTGTGCTGAGCTGAGCTGGCTGCCCGCCCTCCCTAGTCACAGCCGGGTGAAGGGACTTGTCCTTTGGGACCGCGTTTCCTCGCCACAGCTCTGACGGTCCCTCTCCCGATGGGGCAGTGGGTGGTGGGGGGAGGCTGCAGAGCTGCTGGCCAAACAGAGAGGTTTCTTGAAAGCCCTGACTCTGGTGCAGGGTACTGGATGTTTTCCACCGGCTGGCTGTTTTCCTCTTTTCCAGGCCGGGAAGATGGCAGGGCGCTTCTGTCTGCTACCCAACACGCCATTCATTTTGAGCACAAGCACAGCCCACAGGCGCAGCGGGCCCCATCACGCCCTCGTGTTCCCATCACGGCCTCACATTCCATGCTCTTGCTCTCTGCTTTCAGCCGGATGCTTCCCCGGGATACTGCTGGCCTTTCCAAGGGTCTCGGAGTGAGGTGCTAATCCGGTTACCTGCACAGATACGACCGACGGCTGTCACCCTGCAGCACACCTCAAGGATAGCCTCTCCGTGGGGGACTGTCGGCAGCGCCCCCCGAGATTTCACTGTCTCTGTAAGTCCCTGCCGGGCCCTGGGGGCTGGGACCTGTCCGCGGGGAAAAGCTGTAACGGGGACTTGCTGCTGTCTGCACATGTGCCGAGATTTGTGTGCTCCCAAGCACTGCCCTTCCCTGAGGAGACATGTCAAGGGACATGCGGGGTGGTGTCACCCCTCCTAAGACGCGCTCCGTGTGTTTTGGCCCAGCACCCCTGGGCCCCGGAGCAGCACACAAGGAGGAGAGTCAGCCCCACCGCATCCTGCGCCAGACCGTGCTGGAGCCGCAGGAGTGGGGTGCAGGTGACGAGCCCGGATCTGTCACGAGTTGTTTCTTTGTGATCGGGTCGAGCCTGACCTGCTCCCTGTGCTTTATCTGCAAGGGCCTGGATGAGGAAGGGGAGGACGAAACGCTGCTGGGGATATTCACCTACACGGTGCAGAAAGAGCCGAAACAGACCTTCCCTCTGCAGGTACAGTGCGTGCATGTTAGCAAGAGGCCAGGGCAGAAACGCCGGTTTGCCAGCAAGTTGCTTGCAGAAGGAATGTGGACGGTCCCTGCTGGGGCGGGGGCCTGACTGTGGCCAAGAGAAAAGTTGGTGGGATCTGGAGGGAGAACGGCACGCGGCAGGGAGGCAAAAGCAGAGCGAAGACAGAGTCAGCCCTGTGACTGTGTCTGTGTCGGTCCCTGCTGCTCCCCAGCTGCACCCGCCGGGCAGGCGGTGGCAGGGAGGAGGCCCAGCACCTTGGCCCGGCAGCAGGACTTTCCCCGGGCCCCACTTGCCTGGCACCAGCGAGCTGCAGGTTTCCACAGCTGCCCACCACGCTCCCTGAGGCCGGGCGTTTGGTCTGCGGGGGCACAGGGCTCCTTTGACACCTGGGTGGGAGGAGGGAAGGAGGGAGAAGCTGCCTCTGTGGCCAGGGCGGGAGCTGGTTGCGGAGCAGAGGCCGGCCTGTCAGAGGAAGATGCACGGAGCCTGCTCTCGCGCTTGCAGCCCGCAGTGACGCTGCTTTTTGTCGCGGTTTCTTTGCAGAGTGAGATGCCCAGAGCCTTTCGGTTTCTGAAACTCGGCATACAGAGCAACTGGGGAAAACCAGGATACACCTGCATTTATCGAGTGCAGGTGCATGGGAAAATCGTGGGACGAAATGCCATCAGCCAGACACCTGTGTAGAGCTGTTTCTTCCTTCAATAAAAATTAAAGCGGCAAATGGAGAAACAGACCAGAGGGAGGTGGCTGTTAGTCGGGTGCAGAGCAACGTCGTTTCAGAGGCCCTCTCAAGGCTGCCAACCTCTGCCATTCGCAGGCTGAGACCTTCCTCAGGCTTTCTGCTTTCTCTCCACCACGGGGACGTTTCCTAAGCGAGCAAAAGGAGATGACGCTCCCGTAGCCGGTCCTTGCCTAAGGTCCTTGCCAAAATCCTTTGGCACCAGGGCCGCCCCCACATCTCGCCCCAGGAAGGATTCGTCCGGAGCCTGGCAGCGTTTGGGGGTGATGTCCCGTTCCATTCAGGGGACACCTTGGCTCTGGGGACTGGGTCTAGTGGGGGCCCACGTGGGGTGCAGCCATGCCTGGGACCTGCATCCAACAAAGGATGGAGATTCAAGAGGTGGGTTCACCTGGTGAGAGGAGCTCAGCCATGGTCTCTACCCGGCAGAAAGCTACGTCCTCTGCACTTGCCAGAGCAGACGTAGCAACACAGATGGTGCTCCCTCGGAAGCATGCAGGCATTCAGGTCGCAGGCTGCAGGGAGTGCCACAGCCTTGCACAGCTAGCGAGCGGCAGTGGTGAAGACAGGTGTGTGAGGTGTGAGCAGGTAGATGATCTGCTCAGTCTGGTGGCAGAGCTCATAAATGAAGTCAAAAGACTAAGGAGTATCAGGGAGTGCGAGAAAGAAATCGAGTGGCGGGGCCGTGCTTTGAGGTCCCCGAAAGAGAGACCGGGCCAGTCACCAGAAATAAAGCAAGATCGCAGAGCTCTGATCTCCTTGCCCTGCAGGGCTGAAGGCACTGAAGGCAGCGGCCTACCAGAAAACGGTGCATGGAGGCAAGTCTGTGCGAGGGCTGGCAAGTGAACCCCGTCCTTGCCCACCTCCCCTCCCCAGGTGCCTCTGTACAACAGGGATGAGGCCCTGGCCATGGTAGACCAGCCAAAGGACAATGAGGCTGACGGTGCAAATACACCAGAGGAGTTGCCGGGACCGGAAAGGCCTGCTCCCCGTATGATGACCACCTCTACGAGGAAGAAAAGGCGGGTTATAGTTGCGGGCAACTCAGCTCTGAGGGGGACAGAGGGTCCGATACGTAGGGCAGACCCCACTCTTAGGGAAGTCTGCGGCCTCCCTGGGGCCCGACTTAGGGACATCCTGAAGAAACTCCCTGGCCTGGAGCGGCCCTCGGATTACTACCCACTGCTTCTGTTCCATGTCGGGGGCGATGAAAGCGCACTTCAGAGTGCGAGGATGATGAGAAGAGGTCTCAGGGCCTTAGGACAGCGTGGGAATCCAGAGCACGGGTTATTTTTTCTTCGCTGCTTCTGGTTGGGGCAATGACATTGAAAGAGAGAGCTGAGCTCGGTCTGTTAATATGTGGCTCCGTGGCTGGTGTCACCGCCACAGTTCTGGGTTTTTTGACAATGGAGTGGCCTCTCCGGCACCAGGCCTGCTGGCATCAGATGGGGTTTGTGTCACTCAAAGGGGGAGAAGGGTCTTTGCCCAAGAGTTAGCGGGGCTCATTGACAGGGCTTTAGGCTCGCCGGGGAAAGGGGGTATTATCAGTCTTGCCAGTGGCAAGCCAAGGGTCGATGCTCCAAGGATAGAGGAACAGCGTGCTGCCGAGGGCCTGCAGCCGTTTGCTCTGAGATGTGCTGGCTACGCTGCAGCACCCTTACAGTCTGACGCAGATGAGCCAGGAGCTCCTGGGGTAACACAGGAGGCAATGAGGGGGCAACATTAATACGTGGCAAAGGAATGTCGCCTGGAGAGCAGTGCAACGGAATTGCAACTGCTCCAGCCAAGTCAGCCTCAAGGAGGACAGGGCTGGAATGCCTCTGTGCAAATGCAGGTAGGGTGAGGAGCAAACAGGAGGAGCTAGAGACGTGATCGCGCCTCCAAGGCTACGATCTCATTGGCACCAGGGAACCGTGGTGGGATGGCTCCCGCGACTGGAGTGCTGGCATGGAAAGGTACAGGCTCCTGAGGAAAGACAGGCAGGGGAAAGGAGGAGGCGGTGCTGCCCTATGTGGTGATTTGGCCTCAGCTGGCAACAAAGAACCACGCGGCCGCTCGCTCAACGCCCCCAGCTGAGGGGGTAAAAGGGGAGAAAAAGGCAAACCTCGTGGGTGTACATAAAGGCAGTTTAACAGAACAGCAAAGGAAAGAGAAAACCAGTAACAATACCCCCGATAAAGGAACGTAGAAACGCGGTGACGGTACCACCGCTCCCCCACCAGACCCGGACCGCCCCAGCCCGCTCGCAGCCGCCATTTCCTCCCGCATCCTGCCCTGTCCCCGGCCAGCTCCCCCCTAGAGCCGGGGCATGGCTCAGGTGGCACGGAATACCTGTGTCCGGCACGGAATACCTGTGTCCCCTGCCGCTCCCAGGGGAAATTAACCCTGTCCCTGCCAGAACCAGGACACCCTATATGTCCCCGACCAGGTGGAGCACATGGAGCTTGGCCTAGGGATGGATAAAGAGCTGACTGAGAGCCTATGGGTCCGGACTAAAGGGAAGTCAGGAGCAGGGGACACTGCAGTGGGGGTCTGCTACAGACCACCTGACCAGGAAGACCGAGCGGATGAGGCCCTCTATAGACAGATCGGGGTGGCATCACGTTCACAGGCCTTGGTCCTCATGGGTGACTTCAGCCACCCCGACAGCTGGTGGAAGGGTAACACAGCAGGGCAATGGCAATCCAGGAGGTTCTTGGATTGTATTGACGACAGCTTCCTTCTCCAAGTGCTAGAGGAGGCAACAAGGAGAGGAGCTATGCTGGACCTTGTCCTTTCCAACAAGGAGGGGCTGGTAGGCAGGGTCACACTCCAGGGTAGGCTGGGCCGCAGTGACCACAAAATGGTGGAGTTCAAGATCCTCGAGGCAGCGAGGAAGGTGCGCAGCAAGCTGACCACCCTGGACTTCAGGAGAGCTGACTTTGGCCTCTTGAAGAATGTGCTTGGTATGGTGCCATGGGATGAAGCGCCGGAGGGAAGAAGGGCCCAAGAAAGTTGCTTAATACGCAGGCATCACCTCCTCTAAGCTCAGTAGCGATGCATCCCTACAGAGTAGGCGACGGGCAGGAAAGCCAGGAGGCCCGCATGGATGAACAAGGAGCTCCCGGACACACTCAGAAGTAAAAAAGAGGCCTATAGGGGGTAGAAACAGGGCTGGGTGGCCTGGGAGGAATACAGAGAAATTGTTCGAGCGGCCAGGGATCAGGTCAGGCAAGCTAAAGCCCAGGCTGAATTAAAGCGGGCCAGTGGCATCAAGACAAAGAAAAAAACCTTCTAGAAGTGTGTCAGCAAGAAAAGAAGGACTAAGGAAGATGTGGGCCCTCTCCGGAAGGAAACGGAAGACCTGGTCACCCGGGCAAGAGACAAAGCCGAGGTACTCAACAACTTTTTTGCCCCGGTCTTCACTGGCAAAGACTGCAGCCACACTACCCATCCTGCAGCAGGCAACGGCGAGGACTGGGAAAATGAAGAAGCGCCCACTGTAAGTGAAGATCAAGTATGAGACCACCTAAACCTGGCGAGGGTCCTGATGGGATACACGCGTGGCTCCCGAGGGAACTGGCAGACGAAGTTGCTAAGGCACTATCCATCAAATCTGAGAAGTCATGGCAGTCTGGACCTGTTGGAGCGGGTCCAGAGGAGGGCCACCAAGATGATCAGAGGGCTGGAGCACCTCTCCCATGACGAGCCGCTGAGAGAGTTGGGGTTGTTCAGTCTGGAGAAGAGAAGGCTCCGGGGAGATTAAGTTCCAGCTGGCCTTTGGCCCTTCTCATTTTCTCCCCGCATAACCTCATGACCATCCCAAATTCCCGCCAAAGCTCTCTGTTCAGCCAGGCCGGTCCTCTTCCCTGCCGGCTCGTCTTTCGGCGCATGGGGACAGCCTGCTCCTGCACCTTCAGGAAGGTATTCTTGAAGAGTATGGAGCCTTCCTGGACCCCTCTGCACTTCAGGACTGCCTGCCAGGGGACTCTGTCAACCAGGCTCCTAAACAGGCCAAAGTCTGCCTGCCGGAGGTCCGAGGAAGCAGTTCTGCTGACTCCTCTCCTCAGTTCTCCAAGAATGGAGAACTCGGTATCATTTTCTGCTGCCTGTGCCCAAGACAGCCTCCAGCCTACTAAAGCACAGAGCAAACACACTCCTTTCTCTACACAGGCTGCGGCGGGTTGACCCCAGCAGACCCATGCCCAGCCGCTGCCCGAGCAATGGCTACTTTGGCAAGGCCAAAGGCGCAGGCTGTGTTGCGGAGCATGATGTTACACGGCATGGAGTGCCCCTTGGGTCGGTTTGGGTTGGCTCTCCCTGCTGTGTTCCCTCCCAGCCTCTGGCCCAGCCTCGGCCTACTCGCTCGGGGACACTGGGAGAGAAACAGAGGAAGCCTTGGTGCTCTGCGAGCGCTGCTCAGCACCAGCTAAAACCGCCGTGTGTTTTCAGCGCTGTCTCATGAGAAACGCAAAGCACAGCGCCAAGTGGGCGGCGGAGTCTCCCTCTGCCTCCCCGGAGCTCTGTCGCTGATGTCACAGCCATGACCTCACACCGTGCGGGCCCAGGCCTTTGTGAGGTTGGGCACTGTGGGCATAAGCTGTGGGCCTGGAAGGAGCTCGCAGTGTGCTGCTGGCTGTGTGCCTGTGGCAGGCGTTCTCCCAGCTCTGTCCAGGAGGAGGTCTGCCCGGACAGGCAACGCTCCTGCGGCTGAAGGAGGGCACCGAAGCTTGCGGGACAGCCTCGTTGCTCGCCAGGATGAGGAGGAGAAAGGCTCCTCCAAGAGCACGAGGGGCTGGCCGTCCAAGGAGAGGAGCCAGGGGCAGCCGGGCTGCACGCTGCAGGGCTGCAGAAGAGGAGCGTAAGTTCCGTGCTGCCTTTCCCCCCATGGTTGCACCAAGCCTGCCTGGCTCGGCCGGGAGCCACGGCCCTGCAGAAGCAGCATCACCCTGCCCCGAGGGAGGCCCGGGGCCACCTCGCCTGCGTGAGCGTGATGGAGCTGGCAAGGATGTCTGTCTCTGTGGGATACTGCAGTAACCACGGGGTACCCCAGCGCTCGTGCCACCCTCCTTCCCCAGGCACGCCATCGGTGCCCTGCCTGCCTGCGAGGAGATCCTGCCCGGCCCTGTGTCCCCCGCTCCGCTCCCAGGGTGCAACCAGCTGCCCGCCTCTACAGGGCATAGCCCTGGCCCTGCCCCAGGGAGGGAGGACCAGCGCCCAGCTCCCTGCAGGGAGCTGGCATGCTCTGGACCCGTGTCCTCCAAAAGGCTCCTCAGGCTTTTCTCCGTTTCTTTGCGCAGGGTTGCTCTTCCGTCTGGTGATGGCTCTGGTCTCCCTCCAGAGATGCCTCAGCACAGGCATCTCCACGCTGTGAGTACAAGATGTGTGCAGTGGGGAGGTGGAGATGAGGGGTGCCAGTGGCTCAGGACGAGCAGGTGGAGGCCGGTGGTGCTCTCCACCAGGAGACCAGGCCTGGCTCCTCCAAAATGACTGCTCCTCTGCTTGTAAATGAAAATCCCCCTGTGCGGGGCACTGCCCTTGGGCACTGCTAACCTCGGGACGTACTCTTTCAGGAAAGAGATCTTCACCTTGAAAAAGAGGAGGCTCTTACAGCTTGTGTTCTTGATGAGCCTAGCTGCTCTCAGTGAGTATTCGCCTGCTGCCAGCGGAGGCAGGGAGGCACAGAGTGCCAGCTTCAGGGTGAGGGAGAGGAGGTAGTGGGACCCTTCCAGCCTCCCACGTCTGCAGCTCAGGGAGCTCTGAAGATGCTCGCTGCACGCAGAGCAGGGAGGGCAAATGGGGCGTAGCTGTGGGGCACCGAGCGGGCGCAACAACCAGGGCTGTGCAGAGCCCTGAGGCCCAGGGAGAGGGTCCCTGCTTAGAGCCGCAACCTCTCTCTGCACCCTTTCGCCATGTCCTCAGCCAGCCTGTGGCCACCGGGGTGTGGGAGGAGACCGTATGGCTACAGGGATCCTTGGAAACCCGAGTCAATTAACTCTCTCTTGGTGATGTGAATTACAGCTGCTGCCTGGTGCGGGATGCTGATGCTTGTGTATCTGCAGTGGGCAGAGGCTGTGCCGCAGGTCAGTGACTGCTGCTGTGGGACAGGAAAGGCCCACAGCGGAGCCCCGCAGGCTGTGGGTGGGTGGTTGGGTGGGTAAAACACCCGGTCCTGCGGTTGCAGGCGGTGACCCAGAGAATCAGCAGCGGCTTCTGCTGTGCCTTCCTAGAGCCGCCGGCTCTGGACAGCCCCGGCAGCTCTGGGACTCAAACGGAGAGCCGTTCTCTTTCAGGTGCTGCTGGGGCAGGCGGCAGCCGACGGGAGGGCCCCGCGGTAAGAGCCCTCTCCTCTCTCCTGACCTGGAGCACTTTTGGTGGGGTAGCGGCAGATGAGGCCGTGCTGTTTGCACTCACTCGCACAGCACCCAGGGCTCGTGCCTTTCGCTCCTGCCTGGGCCTTTTGCTAAACATGGAGCGGGGGGAAGCGTTCACAGGCCAGGGAAAGAAAAGGTGGCTCGAGCACCTCTGTCTCTGCTCCTCCCGAGCTTGGAGGCTCTGGGAGGGGCTGGGCAGCTCTCTGACAAGATCTGCTTTCCTGGTGACTGCAGGGAACAATCCCCAGCGACAAAACAGCTGGTGAACGAGGTGGTGTGCCTGGCTGCAGGGATCGACGCTATGCAGGTGATCATGCACTCTGGGAAAGAGTGCTGGGACAGCAGGGCCCCACACAAGACCCTTCTTGGGCCAGCTGGTGGGCTTTTCCTGCTGGGCCCATGCACCCATCCCTTGCCAGGGGCAGCCTGCTGAGCTCCACTGTAAAGCCCCTTCCCCTGGCCAAGGTTGTTGTGGTCAATTCCCCCGTTCCTTTGTGTCTTTCCAGAAAGTTCAGCAAATGAGAGAGACGATGTCTGCAACCACGTGTGTGTCTGCCTGGGCTCTGAAAGAGGCAGGTACGGATGGACGCGGGCAGGCAGGTCTCTCATCACACTGAACTCCTGCTGAGTGCTCCCAAAAGGAGACTCTGCGCTCCAAAGCACGGGGAGGTTGGGTGAAACCACGGGACCCAAGAGCATGCCTGTGGCAGAGCGGCACCCTTGGGCTCACCCCAGCCCTGCTGTCAGCCCCCTCGCTGGGTGTCCCTGGTGTGCCCCTGGCGTGCCCCTGACTGCCTTTCTGCCCTCTCCCTCTCCGCTGAGCTTTCCTGGGGAGCGAAAGCGAGCGGCCGGGTTGTCCTCTGCTGTCCGCACAGTGGGGCCTCGCCTTGGCTCTGCAGCCCTTCCCGTGTGCGCTTGCCGTCTCCCAGCACCCGCAGACCTTCTCTTTGTGCAGCTGGGAGAGAGGTGCCATCACCGGCCATGGGCTCCCCTCCTCTTCCTGGGGCACGTCTCAGCGTGCAGTGCTGTGTGTGGGGCTGGCAGGCAGCCTTACCTGATCCTCCTACCTGCAGCCACCAGGTCCTCCCAACCTGGGGCCTCCTGCAGTTGTTACCTGAAAAAGTGGTCTAAGTCCCGGTTCTCCCGAAAGACAGAGACTGTGTTTAGAGAGGAGGCATCGGTTTATTCTGGCCCTGGTGCTTCCACACATCATGCCCACCCCGTGCCACTTTCCTCCTCACATTCATACACGAAAGTTACAAGGTAGGACACTCCCAGTAGCAACGATTGGTGTCTAATTTACATATGATTACAATATTTGCTGTGTCATTCTCAGTCACTGCACCTGCGCAAGAGAAGGGTCTCCACCTGGGCAAGGGTCTTCTTGGCCGTGGGCATGATTTTAAGTATTATAATGAAGGTAGTTTAGCTTAGGACCCTCAGAATTTTCACTGTTCTGCCATGTTGGCTAGACCTTTCGAAACGTGGTAGATTAGTAGCATCCTCAAGGTTCCTATGCTCATCTGCTCCAGGATGTTTCACTTCAAAGAAAGACAACAATACTTGTTTTCCTTGATTAGGTGTTCTTTCTCATACGACTCAAGGAAAGAACCCTCGTTACCCATGAGGATGTCTCAAAAATTGCTCTACTAATTAGCCCATATACTTGTGAAGGAACATTCCCAAGGCTGACCATCTGGCCAAGTACATAAGAAAATAACCAGAATATTGGATGAGGGAAAGGCTGTTGATATTGTATACCTGGACTTTCGAAAAGCATTCGATACTGTCTCCCATACAATTGTTGTGAAAAAACTGGCTTCGCATGGCCTGGATGAGCATACGATCCGCTGGATCAAGCACTGGCTGACTGGAAGGTCCCAAAGAGTGGTGCTCAATGGATTTAAATCCAGCTGGCGGCCGGTCACAAGTGGTGTGCCTCAGGGCTCAGTGTTGGGACCATTTCTGTTTAACGTCTTTATTGATGATCTCGATAAGGACATAGGGTGTATCATCAGCAAGTTTGCAGATGACACCAAGTTAAGCAGGAGTGTTGATTCCCAGGAGGATAGGGAAGCACTACAGAGAGACTTAGATAGATTGGATCATTGGGCCAACATCAATGGTATGAGTTTCAACAAGGGCAAGTGCCAGGTTCTGCACTTGGGCCACAATAACCCCATGCAGCGTTACAGGCCTGGGGAAGTGTGGCTGGAAAGCTGCCTGGCAGAAAGAGACCTGGGGGTTCTAATTGACAAGCAGCTGAATGTGAGCCGGCAGTGTGCCCAGGTGGCCAAGAAAGCCAACGGCATCCTGGCCTGTATTAGAAATAGCGTGGCCAGCAGAAGTAGGGAGGTGATTGTGCCCCTGTACTCAGCACTGGTGAGGCCACACCTCGAGTATTGTGTCCAGTTTTGGGCACCTCAATACAAGAGAGATATCGAGGTGCTGGGGCAAGTGCAGAGGAGGGCAACGAAGCTGGTGAAGGGCCTAGCAAACAACTCATATGAAGAGCGGTTGAAGGAGCTGGAACTGTTTAGTTTGAGGAGGAGGAGGCTGAGGGGAGACCTCATCACTCTCTACAACTATTTGAAAGGACACTGTAGAGAGGTTGGTGCTGGTCTCTTCTCACAGGTAATTAATGACAGAACAAGAGGGAATGGCTTCAAGCTCCAACAGGGTAGATTTAGACTGAACATTAGGAAAGACTTTTTCACAGAAAGGGTGGTCGGGCATTGGAATAGACTGCCCAGGGAGGTGGTTGAGTCACCATCCCTGGATGTGTTTAAGAGACGTTTAGATGTGGTGTTGGGGGATATGGTGTAGGGGAGAGCTTTGTAGAGTAGTGTAGATGGTTGGACTCGATGATCCCAAGGGTCTCTT
Source organism: Vanellus vanellus (assembly GCF_965231255.1). Lineage (NCBI taxonomy): Eukaryota > Metazoa > Chordata > Aves > Charadriiformes > Charadriidae > Vanellus > Vanellus vanellus. Next base: position 57,556,778 of record NC_138908.1, read on the forward strand.
CCAACCTAGACAATTCTATGATACTATGATTCTATGAAAGTGGTTGTACGCGAGACCCTGTATCAGAAGTTCAGCTCATGCCAATAGTTATCAGGCCTAACGCACTTTAATGCTCACAACTTTAATGCTAAGAAAAATGCCTCAGGTTCTAACTACAAGACAACACATTCGGCTCTGCTCTTCTCCCTTCAGGGGCTGCCCTCGACCTGCACAGAGCGTCCAGCAGCTCTGCGTGGCTCTGCAGCGTGTTTGGGTTCCTGTGTGCTCCACCCCTTCTGGACACCTTTGTGCAGGTACAGGAGCAGAAACCGTCAGTGCGGCTTCTCTTGCCTCTTGGAAAGTGTGGGCCAAGCCCTGGGGCGTCTCCCCTCAGGCCAGTGGTATTGCTCGAGACCACGGCACTGCTCCGGTGCCTGGCTCCTGGGGTCTCACACAGGGCTCGGCTCCCTCGGAAACAGCACGTGCCCTCAGAAAGGGGCTGTGCTGAGCTGAGCTGGCTGCCCGCCCTCCCTAGTCACAGCCGGGTGAAGGGACTTGTCCTTTGGGACCGCGTTTCCTCGCCACAGCTCTGACGGTCCCTCTCCCGATGGGGCAGTGGGTGGTGGGGGGAGGCTGCAGAGCTGCTGGCCAAACAGAGAGGTTTCTTGAAAGCCCTGACTCTGGTGCAGGGTACTGGATGTTTTCCACCGGCTGGCTGTTTTCCTCTTTCCCGGGCCGGGAAGATGGCAGGGCGCTTCTGTCTGCTACCCAACACGCCATTCATTTTGAGCACAAGCACAGCCCACAGGCGCAGCGGGCCCCATCACGCCCTCGTGTTCCCATCACGGCCTCACATTCCATGCTCTTGCTCTCTGCTTTCAGCCGGATGCTTCCCCGGGATACTGCTGGCCTTTCCAAGGGTCTCGGAGTGAGGTGCTAATCCGGTTACCTGCACAGATACGACCGACGGCTGTCACCCTGCAGCACACCTCAAGGATAGCCTCTCCGTGGGGGACTGTCGGCAGCGCCCCCCGAGATTTCACTGTCTCTGTAAGTCCCTGCCGGGCCCTGGGGGCTGGGACCTGTCCGCGGGGAAAAGCTGTAACGGGGACTTGCTGCTGTCTGCACATGTGCCGAGATTTGTGTGCTCCCAAGCACTGCCCTTCCCTGAGGAGACATGTCAAGGGACATGCGGGGTGGTGTCACCCCTCCTAAGACGCGCTCCGTGTGTTTTGGCCCAGCACCCCTGGGCCCCGGAGCAGCACACAAGGAGGAGAGTCAGCCCCACCGCATCCTGCGCCAGACCGTGCTGGAGCCGCAGGAGTGGGGTGCAGGTGACGAGCCCGGATCTGTCACGAGTTGTTTCTTTGCGATCGGGTCGAGCCTGACCTGCTCCCTGTGCTTTATCTGCAAGGGCCTGGATGAGGAAGGGGAGGACGAAACGCTGCTGGGGATATTCACCTACACGGTGCAGAAAGAGCCGAAACAGACCTTCCCTCTGCAGGTACAGTGCGTGCATGTTAGCAAGAGGCCAGGGCAGAAACGCCGGTTTGCCAGCAAGTTGCTTGCAGAAGGAATGTGGACGGTCCCTGCTGGGGCGGGGGCCTGACTGTGGCCAAGAGAAAAGTTGGTGGGATCTGGAGGGAGAACGGCACGCGGCAGGGAGGCAAAAGCAGAGCGAAGACAGAGTCAGCCCTGTGACTGTGTCTGTGTCGGTCCCTGCTGCTCCCCAGCTGCACCCGCCGGGCAGGCGGTGGCAGGGAGGAGGCCCAGCACCTTGGCCCGGCAGCAGGACTTTCCCCGGGCCCCACTTGCCTGGCACCAGCGAGCTGCAGGTTTCCACAGCTGCCCACCACGCTCCCTGAGGCCGGGCGTTTGGACTGCGGGGGCACAGGGCTCCTTTGACACCTGGGTGGGAGGAGGGAAGGAGGGAGAAGCTGCCTCTGTGGCCAGGGCGGGAGCTGGTTGCGGAGCAGAGGCCGGCCTGTCAGAGGAAGACGCACGGAGCCTGCTCTCGCGCTTGCAGCCCGCAGTGACGCTGCTTTTTGTCGTGGTTTCTTTGCAGAGTGGGATGCCCAGAGCCTTTCGGTTTCTGAAACTCGGCATACAGAGCAACTGGGGAAAACCAGGATACACCTGCATTTATCGAGTGCAGGTGCATGGGAAAATCGTGGGACGAAATGCCATCAGCCAGACACCTGTGTAGAGCTGTTTCTTCCTTCAATAAAAATTAAAGCGGCAAATGGAGAAACAGACCAGAGGGAGGTGGCTGTTAGTCGGGTGCAGAGCAACGTCGTTTCAGAGGCCCTCTCAAGGCTGCCAACCTCTGCCATTCGCAGGCTGAGACCTTCCTCAGGCTTTCTGCTTTCTCTCCACCACGGGGACGTTTCCTAAGCGAGCAAAAGGAGACGACGCTCCCGTAGCTGGTCCTTGCCTAAGGTCCTTGCCAAAATCCTTTGGCACCAGGGCCGCCCCCACATCTCGCCCCAGGAAGGATTCGTCCGGAGCCTGGCAGCGTTTGGGGGTGATGTCCCGTTCCATTCAGGGGACACCTTGGCTCTGGGGACTGGGTCTAGTGGGGGCCCACGTGGGGTGCAGCCATGCCTGGGACCTGCATCCAACAAAGGATGGAGATTCAAGAGGTGGGTTCACCTGGTGAGAGGAGCTCAGCCATGGTCTCTACCCGGCAGAAAGCTACGTCCTCTGCACTTGCCAGAGCAGACGTAGCAACACAGACGGTGCTCCCTCGGAAGCATGCAGGCATTCAGGTCGCAGGCTGCAGGGAGTGCCACAGCCTTGCACGGCTAGCGAGCGGCAGTGGTGAAGACAGGTGTGTGAGGTGTGAGCAGGTAGATGATCTGCTCAGTCTGGTGGCAGAGCTCATAAATGAAGTCAAAAGACTAAGGAGTATCAGGGAGTGCGAGAAAGAAATCGAGTGGCGGGGCCGTGCTTTGAGGTCCCCGAAAGAGAGACCGGGCCAGTCACCAGAAATAAAGCAAGATCGCAGGGCTCTGATCTCCTTGCCCTGCAGGGCTGAAGGCACTGAAGGCAGCGGCCTACCAGAAAACGGTGCATGGAGGCAAGTCTGTGCGAGGGCTGGCAAGCGAACCCCGTCCTTGCCCACCTCCCCTCCCCAGGTGCCTCTGTACAACAGGGATGAGGCCCTGGCCATGGTAGACCAGCCAAAGGACAATGAGGCTGACGGTGCAAATACACCAGAGGAGTTGCCGGGACAGGAAAGGCCTGCTCCCCGTATGATGACCACCTCTACGAGGAAGAAAAGGCGGGTTATAGTTGCGGGCAACTCAGCTCTGAGGGGGACAGAGGGTCCGATACGTAGGGCAGACCCCACTCTTAGGGAAGTCTGCGGCCTCCCTGGGGCCCGACTTAGGGACATCCTGAAGAAACTCCCTGGCCTGGTGCGGCCCTCGGATTACTACCCACTGCTTCTGTTCCATGTCGGGGGCGATGAAAGCGCACTTCAGAGTGCGAGGATGATGAGAAGAGGTCTCAGGGCCTTAGGACAGCGTGGGAATCCAGAGCACGGGTTATTTTTTCTTCGCTGCTTCTGGTTGGGGCAATGACATTGAAAGAGAGAGCTGAGCTCGGTCTGTTAATATGTGGCTCCGTGGCTGGTGTCACCGCCACAGTTCTGGGTTTTTTGACAATGGAGTGGCCTCTCCGGCACCAGGCCTGCTGGCATCAGATGGGGTTTGTGTCACTCAAAGGGGGAGAAGGGTCTTTGCCCAAGAGTTAGCGGGGCTCATTGACAGGGCTTTAGGCTCGCCGGGGAAAGGGGGTATTATCAGTCTTGCCAGTGGCAAGCCAAGGGTCGATGCTCCAAGGATAGAGGAACAGCGTGCTGCCGAGGGCCTGCAGCCGTTTGCTCTGAGATGTGCTGGCTACGCTGCAGCACCCTTACAGTCTGACGCAGATGAGCCAGGAGCTCCTGGGGTAACACAGGAGGCAATGAGGGGGCAACATTAATACGTGGCAAAGGAATGTCGCCTGGAGAGCAGTGCAACGGAATTGCAACTGCTCCAGCCAAGTCAGCCTCAAGGAGGACAGGGCTGGAATGCCTCTGTGCAAATGCAGGTAGGGTGAGGAGCAAACAGGAGGAGCTAGAGACGTGATCGCGCCTCCAAGGCTACGATCTCATTGGCACCAGGGAACCGTGGTGGGATGGCTCCCGCGACTGGAGTGCTGGCATGGAAAGGTACAGGCTCCTGAGGAAAGACAGGCAGGGGAAAGGAGGAGGCGGTGCTGCCCTATGTGGTGATTTGGCCTCAGCTGGCAACAAAAAACCACGCGGCCGCTCGCTCAACGCCCCCAGCTGAGGGGGGAAACGGGGAGAAAAAGGCAAACCTCATGGGTGTACATAAAGGCAGTTTAACAGAACAGCAAAGGAAAGAGAAAACCAGTAACAATACCCCCGATAAAGGAACATAGAAACGCGGTGACGGTACCACCGCTCCCCCACCAGACCCGGACCGCCCCAGCCCGCTCACAGCCGCCATTTCCTCCCGCTTCCTGCCCTGTCCCCGGCCAGCTCCCCCCTAGAGCCGGGGCACGGCTCAGGTGGCACGGAATACCTGTGTCCGGCACGGAATACCTGTGTCCCCTGCCGCTCCCAGGGGAAATTAACCCTGTCCCTGCCAGAACAAGGACACCCTATATGTCCCCGACCAGGTGGAGCGCATGGAGCTTGGCCTAGGGATGGATAAAGAGCTGACTGAGAGCCTATGGGTCCGGACTAAAGGGAAGTCAGGAGCAGGGGACACTGCAGTGGGGGTCTGCTACAGACCACCTGACCAGGAAGACCGAGCGGATGAGGCCCTCTATAGACAGATCGGGGTGGCATCACGTTCACAGGCCTTGGTCCTCATGGGTGACTTCAGCCACCCCGACAGCTGGTGGAAGGGTAACACAGCAGGGCGTAGGCAATCCAGGAGGTTCTTGGATTGTATTGACGACAGCGTCCTTCTCCAAGTGCTAGAGGAGGCAACAAGGAGAGGAGCTATGCTGGACCTTGTCCTTTCCAACAAGGAGGGGCTGGTAGGCAGGGTCACACTCCAGGGTAGGCTGGGCCGCAGTGACCACAAAATGGTGGAGTTCAAGATCCTCGAGGCAGCGAGGAAGGTGCGCAGCAAGCTGACCACCCTGGACTTCAGGAGAGCTGACTTTGGCCTCTTGAAGAATGTGCTTGGTATGGTGCCATGGGATGAAGCGCCGGAGGGAAGAAGGGCCCAAGAAAGTTGCTTAATACGCAGGCATCACCTCCTCTAAGCTCAGGAGCGATGCATCCCTACAGAGTAGGCGACGGGCAGGAAAGCCAGGAGGCCCGCATGGATGAACAAGGAGCTCCCGGACACGCTCAGAAGTAAAAAGGAGGCCTATAGGGGGTAGAAACAGGGCTGGGTGGCCTGGGAGGAATACAGAGAAATTGTTCGAGCGGCCAGGGATCAGGTCAGGCAAGCTAAAGCCCAGGCTGAATTAAAGCGGGCCAGTGGCATCAAGACAAAGAAAAAAACCTTCTAGAAGTGTGTCAGCAAGAAAAGAAGGACTAAGGAAGATGTGGGCCCTCTCCGGAAGGAAACGGAAGACCTGGTCACCCGGGCAAGAGACAAAGCCGGGGTACTCAACAACTTTTTTGCCCCGGTCTTCACTGGCAAAGACTGCAGCCACACTACCCATCCTGCAGCAGGCAACGGCGAGGACTGGGAAAATGAAGAAGCGCCCACTGTAAGTGAAGATCAAGTATGAGACCACCTAAACCTGGCGAGGGTCCTGATGGGATACACGCGTGGCTCCCGAGGGAACTGGCAGACGAAGTTGCTAAGGCACTATCCATCAAATCTGAGAAGTCATGGCAGTCTGGACCTGTTGGAGCGGGTCCAGAGGAGGGCCACCAAGATGATCAGAGGGCTGGAGCACCTCTCCCAGAGTTGGGGTTGTTCAGTCTGGAGAAGAGAAGGCTCTGGGGAGATTAAGTTCCAGCTGGCCTTTGGCCCTTCTCATTTTCTCCCCGCATAACCTCATGACCATCCCAAATTCCCGCCAAAGCTCTCTGTTCAGCCAGGCCGGTCCTCTTCCCTGCCGGCTCATCTTTCGGCGCATGGGGACAGCCTGCTCCTGCACCTTCAGGAAGGTATTCTTGAAGAGTATGGAGCCTTCCTGGACCCCTCTGCACTTCAGGACTGCCTGCCAGGGGACTCTCTCAACCAGGCTCCTAAACAGGCCAAAGTCTGCCTGCCGGAGGTCCGAGGAAGCAGTTCTGCTGACTCCTCTCCTCAGTTCTCCAAGAATGGAGAACTCGGTATCATTTTCTGCTGCCTCTGCCCAAGACAGCCTCCAGCCTACGAAAGCACAGAGCAAACACACTCCTTTCTCTACACAGGCTGCGGCGGGTTGACCCCAGCAGACCCATGCCCAGCCGCTGCCCGAGCAATGGCTACTTTGGCAAGGCCAAAGGCGCAGGCTGTGTTGCGGAGCATGAGGTTACACGGCATGGAGTGCCCCTTGGGTCAGTTTGGGTTGGCTCTCCCTGCTGTGTTCCCTCCCAGCCTCTGGCCCAGCCTCGGCCTACTCGCTCGGGGACACTGGGAGAGAAACAGAGGAAGCCTTGGTGCTCTGCGAGCGCTGCTCAGCACCAGCTAAAACCGCCGTGTGTTTTCAGCGCTGTCTCGTGAGAAACGCAAAGCACAGCGCCAAGTGGGCGGCGGAGTCTCCCTCTGCCTCCCCGGAGCTCTGTCGCTGATGTCACAGCCATGACCTCACACCGTGCGGGCCCAGGCCTTTGTGAGGTTGGGCACTGTGGGCATAAGGTGTGGGCCTGGAAGGAGCTCGCAGTGTGCTGCTGGCTGGTGTGCCTGTGGCAGGCGTTCTCCCAGCTCTGTCCAGGAGGAGGTCTGCCCGGACAGGCAACGCTCCTGCGGCTGAAGGAGGGCACCGAAGCTTGCGGGACAGCCTCGTTGCTCGCCAGGATGAGGAGGAGAAAGGCTCCTCCAAGAGCACGAGGGGCTGGCCGTCCGAGGAGAGGAGCCAGGGGCAGCCGGGCTGCACGCTGCAGGGCTGCAGAAGAGGAGCGTAAGTTCCGTGCTGCCTTTCCCCCCATGGTTGCACCAAGCCTGCCTGGCTCGGCCGGGAGCCACGGCCCTGCAGAAGCAGCATCACCCTGCCCCGAGGGAGGCCCGGGGCCACCTCGCCTGCGTGAGCGTGATGGAGCTGGCAAGGATGTCTGTCTCTGTGGGATACTGCAGTAACCACGGGGTACCCCAGCGCTCGTGCCACCCTCCTTCCCCAGGCACGCCATCGGTGCCCTGCCTGCCTGCGAGGAGATCCTGCCCGGCCCTGTGTCCCCCGCTCCGCTCCCAGGGTGCAACCAGCTGCCCGCCTCTACAGGGCATAGCCCTGGCCCTGCCCCAGGGAGGGAGGACCAGCGCCCAGCTCCCTGCAGGGAGCTGGCATGCTCTGGACCCGTGTCCTCCAAAAGGCTCCTCAGGCTTTTCTCCGTTTCTTTGCGCAGGGTTGCTCTTCCGTCTGGTGATGGCTCTGGTCTCCCTCCAGAGATGCCTCAGCACAGGCATCTCCACGCTGTGAGTACAAGATGTGTGCAGTGGGGAGGTGGAGATGAGGGGTGCCAGTGGCTCAGGACGAGCAGGTGGAGGCCGGTGGTGCTCTCCACCAGGAGACCAGGCCTGGCTCCTCCAAAATGACTGCTCCTCTGCTTGTAAATGAAAATCCCCCTGTGCGGGGCACTGCCCTTGGGCACTGCTAACCTCGGGACGTACTCTTTCAGGAAAGAGATCTTCACCTTGAAAAAGAGGAGGCTCTTACAGCTTGTGTTCTTGATGAGCCTAGCTGCTCTCAGTGAGTATTCGCCTGCTGCCAGCGGAGGCAGGGAGGCACGGAGTGCCAGCTTCAGGGTGAGGGAGAGGAGGTAGTGGGACCCTTCCAGCCTCCCACGTCTGCAGCTCAGGGAGCTCTGAAGATGCTCGCTGCACACAGAGCAGGGAGGGCAAATGGGGCGTAGCTGTGGGGCACCGAGCGTGCGCAACAACCAGGGCTGTGCAGAGCCCTGAGGCCCAGGGAGAGGGTCCCTGCTTAGAGCCGCAACCTCTCTCTGCACCCTTTCGCCATGTCCTCAGCCAGCCTGTGGCCACCGGGGTGTGGGAGGAGACCGTATGGCTACAGGGATCCTTGGAAACCCGAGTCAATTAACTCTCTCTTGGTGATGTGAATTACAGCTGCTGCCTGGTGCGGGATGCTGATGCTTGTGTATCTGCAGTGGGCAGAGGCTGTGCCGCAGGTCAGTGACTGCTGCTGTGGGACAGGAAAGGCCCACAGCGGAGCCCCGCAGGCTGTGGGTGGGTGGTTGGGTGGGTAAAACACCCGGTCCTGCGGTTGCAGGCGGTGACCCAGAGAATCAGCAGCGGCTTCTGCTGTGCCTTCCTAGAGCCGCCGGCTCTGGACAGCCCCGGCAGCTCTGGGACTCAAACGGAGAGCCGTTCTCTTTCAGGTGCTGCTGGGGCAGGCGGCAGCCGACGGGAGGGCCCCGCGGTAAGAGCCCTCTCCTCTCTCCTGACCTGGAGCACTTTTGGTGGGGTAGCGGCAGATGAGGCCGTGCTGTTTGCACTCACTCGCACAGCGCCCAGGGTTCGTGCCTTTCGCTCCTGCCTGGGCCTTTTGCTAAACATGGAGCGGGGGGAAGCGTTCACAGGCCAGGGAAAGAAAAGGTGGCTCGAGCACCTCTGTCTCTGCTCCTCCCGAGCTTGGAGGCTCTGGGAGGGGCTGGGCAGCTCTCTGACAAGATCTGCTTTCCTGGTGACTGCAGGGAACAATCCCCAGAGGCAAAACAGCTGGTGAACGAGGTGGTGTGCCTGGCTGCAGGGATCGACGCTATGCAGGTGATCATGCACCCTGGGAAAGAGGGCTGGGACAGCAGGGCCCCACACAAGACCCTTCTTGGGCCAGCTGATGGGCTTTTCCTGCTGGGCCCATGCACCCATCCCTTGCCAGGGGCAGCCTGCTGAGCTCCACTGTAAAGCCCCTTCCCCTGGCCAAGGTTGTTGTGGTCAATTCCCCCGTTCCTTTGTGTCTTTCCAGAAAGTTCAGCAAATGAGAGAGACGATGTCTGCAACCACGTGTGTGTCTGCCTGGGCTCTGAAAGAGGCAGGTACGGATGGACGCGGGCAGGCAGGTCTCTCATCACACTGAACTCCTGCTGAGTGCTCCCAAAAGGAGACTCTGCGCTCCAAAGCACGGGGAGGTTGGGTGAAACCACGGGACCCAAGAGCATGCCTGTGGCAGAGCGGCACCCTTGGGCTCACCCCAGCCCTGCTGTCAGCCCCCTCGCTGGGTGTCCCTGGTGTGCCCCTGGCGTGCCCCTGACTGCCTTTCTGCCCTCTCCCTCTCCGCTGAGCTTTCCTGGGGAGCGAAAGCGAGCGGCCGGGTTGTCCTCTGCTGTCCGCACAGTGGGGCCTCGCCTTGGCTCGGCAGCCCTTCCCGTGTGCGCTTGCCGTCTCCCAGCACCCGCAGACCTTCTCTTTGTGCAGCTGGGAGAGAGGTGCCATCACCGGCCATGGGCTCCCCTCCTCTTCCTGGGTCACGTCTCAGCGTGCAGTGCTGTGTGTGGGGCTGGCAGGCAGCCTTACCTGATCCTCCTACCTGCAGCCACCAGGTCCTCCCAACCTGGGGCCTCCTGCAGTTGTTACCTGAAAAAGTGGTCTAAGTCCCGGTTCTCCCGAAAGACAGAGACTGTGTTTAGAGAGGAGGCATCGGTTTATTCTGGCCCTGGTGCTTCCACACATCATGCCCACCCCGTGCCACTTTCCTCCTCACATTCATACACGAAAGTTACAAGGTAGGACACTCCCAGTAGCAACGATTGGTGTCTAATTTACATATGATTACAATATTTGCTGTGTCATTCTCAGTCACTGCACCTGCGCAAGAGAAGGGTCTCCACCTGGGCAAGGGTCTTCTTGGCCGTGGGCATGATTTTAAGTATTATAATGAAGGTAGTTTAGCTTAGGACCCTCAGAATTTTCACTGTTCTGCCATGTTGGCTAGACCTTTCGAAACGTGGTAGATTAGTAGCATCCTCAAGGTTCCTATGCTCATCTGCTCCAGGATGTTTCACTTCAAAGAAAGACAACAATACTTGTTTTCCTTGATTAGGTGTTCTTTCTCATACGACTCAAGGAAAGAACCCTCGTTACCCATGAGGATGTCTCAAAAATTGCTCTACTAATTAGCCCATATACTTGTGAAGGAACATTCCCAAGGCTGACCATCTGGCCAAGTACATAAGAAAATAACCAGAATATTGGATGAGGGAAAGGCTGTTGATATTGTATACCTGGACTTTCGAAAAGCATTCGATACTGTCTCCCATACAATTGTTGTGAAAAAACTGGCTTCGCATGGCCTGGATGAGCATACGATCCGCTGGATCAAGCACTGGCTGACTGGAAGGTCCCAAAGAGTGGTGCTCAATGGATTTAAATCCAGCTGGCGGCCGGTCACAAGTGGTGTGCCTCAGGGCTCAGTGTTGGGACCATTTCTGTTTAACGTCTTTATTGATGATCTCGATAAGGACATAGGGTGTATCATCAGCAAGTTTGCAGATGACACCAAGTTAAGCAGGAGTGTTGATTCCCAGGAGGATAGGGAAGCACTACAGAGAGACTTAGATAGATTGGATCATTGGGCCAACATCAATGGTATGAGTTTCAACAAGGGCAAGTGCCAGGTTCTGCACTTGGGCCACAATAACCCCATGCAGCGTTACAGGCCTGGGGAAGTGTGGCTGGAAAGCTGCCTGGCAGAAAGAGACCTGGGGGTTCTAATTGACAAGCAGCTGAATGTGAGCCGGCAGTGTGCCCAGGTGGCCAAGAAAGCCAACGGCATCCTGGCCTGTATTAGAAATAGCGTGGCCAGCAGAAGTAGGGAGGTGATTGTGCCCCTGTACTCAGCACTGGTGAGGCCACACCTCGAGTATTGTGTCCAGTTTTGGGCACCTCAATACAAGAGAGATATCGAGGTGCTGGGGCAAGTGCAGAGGAGGGCAACGAAGCTGGTGAAGGGCCTAGCAAACAACTCATATGAAGAGCGGTTGAAGGAGCTGGAACTGTTTAGTTTGAGGAGGAGGAGGCTGAGGGGAGACCTCATCACTCTCTACAACTATTTGAAAGGACACTGTAGAGAGGTTGGTGCTGGTCTCTTCTCACAGGTAATTAATGACAGAACAAGAGGGAATGGCTTCAAGCTCCAACAGGGTAGATTTAGACTGAACATTAGGAAAGACTTTTTCACAGAAAGGGTGGTCGGGCATTGGAATAGACTGCCCAGGGAGGTGGTTGAGTCACCATCCCTGGATGTGTTTAAGAGACGTTTAGATGTGGTGTTGGGGGATATGGTGTAGGGGAGAGCTTTGTAGAGTAGTGTAGATGGTTGGACTCGATGATCCCAAGGGTCTCTTCCAACCTAGACAATTCTATGATACTATGATTCTATGAAAGTGGTTGTACGCGAGACCCTGTATCAGAAGTTCAGCTCATGCCAATAGTTATCAGGCCTAACGCACTTTAATGCTCACAACTTTAATGCTAAGAAAAATGCCTCAGGTTCTAACTACAAGACAACACATTCGGCTCTGCTCTTCTCCCTTCAGGGGCTGCCCTCGACCTGCACAGAGCGTCCAGCAGCTCTGCGTGGCTCTGCAGCGTGTTTGGGTTCCTGTGTGCTCCACCCCTTCTGGACACCTTTGTGCAGGTACAGGAGCAGAAACCGTCAGTGCGGCTTCTCTTGCCTCTTGGAAAGTGTGGGCCAAGCCCTGGGGCGTCTCCCCTCAGGCCAGTGGTATTGCTCGAGACCACGGCACTGCTCCGGTGCCTGGCTCCTGGGGTCTCACACAGGGCTCGGCTCCCTCGGAAACAGCACGTGCCCTCAGAAAGGGGCTGTGCTGAGCTGAGCTGGCTGCCCGCCCTCCCTAGTCACAGCCGGGTGAAGGGACTTGTCCTTTGGGACCGCGTTTCCTCGCCACAGCTCTGACGGTCCCTCTCCCGATGGGGCAGTGGGTGGTGGGGGGAGGCTGCAGAGCTGCTGGCCAAACAGAGAGGTTTCTTGAAAGCCCTGACTCTGGTGCAGGGTACTGGATGTTTTCCACCGGCTGGCTGTTTTCCTCTTTCCCGGGCCGGGAAGATGGCAGGGCGCTTCTGTCTGCTACCCAACACGCCATTCATTTTGAGCACAAGCACAGCCCACAGGCGCAGCGGGCCCCATCACGCCCTCGTGTTCCCATCACGGCCTCACATTCCATGCTCTTGCTCTCTGCTTTCAGCCGGATGCTTCCCCGGGATACTGCTGGCCTTTCCAAGGGTCTCGGAGTGAGGTGCTAATCCGGTTACCTGCACAGATACGACCGACGGCTGTCACCCTGCAGCACACCTCAAGGATAGCCTCTCCGTGGGGGACTGTCGGCAGCGCCCCCCGAGATTTCACTGTCTCTGTAAGTCCCTGCCGGGCCCTGGGGGCTGGGACCTGTCCGCGGGGAAAAGCTGTAACGGGGACTTGCTGCTGTCTGCACATGTGCCGAGATTTGTGTGCTCCCAAGCACTGCCCTTCCCTGAGGAGACATGTCAAGGGACATGCGGGGTGGTGTCACCCCTCCTAAGACGCGCTCCGTGTGTTTTGGCCCAGCACCCCTGGGCCCCGGAGCAGCACACAAGGAGGAGAGTCAGCCCCACCGCATCCTGCGCCAGACCGTGCTGGAGCCGCAGGAGTGGGGTGCAGGTGACGAGCCCGGATCTGTCACGAGTTGTTTCTTTGCGATCGGGTCGAGCCTGACCTGCTCCCTGTGCTTTATCTGCAAGGGCCTGGATGAGGAAGGGGAGGACGAAACGCTGCTGGGGATATTCACCTACACGGTGCAGAAAGAGCCGAAACAGACCTTCCCTCTGCAGGTACAGTGCGTGCATGTTAGCAAGAGGCCAGGGCAGAAACGCCGGTTTGCCAGCAAGTTGCTTGCAGAAGGAATGTGGACGGTCCCTGCTGGGGCGGGGGCCTGACTGTGGCCAAGAGAAAAGTTGGTGGGATCTGGAGGGAGAACGGCACGCGGCAGGGAGGCAAAAGCAGAGCGAAGACAGAGTCAGCCCTGTGACTGTGTCTGTGTCGGTCCCTGCTGCTCCCCAGCTGCACCCGCCGGGCAGGCGGTGGCAGGGAGGAGGCCCAGCACCTTGGCCCGGCAGCAGGACTTTCCCCGGGCCCCACTTGCCTGGCACCAGCGAGCTGCAGGTTTCCACAGCTGCCCACCACGCTCCCTGAGGCCGGGCGTTTGGACTGCGGGGGCACAGGGCTCCTTTGACACCTGGGTGGGAGGAGGGAAGGAGGGAGAAGCTGCCTCTGTGGCCAGGGCGGGAGCTGGTTGCGGAGCAGAGGCCGGCCTGTCAGAGGAAGACGCACGGAGCCTGCTCTCGCGCTTGCAGCCCGCAGTGACGCTGCTTTTTGTCGTGGTTTCTTTGCAGAGTGGGATGCCCAGAGCCTTTCGGTTTCTGAAACTCGGCATACAGAGCAACTGGGGAAAACCAGGATACACCTGCATTTATCGAGTGCAGGTGCATGGGAAAATCGTGGGACGAAATGCCATCAGCCAGACACCTGTGTAGAGCTGTTTCTTCCTTCAATAAAAATTAAAGCGGCAAATGGAGAAACAGACCAGAGGGAGGTGGCTGTTAGTCGGGTGCAGAGCAACGTCGTTTCAGAGGCCCTCTCAAGGCTGCCAACCTCTGCCATTCGCAGGCTGAGACCTTCCTCAGGCTTTCTGCTTTCTCTCCACCACGGGGACGTTTCCTAAGCGAGCAAAAGGAGACGACGCTCCCGTAGCTGGTCCTTGCCTAAGGTCCTTGCCAAAATCCTTTGGCACCAGGGCCGCCCCCACATCTCGCCCCAGGAAGGATTCGTCCGGAGCCTGGCAGCGTTTGGGGGTGATGTCCCGTTCCATTCAGGGGACACCTTGGCTCTGGGGACTGGGTCTAGTGGGGGCCCACGTGGGGTGCAGCCATGCCTGGGACCTGCATCCAACAAAGGATGGAGATTCAAGAGGTGGGTTCACCTGGTGAGAGGAGCTCAGCCATGGTCTCTACCCGGCAGAAAGCTACGTCCTCTGCACTTGCCAGAGCAGACGTAGCAACACAGACGGTGCTCCCTCGGAAGCATGCAGGCATTCAGGTCGCAGGCTGCAGGGAGTGCCACAGCCTTGCACGGCTAGCGAGCGGCAGTGGTGAAGACAGGTGTGTGAGGTGTGAGCAGGTAGATGATCTGCTCAGTCTGGTGGCAGAGCTCATAAATGAAGTCAAAAGACTAAGGAGTATCAGGGAGTGCGAGAAAGAAATCGAGTGGCGGGGCCGTGCTTTGAGGTCCCCGAAAGAGAGACCGGGCCAGTCACCAGAAATAAAGCAAGATCGCAGGGCTCTGATCTCCTTGCCCTGCAGGGCTGAAGGCACTGAAGGCAGCGGCCTACCAGAAAACGGTGCATGGAGGCAAGTCTGTGCGAGGGCTGGCAAGCGAACCCCGTCCTTGCCCACCTCCCCTCCCCAGGTGCCTCTGTACAACAGGGATGAGGCCCTGGCCATGGTAGACCAGCCAAAGGACAATGAGGCTGACGGTGCAAATACACCAGAGGAGTTGCCGGGACCGGAAAGGCCTGCTCCCCGTATGATGACCACCTCTACGAGGAAGAAAAGGCGGGTTATAGTTGCGGGCAACTCAGCTCTGAGGGGGACAGAGGGTCCGATACGTAGGGCAGACCCCACTCTTAGGGAAGTCTGCGGCCTCCCTGGGGCCCGACTTAGGGACATCCTGAAGAAACTCCCTGGCCTGGTGCGGCCCTCGGATTACTACCCACTGCTTCTGTTCCATGTCGGGGGCGATGAAAGCGCACTTCAGAGTGCGAGGATGATGAGAAGAGGTCTCAGGGCCTTAGGACAGCGTGGGAATCCAGAGCACGGGTTATTTTTTCTTCGCTGCTTCTGGTTGGGGCAATGACATTGAAAGAGAGAGCTGAGCTCGGTCTGTTAATATGTGGCTCCGTGGCTGGTGTCACCGCCACAGTTCTGGGTTTTTTGACAATGGAGTGGCCTCTCCGGCACCAGGCCTGCTGGCATCAGATGGGGTTTGTCTCACTCAAAGGGGGAGAAGGGTCTTTGCCCAAGAGTTAGCGGGGCTCATTGACAGGGCTTTAGGCTCGCCGGGGAAAGGGGGTATTATCAGTCTTGCCAGTGGCAAGCCAAGGGTCGATGCTCCAAGGATAGAGGAACAGCGTGCTGCCGAGGGCCTGCAGCCGTTTGCTCTGAGATGTGCTGGCTACGCTGCAGCACCCTTACAGTCTGACGCAGATGAGCCAGGAGCTCCTGGGGTAACACAGGAGGCAATGAGGGGGCAACATTAATACGTGGCAAAGGAATGTCGCCTGGAGAGCAGTGCAACGGAATTGCAACTGCTCCAGCCAAGTCAGCCTCAAGGAGGACAGGGCTGGAATGCCTCTGTGCAAATGCAGGTAGGGTGAGGAGCAAACAGGAGGAGCTAGAGACGTGATCGCGCCTCCAAGGCTACGATCTCATTGGCACCAGGGAACCGTGGTGGGATGGCTCCCGCGACTGGAGTGCTGGCATGGAAGGGTACAGGCTCCTGAGGAAAGACAGGCAGGGGAAAGGAGGAGGCGGTGCTGCCCTATGTGGTGATTTGGCCTCAGCTGGCAACAAAGAACCATGCGGCCGCTCGCTCAACGCCCCCAGCTGAGGGGGAAAACGGGGAGAAAAAGGCAAACCTCGTGGGTGTACATAAAGGCAGTTTAACAGAACAGCAAAGGAAAGAGAAAACCAGTAACAATACCCCCGATAAAGGAACACAGAAACGCGGTGACGGTACCACCGCTCCCCCACCAGACCTGGACCGCCCCAGCCCGCTCACAGCCGCCATTTCCTCCCGCTTCCTGCCCTGTCCCCGGCCAGCTCCCCCCTAGAGCCGGGGCACGGCTCAGGTGGCACGGAATACCTGTGTCCGGCACGGAATACCTGTGTCCCCTGCCGCTCCCAGGGGAAATTAACCCTGTCCCTGCCAGAACCAGGACACCCTATATGTCCCCGACCAGGTGGAGCGCATGGAGCTTGGCCTAGGGATGGATAAAGAGCTGACTGAGAGCCTATGGGTCCAGACTAAAGGGAAGTCAGGAGCAGGGGACACTGCAGTGGGGGTCTGCTACAGACCACCTGACCAGGAAGACCGAGCGGATGAGGCCCTCTATAGACAGATCGGGGTGGCATCACGTTCACAGGCCTTGGTCCTCATGGGTGACTTCAGCCACCCCGACAGCTGGTGGAAGGGTAACACAGCAGGGCGTAGGCAATCCAGGAGGTTCTTGGATTGTATTGACGACAGCGTCCTTCTCCAAGTGCTAGAGGAGGCAACAAGGAGAGGAGCTATGCTGGACCTTGTCCTTTCCAACAAGGAGGGGCTGGTAGGCAGGGTCACACTCCAGGGTAGGCTGGGCCGCAGTGACCACAAAATGGTGGAGTTCAAGATCCTCGAGGCAGCGAGGAAGGTGCGCAGCAAGCTGACCACCCTGGACTTCAGGAGAGCTGACTTTGGCCTCTTGAAGAATGTGCTTGGTATGGTGCCATGGGATGAAGCGCCGGAGGGAAGAAGGGCCCAAGAAAGTTGCTTAATACGCAGGCATCACCTCCTCTAAGCTCAGGAGCGATGCATCCCTACAGAGTAGGCGACGGGCAGGAAAGCCAGGAGGCCCGCATGGATGAACAAGGAGCTCCCGGACACGCTCAGAAGTAAAAAGGAGGCCTATAGGGGGTAGAAACAGGGCTGGGTGGCCTGGGAGGAATACAGAGAAATTGTTCGAGCGGCCAGGGATCAGGTCAGGCAAGCTAAAGCCCAGGCTGAATTAAAGCGGGCCAGTGGCATCAAGACAAAGAAAAAAACCTTCTAGAAGTGTGTCAGCAAGAAAAGAAGGACTAAGGAAGATGTGGGCCCTCTCCGGAAGGAAACGGAAGACCTGGTCACCCGGGCAAGAGACAAAGCCGGGGTACTCAACAACTTTTTTGCCCCGGTCTTCACTGGCAAAGACTGCAGCCACACTACCCATCCTGCAGCAGGCAACGGCGAGGACTGGGAAAATGAAGAAGCGCCCACTGTAAGTGAAGATCAAGTATGAGACCACCTAAACCTGGCGAGGGTCCTGATGGGATACACGCGTGGCTCCCGAGGGAACTGGCAGACGAAGTTGCTAAGGCACTATCCATCAAATCTGAGAAGTCATGGCAGTCTGGACCTGTTGGAGCGGGTCCAGAGGAGGGCCACCAAGATGATCAGAGGGCTGGAGCACCTCTCCCAGAGTTGGGGTTGTTCAGTCTGGAGAAGAGAAGGCTCCGGGGAGATTAAGTTCCAGCTGGCCTTTGGCCCTTCTCATTTTCTCCCCGCATAACCTCATGACCATCCCAAATTCCCGCCAAAGCTCTCTGTTCAGCCAGGCCGGTCCTCTTCCCTGCGGGCTCGTCTTTCGGCGCATGGGGACAGCCTGCTCCTGCACCTTCAGGAAGGTATTCTTGAAGAGTATGGAGCCTTCCTGGACCCCTCTGCACTTCAGGACTGCCTGCCAGGGGACTCTCTCAACCAGGCTCCTAAACAGGCCAAAGTCTGCCTGCCGGAGGTCCGAGGAAGCAGTTCTGCTGACTCCTCTCCTCAGTTCTCCAAGAATGGAGAACTCGGTATCATTTTCTGCTGCCTCTGCCCAAGACAGCCTCCAGCCTACGAAAGCACACAGCAAACACACTCCTTTCTCTACACAGGCTGCGGCGGGTTGACCCCAGCAGACCCATGCCCAGCCGCTGCCCGAGCAATGGCTACTTTGGCAAGGCCAAAGGCGCAGGCTGTGTTGCGGAGCATGAGGTTACACGGCATGGAGTGCCCCTTGGGTCAGTTTGGGTTGGCTCTCCCTGCTGTGTTCCCTCCCAGCCTCTGGCCCAGCCTCGGCCTACTCGCTCGGGGACACTGGGAGAGAAACAGAGGAAGCCTTGGTGCTCTGCGAGCGCTGCTCAGCACCAGCTAAAACCGCCGTGTGTTTTCAGCGCTGTCTCATGAGAAACGCAAAGCACAGCGCCAAGTGGGCGGCGGAGTCTCCCTCTGCCTCCCCGGAGCTCTGTCGCTGATGTCACAGCCATGACCTCACACCGTGCGGGCCCAGGCCTTTGTGAGGTTGGGCACTGTGGGCATAAGCTGTGGGCCTGGAAGGAGCTCGCAGTGTGCTGCTGGCTGTGTGCCTGTGGCAGGCGTTCTCCCAGCTCTGTCCAGGAGGAGGTCTGCCCGGACAGGCAACGCTCCTGCGGCTGAAGGAGGGCACCGAAGCTTGCGGGACAGCCTCGTTGCTCGCCAGGATGAGGAGGAGAAAGGCTCCTCCAAGAGCACGAGGGGCTGGCCGTCCGAGGAGAGGAGCCAGGGGCAGCCGGGCTGCACGCTGCAGGGCTGCAGAAGAGGAGCGTAAGTTCCGTGCTGCCTTTCCCCCCATGGTTGCACCAAGCCTGCCTGGCTCGGCCGGGAGCCACGGCCCTGCAGAAGCAGCATCACCCTGCCCCGAGGGAGGCCCGGGGCCACCTCGCCTGCGTGAGCGTGATGGAGCTGGCAAGGATGTCTGTCTCTGTGGGATACTGCAGTAACCACGGGGTACCCCAGCGCTCGTGCCACCCTCCTTCCCCAGGCACGCCATCGGTGCCCTGCCTGCCTGCGAGGAGATCCTGCCCGGCCCTGTGTCCCCCGCTCCGCTCCCAGGGTGCAACCAGCTGCCCGCCTCTACAGGGCATAGCCCTGGCCCTGCCCCAGGGAGGGAGGACCAGCGCCCAGCTCCCTGCAGGGAGCTGGCATGCTCTGGACCCGTGTCCTCCAAAAGGCTCCTCAGGCTTTTCTCCGTTTCTTTGCGCAGGGTTGCTCTTCCGTCTGGTGATGGCTCTGGTCTCCCTCCAGAGATGCCTCAGCACAGGCATCTCCACGCTGTGAGTACAAGATGTGTGCAGTGGGGAGGTGGAGATGAGGGGTGCCAGTGGCTCAGGACGAGCAGGTGGAGGCCGGTGGTGCTCTCCACCAGGAGACCAGGCCTGGCTCCTCCAAAATGACTGCTCCTCTGCTTGTAAATGAAAATCCCCCTGTGCGGGGCACTGCCCTTGGGCACTGCTAACCTCGGGACGTACTCTTTCAGGAAAGAGATCTTCACCTTGAAAAAGAGGAGGCTCTTACAGCTTGTGTTCTTGATGAGCCTAGCTGCTCTCAGTGAGTATTCGCCTGCTGCCAGCGGAGGCAGGGAGGCACAGAGTGCCAGCTTCAGGGTGAGGGAGAGGAGGTAGTGGGACCCTTCCAGCCTCCCACGTCTGCAGCTCAGGGAGCTCTGAAGATGCTCGCTGCACGCAGAGCAGGGAGGGCAAATGGGGCGTAGCTGTGGGGCACCGAGCGGGCGCAACAACCAGGGCTGTGCAGAGCCCTGAGGCCCAGGGAGAGGGTCCCTGCTTAGAGCCGCAACCTCTCTCTGCACCCTTTCGCCATGTCCTCAGCCAGCCTGTGGCCACCGGGGTGTGGGAGGAGACCGTATGGCTACAGGGATCCTTGGAAACCCGAGTCAATTAACTCTCTCTTGGTGATGTGAATTACAGCTGCTGCCTGGTGCGGGATGCTGATGCTTGTGTATCTGCAGTGGGCAGAGGCTGTGCCGCAGGTCAGTGACTGCTGCTGTGGGACAGGAAAGGCCCACAGCGGAGCCCCGCAGGCTGTGGGTGGGTGGTTGGGTGGGTAAAACACCCGGTCCTGCGGTTGCAGGCGGTGACCCAGAGAATCAGCAGCGGCTTCTGCTGTGCCTTCCTAGAGCCGCCGGCTCTGGACAGCCCCGGCAGCTCTGGGACTCAAACGGAGAGCCGTTCTCTTTCAGGTGCTGCTGGGGCAGGCGGCAGCCGACGGGAGGGCCCCGCGGTAAGAGCCCTCTCCTCTCTCCTGACCTGGAGCACTTTTGGTGGGGTAGCGGCAGATGAGGCCGTGCTGTTTGCACTCACTCGCACAGCGCCCAGGGCTCGTGCCTTTCGCTCCTGCCTGGGCCTTTTGCTAAACATGGAGCGGGGGGAAGCGTTCACAGGCCAGGGAAAGAAAAGGTGGCTCGAGCACCTCTGTCTCTGCTCCTCCCGAGCTTGGAGGCTCTGGGAGGGGCTGGGCAGCTCTCTGACAAGATCTGCTTTCCTGGTGACTGCAGGGAACAATCCCCAGCGACAAAACAGCTGGTGAACGAGGTGGTGTGCCTGGCTGCAGGGATCGACGCTATGCAGGTGATCATGCACTCTGGGAAAGAGTGCTGGGACAGCAGGGCCCCACACAAGACCCTTCTTGGGCCAGCTGGTGGGCTTTTCCTGCTGGGCCCATGCACCCATCCCTTGCCAGGGGCAGCCTGCTGAGCTCCACTGTAAAGCCCCTTCCCCTGGCCAAGGTTGTTGTGGTCAATTCCCCCGTTCCTTTGTGTCTTTCCAGAAAGTTCAGCAAATGAGAGAGACGATGTCTGCAACCACGTGTGTGTCTGCCTGGGCTCTGAAAGAGGCAGGTACGGATGGACGCGGGCAGGCAGGTCTCTCATCACACTGAACTCCTGCTGAGTGCTCCCAAAAGGAGACTCTGTGCTCCAAAGCACGGGGAGATTGGGTGAAACCACGGGACCCAAGAGCATGCCTGTGGCAGAGCGGCACCCTTGGGCTCACCCCAGCCCTGCTGTCAGCCCCCTCGCTGGGTGTCCCTGGTGTGCCCCTGGCGTGCCCCTGACTGCCTTTCTGCCCTCTCCCTCTCCGCTGAGCTTTCCTGGGGAGCGAAAGCGAGCGGCCGGGTTGTCCTCTGCTGTCCGCACAGTGGGGCCTCGCCTTGGCTCTGCAGCCCTTCCCGTGTGCGCTTGCCGTCTCCCAGCACCCGCAGACCTTCTCTTTGTGCAGCTGGGAGAGAGGTGCCATCACCGGCCATGGGCTCCCCTCCTCTTCCTGGGGCACGTCTCAGCGTGCAGTGCTGTGTGTGGGGCTGGCAGGCAGCCTTACCTGATCCTCCTACCTGCAGCCACCAGGTCCTCCCAACCTGGGGCCTCCTGCAGTTGTTACCTGAAAAAGTGGTCTAAGTCCCGGTTCTCCCGAAAGACAGAGACTGTGTTTAGAGAGGAGGCATCGGTTTATTCTGGCCCTGGTGCTTCCACACATCATGCCCACCCCGTGCCACTTTCCTCCTCACATTCATACACGAAAGTTACAAGGTAGGACACTCCCAGTAGCAACGATTGGTGTCTAATTTACATATGATTACAATATTTGCTGTGTCATTCTCAGTCACTGCACCTGCGCAAGAGAAGGGTCTCCACCTGGGCAAGGGTCTTCTTGGCCGTGGGCATGATTTTAAGTATTATAATGAAGGTAGTTTAGCTTAGGACCCTCAGAATTTTCACTGTTCTGCCATGTTGGCTAGACCTTTCGAAACGTGGTAGATTAGTAGCATCCTCAAGGTTCCTATGCTCATCTGCTCCAGGATGTTTCACTTCAAAGAAAGACAACAATACTTGTTTTCCTTGATTAGGTGTTCTTTCTCATACGACTCAAGGAAAGAACCCTCGTTACCCATGAGGATGTCTCAAAAATTGCTCTACTAATTAGCCCATATACTTGTGAAGGAACATTCCCAAGGCTGACCATCTGGCCAAGTACATAAGAAAATAACCAGAATATTGGATGAGGGAAAGGCTGTTGATATTGTATACCTGGACTTTCGAAAAGCATTCGATACTGTCTCCCATACAATTGTTGTGAAAAAACTGGCTTCGCATGGCCTGGATGAGCATACGATCCGCTGGATCAAGCACTGGCTGACTGGAAGGTCCCAAAGAGTGGTGCTCAATGGATTTAAATCCAGCTGGCGGCCGGTCACAAGTGGTGTGCCTCAGGGCTCAGTGTTGGGACCATTTCTGTTTAACGTCTTTATTGATGATCTCGATAAGGACATAGGGTGTATCATCAGCAAGTTTGCAGATGACACCAAGTTAAGCAGGAGTGTTGATTCCCAGGAGGATAGGGAAGCACTACAGAGAGACTTAGATAGATTGGATCATTGGGCCAACATCAATGGTATGAGTTTCAACAAGGGCAAGTGCCAGGTTCTGCACTTGGGCCACAATAACCCCATGCAGCGTTACAGGCCTGGGGAAGTGTGGCTGGAAAGCTGCCTGGCAGAAAGAGACCTGGGGGTTCTAATTGACAAGCAGCTGAATGTGAGCCGGCAGTGTGCCCAGGTGGCCAAGAAAGCCAACGGCATCCTGGCCTGTATTAGAAATAGCGTGGCCAGCAGAAGTAGGGAGGTGATTGTGCCCCTGTACTCAGCACTGGTGAGGCCACACCTCGAGTATTGTGTCCAGTTTTGGGCACCTCAATACAAGAGAGATATCGAGGTGCTGGGGCAAGTGCAGAGGAGGGCAACGAAGCTGGTGAAGGGCCTAGCAAACAACTCATATGAAGAGCGGTTGAAGGAGCTGGAACTGTTTAGTTTGAGGAGGAGGAGGCTGAGGGGAGACCTCATCACTCTCTACAACTATTTGAAAGGACACTGTAGAGAGGTTGGTGCTGGTCTCTTCTCACAGGTAATTAATGACAGAACAAGAGGGAATGGCTTCAAGCTCCAACAGGGTAGATTTAGACTGAACATTAGGAAAGACTTTTTCACAGAAAGGGTGGTCGGGCATTGGAATAGACTGCCCAGGGAGGTGGTTGAGTCACCATCCCTGGATGTGTTTAAGAGACGTTTAGATGTGGTGTTGGGGGATATGGTGTAGGGGAGAGCTTTGTAGAGTAGTGTAGATGGTTGGACTCGATGATCCCAAGGGTCTCTTCCAACCTAGACAATTCTATGATACTATGATTCTATGAAAGTGGTTGTACGCGAGACCCTGTATCAGAAGTTCAGCTCATGCCAATAGTTATCAGGCCTAACGCACTTTAATGCTCACAACTTTAATGCTAAGAAAAATGCCTCAGGTTCTAACTACAAGACAACACATTCGGCTCTGCTCTTCTCCCTTCAGGGGCTGCCCTCGACCTGCACAGAGCGTCCAGCAGCTCTGCGTGGCTCTGCAGCGTGTTTGGGTTCCTGTGTGCTCCACCCCTTCTGGACACCTTTGTGCAGGTACAGGAGCAGAAACCGTCAGTGCGGCTTCTCTTGCCTCTTGGAAAGTGTGGGCCAAGCCCTGGGGCGT
Organism: Vanellus vanellus; assembly: GCF_965231255.1. Lineage (NCBI taxonomy): Eukaryota > Metazoa > Chordata > Aves > Charadriiformes > Charadriidae > Vanellus > Vanellus vanellus. Next base: position 57,580,062 of record NC_138908.1, read on the forward strand.
CTCCCCTCAGGCCAGTGGTATTGCTCGAGACCACGGCACTGCTCCGGTGCCTGGCTCCTGGGGTCTCACACAGGGCTCGGCTCCCTCGGAAACAGCACGTGCCCTCAGAAAGGGGCTGTGCTGAGCTGAGCTGGCTGCCCGCCCTCCCTAGTCACAGCCGGGTGAAGGGACTTGTCCTTTGGGACCGCGTTTCCTCGCCACAGCTCTGACGGTCCCTCTCCCGATGGGGCAGTGGGTGGTGGGGGGAGGCTGCAGAGCTGCTGGCCAAACAGAGAGGTTTCTTGAAAGCCCTGACTCTGGTGCAGGGTACTGGATGTTTTCCACCGGCTGGCTGTTTTCCTCTTTCCCGGGCCGGGAAGATGGCAGGGCGCTTCTGTCTGCTACCCAACACGCCATTCATTTTGAGCACAAGCACAGCCCACAGGCGCAGCGGGCCCCATCACGCCCTCGTGTTCCCATCACGGCCTCACATTCCATGCTCTTGCTCTCTGCTTTCAGCCGGATGCTTCCCCGGGATACTGCTGGCCTTTCCAAGGGTCTCGGAGTGAGGTGCTAATCCGGTTACCTGCACAGATACGACCGACGGCTGTCACCCTGCAGCACACCTCAAGGATAGCCTCTCCGTGGGGGACTGTCGGCAGCGCCCCCCGAGATTTCACTGTCTCTGTAAGTCCCTGCCGGGCCCTGGGGGCTGGGACCTGTCCGCGGGGAAAAGCTGTAACGGGGACTTGCTGCTGTCTGCACATGTGCCGAGATTTGTGTGCTCCCAAGCACTGCCCTTCCCTGAGGAGACATGTCAAGGGACATGCGGGGTGGTGTCACCCCTCCTAAGACGCGCTCCGTGTGTTTTGGCCCAGCACCCCTGGGCCCCGGAGCAGCACACAAGGAGGAGAGTCAGCCCCACCGCATCCTGCGCCAGACCGTGCTGGAGCCGCAGGAGTGGGGTGCAGGTGACGAGCCCGGATCTGTCACGAGTTGTTTCTTTGCGATCGGGTCGAGCCTGACCTGCTCCCTGTGCTTTATCTGCAAGGGCCTGGATGAGGAAGGGGAGGACGAAACGCTGCTGGGGATATTCACCTACACGGTGCAGAAAGAGCCGAAACAGACCTTCCCTCTGCAGGTACAGTGCGTGCATGTTAGCAAGAGGCCAGGGCAGAAACGCCGGTTTGCCAGCAAGTTGCTTGCAGAAGGAATGTGGACGGTCCCTGCTGGGGCGGGGGCCTGACTGTGGCCAAGAGAAAAGTTGGTGGGATCTGGAGGGAGAACGGCACGCGGCAGGGAGGCAAAAGCAGAGCGAAGACAGAGTCAGCCCTGTGACTGTGTCTGTGTCGGTCCCTGCTGCTCCCCAGCTGCACCCGCCGGGCAGGCGGTGGCAGGGAGGAGGCCCAGCACCTTGGCCCGGCAGCAGGACTTTCCCCGGGCCCCACTTGCCTGGCACCAGCGAGCTGCAGGTTTCCACAGCTGCCCACCACGCTCCCTGAGGCCGGGCGTTTGGACTGCGGGGGCACAGGGCTCCTTTGACACCTGGGTGGGAGGAGGGAAGGAGGGAGAAGCTGCCTCTGTGGCCAGGGCGGGAGCTGGTTGCGGAGCAGAGGCCGGCCTGTCAGAGGAAGACGCACGGAGCCTGCTCTCGCGCTTGCAGCCCGCAGTGACGCTGCTTTTTGTCGTGGTTTCTTTGCAGAGTGGGATGCCCAGAGCCTTTCGGTTTCTGAAACTCGGCATACAGAGCAACTGGGGAAAACCAGGATACACCTGCATTTATCGAGTGCAGGTGCATGGGAAAATCGTGGGACGAAATGCCATCAGCCAGACACCTGTGTAGAGCTGTTTCTTCCTTCAATAAAAATTAAAGCGGCAAATGGAGAAACAGACCAGAGGGAGGTGGCTGTTAGTCGGGTGCAGAGCAACGTCGTTTCAGAGGCCCTCTCAAGGCTGCCAACCTCTGCCATTCGCAGGCTGAGACCTTCCTCAGGCTTTCTGCTTTCTCTCCACCACGGGGACGTTTCCTAAGCGAGCAAAAGGAGACGACGCTCCCGTAGCTGGTCCTTGCCTAAGGTCCTTGCCAAAATCCTTTGGCACCAGGGCCGCCCCCACATCTCGCCCCAGGAAGGATTCGTCCGGAGCCTGGCAGCGTTTGGGGGTGATGTCCCGTTCCATTCAGGGGACACCTTGGCTCTGGGGACTGGGTCTAGTGGGGGCCCACGTGGGGTGCAGCCATGCCTGGGACCTGCATCCAACAAAGGATGGAGATTCAAGAGGTGGGTTCACCTGGTGAGAGGAGCTCAGCCATGGTCTCTACCCGGCAGAAAGCTACGTCCTCTGCACTTGCCAGAGCAGACGTAGCAACACAGACGGTGCTCCCTCGGAAGCATGCAGGCATTCAGGTCGCAGGCTGCAGGGAGTGCCACAGCCTTGCACGGCTAGCGAGCGGCAGTGGTGAAGACAGGTGTGTGAGGTGTGAGCAGGTAGATGATCTGCTCAGTCTGGTGGCAGAGCTCATAAATGAAGTCAAAAGACTAAGGAGTATCAGGGAGTGCGAGAAAGAAATCGAGTGGCGGGGCCGTGCTTTGAGGTCCCCGAAAGAGAGACCGGGCCAGTCACCAGAAATAAAGCAAGATCGCAGGGCTCTGATCTCCTTGCCCTGCAGGGCTGAAGGCACTGAAGGCAGCGGCCTACCAGAAAACGGTGCATGGAGGCAAGTCTGTGCGAGGGCTGGCAAGCGAACCCCGTCCTTGCCCACCTCCCCTCCCCAGGTGCCTCTGTACAACAGGGATGAGGCCCTGGCCATGGTAGACCAGCCAAAGGACAATGAGGCTGACGGTGCAAATACACCAGAGGAGTTGCCGGGACAGGAAAGGCCTGCTCCCCGTATGATGACCACCTCTACGAGGAAGAAAAGGCGGGTTATAGTTGCGGGCAACTCAGCTCTGAGGGGGACAGAGGGTCCGATACGTAGGGCAGACCCCACTCTTAGGGAAGTCTGCGGCCTCCCTGGGGCCCGACTTAGGGACATCCTGAAGAAACTCCCTGGCCTGGTGCGGCCCTCGGATTACTACCCACTGCTTCTGTTCCATGTCGGGGGCCATGAAAGCGCACTTCAGAGTGCGAGGATGATGAGAAGAGGTCTCAGGGCCTTAGGACAGCGTGGGAATCCAGAGCACGGGTTATTTTTTCTTCGCTGCTTCTGGTTGGGGCAATGACATTGAAAGAGAGAGCTGAGCTCGGTCTGTTAATATGTGGCTCCGTGGCTGGTGTCACCGCCACAGTTCTGGGTTTTTTGACAATGGAGTGGCCTCTCCGGCACCAGGCCTGCTGGCATCAGATGGGGTTTGTCTCACTCAAAGGGGGAGAAGGGTCTTTGCCCAAGAGTTAGCGGGGCTCATTGACAGGGCTTTAGGCTCGCCGGGGAAAGGGGGTATTATCAGTCTTGCCAGTGGCAAGCCAAGGGTCGATGCTCCAAGGATAGAGGAACAGCGTGCTGCCGAGGGCCTGCAGCCGTTTGCTCTGAGATGTGCTGGCTACGCTGCAGCACCCTTACAGTCTGACGCAGATGAGCCAGGAGCTCCTGGGGTAACACAGGAGTCAATGAGGGGGCAACATTAATACGTGGCAAAGGAATGTCGCCTGGAGAGCAGTGCAACGGAATTGCAACTGCTCCAGCCAAGTCAGCCTCAAGGAGGACAGGGCTGGAATGCCTCTGTGCAAATGCAGGTAGGGTGAGGAGCAAACAGGAGGAGCTAGAGACGTGATCGCGCCTCCAAGGCTACGATCTCATTGGCACCAGGGAACCGTGGTGGGATGGCTCCCGCGACTGGAGTGCTGGCATGGAAAGGTACAGGCTCCTGAGGAAAGACAGGCAGGGGAAAGGAGGAGGCGGTGCTGCCCTATGTGGTGATTTGGCCTCAGCTGGCAACAAAAAACCACGCGGCCGCTCGCTCAACGCCCCCAGCTGAGGGGGGAAACGGGGAGAAAAAGGCAAACCTCATGGGTGTACATAAAGGCAGTTTAACAGAACAGCAAAGGAAAGAGAAAACCAGTAACAATACCCCCGATAAAGGAACATAGAAACGCGGTGACGGTACCACCGCTCCCCCACCAGACCCGGACCGCCCCAGCCCGCTCACAGCCGCCATTTCCTCCCGCTTCCTGCCCTGTCCCCGGCCAGCTCCCCCCTAGAGCCGGGGCACGGCTCAGGTGGCACGGAATACCTGTGTCCGGCATGGAATACCTGTGTCCCCTGCCGCTCCCAGGGGAAATTAACCCTGTCCCTGCCAGAACCAGGACACCCTATATGTCCCCGACCAGGTGGAGCGCATGGAGCTTGGCCTAGGGATGGATAAAGAGCTGACTGAGAGCCTATGGGTCCGGACTAAAGGGAAGTCAGGAGCAGGGGACACTGCAGTGGGGGTCTGCTACAGACCACCTGACCAGGAAGACCGAGCGGATGAGGCCCTCTATAGACAGATCGGGGTGGCATCACGTTCACAGGCCTTGGTCCTCATGGGTGACTTCAGCCACCCCGACAGCTGGTGGAAGGGTAACACAGCAGGGCGTAGGCAATCCAGGAGGTTCTTGGATTGTATTGACGACAGCGTCCTTCTCCAAGTGCTAGAGGAGGCAACAAGGAGAGGAGCTATGCTGGACCTTGTCCTTTCCAACAAGGAGGGGCTGGTAGGCAGGGTCACACTCCAGGGTAGGCTGGGCCGCAGTGACCACAAAATGGTGGAGTTCAAGATCCTCGAGGCAGCGAGGAAGGTGCGCAGCAAGCTGACCACCCTGGACTTCAGGAGAGCTGACTTTGGCCTCTTGAAGAATGTGCTTGGTATGGTGCCATGGGATGAAGCGCCGGAGGGAAGAAGGGCCCAAGAAAGTTGCTTAATACGCAGGCATCACCTCCTCTAAGCTCAGGAGCGATGCATCCCTACAGAGTAGGCGACGGGCAGGAAAGCCAGGAGGCCCGCATGGATGAACAAGGAGCTCCCGGACACGCTCAGAAGTAAAAAGGAGGCCTATAGGGGGTAGAAACAGGGCTGGGTGGCCTGGGAGGAATACAGAGAAATTGTTCGAGCGGCCAGGGATCAGGTCAGGCAAGCTAAAGCCCAGGCTGAATTAAAGCGGGCCAGTGGCATCAAGACAAAGAAAAAAACCTTCTAGAAGTGTGTCAGCAAGAAAAGAAGGACTAAGGAAGATGTGGGCCCTCTCCGGAAGGAAACGGAAGACCTGGTCACCCGGGCAAGAGACAAAGCCGGGGTACTCAACAACTTTTTTGCCCCGGTCTTCACTGGCAAAGACTGCAGCCACACTACCCATCCTGCAGCAGGCAACGGCGAGGACTGGGAAAATGAAGAAGCGCCCACTGTAAGTGAAGATCAAGTATGAGACCACCTAAACCTGGCGAGGGTCCTGATGGGATACACGCGTGGCTCCCGAGGGAACTGGCAGACGAAGTTGCTAAGGCACTATCCATCAAATCTGAGAAGTCATGGCAGTCTGGACCTGTTGGAGCGGGTCCAGAGGAGGGCCACCAAGATGATCAGAGGGCTGGAGCACCTCTCCCAGAGTTGGGGTTGTTCAGTCTGGAGAAGAGAAGGCTCCGGGGAGATTAAGTTCCAGCTGGCCTTTGGCCCTTCTCATTTTCTCCCCGCATAACCTCATGACCATCCCAAATTCCCGCCAAAGCTCTCTGTTCAGCCAGGCCGGTCCTCTTCCCTGCCGGCTCATCTTTCGGCGCATGGGGACAGCCTGCTCCTGCACCTTCAGGAAGGTATTCTTGAAGAGTATGGAGCCTTCCTGGACCCCTCTGCACTTCAGGACTGCCTGCCAGGGGACTCTCTCAACCAGGCTCCTAAACAGGCCAAAGTCTGCCTGCCGGAGGTCCGAGGAAGCAGTTCTGCTGACTCCTCTCCTCAGTTCTCCAAGAATGGAGAACTCGGTATCATTTTCTGCTGCCTCTGCCCAAGACAGCCTCCAGCCTACGAAAGCACACAGCAAACACACTCCTTTCTCTACACAGGCTGCGGCGGGTTGACCCCAGCAGACCCATGCCCAGCCGCTGCCCGAGCAATGGCTACTTTGGCAAGGCCAAAGGCGCAGGCTGTGTTGCGGAGCATGAGGTTACACGGCATGGAGTGCCCCTTGGGTCAGTTTGGGTTGGCTCTCCCTGCTGTGTTCCCTCCCAGCCTCTGGCCCAGCCTCGGCCTACTCGCTCGGGGACATTGGGAGAGAAACAGAGGAAGCCTTGGTGCTCTGCGAGCGCTGCTCAGCACCAGCTAAAACCGCCGTGTGTTTTCAGCGCTGTCTCGTGAGAAACACAAAGCACAGCGCCAAGTGGGCGGCGGAGTCTCCCTCTGCCTCCCCGGAGCTCTGTCGCTGATGTCACAGCCATGACCTCACACCGTGCGGGCCCAGGCCTTTGTGAGGTTGGGCACTGTGGGCATAAGGTGTGGGCCTGGAAGGAGCTCGCAGTGTGCTGCTGGCTGGTGTGCCTGTGGCAGGCGTTCTCCCAGCTCTGTCCAGGAGGAGGTCTGCCCGGACAGGCAACGCTCCTGCGGCTGAAGGAGGGCACCGAAGCTTGCGGGACAGCCTCGTTGCTCGCCAGGATGAGGAGGAGAAAGGCTCCTCCAAGAGCACGAGGGGCTGGCCGTCCGAGGAGAGGAGCCAGGGGCAGCCGGGCTGCACGCTGCAGGGCTGCAGAAGAGGAGCGTAAGTTCCGTGCTGCCTTTCCCCCCATGGTTGCACCAAGCCTGCCTGGCTCGGCCGGGAGCCACGGCCCTGCAGAAGCAGCATCACCCTGCCCCGAGGGAGGCCCGGGGCCACCTCGCCTGCGTGAGCGTGATGGAGCTGGCAAGGATGTCTGTCTCTGTGGGATACTGCAGTAACCACGGGGTACCCCAGCGCTCGTGCCACCCTCCTTCCCCAGGCACGCCATCGGTGCCCTGCCTGCCTGCGAGGAGATCCTGCCCGGCCCTGTGTCCCCCGCTCCGCTCCCAGGGTGCAACCAGCTGCCCGCCTCTACAGGGCATAGCCCTGGCCCTGCCCCAGGGAGGGAGGACCAGCGCCCAGCTCCCTGCAGGGAGCTGGCATGCTCTGGACCCGTGTCCTCCAAAAGGCTCCTCAGGCTTTTCTCCGTTTCTTTGCGCAGGGTTGCTCTTCCGTCTGGTGATGGCTCTGGTCTCCCTCCAGAGATGCCTCAGCACAGGCATCTCCACGCTGTGAGTACAAGATGTGTGCAGTGGGGAGGTGGAGATGAGGGGTGCCAGTGGCTCAGGACGAGCAGGTGGAGGCCGGTGGTGCTCTCCACCAGGAGACCAGGCCTGGCTCCTCCAAAATGACTGCTCCTCTGCTTGTAAATGAAAATCCCCCTGTGCGGGGCACTGCCCTTGGGCACTGCTAACCTCGGGACGTACTCTTTCAGGAAAGAGATCTTCACCTTGAAAAAGAGGAGGCTCTTACAGCTTGTGTTCTTGATGAGCCTAGCTGCTCTCAGTGAGTATTCGCCTGCTGCCAGCGGAGGCAGGGAGGCACGGAGTGCCAGCTTCAGGGTGAGGGAGAGGAGGTAGTGGGACCCTTCCAGCCTCCCACGTCTGCAGCTCAGGGAGCTCTGAAGATGCTCGCTGCACACAGAGCAGGGAGGGCAAATGGGGCGTAGCTGTGGGGCACCGAGCGTGCGCAACAACCAGGGCTGTGCAGAGCCCTGAGGCCCAGGGAGAGGGTCCCTGCTTAGAGCCGCAACCTCTCTCTGCACCCTTTCGCCATGTCCTCAGCCAGCCTGTGGCCACCGGGGTGTGGGAGGAGACCGTATGGCTACAGGGATCCTTGGAAACCCGAGTCAATTAACTCTCTCTTGGTGATGTGAATTACAGCTGCTGCCTGGTGCGGGATGCTGATGCTTGTGTATCTGCAGTGGGCAGAGGCTGTGCCGCAGGTCAGTGACTGCTGCTGTGGGACAGGAAAGGCCCACAGCGGAGCCCCGCAGGCTGTGGGTGGGTGGTTGGGTGGGTAAAACACCCGGTCCTGCGGTTGCAGGCGGTGACCCAGAGAATCAGCAGCGGCTTCTGCTGTGCCTTCCTAGAGCCGCCGGCTCTGGACAGCCCCGGCAGCTCTGGGACTCAAACGGAGAGCCGTTCTCTTTCAGGTGCTGCTGGGGCAGGCGGCAGCCGACGGGAGGGCCCCGCGGTAAGAGCCCTCTCCTCTCTCCTGACCTGGAGCACTTTTGGTGGGGTAGCGGCAGATGAGGCCGTGCTGTTTGCACTCACTCGCACAGCGCCCAGGGTTCGTGCCTTTCGCTCCTGCCTGGGCCTTTTGCTAAACATGGAGCGGGGGGAAGCGTTCACAGGCCAGGGAAAGAAAAGGTGGCTCGAGCACCTCTGTCTCTGCTCCTCCCGAGCTTGGAGGCTCTGGGAGGGGCTGGGCAGCTCTCTGACAAGATCTGCTTTCCTGGTGACTGCAGGGAACAATCCCCAGAGGCAAAACAGCTGGTGAACGAGGTGGTGTGCCTGGCTGCAGGGATCGACGCTATGCAGGTGATCATGCACCCTGGGAAAGAGGGCTGGGACAGCAGGGCCCCACACAAGACCCTTCTTGGGCCAGCTGATGGGCTTTTCCTGCTGGGCCCATGCACCCATCCCTTGCCAGGGGCAGCCTGCTGAGCTCCACTGTAAAGCCCCTTCCCCTGGCCAAGGTTGTTGTGGTCAATTCCCCCGTTCCTTTGTGTCTTTCCAGAAAGTTCAGCAAATGAGAGAGACGATGTCTGCAACCACGTGTGTGTCTGCCTGGGCTCTGAAAGAGGCAGGTACGGATGGACGCGGGCAGGCAGGTCTCTCATCACACTGAACTCCTGCTGAGTGCTCCCAAAAGGAGACTCTGCGCTCCAAAGCACGGGGAGGTTGGGTGAAACCACGGGACCCAAGAGCATGCCTGTGGCAGAGCGGCACCCTTGGGCTCACCCCAGCCCTGCTGTCAGCCCCCTCGCTGGGTGTCCCTGGTGTGCCCCTGGCGTGCCCCTGACTGCCTTTCTGCCCTCTCCCTCTCCGCTGAGCTTTCCTGGGGAGCGAAAGCGAGCGGCCGGGTTGTCCTCTGCTGTCCGCACAGTGGGGCCTCGCCTTGGCTCGGCAGCCCTTCCCGTGTGCGCTTGCCGTCTCCCAGCACCCGCAGACCTTCTCTTTGTGCAGCTGGGAGAGAGGTGCCATCACCGGCCATGGGCTCCCCTCCTCTTCCTGGGGCACGTCTCAGCGTGCAGTGCTGTGTGTGGGGCTGGCAGGCAGCCTTACCTGATCCTCCTACCTGCAGCCACCAGGTCCTCCCAACCTGGGGCCTCCTGCAGTTGTTACCTGAAAAAGTGGTCTAAGTCCCGGTTCTCCCGAAAGACAGAGACTGTGTTTAGAGAGGAGGCATCGGTTTATTCTGGCCCTGGTGCTTCCACACATCATGCCCACCCCGTGCCACTTTCCTCCTCACATTCATACACGAAAGTTACAAGGTAGGACACTCCCAGTAGCAACGATTGGTGTCTAATTTACATATGATTACAATATTTGCTGTGTCATTCTCAGTCACTGCACCTGCGCAAGAGAAGGGTCTCCACCTGGGCAAGGGTCTTCTTGGCCGTGGGCATGATTTTAAGTATTATAATGAAGGTAGTTTAGCTTAGGACCCTCAGAATTTTCACTGTTCTGCCATGTTGGCTAGACCTTTCGAAACGTGGTAGATTAGTAGCATCCTCAAGGTTCCTATGCTCATCTGCTCCAGGATGTTTCACTTCAAAGAAAGACAACAATACTTGTTTTCCTTGATTAGGTGTTCTTTCTCATACGACTCAAGGAAAGAACCCTCGTTACCCATGAGGATGTCTCAAAAATTGCTCTACTAATTAGCCCATATACTTGTGAAGGAACATTCCCAAGGCTGACCATCTGGCCAAGTACATAAGAAAATAACCAGAATATTGGATGAGGGAAAGGCTGTTGATATTGTATACCTGGACTTTCGAAAAGCATTCGATACTGTCTCCCATACAATTGTTGTGAAAAAACTGGCTTCGCATGGCCTGGATGAGCATACGATCCGCTGGATCAAGCACTGGCTGACTGGAAGGTCCCAAAGAGTGGTGCTCAATGGATTTAAATCCAGCTGGCGGCCGGTCACAAGTGGTGTGCCTCAGGGCTCAGTGTTGGGACCATTTCTGTTTAACGTCTTTATTGATGATCTCGATAAGGACATAGGGTGTATCATCAGCAAGTTTGCAGATGACACCAAGTTAAGCAGGAGTGTTGATTCCCAGGAGGATAGGGAAGCACTACAGAGAGACTTAGATAGATTGGATCATTGGGCCAACATCAATGGTATGAGTTTCAACAAGGGCAAGTGCCAGGTTCTGCACTTGGGCCACAATAACCCCATGCAGCGTTACAGGCCTGGGGAAGTGTGGCTGGAAAGCTGCCTGGCAGAAAGAGACCTGGGGGTTCTAATTGACAAGCAGCTGAATGTGAGCCGGCAGTGTGCCCAGGTGGCCAAGAAAGCCAACGGCATCCTGGCCTGTATTAGAAATAGCGTGGCCAGCAGAAGTAGGGAGGTGATTGTGCCCCTGTACTCAGCACTGGTGAGGCCACACCTCGAGTATTGTGTCCAGTTTTGGGCACCTCAATACAAGAGAGATATCGAGGTGCTGGGGCAAGTGCAGAGGAGGGCAACGAAGCTGGTGAAGGGCCTAGCAAACAACTCATATGAAGAGCGGTTGAAGGAGCTGGAACTGTTTAGTTTGAGGAGGAGGAGGCTGAGGGGAGACCTCATCACTCTCTACAACTATTTGAAAGGACACTGTAGAGAGGTTGGTGCTGGTCTCTTCTCACAGGTAATTAATGACAGAACAAGAGGGAATGGCTTCAAGCTCCAACAGGGTAGATTTAGACTGAACATTAGGAAAGACTTTTTCACAGAAAGGGTGGTCGGGCATTGGAATAGACTGCCCAGGGAGGTGGTTGAGTCACCATCCCTGGATGTGTTTAAGAGACGTTTAGATGTGGTGTTGGGGGATATGGTGTAGGGGAGAGCTTTGTAGAGTAGTGTAGATGGTTGGACTCGATGATCCCAAGGGTCTCTTCCAACCTAGACAATTCTATGATACTATGATTCTATGAAAGTGGTTGTACGCGAGACCCTGTATCAGAAGTTCAGCTCATGCCAATAGTTATCAGGCCTAACGCACTTTAATGCTCACAACTTTAATGCTAAGAAAAATGCCTCAGGTTCTAACTACAAGACAACACATTCGGCTCTGCTCTTCTCCCTTCAGGGGCTGCCCTCGACCTGCACAGAGCGTCCAGCAGCTCTGCGTGGCTCTGCAGCGTGTTTGGGTTCCTGTGTGCTCCACCCCTTCTGGACACCTTTGTGCAGGTACAGGAGCAGAAACCGTCAGTGCGGCTTCTCTTGCCTCTTGGAAAGTGTGGGCCAAGCCCTGGGGCGTCTCCCCTCAGGCCAGTGGTATTGCTCGAGACCACGGCACTGCTCCGGTGCCTGGCTCCTGGGGTCTCACACAGGGCTCGGCTCCCTCGGAAACAGCACGTGCCCTCAGAAAGGGGCTGTGCTGAGCTGAGCTGGCTGCCCGCCCTCCCTAGTCACAGCCGGGTGAAGGGACTTGTCCTTTGGGACCGCGTTTCCTCGCCACAGCTCTGACGGTCCCTCTCCCGATGGGGCAGTGGGTGGTGGGGGGAGGCTGCAGAGCTGCTGGCCAAACAGAGAGGTTTCTTGAAAGCCCTGACTCTGGTGCAGGGTACTGGATGTTTTCCACCGGCTGGCTGTTTTCCTCTTTCCCGGGCCGGGAAGATGGCAGGGCGCTTCTGTCTGCTACCCAACACGCCATTCATTTTGAGCACAAGCACAGCCCACAGGCGCAGCGGGCCCCATCACGCCCTCGTGTTCCCATCACGGCTTCACATTCCATGCTCTTGCTCTCTGCTTTCAGCCGGATGCTTCCCCGGGATACTGCTGGCCTTTCCAAGGGTCTCGGAGTGAGGTGCTAATCCGGTTACCTGCACAGATACGACCGACGGCTGTCACCCTGCAGCACACCTCAAGGATAGCCTCTCCGTGGGGGACTGTCGGCAGCGCCCCCCGAGATTTCACTGTCTCTGTAAGTCCCTGCCGGGCCCTGGGGGCTGGGACCTGTCCGCGGGGAAAAGCTGTAATGGGGACTTGCTGCTGTCTGCACATGTGCCGAGATTTGTGTGCTCCCAAGCACTGCCCTTCCCTGAGGAGACATGTCAAGGGACATGCGGGGTGGTGTCACCCCTCCTAAGACGTGCTCCGTGTGTTTTGGCCCAGCACCCCTGGGCCCCGGAGCAGCACACAAGGAGGAGAGTCAGCCCCACCGCATCCTGCGCCAGACCGTGCTGGAGCCGCAGGAGTGGGGTGCAGGTGACGAGCCCGGATCTGTCACGAGTTGTTTCTTTGCAATCGGGTCGAGCCTGACCTGCTCCCTGTGCTTTATCTGCAAGGGCCTGGATGAGGAAGGGGAGGACGAAACGCTGCTGGGGATATTCACCTACACGGTGCAGAAAGAGCCGAAACAGACCTTCCCTCTGCAGGTACAGTGCGTGCATGTTAGCAAGAGGCCAGGGCAGAAACGCCGGTTTGCCAGCAAGTTGCTTGCAGAAGGAATGTGGACGGTCCCTGCTGGGGCGGGGGCCTGACTGTGGCCAAGAGAAAAGTTGGTGGGATCTGGAGGGAGAACGGCACGCGGCAGGGAGGCAAAAGCAGAGCGAAGACAGAGTCAGCCCTGTGACTGTGTCTGTGTCGGTCCCTGCTGCTCCCCAGCTGCACCCGCCGGGCAGGCGGTGGCAGGGAGGAGGCCCAGCACCTTGGCCCGGCAGCAGGACTTTCCCCGGGCCCCACTTGCCTGGCACCAGCGAGCTGCAGGTTTCCACAGCTGCCCACCACGCTCCCTGAGGCCGGGCGTTTGGACTGCGGGGGCACAGGGCTCCTTTGACACCTGGGTGGGAGGAGGGAAGGAGGGAGAAGCTGCCTCTGTGGCCAGGGCGGGAGCTGGTTGCGGAGCAGAGGCCGGCCTGTCAGAGGAAGACGCACGGAGCCTGCTCTCGCGCTTGCAGCCCGCAGTGACGCTGCTTTTTGTCGCGGTTTCTTTGCAGAGTGGGATGCCCAGAGCCTTTCAGTTTCTGAAACTCGGCATACAGAGCAACTGGGGAAAACCAGGATACACCTGCATTTATCGAGTGCAGGTGCATGGGAAAATCGTGGGACGAAATGCCATCAGCCAGACACCTGTGTAGAGCTGTTTCTTCCTTCAATAAAAATTAAAGCGGCAAATGGAGAAACAGACCAGAGGGAGGTGGCTGTTAGTCGGGTGCAGAGCAACGTCGTTTCAGAGGCCCTCTCAAGGCTGCCAACCTCTGCCATTCGCAGGCTGAGACCTTCCTCAGGCTTTCTGCTTTCTCTCCACCACGGGGACGTTTCCTAAGCGAGCAAAAGGAGACGACGCTCCCGTAGCCGGTCCTTGCCTAAGGTCCTTGCCAAAATCCTTTGGCACCAGGGCCGCCCCCACATCTCGCCCCAGGAAGGATTCGTCCGGAGCCTGGCAGCGTTTGGGGGTGATGTCCCGTTCCATTCAGGGGACACCTTGGCTCTGGGGACTGGGTCTAGTGGGGGCCCACGTGGGGTGCAGCCATGCCTGGGACCTGCATCCAACAAAGGATGGAGATTCAAGAGGTGGGTTCACCTGGTGAGAGGAGCTCAGCCATGGTCTCTACCCGGCAGAAAGCTACGTCCTCTGCACTTGCCAGAGCAGACGTAGCAACACAGACGGTGCTCCCTCGGAAGCATGCAGGCATTCAGGTCGCAGGCTGCAGGGAGTGCCACAGCCTTGCACGGCTAGCGAGCGGCAGTGGTGAAGACAGGTGTGTGAGGTGTGAGCAGCTAGATGATCTGCTCAGTCTGGTGGCAGAGCTCATAAATGAAGTCAAAAGACTAAGGAGTATCAGGGAGTGCGAGAAAGAAATCGAGTGGCGGGGCCGTGCTTTGAGGTCCCCGAAAGAGAGACCGGGCCAGTCACCAGAAATAAAGCAAGATCGCAGGGCTCTGATCTCCTTGCCCTGCAGGGCTGAAGGCACTGAAGGCAGCGGCCTACCAGAAAACGGTGCATGGAGGCAAGTCTGTGCGAGGGCTGGCAAGCGAACCCCGTCCTTGCCCACCTCCCCTCCCCAGGTGCCTCTGTACAACAGGGATGAGGCCCTGGCCATGGTAGACCAGCCAAAGGACAATGAGGCTGACGGTGCAAATACACCAGAGGAGTTGCCGGGACCGGAAAGGCCTGCTCCCCGTATGATGACCACCTCTACGAGGAAGAAAAGGCGGGTTATAGTTGCGGGCAACTCAGCTCTGAGGGGGACAGAGGGTCCGATACGTAGGGCAGACCCCACTCTTAGGGAAGTCTGCGGCCTCCCTGGGGCCCGACTTAGGGACATCCTGAAGAAACTCCCTGGCCTGGTGCGGCCCTCGGATTACTACCCACTGCTTCTGTTCCATGTCGGGGGCCATGAAAGCGCACTTCAGAGTGCGAGGATGATGAGAAGAGGTCTCAGGGCCTTAGGACAGCGTGGGAATCCAGAGCACGGGTTATTTTTTCTTCGCTGCTTCTGGTTGGGGCAATGACATTGAAAGAGAGAGCTGAGCTCGGTCTGTTAATATGTGGCTCCGTGGCTGGTGTCACCGCCACAGTTCTGGGTTTTTTGACAATGGAGTGGCCTCTCCGGCACCAGGCCTGCTGGCATCAGATGGGGTTTGTCTCACTCAAAGGGGGAGAAGGGTCTTTGCCCAAGAGTTAGCGGGGCTCATTGACAGGGCTTTAGGCTCGCCGGGGAAAGGGGGTATTATCAGTCTTGCCAGTGGCAAGCCAAGGGTCGATGCTCCAAGGATAGAGGAACAGCGTGCTGCCGAGGGCCTGCAGCCGTTTGCTCTGAGATGTGCTGGCTACGCTGCAGCACCCTTACAGTCTGACGCAGATGAGCCAGGAGCTCCTGGGGTAACACAGGAGGCAATGAGGGGGCAACATTAATACGTGGCAAAGGAATGTCGCCTGGAGAGCAGTGCAACGGAATTGCAACTGCTCCAGCCAAGTCAGCCTCAAGGAGGACAGGGCTGGAATGCCTCTGTGCAAATGCAGGTAGGGTGAGGAGCAAACAGGAGGAGCTAGAGACGTGATCGCGCCTCCAAGGCTACGATCTCATTGGCACCAGGGAACCGTGGTGGGATGGCTCCCGCGACTGGAGTGCTGGCATGGAAGGGTACAGGCTCCTGAGGAAAGACAGGCAGGGGAAAGGAGGAGGCGGTGCTGCCCTATGTGGTGATTTGGCCTCAGCTGGCAACAAAGAACCATGCGGCCGCTCGCTCAACGCCCCCAGCTGAGGGGGAAAACGGGGAGAAAAAGGCAAACCTCGTGGGTGTACATAAAGGCAGTTTAACAGAACAGCAAAGGAAAGAGAAAACCAGTAACAATACCCCCGATAAAGGAACATAGAAACGCGGTGACGGTACCACCGCTCCCCCACCAGACCCGGACCGCCCCAGCCCGCTCACAGCCGCCATTTCCTCCCGCTTCCTGCCCTGTCCCCGGCCAGCTCCCCCCTAGAGCCGGGGCACGGCTCAGGTGGCACGGAATACCTGTGTCCGGCACGGAATACCTGTGTCCCCTGCCGCTCCCAGGGGAAATTAACCCCGTCCCTGCCAGAACCAGGACACCCTATATGTCCCCGACCAGGTGGAGCGCATGGAGCTTGGCCTAGGGATGGATAAAGAGCTGACTGAGAGCCTATGGGTCCAGACTAAAGGGAAGTCAGGAGCAGGGGACACTGCAGTGGGGGTCTGCTACAGACCACCTGACCAGGAAGACCGAGCGGATGAGGCCCTCTATAGACAGATCGGGGTGGCATCACGTTCACAGGCCTTGGTCCTCATGGGTGACTTCAGCCACCCCGACAGCTGGTGGAAGGGTAACACAGCAGGGCGTAGGCAATCCAGGAGGTTCTTGGATTGTATTGACGACAGCGTCCTTCTCCAAGTGCTAGAGGAGGCAACAAGGAGAGGAGCTATGCTGGACCTTGTCCTTTCCAACAAGGAGGGGCTGGTAGGCAGGGTCACACTCCAGGGTAGGCTGGGCCGCAGTGACCACAAAATGGTGGAGTTCAAGATCCTCGAGGCAGCGAGGAAGGTGCGCAGCAAGCTGACCACCCTGGACTTCAGGAGAGCTGACTTTGGCCTCTTGAAGAATGTGCTTGGTATGGTGCCATGGGATGAAGCGCCGGAGGGAAGAAGGGCCCAAGAAAGTTGCTTAATACGCAGGCATCACCTCCTCTAAGCTCAGGAGCGATGCATCCCTACAGAGTAGGCGACGGGCAGGAAAGCCAGGAGGCCCGCATGGATGAACAAGGAGCTCCCGGACACGCTCAGAAGTAAAAAGGAGGCCTATAGGGGGTAGAAACAGGGCTGGGTGGCCTGGGAGGAATACAGAGAAATTGTTCGAGCGGCCAGGGATCAGGTCAGGCAAGCTAAAGCCCAGGCTGAATTAAAGCGGGCCAGTGGCATCAAGACAAAGAAAAAAACCTTCTAGAAGTGTGTCAGCAAGAAAAGAAGGACTAAGGAAGATGTGGGCCCTCTCCGGAAGGAAACGGAAGACCTGGTCACCCGGGCAAGAGACAAAGCCGGGGTACTCAACAACTTTTTTGCCCCGGTCTTCACTGGCAAAGACTGCAGCCACACTACCCATCCTGCAGCAGGCAACGGCGAGGACTGGGAAAATGAAGAAGCGCCCACTGTAAGTGAAGATCAAGTATGAGACCACCTAAACCTGGCGAGGGTCCTGATGGGATACACGCGTGGCTCCCGAGGGAACTGGCAGACGAAGTTGCTAAGGCACTATCCATCAAATCTGAGAAGTCATGGCAGTCTGGACCTGTTGGAGCGGGTCCAGAGGAGGGCCACCAAGATGATCAGAGGGCTGGAGCACCTCTCCCAGAGTTGGGGTTGTTCAGTCTGGAGAAGAGAAGGCTCCGGGGAGATTAAGTTCCAACTGGCCTTTGGCCCTTCTCATTTTCTCCCCGCATAACCTCATGACCATCCCAAATTCCCGCCAAAGCTCTCTGTTCAGCCAGGCCGGTCCTCTTCCCTGCCGGCTCGTCTTTCGGCGCATGGGGACAGCCTGCTCCTGCACCTTCAGGAAGGTATTCTTGAAGAGTATGGAGCCTTCCTGGACCCCTCTGCACTTCAGGACTGCCTGCCAGGGGACTCTGTCAACCAGGCTCCTAAACAGGCCAAAGTCTGCCTGCCGGAGGTCCGAGGAAGCAGTTCTGCTGACTCCTCTCCTCAGTTCTCCAAGAATGGAGAACTCGGTATCATTTTCTGCTGCCTGTGCCCAAGACAGCCTCCAGCCTACGAAAGCACACAGCAAACACACTCCTTTCTCTACACAGGCTGCGGCGGGTTGACCCCAGCAGACCCATGCCCAGCCGCTGCCCGAGCAATGGCTACTTTGGCAAGGCCAAAGGCGCAGGCTGTGTTGCGGAGCATGAGGTTACACGGCATGGAGTGCCCCTTGGGTCGGTTTGGGTTGGCTCTCCCTGCTGTGTTCCCTCCCAGCCTCTGGCCCAGCCTCGGCCTACTCGCTCGGGGACACTGGGAGAGAAACAGAGGAAGCCTTGGTGCTCTGCGAGCGCTGCTCAGCACCAGCAAAAACCGCAGTGTGTTTTCAGCGCTGTCTCGTGAGAAATGCAAAGCACAGCGCCAAGTGGGCGGCGGAGTCTCCCTCTGCCTCCCCGGAGCTCTGTCGCTGATGTCACAGCCATGACCTCACACCGTGCGGGCCCAGGCCTTTGTGAGGTTGGGCACTGTGGGCATAAGCTGTGGGCCTGGAAGGAGCTCGCAGTGTGCTGCTGGCTGTGTGCCTGTGGCAGGCGTTCTCCCAGCTCTGTCCAGGAGGAGGTCTGCCCGGACAGGCAACGCTCCTGCGGCTGAAGGAGGGCACCGAAGCTTGCGGGACAGCCTCGTTGCTCGCCAGGATGAGGAGGAGAAAGGCTCCTCCAAGAGCACGAGGGGCTGGCCGTCCGAGGAGAGGAGCCAGGGGCAGCCGGGCTGCACGCTGCAGGGCTGCAGAAGAGGAGCGTAAGTTCCGTGCTGCCTTTCCCCCCATGGTTGCACCAAGCCTGCCTGGCTCGGCCGGGAGCCACGGCCCTGCAGAAGCAGCATCACCCTGCCCCGAGGGAGGCCCGGGGCCACCTCGCCTGCGTGAGCGTGATGGAGCTGGCAAGGATGTCTGTCTCTGTGGGATACTGCAGTAACCACGGGGTACCCCAGCGCTCGTGCCACCCTCCTTCCCCAGGCACGCCATCGGTGCCCTGCCTGCCTGCGAGGAGATCCTGCCCGGCCCTGTGTCCCCCGCTCCGCTCCCAGGGTGCAACCAGCTGCCCGCCTCTACAGGGCATAGCCCTGGCCCTGCCCCAGGGAGGGAGGACCAGCGCCCAGCTCCCTGCAGGGAGCTGGCATGCTCTGGACCCGTGTCCTCCAAAAGGCTCCTCAGGCTTTTCTCCGTTTCTTTGCGCAGGGTTGCTCTTCCGTCTGGTGATGGCTCTGGTCTCCCTCCAGAGATGCCTCAGCACAGGCATCTCCACGCTGTGAGTACAAGATGTGTGCAGTGGGGAGGTGGAGATGAGGGGTGCCAGTGGCTCAGGACGAGCAGGTGGAGGCCGGTGGTGCTCTCCACCAGGAGACCAGGCCTGGCTCCTCCAAAATGACTGCTCCTCTGCTTGTAAATGAAAATCCCCCTGTGCGGGGCACTGCCCTTGGGCACTGCTAACCTCGGGACGTACTCTTTCAGGAAAGAGATCTTCACCTTGAAAAAGAGGAGGCTCTTACAGCTTGTGTTCTTGATGAGCCTAGCTGCTCTCAGTGAGTATTCGCCTGCTGCCAGCGGAGGCAGGGAGGCACAGAGTGCCAGCTTCAGGGTGAGGGAGAGGAGGTAGTGGGACCCTTCCAGCCTCCCACGTCTGCAGCTCAGGGAGCTCTGAAGATGCTCGCTGCACGCAGAGCAGGGAGGGCAAATGGGGCGTAGCTGTGGGGCACCGAGCGGGCGCAACAACCAGGGCTGTGCAGAGCCCTGAGGCCCAGGGAGAGGGTCCCTGCTTAGAGCCGCAACCTCTCTCTGCACCCTTTCGCCATGTCCTCAGCCAGCCTGTGGCCACCGGGGTGTGGGAGGAGACCGTATGGCTACAGGGATCCTTGGAAACCCGAGTCAATTAACTCTCTCTTGGTGATGTGAATTACAGCTGCTGCCTGGTGCGGGATGCTGATGCTTGTGTATCTGCAGTGGGCAGAGGCTGTGCCGCAGGTCAGTGACTGCTGCTGTGGGACAGGAAAGGCCCACAGCGGAGCCCCGCAGGCTGTGGGTGGGTGGTTGGGTGGGTAAAACACCCGGTCCTGCGGTTGCAGGCGGTGACCCAGAGAATCAGCAGCGGCTTCTGCTGTGCCTTCCTAGAGCCGCCGGCTCTGGACAGCCCCGGCAGCTCTGGGACTCAAACGGAGAGCCGTTCTCTTTCAGGTGCTGCTGGGGCAGGCGGCAGCCGACGGGAGGGCCCCGCGGTAAGAGCCCTCTCCTCTCTCCTGACCTGGAGCACTTTTGGTGGGGTAGCGGCAGATGAGGCCGTGCTGTTTGCACTCACTCGCACAGCGCCCAGGGCTCGTGCCTTTCGCTCCTGCCTGGGCCTTTTGCTAAACATGGAGCGGGGGGAAGCGTTCACAGGCCAGGGAAAGAAAAGGTGGCTCGAGCACCTCTGTCTCTGCTCCTCCCGAGCTTGGAGGCTCTGGGAGGGGCTGGGCAGCTCTCTGACAAGATCTGCTTTCCTGGTGACTGCAGGGAACAATCCCCAGCGACAAAACAGCTGGTGAACGAGGTGGTGTGCCTGGCTGCAGGGATCGACGCTATGCAGGTGATCATGCACTCTGGGAAAGAGTGCTGGGACAGCAGGGCCCCACACAAGACCCTTCTTGGGCCAGCTGGTGGGCTTTTCCTGCTGGGCCCATGCACCCATCCCTTGCCAGGGGCAGCCTGCTGAGCTCCACTGTAAAGCCCCTTCCCCTGGCCAAGGTTGTTGTGGTCAATTCCCCCGTTCCTTTGTGTCTTTCCAGAAAGTTCAGCAAATGAGAGAGACGATGTCTGCAACCACGTGTGTGTCTGCCTGGGCTCTGAAAGAGGCAGGTACGGATGGACGCGGGCAGGCAGGTCTCTCATCACACTGAACTCCTGCTGAGTGCTCCCAAAAGGAGACTCTGCGCTCCAAAGCACGGGGAGGTTGGGTGAAACCACGGGACCCAAGAGCATGCCTGTGGCAGAGCGGCACCCTTGGGCTCACCCCAGCCCTGCTGTCAGCCCCCTCGCTGGGTGTCCCTGGTGTGCCCCTGGCGTGCCCCTGACTGCCTTTCTGCCCTCTCCCTCTCCGCTGAGCTTTCCTGGGGAGCGAAAGCGAGCGGCCGGGTTGTCCTCTGCTGTCCGCACAGTGGGGCCTCGCCTTGGCTCTGCAGCCCTTCCCGTGTGCGCTTGCCGTCTCCCAGCACCCGCAGACCTTCTCTTTGTGCAGCTGGGAGAGAGGTGCCATCACCGGCCATGGGCTCCCCTCCTCTTCCTGGGGCACGTCTCAGCGTGCAGTGCTGTGTGTGGGGCTGGCAGGCAGCCTTACCTGATCCTCCTACCTGCAGCCACCAGGTCCTCCCAACCTGGGGCCTCCTGCAGTTGTTACCTGAAAAAGTGGTCTAAGTCCCAGTTCTCCCGAAAGACAGAGACTGTGTTTAGAGAGGAGGCATCGGTTTATTCTGGCCCTGGTGCTTCCACACATCATGCCCACCCCGTGCCACTTTCCTCCTCACATTCATACACGAAAGTTACAAGGTAGGACACTCCCAGTAGCAACGATTGGTGTCTAATTTACATATGATTACAATATTTGCTGTGTCATTCTCAGTCACTGCACCTGCGCAAGAGAAGGGTCTCCACCTGGGCAAGGGTCTTCTTGGCCGTGGGCATGATTTTAAGTATTATAATGAAGGTAGTTTAGCTTAGGACCCTCAGAATTTTCACTGTTCTGCCATGTTGGCTAGACCTTTCGAAACGTGGTAGATTAGTAGCATCCTCAAGGTTCCTATGCTCATCTGCTCCAGGATGTTTCACTTCAAAGAAAGACAACAATACTTGTTTTCCTTGATTAGGTGTTCTTTCTCATACGACTCAAGGAAAGAACCCTCGTTACCCATGAGGATGTCTCAAAAATTGCTCTACTAATTAGCCCATATACTTGTGAAGGAACATTCCCAAGGCTGACCATCTGGCCAAGTACATAAGAAAATAACCAGAATATTGGATGAGGGAAAGGCTGTTGATATTGTATACCTGGACTTTCGAAAAGCATTCGATACTGTCTCCCATACAATTGTTGTGAAAAAACTGGCTTCGCATGGCCTGGATGAGCATACGATCCGCTGGATCAAGCACTGGCTGACTGGAAGGTCCCAAAGAGTGGTGCTCAATGGATTTAAATCCAGCTGGCGGCCGGTCACAAGTGGTGTGCCTCAGGGCTCAGTGTTGGGACCATTTCTGTTTAACGTCTTTATTGATGATCTCGATAAGGACATAGGGTGTATCATCAGCAAGTTTGCAGATGACACCAAGTTAAGCAGGAGTGTTGATTCCCAGGAGGATAGGGAAGCACTACAGAGAGACTTAGATAGATTGGATCATTGGGCCAACATCAATGGTATGAGTTTCAACAAGGGCAAGTGCCAGGTTCTGCACTTGGGCCACAATAACCCCATGCAGCGTTACAGGCCTGGGGAAGTGTGGCTGGAAAGCTGCCTGGCAGAAAGAGACCTGGGGGTTCTAATTGACAAGCAGCTGAATGTGAGCCGGCAGTGTGCCCAGGTGGCCAAGAAAGCCAACGGCATCCTGGCCTGTATTAGAAATAGCGTGGCCAGCAGAAGTAGGGAGGTGATTGTGCCCCTGTACTCAGCACTGGTGAGGCCACACCTCGAGTATTGTGTCCAGTTTTGGGCACCTCAATACAAGAGAGATATCGAGGTGCTGGGGCAAGTGCAGAGGAGGGCAACGAAGCTGGTGAAGGGCCTAGCAAACAACTCATATGAAGAGCGGTTGAAGGAGCTGGAACTGTTTAGTTTGAGGAGGAGGAGGCTGAGGGGAGACCTCATCACTCTCTACAACTATTTGAAAGGACACTGTAGAGAGGTTGGTGCTGGTCTCTTCTCACAGGTAATTAATGACAGAACAAGAGGGAATGGCTTCAAGCTCCAACAGGGTAGATTTAGACTGAACATTAGGAAAGACTTTTTCACAGAAAGGGTGGTCGGGCATTGGAATAGACTGCCCAGGGAGGTGGTTGAGTCACCATCCCTGGATGTGTTTAAGAGACGTTTAGATGTGGTGTTGGGGGATATGGTGTAGGGGAGAGCTTTGTAGAGTAGTGTAGATGGTTGGACTCGATGATCCCAAGGGTCTCTTCCAACCTAGACAATTCTATGATACTATGATTCTATGAAAGTGGTTGTACGCGAGACCCTGTATCAGAAGTTCAGCTCATGCCAATAGTTATCAGGCCTAACATACTTTAATGCTCACAACTTTAATGCTAAGAAAAATGCCTCAGGTTCTAACTACAAGACAACACATTCGGCTCTGCTCTTCTCCCTTCAGGGGCTGCCCTCAACCTGCACAGAGCGTCCAGCAGCTCTGCGTGGCTCTGCAGCGTGTTTGGGTTCCTGTGTGCTCCACCCCTTCTGGACACCTTTGTGCAGGTACAGGAGCAGAAACCGTCAGTGCGGCTTCTCTTGCCTCTTGGAAAGTGTGGGCCAAGCCCTGGGGCGTCTCCCCTCAGGCCAGTGGTATTGCTCGAGACCACGGCACTGCTCCGGTGCCTGGCTCCTGGGGTCTCACACAGGGCTCGGCTCCCTCGGAAACAGCACGTGCCCTCAGAAAGGGGCTGTGCTGAGCTGAGCTGGCTGCCCGCCCTCCCTAGTCACAGCCGGGTGAAGGGACTTGTCCTTTGGGACCGCGTTTCCTCGCCACAGCTCTGACGGTCCCTCTCCCGATGGGGCAGTGGGTGGTGGGGGGAGGCTGCAGAGCTGCTGGCCAAACAGAGAGGTTTCTTGAAAGCCCTGACTCTGGTGCAGGGTACTGGATGTTTTCCACCGGCTGGCTGTTTTCCTCTTTCCCGGGCCGGGAAGATGGCAGGGCGCTTCTGTCTGCTACCCAACACGCCATTCATTTTGAGCACAAGCACAGCCCACAGGCGCAGCGGGCCCCATCACGCCCTCGTGTTCCCATCACGGCCTCACATTCCATGCTCTTGCTCTCTGCTTTCAGCCGGATGCTTCCCCGGGATACTGCTGGCCTTTCCAAGGGTCTCGGAGTGAGGTGCTAATCCGGTTACCTGCACAGATACGACCGACGGCTGTCACCCTGCAGCACACCTCAAGGATAGCCTCTCCGTGGGGGACTGTCGGCAGCGCCCCCCGAGATTTCACTGTCTCTGTAAGTCCCTGCCGGGCCCTGGGGGCTGGGACCTGTCCGCGGGGAAAAGCTGTAACGGGGACTTGCTGCTGTCTGCACATGTGCCGAGATTTGTGTGCTCCCAAGCACTGCCCTTCCCTGAGGAGACATGTCAAGGGACATGCGGGGTGGTGTCACCCCTCCTAAGACGCGCTCCGTGTGTTTTGGCCCAGCACCCCTGGGCCCCGGAGCAGCACACAAGGAGGAGAGTCAGCCCCACCGCATCCTGCGCCAGACCGTGCTGGAGCCGCAGGAGTGGGGTGCAGGTGACGAGCCCGGATCTGTCACGAGTTGTTTCTTTGCAATCGGGTCGAGCCTGACCTGCTCCCTGTGCTTTATCTGCAAGGGCCTGGATGAGGAAGGGGAGGACGAAACGCTGCTGGGGATATTCACCTACACGGTGCAGAAAGAGCCGAAACAGACCTTCCCTCTGCAGGTACAGTGCGTGCATGTTAGCAAGAGGCCAGGGCAGAAACGCCGGTTTGCCAGCAAGTTGCTTGCAGAAGGAATGTGGACGGTCCCTGCTGGGGCGGGGGCCTGACTGTGGCCAAGAGAAAAGTTGGTGGGATCTGGAGGGAGAACGGCACGCGGCAGGGAGGCAAAAGCAGAGCGAAGACAGAGTCAGCCCTGTGACTGTGTCTGTGTCGGTCCCTGCTGCTCCCCAGCTGCACCCGCCGGGCAGGCGGTGGCAGGGAGGAGGCCCAGCACCTTGGCCCGGCAGCAGGACTTTCCCCGGGCCCCACTTGCCTGGCACCAGCGAGCTGCAGGTTTCCACAGCTGCCCACCACGCTCCCTGAGGCTGGGCGTTTGGACTGCGGGGGCACAGGGCTCCTTTGACACCTGGGTGGGAGGAGGGAAGGAGGGAGAAGCTGCCTCTGTGGCCAGGGCGGGAGCTGGTTGCGGAGCAGAGGCCGGCCTGTCAGAGGAAGACGCACGGAGCCTGCTCTCGCGCTTGCAGCCCGCAGTGACGCTGCTTTTTGTCGTGGTTTCTTTGCAGAGTGGGATGCCCAGAGCCTTTCAGTTTCTGAAACTCGGCATACAGAGCAACTGGGGAAAACCAGGATACACCTGCATTTATCGAGTGCAGGTGCATGGGAAAATCGTGGGACGAAATGCCATCAGCCAGACACCTGTGTAGAGCTGTTTCTTCCTTCAATAAAAATTAAAGCGGCAAATGGAGAAACAGACCAGAGGGAGGTGGCTGTTAGTCGGGTGCAGAGCAACGTCGTTTCAGAGGCCCTCTCAAGGCTGCCAACCTCTGCCATTCGCAGGCTGAGACCTTCCTCAGGCTTTCTGCTTTCTCTCCACCACGGGGACGTTTCCTAAGCGAGCAAAAGGAGACGACGCTCCCGTAGCCGGTCCTTGCCTAAGGTCCTTGCCAAAATCCTTTGGCACCAGGGCCGCCCCCACATCTCGCCCCAGGAAGGATTCGTCCGGAGCCTGGCAGCGTTTGGGGGTGATGTCCCGTTCCATTCAGGGGACACCTTGGCTCTGGGGACTGGGTCTAGTGGGGGCCCACGTGGGGTGCAGCCATGCCTGGGACCTGCATCCAACAAAGGATGGAGATTCAAGAGGTGGGTTCACCTGGTGAGAGGAGCTCAGCCATGGTCTCTACCCGGCAGAAAGCTACGTCCTCTGCACTTGCCAGAGCAGACGTAGCAACACAGACGGTGCTCCCTCGGAAGCATGCAGGCATTCAGGTCGCAGGCTGCAGGGAGTGCCACAGCCTTGCACGGCTAGCGAGCGGCAGTGGTGAAGACAGGTGTGTGAGGTGTGAGCAGGTAGATGATCTGCTCAGTCTGGTGGCAGAGCTCATAAATGAAGTCAAAAGACTAAGGAGTATCAGGGAGTGCGAGAAAGAAATCGAGTGGCGGGGCCGTGCTTTGAGGTCCCCGAAAGAGAGACCGGGCCAGTCACCAGAAATAAAGCAAGATCGCAGGGCTCTGATCTCCTTGCCCTGCAGGGCTGAAGGCACTGAAGGCAGCGGCCTACCAGAAAACGGTGCATGGAGGCAAGTCTGTGCGAGGGCTGGCAAGCGAACCCCGTCCTTGCCCACCTCCCCTCCCCAGGTGCCTCTGTACAACAGGGATGAGGCCCTGGCCATGGTAGACCAGCCAAAGGACAATGAGGCTGACGGTGCAAATACACCAGAGGAGTTGCCGGGACCGGAAAGGCCTGCTCCCCGTATGATGACCACCTCTACGAGGAAGAAAAGGCGGGTTATAGTTGCGGGCAACTCAGCTCTGAGGGGGACAGAGGGTCCGATACGTAGGGCAGACCCCACTCTTAGGGAAGTCTGCGGCCTCCCTGGGGCCCGACTTAGGGACATCCTGAAGAAACTCCCTGGCCTGGTGCGGCCCTCGGATTACTACCCACTGCTTCTGTTCCATGTCGGGGGCGATGAAAGCGCACTTCAGAGTGCGAGGATGATGAGAAGAGGTCTCAGGGCCTTAGGACAGCGTGGGAATCCAGAGCACGGGTTATTTTTTCTTCGCTGCTTCTGGTTGGGGCAATGACATTGAAAGAGAGAGCTGAGCTCGGTCTGTTAATATGTGGCTCCGTGGCTGGTGTCACCGCCACAGTTCTGGGTTTTTTGACAATGGAGTGGCCTCTCCGGCACCAGGCCTGCTGGCATCAGATGGGGTTTGTCTCACTCAAAGGGGGAGAAGGGTCTTTGCCCAAGAGTTAGCGGGGCTCATTGACAGGGCTTTAGGCTCGCCGGGGAAAGGGGGTATTATCAGTCTTGCCAGTGGCAAGCCAAGGGTCGATGCTCCAAGGATAGAGGAACAGCGTGCTGCCGAGGGCCTGCAGCCGTTTGCTCTGAGATGTGCTGGCTACGCTGCAGCACCCTTACAGTCTGACGCAGATGAGCCAGGAGCTCCTGGGGTAACACAGGAGGCAATGAGGGGGCAACATTAATACGTGGCAAAGGAATGTCGCCTGGAGAGCAGTGCAACGGAATTGCAACTGCTCCAGCCAAGTCAGCCTCAAGGAGGACAGGGCTGGAATGCCTCTGTGCAAATGCAGGTAGGGTGAGGAGCAAACAGGAGGAGCTAGAGACGTGATCGCGCCTCCAAGGCTACGATCTCATTGGCACCAGGGAACCGTGGTGGGATGGCTCCCGCGACTGGAGTGCTGGCATGGAAGGGTACAGGCACCTGAGGAAAGACAGGCAGGGGAAAGGAGGAGGCGGTGCTGCCCTATGTGGTGATTTGGCCTCAGCTGGCAACAAAGAACCATGCGGCCGCTCGCTCAACGCCCCCAGCTGAGGGGGAAAACGGGGAGAAAAAGGCAAACCTCGTGGGTGTACATAAAGGCAGTTTAACAGAACAGCAAAGGAAAGAGAAAACCAGTAACAATACCCCCGATAAAGGAACATAGAAACGCGGTGACGGTACCACCGCTCCCCCACCAGACCCGGACCGCCCCAGCCCGCTCACAGCCGCCATTTCCTCCCGCTTCCTGCCCTGTCCCCGGCCAGCTCCCCCCTAGAGCCGGGGCACGGCTCAGGTGGCACGGAATACCTGTGTCCGGCACGGAATACCTGTGTCCCCTGCCGCTCCCAGGGGAAATTAACCCCGTCCCTGCCAGAACCAGGACACCCTATATGTCCCCGACCAGGTGGAGCGCATGGAGCTTGGCCTAGGGATGGATAAAGAGCTGACTGAGAGCCTATGGGTCCAGACTAAAGGGAAGTCAGGAGCAGGGGACACTGCAGTGGGGGTCTGCTACAGACCACCTGACCAGGAAGACCGAGCGGATGAGGCCCTCTATAGACAGATCGGGGTGGCATCACGTTCA
Source organism: Vanellus vanellus (assembly GCF_965231255.1). NCBI lineage: Eukaryota > Metazoa > Chordata > Aves > Charadriiformes > Charadriidae > Vanellus > Vanellus vanellus. Next base: position 57,607,468 of record NC_138908.1, read on the forward strand.
CAGGCCTTGGTCCTCATGGGTGACTTCAGCCACCCCGACAGCTGGTGGAAGGGTAACACAGCAGGGCGTAGGCAATCCAGGAGGTTCTTGGATTGTATTGACGACAGCGTCCTTCTCCAAGTGCTAGAGGAGGCAACAAGGAGAGGAGCTATGCTGGACCTTGTCCTTTCCAACAAGGAGGGGCTGGTAGGCAGGGTCACACTCCAGGGTAGGCTGGGCCGCAGTGACCACAAAATGGTGGAGTTCAAGATCCTCGAGGCAGCGAGGAAGGTGCGCAGCAAGCTGACCACCCTGGACTTCAGGAGAGCTGACTTTGGCCTCTTGAAGAATGTGCTTGGTATGGTGCCATGGGATGAAGCGCCGGAGGGAAGAAGGGCCCAAGAAAGTTGCTTAATACGCAGGCATCACCTCCTCTAAGCTCAGGAGCGATGCATCCCTACAGAGTAGGCGACGGGCAGGAAAGCCAGGAGGCCCGCATGGATGAACAAGGAGCTCCCGGACACGCTCAGAAGTAAAAAGGAGGCCTATAGGGGGTAGAAACAGGGCTGGGTGGCCTGGGAGGAATACAGAGAAATTGTTCGAGCGGCCAGGGATCAGGTCAGGCAAGCTAAAGCCCAGGCTGAATTAAAGCGGGCCAGTGGCATCAAGACAAAGAAAAAAACCTTCTAGAAGTGTGTCAGCAAGAAAAGAAGGACTAAGGAAGATGTGGGCCCTCTCCGGAAGGAAACGGAAGACCTGGTCACCCGGGCAAGAGACAAAGCCGGGGTACTCAACAACTTTTTTGCCCCGGTCTTCACTGGCAAAGACTGCAGCCACACTACCCATCCTGCAGCAGGCAACGGCGAGGACTGGGAAAATGAAGAAGCGCCCACTGTAAGTGAAGATCAAGTATGAGACCACCTAAACCTGGCGAGGGTCCTGATGGGATACACGCGTGGCTCCCGAGGGAACTGGCAGACGAAGTTGCTAAGGCACTATCCATCAAATCTGAGAAGTCATGGCAGTCTGGACCTGTTGGAGCGGGTCCAGAGGAGGGCCACCAAGATGATCAGAGGGCTGGAGCACCTCTCCCAGAGTTGGGGTTGTTCAGTCTGGAGAAGAGAAGGCTCCGGGGAGATTAAGTTCCAGCTGGCCTTTGGCCCTTCTCATTTTCTCCCCGCATAACCTCATGACCATCCCAAATTCCCGCCAAAGCTCTCTGTTCAGCCAGGCCGGTCCTCTTCCCTGCGGGCTCGTCTTTCGGCGCATGGGGACAGCCTGCTCCTGCACCTTCAGGAAGGTATTCTTGAAGAGTATGGAGCCTTCCTGGACCCCTCTGCACTTCAGGACTGCCTGCCAGGGGACTCTGTCAACCAGGCTCCTAAACAGGCCAAAGTCTGCCTGCCGGAGGTCCGAGGAAGCAGTTCTGCTGACTCCTCTCCTCAGTTCTCCAAGAATGGAGAACTCGGTATCATTTTCTGCTGCCTCTGCCCAAGACAGCCTCCAGCCTACGAAAGCACAGAGCAAACACACTCCTTTCTCTACACAGGCTGCGGCGGGTTGACCCCAGCAGACCCATGCCCAGCCGCTGCCCGAGCAATGGCTACTTTGGCAAGGCCAAAGGCGCAGGCTGTGTTGCGGAGCATGAGGTTACACGGCATGGAGTGCCCCTTGGGTCAGTTTGGGTTGGCTCTCCCTGCTGTGTTCCCTCCCAGCCTCTGGCCCAGCCTCGGCCTACTCGCTCGGGGACACTGGGAGAGAAACAGAGGAAGCCTTGGTGCTCTGCGAGCGCTGCTCAGCACCAGCTAAAACCGCAGTGTGTTTTCAGCGCTGTCTCGTGAGAAACGCAAAGCACAGCGCCAAGTGGGCGGCGGAGTCTCCCTCTGCCTCCCCGGAGCTCTGTCGCTGATGTCACAGCCATGACCTCACACTGTGCGGGCCCAGGCCTTTGTGAGGTTGGGCACTGTGGGCATAAGCTGTGGGCCTGGAAGGAGCTCGCAGTGTGCTGCTGGCTGTGTGCCTGTGGCAGGCGTTCTCCCAGCTCTGTCCAGGAGGAGGTCTGCCCGGACAGGCAACGCTCCTGCGGCTGAAGGAGGGCACCGAAGCTTGCGGGACAGCCTCGTTGCTCGCCAGGATGAGGAGGAGAAAGGCTCCTCCAAGAGCACGAGGGGCTGGCCGTCCGAGGAGAGGAGCCAGGGGCAGCCGGGCTGCACGCTGCAGGGCTGCAGAAGAGGAGCGTAAGTTCCGTGCTGCCTTTCCCCCCATGGTTGCACCAAGCCTGCCTGGCTCGGCCGGGAGCCACGGCCCTGCAGAAGCAGCATCACCCTGCCCCGAGGGAGGCCCGGGGCCACCTCGCCTGCGTGAGCGTGATGGAGCTGGCAAGGATGTCTGTCTCTGTGGGATACTGCAGTAACCACGGGGTACCCCAGCGCTCGTGCCACCCTCCTTCCCCAGGCACGCCATCGGTGCCCTGCCTGCCTGCGAGGAGATCCTGCCCGGCCCTGTGTCCCCCGCTCCGCTCCCAGGGTGCAACCAGCTGCCCGCCTCTACAGGGCATAGCCCTGGCCCTGCCCCAGGGAGGGAGGACCAGCGCCCAGCTCCCTGCAGGGAGCTGGCATGCTCTGGACCCGTGTCCTCCAAAAGGCTCCTCAGGCTTTTCTCCGTTTCTTTGCGCAGGGTTGCTCTTCCGTCTGGTGATGGCTCTGGTCTCCCTCCAGAGATGCCTCAGCACAGGCATCTCCACGCTGTGAGTACAAGATGTGTGCAGTGGGGAGGTGGAGATGAGGGGTGCCAGTGGCTCAGGACGAGCAGGTGGAGGCCAGTGGTGCTCTCCACCAGGAGACCAGGCCTGGCTCCTCCAAAATGACTGCTCCTCTGCTTGTAAATGAAAATCCCCCTGTGCGGGGCACTGCCCTTGGGCACTGCTAACCTCGGGACGTACTCTTTCAGGAAAGAGATCTTCACCTTGAAAAAGAGGAGGCTCTTACAGCTTGTGTTCTTGATGAGCCTAGCTGCTCTCAGTGAGTATTCGCCTGCTGCCAGCGGAGGCAGGGAGGCACAGAGTGCCAGCTTCAGGGTGAGGGAGAGGAGGTAGTGGGACCCTTCCAGCCTCCCACGTCTGCAGCTCAGGGAGCTCTGAAGATGCTCGCTGCACGCAGAGCAGGGAGGGCAAATGGGGCGTAGCTGTGGGGCACCGAGCGGGCGCAACAACCAGGGCTGTGCAGAGCCCTGAGGCCCAGGGAGAGGGTCCCTGCTTAGAGCCGCAACCTCTCTCTGCACCCTTTCGCCATGTCCTCAGCCAGCCTGTGGCCACCGGGGTGTGGGAGGAGACCGTATGGCTACAGGGATCCTTGGAAACCCGAGTCAATTAACTCTCTATTGGTGATGTGAATTACAGCTGCTGCCTGGTGCGGGATGCTGATGCTTGTGTATCTGCAGTGGGCAGAGGCTGTGCCGCAGGTCAGTGACTGCTGCTGTGGGACAGGAAAGGCCCACAGCGGAGCCCCGCAGGCTGTGGGTGGGTGGTTGGGTGGGTAAAACACCCGGTCCTGCGGTTGCAGGCGGTGACCCAGAGAATCAGCAGCGGCTTCTGCTGTGCCTTCCTAGAGCCGCCGGCTCTGGACAGCCCCGGCAGCTCTGGGACTCAAACGGAGAGCCGTTCTCTTTCAGGTGCTGCTGGGGCAGGCGGCAGCCGACGGGAGGGCCCCGCGGTAAGAGCCCTCTCCTCTCTCCTGACCTGGAGCACTTTTGGTGGGGTAGCGGCAGATGAGGCCGTGCTGTTTGCACTCACTCGCACAGCGCCCAGGGCTCGTGCCTTTCGCTCCTGCCTGGGCCTTTTGCTAAACATGGAGCGGGGGGAAGCGTTCACAGGCCAGGGAAAGAAAAGGTGGCTCGAGCACCTCTGTCTCTGCTCCTCCCGAGCTTGGAGGCTCTGGGAGGGGCTGGGCAGCTCTCTGACAAGATCTGCTTTCCTGGTGACTGCAGGGAACAATCCCCAGCGACAAAACAGCTGGTGAACGAGGTGGTGTGCCTGGCTGCAGGGATCGACGCTATGCAGGTGATCATGCACTCTGGGAAAGAGTGCTGGGACAGCAGGGCCCCACACAAGACCCTTCTTGGGCCAGCTGGTGGGCTTTTCCTGCTGGGCCCATGCACCCATCCCTTGCCAGGGGCAGCCTGCTGAGCTCCACTGTAAAGCCCCTTCCCCTGGCCAAGGTTGTTGTGGTCAATTCCCCCGTTCCTTTGTGTCTTTCCAGAAAGTTCAGCAAATGAGAGAGACGATGTCTGCAACCACGTGTGTGTCTGCCTGGGCTCTGAAAGAGGCAGGTACGGATGGACGCGGGCAGGCAGGTCTCTCATCACACTGAACTCCTGCTGAGTGCTCCCAAAAGGAGACTCTGTGCTCCAAAGCACGGGGAGATTGGGTGAAACCACGGGACCCAAGAGCATGCCTGTGGCAGAGCGGCACCCTTGGGCTCACCCCAGCCCTGCTGTCAGCCCCCTCGCTGGGTGTCCCTGGTGTGCCCCTGGCGTGCCCCTGACTGCCTTTCTGCCCTCTCCCTCTCCGCTGAGCTTTCCTGGGGAGCGAAAGCGAGCGGCCGGGTTGTCCTCTGCTGTCCGCACAGTGGGGCCTCGCCTTGGCTCTGCAGCCCTTCCCGTGTGCGCTTGCCGTCTCCCAGCACCCGCAGACCTTCTCTTTGTGCAGCTGGGAGAGAGGTGCCATCACCGGCCATGGGCTCCCCTCCTCTTCCTGGGGCACGTCTCAGCGTGCAGTGCTGTGTGTGGGGCTGGCAGGCAGCCTTACCTGATCCTCCTACCTGCAGCCACCAGGTCCTCCCAACCTGGGGCCTCCTGCAGTTGTTACCTGAAAAAGTGGTCTAAGTCCCGGTTCTCCCGAAAGACAGAGACTGTGTTTAGAGAGGAGGCATCGGTTTATTCTGGCCCTGGTGCTTCCACACATCATGCCCACCCAGTGCCACTTTCCTCCTCACATTCATACACGAAAGTTACAAGGTAGGACACTCCCAGTAGCAACGATTGGTGTCTAATTTACATATGATTACAATATTTGCTGTGTCATTCTCAGTCACTGCACCTGCGCAAGAGAAGGGTCTCCACCTGGGCAAGGGTCTTCTTGGCCGTGGGCATGATTTTAAGTATTATAATGAAGGTAGTTTAGCTTAGGACCCTCAGAATTTTCACTGTTCTGCCATGTTGGCTAGACCTTTCGAAACGTGGTAGATTAGTAGCATCCTCAAGGTTCCTATGCTCATCTGCTCCAGGATGTTTCACTTCAAAGAAAGACAACAATACTTGTTTTCCTTGATTAGGTGTTCTTTCTCATACGACTCAAGGAAAGAACCCTCGTTACCCATGAGGATGTCTCAAAAATTGCTCTACTAATTAGCCCATATACTTGTGAAGGAACATTCCCAAGGCTGACCATCTGGCCAAGTACATAAGAAAATAACCAGAATATTGGATGAGGGAAAGGCTGTTGATATTGTATACCTGGACTTTCGAAAAGCATTCGATACTGTCTCCCATACAATTGTTGTGAAAAAACTGGCTTCGCATGGCCTGGATGAGCATACGATCCGCTGGATCAAGCACTGGCTGACTGGAAGGTCCCAAAGAGTGGTGCTCAATGGATTTAAATCCAGCTGGCGGCCGGTCACAAGTGGTGTGCCTCAGGGCTCAGTGTTGGGACCATTTCTGTTTAACGTCTTTATTGATGATCTCGATAAGGACATAGGGTGTATCATCAGCAAGTTTGCAGATGACACCAAGTTAAGCAGGAGTGTTGATTCCCAGGAGGATAGGGAAGCACTACAGAGAGACTTAGATAGATTGGATCATTGGGCCAACATCAATGGTATGAGTTTCAACAAGGGCAAGTGCCAGGTTCTGCACTTGGGCCACAATAACCCCATGCAGCGTTACAGGCCTGGGGAAGTGTGGCTGGAAAGCTGCCTGGCAGAAAGAGACCTGGGGGTTCTAATTGACAAGCAGCTGAATGTGAGCCGGCAGTGTGCCCAGGTGGCCAAGAAAGCCAACGGCATCCTGGCCTGTATTAGAAATAGCGTGGCCAGCAGAAGTAGGGAGGTGATTGTGCCCCTGTACTCAGCACTGGTGAGGCCACACCTCGAGTATTGTGTCCAGTTTTGGGCACCTCAATACAAGAGAGATATCGAGGTGCTGGGGCAAGTGCAGAGGAGGGCAACGAAGCTGGTGAAGGGCCTAGCAAACAACTCATATGAAGAGCGGTTGAAGGAGCTGGAACTGTTTAGTTTGAGGAGGAGAAGGCTGAGGGGAGACCTCATCACTCTCTACAACTATTTGAAAGGACACTGTAGAGAGGTTGGTGCTGGTCTCTTCTCACAGGTAATTAATGACAGAACAAGAGGGAATGGCTTCAAGCTCCAACAGGGTAGATTTAGACTGAACATTAGGAAAGACTTTTTCACAGAAAGGGTGGTCGGGCATTGGAATAGACTGCCCAGGGAGGTGGTTGAGTCACCATCCCTGGATGTGTTTAAGAGACGTTTAGATGTGGTGTTGGGGGATATGGTGTAGGGGAGAGCTTTGTAGAGTAGTGTAGATGGTTGGACTCGATGATCCCAAGGGTCTCTTCCAACCTAGACAATTCTATGATACTATGATTCTATGAAAGTGGTTGTACGCGAGACCCTGTATCAGAAGTTCAGCTCATGCCAATAGTTATCAGGCCTAACGCACTTTAATGCTCACAACTTTAATGCTAAGAAAAATGCCTCAGGTTCTAACTACAAGACAACACATTTGGCTCTGCTCTTCTCCCTTCAGGGGCTGCCCTCGACCTGCACAGAGCGTCCAGCAGCTCTGCGTGGCTCTGCAGCGTGTTTGGGTTCCTGTGTGCTCCACCCCTTCTGGACACCTTTGTGCAGGTACAGGAGGAGAAACCGTCAGTGCGGCTTCTCTTGCCTCTTGGAAAGTGTGGGCCAAGCCCTGGGGCGTCTCCCCTCAGGCCAGTGGTATTGCTCGAGACCACGGCACTGCTCCGGTGCCTGGCTCCTGGGGTCTCACACAGGGCTCGGCTCCCTCGGAAACAGCACGTGCCCTCAGAAAGGGGCTGTGCTGAGCTGAGCTGGCTGCCCGCCCTCCCTAGTCACAGCCGGGTGAAGGGACTTGTCCTTTGGGACCGCGTTTCCTCGCCACAGCTCTGACGGTCCCTCTCCCGATGGGGCAGTGGGTGGTGGGGGGAGGCTGCAGAGCTGCTGGCCAAACAGAGAGGTTTCTTGAAAGCCCTGACTCTGGTGCAGGGTACTGGATGTTTTCCACCGGCTGGCTGTTTTCCTCTTTCCCGGGCCGGGAAGATGGCAGGGCGCTTCTGTCTGCTACCCAACACGCCATTCATTTTGAGCACAAGCACAGCCCACAGGCGCAGCGGGCCCCATCACGCCCTCGTGTTCCCATCACGGCCTCACATTCCATGCTCTTGCTCTCTGCTTTCAGCCGGATGCTTCCCCGGGATACTGCTGGCCTTTCCAAGGGTCTCGGAGTGAGGTGCTAATCCGGTTACCTGCACAGATACGACCGACGGCTGTCACCCTGCAGCACACCTCAAGGATAGCCTCTCCGTGGGGGACTGTCGGCAGCGCCCCCCGAGATTTCACTGTCTCTGTAAGTCCCTGCCGGGCCCTGGGGGCTGGGACCTGTCCGCGGGGAAAAGCTGTAACGGGGACTTGCTGCTGTCTGCACATGTGCCGAGATTTGTGTGCTCCCAAGCACTGCCCTTCCCTGAGGAGACATGTCAAGGGACATGCGGGGTGGTGTCACCCCTCCTAAGACGCGCTCCGTGTGTTTTGGCCCAGCACCCCTGGGCCCCGGAGCAGCACACAAGGAGGAGAGTCAGCCCCACCGCATCCTGCGCCAGACCGTGCTGGAGCCGCAGGAGTGGGGTGCAGGTGACGAGCCCGGATCTGTCACGAGTTGTTTCTTTGCGATCGGGTCGAGCCTGACCTGCTCCCTGTGCTTTATCTGCAAGGGCCTGGATGAGGAAGGGGAGGACGAAACGCTGCTGGGGATATTCACCTACACGGTGCAGAAAGAGCCGAAACAGACCTTCCCTCTGCAGGTACAGTGCGTGCATGTTAGCAAGAGGCCAGGGCAGAAACGCCGGTTTGCCAGCAAGTTGCTTGCAGAAGGAATGTGGACGGTCCCTGCTGGGGCGGGGGCCTGACTGTGGCCAAGAGAAAAGTTGGTGGGATCTGGAGGGAGAACGGCACGCGGCAGGGAGGCAAAAGCAGAGCGAAGACAGAGTCAGCCCTGTGACTGTGTCTGTGTCGGTCCCTGCTGCTCCCCAGCTGCACCCGCCGGGCAGGCGGTGGCAGGGAGGAGGCCCAGCACCTTGGCCCGGCAGCAGGACTTTCCCCGGGCCCCACTTGCCTGGCACCAGCGAGCTGCAGGTTTCCACAGCTGCCCACCACGCTCCCTGAGGCCGGGCGTTTGGACTGCGGGGGCACAGGGCTCCTTTGACACCTGGGTGGGAGGAGGGAAGGAGGGAGAAGCTGCCTCTGTGGCCAGGGCGGGAGCTGGTTGCGGAGCAGAGGCCGGCCTGTCAGAGGAAGACGCACGGAGCCTGCTCTCGCGCTTGCAGCCCGCAGTGACGCTGCTTTTTGTCGTGGTTTCTTTGCAGAGTGGGATGCCCAGAGCCTTTCGGTTTCTGAAACTCGGCATACAGAGCAACTGGGGAAAACCAGGATACACCTGCATTTATCGAGTGCAGGTGCATGGGAAAATCGTGGGACGAAATGCCATCAGCCAGACACCTGTGTAGAGCTGTTTCTTCCTTCAATAAAAATTAAAGCGGCAAATGGAGAAACAGACCAGAGGGAGGTGGCTGTTAGTCGGGTGCAGAGCAACGTCGTTTCAGAGGCCCTCTCAAGGCTGCCAACCTCTGCCATTCGCAGGCTGAGACCTTCCTCAGGCTTTCTGCTTTCTCTCCACCACGGGGACGTTTCCTAAGCGAGCAAAAGGAGACGACGCTCCCGTAGCCGGTCCTTGCCTAAGGTCCTTGCCAAAATCCTTTGGCACCAGGGCCGCCCCCACATCTCGCCCCAGGAAGGATTCGTCCGGAGCCTGGCAGCGTTTGGGGGTTCCATTCAGGGGACACCTTGGCTCTGGGGACTGGGTCTAGTGGGGGCCCACGTGGGGTGCAGCCATGCCTGGGACCTGCATCCAACAAAGGATGGAGATTCAAGAGGTGGGTTCACCTGGTGAGAGGAGCTCAGCCATGGTCTCTACCCGGCAGAAAGCTACGTCCTCTGCACTTGCCAGAGCAGACGTAGCAACACAGACGGTGCTCCCTCGGAAGCATGCAGGCATTCAGGTCGCAGGCTGCAGGGAGTGCCACAGCCTTGCACGGCTAGCGAGCGGCAGTGGTGAAGACAGGTGTGTGAGGTGTGAGCAGGTAGATGATCTGCTCAGTCTGGTGGCAGAGCTCATAAATGAAGTCAAAAGACTAAGGAGTATCAGGGAGTGCGAGAAAGAAATCGAGTGGCGGGGCCGTGCTTTGAGGTCCCCGAAAGAGAGACCGGGCCAGTCACCAGAAATAAAGCAAGATCGCAGGGCTCTGATCTCCTTGCCCTGCAGGGCTGAAGGCACTGAAGGCAGCGGCCTACCAGAAAACGGTGCATGGAGGCAAGTCTGTGCGAGGGCTGGCAAGCGAACCCCGTCCTTGCCCACCTCCCCTCCCCAGGTGCCTCTGTACAACAGGGATGAGGCCCTGGCCATGGTAGACCAGCCAAAGGACAATGAGGCTGACGGTGCAAATACACCAGAGGAGTTGCCGGGACCGGAAAGGCCTGCTCCCCGTATGATGACCACCTCTACGAGGAAGAAAAGGCGGGTTATAGTTGCGGGCAACTCAGCTCTGAGGGGGACAGAGGGTCCGATACGTAGGGCAGACCCCACTCTTAGGGAAGTCTGCGGCCTCCCTGGGGCCCGACTTAGGGACATCCTGAAGAAACTCCCTGGCCTGGTGCGGCCCTCGGATTACTACCCACTGCTTCTGTTCCATGTCGGGGGCGATGAAAGCGCACTTCAGAGTGCGAGGATGATGAGAAGAGGTCTCAGGGCCTTAGGACAGCGTGGGAATCCAGAGCACGGGTTATTTTTTCTTCGCTGCTTCTGGTTGGGGCAATGACATTGAAAGAGAGAGCTGAGCTCGGTCTGTTAATATGTGGCTCCGTGGCTGGTGTCACCGCCACAGTTCTGGGTTTTTTGACAATGGAGTGGCCTCTCCGGCACCAGGCCTGCTGGCATCAGATGGGGTTTGTGTCACTCAAAGGGGGAGAAGGGTCTTTGCCCAAGAGTTAGCGGGGCTCATTGACAGGGCTTTAGGCTCGCCGGGGAAAGGGGGTATTATCAGTCTTGCCAGTGGCAAGCCAAGGGTCGATGCTCCAAGGATAGAGGAACAGCGTGCTGCCAAGGGCCTGCAGCCGTTTGCTCTGAGATGTGCTGGCTACGCTGCAGCACCCTTACAGTCTGACGCAGATGAGCCAGGAGCTCCTGGGGTAACACAGGAGGCAATGAGGGGGCAACATTAATACGTGGCAAAGGAATGTCGCCTGGAGAGCAGTGCAACGGAATTGCAACTGCTCCAGCCAAGTCAGCCTCAAGGAGGACAGGGCTGGAATGCCTCTGTGCAAATGCAGGTAGGGTGAGGAGCAAACAGGAGGAGCTAGAGACGTGATCGCGCCTCCAAGGCTACGATCTCATTGGCACCAGGGAACCGTGGTGGGATGGCTCCCGCGACTGGAGTGCTGGCATGGAAAGGTACAGGCTCCTGAGGAAAGACAGGCAGGGGAAAGGAGGAGGCGGTGCTGCCCTCTGTGGTGATTTGGCCTCAGCTGGCAACAAAGAACCACGCGGCCGCTCGCTCAACGCCCCCAGCTGAGGGGGGAAACGGGGAGAAAAAGGCAAACCTCATGGGTGTACATAAAGGCAGTTTAACAGAACAGCAAAGGAAAGAGAAAACCAGTAACAATACCCCCGATAAAGGAACATAGAAACGCGGTGACGGTACCACCGCTCCCCCACCAGACCCGGACCGCCCCAGCCCGCTCGCAGCCGCCATTTCCTCCCGCTTCCCACCCTGTCCCCGGCCAGCTCCCCCCTAGAGCCGGGGCACGGCTCAGGTGGCACAGGTGGCACGGAATACCTGTGTCCCCTGCCGCTCCCAGGGGAAATTAACCCCGTCCCTGCCAGAACCAGGACACCCTATATGTCCCCGACCAGGTGGAGCGCATGGAGCTTGGCCTAGGGATGGATAAAGAGCTGACTGAGAGCCTATGGGTCCAGACTAAAGGGAAGTCAGGAGCAGGGGACACTGCAGTGGGGGTCTGCTACAGACCACCTGACCAGGAAGACCGAGCGGATGAGGCCCTCTATAGACAGATCGGGGTGGCATCACGTTCACAGGCCTTGGTCCTCATGGGTGACTTCAGCCACCCCGACAGCTGGTGGAAGGGTAACACAGCAGGGCGTAGGCAATCCAGGAGGTTCTTGGATTGTATTGACGACAGCGTCCTTCTCCAAGTGCTAGAGGAGGCAACAAGGAGAGGAGCTATGCTGGACCTTGTCCTTTCCAACAAGGAGGGGCTGGTAGGCAGGGTCACACTCCAGGGTAGGCTGGGCCGCAGTGACCACAAAATGGTGGAGTTCAAGATCCTCGAGGCAGCGAGGAAGGTGCGCAGCAAGCTGACCACCCTGGACTTCAGGAGAGCTGACTTTGGCCTCTTGAAGAATGTGCTTGGTATGGTGCCATGGGATGAAGCGCCGGAGGGAAGAAGGGCCCAAGAAAGTTGCTTAATACGCAGGCATCACCTCCTCTAAGCTCAGGAGCGATGCATCCCTACAGAGTAGGCGACGGGCAGGAAAGCCAGGAGGCCCGCATGGATGAACAAGGAGCTCCCGGACACGCTCAGAAGTAAAAAGGAGGCCTATAGGGGGTAGAAACAGGGCTGGGTGGCCTGGGAGGAATACAGAGAAATTGTTCGAGCGGCCAGGGATCAGGTCAGGCAAGCTAAAGCCCAGGCTGAATTAAAGCGGGCCAGTGGCATCAAGACAAAGAAAAAAACCTTCTAGAAGTGTGTCAGCAAGAAAAGAAGGACTAAGGAAGATGTGGGCCCTCTCCGGAAGGAAACGGAAGACCTGGTCACCCGGGCAAGAGACAAAGCCGGGGTACTCAACAACTTTTTTGCCCCGGTCTTCACTGGCAAAGACTGCAGCCACACTACCCATCCTGCAGCAGGCAACGGCGAGGACTGGGAAAATGAAGAAGCGCCCACTGTAAGTGAAGATCAAGTATGAGACCACCTAAACCTGGCGAGGGTCCTGATGGGATACACGCGTGGCTCCCGAGGGAACTGGCAGACGAAGTTGCTAAGGCACTATCCATCAAATCTGAGAAGTCATGGCAGTCTGGACCTGTTGGAGCGGGTCCAGAGGAGGGCCACCAAGATGATCAGAGGGCTGGAGCACCTCTCCCAGAGTTGGGGTTGTTCAGTCTGGAGAAGAGAAGGCTCCGGGGAGATTAAGTTCCAGCTGGCCTTTGGCCCTTCTCATTTTCTCCCCGCATAACCTCATGACCATCCCAAATTCCCGCCAAAGCTCTCTGTTCAGCCAGGCCGGTCCTCTTCCCTGCGGGCTCGTCTTTCGGCGCATGGGGACAGCCTGCTCCTGCACCTTCAGGAAGGTATTCTTGAAGAGTATGGAGCCTTCCTGGACCCCTCTGCACTTCAGGACTGCCTGCCAGGGGACTCTGTCAACCAGGCTCCTAAACAGGCCAAAGTCTGCCTGCCGGAGGTCCGAGGAAGCAGTTCTGCTGACTCCTCTCCTCAGTTCTCCAAGAATGGAGAACTCGGTATCATTTTCTGCTGCCTCTGCCCAAGACAGCCTCCAGCCTACGAAAGCACACAGCAAACACACTCCTTTCTCTACACAGGCTGCGGCGGGTTGACCCCAGCAGACCCATGCCCAGCCGCTGCCCGAGCAATGGCTACTTTGGCAAGGCCAAAGGCGCAGGCTGTGTTGCGGAGCATGAGGTTACACGGCATGGAGTGCCCCTTGGGTCAGTTTGGGTTGGCTCTCCCTGCTGTGTTCCCTCCCAGCCTCTGGCCCAGCCTCGGCCTACTCGCTCGGGGACACTGGGAGAGAAACAGAGGAAGCCTTGGTGCTCTGCGAGCGCTGCTCAGCACCAGCTAAAACCGCAGTGTGTTTTCAGCGCTGTCTCGTGAGAAACGCAAAGCACAGCGCCAAGTGGGCGGCGGAGTCTCCCTCTGCCTCCCCGGAGCTCTGTCGCTGATGTCACAGCCATGACCTCACACTGTGCGGGCCCAGGCCTTTGTGAGGTTGGGCACTGTGGGCATAAGCTGTGGGCCTGGAAGGAGCTCGCAGTGTGCTGCTGGCTGTGTGCCTGTGGCAGGCGTTCTCCCAGCTCTGTCCAGGAGGAGGTCTGCCCGGACAGGCAACGCTCCTGCGGCTGAAGGAGGGCACCGAAGCTTGCGGGACAGCCTCGTTGCTCGCCAGGATGAGGAGGAGAAAGGCTCCTCCAAGAGCACGAGGGGCTGGCCGTCCGAGGAGAGGAGCCAGGGGCAGCCGGGCTGCACGCTGCAGGGCTGCAGAAGAGGAGCGTAAGTTCCGTGCTGCCTTTCCCCCCATGGTTGCACCAAGCCTGCCTGGCTCGGCCGGGAGCCACGGCCCTGCAGAAGCAGCATCACCCTGCCCCGAGGGAGGCCCGGGGCCACCTCGCCTGCGTGAGCGTGATGGAGCTGGCAAGGATGTCTGTCTCTGTGGGATACTGCAGTAACCACGGGGTACCCCAGCGCTCGTGCCACCCTCCTTCCCCAGGCACGCCATCGGTGCCCTGCCTGCCTGCGAGGAGATCCTGCCCGGCCCTGTGTCCCCCGCTCCGCTCCCAGGGTGCAACCAGCTGCCCGCCTCTACAGGGCATAGCCCTGGCCCTGCCCCAGGGAGGGAGGACCAGCGCCCAGCTCCCTGCAGGGAGCTGGCATGCTCTGGACCCGTGTCCTCCAAAAGGCTCCTCAGGCTTTTCTCCGTTTCTTTGCGCAGGGTTGCTCTTCCGTCTGGTGATGGCTCTGGTCTCCCTCCAGAGATGCCTCAGCACAGGCATCTCCACGCTGTGAGTACAAGATGTGTGCAGTGGGGAGGTGGAGATGAGGGGTGCCAGTGGCTCAGGACGAGCAGGTGGAGGCCGGTGGTGCTCTCCACCAGGAGACCAGGCCTGGCTCCTCCAAAATGACTGCTCCTCTGCTTGTAAATGAAAATCCCCCTGTGCGGGGCACTGCCCTTGGGCACTGCTAACCTCGGGACGTACTCTTTCAGGAAAGAGATCTTCACCTTGAAAAAGAGGAGGCTCTTACAGCTTGTGTTCTTGATGAGCCTAGCTGCTCTCAGTGAGTATTCGCCTGCTGCCAGCGGAGGCAGGGAGGCACAGAGTGCCAGCTTCAGGGTGAGGGAGAGGAGGTAGTGGGACCCTTCCAGCCTCCCACGTCTGCAGCTCAGGGAGCTCTGAAGATGCTCGCTGCACACAGAGCAGGGAGGGCAAATGGGGCGTAGCTGTGGGGCACCGAGCGGGCGCAACAACCAGGGCTGTGCAGAGCCCTGAGGCCCAGGGAGAGGGTCCCTGCTTAGAGCCGCAACCTCTCTCTGCACCCTTTCGCCATGTCCTCAGCCAGCCTGTGGCCACCGGGGTGTGGGAGGAGACCGTATGGCTACAGGGATCCTTGGAAACCCGAGTCAATTAACTCTCACTTGGTGATGTGAATTACAGCTGCTGCCTGGTGCGGGATGCTGATGCTTGTGTATCTGCAGTGGGCAGAGGCTGTGCCGCAGGTCAGTGACTGCTGCTGTGGGACAGGAAAGGCCCACAGCGGAGCCCCGCAGGCTGTGGGTGGGTGGTTGGGTGGGTAAAACACCCGGTCCTGCGGTTGCAGGCGGTGACCCAGAGAATCAGCAGCGGCTTCTGCTGTGCCTTCCTAGAGCCGCTGGCTCTGGAAAGCCCCGGCAGCTCTGGGACTCAAACGGAGAGCCGTTCTCTTTCAGGTGCTGCTGGGGCAGGCGGCAGCCGACGGGAGGGCCCCGCGGTAAGAGCCCTCTCCTCTCTCCTGACCTGGAGCACTTTTGGTGGGGTAGCGGCAGATGAGGCCGTGCTGTTTGCACTCACTCGCACAGCGCCCAGGGCTCGTGCCTTTCGCTCCTGCCTGGGCCTTTTGCTAAACATGGAGCGGGGGGAAGCGTTCACAGGCCAGGGAAAGAAAAGGTGGCTCGAGCACCTCTGTCTCTGCTCCTCCCGAGCTTGGAGGCTCTGGGAGGGGCTGGGCAGCTCTCTGACAAGATCTGCTTTCCTGGTGACTGCAGGGAACAATCCCCAGCGACAAAACAGCTGGTGAACGAGGTGGTGTGCCTGGCTGCAGGGATCGACGCTATGCAGGTGATCATGCACTCTGGGAAAGAGTGCTGGGACAGCAGGGCCCCACACAAGACCCTTCTTGGGCCAGCTGGTGGGCTTTTCCTGCTGGGCCCATGCACCCATCCCTTGCCAGGGGCAGCCTGCTGAGCTCCACTGTAAAGCCCCTTCCCCTGGCCAAGGTTGTTGTGGTCAATTCCCCCGTTCCTTTGTGTCTTTCCAGAAAGTTCAGCAAATGAGAGAGACGATGTCTGCAACCACGTGTGTGTCTGCCTGGGCTCTGAAAGAGGCAGGTACGGATGGACGCGGGCAGGCAGGTCTCTCATCACACTGAACTCCTGCTGAGTGCTCCCAAAAGGAGACTCTGCGCTCCAAAGCACGGGGAGGTTGGGTGAAACCACGGGACCCAAGAGCATGCCTGTGGCAGAGCGGCACCCTTGGGCTCACCCCAGCCCTGCTGTCAGCCCCCTCGCTGGGTGTCCCTGGTGTGCCCCTGGCGTGCCCCTGACTGCCTTTCTGCCCTCTCCCTCTCCGCTGAGCTTTCCTGGGGAGCGAAAGCGAGCGGCCGGGTTGTCCTCTGCTGTCCGCACAGTGGGGCCTCGCCTTGGCTCTGCAGCCCTTCCCGCGTGCGCTTGCCGTCTCCCAGCACCCGCAGACCTTCTCTTTGTGCAGCTGGGAGAGAGGTGCCATCACCAGCCATGGGCTCCCCTCCTCTTCCTGGGGCACGTCTCAGCGTGCAGTGCTGTGTGTGGGGCTGGCAGGCAGCCTTACCTGATCCTCCTACCTGCAGCCACCAGGTCCTCCCAACCTGGGGCCTCCTGCAGTTGTTACCTGAAAAAGTGGTCTAAGTCCCGGTTCTCCCGAAAGACAGAGACTGTGTTTAGAGAGGAGGCATCGGTTTATTCTGGCCCTGGTGCTTCCACACATCATGCCCACCCCGTGCCACTTTCCTCCTCACATTCATACACGAAAGTTACAAGGTAGGACACTCCCAGTAGCAACGATTGGTGTCTAATTTACATATGATTACAATATTTGCTGTGTCATTCTCAGTCACTGCACCTGCGCAAGAGAAGGGTCTCCACCTGGGCAAGGGTCTTCTTGGCCGTGGGCATGATTTTAAGTATTATAATGAAGGTAGTTTAGCTTAGGACCCTCAGAATTTTCACTGTTCTGCCATGTTGGCTAGACCTTTCGAAACGTGGTAGATTAGTAGCATCCTCAAGGTTCCTATGCTCATCTGCTCCAGGATGTTTCACTTCAAAGAAAGACAACAATACTTGTTTTCCTTGATTAGGTGTTCTTTCTCATACGACTCAAGGAAAGAACCCTCGTTACCCATGAGGATGTCTCAAAAATTGCTCTACTAATTAGCCCATATACTTGTGAAGGAACATTCCCAAGGCTGACCATCTGGCCAAGTACATAAGAAAATAACCAGAATATTGGATGAGGGAAAGGCTGTTGATATTGTATACCTGGACTTTCGAAAAGCATTCGATACTGTCTCCCATACAATTGTTGTGAAAAAACTGGCTTCGCATGGCCTGGATGAGCATACGATCCGCTGGATCAAGCACTGGCTGACTGGAAGGTCCCAAAGAGTGGTGCTCAATGGATTTAAATCCAGCTGGCGGCCGGTCACAAGTGGTGTGCCTCAGGGCTCAGTGTTGGGACCATTTCTGTTTAACGTCTTTATTGATGATCTCGATAAGGACATAGGGTGTATCATCAGCAAGTTTGCAGATGACACCAAGTTAAGCAGGAGTGTTGATTCCCAGGAGGATAGGGAAGCACTACAGAGAGACTTAGATAGATTGGATCATTGGGCCAACATCAATGGTATGAGTTTCAACAAGGGCAAGTGCCAGGTTCTGCACTTGGGCCACAATAACCCCATGCAGCGTTACAGGCCTGGGGAAGTGTGGCTGGAAAGCTGCCTGGCAGAAAGAGACCTGGGGGTTCTAATTGACAAGCAGCTGAATGTGAGCCGGCAGTGTGCCCAGGTGGCCAAGAAAGCCAACGGCATCCTGGCCTGTATTAGAAATAGCGTGGCCAGCAGAAGTAGGGAGGTGATTGTGCCCCTGTACTCAGCACTGGTGAGGCCACACCTCGAGTATTGTGTCCAGTTTTGGGCACCTCAATACAAGAGAGATATCGAGGTGCTGGGGCAAGTGCAGAGGAGGGCAACGAAGCTGGTGAAGGGCCTAGCAAACAACTCATATGAAGAGCGGTTGAAGGAGCTGGAACTGTTTAGTTTGAGGAGGAGGAGGCTGAGGGGAGACCTCATCACTCTCTACAACTATTTGAAAGGACACTGTAGAGAGGTTGGTGCTGGTCTCTTCTCACAGGTAATTAATGACAGAACAAGAGGGAATGGCTTCAAGCTCCAACAGGGTAGATTTAGACTGAACATTAGGAAAGACTTTTTCACAGAAAGGGTGGTCGGGCATTGGAATAGACTGCCCAGGGAGGTGGTTGAGTCACCATCCCTGGATGTGTTTAAGAGACGTTTAGATGTGGTGTTGGGGGATATGGTGTAGGGGAGAGCTTTGTAGAGTAGTGTAGATGGTTGGACTCGATGATCCCAAGGGTCTCTTCCAACCTAGACAATTCTATGATACTATGATTCTATGAAAGTGGTTGTACGCGAGACCCTGTATCAGAAGTTCAGCTCATGCCAATAGTTATCAGGCCTAACGCACTTTAATGCTCACAACTTTAATGCTAAGAAAAATGCCTCAGGTTCTAACTACAAGACAACACATTTGGCTCTGCTCTTCTCCCTTCAGGGGCTGCCCTCGACCTGCACAGAGCGTCCAGCAGCTCTGCGTGGCTCTGCAGCGTGTTTGGGTTCCTGTGTGCTCCACCCCTTCTGGACACCTTTGTGCAGGTACAGGAGCAGAAACCGTCAGTGCGGCTTCTCTTGCCTCTTGGAAAGTGTGGGCCAAGCCCTGGGGCGTCTCCCCTCAGGCCAGTGGTATTGCTCGAGACCACGGCACTGCTCCGGTGCCTGGCTCCTGGGGTCTCACACAGGGCTCGGCTCCCTCGGAAACAGCACGTGCCCTCAGAAAGGGGCTGTGCTGAGCTGAGCTGGCTGCCCGCCCTCCCTAGTCACAGCCGGGTGAAGGGACTTGTCCTTTGGGACCGCGTTTCCTCGCCACAGCTCTGACGGTCCCTCTCCCGATGGGGCAGTGGGTGGTGGGGGGAGGCTGCAGAGCTGCTGGCCAAACAGAGAGGTTTCTTGAAAGCCCTGACTCTGGTGCAGGGTACTGGATGTTTTCCACCGGCTGGCTGTTTTCCTCTTTCCCGGGCCGGGAAGATGGCAGGGCGCTTCTGTCTGCTACCCAACACGCCATTCATTTTGAGCACAAGCACAGCCCACAGGCGCAGCGGGCCCCATCACGCCCTCGTGTTCCCATCACGGCCTCACATTCCATGCTCTTGCTCTCTGCTTTCAGCCGGATGCTTCCCCGGGATACTGCTGGCCTTTCCAAGGGTCTCGGAGTGAGGTGCTAATCCGGTTACCTGCACAGATACGACCGACGGCTGTCACCCTGCAGCACACCTCAAGGATAGCCTCTCCGTGGGGGACTGTCGGCAGCGCCCCCCGAGATTTCACTGTCTCTGTAAGTCCCTGCCGGGCCCTGGGGGCTGGGACCTGTCCGCGGGGAAAAGCTGTAATGGGGACTTGCTGCTGTCTGCACATGTGCCGAGATTTGTGTGCTCCCAAGCACTGCCCTTCCCTGAGGAGACATGTCAAGGGACATGCGGGGTGGTGTCACCCCTCCTAAGACGCGCTCCGTGTGTTTTGGCCCAGCACCCCTGGGCCCCGGAGCAGCACACAAGGAGGAGAGTCAGCCCCACCGCATCCTGCGCCAGACCGTGCTGGAGCCGCAGGAGTGGGGTGCAGGTGACGAGCCCGGATCTGTCACGAGTTGTTTCTTTGCGATCGGGTCGAGCCTGACCTGCTCCCTGTGCTTTATCTGCAAGGGCCTGGATGAGGAAGGGGAGGACGAAACGCTGCTGGGGATATTCACCTACACGGTGCAGAAAGAGCCGAAACAGACCTTCCCTCTGCAGGTACAGTGCGTGCATGTTAGCAAGAGGCCAGGGCAGAAACGCCGGTTTGCCAGCAAGTTGCTTGCAGAAGGAATGTGGACGGTCCCTGCTGGGGCGGGGGCCTGACTGTGGCCAAGAGAAAAGTTGGTGGGATCTGGAGGGAGAACGGCACGCGGCAGGGAGGCAAAAGCAGAGCGAAGACAGAGTCAGCCCTGTGACTGTGTCTGTGTCGGTCCCTGCTGCTCCCCAGCTGCACCCGCCGGGCAGGCGGTGGCAGGGAGGAGGCCCAGCACCTTGGCCCGGCAGCAGGACTTTCCCCGGGCCCCACTTGCCTGGCACCAGCGAGCTGCAGGTTTCCACAGCTGCCCACCACGCTCCCTGAGGCCGGGCGTTTGGACTGCGGGGGCACAGGGCTCCTTTGACACCTGGGTGGGAGGAGGGAAGGAGGGAGAAGCTGCCTCTGTGGCCAGGGCGGGAGCTGGTTGCGGAGCAGAGGCCGGCCTGTCAGAGGAAGACGCACGGAGCCTGCTCTCGCGCTTGCAGCCCGCAGTGACGCTGCTTTTTGTCGTGGTTTCTTTGCAGAGTGGGATGCCCAGAGCCTTTCGGTTTCTGAAACTCGGCATACAGAGCAACTGGGGAAAACCAGGATACACCTGCATTTATCGAGTGCAGGTGCATGGGAAAATCGTGGGACGAAATGCCATCAGCCAGACACCTGTGTAGAGCTGTTTCTTCCTTCAATAAAAATTAAAGCGGCAAATGGAGAAACAGACCAGAGGGAGGTGGCTGTTAGTCGGGTGCAGAGCAACGTCGTTTCAGAGGCCCTCTCAAGGCTGCCAACCTCTGCCATTCGCAGGCTGAGACCTTCCTCAGGCTTTCTGCTTTCTCTCCACCACGGGGACGTTTCCTAAGCGAGCAAAAGGAGACGACGCTCCCGTAGCCGGTCCTTGCCTAAGGTCCTTGCCAAAATCCTTTGGCACCAGGGCCGCCCCCACATCTCGCCCCAGGAAGGATTCGTCCGGAGCCTGGCAGCGTTTGGGGGTTCCATTCAGGGGACACCTTGGCTCTGGGGACTGGGTCTAGTGGGGGCCCACGTGGGGTGCAGCCATGCCTGGGACCTGCATCCAACAAAGGATGGAGATTCAAGAGGTGGGTTCACCTGGTGAGAGGAGCTCAGCCATGGTCTCTACCCGGCAGAAAGCTACGTCCTCTGCACTTGCCAGAGCAGACGTAGCAACACAGACGGTGCTCCCTCGGAAGCATGCAGGCATTCAGGTCGCAGGCTGCAGGGAGTGCCACAGCCTTGCACGGCTAGCGAGCGGCAGTGGTGAAGACAGGTGTGTGAGGTGTGAGCAGCTAGATGATCTGCTCAGTCTGGTGGCAGAGCTCATAAATGAAGTCAAAAGACTAAGGAGTATCAGGGAGTGCGAGAAAGAAATCGAGTGGCGGGGCCGTGCTTTGAGGTCCCCGAAAGAGAGACCGGGCCAGTCACCAGAAATAAAGCAAGATCGCAGGGCTCTGATCTCCTTGCCCTGCAGGGCTGAAGGCACTGAAGGCAGCGGCCTACCAGAAAACGGTGCATGGAGGCAAGTCTGTGCGAGGGCTGGCAAGCGAACCCCGTCCTTGCCCACCTCCCCTCCCCAGGTGCCTCTGTACAACAGGGATGAGGCCCTGGCCATGGTAGACCAGCCAAAGGACAATGAGGCTGACGGTGCAAATACACCAGAGGAGTTGCCGGGACCGGAAAGGCCTGCTCCCCGTATGATGACCACCTCTACGAGGAAGAAAAGGCGGGTTATAGTTGCGGGCAACTCAGCTCTGAGGGGGACAGAGGGTCCGATACGTAGGGCAGACCCCACTCTTAGGGAAGTCTGCGGCCTCCCTGGGGCCCGACTTAGGGACATCCTGAAGAAACTCCCTGGCCTGGTGCGGCCCTCGGATTACTACCCACTGCTTCTGTTCCATGTCGGGGGCGATGAAAGCGCACTTCAGAGTGCGAGGATGATGAGAAGAGGTCTCAGGGCCTTAGGACAGCGTGGGAATCCAGAGCACGGGTTATTTTTTCTTCGCTGCTTCTGGTTGGGGCAATGACATTGAAAGAGAGAGCTGAGCTCGGTCTGTTAATATGTGGCTCCGTGGCTGGTGTCACCGCCACAGTTCTGGGTTTTTTGACAATGGAGTGGCCTCTCCGGCACCAGGCCTGCTGGTATCAGATGGGGTTTGTCTCACTCAAAGGGGGAGAAGGGTCTTTGCCCAAGAGTTAGCGGGGCTCATTGACAGGGCTTTAGGCTCGCCGGGGAAAGGGGGTATTATCAGTCTTGCCAGTGGCAAGCCAAGGGTCGATGCTCCAAGGATAGAGGAACAGCGTGCTGCCGAGGGCCTGCAGCCGTTTGCTCTGAGATGTGCTGGCTACGCTGCAGCACCCTTACAGTCTGACGCAGATGAGCCAGGAGCTCCTGGGGTAACACAGGAGGCAATGAGGGGGCAACATTAATACGTGGCAAAGGAATGTCGCCTGGAGAGCAGTGCAACGGAATTGCAACTGCTCCAGCCAAGTCAGCCTCAAGGAGGACAGGGCTGGAATGCCTCTGTACAAATGCAGGTAGGGTGAGGAGCAAACAGGAGGAGCTAGAGACGTGATCGCGCCTCCAAGGCTACGATCTCATTGGCACCAGGGAACCATGGTGGGATGGCTCCCGCGACTGGAGTGCTGGCATGGAAAGGTACAGGCTCCTGAGGAAAGACAGGCAGGGGAAAGGAGGAGGCGGTGCTGCCCTCTGTGGTGATTTGGCCTCAGCTGGCAACAAAGAACCACGCGGCCGCTCGCTCAACGCCCCCAGCTGAGGGGGGAAACGGGGAGAAAAAGGCAAACCTCGTGGGTGTACATAAAAGCAGTTTAACAGAACAGCAAAGGAAAGAGAAAACCAGTAACAATACCCCCGATAAAGGAACATAGAAACGCGGTGACGGTACCACCGCTCCCCCACCAGACCCGGACCGCCCCAGCCCGCTCACAGCCGCCATTTCCTCCTGCTTCCTGCCCTGTTCCCGGCCAGCTCCCCCCTAGAGCCGGGGCACGGCTCAGGTGGCACAGGTGGCACGGAATACCTGTGTCCCCTGCCGCTCCCAGGGGAAATTAACCCCGTCCCTGCCAGAACCAGGACACCCTATATGTCCCCGACCAGGTGGAGCGCATGGAGCTTGGCCTAGGGATGGATAAAGAGCTGACTGAGAGCCTATGGGTCCGGACTAAAGGGAAGTCAGGAGCAGGGGACACTGCAGTGGGGGTCTGCTACAGACCACCTGACCAGGAAGACCGAGCGGATGAGGCCCTCTATAGACAGATCGGGGTGGCATCACGTTCACAGGCCTTGGTCCTCATGGGTGACTCCAGCCACCCCGACAGCTGGTGGAAGGGTAACACAGCAGGGCGTAGGCAATCCAGGAGGTTCTTGGATTGTATTGACGACAGCGTCCTTCTCCAAGTGCTAGAGGAGGCAACAAGGAGAGGAGCTATGCTGGACCTTGTCCTTTCCAACAAGGAGGGGCTGGTAGGCAGGGTCACACTCCAGGGTAGGCTGGGCCGCAGTGACCACAAAATGGTGGAGTTCAAGATCCTCGAGGCAGCGAGGAAGGTGTGCAGCAAGCTGACCACCCTGGACTTCAGGAGAGCTGACTTTGGCCTCTTGAAGAATGTGCTTGGTATGGTGCCATGGGATGAAGCGCCGGAGGGAAGAAGGGCCCAAGAAAGTTGCTTAATACGCAGGCATCACCTCCTCTAAGCTCAGGAGCGATGCATCCCTACAGAGTAGGCGACGGGCAGGAAAGCCAGGAGGCCCGCATGGATGAACAAGGAGCTCCCGGACACGCTCAGAAGTAAAAAGGAGGCCTATAGGGGGTAGAAACAGGGCTGGGTGGCCTGGGAGGAATACAGAGAAATTGTTCGAGCGGCCAGGGATCAGGTCAGGCAAGCTAAAGCCCAGGCTGAATTAAAGCGGGCCAGTGGCATCAAGACAAAGAAAAAAACCTTCTAGAAGTGTGTCAGCAAGAAAAGAAGGACTAAGGAAGATGTGGGCCCTCTCCGGAAGGAAACGGAAGACCTGGTCACCCGGGCAAGAGACAAAGCCGAGGTACTCAACAACTTTTTTGCCCCGGTCTTCACTGGCAAAGACTGCAGCCACACTACCCATCCTGCAGCAGGCAACGGCGAGGACTGGGAAAATGAAGAAGCGCCCACTGTAAGTGAAGATCAAGTATGAGACCACCTAAACCTGGCGAGGGTCCTGATGGGATACACGCGTGGCTCCCGAGGGAACTGGCAGACGAAGTTGCTAAGGCACTATCCATCAAATCTGAGAAGTCATGGCAGTCTGGACCTGTTGGAGCGGGTCCAGAGGAGGGCCACCAAGATGATCAGAGGGCTGGAGCACCTCTCCCAGAGTTGGGGTTGTTCAGTCTGGAGAAGAGAAGGCTCCGGGGAGATTAAGTTCCAGCTGGCCTTTGGCCCCTCTCATTTTCTCCCCGCATAACCTCATGACCATCCCAAATTCCCGCCAAAGCTCTCTGTTCAGCCAGGCCGGTCCTCTTCCCTGCCGGCTCGTCTTTCGGCGCATGGGGACAGCCTGCTCCTGCACCTTCAGGAAGGTATTCTTGAAGAGTATGGAGCCTTCCTGGACCCCTCTGCACTTCAGGACTGCCTGCCAGGGGACTCTGTCAACCAGGCTCCTAAACAGGCCAAAGTCTGCCTGCCGGAGGTCCGAGGAAGCAGTTCTGCTGACTCCTCTCCTCAGTTCTCCAAGAATGGAGAACTCGGTATCATTTTCTGCTGCCTGTGCCCAAGACAGCCTCCAGCCTACGAAAGCACACAGCAAACACACTCCTTTCTCTACACAGGCTGCGGCGGGTTGACCCCAGCAGACCCATGCCCAGCCGCTGCCCGAGCAATGGCTACTTTGGCAAGGCCAAAGGCGCAGGCTGTGTTGCGGAGCATGAGGTTACACGGCATGGAGTGCCCCTTGGGTCAGTTTGGGTTGGCTCTCCCTGCTGTGTTCCCTCCCAGCCTCTGGCCCAGCCTCGGCCTACTCGCTCGGGGACACTGGGAGAGAAACAGAGGAAGCCTTGGTGCTCTGCGAGCGCTGCTCAGCACCAGCTAAAACCGCCGTGTGTTTTCAGCGCTGTCTCATGAGAAACGCAAAGCACAGCGCCAAGTGGGCGGCGGAGTCTCCCTCTGCCTCCCCGGAGCTCTGTCGCTGATGTCACAGCCATGACCTCACACCGTGCGGGCCCAGGCCTTTGTGAGGTTGGGCACTGTGGGCATAAGCTGTGGGCCTGGAAGGAGCTCGCAGTGTGCTGCTGGCTGTGTGCCTGTGGCAGGCGTTCTCCCAGCTCTGTCCAGGAGGAGGTCTGCCCGGACAGGCAACGCTCCTGCGGCTGAAGGAGGGCACCGAAGCTTGCGGGACAGCCTCGTTGCTCGCCAGGATGAGGAGGAGAAAGGCTCCTCCAAGAGCACGAGGGGCTGGCCGTCCAAGGAGAGGAGCCAGGGGCAGCCGGGCTGCACGCTGCAGGGCTGCAGAAGAGGAGCGTAAGTTCCGTGCTGCCTTTCCCCCCATGGTTGCACCAAGCCTGCCTGGCTCGGCCGGGAGCCACGGCCCTGCAGAAGCAGCATCACCCTGCCCCGAGGGAGGCCCGGGGCCACCTCGCCTGCGTGAGCGTGATGGAGCTGGCAAGGATGTCTGTCTCTGTGGGATACTGCAGTAACCACGGGGTACCCCAGCGCTCGTGCCACCCTCCTTCCCCAGGCACGCCATCGGTGCCCTGCCTGCCTGCGAGGAGATCCTGCCCGGCCCTGTGTCCCCCGCTCCGCTCCCAGGGTGCAACCAGCTGCCCGCCTCTACAGGGCATAGCCCTGGCCCTGCCCCAGGGAGGGAGGACCAGCGCCCAGCTCCCTGCAGGGAGCTGGCATGCTCTGGACCCGTGTCCTCCAAAAGGCTCCTCAGGCTTTTCTCCGTTTCTTTGCGCAGGGTTGCTCTTCCGTCTGGTGATGGCTCTGGTCTCCCTCCAGAGATGCCTCAGCACAGGCATCTCCACGCTGTGAGTACAAGATGTGTGCAGTGGGGAGGTGGAGATGAGGGGTGCCAGTGGCTCAGGACGAGCAGGTGGAGGCCAGTGGTGCTCTCCACCAGGAGACCAGGCCTGGCTCCTCCAAAATGACTGCTCCTCTGCTTGTAAATGAAAATCCCCCTGTGCGGGGCACTGCCCTTGGGCACTGCTAACCTCGGGACGTACTCTTTCAGGAAAGAGATCTTCACCTTGAAAAAGAGGAGGCTCTTACAGCTTGTGTTCTTGATGAGCCTAGCTGCTCTCAGTGAGTATTCGCCTGCTGCCAGCGGAGGCAGGGAGGCACAGAGTGCCAGCTTCAGGGTGAGGGAGAGGAGGTAGTGGGACCCTTCCAGCCTCCCACGTCTGCAGCTCAGGGAGCTCTGAAGATGCTCGCTGCACGCAGAGCAGGGAGGGCAAATGGGGCGTAGCTGTGGGGCACCGAGCGGGCGCAACAACCAGGGCTGTGCAGAGCCCTGAGGCCCAGGGAGAGGGTCCCTGCTTAGAGCCGCAACCTCTCTCTGCACCCTTTCGCCATGTCCTCAGCCAGCCTGTGGCCACCGGGGTGTGGGAGGAGACCGTATGGCTACAGGGATCCTTGGAAACCCGAGTCAATTAACTCTCTCTTGGTGATGTGAATTACAGCTGCTGCCTGGTGCGGGATGCTGATGCTTGTGTATCTGCAGTGGGCAGAGGCTGTGCCGCAGGTCAGTGACTGCTGCTGTGGGACAGGAAAGGCCCACAGCGGAGCCCCGCAGGCTGTGGGTGGGTGGTTGGGTGGGTAAAACACCCGGTCCTGCGGTTGCAGGCGGTGACCCAGAGAATCAGCAGCGGCTTCTGCTGTGCCTTCCTAGAGCCGCCGGCTCTGGACAGCCCCGGCAGCTCTGGGACTCAAACGGAGAGCCGTTCTCTTTCAGGTGCTGCTGGGGCAGGCGGCAGCCGACGGGAGGGCCCCGCGGTAAGAGCCCTCTCCTCTCTCCTGACCTGGAGCACTTTTGGTGGGGTAGCGGCAGATGAGGCCGTGCTGTTTGCACTCACTCGCACAGCACCCAGGGCTCGTGCCTTTCGCTCCTGCCTGGGCCTTTTGCTAAACATGGAGCGGGGGGAAGCGTTCACAGGCCAGGGAAAGAAAAGGTGGCTCGAGCACCTCTGTCTCTGCTCCTCCCGAGCTTGGAGGCTCTGGGAGGGGCTGGGCAGCTCTCTGACAAGATCTGCTTTCCTGGTGACTGCAGGGAACAATCCCCAGCGACAAAACAGCTGGTGAACGAGGTGGTGTGCCTGGCTGCAGGGATCGACGCTATGCAGGTGATCATGCACTCTGGGAAAGAGTGCTGGGACAGCAGGGCCCCACACAAGACCCTTCTTGGGCCAGCTGGTGGGCTTTTCCTGCTGGGCCCATGCACCCATCCCTTGCCAGGGGCAGCCTGCTGAGCTCCACTGTAAAGCCCCTTCCCCTGGCCAAGGTTGTTGTGGTCAATTCCCCCGTTCCTTTGTGTCTTTCCAGAAAGTTCAGCAAATGAGAGAGACGATGTCTGCAACCACGTGTGTGTCTGCCTGGGCTCTGAAAGAGGCAGGTACGGATGGACGCGGGCAGGCAGGTCTCTCATCACACTGAACTCCTGCTGAGTGCTCCCAAAAGGAGACTCTGCGCTCCAAAGCACGGGGAGGTTGGGTGAAACCACGGGATCCAAGAGCATGCCTGTGGCAGAGCGGCACCCTTGGGCTCACCCCAGCCCTGCTGTCAGCCCCCTCGCTGGGTGTCCCTGGTGTGCCCCTGGCGTGCCCCTGACTGCCTTTCTGCCCTCTCCCTCTCCGCTGAGCTTTCCTGGGGAGCGAAAGCGAGCGGCCGGGTTGTCCTCTGCTGTCCGCACAGTGGGGCCTCGCCTTGGCTCTGCAGCCCTTCCCGTGTGCGCTTGCCGTCTCCCAGCACCCGCAGACCTTCTCTTTGTGCAGCTGGGAGAGAGGTGCCATCACCGGCCATGGGCTCCCCTCCTCTTCCTGGGGCACGTCTCAGCGTGCAGTGCTGTGTGTGGGGCTGGCAGGCAGCCTTACCTGATCCTCCTACCTGCAGCCACCAGGTCCTCCCAACCTGGGGCCTCCTGCAGTTGTTACCTGAAAAAGTGGTCTAAGTCCCGGTTCTCCCGAAAGACAGAGACTGTGTTTAGAGAGGAGGCATCGGTTTATTCTGGCCCTGGTGCTTCCACACATCATGCCCACCCCGTGCCACTTTCCTCCTCACATTCATACACGAAAGTTACAAGGTAGGACACTCCCAGTAGCAACGATTGGTGTCTAATTTACATATGATTACAATATTTGCTGTGTCATTCTCAGTCACTGCACCTGCGCAAGAGAAGGGTCTCCACCTGGGCAAGGGTCTTCTTGGCCGTGGGCATGATTTTAAGTATTATAATGAAGGTAGTTTAGCTTAGGACCCTCAGAATTTTCACTGTTCTGCCATGTTGGCTAGACCTTTCGAAACGTGGTAGATTAGTAGCATCCTCAAGGTTCCTATGCTCATCTGCTCCAGGATGTTTCACTTCAAAGAAAGACAACAATACTTGTTTTCCTTGATTAGGTGTTCTTTCTCATACGACTCAAGGAAAGAACCCTCGTTACCCATGAGGATGTCTCAAAAATTGCTCTACTAATTAGCCCATATACTTGTGAAGGAACATTCCCAAGGCTGACCATCTGGCCAAGTACATAAGAAAATAACCAGAATATTGGATGAGGGAAAGGCTGTTGATATTGTATACCTGGACTTTCGAAAAGCATTCGATACTGTCTCCCATACAATTGTTGTGAAAAAACTGGCTTCGCATGGCCTGGATGAGCATACGATCCGCTGGATCAAGCACTGGCTGACTGGAAGGTCCCAAAGAGTGGTGCTCAATGGATTTAAATCCAGCTGGCGGCCGGTCACAAGTGGTGTGCCTCAGGGCTCAGTGTTGGGACCATTTCTGTTTAACGTCTTTATTGATGATCTCGATAAGGACATAGGGTGTATCATCAGCAAGTTTGCAGATGACACCAAGTTAAGCAGGAGTGTTGATTCCCAGGAGGATAGGGAAGCACTACAGAGAGACTTAGATAGATTGGATCATTGGGCCAACATCAATGGTATGAGTTTCAACAAGGGCAAGTGCCAGGTTCTGCACTTGGGCCACAATAACCCCATGCAGCGTTACAGGCCTGGGGAAGTGTGGCTGGAAAGCTGCCTGGCAGAAAGAGACCTGGGGGTTCTAATTGACAAGCAGCTGAATGTGAGCCGGCAGTGTGCCCAGGTGGCCAAGAAAGCCAACGGCATCCTGGCCTGTATTAGAAATAGCGTGGCCAGCAGAAGTAGGGAGGTGATTGTGCCCCTGTACTCAGCACTGGTGAGGCCACACCTCGAGTATTGTGTCCAGTTTTGGGCACCTCAATACAAGAGAGATATCGAGGTGCTGGGGCAAGTGCAGAGGAGGGCAACGAAGCTGGTGAAGGGCCTAGCAAACAACTCATATGAAGAGCGGTTGAAGGAGCTGGAACTGTTTAGTTTGAGGAGGAGGAGGCTGAGGGGAGACCTCATCACTCTCTACAACTATTTGAAAGGACACTGTAGAGAGGTTGGTGCTGGTCTCTTCTCACAGGTAATTAATGACAGAACAAGAGGGAATGGCTTCAAGCTCCAACAGGGTAGATTTAGACTGAACATTAGGAAAGACTTTTTCACAGAAAGGGTGGTCGGGCATTGGAATAGACTGCCCAGGGAGGTGGTTGAGTCACCATCCCTGGATGTGTTTAAGAGACGTTTAGATGTGGTGTTGGGGGATATGGTGTAGGGGAGAGCTTTGTAGAGTAGTGTAGATGGTTGGACTCGATGATCCCAAGGGTCTCTTCCAACCTAGACAATTCTATGATACTATGATTCTATGAAAGTGGTTGTACGCGAGACCCTGTATCAGAAGTTCAGCTCATGCCAATAGTTATCAGGCCTAACGCACTTTAATGCTCACAACTTTAATGCTAAGAAAAATGCCTCAGGTTCTAACTACAAGACAACACATTCGGCTCTGCTCTTCTCCCTTCAGGGGCTGCCCTCGACCTGCACAGAGCGTCCAGCAGCTCTGCGTGGCTCTGCAGCGTGTTTGGGTTCCTGTGTGCTCCACCCCTTCTGGACACCTTTGTGCAGGTACAGGAGCAGAAACCGTCAGTGCGGCTTCTCTTGCCTCTTGGAAAGTGTGGGCCAAGCCCTGGGGCGTCTCCCCTCAGGCCAGTGGTATTGCTCGAGACCACGGCACTGCTCCGGTGCCTGGCTCCTGGGGTCTCACACAGGGCTCGGCTCCCTCGGAAACAGCACGTGCCCTCAGAAAGGGGCTGTGCTGAGCTGAGCTGGCTGCCCGCCCTCCCTAGTCACAGCCGGGTGAAGGGACTTGTCCTTTGGGACCGCGTTTCCTCGCCACAGCTCTGACGGTCCCTCTCCCGATGGGGCAGTGGGTGGTGGGGGGAGGCTGCAGAGCTGCTGGCCAAACAGAGAGGTTTCTTGAAAGCCCTGACTCTGGTGCAGGGTACTGGATGTTTTCCACCGGCTGGCTGTTTTCCTCTTTCCCGGGCCGGGAAGATGGCAGGGCGCTTCTGTCTGCTACCCAACACGCCATTCATTTTGAGCACAAGCACAGCCCACAGGCGCAGCGGGCCCCATCACGCCCTCGTGTTCCCATCACGGCCTCACATTCCATGCTCTTGCTCTCTGCTTTCAGCCGGATGCTTCCCCGGGATACTGCTGGCCTTTCCAAGGGTCTCGGAGTGAGGTGCTAATCCGGTTACCTGCACAGATACGACCGACGGCTGTCACCCTGCAGCACACCTCAAGGATAGCCTCTCCGTGGGGGACTGTCGGCAGCGCCCCCCGAGATTTCACTGTCTCTGTAAGTCCCTGCCGGGCCCTGGGGGCTGGGACCTGTCCGCGGGGAAAAGCTGTAACGGGGACTTGCTGCTGTCTGCACATGTGCCGAGATTTGTGTGCTCCCAAGCACTGCCCTTCCCTGAGGAGACATGTCAAGGGACATGCGGGGTGGTGTCACCCCTCCTAAGACGCGCTCCGTGTGTTTTGGCCCAGCACCCCTGGGCCCCGGAGCAGCACACAAGGAGGAGAGTCAGCCCCACCGCATCCTGCGCCAGACCGTGCTGGAGCCGCAGGAGTGGGGTGCAGGTGACGAGCCCGGATCTGTCACGAGTTGTTTCTTTGCGATCGGGTCGAGCCTGACCTGCTCCCTGTGCTTTATCTGCAAGGGCCTGGATGAGGAAGGGGAGGACGAAACGCTGCTGGGGATATTCACCTACACGGTGCAGAAAGAGCCGAAACAGACCTTCCCTCTGCAGGTACAGTGCGTGCATGTTAGCAAGAGGCCAGGGCAGAAACGCCGGTTTGCCAGCAAGTTGCTTGCAGAAGGAATGTGGACGGTCCCTGCTGGGGCGGGGGCCTGACTGTGGCCAAGAGAAAAGTTGGTGGGATCTGGAGGGAGAACGGCACGCGGCAGGGAGGCAAAAGCAGAGCGAAGACAGAGTCAGCCCTGTGACTGTGTCTGTGTCGGTCCCTGCTGCTCCCCAGCTGCACCCGCCGGGCAGGCGGTGGCAGGGAGGAGGCCCAGCACCTTGGCCCGGCAGCAGGACTTTCCCCGGGCCCCACTTGCCTGGCACCAGCGAGCTGCAGGTTTCCACAGCTGCCCACCACGCTCCCTGAGGCCGGGCGTTTGGACTGCGGGGGCACAGGGCTCCTTTGACACCTGGGTGGGAGGAGGGAAGGAGGGAGAAGCTGCCTCTGTGGCCAGGGCGGGAGCTGGTTGCGGAGCAGAGGCCGGCCTGTCAGAGGAAGACGCACGGAGCCTGCTCTCGCGCTTGCAGCCCGCAGTGACGCTGCTTTTTGTCGTGGTTTCTTTGCAGAGTGGGATGCCCAGAGCCTTTCGGTTTCTGAAACTCGGCATACAGAGCAACTGGGGAAAACCAGGATACACCTGCATTTATCGAGTGCAGGTGCATGGGAAAATCGTGGGACGAAATGCCATCAGCCAGACACCTGTGTAGAGCTGTTTCTTCCTTCAATAAAAATTAAAGCGGCAAATGGAGAAACAGACCAGAGGGAGGTGGCTGTTAGTCGGGTGCAGAGCAACGTCGTTTCAGAGGCCCTCTCAAGGCTGCCAACCTCTGCCATTCGCAGGCTGAGACCTTCCTCAGGCTTTCTGCTTTCTCTCCACCACGGGGACGTTTCCTAAGCGAGCAAAAGGAGACGACGCTCCCGTAGCTGGTCCTTGCCTAAGGTCCTTGCCAAAATCCTTTGGCACCAGGGCCGCCCCCACATCTCGCCCCAGGAAGGATTCGTCCGGAGCCTGGCAGCGTTTGGGGGTGATGTCCCGTTCCATTCAGGGGACACCTTGGCTCTGGGGACTGGGTCTAGTGGGGGCCCACGTGGGGTGCAGCCATGCCTGGGACCTGCATCCAACAAAGGATGGAGATTCAAGAGGTGGGTTCACCTGGTGAGAGGAGCTCAGCCATGGTCTCTACCCGGCAGAAAGCTACGTCCTCTGCACTTGCCAGAGCAGACGTAGCAACACAGACGGTGCTCCCTCGGAAGCATGCAGGCATTCAGGTCGCAGGCTGCAGGGAGTGCCACAGCCTTGCACGGCTAGCGAGCGGCAGTGGTGAAGACAGGTGTGTGAGGTGTGAGCAGGTAGATGATCTGCTCAGTCTGGTGGCAGAGCTCATAAATGAAGTCAAAAGACTAAGGAGTATCAGGGAGTGCGAGAAAGAAATCGAGTGGCGGGGCCGTGCTTTGAGGTCCCCGAAAGAGAGACCGGGCCAGTCACCAGAAATAAAGCAAGATCGCAGGGCTCTGATCTCCTTGCCCTGCAGGGCTGAAGGCACTGAAGGCAGCGGCCTACCAGAAAACGGTGCATGGAGGCAAGTCTGTGCGAGGGCTGGCAAGCGAACCCCGTCCTTGCCCACCTCCCCTCCCCAGGTGCCTCTGTACAACAGGGATGAGGCCCTGGCCATGGTAGACCAGCCAAAGGACAATGAGGCTGACGGTGCAAATACACCAGAGGAGTTGCCGGGACCGGAAAGGCCTGCTCCCCGTATGATGACCACCTCTACGAGGAAGAAAAGGCGGGTTATAGTTGCGGGCAACTCAGCTCTGAGGGGGACAGAGGGTCCGATACGTAGGGCAGACCCCACTCTTAGGGAAGTCTGCGGCCTCCCTGGGGCCCGACTTAGGGACATCCTGAAGAAACTCCCTGGCCTGGTGCGGCCCTCGGATTACTACCCACTGCTTCTGTTCCATGTCGGGGGCGATGAAAGCGCACTTCAGAGTGCGAGGATGATGAGAAGAGGTCTCAGGGCCTTAGGACAGCGTGGGAATCCAGAGCACGGGTTATTTTTTCTTCGCTGCTTCTGGTTGGGGCAATGACATTGAAAGAGAGAGCTGAGCTCGGTCTGTTAATATGTGGCTCCGTGGCTGGTGTCACCGCCACAGTTCTGGGTTTTTTGACAATGGAGTGGCCTCTCCGGCACCAGGCCTGCTGGCATCAGATGGGGTTTGTGTCACTCAAAGGGGGAGAAGGGTCTTTGCCCAAGAGTTAGCGGGGCTCATTGACAGGGCTTTAGGCTCGCCGGGGAAAGGGGGTATTATCAGTCTTGCCAGTGGCAAGCCAAGGGTCGATGCTCCAAGGATAGAGGAACAGCGTGCTGCCGAGGGCCTGCAGCCGTTTGCTCTGAGATGTGCTGGCTACGCTGCAGCACCCTTACAGTCTGACGCAGATGAGCCAGGAGCTCCTGGGGTAACACAGGAGGCAATGAGGGGGCAACATTAATACGTGGCAAAGGAATGTCGCCTGGAGAGCAGTGCAACGGAATTGCAACTGCTCCAGCCAAGTCAGCCTCAAGGAGGACAGGGCTGGAATGCCTCTGTACAAATGCAGGTAGGGTGAGGAGCAAACAGGAGGAGCTAGAGACGTGATCGCGCCTCCAAGGCTACGATCTCATTGGCACCAGGGAACCATGGTGGGATGGCTCCCGCGACTGGAGTGCTGGCATGGAAAGGTACAGGCTCCTGAGGAAAGACAGGCAGGGGAAAGGAGGAGGCGGTGCTGCCCTCTGTGGTGATTTGGCCTCAGCTGGCAACAAAGAACCACGCGGCCGCTCGCTCAACGCCCCCAGCTGAGGGGGGAAACGGGGAGAAAAAGGCAAACCTCGTGGGTGTACATAAAAGCAGTTTAACAGAACAGCAAAGGAAAGAGAAAACCAGTAACAATACCCCCGATAAAGGAACATAGAAACGTGGTGACGGTACCACCGCTCCCCCACCAGACCCGGACCGCCCCAGCCCGCTCACAGCCGCCATTTCCTCCTGCTTCCTGCCCTGTTCCCGGCCAGCTCCCCCCTAGAGCCGGGGCACGGCTCAGGTGGCACAGGTGGCACGGAATACCTGTGTCCCCTGCCGCTCCCAGGGGAAATTAACCCCGTCCCTGCCAGAACCAGGACACCCTATATGTCCCCGACCAGGTGGAGCGCATGGAGCTTGGCCTAGGGATGGATAAAGAGCTGACTGAGAGCCTATGGGTCCGGACTAAAGGGAAGTCAGGAGCAGGGGACACTGCAGTGGGGGTCTGCTACTGACCACCTGACCAGGAAGACCGAGCGGATGAGGCCCTCTATAGACAGATCGGGGTGGCATCACGTTCACAGGCCTTGGTCCTCATGGGTGACTCCAGCCACCCCGACAGCTGGTGGAAGGGTAACACAGCAGGGCGTAGGCAATCCAGGAGGTTCTTGGATTGTATTGACGACAGCGTCCTTCTCCAAGTGCTAGAGGAGGCAACAAGGAGAGGAGCTATGCTGGACCTTGTCCTTTCCAACAAGGAGGGGCTGGTAGGCAGGGTCACACTCCAGGGTAGGCTGGGCCGCAGTGACCACAAAATGGTGGAGTTCAAGATCCTCGAGGCAGCGAGGAAGGTGTGCAGCAAGCTGACCACCCTGGACTTCAGGAGAGCTGACTTTGGCCTCTTGAAGAATGTGCTTGGTATGGTGCCATGGGATGAAGCGCCGGAGGGAAGAAGGGCCCAAGAAAGTTGCTTAATACGCAGGCATCACCTCCTCTAAGCTCAGGAGCGATGCATCCCTACAGAGTAGGCGACGGGCAGGAAAGCCAGGAGGCCCGCATGGATGAACAAGGAGCTCCCGGACACGCTCAGAAGTAAAAAGGAGGCCTATAGGGGGTAGAAACAGGGCTGGGTGGCCTGGGAGGAATACAGAGAAATTGTTCGAGCGGCCAGGGATCAGGTCAGGCAAGCTAAAGCCCAGGCTGAATTAAAGCGGGCCAGTGGCATCAAGACAAAGAAAAAAACCTTCTAGAAGTGTGTCAGCAAGAAAAGAAGGACTAAGGAAGATGTGGGCCCTCTCCGGAAGGAAACGGAAGACCTGGTCACCCGGGCAAGAGACAAAGCCGAGGTACTCAACAACTTTTTTGCCCCGGTCTTCACTGGCAAAGACTGCAGCCACACTACCCATCCTGCAGCAGGCAACGGCGAGGACTGGGAAAATGAAGAAGCGCCCACTGTAAGTGAAGATCAAGTATGAGACCACCTAAACCTGGCGAGGGTCCTGATGGGATACACGCGTGGCTCCCGAGGGAACTGGCAGACGAAGTTGCTAAGGCACTATCCATCAAATCTGAGAAGTCATGGCAGTCTGGACCTGTTGGAGCGGGTCCAGAGGAGGGCCACCAAGATGATCAGAGGGCTGGAGCACCTCTCCCAGAGTTGGGGTTGTTCAGTCTGGAGAAGAGAAGGCTCCGGGGAGATTAAGTTCCAGCTGGCCTTTGGCCCCTCTCATTTTCTCCCCGCATAACCTCATGACCATCCCAAATTCCCGCCAAAGCTCTCTGTTCAGCCAGGCCGGTCCTCTTCCCTGCCGGCTCGTCTTTCGGCGCATGGGGACAGCCTGCTCCTGCACCTTCAGGAAGGTATTCTTGAAGAGTATGGAGCCTTCCTGGACCCCTCTGCACTTCAGGACTGCCTGCCAGGGGACTCTGTCAACCAGGCTCCTAAACAGGCCAAAGTCTGCCTGCCGGAGGTCCGAGGAAGCAGTTCTGCTGACTCCTCTCCTCAGTTCTCCAAGAATGGAGAACTCGGTATCATTTTCTGCTGCCTCTGCCCAAGACAGCCTCCAGCCTACGAAAGCACACAGCAAACACACTCCTTTCTCTACACAGGCTGCGGCGGGTTGACCCCAGCAGACCCATGCCCAGCCGCTGCCCGAGCAATGGCTACTTTGGCAAGGCCAAAGGCGCAGGCTGTGTTGCGGAGCATGAGGTTACACGGCATGGAGTGCCCCTTGGGTCAGTTTGGGTTGGCTCTCCCTGCTGTGTTCCCTCCCAGCCTCTGGCCCAGCCTCGGCCTACTCGCTCGGGGACACTGGGAGAGAAACAGAGGAAGCCTTGGTGCTCTGCGAGCGCTGCTCAGCACCAGCTAAAACCGCCGTGTGTTTTCAGCGCTGTCTCATGAGAAACGCAAAGCACAGCGCCAAGTGGGCGGCGGAGTCTCCCTCTGCCTCCCCGGAGCTCTGTCGCTGATGTCACAGCCATGACCTCACACCGTGCGGGCCCAGGCCTTTGTGAGGTTGGGCACTGTGGGCATAAGCTGTGGGCCTGGAAGGAGCTCGCAGTGTGCTGCTGGCTGTGTGCCTGTGGCAGGCGTTCTCCCAGCTCTGTCCAGGAGGAGGTCTGCCCGGACAGGCAACGCTCCTGCGGCTGAAGGAGGGCACCGAAGCTTGCGGGACAGCCTCGTTGCTCGCCAGGATGAGGAGGAGAAAGGCTCCTCCAAGAGCACGAGGGGCTGGCCGTCCAAGGAGAGGAGCCAGGGGCAGCCGGGCTGCACGCTGCAGGGCTGCAGAAGAGGAGCGTAAGTTCCGTGCTGCCTTTCCCCCCATGGTTGCACCAAGCCTGCCTGGCTCGGCCGGGAGCCACGGCCCTGCAGAAGCAGCATCACCCTGCCCCGAGGGAGGCCCGGGGCCACCTCGCCTGCGTGAGCGTGATGGAGCTGGCAAGGATGTCTGTCTCTGTGGGATACTGCAGTAACCACGGGGTACCCCAGCGCTCGTGCCACCCTCCTTCCCCAGGCACGCCATCGGTGCCCTGCCTGCCTGCGAGGAGATCCTGCCCGGCCCTGTGTCCCCCGCTCCGCTCCCAGGGTGCAACCAGCTGCCCGCCTCTACAGGGCATAGCCCTGGCCCTGCCCCAGGGAGGGAGGACCAGCGCCCAGCTCCCTGCAGGGAGCTGGCATGCTCTGGACCCGTGTCCTCCAAAAGGCTCCTCAGGCTTTTCTCCGTTTCTTTGCGCAGGGTTGCTCTTCCGTCTGGTGATGGCTCTGGTCTCCCTCCAGAGATGCCTCAGCACAGGCATCTCCACGCTGTGAGTACAAGATGTGTGCAGTGGGGAGGTGGAGATGAGGGGTGCCAGTGGCTCAGGACGAGCAGGTGGAGGCCAGTGGTGCTCTCCACCAGGAGACCAGGCCTGGCTCCTCCAAAATGACTGCTCCTCTGCTTGTAAATGAAAATCCCCCTGTGCGGGGCACTGCCCTTGGGCACTGCTAACCTCGGGACGTACTCTTTCAGGAAAGAGATCTTCACCTTGAAAAAGAGGAGGCTCTTACAGCTTGTGTTCTTGATGAGCCTAGCTGCTCTCAGTGAGTATTCGCCTGCTGCCAGCGGAGGCAGGGAGGCACAGAGTGCCAGCTTCAGGGTGAGGGAGAGGAGGTAGTGGGACCCTTCCAGCCTCCCACGTCTGCAGCTCAGGGAGCTCTGAAGATGCTCGCTGCACGCAGAGCAGGGAGGGCAAATGGGGCGTAGCTGTGGGGCACCGAGCGGGCGCAACAACCAGGGCTGTGCAGAGCCCTGAGGCCCAGGGAGAGGGTCCCTGCTTAGAGCCGCAACCTCTCTCTGCACCCTTTCGCCATGTCCTCAGCCAGCCTGTGGCCACCGGGGTGTGGGAGGAGACCGTATGGCTACAGGGATCCTTGGAAACCCGAGTCAATTAACTCTCTCTTGGTGATGTGAATTACAGCTGCTGCCTGGTGCGGGATGCTGATGCTTGTGTATCTGCAGTGGGCAGAGGCTGTGCCGCAGGTCAGTGACTGCTGCTGTGGGACAGGAAAGGCCCACAGCGGAGCCCCGCAGGCTGTGGGTGGGTGGTTGGGTGGGTAAAACACCCGGTCCTGCGGTTGCAGGCGGTGACCCAGAGAATCAGCAGCGGCTTCTGCTGTGCCTTCCTAGAGCCGCTGGCTCTGGAAAGCCCCGGCAGCTCTGGGACTCAAACGGAGAGCCGTTCTCTTTCAGGTGCTGCTGGGGCAGGCGGCAGCCGACGGGAGGGCCCCGCGGTAAGAGCCCTCTCCTCTCTCCTGACCTGGAGCACTTTTGGTGGGGTAGCGGCAGATGAGGCCGTGCTGTTTGCACTCACTCGCACAGCACCCAGGGCTCGTGCCTTTCGCTCCTGCCTGGGCCTTTTGCTAAACATGGAGCGGGGGGAAGCGTTCACAGGCCAGGGAAAGAAAAGGTGGCTCGAGCACCTCTGTCTCTGCTCCTCCCGAGCTTGGAGGCTCTGGGAGGGGCTGGGCAGCTCTCTGACAAGATCTGCTTTCCTGGTGACTGCAGGGAACAATCCCCAGCGACAAAACAGCTGGTGAACGAGGTGGTGTGCCTGGCTGCAGGGATCGACGCTATGCAGGTGATCATGCACTCTGGGAAAGAGTGCTGGGACAGCAGGGCCCCACACAAGACCCTTCTTGGGCCAGCTGGTGGGCTTTTCCTGCTGGGCCCATGCACCCATCCCTTGCCAGGGGCAGCCTGCTGAGCTCCACTGTAAAGCCCCTTCCCCTGGCCAAGGTTGTTGTGGTCAATTCCCCCGTTCCTTTGTGTCTTTCCAGAAAGTTCAGCAAATGAGAGAGACGATGTCTGCAACCACGTGTGTGTCTGCCTGGGCTCTGAAAGAGGCAGGTACGGATGGACGCGGGCAGGCAGGTCTCTCATCACACTGAACTCCTGCTGAGTGCTCCCAAAAGGAGACTCTGCGCTCCAAAGCACGGGGAGGTTGGGTGAAACCACGGGACCCAAGAGCATGCCTGTGGCAGAGCGGCACCCTTGGGCTCACCCCAGCCCTGCTGTCAGCCCCCTCGCTGGGTGTCCCTGGTGTGCCCCTGGCGTGCCCCTGACTGCCTTTCTGCCCTCTCCCTCTCCGCTGAGCTTTCCTGGGGAGCGAAAGCGAGCGGCCGGGTTGTCCTCTGCTGTCCGCACAGTGGGGCCTCGCCTTGGCTCGGCAGCCCTTCCCGTGTGCGCTTGCCGTCTCCCAGCACCCGCAGACCTTCTCTTTGTGCAGCTGGGAGAGAGGTGCCATCACCGGCCATGGGCTCCCCTCCTCTTCCTGGGGCACGTCTCAGCGTGCAGTGCTGTGTGTGGGGCTGGCAGGCAGCCTTACCTGATCCTCCTACCTGCAGCCACCAGGTCCTCCCAACCTGGGGCCTCCTGCAGTTGTTACCTGAAAAAGTGGTCTAAGTCCCGGTTCTCCCGAAAGACAGAGACTGTGTTTAGAGAGGAGGCATCGGTTTATTCTGGCCCTGGTGCTTCCACACATCATGCCCACCCCGTGCCACTTTCCTCCTCACATTCATACACGAAAGTTACAAGGTAGGACACTCCCAGTAGCAACGATTGGTGTCTAATTTACATATGATTACAATATTTGCTGTGTCATTCTCAGTCACTGCACCTGCGCAAGAGAAGGGTCTCCACCTGGGCAAGGGTCTTCTTGGCCGTGGGCATGATTTTAAGTATTATAATGAAGGTAGTTTAGCTTAGGACCCTCAGAATTTTCACTGTTCTGCCATGTTGGCTAGACCTTTCGAAACGTGGTAGATTAGTAGCATCATCAAGGTTCCTATGCTCATCTGCTCCAGGATGTTTCACTTCAAAGAAAGACAACAATACTTGTTTTCCTTGATTAGGTGTTCTTTCTCATACGACTCAAGGAAAGAACAATCGTTACCCATGAGGATGTCTCAAAAATTGCTCTACTGATTAGCCCATATACTTGTGAAGGAACATTCCCAAGGCTGACCATCTGGCCAAGTACATAAGAAAATAACCAGAATATTGGATGAGGGAAAGGCTGTTGATATTGTATACCTGGACTTTCGAAAAGCATTCGATACTGTCTCCCATACAATTGTTGTGAAAAAACTGGCTTCGCATGGCCTGGATGAGCATACGATCCGCTGGATCAAGCACTGGCTGACTGGAAGGTCCCAAAGAGTGGTGCTCAATGGATTTAAATCCAGCTGGCGGCCGGTCACAAGTGGTGTGCCTCAGGGCTGTGTTGGGACCATTTCTGTTTAACATCTTTATTGATGATCTCGATAAGGACATAGGGTGTATCATCAGCAAGTTTGCAGATGACACCAAGTTAAGCAGGAGTGTTGATTCCCAGGAGGATAGGGAAGCACTACAGAGAGACTTAGATAGATTGGATCATTGGGCCAACATCAATGGTATGAGTTTCAACAAGGGCAAGTGCCAGGTTCTGCACTTGGGCCACAATAACCCCATGCAGCGTTACAGGCCTGGGGAAGTGTGGCTGGAAAGCTGCCTGGCAGAAAGAGACCTGGGGGTTCTAATTGACAAGCAGCTGAATGTGAGCCGGCAGTGTGCCCAGGTGGCCAAGAAAGCCAACGGCATCCTGGCCTGTATTAGAAATAGCGTGGCCAGCAGAAGTAGGGAGGTGATTGTGCCCCTGTACTCAGCACTGGTGAGGCCACACCTCGAGTATTGTGTCCAGTTTTGGGCACCTCAATACAAGAGAGATATCGAGGTGCTGGGGCAAGTGCAGAGGAGGGCAACGAAGCTGGTGAAGGGCCTAGCAAACAACTCATATGAAGAGCGGTTGAAGGAGCTGGAACTGTTTAGTTTGAGGAGGAGAAGGCTGAGGGGAGACTTCATCACTCTCTACAACTATTTGAAAGGACACTGTAGAGAGGTTGGTGCTGGTCTCTTCTCACAGGTAATTAATGACAGAACAAGAGGGAATGGCTTCAAGCTCCAACAGGGTAGATTTAGACTGAACATTAGGAAAGACTTTTTCACAGAAAGGGTGGTCGGGCATTGGAATAGACTGCCCAGGGAGGTGGTTGAGTCACCATCCCTGGATGTGTTTAAGAGACGTTTAGATGTGGTGTTGGGGGATATGGTGTAGGGGAGAGCTTTGTAGAGTAGTGTAGATGGTTGGACTCGATGATCCCAAGGGTCTCTTCCAACCTAGACAATTCTATGATACTATGATTCTATGAAAGTGGTTGTACGCGAGACCCTGTATCAGAAGTTCAGCTCATGCCAATAGTTATCAGGCCTAACGCACTTTAATGCTCACAACTTTAATGCTAAGAAAAATGCCTCAGGTTCTAACTACAAGACAACACATTTGGCTCTGCTCTTCTCCCTTCAGGGGCTGCCCTCGACCTGCACAGAGCGTCCAGCAGCTCTGCGTGGCTCTGCAGCGTGTTTGGGTTCCTGTGTGCTCCACCCCTTCTGGACACCTTTGTGCAGGTACAGGAGGAGAAACCGTCAGTGCGGCTTCTCTTGCCTCTTGGAAAGTGTGGGCCAAGCCCTGGGGCGTCTCCCCTCAGGCCAGTGGTATTGCTCGAGACCACGGCACTGCTCCGGTGCCTGGCTCCTGGGGTCTCACACAGGGCTCGGCTCCCTCG
Organism: Vanellus vanellus; assembly: GCF_965231255.1. Lineage (NCBI taxonomy): Eukaryota > Metazoa > Chordata > Aves > Charadriiformes > Charadriidae > Vanellus > Vanellus vanellus. Next base: position 57,648,856 of record NC_138908.1, read on the forward strand.
GAAACAGCACGTGCCCTCAGAAAGGGGCTGTGCTGAGCTGAGCTGGCTGCCCGCCCTCCCTAGTCACAGCCGGGTGAAGGGACTTGTCCTTTGGGACCGCGTTTCCTCGCCACAGCTCTGACGGTCCCTCTCCCGATGGGGCAGTGGGTGGTGGGGGGAGGCTGCAGAGCTGCTGGCCAAACAGAGAGGTTTCTTGAAAGCCCTGACTCTGGTGCAGGGTACTGGATGTTTTCCACCGGCTGGCTGTTTTCCTCTTTCCCGGGCCGGGAAGATGGCAGGGCGCTTCTGTCTGCTACCCAACACGCCATTCATTTTGAGCACAAGCACAGCCCACAGGCGCAGCGGGCCCCATCACGCCCTCGTGTTCCCATCACGGCCTCACATTCCATGCTCTTGCTCTCTGCTTTCAGCCGGATGCTTCCCCGGGATACTGCTGGCCTTTCCAAGGGTCTCGGAGTGAGGTGCTAATCCGGTTACCTGCACAGATACGACCGACGGCTGTCACCCTGCAGCACACCTCAAGGATAGCCTCTCCGTGGGGGACTGTCGACAGTGCCCCCCGAGATTTCACTGTCTCTGTAAGTCCCTGCCGGGCCCTGGGGGCTGGGACCTGTCCGCGGGGAAAAGCTGTAACGGGGACTTGCTGCTGTCTGCACATGTGCCGAGATTTGTGTGCTCCCAAGCACTGCCCTTCCCTGAGGAGACATGTCAAGGGACATGCGGGGTGGTGTCACCCCTCCTAAGACGCGCTCCGTGTGTTTTGGCCCAGCACCCCTGGGCCCCGGAGCAGCACACAAGGAGGAGAGTCAGCCCCACCGCATCCTGCGCCAGACCGTGCTGGAGCCGCAGGAGTGGGGTGCAGGTGACGAGCCCGGATCTGTCACGAGTTGTTTCTTTGCGATCGGGTCGAGCCTGACCTGCTCCCTGTGCTTTATCTGCAAGGGCCTGGATGAGGAAGGGGAGGACGAAACGCTGCTGGGGATATTCACCTACACGGTGCAGAAAGAGCCGAAACAGACCTTCCCTCTGCAGGTACAGTGCGTGCATGTTAGCAAGAGGCCAGGGCAGAAACGCCGGTTTGCCAGCAAGTTGCTTGCAGAAGGAATGTGGACGGTCCCTGCTGGGGCGGGGGCCTGACTGTGGCCAAGAGAAAAGTTGGTGGGATCTGGAGGGAGAACGGCACGCGGCAGGGAGGCAAAAGCAGAGCGAAGACAGAGTCAGCCCTGTGACTGTGTCTGTGTCGGTCCCTGCTGCTCCCCAGCTGCACCCGCCGGGCAGGCGGTGGCAGGGAGGAGGCCCAGCACCTTGGCCCGGCAGCAGGACTTTCCCCGGGCCCCACTTGCCTGGCACCAGCGAGCTGCAGGTTTCCACAGCTGCCCACCACGCTCCCTGAGGCCGGGCGTTTGGACTGCGGGGGCACAGGGCTCCTTTGACACCTGGGTGGGAGGAGGGAAGGAGGGAGAAGCTGCCTCTGTGGCCAGGGCGGGAGCTGGTTGCGGAGCAGAGGCCGGCCTGTCAGAGGAAGACGCACGGAGCCTGCTCTCGCGCTTGCAGCCCGCAGTGACGCTGCTTTTTGTCGTGGTTTCTTTGCAGAGTGGGATGCCCAGAGCCTTTCAGTTTCTGAAACTCGGCATACAGAGCAACTGGGGAAAACCAGGATACACCTGCATTTATCGAGTGCAGGTGCATGGGAAAATCGTGGGACGAAATGCCATCAGCCAGACACCTGTGTAGAGCTGTTTCTTCCTTCAATAAAAATTAAAGCGGCAAATGGAGAAACAGACCAGAGGGAGGTGGCTGTTAGTCGGGTGCAGAGCAACGTCGTTTCAGAGGCCCTCTCAAGGCTGCCAACCTCTGCCATTCGCAGGCTGAGACCTTCCTCAGGCTTTCTGCTTTCTCTCCACCACGGGGACGTTTCCTAAGCGAGCAAAAGGAGACGACGCTCCCATAGCCGGTCATTGCCTAAGGTCCTTGCCAAAATCCTTTGGCACCAGGGCCGCCCCCACATCTCGCCCCAGGAAGGATTCGTCCGGAGCCTGGCAGCGTTTGGGGGTGATGTCCCGTTCCATTCAGGGGACACCTTGGCTCTGGGGACTGGGTCTAGTGGGGGCCCACGTGGGGTGCAGCCATGCCTGGGACCTGCATCCAACAAAGGATGGAGATTCAAGAGGTGGGTTCACCTGGTGAGAGGAGCTCAGCCATGGTCTCTACCCGGCAGAAAGCTACGTCCTCTGCACTTGCCAGAGCAGACGTAGCAACACAGACGGTGCTCCCTCGGAAGCATGCAGGCATTCAGGTCGCAGGCTGCAGGGAGTGCCACAGCCTTGCACGGCTAGCGAGCGGCAGTGGTGAAGACAGGTGTGTGAGGTGTGAGCAGGTAGATGATCTGCTCAGTCTGGTGGCAGAGCTCATAAATGAAGTCAAAAGACTAAGGAGTATCAGGGAGTGCGAGAAAGAAATCGAGTGGCGGGGCCGTGCTTTGAGGTCCCCGAAAGAGAGACCGGGCCAGTCACCAGAAATAAAGCAAGATCGCAGGGCTCTGATCTCCTTGCCCTGCAGGGCTGAAGGCACTGAAGGCAGCGGCCTACCAGAAAACGGTGCATGGAGGCAAGTCTGTGCGAGGGCTGGCAAGCGAACCCCGTCCTTGCCCACCTCCCCTCCCCAGGTGCCTCTGTACAACAGGGATGAGGCCCTGGCCATGGTAGACCAGCCAAAGGACAATGAGGCTGACGGTGCAAATACACCAGAGGAGTTGCTGGGACCGGAAAGGCCTGCTCCCCGTTGATGACCACCTCTACGAGGAAGAAAAGGCGGGTTATAGTTGCGGGCAACTCAGCTCTGAGGGGGACAGAGGGTCCGATACGTAGGGCAGACCCCACTCTTAGGGAAGTCTGCGGCCTCCCTGGGGCCCGACTTAGGGACATCCTGAAGAAACTCCCTGGCCTGGTGCGGCCCTCGGATTACTACCCACTGCTTCTGTTCCATGTCGGGGGCGATGAAAGCGCACTTCAGAGTGCGAGGATGATGAGAAGAGGTCTCAGGGCCTTAGGACAGCGTGGGAATCCAGAGCACGGGTTATTTTTTCTTCGCTGCTTCTGGTTGGGGCAATGACATTGAAAGAGAGAGCTGAGCTCGGTCTGTTAATATGTGGCTCCGTGGCTGGTGTCACCGCCACAGTTCTGGGTTTTTTGACAATGGAGTGGCCTCTCCGGCACCAGGCCTGCTGGCATCAGATGGGGTTTGTCTCACTCAAAGGGGGAGAAGGGTCTTTGCCCAAGAGTTAGCGGGGCTCATTGACAGGGCTTTAGGCTCGCCGGGGAAAGGGGGTATTATCAGTCTTGCCAGTGGCAAGCCAAGGGTCGATGCTCCAAGGATAGAGGAACAGCGTGCTGCCGAGGGCCTGCAGCCGTTTGCTCTGAGATGTGCTGGCTACGCTGCAGCACCCTTACAGTCTGACGCAGATGAGCCAGGAGCTCCTGGGGTAACACAGGAGGCAATGAGGGGGCAACATTAATACGTGGCAAAGGAATGTCGCCTGGAGAGCAGTGCAACGGAATTGCAACTGCTCCAGCCAAGTCAGCCTCAAGGAGGACAGGGCTGGAATGCCTCTGTGCAAATGCAGGTAGGGTGAGGAGCAAACAGGAGGAGCTAGAGACGTGATCGCGCCTCCAAGGCTACGATCTCATTGGCACCAGGGAACCATGGTGGGATGGCTCCCACGACTGGAGTGCTGGCATGGAAAGGTTCAGGCTCCTGAGGAAAGACAGGCAGGGGAAAGGAGGAGGCGGTGCTGCCCTATGTGGTGATTTGGCCTCAGCTGGCAACAAAGAACCACGCGGCCGCTCGCTCAACGCCCCCAGCTGAGGGGGGAAATGGGGAGAAAAAGGCAAACCTCGTGGGTGTACATAAAGGCAGTTTAACAGAACAGCAAAGGAAAGAGAAAACCAGTAACAATACCCCCGATAAAGGAACGTAGAAACGCGGTGACGGTACCACCGCTCCCCCACCAGACCCGGACCGCCCCAGCCCGCTCGCAGCCGCCATTTCCTCCCGCTTCCCGCCCTGTCCCCGGCCAGCTCCCCCCTAGAGCCGGGGCACGGCTCAGGTGGCACGGAATACCTGTGTCCGGCACGGAATACCTGTGTCCCCTGCCGCTCCCAGGGGAAATTAACCCCGTCCCTGCCAGAACCAGGACACCCTATATGTCCCCGACCAGGTGGAGCGCATGGAGCTTGGCCTAGGGATGGATAAAGAGCTGACTGAGAGCCTATGGGTCCGGACTAAAGGGAAGTCAGGAGCAGGGGACACTGCAGTGGGGGTCTGCTACAGACCACCTGACCAGGAAGACCGAGCGGATGAGGCCCTCTATAGACAGATCGGGGTGGCATCACGTTCACAGGCCTTGGTCCTCATGGGTGACTTCAGCCACCCCGACAGCTGGTGGAAGGGTAACACAGCAGGGCAATGGCAATCCAGGAGGTTCTTGGATTGTATTGACGACAGCTTCCTTCTCCAAGTGCTAGAGGAGGCAACAAGGAGAGGAGCTATGCTGGACCTTGTCCTTTCCAACAAGGAGGGGCTGGTAGGCAGGGTCACACTCCAGGGTAGGCTGGGCCGCAGTGACCACAAAATGGTGGAGTTCAAGATCCTCGAGGCAGCGAGGAAGGTGCGCAGCAAGCTGACCACCCTGGACTTCAGGAGAGCTGACTTTGGCCTCTTGAAGAATGTGCTTGGTATGGTGCCATGGGATGAAGCGCCGGAGGGAAGAAGGGCCCAAGAAAGTTGCTTAATACGCAGGCATCACCTCCTCTAAGCTCAGGAGCGATGCATCCCTACAGAGTAGGCGACGGGCAGGAAAGCCAGGAGGCCCGCATGGATGAACAAGGAGCTCCCGGACACGCTCAGAAGTAAAAAAGAGGCCTATAGGGGGTAGAAACAGGGCTGGGTGGCCTGGGAGGAATACAGAGAAATTGTTCGAGCGGCCAGGGATCAGGTCAGGCAAGCTAAAGCCCAGGCTGAATTAAAGCGGGCCAGTGGCATCAAGACAAAGAAAAAAACCTTCTAGAAGTGTGTCAGCAAGAAAAGAAGGACTAAGGAAGATGTGGGCCCTCTCCGGAAGGAAACGGAAGACCTGGTCACCCGGGCAAGAGACAAAGCCGAGGTACTCAACAACTTTTTTGCCCCGGTCTTCACTGGCAAAGACTGCAGCCACACTACCCATCCTGCAGCAGGCAACGGCGAGGACTGGGAAAATGAAGAAGCGCCCACTGTAAGTGAAGATCAAGTATGAGACCACCTAAACCTGGCGAGGGTCCTGATGGGATACACGCGTGGCTCCCGAGGGAACTGGCAGACGAAGTTGCTAAGGCACTATCCATCAAATCTGAGAAGTCATGGCAGTCTGGACCTGTTGGAGCGGGTCCAGAGGAGGGCCACCAAGATGATCAGAGGGCTGGAGCACCTCTCCCAGAGTTGGGGTTGTTCAGTCTGGAGAAGAGAAGGCTCCGGGGAGATTAAGTTCCAGCTGGCCTTTGGCCCCTCTCATTTTCTCCCCGCATAACCTCATGACCATCCCAAATTCCCGCCAAAGCTCTCTGTTCAGCCAGGCCGGTCCTCTTCCCTGCGGGCTCGTCTTTCGGCGCATGGGGACAGCCTGCTCCTGCACCTTCAGGAAGGTATTCTTGAAGAGTATGGAGCCTTCCTGGACCCCTCTGCACTTCAGGACTGCCTGCCAGGGGACTCTGTCAACCAGGCTCCTAAACAGGCCAAAGTCTGCCTGCCGGAGGTCCGAGGAAGCAGTTCTGCTGACTCCTCTCCTCAGTTCTCCAAGAATGGAGAACTCGGTATCATTTTCTGCTGCCTCTGCCCAAGACAGCCTCCAGCCTACGAAAGCACACAGCAAACACACTCCTTTCTCTACACAGGCTGCGGCGGGTTGACCCCAGCAGACCCATGCCCAGCCGCTGCCCGAGCAATGGCTACTTTGGCAAGGCCAAAGGCGCAGGCTGTGTTGCGGAGCATGAGGTTACACGGCATGGAGTGCCCCTTGGGTCAGTTTGGGTTGGCTCTCCCTGCTGTGTTCCCTCCCAGCCTCTGGCCCAGCCTCGGCCTACTCGCTCGGGGACACTGGGAGAGAAACAGAGGAAGCCTTGGTGCTCTGCGAGCGCTGCTCAGCACCAGCTAAAACCGCCGTGTGTTTTCAGCGCTGTCTCATGAGAAACGCAAAGCACAGCGCCAAGTGGGCGGCGGAGTCTCCCTCTGCCTCCCCGGAGCTCTGTCGCTGATGTCACAGCCATGACCTCACACCGTGCGGGCCCAGGCCTTTGTGAGGTTGGGCACTGTGGGCATAAGCTGTGGGCCTGGAAGGAGCTCGCAGTGTGCTGCTGGCTGTGTGCCTGTGGCAGGCGTTCTCCCAGCTCTGTCCAGGAGGAGGTCTGCCCGGACAGGCAACGCTCCTGCGGCTGAAGGAGGGCACCGAAGCTTGCGGGACAGCCTCGTTGCTCGCCAGGATGAGGAGGAGAAAGGCTCCTCCAAGAGCACGAGGGGCTGGCCGTCCAAGGAGAGGAGCCAGGGGCAGCCGGGCTGCACGCTGCAGGGCTGCAGAAGAGGAGCGTAAGTTCCGTGCTGCCTTTCCCCCCATGGTTGCACCAAGCCTGCCTGGCTCGGCCGGGAGCCACGGCCCTGCAGAAGCAGCATCACCCTGCCCCGAGGGAGGCCCGGGGCCACCTCGCCTGCGTGAGCGTGATGGAGCTGGCAAGGATGTCTGTCTCTGTGGGATACTGCAGTAACCACGGGGTACCCCAGCGCTCGTGCCACCCTCCTTCCCCAGGCACGCCATCGGTGCCCTGCCTGCCTGCGAGGAGATCCTGCCCGGCCCTGTGTCCCCCGCTCCGCTCCCAGGGTGCAACCAGCTGCCCGCCTCTACAGGGCATAGCCCTGGCCCTGCCCCAGGGAGGGAGGACCAGCGCCCAGCTCCCTGCAGGGAGCTGGCATGCTCTGGACCCGTGTCCTCCAAAAGGCTCCTCAGGCTTTTCTCCGTTTCTTTGCGCAGGGTTGCTCTTCCGTCTGGTGATGGCTCTGGTCTCCCTCCAGAGATGCCTCAGCACAGGCATCTCCACGCTGTGAGTACAAGATGTGTGCAGTGGGGAGGTGGAGATGAGGGGTGCCAGTGGCTCAGGACGAGCAGGTGGAGGCCGGTGGTGCTCTCCACCAGGAGACCAGGCCTGGCTCCTCCAAAATGACTGCTCCTCTGCTTGTAAATGAAAATCCCCCTGTGCGGGGCACTGCCCTTGGGCACTGCTAACCTCGGGACGTACTCTTTCAGGAAAGAGATCTTCACCTTGAAAAAGAGGAGGCTCTTACAGCTTGTGTTCTTGATGAGCCTAGCTGCTCTCAGTGAGTATTCGCCTGCTGCCAGCGGAGGCAGGGAGGCACAGAGTGCCAGCTTCAGGGTGAGGGAGAGGAGGTAGTGGGACCCTTCCAGCCTCCCACGTCTGCAGCTCAGGGAGCTCTGAAGATGCTCGCTGCACACAGAGCAGGGAGGGCAAATGGGGCGTAGCTGTGGGGCACCGAGCGGGCGCAACAACCAGGGCTGTGCAGAGCCCTGAGGCCCAGGGAGAGGGTCCCTGCTTAGAGCCGCAACCTCTCTCTGCACCCTTTCGCCATGTCCTCAGCCAGCCTGTGGCCACCGGGGTGTGGGAGGAGACCGTATGGCTACAGGGATCCTTGGAAACCCGAGTCAATTAACTCTCTCTTGGTGATGTGAATTACAGCTGCTGCCTGGTGCGGGATGCTGATGCTTGTGTATCTGCAGTGGGCAGAGGCTGTGCCGCAGGTCAGTGACTGCTGCTGTGGGACAGGAAAGGCCCACAGCGGAGCCCCGCAGGCTGTGGGTGGGTGGTTGGGTGGGTAAAACACCCGGTCCTGCGGTTGCAGGCGGTGACCCAGAGAATCAGCAGCGGCTTCTGCTGTGCCTTCCTAGAGCCGCCGGCTCTGGACAGCCCCGGCAGCTCTGGGACTCAAACGGAGAGCCGTTCTCTTTCAGGTGCTGCTGGGGCAGGCGGCAGCCGACGGGAGGGCCCCGCGGTAAGAGCCCTCTCCTCTCTCCTGACCTGGAGCACTTTTGGTGGGGTAGCGGCAGATGAGGCCGTGCTGTTTGCACTCACTCGCACAGCGCCCAGGGTTCGTGCCTTTCGCTCCTGCCTGGGCCTTTTGCTAAACATGGAGCGGGGGGAAGCGTTCACAGGCCAGGGAAAGAAAAGGTGGCTCGAGCACCTCTGTCTCTGCTCCTCCCGAGCTTGGAGGCTCTGGGAGGGGCTGGGCAGCTCTCTGACAAGATCTGCTTTCCTGGTGACTGCAGGGAACAATCCCCAGAGGCAAAACAGCTGGTGAACGAGGTGGTGTGCCTGGCTGCAGGGATCGACGCTATGCAGGTGATCATGCACCCTGGGAAAGAGGGCTGGGACAGCAGGGCCCCACACAAGACCCTTCTTGGGCCAGCTGATGGGCTTTTCCTGCTGGGCCCATGCACCCATCCCTTGCCAGGGGCAGCCTGCTGAGCTCCACTGTAAAGCCCCTTCCCCTGGCCAAGGTTGTTGTGGTCAATTCCCCCGTTCCTTTGTGTCTTTCCAGAAAGTTCAGCAAATGAGAGAGACGATGTCTGCAACCACGTGTGTGTCTGCCTGGGCTCTGAAAGAGGCAGGTACGGATGGACGCGGGCAGGCAGGTCTCTCATCACACTGAACTCCTGCTGAGTGCTCCCAAAAGGAGACTCTGCGCTCCAAAGCACGGGGAGGTTGGGTGAAACCACGGGACCCAAGAGCATGCCTGTGGCAGAGCGGCACCCTTGGGCTCACCCCAGCCCTGCTGTCAGCCCCCTCGCTGGGTGTCCCTGGTGTGCCCCTGGCGTGCCCCTGACTGCCTTTCTGCCCTCTCCCTCTCCGCTGAGCTTTCCTGGGGAGCGAAAGCGAGCGGCCGGGTTGTCCTCTGCTGTCCGCACAGTGGGGCCTCGCCTTGGCTCGGCAGCCCTTCCCGTGTGCACTTGCCGTCTCCCAGCACCCGCAGACCTTCTCTTTGTGCAGCTGGGAGAGAGGTGCCATCACCGGCCATGGGCTCCCCTCCTCTTCCTGGGGCACGTCTCAGCGTGCAGTGCTGTGTGTGGGGCTGGCAGGCAGCCTTACCTGATCCTCCTACCTGCAGCCACCAGGTCCTCCCAACCTGGGGCCTCCTGCAGTTGTTACCTGAAAAAGTGGTCTAAGTCCCGGTTCTCCCGAAAGACAGAGACTGTGTTTAGAGAGGAGGCATCGGTTTATTCTGGCCCTGGTGCTTCCACACATCATGCCCACCCCGTGCCACTTTCCTCCTCACATTCATACACGAAAGTTACAAGGTAGGACACTCCCAGTAGCAACGATTGGTGTCTAATTTACATATGATTACAATATTTGCTGTGTCATTCTCAGTCACTGCACCTGCGCAAGAGAAGGGTCTCCACCTGGGCAAGGGTCTTCTTGGCCGTGGGCATGATTTTAAGTATTATAATGAAGGTAGTTTAGCTTAGGACCCTCAGAATTTTCACTGTTCTGCCATGTTGGCTAGACCTTTCGAAACGTGGTAGATTAGTAGCATCCTCAAGGTTCCTATGCTCATCTGCTCCAGGATGTTTCACTTCAAAGAAAGACAACAATACTTGTTTTCCTTGATTAGGTGTTCTTTCTCATACGACTCAAGGAAAGAACAATCGTTACCCATGAGGATGTCTCAAAAATTGCTCTACTGATTAGCCCATATACTTGTGAAGGAACATTCCCAAGGCTGACCATCTGGCCAAGTACATAAGAAAATAACCAGAATATTGGATGAGGGAAAGGCTGTTGATATTGTATACCTGGACTTTCGAAAAGCATTCGATACTGTCTCCCATACAATTGTTGTGAAAAAACTGGCTTCGCATGGCCTGGATGAGCATACGATCCGCTGGATCAAGCACTGGCTGACTGGAAGGTCCCAAAGAGTGGTGCTCAATGGATTTAAATCCAGCTGGCGGCCGGTCACAAGTGGTGTGCCTCAGGGCTGTGTTGGGACCATTTCTGTTTAACGTCTTTATTGATGATCTCGATAAGGACATGGGGTGTATCATCAGCAAGTTTGCAGATGACACCAAGTTAAGCAGGAGTGTTGATTCCCAGGAGGATAGGGAAGCACTACAGAGAGACTTAGATAGATTGGATCATTGGGCCAACATCAATGGTATGAGTTTCAACAAGGGCAAGTGCCAGGTTCTGCACTTGGGCCACAATAACCCCATGCAGCGTTACAGGCCTGGGGAAGTGTGGCTGGAAAGCTGCCTGGCAGAAAGAGACCTGGGGGTTCTAATTGACAAGCAGCTGAATGTGAGCCGGCAGTGTGCCCAGGTGGCCAAGAAAGCCAACGGCATCCTGGCCTGTATTAGAAATAGCGTGGCCAGCAGAAGTAGGGAGGTGATTGTGCCCCTGTACTCAGCACTGGTGAGGCCACACCTCGAGTATTGTGTCCAGTTTTGGGCACCTCAATACAAGAGAGATATCGAGGTGCTGGGGCAAGTGCAGAGGAGGGCAACGAAGCTGGTGAAGGGCCTAGCAAACAACTCATATGAAGAGCGGTTGAAGGAGCTGGAACTGTTTAGTTTGAGGAGGAGAAGGCTGAGGGGAGACCTCATCACTCTCTACAACTATTTGAAAGGACACTGTAGAGAGGTTGGTGCTGGTCTCTTCTCACAGGTAATTAATGACAGAACAAGAGGGAATGGCTTCAAGCTCCAACAGGGTAGATTTAGACTGAACATTAGGAAAGACTTTTTCACAGAAAGGGTGGTCGGGCATTGGAATAGACTGCCCAGGGAGGTGGTTGAGTCACCATCCCTGGATGTGTTTAAGAGACGTTTAGATGTGGTGTTGGGGGATATGGTGTAGGGGAGAGCTTTGTAGAGTAGTGTAGATGGTTGGACTCGATGATCCCAAGGGTCTCTTCCAACCTAGACAATTCTATGATACTATGATTCTATGAAAGTGGTTGTACGCGAGACCCTGTATCAGAAGTTCAGCTCATGCCAATAGTTATCAGGCCTAACGCACTTTAATGCTCACAACTTTAATGCTAAGAAAAATGCCTCAGGTTCTAACTACAAGACAACACATTTGGCTCTGCTCTTCTCCCTTCAGGGGCTGCCCTCGACCTGCACAGAGCGTCCAGCAGCTCTGCGTGGCTCTGCAGCGTGTTTGGGTTCCTGTGTGCTCCACCCCTTCTGGACACCTTTGTGCAGGTACAGGAGCAGAAACCGTCAGTGCGGCTTCTCTTGCCTCTTGGAAAGTGTGGGCCAAGCCCTGGGGCGTCTCCCCTCAGGCCAGTGGTATTGCTCGAGACCACGGCACTGCTCCGGTGCCTGGCTCCTGGGGTCTCACACAGGGCTCGGCTCCCTCGGAAACAGCAAGTGCCCTCAGAAAGGGGCTGTGCTGAGCTGAGCTGGCTGCCCGCCCTCCCTAGTCACAGCCGGGTGAAGGGACTTGTCCTTTGGGACCGCGTTTCCTCGCCACAGCTCTGACGGTCCCTCTCCCGATGGGGCAGTGGGTGGTGGGGGGAGGCTGCAGAGCTGCTGGCCAAACAGAGAGGTTTCTTGAAAGCCCTGACTCTGGTGCAGGGTACTGGATGTTTTCCACCGGCTGGCTGTTTTCCTCTTTCCCGGGCCGGGAAGATGGCAGGGCGCTTCTGTCTGCTACCCAACACGCCATTCATTTTGAGCACAAGCACAGCCCACAGGCGCAGCGGGCCCCATCACGCCCTCGTGTTCCCATCACGGCCTCACATTCCATGCTCTTGCTCTCTGCTTTCAGCCGGATGCTTCCCCGGGATACTGCTGGCCTTTCCAAGGGTCTCGGAGTGAGGTGCTAATCCGGTTACCTGCACAGATACGACCGACGGCTGTCACCCTGCAGCACACCTCAAGGATAGCCTCTCCGTGGGGGACTGTCGACAGTGCCCCCCGAGATTTCACTGTCTCTGTAAGTCCCTGCCGGGCCCTGGGGGCTGGGACCTGTCCGCGGGGAAAAGCTGTAACGGGGACTTGCTGCTGTCTGCACATGTGCCGAGATTTGTGTGCTCCCAAGCACTGCCCTTCCCTGAGGAGACATGTCAAGGGACATGCGGGGTGGTGTCACCCCTCCTAAGACGCGCTCCGTGTGTTTTGGCCCAGCACCCCTGGGCCCCGGAGCAGCACACAAGGAGGAGAGTCAGCCCCACCGCATCCTGCGCCAGACCGTGCTGGAGCCGCAGGAGTGGGGTGCAGGTGACGAGCCCGGATCTGTCACGAGTTGTTTCTTTGCGATCGGGTCGAGCCTGACCTGCTCCCTGTGCTTTATCTGCAAGGGCCTGGATGAGGAAGGGGAGGACGAAACGCTGCTGGGGATATTCACCTACACGGTGCAGAAAGAGCCGAAACAGACCTTCCCTCTGCAGGTACAGTGCGTGCATGTTAGCAAGAGGCCAGGGCAGAAACGCCGGTTTGCCAGCAAGTTGCTTGCAGAAGGAATGTGGACGGTCCCTGCTGGGGCGGGGGCCTGACTGTGGCCAAGAGAAAAGTTGGTGGGATCTGGAGGGAGAACGGCACGCGGCAGGGAGGCAAAAGCAGAGCGAAGACAGAGTCAGCCCTGTGACTGTGTCTGTGTCGGTCCCTGCTGCTCCCCAGCTGCACCCGCCGGGCAGGCGGTGGCAGGGAGGAGGCCCAGCACCTTGGCCCGGCAGCAGGACTTTCCCCGGGCCCCACTTGCCTGGCACCAGCGAGCTGCAGGTTTCCACAGCTGCCCACCACGCTCCCTGAGGCCGGGCGTTTGGACTGCGGGGGCACAGGGCTCCTTTGACACCTGGGTGGGAGGAGGGAAGGAGGGAGAAGCTGCCTCTGTGGCCAGGGCGGGAGCTGGTTGCGGAGCAGAGGCCGGCCTGTCAGAGGAAGACGCACGGAGCCTGCTCTCGCGCTTGCAGCCCGCAGTGACGCTGCTTTTTGTCGTGGTTTCTTTGCAGAGTGGGATGCCCAGAGCCTTTCGGTTTCTGAAACTCGGCATACAGAGCAACTGGGGAAAACCAGGATACACCTGCATTTATCGAGTGCAGGTGCATGGGAAAATCGTGGGACGAAATGCCATCAGCCAGACACCTGTGTAGAGCTGTTTCTTCCTTCAATAAAAATTAAAGCGGCAAATGGAGAAACAGACCAGAGGGAGGTGGCTGTTAGTCGGGTGCAGAGCAACGTCGTTTCAGAGGCCCTCTCAAGGCTGCCAACCTCTGCCATTCGCAGGCTGAGACCTTCCTCAGGCTTTCTGCTTTCTCTCCACCACGGGGACGTTTCCTAAGCGAGCAAAAGGAGACGACGCTCCCGTAGCCGGTCCTTGCCTAAGGTCCTTGCCAAAATCCTTTGGCACCAGGGCCGCCCCCACATCTCGCCCCAGGAAGGATTCGTCCGGAGCCTGGCAGCGTTTGGGGGTTCCATTCAGGGGACACCTTGGCTCTGGGGACTGGGTCTAGTGGGGGCCCACGTGGGGTGCAGCCATGCCTGGGACCTGCATCCAACAAAGGATGGAGATTCAAGAGGTGGGTTCACCTGGTGAGAGGAGCTCAGCCATGGTCTCTACCCGGCAGAAAGCTACGTCCTCTGCACTTGCCAGAGCAGACGTAGCAACACAGACGGTGCTCCCTCGGAAGCATGCAGGCATTCAGGTCGCAGGCTGCAGGGAGTGCCACAGCCTTGCACGGCTAGCGAGCGGCAGTGGTGAAGACAGGTGTGTGAGGTGTGAGCAGGTAGATGATCTGCTCAGTCTGGTGGCAGAGCTCATAAATGAAGTCAAAAGACTAAGGAGTATCAGGGAGTGCGAGAAAGAAATCGAGTGGCGGGGCCGTGCTTTGAGGTCCCCGAAAGAGAGACCGGGCCAGTCACCAGAAATAAAGCAAGATCGCAGGGCTCTGATCTCCTTGCCCTGCAGGGCTGAAGGCACTGAAGGCAGCGGCCTACCAGAAAACGGTGCATGGAGGCAAGTCTGTGCGAGGGCTGGCAAGCGAACCCCGTCCTTGCCCACCTCCCCTCCCCAGGTGCCTCTGTACAACAGGGATGAGGCCCTGGCCATGGTAGACCAGCCAAAGGACAATGAGGCTGACGGTGCAAATACACCAGAGGAGTTGCTGGGACCGGAAAGGCCTGCTCCCCGTTGATGACCACCTCTACGAGGAAGAAAAGGCGGGTTATAGTTGCGGGCAACTCAGCTCTGAGGGGGACAGAGGGTCCGATACGTAGGGCAGACCCCACTCTTAGGGAAGTCTGCGGCCTCCCTGGGGCCCGACTTAGGGACATCCTGAAGAAACTCCCTGGCCTGGTGCGGCCCTCGGATTACTACCCACTGCTTCTGTTCCATGTCGGGGGCGATGAAAGCGCACTTCAGAGTGCGAGGATGATGAGAAGAGGTCTCAGGGCCTTAGGACAGCGTGGGAATCCAGAGCACGGGTTATTTTTTCTTCGCTGCTTCTGGTTGGGGCAATGACATTGAAAGAGAGAGCTGAGCTCGGTCTGTTAATATGTGGCTCCGTGGCTGGTGTCACCGCCACAGTTCTGGGTTTTTTGACAATGGAGTGGCCTCTCCGGCACCAGGCCTGCTGGCATCAGATGGGGTTTGTCTCACTCAAAGGGGGAGAAGGGTCTTTGCCCAAGAGTTAGCGGGGCTCATTGACAGGGCTTTAGGCTCGCCGGGGAAAGGGGGTATTATCAGTCTTGCCAGTGGCAAGCCAAGGGTCGATGCTCCAAGGATAGAGGAACAGCGTGCTGCCGAGGGCCTGCAGCCGTTTGCTCTGAGATGTGCTGGCTACGCTGCAGCACCCTTACAGTCTGACGCAGATGAGCCAGGAGCTCCTGGGGTAACACAGGAGGCAATGAGGGGGCAACATTAATACGTGGCAAAGGAATGTCGCCTGGAGAGCAGTGCAACGGAATTGCAACTGCTCCAGCCAAGTCAGCCTCAAGGAGGACAGGGCTGGAATGCCTCTGTGCAAATGCAGGTAGGGTGAGGAGCAAACAGGAGGAGCTAGAGACGTGATCGCGCCTCCAAGGCTACGATCTCATTGGCACCAGGGAACCATGGTGGGATGGCTCCCACGACTGGAGTGCTGGCATGGAAAGGTTCAGGCTCCTGAGGAAAGACAGGCAGGGGAAAGGAGGAGGCGGTGCTGCCCTATGTGGTGATTTGGCCTCAGCTGGCAACAAAGAACCACGCGGCCGCTCGCTCAACGCCCCCAGCTGAGGGGGGAAATGGGGAGAAAAAGGCAAACCTCGTGGGTGTACATAAAGGCAGTTTAACAGAACAGCAAAGGAAAGAGAAAACCAGTAACAATACCCCCGATAAAGGAACGTAGAAACGCGGTGACGGTACCACCGCTCCCCCACCAGACCCGGACCGCCCCAGCCCGCTCGCAGCCGCCATTTCCTCCCGCTTCCTGCCCTGTCCCCGGCCAGCTCCCCCCTAGAGCCGGGGCACGGCTCAGGTGGCACGGAATACCTGTGTCCGGCACGGAATACCTGTGTCCCCTGCCGCTCCCAGGGGAAATTAACCCCGTCCCTGCCAGAACCAGGACACCCTATATGTCCCCGACCAGGTGGAGCGCATGGAGCTTGGCCTAGGGATGGATAAAGAGCTGACTGAGAGCCTATGGGTCCGGACTAAAGGGAAGTCAGGAGCAGGGGACACTGCAGTGGGGGTCTGCTACAGACCACCTGACCAGGAAGACCGAGCGGATGAGGCCCTCTATAGACAGATCGGGGTGGCATCACGTTCACAGGCCTTGGTCCTCATGGGTGACTCCAGCCACCCCGACAGCTGGTGGAAGGGTAACACAGCAGGGCAATGGCAATCCAGGAGGTTCTTGGATTGTATTGACGACAGCGTCCTTCTCCAAGTGCTAGAGGAGGCAACAAGGAGAGGAGCTATGCTGGACCTTGTCCTTTCCAACAAGGAGGGGCTGGTAGGCAGGGTCACACTCCAGGGTAGGCTGGGCCGCAGTGACCACAAAATGGTGGAGTTCAAGATCCTCGAGGCAGCGAGGAAGGTGCGCAGCAAGCTGACCACCCTGGACTTCAGGAGAGCTGACTTTGGCCTCTTGAAGAATGTGCTTGGTATGGTGCCATGGGATGAAGCGCCGGAGGGAAGAAGGGCCCAAGAAAGTTGCTTAATACGCAGGCATCACCTCCTCTAAGCTCAGGAGCGATGCATCCCTACAGAGTAGGCGACGGGCAGGAAAGCCAGGAGGCCCGCATGGATGAACAAGGAGCTCCCGGACACGCTCAGAAGTAAAAAAGAGGCCTATAGGGGGTAGAAACAGGGCTGGGTGGCCTGGGAGGAATACAGAGAAATTGTTCGAGCGGCCAGGGATCAGGTCAGGCAAGCTAAAGCCCAGGCTGAATTAAAGCGGGCCAGTGGCATCAAGACAAAGAAAAAAACCTTCTAGAAGTGTGTCAGCAAGAAAAGAAGGACTAAGGAAGATGTGGGCCCTCTCCGGAAGGAAACGGAAGACCTGGTCACCCGGGCAAGAGACAAAGCCGAGGTACTCAACAACTTTTTTGCCCCGGTCTTCACTGGCAAAGACTGCAGCCACACTACCCATCCTGCAGCAGGCAACGGCGAGGACTGGGAAAATGAAGAAGCGCCCACTGTAAGTGAAGATCAAGTATGAGACCACCTAAACCTGGCGAGGGTCCTGATGGGATACACGCGTGGCTCCCGAGGGAACTGGCAGACGAAGTTGCTAAGGCACTATCCATCAAATCTGAGAAGTCATGGCAGTCTGGACCTGTTGGAGCGGGTCCAGAGGAGGGCCACCAAGATGATCAGAGGGCTGGAGCACCTCTCCCAGAGTTGGGGTTGTTCAGTCTGGAGAAGAGAAGGCTCCGGGGAGATTAAGTTCCAGCTGGCCTTTGGCCCTTCTCATTTTCTCCCTGCATAACCTCATGACCATCCCAAATTCCCGCCAAAGCTCTCTGTTCAGCCAGGCCGGTCCTCTTCCCTGCGGGCTCGTCTTTCGGCGCATGGGGACAGCCTGCTCCTGCACCTTCAGGAAGGTATTCTTGAAGAGTATGGAGCCTTCCTGGACCCCTCTGCACTTCAGGACTGCCTGCCAGGGGACTCTCTCAACCAGGCTCCTAAACAGGCCAAAGTCTGCCTGCCGGAGGTCCGAGGAAGCAGTTCTGCTGACTCCTCTCCTCAGTTCTCCAAGAATGGAGAACTCGGTATCATTTTCTGCTGCCTGTGCCCAAGACAGCCTCCAGCCTACGAAAGCACACAGCAAACACACTCCTTTCTCTACACAGGCTGCGGCGGGTTGACCCCAGCAGACCCATGCCCAGCCGCTGCCCGAGCAATGGCTACTTTGGCAAGGCCAAAGGCGCAGGCTGTGTTGCGGAGCATGAGGTTACACGGCATGGAGTGCCCCTTGGGTCAGTTTGGGTTGGCTCTCCCTGCTGTGTTCCCTCCCAGCCTCTGGCCCAGCCTCGGCCTACTCGCTCGGGGACACTGGGAGAGAAACAGAGGAAGCCTTGGTGCTCTGCGAGCGCTGCTCAGCACCAGCTAAAACCGCCGTGTGTTTTCAGCGCTGTCTCATGAGAAACGCAAAGCACAGCGCCAAGTGGGCGGCGGAGTCTCCCTCTGCCTCCCCGGAGCTCTGTCGCTGATGTCACAGCCATGACCTCACACCGTGCGGGCCCAGGCCTTTGTGAGGTTGGGCACTGTGGGCATAAGCTGTGGGCCTGGAAGGAGCTCGCAGTGTGCTGCTGGCTGTGTGCCTGTGGCAGGCGTTCTCCCGGCTCTGTCCAGGAGGAGGTCTGCCCGGACAGGCAACGCTCCTGCGGCTGAAGGAGGGCACCGAAGCTTGCGGGACAGCCTCGTTGCTCGCCAGGAATAGGAGGAGAAAGGCTACCTCAGGAGTACCAGGGGCTGGCCGTCCAAGGAGAGGAGCCAGGGGCAGCCGGGCTGCACGCTGCAGGGCTGCAGAAGAGGAGCGTAAGTTCCGTGCTGCCTTTCCCCCCATGGTTGCACCAAGCCTGCCTGGCTCGGCCGGGAGCCACGGCCCTGCAGAAGCAGCATCACCCTGCCCCGAGGGAGGCCCGGGGCCAC
The DNA here is from genome assembly GCF_965231255.1 of Vanellus vanellus. Classification (NCBI taxonomy): domain Eukaryota; kingdom Metazoa; phylum Chordata; class Aves; order Charadriiformes; family Charadriidae; genus Vanellus; species Vanellus vanellus. The sequence continues at coordinate 57,667,029 of NC_138908.1, forward strand.
CTCGCCTGCGTGAGCGTGATGGAGCTGGCAAGGATGTCTGTCTCTGTGGGATACTGCAGTAACCACGGGGTACCCCAGCGCTCGTGCCACCCTCCTTCCCCAGGCACGCCATCGGTGCCCTGCCTGCCTGCGAGGAGATCCTGCCCGGCCCTGTGTCCCCCGCTCCGCTCCCAGGGTGCAACCAGCTGCCCGCCTCTACAGGGCATAGCCCTGGCCCTGCCCCAGGGAGGGAGGACCAGCGCCCAGCTCCCTGCAGGGAGCTGGCATGCTCTGGACCCGTGTCCTCCAAAAGGCTCCTCAGGCTTTTCTCCGTTTCTTTGCGCAGGGTTGCTCTTCCGTCTGGTGATGGCTCTGGTCTCCCTCCAGAGATGCCTCAGCACAGGCATCTCCACGCTGTGAGTACAAGATGTGTGCAGTGGGGAGGTGGAGATGAGGGGTGCCAGTGGCTCAGGACGAGCAGGTGGAGGCCGGTGGTGCTCTCCACCAGGAGACCAGGCCTGGCTCCTCCAAAATGACTGCTCCTCTGCTTGTAAATGAAAATCCCCCTGTGCGGGGCACTGCCCTTGGGCACTGCTAACCTCGGGACGTACTCTTTCAGGAAAGAGATCACCACCTTGAAAAATACGAAGCTCGTACTGCTTGTGTTCTTGATGAGCCTAGCTGCTCTCAGTGAGTATTCGCCTGCTGCCAGCGGAGGCAGGGAGGCACGGAGTGCCAGCTTCAGGGTGAGGGAGAGGAGGTAGTGGGACCCTTCCAGCCTCCTACGTCTGCAGCTCAGGGAGCTCTGAAGATGCTCGCTGCACACAGAGCAGGGAGGGCAAATGGGGCGTAGCTGTGGGGCACCGAGCGGGCGCAACAACCAGGGCTGTGCAGAGCCCTGAGGCCCAGGGAGAGGGTCCCTGCTTAGAGCCGCAACCTCTCTCTGCACCCTTTCGCCATGTCCTCAGCCAGCCTGTGGCCACCGGGGTGTGGGAGGAGACCGTATGGCTACAGGGATCCTTGGAAACCCGAGTCAATTAACTCTCTCTTGGTGATGTGAATTACAGCTGCTGCCTGGTGCGGGATGCTGATGCTTGTGTATCTGCAGTGGGCAGAGGTTGTGCCGCAGGTCAGTGACTGCTGCTGTGGGACAGGAAAGGCCCACACCGGAGCCCTGCAGGCGGTGAGTGGGTGGTTGGGTGGGTAAAACACCCGGTCCTGCGGTTGCAGGCGGTGACCCAGAGAATCAGCAGCGGCTTCTGCTGTGCCTTCCTAGAGCCGCCGGCTCTGGAAAGCCCCGGCAGCTCTGGGACTCAAACGGAGAGCCGTTCTCTTTCAGGTGCTGCTGGGGCAGGCGGCAACCGACGGGAGGGCCCCATGGTAAGAGCCCTCTTCTCTCTCCTGACCTGCAGCACTATTGGTGGGGTAGCGGCAGATGAGGCCGTGCTGTTTGCACTCACTCGCACAGCGCCCAGGGCTCGTGCCTTTCGCTCCTGCCTGGGCCTTTTGCTAAACATGGAGCGAGGGGAAGCGTTCACAGGCCAGGGAAAGAAAAGGTGGCTCGAGCACCTCTGTCTCTGCTCCTCCCGAGCTTGGAGGCTCTGGGAGGGGCTGGGCAGCTCTCTGACAAGATCTGCTTTCCTGGTGACTGCAGGGAACAATCCCCAGAGGCAAAACAGCTGGTGAACGAGGTGCTGTGCCTGGCTGCAGAGATCGACGCTATGCAGAAGGTGATCATGCACTCTGGGAAAGAGGGCTGGGACAGCAGGGCCCCACACAAGACCCTTCTTGGGCCAGCTGGTGGGCTTTTCCTGCTGGGCCCATGCACCCATCCCTTGCCAGGGGCAGCCTGCTGAGCTCCACTGTAAAGCCCCTTCCCCTGGCCAAGGTTGTTGTGGTCAATTCCCCCGTTCCTTTGTGTCTTTCCAGGAAGTTCAGCAAATGAGAGAGATGATGTCTGCAACCACGGGGATGTCTGACTGGGCTCTGAAAGAGGCAGGTACGGATGGATGCAGGCAGGCAGGTCTCTCATCACACTGAACTCCTGCTGAGTGCTCCCAAAAGGAGACTCTGCGCTCCAAAGCACGGGGAGATTGGGTGAAACCACGGGACCCAAGAGCATGCCTGTGGCAGAGCGGCACCCTTGGGCTCACCCCAGCCCTGCCGTCAGCCCCCTCGCTGGGTGTCCCTGGTGTGCCCCTGGCATGCCCCTGACTGCCTTTCTGCCCTCTCCCTCTCCGCTGAGCTTTCCTGGGGAGTGAAAGCGAGCGGCCGGGTTGTCCTCTGCTGTCCGCACAGTGGGGCCTCGCCTTGGCTCGGCAGCCCTTCCCGTGTGCGCTTGCCGTCTCCCAGCACCCACAGACCTTCTCTTTGTGCAGCTGGGAGAGAAGTGCCATCACCAGCCATGGGCTCCCCTCCTCTTCCTGGGGCATGTCTCAGCGTGCAGTGCTGTGTGTGGGGCTGGCAGGCAGCCTTACCTGATCCTCCTACCTGCAGCCACCAGGTCCTCCCAACCTGGGGCCTCCTGCAGTTGTTACCTGAAAAAGTGGTCTAAGTCCCGATTCTCCCGAAAGACAGAGACTGTGTTTAGAGAGGAGGCATTGGTTTATTCTGGCCGTGGTGCACAGTGGAACATTTCCACACATCATGCCCACTCCGTGCCACTTTCCTCCTCACATTTATACATGAAAGTTACAAGGTAGGACACTCCCAGTAGCAACGATTGGTGTCTAATTTACATATGATTACAATATTTGCTGTGTCATTCTCAGTCACTGCACCTGCGCAAGAGAAGGGTCTCCACCTGGGCAAGGGTCTTCTTGGCCGTGGGCATGATTTTAAGTATTATAATGAAGGTAGTTTAGCTTAGGACCCTCAGAATTTTCACTGTTCTGCCATGTTGGCTAGACCTTTCGAAACATGGTAGATTAGTAGCATCCTCAAGGTTCCTATGCTCATCTACTCCAGGATGTTTCACTTCAAAGAAAGACAACAAAACTTGTTTTCCTTGATTAGGTGTTCTTTCTCATACGACTCAAGGAAAGAACACTCGTTACCCATGAGGATGTCTTAAAAATTGCTCTACTAATTAGCCCATATACTTGTAAAGGAACATTCCCAAGGCTGACCATCTGGCCAAGTACAGAACAAAATGGTTGTACGCGAGACCCTGTATCAGAAGTTCAGCTCATGCCAATAGTTATCAGGCCTAACACACTTTAATGCTCACAACTTTAATGCTAAGAAAAATGCCTCAGGTTCTAACTACAAGACAACACATTCGGCTCTGCTCTTCTCCCTTCAGGGGCTGCCCTCGACCTGCACAGAGCGTCCAGCAGCTCTGCGTGGCTCTGCAGCGTGTTTGGGTTCCTGTGTGCTCCACCCCTTCTGGACACCTTTGTGCAGGTACAGGAGGAGAAACCGTCAATGCGGCTTCTCTTGCCTCTTGGAAAGTGTGGGCCAAGCCCTGGGGCGTCTCCCCTCAGGCCAGTGGTATTGCTCGAGACCACGGCACTGCTCCGGTGCCTGGCTCCTGGGGTCTCACACAGGGCTCGGCTCCCTCGGAAACAGCACGTGCCCTCAGAAAGGGGCTGTGCTGAGCTGAGCTGGCTGCCCGCCCTCCCTAGTCACAGCCGGGTGAAGGGACTTGTCCTTTGGGACCGCGTTTCCTCGCCACAGCTCTGACGGTCCCTCTCCCGATGGGGCAGTGGGTGGTGGGGGGAGGCTGCAGAGCTGCTGGCCAAACAGAGAGGTTTCTTGAAAGCCCTGACTCTGGTGCAGGGTACTGGATGTTTTCCACCAGCTGGCTGTTTTCCTCTTTCCCGGGCCGGGAAGATAGCAGGGCGCTTCTGTCTGCTACCCAACACGCCATTCATTTTGAGCACAAGCACAGCCCACAGGCGCAGCGGGCCCCATCACGCCCTCGTGTTCCCATCACGGCCTCACATTCCATGCTCTTGCTCTCTGCTTTCAGCCGGATGCTTCCCCGGGATACTGCTGGCCTTTCCAAGGGTCTCGGAGTGTGCTGCTAATCCGGTTACCTGCACAGATACAACCGACGGCTGTCACCCTGCAGCACACCTCAAGGATAGCCTCTCCATGGGGGACTGTCAGCAGTGCCCCCCGAGATTTCACTGTCTCTGTAAGTCCCTGCCGGGCCCTGGGGGCTGGGACCTGTCCGCGGGGAAAAGCTGTAACGGGGACTTGCTGCTGTCTGCACATGTGCCGAGATTTGTGTGCTCCCAAGCACTGCCCTTCCCTGAGGGGACATGTCAAGGGACATGCGGGGTGGTGTCACCCCTCCTAAGACGCGCTCCGTGTGTTTTGGCCCAGCACCCCTGGGCCCCGGAGCAGCACACAAGGAGGAGAGTCAGCCCCACCGCATCCTGCGCCAGACCGTGCTGGAGCCGCAGGAGTGGGGTGCAGGTGACGAGCCCGGATCTGTCACGAGTTGCTTCTTTGCGATCGGGTCGAGCCTGACCTGCTCCCTGTGCTTTATCTGCAAGGGCCTGGATGAGGAAGGGGAGGACGAAACGCTGCTGGGGATATTCACCTACACGGTGCAGAAAGAGCCGAAACAGACCTTCCCTCTGCAGGTACAGTGCGTGCATGTTAGCAAGAGGCCAGGGCAGAAACGCCGGTTTGCCAGCAAGTTGCTTGCAGAAGGAATGTGGACGGTCCCTGCTGGGGCGGGGGCCTGACTGTGGCCAAGAGAAAAGTTGGTGGGATCTGGAGGGAGAACGGCACGCGGCAGGGAGGCAAAAGCAGAGCGAAGACAGAGTCAGCCCTGTGACTGTGTCTGTGTCGGTCCCTGCTGCTCCCCAGCTGCACCCGCCGGGCAGGCGGTGGCAGGGAGGAGGCTCAGCACCTTGGCCCGGCAGCAGGACTTTCCCCGGGCCCCACTTGCCTGGCACCAGCGAGCTGCAGGTTTCCACAGCTGCCCACCACGCTCCCTGAGGCCGGGCGTTTGGTCTGCGGGGGCACAGGGCTCCTTTGACACCTGGGTGGGAGGAGGGAAGGAGGGAGAAGCTGCCTCTGTGGCCAGGGCGGGAGCTGGTTGCGGAGCAGAGGCCGGCCTGTCAGAGGAAGACGCACGGAGCCTGCTCTCGCGCTTGCAGCCTGCAGTGACGCTGCTTTTTGTCGCGGTTTCTTTGCAGAGTGAGATGCCCAGAGCCTTTCGGTTTCTGAAACTCAGCATACAGAGCAACTGGGGAAAACCAGGATACACCTGCATTTATCGAGTGCAGGTGCATGGGAAAATCGTGGGACGAAATGCCATCAGCCAGACACCTGTGTAGAGCTGTTTCTTCCTTCAATAAAAATTAAAGCGGCAAATGGAGAAACAGACCAGAGGGAGGTGGCTGTTAGTCGGGTGCAGAGCAACGTCGTTTCAGAGGCCCTCTCAAGGCTGCCAACCTCTGCCATTCGCAGGCTGAGACCTTCCTCAGGCTTTCTGCTTTCTCTCCACCACGGGGACGTTTCCTAAGCGAGCAAAAGGAGACGACGCTCCCGTAGCCGGTCCTTGCCTAAGGTCCTTGCCAAAATCCTTTGGCACCAGGGCCACCCCCACATCTCGCCCCAGGAAGGATTCGTCCGGAGCCTGGCAGCGTTTGGGGGTGATGTCCCGTTCCATTCAGGGGACACCTTGGCTCTGGGGACTGGGTCTAGTGGGGGCCCACGTGGGGTGCAGCCATGCCTGGGACCTGCGTCCAACAAAGGATGGAGATTCAAGAGGTGGGTTCACCTGGTGAGAGGAGCTCAGCCATGGTCTCTACCCGGCAGAAAGCTACGTCCTCTGCACTTGCCAGAGCAGACGTAGCAACACAGACGGTGCTCCCTCGGAAGCATGCAGGCATTCAGGTCGCAGGCTGCAGGGAGTGCCACAGCCTTGCACGGCTAGCGAGCGGCAGTGGTGAAGACAGGTGTGTGAGGTGTGAGCAGGTAGATGATCTGCTCAGTCTGGTGGCAGAGCTCATAAATGAAGTCAAAAGACTAAGGAGTATCAGGGAGTGCGAGAAAGAAATCGAGTGGCGGGGCCGTGCTTTGAGGTCCCCGAAAGAGAGACCGGGCCAGTCACCAGAAATAAAGCAAGATCGCAGGGCTCTGATCTCCTTGCCCTGCAGGGCTGAAGGCACTGAAGGCAGCGGCCTACCAGAAAACGGTGCATGGAGGCAAGTCTGTGCGAGGGCTGGCAAGCGAACCCCGTCCTTGCCCACCTCCCCTCCCCAGGTGCCTCTGTACAACAGGGATGAGGCCCTGGCCATGGTAGACCAGCCAAAGGACAATGAGGCTGACGGTGCAAATACACCAGAGGAGTTGCCGGGACCGGAAAGGCCTGCTCCCCGTATGATGACCACCTCTACGAGGAAGAAAAGGCGGGTTATAGTTGCGGGCAACTCAGCTCTGAGGGGGACAGAGGGTCCGATACGTAGGGCAGACCCCACTCTTAGGGAAGTCTGCGGCCTCCCTGGGGCCCGACTTAGGGACATCCTGAAGAAACTCCCTGGCCTGGTGCGGCCCTCGGATTACTACCCACTGCTTCTGTTCCATGTCGGGGGCGATGAAAGCGCACTTCAGAGTGCGAGGATGATGAGAAGAGGTCTCAGGGCCTTAGGACAGCGTGGGAATCCAGAGCACGGGTTATTTTTTCTTCGCTGCTTCTGGTTGGGGCAATGGGATTGAAAGAAAGAGCTGAGCTCGGTCTGTTAATATGTGGCTCCGTGGCTGGTGTCACCGCCACAGTTCTGGGTTTTTTGACAATGGAGTGGCCTCTCCGGCACCAGGCCTGCTGGCATCAGATGGGGTTTGTCTCACTCAAAGGGGGAGAAGGGTCTTTGCCCAAGAGTTAGCGGGGCTCATTGACAGGGCTTTAGGCTCGCCGGGGAAAGGGGGTATTATCAGTCTTGCCAGTGGCAAGCCAAGGGTCGATGCTCCAAGGATAGAGGAACAGCGTGCTGCCGAGGGCCTGCAGCCGTTTGCTCTGAGATGTGCTGGCTACGCTGCAGCACCCTTACAGTCTGACGCAGATGAGCCAGGAGCTCCTGGGGTAACACAGGAGGCAATGAGGGGGCAACATTAATACGTGGCAAAGGAATGTCGCCTGGAGAGCAGTGCAACGGAATTGCAACTGCTCCAGCCAAGTCAGCCTCAAGGAGGACAGGGCTGGAATGCCTCTGTGCAAATGCAGGTAGGGTGAGGAGCAAACAGGAGGAGCTAGAGACGTGATCGCGCCTCCAAGGCTACGATCTCATTGGCACCAGGGAACCATGGTGGGATGGCTCCCACGACTGGAGTGCTGGCATGGAAAGGTTCAGGCTCCTGAGGAAAGACAGGCAGGGGAAAGGAGGAGGCGGTGCTGCCCTATGTGGTGATTTGGCCTCAGCTGGCAACAAAGAACCACGCGGCCGCTCGCTCAACGCCCCCAGCTGAGGGGGGAAATGGGGAGAAAAAGGCAAACCTCGTGGGTGTACATAAAGGCAGTTTAACAGAACAGCAAAGGAAAGAGAAAACCAGTAACAATACCCCCGATAAAGGAACGTAGAAACGCGGTGACGGTACCACCGCTCCCCCACCAGACCCGGACCGCCCCAGCCCGCTCGCAGCCGCCATTTCCTCCCGCTTCCTGCCCTGTCCCCGGCCAGCTCCCCCCTAGAGCCGGGGCACGGCTCAGGTGGCACGGAATACCTGTGTCCGGCACGGAATACCTGTGTCCCCTGCCGCTCCCAGGGGAAATTAACCCCGTCCCTGCCAGAACCAGGACACCCTATATGTCCCCGACCAGGTGGAGCGCATGGAGCTTGGCCTAGGGATGGATAAAGAGCTGACTGAGAGCCTATGGGTCCGGACTAAAGGGAAGTCAGGAGCAGGGGACACTGCAGTGGGGGTCTGCTACAGACCACCTGACCAGGAAGACCGAGCGGATGAGGCCCTCTATAGACAGATCGGGGTGGCATCACGTTCACAGGCCTTGGTCCTCATGGGTGACTCCAGCCACCCCGACAGCTGGTGGAAGGGTAACACAGCAGGGCAATGGCAATCCAGGAGGTTCTTGGATTGTATTGACGACAGCGTCCTTCTCCAAGTGCTAGAGGAGGCAACAAGGAGAGGAGCTATGCTGGACCTTGTCCTTTCCAACAAGGAGGGGCTGGTAGGCAGGGTCACACTCCAGGGTAGGCTGGGCCGCAGTGACCACAAAATGGTGGAGTTCAAGATCCTCGAGGCAGCGAGGAAGGTGCGCAGCAAGCTGACCACCCTGGACTTCAGGAGAGCTGACTTTGGCCTCTTGAAGAATGTGCTTGGTATGGTGCCATGGGATGAAGCGCCGGAGGGAAGAAGGGCCCAAGAAAGTTGCTTAATACGCAGGCATCACCTCCTCTAAGCTCAGGAGCGATGCATCCCTACAGAGTAGGCGACGGGCAGGAAAGCCAGGAGGCCCGCATGGATGAACAAGGAGCTCCCGGACACGCTCAGAAGTAAAAAAGAGGCCTATAGGGGGTAGAAACAGGGCTGGGTGGCCTGGGAGGAATACAGAGAAATTGTTCGAGCGGCCAGGGATCAGGTCAGGCAAGCTAAAGCCCAGGCTGAATTAAAGCGGGCCAGTGGCATCAAGACAAAGAAAAAAACCTTCTAGAAGTGTGTCAGCAAGAAAAGAAGGACTAAGGAAGATGTGGGCCCTCTCCGGAAGGAAACGGAAGACCTGGTCACCCGGGCAAGAGACAAAGCCGAGGTACTCAACAACTTTTTTGCCCCGGTCTTCACTGGCAAAGACTGCAGCCACACTACCCATCCTGCAGCAGGCAACGGCGAGGACTGGGAAAATGAAGAAGCGCCCACTGTAAGTGAAGATCAAGTATGAGACCACCTAAACCTGGCGAGGGTCCTGATGGGATACACGCGTGGCTCCCGAGGGAACTGGCAGACGAAGTTGCTAAGGCACTATCCATCAAATCTGAGAAGTCATGGCAGTCTGGACCTGTTGGAGCGGGTCCAGAGGAGGGCCACCAAGATGATCAGAGGGCTGGAGCACCTCTCCCAGAGTTGGGGTTGTTCAGTCTGGAGAAGAGAAGGCTCCGGGGAGATTAAGTTCCAGCTGGCCTTTGGCCCCTCTCATTTTCTCCCCGCATAACCTCATGACCATCCCAAATTCCCGCCAAAGCTCTCTGTTCAGCCAGGCCGGTCCTCTTCCCTGCCGGCTCGTCTTTCGGCGCATGGGGACAGCCTGCTCCTGCACCTTCAGGAAGGTATTCTTGAAGAGTATGGAGCCTTCCTGGACCCCTCTGCACTTCAGGACTGCCTGCCAGGGGACTCTGTCAACCAGGCTCCTAAACAGGCCAAAGTCTGCCTGCCGGAGGTCCGAGGAAGCAGTTCTGCTGACTCCTCTCCTCAGTTCTCCAAGAATGGAGAACTCGGTATCATTTTCTGCTGCCTGTGCCCAAGACAGCCTCCAGCCTACGAAAGCACACAGCAAACACACTCCTTTCTCTACACAGGCTGCGGCGGGTTGACCCCATGTCGTGGTTTGGCCTCAGCCAGCAACAGAAAACCACTCAGCCGCTCGCACGACTCCCACAGCCGTGGGAAAAATCAGCAGAAAAGGGCAAAACTCGTGGGTTGAAATATTATAATTTAGCAGAACAGACAAAGGGAAAAAGAAAGAAAAGAAAGAAAGAAAAACAATAACACCGGTAAAGGAATACAAGAACGCGATTACAGTACCGCCGCGAAGCGCACCGACCGGACCCCCACCGCCGCGACCCGCCCCCGAGTGGCGACTGACTCCCCCGCCCCGGCTAGCTCCTTTTATAGCGGGGCATGGGTCACGTGGTATGGAATACGTGCCTCCCCTGCCGGCTCCTTGGAAATTAACCCCATCCTTGCCGGAACCAGGACATTATCCACCCCTTATTCCATACCATCTATGTCATGCCCAGATCTTTCAGTTCCCATAGTCTATGAGCCATCCCTTAAAAATGTCCATTAAGCTCACGTAGTCCATGACGGTAGGCTCCAGCAGTGAGAACAGTCTCTCAGGGCACATAAGATGATGTGTAGTGCTGAACTGGTGGGTGCTGTATTTGAAGCTCGTGACTGGGGAATGCAATACAGTCCATGCCCACGGTCCACAGGTTGAAGATGTCGATCTCAAGGAAAATTGCTAGGCGCCAGATACTGAGATCAGTTTTTATTACATCATAAAATTATTCACTGGCTATTCTCACCCAAAATCAAATCCCCATAAGGTACACATCGGACCTCCCCATCCTCTCGCATCACCCACCAAGTGCACCCGGGTCCTTGTGCAAAAGCAATCCCACGGATGGGTTTGCCTTTGCCTGAGGCAGGGCTAACCCAGACTGTCTTTCCTAACATATTCTTCATATGCACTACAGGGACTTTATCCCCTTCTACTGTACGTGGAAGTTTTGATTGGGCAGGGCCAGCTCGATTGGCAGATCCCCTAGTGTTAACTAACCAGGTGGCTTTTGCTAAATGAGTATCCCAATGTTTGAAGGTCCCACCCCCCATGGCTCTCAGGGTAGTCTTTAGCAGTCCATTATATCGTTCTATCTTACCCGAGGCTGGTGCGTGATAAGGAATGTGATATACCCACTCAATGCCATGCTCTTTGGCCCAGGTGTCTATGAGGCTGTTTCGGAAGTGAGTCCCGTTGTCCGACTCAATTCTTTCTGGGGTGCCATGTCGCCATAGGATTTGCTTTTCAAGGCCCAGGATAGTGTTACGGGCGGTGGCATGGGGCACAGGGTATGTTTCCAGCCATCCAGTGGTTGCTTCCACCATTGTGAGCACGTGGCGCTTGCCTTGGCGAGTTTGGGGGAGTGTGATATAATCAATCTGCCAGGCCTCCCCATATTTATATTTTAGCCATCGTCCTCCGTACCAAAGAGGCTTTAACCGCTTGGCTTGCTTAATGGCAGCACACGTTTCACATTCGTGGATAACCTGTGCAATAGTGTCCATGGTCAAGTCCACCCCTCGGTCACGAGCCCATCTATATGTTGCATCTCTTCCTTGATGGCCTGAGGCATCGTGGGCCCACCGAGCTATGAATAGTTCACCCTTACGTTGCCAGTCCAGATCCACCTCAGCCACTTCAATTTTAGCAGCCTGATCTACCTGCTGGTTGTTTTGATGTTCCTCAGTGGCCCGATTCTTGGGGATGTGGGCATCTACATGACGTACTTTCACAACCAGATTCTCAATCCGGGCAGCTATATCTTGCCACAGTTCAGCAGCCCAGATGGGCTTACCTCTGCGCTGCCAGTTGTTCTGCTTCCACTGCTGTAACCACCCCCACAGAGCATTTGCCACCATCCATGAATCAGTATAGAGGTAAAGTACCGGCCATTTCTCTCGCTCAGCAATGTCCAAAGCCAGCTGGATGGCTTTTACCTCTGCAAACTGACTCGACTCACCTTGTCCTTCGGTGGCTTCTGCAACTCGTCGTGTCGGACTCCACACAGCAGCCTTCCACTTTCGATGCTTTCCCACAATTCGGCAGGACCCATCAGTGAACAGGGCATGTTTCTTCTCATTTTCTGGCAGTTCATTATACGGTGGGGCCTCTTCTGCACGCGTCACCTCTTCCTCTGGTGATATTCCGAAATCTTTGCCTTCTGGCCAGTCCATGATCACTTCCAGTATGCCTGGACGACTGGGGTTTCCCATTCGAGTTCGCTGGGTGATCAGTGCAATCCACTTACTCCACGTAGCATCAGTTGCATGATGTGTGGCAGGGACCCTTTCTTTGAACATCCAGCCCAGCACTGGCAGTCGAGGTGCTAAGAGGAGCTGTGCTTCAGTGCCAACCACCTCCGAAGCAGCTCGAACCCCCTCGTATGCTGCCAATATCTCCTTTTCTGTTGGGGTATAGCGGGCTTCGGATCCTCTGTATCCCCGACTCCAGAACCCCAGGGGTCGACCTCGAGTCTCCCCTGGTGCTTTTTGCCAGAGGCTCCAGGTAGGGCCATTCTCCCCGGCTGCAGTGTAGAGCACATTTTTAACGTCTTGTCCTGCCCTGACTGGCCCCAGCGCTACTGCATGAACTATTTCCTGCTTAATTTGTTCGAAAGCTTGTCGTTGCTCAGGACCCCACTTAAAATCATTCTTTTTCCGTGTCACTTGATATAGAGGGCTCACAATCAGACTGTAATTTGGAATATGCATCCTCCAAAAACCCACAACACCTAAGAAAGCTTGTGTTTCCTTTTTACTAGTCGGTGGGGACATAGCTGCTATTTTGTTGATCACATCCATTGGGATCTGACGGCGTCCATCTTGCCACTTTATTCCTAAAAATTGGATCTCCTGTGCAGGTCCCTTAACCTTACTCCGTTTTATGGCAAAGCCAGCTTTCAGAAGGATTTGAACTACTTTATTCCGTTTCTCAAAAACTTCTTCTGCTGTGTCGCCCCATACAATGATGTCATCAATGTACTGCAAATGTTCTGGAGCTTCACCCTGTTCCAGTGTGGTCTGGATTAGTCCATGACAAATGGTGGGGCTGTGTTTCCACCCCTGGGGCAGTCGATTCCAGGTGTACTGGATGCCCTTCCAAGTGAAAGCAAACTGTGGCCTGCACTCTGCCGCCAAAGGGATTGAGAAGAATGCATTGGCGATATCAATCGTTGCATACCACTTGGCTGCCTTCGACTCCAGTTCGTATTGAAGCTCTAGCATGTCTGGCACAGCAGCGCTCAGCGGTGGTGTGACTTCATTCAGGCCACGATAATCCACTGTTAGCCTCCACTCTCCATTAGATTTTCTCACTGGCCATATGGGACTATTAAAGGGTGAGCGAGTCTTGCTAATCACTCCTTGAGTCTCTAGTTGACGAATCAACTTATGGATGGGAATCACAGAGTCTCGGTTAGTACGATATTGCCGTCGATGCACCGTTGTGGTAGCAATCGGCACCTGTTGTTCTTTGACCCTCAACAACCCTACCACAGAGGGGTCCTCTGAGAGACCAGGCAAGGTGGATAACTGTTCAATTTCTTCCGTCTCCAAGGCAGCTATGCCAAAAGCCCACCGGTATCCTTTTGGGTCCTTAAAGTATCCTCTCCTGAGATAGTCTATGCCAAGGATGCATGGAGCCTCTGGGCCAGTCACAATGGGATGCTTTTGCCACTCATTTCCAGTTAGGCTTACTTCAGCTTCCAGTACAGTCAACTCTTGTGATCCCCCTGTTACTCCAGAAATACAAATGGGTTCTGCTCCTCTGTAATTTGATGGTATTAAGGTGCATTGTGCACCAGTGTCCACCAGAGCCTTATACTCCTGTGGCTCAGATGTGCCAGGCCATCGAATCCACACAGTCCAATAAACCCGGTTGTCCCTTTCCCCCACCTGGCTGGAGGCAGGGCCCCTCTAATCCTGATCATAGTATACGTTACTTACCTGTTGCAAAAATGATTTGGAAGTCCCTTCAAGAGGATCGGAGGTTAGATCAGGCCTTCCATTCTGTCTGGGGAACTGTCTGCTGGAAACAGGAGCTGCACTTTTTCTGGAGGGATCCCCTTTTGTGTTTGTTCTTCCTTGCAGCTCACGTACCCGTGTCCGTAGTGCTGAGGTAGGTTGTCCATCCCACCTCCTCATGTCCTCTCCGTGGTCACGCAGGTAAAACCACAGGGTGCCTCGTTGTGTGTACCCCCTGTACTCTTCCTCTTGAGTAGGGAAACGCCTGCTCCTAATAGCTGAGATGCTGGCCTGTACAGGTGGGGAGTAGGACATACTCTCTTCAAGTTGCTGGACCTTCTGGGACAGTTTCTCCACAGCTGAAACGAGGGGGGAAGATAGGCTTTCTTCATATTGACGGAGTCGTCCAGCCACCTCATCCACCGTTGGTCCCTCTTCACCTCTCCATTCCATCACTGCCAAGGAGTTGGCATATGATGATGGTGCGCTCCGTACAAACTTCCGCCATATGGGCCTTGTGCACTGGACTTCATCAGGATCTGTAGGTAACTGCGCATTATCTGGGTCAAAGTAAATCATCTCTCGTACGGCTAATTCCCTTAGGTACTGGATACCTTTTTCCATGGTGGTCCACTTGCTTGGACGACATACAACATCTTCACTGAAAGGATACCTTTCCCTTACACCTGCCAGGAGTCGTCTCCAGAGGCTGAGGGCTTGTGTCTTTTTCCCAATTGCCTTGTCAATGCCTGCCTCCCTAGACAAGGATCCCAGCTGCTTAGCTTCCCTGCCCTCTAATTCCAAGCTACTGGCCCCGTTATCCCAGCATCGGAGCAGCCAGGTGACAATGTGCTCACCAGGAAGTCGACTGAAATCTTTTCGCATATCTCGCAGCTCACTCAGGGATAGGGATCGGGTTATTACCTCTGGTTCTGTCTCTTCCTCCTGTTCCTTTGATGGCCCTGGTTCATCATCATCCTTTACTATGCGAACTGATTTCTTGGTGTATTTCTTCTTCTGTATAGGAGCAACTGATACTGGCACAGGTTGGTTGTCCGGTTCAGCTGCAGTGCCTGCCACTGGGGTTTGAGTGGCTGCATTGCCTGTCACCAGGGTTTGAGTAGCCACAGTGCCTGCCACTGGAGTTAGAGTAGCCTCATTGTCTGCCACCGGAGTTGGAGTAGGCATAGTGCCTGCCACTGGAGTTGGAGTAGGCTCCTTGTCTGCCACCGGGGTTGGAGTAGCCTCCTTGTCTGCTGGTCTGGCTTTCCCCTGAGGGTCCTGCATAGTACTGAGCAGTGTTTGGTAGATACTGGCCAGGGCCCAACACAGTGCCATAAGTTGTGCCTCTCTGGAATAGCCACAGCATTTTCCTTTGAAATATTCTATTACTTTATCAGGGTCCTGTAGTTGTTCAAGGGTGAAGTCCCAAACCATTGGAGGTGAGAAGTTCTCTAGATATCTGCCCATGTTCTCCCACATCCCATGCCACCCCTGACTATCTGGCCTTGGGACAGATTTCTGAGTGGTAGTCTTAAACAGCTTTTTTACCCTAAAAAAGACTTGAAAAACATTCAGGAGACATAGCAATAGGAACACGCTGGTTTGAGCATCCCAAGGATATTCAAAATTCTCAAGAGGTGTTACACCTGGCCCAAAGGAGAAAAAGGAGGCAAAAGAGCTGGGGAAAGTATCTCCCCCTGTTTCTCCCATAGATTGGGTGTGATTATTGATAACTTCTGAGAGACGGGAACCAAGGTATGGACAGGACAGCAATACTACATAGAAACCCCAACAAAGCCACTTGAATAGTGATGTTACCATATCATAAGCTGATATTGCACAGGACAGCAAAATTATAGTCCTGATCCCTCTCCCTGAGATAACAAACAGCATCACAGGGAGTACATACAGCATATAAGAATTTACATAACACAGCCATGTAAACAAACGAAGCAACATTGTAACCGGCAACTATTTAACTAATAGGAGAAATACATATAAGAAATCCGTTTTAACAAGCTCTGGTCAGATCTGTTGTTATTACAACCCTTCGAGCCCCACGTTGGGCGCCAAAAAGGACTGTCGTGGTTTGGCCTCAGCCAGCAACAGAAAACCACTCAGCCGCTCGCACGACTCCCACAGCCGTGGGAAAAATCAGCAGAAAAGGGCAAAACTCGTGGGTTGAAATATTATAATTTAGCAGAACAGACAAAGGGAAAAAGAAAGAAAAGAAAGAAAGAAAAACAATAACACCGGTAAAGGAATACAAGAACGCGATTACAGTACCGCCGCGAAGCGCACCGACCGGACCCCCACCGCCGCGACCTGCCCCCGAGTGGCGACTGACTCCCCCGCCCCGGCTAGCTCCTTTTATAGCGGGGCATGGGTCACGTGGTATGGAATACGTGCCTCCCCTGCCGGCTCCTTGGAAATTAACCCCATCCTTGCCGGAACCAGGACACCCCAGCAGACCCATGCCCAGCCGCTGCCCGAGCAATGGCTACTTTGGCAAGGCCAAAGGCGCAGGCTGTGTTGCGGAGCATGAGGTTACACGGCATGGAGTGCCCCTTGGGTCAGTTTGGGTTGGCTCTCCCTGCTGTGTTCCCTCCCAGCCTCTGGCCCAGCCTCGGCCTACTCGCTCGGGGACACTGGGAGAGAAACAGAGGAAGCCTTGGTGCTCTGCGAGCGCTGCTCAGCACCAGCTAAAACCGCCGTGTGTTTTCAGCGCTGTCTCATGAGAAATGCAAAGCACAGCGCCAAGTGGGCGGCGGAGTCTCCCTCTGCCTCCCTGGAGCTCTGTCGCTGATGTCACAGCCATGACCTCACACCGTGCGGGCCCAGGCCTTTGTGAGGTTGGGCACTGTGGGCATAAGCTGTGGACCTGGAAGGAGCTCGCAGTGTGCTGCTGGCTGTGTGCCTGTGGCAGGCGTTCTCCCGGCTCTGTCCAGGAGGTGGTCTGCCCGGACAGGCAACGCTCCTGCGGCTGAAGGAGGGCACCGAAGCTTGCGGGACAGCCTCGTTGCTCGCCAGGAATAGGAGGAGAAAGGCTACCTCAGGAGTACCAGGGGCTGGCCGTCCAAGGAGAGGAGCCAGGGGCAGCCGGGCTGCACGCTGCAGGGCTGCAGAAGAGGAGCGTAAGTTCCGTGCTGCCTTTCCCCCCATGGTTGCACCAAGCCTGCCTGGCTCGGCCGGGAGCCACGGCCCTGCAGAAGCAGCATCACCCTGCCCCGAGGGAGGCCCGGGGCCACCTCGCCTGCGTGAGCGTGATGGAGCTGGCAAGGATGTCTGTCTCTGTGGGATACTGCAGTAACCACGGGGTACCCCAGCGCTCGTGCCACCCTCCTTCCCCAGGCACGCCATCGGTGCCCTGCCTGCCTGCGAGGAGATCCTGCCCGGCCCTGTGTCCCCCGCTCCGCTCCCAGGGTGCAACCAGCTGCCCGCCTCTACAGGGCATAGCCCTGGCCCTGCCCCAGGGAGGGAGGACCAGCGCCCAGCTCCCTGCAGGGAGCTGGCATGCTCTGGACCCGTGTCCTCCAAAAGGCTCCTCAGGCTTTTCTCCGTTTCTTTGCGCAGGGTTGCTCTTCCGTCTGGTGATGGCTCTGGTCTCCCTCCAGAGATGCCTCAGCACAGGCATCTCCACGCTGTGAGTACAAGATGTGTGCAGTGGGGAGGTGGAGATGAGGGGTGCCAGTGGCTCAGGACGAGCAGGTGGAGGCCGGTGGTGCTCTCCACCAGGAGACCAGGCCTGGCTCCTCCAAAATGACTGCTCCTCTGCTTGTAAATGAAAATCCCCCTGTGCAGGGCACTGCCCTTGGGCACTGCTAACCTCGGGACGTACTCTTTCAGGAAAGAGATCACCACCTTGAAAAATACGAAGCTCGTACTGCTTGTGTTCTTGATGAGCCTAGCTGCTCTCAGTGAGTATTCGCCTGCTGCCAGCGGAGGCAGGGAGGCACGGAGTGCCAGCTTCAGGGTGAGGGAGAGGAGGTAGTGGGACCCTTCCAGCCTCCCGCGTCTGCAGCTCAGGGAGCTCTGAAGATGCTCGCTGCACGCAGAGCAGGGAGGGCAAATGGGGCGTAGCTGTGGGCACCGAGCGTGCGCAACAACCAGGGCTGTGCAGAGCCCTGAGGCCCAGGGAGAGGGTCCCTGCTTAGAGCCGCAACCTCTCTCTGCACCCTTTCGCCATGTCCTCAGCCAGCCTGTGGCCACCGGGGTGTGGGAGGAGACCGTATGGCTACAGGGATCCTTGGAAACCCGAGTCAATTAACTCTCTCTTGGTGATGTGAATTACAGCTGCTGCCTGGTGCGGGATGCTGATGCTTGTGTATATGCAGTGGGCAGAGGTTGTGCCGCAGGTCAGTGACTGCTGCTGTGGGACAGGAAAGGCCCACACCGGAGCCCTGCAGGCGGTGAGTGGGTGGTTGGGTGGGTAAAACACCCGGTCCTGCGGTTGCAGGCGGTGACCCAGAGAATCAGCAGCGGCTTCTGCTGTGCCTTCCTAGAGCCGCCGGCTCTGGAAAGCCCCGGCAGCTCTGGGACTCAAACGGAGAGCCGTTCTCTTTCAGGTGCTGCTGGGGCAGGCGGCAACCGACGGGAGGGCCCCATGGTAAGAGCCCTCTTCTCTCTCCTGACCTGCAGCACTATTGGTGGGGTAGCGGCAGATGAGGCCGTGCTGTTTGCACTCACTCGCACAGCACCCAGGGCTCGTGCCTTTCGCTCCTGCCTGGGCCTTTTGCTAAACATGGAGCGAGGGGAAGCGTTCACAGGCCAGGGAAAGAAAAGGTGGCTCGAGCACCTCTGTCTCTGCTCCTCCCGAGCTTGGAGGCTCTGGGAGGGGCTGGGCAGCTCTCTGACAAGATCTGCTTTCCTGGTGACTGCAGGGAACAATCCCCAGAGGCAAAACAGCTGGTGAACGAGGTGCTGTGCCTGGCTGCAGAGATCGACGCTATGCAGAAGGTGATCATGCACTCTGGGAAAGAGGGCTGGGACAGCAGGGCCCCACACAAGACCCTTCTTGGGCCAGCTGGTGGGCTTTTCCTGCTGGGCCCATGCACCCATCCCTTGCCAGGGGCAGCCTGCTGAGCTCCACTGTAAAGCCCCTTCCCCTGGCCAAGGTTGTTGTGGTCAATTCCCCCGTTCCTTTGTGTCTTTCCAGGAAGTTCAGCAAATGAGAGAGATGATGTCTGCAACCACGGGGATGTCTGACTGGGCTCTGAAAGAGGCAGGTACGGATGGATGCAGGCAGGCAGGTCTCTCATCACACTGAACTCCTGCTGAGTGCTCCCAAAAGGAGACTCTGCGCTCCAAAGCACGGGGAGATTGGGTGAAACCACGGGACCCAAGAGCATGCCTGTGGCAGAGCGGCACCCTTGGGCTCACCCCAGCCCTGCCGTCAGCCCCCTCGCTGGGTGTCCCTGGTGTGCCCCTGGCATGCCCCTGACTGCCTTTCTGCCCTCTCCCTCTCCGCTGAGCTTTCCTGGGGAGCGAAAGCGAGCGGCCGGGTTGTCCTCTGCTGTCCGCACAGTGGGGCCTCGCCTTGGCTCGGCAGCCCTTCCCGTGTGCGCTTGCCGTCTCCCAGCACCCACAGACCTTCTCTTTGTGCAGCTGGGAGAGAAGTGCCATCACCAGCCATGGGCTCCCCTCCTCTTCCTGGGGCATGTCTCAGCGTGCAGTGCTGTGTGTGGGGCTGGCAGGCAGCCTTACCTGATCCTCCTACCTGCAGCCACCAGGTCCTCCCAACCTGGGGCCTCCTGCAGTTGTTACCTGAAAAAGTGGTCTAAGTCCCGATTCTCCCGAAAGACAGAGACTGTGTTTAGAGAGGAGGCATTGGTTTATTCTGGCCGTGGTGCACAGTGGAACATTTCCACACATCATGCCCACTCCGTGCCACTTTCCTCCTCACATTTATACATGAAAGTTACAAGGTAGGACACTCCCAGTAGCAACGATTGGTGTCTAATTTACATATGATTACAATATTTGCTGTGTCATTCTCAGTCACTGCACCTGCGCAAGAGAAGGGTCTCCACCTGGGCAAGGGTCTTCTTGGCCGTGGGCATGATTTTAAGTATTATAATGAAGGTAGTTTAGCTTAGGACCCTCAGAATTTTCACTGTTCTGCCATGTTGGCTAGACCTTTCGAAACATGGTAGATTAGTAGCATCCTCAAGGTTCCTATGCTCATCTACTCCAGGATGTTTCACTTCAAAGAAAGACAACAAAACTTGTTTTCCTTGATTAGGTGTTCTTTCTCATACGACTCAAGGAAAGAACACTCGTTACCCATGAGGATGTCTTAAAAATTGCTCTACTAATTAGCCCATATACTTGTAAAGGAACATTCCCAAGGCTGACCATCTGGCCAAGTACAGAACAAAATGGTTGTACGCGAGACCCTGTATCAGAAGTTCAGCTCATGCCAATAGTTATCAGGCCTAACACACTTTAATGCTCACAACTTTAATGCTAAGAAAAATGCCTCAGGTTCTAACTACAAGACAACACATTCGGCTCTGCTCTTCTCCCTTCAGGGGCTGCCCTCGACCTGCACAGAGCGTCCAGCAGCTCTGCGTGGCTCTGCAGCGTGTTTGGGTTCCTGTGTGCTCCACCCCTTCTGGACACCTTTGTGCAGGTACAGGAGGAGAAACCGTCAATGCGGCTTCTCTTGCCTCTTGGAAAGTGTGGGCCAAGCCCTGGGGCGTCTCCCCTCAGGCCAGTGGTATTGCTCGAGACCACGGCACTGCTCCGGTGCCTGGCTCCTGGGGTCTCACACAGGGCTCGGCTCCCTCGGAAACAGCAAGTGCCCTCAGAAAGGGGCTGTGCTGAGCTGAGCTGGCTGCCCGCCCTCCCTAGTCACAGCCGGGTGAAGGGACTTGTCCTTTGGGACCGCGTTTCCTCGCCACAGCTCTGACGGTCCCTCTCCCGATGGGGCAGTGGGTGGTGGGGGGAGGCTGCAGAGCTGCTGGCCAAACAGAGAGGTTTCTTGAAAGCCCTGACTCTGGTACAGGGTACTGGATGTTTTCCACCAGCTGGCTGTTTTCCTCTTTCCCGGGCCGGGAAGATGGCAGGGCGCTTCTGTCTGCTACCCAACACGCCATTCATTTTGAGCACAAGCACAGCCCACAGGCGCAGCGGGCCCCATCACGCCCTCGTGTTCCCATCACGGCCTCACATTCCATGCTCTTGCTCTCTGCTTTCAGCCGGATGCTTCCCCGGGATACTGCTGGCCTTTCCAAGGGTCTCGGAGTGTGCTGCTAATCCGGTTACCTGCACAGATACAACCGACGGCTGTCACCCTGCAGCACACCTCAAGGATAGCCTCTCCATGGGGGACTGTCAGCAGTGCCCCCCGAGATTTCACTGTCTCTGTAAGTCTCTGCCGACCCTGGGGGCTGGGACCTGTCCGCGGGGAAAAGCTGTAACGGGGACTTGATGCTGTCTGCACATGTGCCGAGATTTGTGTGCTCCCAAGCACTGCCCTTCCCTGAGGGGACATGTCAAGGGACATGCGGGGTGGTGTCACCCCTCCTAAGACGCGCTCCGTGTGTTTTGGCCCAGCACCCCTGGGCCCCGGAGCAGCACACAAGGAGGAGAGTCAGCCCCACCGCATCCTGCGCCAGACCGTGCTGGAGCCGCAGGAGTGGGGTGCAGGTGACGAGCCCGGATCTGTCATGAGTTGTTTCTTTGCGATCGGGTCGAGCCTGACCTGCTCCCTGTGCTTTATCTGCAAGGGCCTGGATGAGGAAGGGGAGGACGAAACGCTGCTGGGGATATTCACCTACACGGTGCAGAAAGAGCCGAAACAGACCTTCCCTCTGCAGGTACAGTGCGTGCATGTTAGCAAGAGGCCAGGGCAGAAACGCCGGTTTGCCAGCAAGTTGCTTGCAGAAGGAATGTGGACGGTCCCTGCTGGGGCGGGGGCCTGACTGTGGCCAAGAGAAAAGTTGGTGGGATCTGGAGGGAGAACGGCACGCGGCAGGGAGGCAAAAGCAGAGCGAAGACAGAGTCAGCCCTGTGACTGTGTCTGTGTCGGTCCCTGCTGCTCCCCAGCTGCACCCGCCGGGCAGGCGGTGGCAGGGAGGAGGCTCAGCACCTTGGCCCGGCAGCAGGACTTTCCCCGGGCCCCACTTGCCTGGCACCAGCGAGCTGCAGGTTTCCACAGCTGCCCACCACGCTCCCTGAGGCCGGGCGTTTGGTCTGCGGGGGCACAGGGCTCCTTTGACACCTGGGTGGGAGGAGGGAAGGAGGGAGAAGCTGCCTCTGTGGCCAGGGCGGGAGCTGGTTGCGGAGCAGAGGCCGGCCTGTCAGAGGAAGACGCACGGAGCCTGCTCTCGCGCTTGCAGCCTGCAGTGACGCTGCTTTTTGTTGCGGTTTCTTTGCAGAGTGAGATGCCCAGAGCCTTTCGGTTTCTGAAACTCAGCATACAGAGCAACTGGGGAAAACCAGGATACACCTGCATTTATCGAGTGCAGGTGCATGGGAAAATCGTGGGACGAAATGCCATCAGCCAGACACCTGTGTAGAGCTGTTTCTTCCTTCAATAAAAATTAAAGCGGCAAATGGAGAAACAGACCAGAGGGAGGTGGCTGTTAGTCGGGTGCAGAGCAACGTCGTTTCAGAGGCCCTCTCAAGGCTGCCAACCTCTGCCATTCGCAGGCTGAGACCTTCCTCAGGCTTTCTGCTTTCTCTCCACCACGGGGACGTTTCCTAAGCGAGCAAAAGGAGACGACGCTCCCGTAGCCGGTCCTTGCCTAAGGTCCTTGCCAAAATCCTTTGGCACCAGGGCCACCCCCACATCTCGCCCCAGGAAGGATTCGTCCGGAGCCTGGCAGCGTTTGGGGGTGATGTCCCGTTCCATTCAGGGGACACCTTGGCTCTGGGGACTGGGTCTAGTGGGGGCCCACGTGGGGTGCAGCCATGCCTGGGACCTGCGTCCAACAAAGGATGGAGATTCAAGAGGTGGGTTCACCTGGTGAGAGGAGCTCAGCCATGGTCTCTACCCGGCAGAAAGCTACGTCCTCTGCACTTGCCAGAGCAGACGTAGCAACACAGACGGTGCTCCCTCGGAAGCATGCAGGCATTCAGGTCGCAGGCTGCAGGGAGTGCCACAGCCTTGCACGGCTAGCGAGCGGCAGTGGTGAAGACAGGTGTGTGAGGTGTGAGCAGGTAGATGATCTGCTCAGTCTGGTGGCAGAGCTCATAAATGAAGTCAAAAGACTAAGGAGTATCAGGGAGTGCGAGAAAGAAATCGAGTGGCGGGGCCGTGCTTTGAGGTCCCCGAAAGAGAGACCGGGCCAGTCACCAGAAATAAAGCAAGATCGCAGGGCTCTGATCTCCTTGCCCTGCAGGGCTGAAGGCACTGAAGGCAGCGGCCTACCAGAAAACGGTGCATGGAGGCAAGTCTGTGCGAGGGCTGGCAAGCGAACCCCGTCCTTGCCCACCTCCCCTCCCCAGGTGCCTCCGTACAACAGGGATGAGGCCCTGGCCATGGTAGACCAGCCAAAGGACAATGAGGCTGACGGTGCAAATACACCAGAGGAGTTGCCGGGACCGGAAAGGCCTGCTCCCCGTATGATGACCACCTCTACGAGGAAGAAAAGGCGGGTTATAGTTGCGGGCAACTCAGCTCTGAGGGGGACAGAGGGTCCGATACGTAGGGCAGACCCCACTCTTAGGGAAGTCTGCGGCCTCCCTGGGGCCCGACTTAGGGACATCCTGAAGAAACTCCCTGGCCTGGTGCGGCCCTCGGATTACTACCCACTGCTTCTGTTCCATGTCGGGGGCGATGAAAGCGCACTTCAGAGTGCGAGGATGATGAGAAGAGGTCTCAGGGCCTTAGGACAGCGTGGGAATCCAGAGCACGGGTTATTTTTTCTTCGCTGCTTCTGGTTGGGGCAATGGGATTGAAAGAAAGAGCTGAGCTCGGTCTGTTAATATGTGGCTCCGTGGCTGGTGTCACCGCCACAGTTCTGGGTTTTTTGACAATGGAGTGGCCTCTCCGGCACCAGGCCTGCTGGCATCAGATGGGGTTTGTCTCACTCAAAGGGGGAGAAGGGTCTTTGCCCAAGAGTTAGCGGGGCTCATTGACAGGGCTTTAGGCTCGCCGGGGAAAGGGGGTATTATCAGTCTTGCCAGTGGCAAGCCAAGGGTCGATGCTCCAAGGATAGAGGAACAGCGTGCTGCCGAGGGCCTGCAGCCGTTTGCTCTGAGATGTGCTGGCTACGCTGCAGCACCCTTACAGTCTGACGCAGATGAGCCAGGAGCTCCTGGGGTAACACAGGAGGCAATGAGGGGGCAACATTAATACGTGGCAAAGGAATGTCGCCTGGAGAGCAGTGCAACGGAATTGCAACTGCTCCAGCCAAGTCAGCCTCAAGGAGGACAGGGCTGGAATGCCTCTGTGCAAATGCAGGTAGGGTGAGGAGCAAACAGGAGGAGCTAGAGACGTGATCGCGCCTCCAAGGCTACGATCTCATTGGCACCAGGGAACCATGGTGGGATGGCTCCCACGACTGGAGTGCTGGCATGGAAGGGTTCAGGCTCCTGAGGAAAGACAGGCAGGGGAAAGGAGGAGGCGGTGCTGCCCTATGTGGTGATTTGGCCTCAGCTGGCAACAAAGAACCACGCGGCCGCTCGCTCAACGCCCCCAGCTGAGGGGGGAAATGGGGAGAAAAAGGCAAACCTCGTGGGTGTACATAAAGGCAGTTTAACAGAACAGCAAAGGAAAGAGAAAACCAGTAACAATACCCCCGATAAAGGAACGTAGACACGCGGTGACGGTACCACCGCTCCCCCACCAGACCCGGACCGCCCCAGCCCGCTCGCAGCCGCCATTTCCTCCCGCTTCCTGCCCTGTCCCCGGCCAGCTCCCCCCTAGAGCCGGGGCACGGCTCAGGTGGCACGGAATACCTGTGTCCGGCACGGAATACCTGTGTCCCCTGCCGCTCCCAGGGGAAATTAACCCTGTCCCTGCCAGAACCAGAACACCCTATATGTCCCCGACCAGGTGGAGCGCATGGAGCTTGGCCTAGGGATGGATAAAGAGCTGACTGAGAGCCTATGGGTCCGGACTAAAGGGAAGTCAGGAGCAGGGGACACTGCAGTGGGGGTCTGCTACAGACCACCTGACCAGGAAGACCGAGCGGATGAGGCCCTCTATAGACAGATCGGGGTGGCATCACGTTCACAGGCCTTGGTCCTCATGGGTGACTCCAGCCACCCCGACAGCTGGTGAAAGGGTAACACAGCAGGGCGTAGGCAATCCAGGAGGTTCTTGGATTGTATTGACGACAGCGTCCTTCTCCAAGTGCTAGAGGAGGCAACAAGGAGAGGAGCTATGCTGGACCTTGTCCTTTCCAACAAGGAGGGGCTGGTAGGCAGGGTCACACTCCAGGGTAGGCTGGGCCGCAGTGACCACGAAATGGTGGAGTTCAAGATCCTCGAGGCAGCGAGGAAGGTGTGCAGCAAGCTGACCACCCTGGACTTCAGGAGAGCTGACTTTGGCCTCTTGAAGAATGTGCTTGGTATGGTGCCATGGGATGAAGCGCCGGAGGGAAGAAGGGCCCAAGAAAGTTGCTTAATACGCAGGCATCACCTCCTCTAAGCTCAGGAGCGATGCATCCCTACAGAGTAGGCGACGGGCAGGAAAGCCAGGAGGCCCGCATGGATGAACAAGGAGCTCCCGGACACGCTCAGAAGTAAAAAGGAGGCCTATAGGGGGTAGAAACAGGGCTGGGTGGCCTGGGAGGAATACAGAGAAATTGTTCGAGCGGCCAGGGATCAGGTCAGGCAAGCTAAAGCCCAGGCTGAATTAAAGCGGGCCAGTGGCATCAAGACAAAGAAAAAAACCTTCTAGAAGTGTGTCAGCAAGAAAAGAAGGACTAAGGAAGATGTGGGCCCTCTCCGGAAGGAAACGGAAGACCTGGTCACCCGGGCAAGAGACAAAGCCGAGGTACTCAACAATTTTTTTGCCCCGGTCTTCACTGGCAAAGACTGCAGCCACACTACCCATCCTGCAGCAGGCAACGGCGAGGACTGGGAAAATGAAGAAGCGCCCACTGTAAGTGAAGATCAAGTATGAGACCACCTAAACCTGGCGAGGGTCCTGATGGGATACACGCGTGGCTCCCGAGGGAACTGGCAGACGAAGTTGCTAAGGCACTATCCATCAAATCTGAGAAGTCATGGCAGTCTGGACCTGTTGGAGCGGGTCCAGAGGAGGGCCACCAAGATGATCAGAGGGCTGGAGCACCTCTCCCAGAGTTGGGGTTGTTCAGTCTGGAGAAGAGAAGGCTCCGGGGAGATTAAGTTCCAGCTGGCCTTTGGCCCTTCTCATTTTCTCCCCGCATAACCTCATGACCATCCCAAATTCCCGCCAAAGCTCTCTGTTCAGCCAGGCCGGTCCTCTTCCCTGCCGGCTCGTCTTTCGGCGCATGGGGACAGCCTGCTCCTGCACCTTCAGGAAGGTATTCTTGAAGAGTATGGAGCCTTCCTGGACCCCTCTGCACTTCAGGACTGCCTGCCAGGGGACTCTGTCAACCAGGCTCCTAAACAGGCCAAAGTCTGCCTGCCGGAGGTCCGAGGAAGCAGTTCTGCTGACTCCTCTCCTCAGTTCTCCAAGAATGGAGAACTCGGTATCATTTTCTGCTGCCTGTGCCCAAGACAGCCTCCAGCCTACGAAAGCACACAGCAAACACACTCCTTTCTCTACACAGGCTGCGGCGGGTTGACCCCATGTCGTGGTTTGGCCTCAGCCAGCAACAGAAAACCACTCAGCCGCTCGCACGACTCCCACAGCCGTGGGAAAAATCAGCAGAAAAGGGCAAAACTCGTGGGTTGAAATATTATAATTTAGCAGAACAGACAAAGGGAAAAAGAAAGAAAAGAAAGAAAGAAAAACAATAACACCGGTAAAGGAATACAAGAACGCGATTACAGTACCGCCGCGAAGCGCACCAACCGGACCCCCACCGCCGCGACCCGCCCCCGAGTGGCGACTGACTCCCCCGCCCCGGCTAGCTCCTTTTATAGCGGGGCATGGGTCACGTGGTATGGAATACGTGCCTCCCCTGCCGGCTCCTTGGAAATTAACCCCATCCTTGCCGGAACCAGGACATTATCCACCCCTTATTCCATACCATCTATGTCATGCCCAGATCTTTCAGTTCCCATAGTCTATGAGCCATCCCTTAAAAATGTCCATTAAGCTCACGTAGTCCATGACGGTAGGCTCCAGCAGTGAGAACAGTCTCTCAGGGCACATAAGATGATGTGTAGTGCTGAACTGGTGGGTGCTGTATTTGAAGCTCGTGACTGGGGAATGCAATACAGTCCATGCCCACGGTCCACAGGTTGAAGATGTCGATCTCAAGGAAAATTGCTAGGCGCCAGATACTGAGATCAGTTTTTATTACATCATAAAATTATTCACTGGCTATTCTCACCCAAAATCAAATCCCCATAAGGTACACATCGGACCTCCCCATCCTCTCGCATCACCCACCAAGTGCACCCGGGTCCTTGTGCAAAAGCAATCCCACGGATGGGTTTGCCTTTGCCTGAGGCAGGGCTAACCCAGACTGTCTTTCCTAACATATTCTTCATATGCACTACAGGGACTTTATCCCCTTCTACTGTACGTGGAAGTTTTGATTGGGCAGGGCCAGCTCGATTGGCAGATCCCCTAGTGTTAACTAACCAGGTGGCTTTTGCTAAATGAGTATCCCAATGTTTGAAGGTCCCACCCCCCATGGCTCTCAGGGTAGTCTTTAGCAGTCCATTATATCGTTCTATCTTACCCGAGGCTGGTGCGTGATAAGGAATGTGATATACCCACTCAATGCCATGCTCTTTGGCCCAGGTGTCTATGAGGCTGTTTCGGAAGTGAGTCCCGTTGTCCGACTCAATTCTTTCTGGGGTGCCATGTCGCCATAGGATTTGCTTTTCAAGGCCCAGGATAGTGTTACGGGCGGTGGCATGGGGCACAGGGTATGTTTCCAGCCATCCAGTGGTTGCTTCCACCATTGTGAGCACGTGGCGCTTGCCTTGGCGAGTTTGGGGGAGTGTGATATAATCAATCTGCCAGGCCTCCCCATATTTATATTTTAGCCATCGTCCTCCGTACCAAAGAGGCTTTAACCGCTTGGCTTGCTTAATGGCAGCACACGTTTCACATTCGTGGATAACCTGTGCAATAGTGTCCATGGTCAAGTCCACCCCTCGGTCACGAGCCCATCTATATGTTGCATCTCTTCCTTGATGGCCTGAGGCATCGTGGGCCCACCGAGCTATGAATAGTTCACCCTTACGTTGCCAGTCCAGATCCACCTCAGCCACTTCAATTTTAGCAGCCTGATCTACCTGCTGGTTGTTTTGATGTTCCTCAGTGGCCCGATTCTTGGGGATGTGGGCATCTACATGACGTACTTTCACAACCAGATTCTCAATCCGGGCAGCTATATCTTGCCACAGTTCAGCAGCCCAGATGGGCTTACCTCTGCGCTGCCAGTTGTTCTGCTTCCACTGCTGTAACCACCCCCACAGAGCATTTGCCACCATCCATGAATCAGTATAGAGGTAAAGTACCGGCCATTTCTCTCGCTCAGCAATGTCCAAAGCCAGCTGGATGGCTTTTACCTCTGCAAACTGACTCGACTCACCTTGTCCTTCGGTGGCTTCTGCAACTCGTCGTGTCGGACTCCACACAGCAGCCTTCCACTTTCGATGCTTTCCCACAATTCGGCAGGACCCATCAGTGAACAGGGCATGTTTCTTCTCATTTTCTGGCAGTTCATTATACGGTGGGGCCTCTTCTGCACGCGTCACCTCTTCCTCTGGTGATATTCCGAAATCTTTGCCTTCTGGCCAGTCCATGATCACTTCCAGTATGCCTGGACGACTGGGGTTTCCCATTCGAGTTCGCTGGGTGATCAGTGCAATCCACTTACTCCACGTAGCATCAGTTGCATGATGTGTGGCAGGGACCCTTTCTTTGAACATCCAGCCCAGCACCAGTCGAGGTGCTAAGAGGAGCTGTGCTTCAGTGCCAACCACCTCCGAAGCAGCTCGAACCCCCTCGTATGCTGCCAATATCTCCTTTTCTGTTGGGGTATAGCGGGCTTCGGATCCTCTGTATCCCCGACTCCAGAACCCCAGGGGTCGACCTCGAGTCTCCCCTGGTGCTTTTTGCCAGAGGCTCCAGGTAGGGCCATTCTCCCCGGCTGCAGTGTAGAGCACATTTTTAACGTCTTGTCCTGCCCTGACTGGCCCCAGCGCTACTGCATGAACTATTTCCTGCTTAATTTGTTCGAAAGCTTGTCGTTGCTCAGGACCCCACTTAAAATCATTCTTTTTCCGCGTCACTTGATATAGAGGGCTCACAATCAGACTGTAATTTGGAATATGCATCCTCCAAAAACCCACAACACCTAAGAAAGCTTGTGTTTCCTTTTTACTAGTCGGTGGGGACATAGCTGCTATTTTGTTGATCACATCCATTGGGATCTGACGGCGTCCATCTTGCCACTTTATTCCTAAAAATTGGATCTCCTGTGCAGGTCCCTTAACCTTACTCCGTTTTATGGCAAAGCCAGCTTTCAGAAGGATTTGAACTACTTTATTCCCTTTCTCAAAAACTTCTTCTGCTGTGTCGCCCCATACAATGATGTCATCAATGTACTGCAAATGTTCTGGAGCTTCACCCTGTTCCAGTGTGGTCTGGATTAGTCCATGACAAATGGTGGGGCTGTGTTTCCACCCCTGGGGCAGTCGATTCCAGGTGTACTGGATGCCCTTCCAAGTGAAAGCAAACTGTGGCCTGCACTCTGCCGCCAAAGGGATTGAGAAGAATGCATTGGCGATATCAATCGTTGCATACCACTTGGCTGCCTTCGACTCCAGTTCGTATTGAAGCTCTAGCATGTCTGGCACAGCAGCGCTCAGCGGTGGTGTGACTTCATTCAGGCCACGATAATCCACTGTTAGCCTCCACTCTCCATTAGATTTTCTCACTGGCCATATGGGACTATTAAAGGGTGAGCGAGTCTTGCTAATCACTCCTTGAGTCTCTAGTTGACGAATCAACTTATGGATGGGAATCACAGAGTCTCGGTTAGTACGATATTGCCGTCGATGCACCGTTGTGGTAGCAATCGGCACCTGTTGTTCTTTGACCCTCAACAACCCTACCACAGAGGGGTCCTCTGAGAGACCAGGCAAGGTGGATAACTGTTCAATTTCTTCCGTCTCCAAGGCAGCTATGCCAAAAGCCCACCGGTATCCTTTTGGGTCCTTAAAGTATCCTCTCCTGAGATAGTCTATGCCAAGGATGCATGGAGCCTCTGGGCCAGTCACAATGGGATGCTTTTGCCACTCATTTCCAGTTAGGCTTACTTCAGCTTCCAGTACAGTCAACTCTTGTGATCCCCCTGTTACTCCAGAAATACAAATGGGTTCTGCTCCTCTGTAATTTGATGGTATTAAGGTGCATTGTGCACCAGTGTCCACCAGAGCCTTATACTCCTGTGGCTCAGATGTGCCAGGCCATCGAATCCACACAGTCCAATAAACCCGGTTGTCCCTTTCCCCCACCTGGCTGGAGGCAGGGCCCCTCTAATCCTGATCATAGTATACGTTACTTACCTGTTGCAAAAATGATTTGGAAGTCCCTTCAAGAGGATCGGAGGTTAGATCAGGCCTTCCATTCTGTCTGGGGAACTGTCTGCTGGAAACAGGAGCTGCACTTTTTCTGGAGGGATCCCCTTTTGTGTTTGTTCTTCCTTGCAGCTCACGTACCCGTGTCCGTAGTGCTGAGGTAGGTTGTCCATCCCACCTCCTCATGTCCTCTCCGTGGTCACGCAGGTAAAACCACAGGGTGCCTCGTTGTGTGTACCCCCTGTACTCTTCCTCTTGAGTAGGGAAACGCCTGCTCCTAATAGCTGAGATGCTGGCCTGTACAGGTGGGGAGTAGGACATACTCTCTTCAAGTTGCTGGACCTTCTGGGACAGTTTCTCCACAGCTGAAACGAGGGGGGAAGATAGGCTTTCTTCATATTGACGGAGTCGTCCAGCCACCTCATCCACCGTTGGTCCCTCTTCACCTCTCCATTCCATCACTGCCAAGGAGTTGGCATATGATGATGGTGCGCTCCGTACAAACTTCCGCCATATGGGCCTTGTGCACTGGACTTCATCAGGATCTGTAGGTAACTGCGCATTATCTGGGTCAAAGTAAATCATCTCTCGTACGGCTAATTCCCTTAGGTACTGGATACCTTTTTCCATGGTGGTCCACTTGCTTGGACGACATACAACATCTTCACTGAAAGGATACCTTTCCCTTACACCTGCCAGGAGTCGTCTCCAGAGGCTGAGGGCTTGTGTCTTTTTCCCAATTGCCTTGTCAATGCCTGCCTCCCTAGACAAGGATCCCAGCTGCTTAGCTTCCCTGCCCTCTAATTCCAAGCTACTGGCCCCGTTATCCCAGCATCGGAGCAGCCAGGTGACAATGTGCTCACCAGGAAGTCGACTGAAATCTTTTCGCATATCTCGCAGCTCACTCAGGGATAGGGATCGGGTTATTACCTCTGGTTCTGTCTCTTCCTCCTGTTCCTTTGATGGCCCTGGTTCATCATCATCCTTTACTATGCGAACTGATTTCTTGGTGTATTTCTTCTTCTGTATAGGAGCAACTGATACTGGCACAGGTTGGTTGTCCGGTTCAGCTGCAGTGCCTGCCACTGGGGTTTGAGTGGCTGCATTGCCTGTCACCAGGGTTTGAGTAGCCACAGTGCCTGCCACTGGAGTTAGAGTAGCCTCATTGTCTGCCACCGGAGTTGGAGTAGGCATAGTGCCTGCCACTGGAGTTGGAGTAGGCTCCTTGTCTGCCACCGGGGTTGGAGTAGCCTCCTTGTCTGCTGGTCTGGCTTTCCCCTGAGGGTCCTGCATAGTACTGAGCAGTGTTTGGTAGATACTGGCCAGGGCCCAACACAGTGCCATAAGTTGTGCCTCTCTGGAATAGCCACAGCATTTTCCTTTGAAATATTCTATTACTTTATCAGGGTCCTGTAGTTGTTCAAGGGTGAAGTCCCAAACCATTGGAGGTGAGAAGTTCTCTAGATATCTGCCCATGTTCTCCCACATCCCATGCCACCCCTGACTATCTGGCCTTGGGACAGATTTCTGAGTGGTAGTCTTAAACAGCTTTTTTACCCTAAAAAAGACTTGAAAAACATTCAGGAGACATAGCAATAGGAACACGCTGGTTTGAGCATCCCAAGGATATTCAAAATTCTCAAGAGGTGTTACACCTGGCCCAAAGGAGAAAAAGGAGGCAAAAGAGCTGGGGAAAGTATCTCCCCCTGTTTCTCCCATAGATTGGGTGTGATTATTGATAACTTCTGAGAGACGGGAACCAAGGTATGGACAGGACAGCAATACTACATAGAAACCCCAACAAAGCCACTTGAATAGTGATGTTACCATATCATAAGCTGATATTGCACAGGACAGCAAAATTATAGTCCTGATCCCTCTCCCTGAGATAACAAACAGCATCACAGGGAGTACATACAGCATATAAGAATTTACATAACACAGCCATGTAAACAAACGAAGCAACATTGTAACCGGCAACTATTTAACTAATAGGAGAAATACATATAAGAAATCCGTTTTAACAAGCTCTGGTCAGATCTGTTGTTATTACAACCCTTCGAGCCCCACGTTGGGCGCCAAAAAGGACTGTCGTGGTTTGGCCTCAGCCAGCAACAGAAAACCACTCAGCCGCTCGCACGACTCCCACAGCCGTGGGAAAAATCAGCAGAAAAGGGCAAAACTCGTGGGTTGAAATATTATAATTTAGCAGAACAGACAAAGGGAAAAAGAAAGAAAAGAAAGAAAGAAAAACAATAACACCGGTAAAGGAATACAAGAATGCGATTACAGTACCGCCGCGAAGCGCACCGACCGGACCCCCACCGCCGCGACCTGCCCCCGAGTGGCGACTGACTCCCCCGCCCCGGCTAGCTCCTTTTATAGCGGGGCATGGGTCACGTGGTATGGAATACGTGCCTCCCCTGCCGGCTCCTTGGAAATTAACCCCATCCTTGCCGGAACCAGGACACCCCAGCAGACCCATGCCCAGCCGCTGCCCGAGCAATGGCTACTTTGGCAAGGCCAAAGGCGCAGGCTGTGTTGCGGAGCATGAGGTTACACGGCATGGAGTGCCCCTTGGGTCAGTTTGGGTTGGCTCTCCCTGCTGTGTTCCCTCCCAGCCTCTGGCCCAGCCTCGGCCTACTCGCTCGGGGACACTGGGAGAGAAACAGAGGAAGCCTTGGTGCTCTGCGAGCGCTGCTCAGCACCAGCTAAAACCGCCGTGTGTTTTCAGCGCTGTCTCATGAGAAATGCAAAGCACAGCGCCAAGTGGGCGGCGGAGTCTCCCTCTGCCTCCCTGGAGCTCTGTCGCTGATGTCACAGCCATGACCTCACACCGTGCGGGCCCAGGCCTTTGTGAGGTTGGGCACTGTGGGCATAAGCTGTGGACCTGGAAGGAGCTCGCAGTGTGCTGCTGGCTGTGTGCCTGTGGCAGGCGTTCTCCCGGCTCTGTCCAGGAGGTGGTCTGCCCGGACAGGCAACGCTCCTGCGGCTGAAGGAGGGCACCGAAGCTTGCGGGACAGCCTCGTTGCTCGCCAGGAATAGGAGGAGAAAGGCTACCTCAGGAGTACCAGGGGCTGGCCGTCCAAGGAGAGGAGCCAGGGGCAGCCGGGCTGCACGCTGCAGGGCTGCAGAAGAGGAGCGTAAGTTCCGTGCTGCCTTTCCCCCCATGGTTGCACCAAGCCTGCCTGGCTCGGCCGGGAGCCACGGCCCTGCAGAAGCAGCATCACCCTGCCCCGAGGGAGGCCCGGGGCCACCTCGCCTGCGTGAGCGTGATGGAGCTGGCAAGGATGTCTGTCTCTGTGGGATACTGCAGTAACCACGGGGTACCCCAGCGCTCGTGCCACCCTCCTTCCCCAGGCACGCCATCGGTGCCCTGCCTGCCTGCGAGGAGATCCTGCCCGGCCCTGTGTCCCCCGCTCCGCTCCCAGGGTGCAACCAGCTGCCCGCCTCTACAGGGCATAGCCCTGGCCCTGCCCCAGGGAGGGAGGACCAGCGCCCAGCTCCCTGCAGGGAGCTGGCATGCTCTGGACCCGTGTCCTCCAAAAGGCTCCTCAGGCTTTTCTCCGTTTCTTTGCGCAGGGTTGCTCTTCCGTCTGGTGATGGCTCTGGTCTCCCTCCAGAGATGCCTCAGCACAGGCATCTCCACGCTGTGAGTACAAGATGTGTGCAGTGGGGAGGTGGAGATGAGGGGTGCCAGTGGCTCAGGACGAGCAGGTGGAGGCCGGTGGTGCTCTCCACCAGGAGACCAGGCCTGGCTCCTCCAAAATGACTGCTCCTCTGCTTGTAAATGAAAATCCCCCTGTGCAGGGCACTGCCCTTGGGCACTGCTAACCTCGGGACGTACTCTTTCAGGAAAGAGATCACCACCTTGAAAAATACGAAGCTCGTACTGCTTGTGTTCTTGATGAGCCTAGCTGCTCTCAGTGAGTATTCGCCTGCTGCCAGCGGAGGCAGGGAGGCACGGAGTGCCAGCTTCAGGGTGAGGGAGAGGAGGTAGTGGGACCCTTCCAGCCTCCCGCGTCTGCAGCTCAGGGAGCTCTGAAGATGCTCGCTGCACACAGAGCAGGGAGGGCAAATGGGGCGTAGCTGTGGGCACCGAGCGTGCGCAACAACCAGGGCTGTGCAGAGCCCTGAGGCCCAGGGAGAGGGTCCCTGCTTAGAGCCGCAACCTCTCTCTGCACCCTTTCGCCATGTCCTCAGCCAGCCTGTGGCCACCGGGGTGTGGGAGGAGACCGTATGGCTACAGGGATCCTTGGAAACCCGAGTCAATTAACTCTCTCTTGGTGATGTGAATTACAGCTGCTGCCTGGTGCGGGATGCTGATGCTTGTGTATATGCAGTGGGCAGAGGTTGTGCCGCAGGTCAGTGACTGCTGCTGTGGGACAGGAAAGGCCCACACCGGAGCCCTGCAGGCGGTGAGTGGGTGGTTGGGTGGGTAAAACACCCGGTCCTGCGGTTGCAGGCGGTGACCCAGAGAATCAGCAGCGGCTTCTGCTGTGCCTTCCTAGAGCCGCCGGCTCTGGAAAGCCCCGGCAGCTCTGGGACTCAAACGGAGAGCCGTTCTCTTTCAGGTGCTGCTGGGGCAGGCGGCAACCGACGGGAGGGCCCCATGGTAAGAGCCCTCTTCTCTCTCCTGACCTGCAGCACTATTGGTGGGGTAGCGGCAGATGAGGCCGTGCTGTTTGCACTCACTCGCACAGCACCCAGGGCTCGTGCCTTTCGCTCCTGCCTGGGCCTTTTGCTAAACATGGAGCGAGGGGAAGCGTTCACAGGCCAGGGAAAGAAAAGGTGGCTCGAGCACCTCTGTCTCTGCTCCTCCCGAGCTTGGAGGCTCTGGGAGGGGCTGGGCAGCTCTCTGACAAGATCTGCTTTCCTGGTGACTGCAGGGAACAATCCCCAGAGGCAAAACAGCTGGTGAACGAGGTGCTGTGCCTGGCTGCAGAGATCGACGCTATGCAGAAGGTGATCATGCACTCTGGGAAAGAGGGCTGGGACAGCAGGGCCCCACACAAGACCCTTCTTGGGCCAGCTGGTGGGCTTTTCCTGCTGGGCCCATGCACCCATCCCTTGCCAGGGGCAGCCTGCTGAGCTCCACTGTAAAGCCCCTTCCCCTGGCCAAGGTTGTTGTGGTCAATTCCCCCGTTCCTTTGTGTCTTTCCAGGAAGTTCAGCAAATGAGAGAGATGATGTCTGCAACCACGGGGATGTCTGACTGGGCTCTGAAAGAGGCAGGTACGGATGGATGCAGGCAGGCAGGTCTCTCATCACACTGAACTCCTGCTGAGTGCTCCCAAAAGGAGACTCTGCGCTCCAAAGCACGGGGAGATTGGGTGAAACCACGGGACCCAAGAGCATGCCTGTGGCAGAGCGGCACCCTTGGGCTCACCCCAGCCCTGCCGTCAGCCCCCTCGCTGGGTGTCCCTGGTGTGCCCCTGGCATGCCCCTGACTGCCTTTCTGCCCTCTCCCTCTCCGCTGAGCTTTCCTGGGGAGTGAAAGCGAGCGGCCGGGTTGTCCTCTGCTGTCCGCACAGTGGGGCCTCGCCTTGGCTCGGCAGCCCTTCCCGTGTGCGCTTGCCGTCTCCCAGCACCCACAGACCTTCTCTTTGTGCAGCTGGGAGAGAAGTGCCATCACCAGCCATGGGCTCCCCTCCTCTTCCTGGGGCATGTCTCAGCGTGCAGTGCTGTGTGTGGGGCTGGCAGGCAGCCTTACCTGATCCTCCTACCTGCAGCCACCAGGTCCTCCCAACCTGGGGCCTCCTGCAGTTGTTACCTGAAAAAGTGGTCTAAGTCCCGATTCTCCCGAAAGACAGAGACTGTGTTTAGAGAGGAGGCATTGGTTTATTCTGGCCGTGGTGCACAGTGGAACATTTCCACACATCATGCCCACTCCGTGCCACTTTCCTCCTCACATTTATACATGAAAGTTACAAGGTAGGACACTCCCAGTAGCAACGATTGGTGTCTAATTTACATATGATTACAATATTTGCTGTGTCATTCTCAGTCACTGCACCTGCGCAAGAGAAGGGTCTCCACCTGGGCAAGGGTCTTCTTGGCCGTGGGCATGATTTTAAGTATTATAATGAAGGTAGTTTAGCTTAGGACCCTCAGAATTTTCACTGTTCTGCCATGTTGGCTAGACCTTTCGAAACATGGTAGATTAGTAGCATCCTCAAGGTTCCTATGCTCATCTACTCCAGGATGTTTCACTTCAAAGAAAGACAACAAAACTTGTTTTCCTTGATTAGGTGTTCTTTCTCATACGACTCAAGGAAAGAACACTCGTTACCCATGAGGATGTCTTAAAAATTGCTCTACTAATTAGCCCATATACTTGTAAAGGAACATTCCCAAGGCTGACCATCTGGCCAAGTACAGAACAAAATGGTTGTACGCGAGACCCTGTATCAGAAGTTCAGCTCATGCCAATAGTTATCAGGCCTAACACACTTTAATGCTCACAACTTTAATGCTAAGAAAAATGCCTCAGGTTCTAACTACAAGACAACACATTCGGCTCTGCTCTTCTCCCTTCAGGGGCTGCCCTCGACCTGCACAGAGCGTCCAGCAGCTCTGCGTGGCTCTGCAGCGTGTTTGGGTTCCTGTGTGCTCCACCCCTTCTGGACACCTTTGTGCAGGTACAGGAGGAGAAACCGTCAATGCGGCTTCTCTTGCCTCTTGGAAAGTGTGGGCCAAGCCCTGGGGCGTCTCCCCTCAGGCCAGTGGTATTGCTCGAGACCACGGCACTGCTCCGGTGCCTGGCTCCTGGGGTCTCACACAGGGCTCGGCTCCCTCGGAAACAGCAAGTGCCCTCAGAAAGGGGCTGTGCTGAGCTGAGCTGGCTGCCCGCCCTCCCTAGTCACAGCCGGGTGAAGGGACTTGTCCTTTGGGACCGCGTTTCCTCGCCACAGCTCTGACGGTCCCTCTCCCGATGGGGCAGTGGGTGGTGGGGGGAGGCTGCAGAGCTGCTGGCCAAACAGAGAGGTTTCTTGAAAGCCCTGACTCTGGTGCAGGGTACTGGATGTTTTCCACCAGCTGGCTGTTTTCCTCTTTCCCGGGCCGGGAAGATGGCAGGGCGCTTCTGTCTGCTACCCAACACGCCATTCATTTTGAGCACAAGCACAGCCCACAGGCGCAGCGGGCCCCATCACGCCCTCGTGTTCCCATCACGGCCTCACATTCCATGCTCTTGCTCTCTGCTTTCAGCCGGATGCTTCCCCGGGATACTGCTGGCCTTTCCAAGGGTCTCGGAGTGTGCTGCTAATCCGGTTACCTGCACAGATACAACCGACGGCTGTCACCCTGCAGCACACCTCAAGGATAGCCTCTCCATGGGGGACTGTCAGCAGTGCCCCCCGAGATTTCACTGTCTCTGTAAGTCTCTGCCGACCCTGGGGGCTGGGACCTGTCCGCGGGGAAAAGCTGTAACGGGGACTTGATGCTGTCTGCACATGTGCCGAGATTTGTGTGCTCCCAAGCACTGCCCTTCCCTGAGGGGACATGTCAAGGGACATGCGGGGTGGTGTCACCCCTCCTAAGACGCGCTCCGTGTGTTTTGGCCCAGCACCCCTGGGCCCCGGAGCAGCACACAAGGAGGAGAGTCAGCCCCACCGCATCCTGCGCCAGACCGTGCTGGAGCCGCAGGAGTGGGGTGCAGGTGACGAGCCCGGATCTGTCACGAGTTGTTTCTTTGCGATCGGGTCGAGCCTGACCTGCTCCCTGTGCTTTATCTGCAAGGGCCTGGATGAGGAAGGGGAGGACGAAACGCTGCTGGGGATATTCACCTACACGGTGCAGAAAGAGCCGAAACAGACCTTCCCTCTGCAGGTACAGTGCGTGCATGTTAGCAAGAGGCCAGGGCAGAAACGCCGGTTTGCCAGCAAGTTGCTTGCAGAAGGAATGTGGACGGTCCCTGCTGGGGCGGGGGCCTGACTGTGGCCAAGAGAAAAGTTGGTGGGATCTGGAGGGAGAACGGCACGCGGCAGGGAGGCAAAAGCAGAGCGAAGACAGAGTCAGCCCTGTGGCTGTGTCTGTGTCGGTCCCTGCTGCTCCCCAGCTGCACCCGCCGGGCAGGCGGTGGCAGGGAGGAGGCTCAGCACCTTGGCCCGGCAGCAGGACTTTCCCCGGGCCCCACTTGCCTGGCACCAGCGAGCTGCAGGTTTCCACAGCTGCCCACCACGCTCCCTGAGGCCGGGCGTTTGGTCTGCGGGGGCACAGGGCTCCTTTGACACCTGGGTGGGAGGAGGGAAGGAGGGAGAAGCTGCCTCTGTGGCCAGGGCGGGAGCTGGTTGCGGAGCAGAGGCCGGCCTGTCAGAGGAAGACGCACGGAGCCTGCTCTCGTGCTTGCAGCCTGCAGTGACGCTGCTTTTTGTCGCGGTTTCTTTGCAGAGTGAGATGCCCAGAGCCTTTCGGTTTCTGAAACTCAGCATACAGAGCAACTGGGGAAAACCAGGATACACCTGCATTTATCGAGTGCAGGTGCATGGGAAAATCGTGGGACGAAATGCCATCAGCCAGACACCTGTGTAGAGCTGTTTCTTCCTTCAATAAAAATTAAAGCGGCAAATGGAGAAACAGACCAGAGGGAGGTGGCTGTTAGTCAGGTGCAGAGCAACGTCGTTTCAGAGGCCCTCTCAAGGCTGCCAACCTCTGCCATTCGCAGGCTGAGACCTTCCTCAGGCTTTCTGCTTTCTCTCCACCACGGGGACGTTTCCTAAGCGAGCAAAAGGAGACGACGCTCCCGTAGCCGGTCCTTGCCTAAGGTCCTTGCCAAAATCCTTTGGCACCAGGGCCACCCCCACATCTCGCCCCAGGAAGGATTCGTCCGGAGCCTGGCAGCGTTTGGGGGTGATGTCCCGTTCCATTCAGGGGACACCTTGGCTCTGGGGACTGGGTCTAGTGGGGGCCCACGTGGGGTGCAGCCATGCCTGGGACCTGCGTCCAACAAAGGATGGAGATTCAAGAGGTGGGTTCACCTGGTGAGAGGAGCTCAGCCATGGTCTCTACCCGGCAGAAAGCTACGTCCTCTGCACTTGCCAGAGCAGACGTAGCAACACAGACGGTGCTCCCTCGGAAGCATGCAGGCATTCAGGTCGCAGGCTGCAGGGAGTGCCACAGCCTTGCACGGCTAGCGAGCGGCAGTGGTGAAGACAGGTGTGTGAGGTGTGAGCAGGTAGATGATCTGCTCAGTCTGGTGGCAGAGCTCATAAATGAAGTCAAAAGACTAAGGAGTATCAGGGAGTGCGAGAAAGAAATCGAGTGGCGGGGCCGTGCTTTGAGGTCCCCGAAAGAGAGACCGGGCCAGTCACCAGAAATAAAGCAAGATCGCAGGGCTCTGATCTCCTTGCCCTGCAGGGCTGAAGGCACTGAAGGCAGCGGCCTACCAGAAAACGGTGCATGGAGGCAAGTCTGTGCGAGGGCTGGCAAGCGAACCCCGTCCTTGCCCACCTCCCCTCCCCAGGTGCCTCCGTACAACAGGGATGAGGCCCTGGCCATGGTAGACCAGCCAAAGGACAATGAGGCTGACGGTGCAAATACACCAGAGGAGTTGCCGGGACCGGAAAGGCCTGCTCCCCGTATGATGACCACCTCTACGAGGAAGAAAAGGCGGGTTATAGTTGCGGGCAACTCAGCTCTGAGGGGGACAGAGGGTCCGATACGTAGGGCAGACCCCACTCTTAGGGAAGTCTGCGGCCTCCCTGGGGCCCGACTTAGGGACATCCTGAAGAAACTCCCTGACCTGGTGCGGCCCTCGGATTACTACCCACTGCTTCTGTTCCATGTCGGGGGCGATGAAAGCGCACTTCAGAGTGCGAGGATGATGAGAAGAGGTCTCAGGGCCTTAGGACAGCGTGGGAATCCAGAGCACGGGTTATTTTTTCTTCGCTGCTTCTGGTTGGGGCAATGACATTGAAAGAAAGAGCTGAGCTCGGTCTGTTAATATGTGGCTCCGTGGCTGGTGTCACCGCCACAGTTCTGGGTTTTTTGACAATGGAGTGGCCTCTCCGGCACCAGGCCTGCTGGCATCAGATGGGGTTTGTCTCACTCAAAGGGGGAGAAGGGTCTTTGCCCAAGAGTTAGCGGGGCTCATTGACAGGGCTTTAGGCTCGCCGGGGAAAGGGGGTATTATCAGTCTTGCCAGTGGCAAGCCAAGGGTCGATGCTCCAAGGATAGAGGAACAGCGTGCTGCCGAGGGCCTGCAGCCGTTTGCTCTGAGATGTGCTGGCTACGCTGCAGCACCCTTACAGTCTGACGCAGATGAGCCAGGAGCTCCTGGGGTAACACAGGAGGCAATGAGGGGGCAACATTAATACGTGGCAAAGGAATGTCGCCTGGAGAGCAGTGCAACGGAATTGCAACTGCTCCAGCCAAGTCAGCCTCAAGGAGGACAGGGCTGGAATGCCTCTGTGCAAATGCAGGTAGGGTGAGGAGCAAACAGGAGGAGCTAGAGACGTGATCGCGCCTCCAAGGCTACGATCTCATTGGCACCAGGGAACCGTGGTGGGATGGCTCCCGCGACTGGAGTGCTGGCATGGAAAGGTACAGGCTCCTGAGGAAAGACAGGCAGGGGAAAGGAGGAGGCGGTGCTGCCCTATGTGGTGATTTGGCCTCAGCTGGCAACAAAGAACCACGCGGCCGCTCGCTCAACGCCCCCAGCTGAGGGGGGAAACGGGGAGAAAAAGGCAAACCTCGTGGGTGTACATAAAGGCAGTTTAACAGAACAGCAAAGGAAAGAGAAAACCAGTAACAATACCCCCAATAAAGGAACGTAGAAACGTGGTGACGGTACCACCGCTCCCCCACCAGACCCGGACCGCCCCAGCCCGCTCGCAGCCGCCATTTCCTCCCGCTTCCTGCCCTGTCCCCGGCCAGCTCCCCCCTAGAGCCGGGGCACGGCTCAGGTGGCACGGAATACCTGTGTCCGGCACGGAATACCTGTGTCCCCTGCCGCTCCCAGGGGAAATTAACCCTGTCCCTGCCAGAACCAGAACACCCTATATGTCCCCGACCAGGTGGAGCGCATGGAGCTTGGCCTAGGGATGGATAAAGAGCTGACTGAGAGCCTATGGGTCCGGACTAAAGGGAAGTCAGGAGCAGGGGACACTGCAGTGGGGGTCTGCTACAGACCACCTGACCAGGAAGACCGAGCGGATGAGGCCCTCTATAGACAGATCGGGGTGGCATCACGTTCACAGGCCTTGGTCCTCATGGGTGACTCCAGCCACCCTGACAGCTGGTGAAAGGGTAACACAGCAGGGCGTAGGCAATCCAGGAGGTTCTTGGATTGTATTGACGACAGCGTCCTTCTCCAAGTGCTAGAGGAGGCAACAAGGAGAGGAGCTATGCTGGACCTTGTCCTTTCCAACAAGGAGGGGCTGGTAGGCAGGGTCACACTCCAGGGTAGGCTGGGCCGCAGTGACCACGAAATGGTGGAGTTCAAGATCCTCGAGGCAGCGAGGAAGGTGTGCAGCAAGCTGACCACCCTGGACTTCAGGAGAGCTGACTTTGGCCTCTTGAAGAATGTGCTTGGTATGGTGCCATGGGATGAAGCGCCGGAGGGAAGAAGGGCCCAAGAAAGTTGCTTAATACGCAGGCATCACCTCCTCTAAGCTCAGGAGCGATGCATCCCTACAGAGTAGGCGACGGGCAGGAAAGCCAGGAGGCCCGCATGGATGAACAAGGAGCTCCCGGACACGCTCAGAAGTAAAAAGGAGGCCTATAGGGGGTAGAAACAGGGCTGGGTGGCCTGGGAGGAATACAGAGAAATTGTTCGAGCGGCCAGGGATCAGGTCAGGCAAGCTAAAGCCCAGGCTGAATTAAAGCGGGCCAGTGGCATCAAGACAAAGAAAAAAACCTTCTAGAAGTGTGTCAGCAAGAAAAGAAGGACTAAGGAAGATGTGGGCCCTCTCCGGAAGGAAACGGAAGACCTGGTCACCCGGGCAAGAGACAAAGCCGGGGTACTCAACAACTTTTTTGCCCCGGTCTTCACTGGCAAAGACTGCAGCCACACTACCCATCCTGCAGCAGGCAACGGCGAGGACTGGGAAAATGAAGAAGCGCCCACTGTAAGTGAAGATCAAGTATGAGACCACCTAAACCTGGCGAGGGTCCTGATGGGATACACGCGTGGCTCCCGAGGGAACTGGCAGACGAAGTTGCTAAGGCACTATCCATCAAATCTGAGAAGTCATGGCAGTCTGGACCTGTTGGAGCGGGTCCAGAGGAGGGCCACCAAGATGATCAGAGGGCTGGAGCACCTCTCCCAGAGTTGGGGTTGTTCAGTCTGGAGAAGAGAAGGCTCCGGGGAGATTAAGTTCCAGCTGGCCTTTGGCCCTTCTCATTTTCTCCCCGCATAACCTCATGACCATCCCAAATTCCCGCCAAAGCTCTCTGTTCAGCCAGGCCGGTCCTCTTCCCTGCCGGCTCGTCTTTCGGCGCATGGGGACAGCCTGCTCCTGCACCTTCAGGAAGGTATTCTTGAAGAGTATGGAGCCTTCCTGGACCCCTCTGCACTTCAGGACTGCCTGCCAGGGGACTCTGTCAACCAGGCTCCTAAACAGGCCAAAGTCTGCCTGCCGGAGGTCCGAGGAAGCAGTTCTGCTGACTCCTCTCCTCAGTTCCCCAAGAATGGAGAACTCGGTATCATTTTCTGCTGCCTGTGCCCAAGACAGCCTCCAGCCTACGAAAGCACACAGCAAACACACTCCTTTCTCTACACAGGCTGCGGCGGGTTGACCCCAGCAGACCCATGCCCAGCCGCTGCCCGAGCAATGGCTACTTTGGCAAGGCCAAAGGCGCAGGCTGTGTTGCGGAGCATGAGGTTACACGGCATGGAGTGCCCCTTGGGTCAGTTTGGGTTGGCTCTCCCTGCTGTGTTCCCTCCCAGCCTCTGGCCCAGCCTCGGCCTACTCGCTCGGGGACACTGGGAGAGAAACAGAGGAAGCCTTGGTGCTCTGCGAGCGCTGCTCAGCACCAGCTAAAACCGCCGTGTGTTTTCAGCGCTGTCTCATGAGAAACGCAAAGCACAGCGCCAAGTGGGCGGCGGAGTCTCCCTCTGCCTCCCTGGAGCTCTGTCGCTGATGTCACAGCCATGACCTCACACCGTGCGGGCCCAGGCCTTTGTGAGGTTGGGCACTGTGGGCATAAGCTGTGGGCCTGGAAGGAGCTCGCAGTGTGCTGCTGGCTGTGTGCCTGTGGCAGGCGTTCTCCCGGCTCTGTCCAGGAGGAGGTCTGCCCGGACAGGCAACGCTCCTGCGGCTGAAGGAGGGCACCGAAGCTTGCGGGACAGCCTCGTTGCTCGCCAGGAATAGGAGGAGAAAGGCTACCTCAGGAGTACCAGGGGCTGGCTGTCCAAGGAGAGGAGCCAGGGGCAGCCGGGCTGCACGCTGCAGGGCTGCAGAAGAGGAGCGTAAGTTCCGTGCTGCCTTTCCCCCCATGGTTGCACCAAGCCTGCCTGGCTCGGCTGGGAGCCACGGCCCTGCAGAAGCAGCATCACCCTGCCCCGAGGGAGGCCCGGGGCCACCTCGCCTGCGTGAGCGTGATGGAGCTGGCAAGGATGTCTGTCTCTGTGGGATACTGCAGTAACCACGGGGTACCCCAGCGCTCGTGCCACCCTCCTTCCCCAGGCACGCCATCGGTGCCCTGCCTGCCTGCGAGGAGATCCTGCCCGGCCCTGTGTCCCCCGCTCCGCTCCCAGGGTGCAACCAG
The DNA here is from genome assembly GCF_965231255.1 of Vanellus vanellus. Lineage (NCBI taxonomy): Eukaryota > Metazoa > Chordata > Aves > Charadriiformes > Charadriidae > Vanellus > Vanellus vanellus. The sequence goes on from NC_138908.1 coordinate 57,710,804, forward strand.
CTGCCCGCCTCTACAGGGCATAGCCCTGGCCCTGCCCCAGGGAGGGAGGACCAGCGCTCAGCTCCCTGCAGGGAGCTGGCATGCTCTGGACCCGTGTCCTCCAAAAGGCTCCTCAGGCTTTTCTCCGTTTCTTTGCGCAGGGTTGCTCTTCCGTCTGGTGATGGCTCTGGTCTCCCTCCAGAGATGCCTCAGCACAGGCATCTCCACGCTGTGAGTACAAGATGTGTGCAGTGGGGAGGTGGAGATGAGGGGTGCCAGTGGCTCAGGACGAGCAGGTGGAGGCCGGTGGTGCTCTCCACCAGGAGACCAGGCCTGGCTCCTCCAAAATGACTGCTCCTCTGCTTGTAAATGAAAATCCCCCTGTGCGGGGCACTGCCCTTGGGCACTGCTAACCTCGGGACGTACTCTTTCAGGAAAGAGATCTTCACCTTGAAAAAGAGGAGGCTCTTACAGCTTGTGTTCTTGATGAGCCTAGCTGCTCTCAGTGAGTATTCGCCTGCTGCCAGCGGAGGCAGGGAGGCACGGAGTGCCAGCTTCAGGGTGAGGGAGAGGAGGTAGTGGGACCCTTCCAGCCTCCCGCGTCTGCAGCTCAGGGAGCTCTGAAGATGCTCGCTGCACGCAGAGCAGGGAGGGCAAATGGGGCGTAGCTGTGGGGCACCGAGCGGGCGCAACAACCAGGGCTGTGCAGAGCCCTGAGGCCCAGGGAGAGGGTCCCTGCTTAGAGCCGCAACCTCTCTCTGCACCCTTTCGCCATGTCCTCAGCCAGCCTGTGGCCACCGGGGTGTGGGAGGAGACCGTATGGCTACAGGGATCCTTGGAAACCCGAGTCAATTAACTCTCTCTTGGTGATGTGAATTACAGCTGCTGCCTGGTGCGGGATGCTGATGCTTGTGTATATGCAGTGGGCAGAGGTTGTGCCGCAGGTCAGTGACTGCTGCTGTGGGACAGGAAAGGCCCACACCGGAGCCCTGCAGGCGGTGAGTGGGTGGTTGGGTGGGTAAAACACCCGGTCCTGCGGTTGCAGGCGGTGACCCAGAGAATCAGCAGCGGCTTCTGCTGTGCCTTCCTAGAGCCGCCGGCTCTGGAAAGCCCCGGCAGCTCTGGGACTCAAACGGAGAGCCGTTCTCTTTCAGGTGCTGCTGGGGCAGGCGGCAACCGACGGGAGGGCCCCATGGTAAGAGCCCTCTTCTCTCTCCTGACCTGCAGCACTATTGGTGGGGTAGCGGCAGATGAGGCCGTGCTGTTTGCACTCACTCGCACAGCGCCCAGGGCTCGTGCCTTTCGCTCCTGCCTGGGCCTTTTGCTAAACATGGAGCGAGGGGAAGCGTTCACAGGCCAGGGAAAGAAAAGGTGGCTCGAGCACCTCTGTCTCTGCTCCTCCCGAGCTTGGAGGCTCTGGGAGGGGCTGGGCAGCTCTCTGACAAGATCTGCTTTCCTGGTGACTGCAGGGAACAATCCCCAGAGGCAAAACAGCTGGTGAACGAGGTGCTGTGCCTGGCTGCAGAGATCGACGCTATGCAGAAGGTGATCATGCACTCTGGGAAAGAGGGCTGGGACAGCAGGGCCCCACACAAGACCCTTCTTGGGCCAGCTGGTGGGCTTTTCCTGCTGGGCCCATGCACCCATCCCTTGCCAGGGGCAGCCTGCTGAGCTCCACTGTAAAGCCCCTTCCCCTGGCCAAGGTTGTTGTGGTCAATTCCCCCGTTCCTTTGTGTCTTTCCAGGAAGTTCAGCAAATGAGAGAGATGATGTCTGCAACCACGGGGATGTCTGACTGGGCTCTGAAAGAGGCAGGTACGGATGGATGCAGGCAGGCAGGTCTCTCATCACACTGAACTCCTGCTGAGTGCTCCCAAAAGGAGACTCTGCGCTCCAAAGCACGGGGAGATTGGGTGAAACCACGGGACCCAAGAGCATGCCTGTGGCAGAGCGGCACCCTTGGGCTCACCCCAGCCCTGCCGTCAGCCCCCTCGCTGGGTGTCCCTGGTGTGCCCCTGGCATGCCCCTGACTGCCTTTCTGCCCTCTCCCTCTCCGCTGAGCTTTCCTGGGGAGTGAAAGCGAGCGGCCGGGTTGTCCTCTGCTGTCCGCACAGTGGGGCCTCGCCTTGGCTCGGCAGCCCTTCCCGTGTGCGCTTGCCGTCTCCCAGCACCCACAGACCTTCTCTTTGTGCAGCTGGGAGAGAAGTGCCATCACCAGCCATGGGCTCCCCTCCTCTTCCTGGGGCATGTCTCAGCGTGCAGTGCTGTGTGTGGGGCTGGCAGGCAGCCTTACCTGATCCTCCTACCTGCAGCCACCAGGTCCTCCCAACCTGGGGCCTCCTGCAGTTGTTACCTGAAAAAGTGGTCTAAGTCCCGATTCTCCCGAAAGACAGAGACTGTGTTTAGAGAGGAGGCATTGGTTTATTCTGGCCGTGGTGCACAGTGGAACATTTCCACACATCATGCCCACTCCGTGCCACTTTCCTCCTCACATTTATACATGAAAGTTACAAGGTAGGACACTCCCAGTAGCAACGATTGGTGTCTAATTTACATATGATTACAATATTTGCTGTGTCATTCTCAGTCACTGCACCTGCGCAAGAGAAGGGTCTCCACCTGGGCAAGGGTCTTCTTGGCCGTGGGCATGATTTTAAGTATTATAATGAAGGTAGTTTAGCTTAGGACCCTCAGAATTTTCACTGTTCTGCCATGTTGGCTAGACCTTTCGAAACATGGTAGATTAGTAGCATCCTCAAGGTTCCTATGCTCATCTACTCCAGGATGTTTCACTTCAAAGAAAGACAACAAAACTTGTTTTCCTTGATTAGGTGTTCTTTCTCATACGACTCAAGGAAAGAACACTCGTTACCCATGAGGATGTCTTAAAAATTGCTCTACTAATTAGCCCATATACTTGTAAAGGAACATTCCCAAGGCTGACCATCTGGCCAAGTACAGAACAAAATGGTTGTACGCGAGACCCTGTATCAGAAGTTCAGCTCATGCCAATAGTTATCAGGCCTAACACACTTTAATGCTCACAACTTTAATGCTAAGAAAAATGCCTCAGGTTCTAACTACAAGACAACACATTCGGCTCTGCTCTTCTCCCTTCAGGGGCTGCCCTCGACCTGCACAGAGCGTCCAGCAGCTCTGCGTGGCTCTGCAGCGTGTTTGGGTTCCTGTGTGCTCCACCCCTTCTGGACACCTTTGTGCAGGTACAGGAGGAGAAACCGTCAATGCGGCTTCTCTTGCCTCTTGGAAAGTGTGGGCCAAGCCCTGGGGCGTCTCCCCTCAGGCCAGTGGTATTGCTCGAGACCACGGCACTGCTCCGGTGCCTGGCTCCTGGGGTCTCACACAGGGCTCGGCTCCCTCGGAAACAGCACGTGCCCTCAGAAAGGGGCTGTGCTGAACTGAGCTGGCTGCCCGCCCTCCCTAGTCACAGCCGGGTGAAGGGACTTGTCCTTTGGGACCGCGTTTCCTCGCCACAGCTCTGACGGTCCCTCTCCCGATGGGGCAGTGGGTGGTGGGGGGAGGCTGCAGAGCTGCTGGCCAAACAGAGAGGTTTCTTGAAAGCCCTGACTCTGGTGCAGGGTACTGGATGTTTTCCACCAGCTGGCTGTTTTCCTCTTTCCCGGGCCGGGAAGATGGCAGGGCGCTTCTGTCTGCTACCCAACACGCCATTCATTTTGAGCACAAGCACAGCCCACAGGCGCAGCGGGCCCCATCACGCCCTCGTGTTCCCATCACGGCCTCACATTCCATGCTCTTGCTCTCTGCTTTCAGCCGGATGCTTCCCCGGGATACTGCTGGCCTTTCCAAGGGTCTCGGAGTGAGGTGCTAATCCGGTTACCTGCACAGATACAACCGACGGCTGTCACCCTGCAGCACACCTCAAGGATAGCCTCTCCATGGGGGACTGTCAGCAGTGCCCCCCGAGATTTCACTGTCTCTGTAAGTCCCTGCCGGGCCCTGGGGGCTGGGACCTGTCCGCGGGGAAAAGCTGTAACGGGGACTTGCTGCTGTCTGCACATGTGCCGAGATTTGTGTGCTCCCAAGCACTGCCCTTCCCTGAGGGGACATGTCAAGGGACATGCGGGGTGGTGTCACCCCTCCTAAGACGCGCTCCGTGTGTTTTGGCCCAGCACCCCTGGGCCCCGGAGCAGCACACAAGGAGGAGAGTCAGCCCCACCGCATCCTGCGCCAGACCGTGCTGGAGCCGCAGGAGTGGGGTGCAGGTGACGAGCCCGGATCTGTCACGAGTTGCTTCTTTGCGATCGGGTCGAGCCTGACCTGCTCCCTGTGCTTTATCTGCAAGGGCCTGGATGAGGAAGGGGAGGACGAAACGCTGCTGGGGATATTCACCTACACGGTGCAGAAAGAGCCGAAACAGACCTTCCCTCTGCAGGTACAGTGCGTGCATGTTAGCAAGAGGCCAGGGCAGAAACGCCGGTTTGCCAGCAAGTTGCTTGCAGAAGGAATGTGGACGGTCCCTGCTGGGGCGGGGGCCTGACTGTGGCCAAGAGAAAAGTTGGTGGGATCTGGAGGGAGAACGGCACGCGGCAGGGAGGCAAAAGCAGAGCGAAGACAGAGTCAGCCCTGTGACTGTGTCTGTGTCGGTCCCTGCTGCTCCCCAGCTGCACCCGCCGGGCAGGCGGTGGCAGGGAGGAGGCCCAGCACCTTGGCCCGGCAGCAGGACTTTCCCCGGGCCCCACTTGCCTGGCACCAGCGAGCTGCAGGTTTCCACAGCTGCCCACCACGCTCCCTGAGGCCGGGCGTTTGGTCTGCGGGGGCACAGGGCTCCTTTGACACCTGGGTGGGAGGAGGGAAGGAGGGAGAAGCTGCCTCTGTGGCCAGGGCGGGAGCTGGTTGCGGAGCAGAGGCCGGCCTGTCAGAGGAAGACGCACGGAGCCTGCTCTCGCGCTTGCAGCCTGCAGTGACGCTGCTTTTTGTCGCGGTTTCTTTGCAGAGTGGGATGCCCAGAGCCTTTCGGTTTCTGAAACTCAGCATACAGAGCAACTGGGGAAAACCAGGATACACCTGCATTTATCGAGTGCAGGTGCATGGGAAAATCGTGGGACGAAATGCCATCAGCCAGACACCTGTGTAGAGCTGTTTCTTCCTTCAATAAAAATTAAAGCGGCAAATGGAGAAACAGACCAGAGGGAGGTGGCTGTTAGTCGGGTGCAGAGCAACGTCGTTTCAGAGGCCCTCTCAAGGCTGCCAACCTCTGCCATTCGCAGGCTGAGACCTTCCTCAGGCTTTCTGCTTTCTCTCCACCACGGGGACGTTTCCTAAGCGAGCAAAAGGAGACGACGCTCCCGTAGCCGGTCCTTGCCTAAGGTCCTTGCCAAAATCCTTTGGCACCAGGGCCACCCCCACATCTCGCCCCAGGAAGGATTCGTCCGGAGCCTGGCAGCGTTTGGGGGTGATGTCCCGTTCCATTCAGGGGACACCTTGGCTCTGGGGACTGGGTCTAGTGGGGGCCCACGTGGGGTGCAGCCATGCCTGGGACCTGCGTCCAACAAAGGATGGAGATTCAAGAGGTGGGTTCACCTGGTGAGAGGAGCTCAGCCATGGTCTCTACCCGGCAGAAAGCTACGTCCTCTGCACTTGCCAGAGCAGACGTAGCAACACAGACGGTGCTCCCTCGGAAGCATGCAGGCATTCAGGTCGCAGGCTGCAGGGAGTGCCACAGCCTTGCACGGCTAGCGAGCGGCAGTGGTGAAGACAGGTGTGTGAGGTGTGAGCAGGTAGATGATCTGCTCAGTCTGGTGGCAGAGCTCATAAATGAAGTCAAAAGACTAAGGAGTATCAGGGAGTGCGAGAAAGAAATCGAGTGGCGGGGCCGTGCTTTGAGGTCCCCGAAAGAGAGACCGGGCCAGTCACCAGAAATAAAGCAAGATCGCAGGGCTCTGATCTCCTTGCCCTGCAGGGCTGAAGGCACTGAAGGCAGCGGCCTACCAGAAAACGGTGCATGGAGGCAAGTCTGTGCGAGGGCTGGCAAGCGAACCCCGTCCTTGCCCACCTCCCCTCCCCAGGTGCCTCCGTACAACAGGGATGAGGCCCTGGCCATGGTAGACCAGCCAAAGGACAATGAGGCTGACGGTGCAAATACACCAGAGGAGTTGCCGGGACCGGAAAGGCCTGCTCCCCGTATGATGACCACCTCTACGAGGAAGAAAAGGCGGGTTATAGTTGCGGGCAACTCAGCTCTGAGGGGGACAGAGGGTCCGATACGTAGGGCAGACCCCACTCTTAGGGAAGTCTGCGGCCTCCCTGGGGCCCGACTTAGGGACATCCTGAAGAAACTCCCTGGCCTGGTGCGGCCCTCGGATTACTACCCACTGCTTCTGTTCCATGTCGGGGGCGATGAAAGCGCACTTCAGAGTGCGAGGATGATGAGAAGAGGTCTCAGGGCCTTAGGACAGCGTGGGAATCCAGAGCACGGGTTATTTTTTCTTCGCTGCTTCTGGTTGGGGCAATGACATTGAAAGAAAGAGCTGAGCTCGGTCTGTTAATATGTGGCTCCGTGGCTGGTGTCACCGCCACAGTTCTGGGTTTTTTGACAATGGAGTGGCCTCTCCGGCACCAGGCCTGCTGGCATCAGATGGGGTTTGTCTCACTCAAAGGGGGAGAAGGGTCTTTGCCCAAGAGTTAGCGGGGCTCATTGACAGGGCTTTAGGCTCGCCGGGGAAAGGGGGTATTATCAGTCTTGCCAGTGGCAAGCCAAGGGTCGATGCTCCAAGGATAGAGGAACAGCGTGCTGCCGAGGGCCTGCAGCCGTTTGCTCTGAGATGTGCTGGCTACGCTGCAGCACCCTTACAGTCTGACGCAGATGAGCCAGGAGCTCCTGGGGTAACACAGGAGGCAATGAGGGGGCAACATTAATACGTGGCAAAGGAATGTCGCCTGGAGAGCAGTGCAACGGAATTGCAACTGCTCCAGCCAAGTCAGCCTCAAGGAGGACAGGGCTGGAATGCCTCTGTGCAAATGCAGGTAGGGTGAGGAGCAAACAGGAGGAGCTAGAGACGTGATCGCGCCTCCAAGGCTACGATCTCATTGGCACCAGGGAACCGTGGTGGGATGGCTCCCGCGACTGGAGTGCTGGCATGGAAAGGTACAGGCTCCTGAGGAAAGACAGGCAGGGGAAAGGAGGAGGCGGTGCTGCCCTATGTGGTGATTTGGCCTCAGCTGGCAACAAAGAACCACGCGGCCGCTCGCTCAACGCCCCCAGCTGAGGGGGGAAACGGGGAGAAAAAGGCAAACCTCGTGGGTGTACATAAAGGCAGTTTAACAGAACAGCAAAGGAAAGAGAAAACCAGTAACAATACCCCCGATAAAGGAACGTAGAAACGTGGTGACGGTACCACCGCTCCCCCACCAGACCCGGACCGCCCCAGCCCGCTCGCAGCCGCCATTTCCTCCCGCTTCCCGCCCTGTCCCCGGCCAGCTTCCCCCTAGAGCCGGGGCACGGCTCAGGTGGCACGGAATACCTGTGTCCGGCACGGAATACCTGTGTCCCCTGCCGCTCCCAGGGGAAATTAACCCTGTCCCTGCCAGAACCAGGACACCCTATATGTCCCCGACCAGGTGGAGCGCATGGAGCTTGGCCTAGGGATGGATAAAGAGCTGACTGAGAGCCTATGGGTCCGGACTAAAGGGAAGTCAGGAGCAGGGGACACTGCAGTGGGGGTCTGCTACAGACCACCTGACCAGGAAGACCGAGCGGATGAGGCCCTCTATAGACAGATCGGGGTGGCATCACGTTCACAGGCCTTGGTCCTCATGGGTGACTTCAGCCACCCCGACAGCTGGTGGAAGGGTAACACAGCAGGGCGTAGGCAATCCAGGAGGTTCTTGGATTGTATTGACGACAGCGTCCTTCTCCAAGTGCTAGAGGAGGCAACAAGGAGAGGAGCTATGCTGGACCTTGTCCTTTCCAACAAGGAGGGGCTGGTAGGCAGGGTCACACTCCAGGGTAGGCTGGGCCGCAGTGACCACAAAATGGTGGAGTTCAAGATCCTCGAGGCAGCGAGGAAGGTGCACAGCAAGCTGACCACCCTGGACTTCAGGAGAGCTGACTTTGGCCTCTTGAAGAATGTGCTTGGTATGGTGCCATGGGATGAAGCGCCGGAGGGAAGAAGGGCCCAAGAAAGTTGCTTAATACGCAGGCATCACCTCCTCTAAGCTCAGGAGCGATGCATCCCTACAGAGTAGGCGACGGGCAGGAAAGCCAGGAGGCCCGCATGGATGAACAAGGAGCTCCCGGACACGCTCAGAAGTAAAAAGGAGGCCTATAGGGGGTAGAAACAGGGCTGGGTGGCCTGGGAGGAATACAGAGAAATTGTTCGAGCGGCCAGGGATCAGGTCAGGCAAGCTAAAGCCCAGGCTGAATTAAAGCGGGCCAGTGGCATCAAGACAAAGAAAAAAACCTTCTAGAAGTGTGTCAGCAAGAAAAGAAGGACTAAGGAAGATGTGGGCCCTCTCCGGAAGGAAACGGAAGACCTGGTCACCCGGGCAAGAGACAAAGCCGGGGTACTCAACAACTTTTTTGCCCCGGTCTTCACTGGCAAAGACTGCAGCCACACTACCCATTCTGCAGCAGGCAACGGCGAGGACTGGGAAAATGAAGAAGCGCCCACTGTAAGTGAAGATCAAGTATGAGACCACCTAAACCTGGCGAGGGTCCTGATGGGATACACGCGTGGCTCCCGAGGGAACTGGCAGACGAAGTTGCTAAGGCACTATCCATCAAATCTGAGAAGTCATGGCAGTCTGGACCTGTTGGAGCGGGTCCAGAGGAGGGCCACCAAGATGATCAGAGGGCTGGAGCACCTCTCCCAGAGTTGGGGTTGTTCAGTCTGGAGAAGAGAAGGCTCCGGGGAGATTAAGTTCCAGCTGGCCTTTGGCCCTTCTCATTTTCTCCCCGCATAACCTCATGACCATCCCAAATTCCCGCCAAAGCTCTCTGTTCAGCCAGGCCGGTCCTCTTCCCTGCCGGCTCGTCTTTCGGCGCATGGGGACAGCCTGCTCCTGCACCTTCAGGAAGGTATTCTTGAAGAGTATGGAGCCTTCCTGGACCCCTCTGCACTTCAGGACTGCCTGCCAGGGGACTCTGTCAACCAGGCTCCTAAACAGGCCAAAGTCTGCCTGCCGGAGGTCCGAGGAAGCAGTTCTGCTGACTCCTCTCCTCAGTTCCCCAAGAATGGAGAACTCGGTATCATTTTCTGCTGCCTGTGCCCAAGACAGCCTCCAGCCTACGAAAGCACACAGCAAACACACTCCTTTCTCTACACAGGCTGCGGCGGGTTGACCCCAGCAGACCCATGCCCAGCCGCTGCCCGAGCAATGGCTACTTTGGCAAGGCCAAAGGCGCAGGCTGTGTTGCGGAGCATGAGGTTACACGGCATGGAGTGCCCCTTGGGTCAGTTTGGGTTGGCTCTCCCTGCTGTGTTCCCTCCCAGCCTCTGGCCCAGCCTCGGCCTACTCGCTCGGGGACACTGGGAGAGAAACAGAGGAAGCCTTGGTGCTCTGCGAGCGCTGCTCAGCACCAGCTAAAACCGCAGTGTGTTTTCAGCGCTGTCTCGTGAGAAACGCAAAGCACAGCGCCAAGTGGGCGGCGGAGTCTCCCTCTGCCTCCCCGGAGCTCTGTCGCTGATGTCACAGCCATGACCTCACACCGTGCGGGCCCAGGCCTTTGTGAGGTTGGGCACTGTGGGCATAAGCTGTGGGCCTGGAAGGAGCTCGCAGTGTGCTGCTGGCTGTGTGCCTGTGGCAGGCGTTCTCCCAGCTCTGTCCAGGAGGAGGTCTGCCCGGACAGGCAACGCTCCTGCGGCTGAAGGAGGGCACCGAAGCTTGCGGGACAGCCTCGTTGCTCGCCAGGATGAGGAGGAGAAAGGCTCCTCCAAGAGCACGAGGGGCTGGCCGTCCGAGGAGAGGAGCCAGGGGCAGCCGGGCTGCACGCTGCAGGGCTGCAGAAGAGGAGCGTAAGTTCCGTGCTGCCTTTCCCCCCATGGTTGCACCAAGCCTGCCTGGCTCGGCCGGGAGCCACGGCCCTGCAGAAGCAGCATCACCCTGCCCCGAGGGAGGCCCGGGGCCACCTCGCCTGCGTGAGCGTGATGGAGCTGGCAAGGATGTCTGTCTCTGTGGGATACTGCAGTAACCACGGGGTACCCCAGCGCTCGTGCCACCCTCCTTCCCCAGGCACGCCATCGGTGCCCTGCCTGCCTGCGAGGAGATCCTGCCCGGCCCTGTGTCCCCCGCTCCGCTCCCAGGGTGCAACCAGCTGCCCGCCTCTACAGGGCATAGCCCTGGCCCTGCCCCAGGGAGGGAGGACCAGCGCTCAGCTCCCTGCAGGGAGCTGGCATGCTCTGGACCCGTGTCCTCCAAAAGGCTCCTCAGGCTTTTCTCCGTTTCTTTGCGCAGGGTTGCTCTTCCGTCTGGTGATGGCTCTGGTCTCCCTCCAGAGATGCCTCAGCACAGGCATCTCCACGCTGTGAGTACAAGATGTGTGCAGTGGGGAGGTGGAGATGAGGGGTGCCAGTGGCTCAGGACGAGCAGGTGGAGGCCGGTGGTGCTCTCCACCAGGAGACCAGGCCTGGCTCCTCCAAAATGACTGCTCCTCTGCTTGTAAATGAAAATCCCCCTGTGCGGGGCACTGCCCTTGGGCACTGCTAACCTCAGGACGTACTCTTATAGAACTTATATCATTAGTGGTTAGACCTGGGGTGGATTAAAATAAATAACCCTAATAAGATTCTTCTTTTTTTTTTTTTTCCTGAAACACCACCAGATATTATTGATCCTGTTGTTTACATGCAGTGCATTTGGAAGCAGAGGAGAGAAATAAAAATATAACCTGCAAGATAAGTCATTGTGGAGCTGGATGTTTCTTTATTTTACTAAATATTGGATAATGTTAGACATTTTAAGTGGACTGGATGGCACCCATCACACCTGCAGCTCAAATACAAGAGAAAAGCGTAGGAAACAAACCTCTATTAAATAAATACTACAGTGTAATGCTGTCCGAAAGTTCCTCCACACCTTCAGACGTGGGTATAGGGACATCTCATGACTAAAAGTGTTACTGCAGGTTTTAAACTGCCACTGTATTCTGCCCGTGTTAGGGGTAGCTGACTTCTTAGGGGTAGATATCAAGCAACTAGTGTGTGAAGTCTGTGGAGATGGTCTGTGGTTTTGGCTGAATCCATTAAGGATTCCTATTGAAAAAGAACAGAGTTAAGAGTCACTGCTTTTTGAGTATTGTTTCACCCATGATAGCTTTAGTGAATCTTCATTTTATGAATGCAACCCATATTCAAGTGTTGGAAGACCCATGATCAGCTTTAGCTCTGATTATTCTTGCTTACCCAGGTTAGGGTGACATCCAGCATTTGCCATTCATGTAGTTTTATTCCTTTTCAACACCTTTCATACTAAATGTAATACTACATAAATTAAATGGTTATATAATAAATGCTTTGATGAACATGGATACTTTGCAGAGACTGGACGCATGCCAGAGGAAACAGTATAAATTTGGAATTCCAACACCAGTATTCTGTGGTTCTTTCCCATTATTGGTAGTCTATTGGGATTGTGGAAACATGTTCTGTCATTATAATGATGCAAAGGATACTTATGCATGCATGCAAACTCTAACTTTTCAGTTCCCATGTACACCTGAAGTTAAGTATCTTACTACTTAAGAAAGTTCTCTACTGCTAGTAGACCTGACCACAGTACATTTTCTGGAAAGCATGCTGAATCTAAGTGTAAAAAATCCTTATTTTCCTGAATTTCAACATATAATCATAGAATGGTTTGGGTTGGAAGGAACATTTAAATATCACCTAGTCCAATCCCCCTGCTATGGGCAGGAACATCTTCCACTAGATCAGGTTACCCAAAGTCCCATCCAACCTCATGTTGTACACTTCCAGGGATGGGGCATCCACAACTTCTCTGGGCAATCTGTTCCAGTGCCTTACCACCCTCAAAGTGAAAAATGTCTTCCTTATGTCCAATCTAAACCTACCCTCTTTCAGTTTAAAACTGTTGCTCCTTGTGCTGTCACTACAGGCCCTGGTAAGAAGTCTCCCTCCATTTTTCTTCTAAGCCCCCTTAAGTACTGAAAGGCCACTACAAGGTCTCCCCGGAGCCTTCTCTCCTCTACACTGAACAACCCCGACTCTCTCAGCCTGTCCTCACAGGAGAGGTATTCCAGCCCTCTGATCATTTTTGTGGCCCTCCTCTGGATTCACTTTATCTGGTCTATGTCTTTATTGTGTTGGGGACTCCAGAGCTGGATGCAGTACTCCAGGTGGGGTCTCACCAGAGCGGAGTAAAGGGGCAGAATCACCTCCCTCCACCTGCTAGCCACTCTTCTTTTGATGCAGCCCAGGATGTGGTTGGCTTTCTGGGCTGGAAGCACGAATTGCTGTCTCATGTCCAATTTTTCATACATCAGTATCCCCAAGTTCTTCTCCGCTCAATCCATTCATCAATCCAATCTGCACCGACATTGAGGATTTCCCTGACCCAGGTGCAAAGGCAAAAAATCAAAACCAGAAAAATTATATGTCCAAATCAAAAGAACACGTCTGTGCTGAAAAAAAGCATAAGGAATCTTTTTAAAGGAAGCAGGCTGAGAAATTTGTGAAAAATGAGGATCAAAAAATGTCAGCTCACATACACAATGCCCAAGATTTCTGAAATATGGGCAAAAATATGTAGAGCTATTCAGGTACAAACACATCTGCATTTTTAGAAAAAGGTTTTTGTCATGGTTTTGAGGAATCAAATGAATGTAGCTTTCTGTGTACAATAAATCTGTTGCCAATTGCAGCCCTCATCTGTGATATGACAATGAAATTCTGTTCTGTGATGCGCTGAGCAAAGTAAGTGAAAACTGTGAGTGGGAGGAAGGTAAAGAACATACATATCTTGTCATATCCCCTCCCACCTAATAAATCTATGTCCAAACTTCTCTGCACAGAAATTCTTAAAAAATTCTTGATAAACTGATGGGTTTTTTTCCTGCTTACAAGCAATTAAATTCAGCCAAATCTCTGCACAGTTCCTTTGGGTTTCATAATTTGGAGGGTATTTTGGAATTCCAGAGCAAACTGTGCCAAATTCATGAGAATCTTTAATGGAAAAGAAGTCTGACACTTACTGTTCCCTATTTTCAGGGAACAGTTTTGTCTCCTTTAATTTCCTTCATTCACAGGCCTTTCAGACATAATTACAGGGTACTAGTTAAATAACAGTTTATTTGTTGTTGTTGTTGTTGTTAACTGTATATTTGCATATACAGGATGTGATAGACAATGGACACTCCCACTGAAATCAAGAGAATCTTCTTCTGTGAAGACAGCTGTGTAAAATGCTTCCATGTGCTGCTTACTGGAGCTACGGAAGTTTTCCACTGCATTGTCTGAACTCCATATCAGTGAACCCTTTGATTTGCACAGAAAATGTCTAGTCCAATATGACTAGTTCAAAGGAACTCTCTGCTCTGGTTCATTTATCTTCCTTTGTGTACACCCCTGCTCTCCCACACATGAATTTTTAGTTCCATCCGTCTCATCTTTCTGCTGTAACTTCCGATGACTTGCTGTCATCTGTTAACAATTTGCAAGTATCTGCTTCATGTCAAGGCATGTGGAAACAAAATCGGGAAAACAGTCTTCCTCAAAACTGACACACTCCATTGGCAGCCAGAACATCCTCATGAAACTGAGGTAAGATACTTCTGAAAACAATCACTGGTAGATAGACTGAAAAACACTAATTGGTTCGTGTAATGTAAGTATATCTGTAATGAGAGCTATATCTGTTATTAAAGTATATAATGACATAGAAGAGGGATTTCCATCTCCTGGAAATGCTGGCAGCTTGTTATCCTACGAGTTCATGGATTTCTAGAGTCAGGACAAAGATCTTTATTAGCTGCCCTGAGGTGCCTCAGAGAGGCTGAATGGCAGGTTGTAGATGTATAAATGTCGTGATCTGAACAGTCATTACAATGTAGTCTCATAACGTAAAGCTATTACTGGTTTGCTATTAATACTTAGGATAGATGTTTGTTTTCATGAAAGTAATGGCTGGAGAACATGACAATCTCCTGATATTTTAATCGCTTGTTGAGATAAATAGTACAGAAAAGGTCATTACAGAAATTTCTAAGAGCGCTCTGCTTTCTGCTAACGTAGGAGGCCTCTAAGTGTCCAAAATGATAATGTTGTTTTCTAAATTTCTGTTGGTTCACATATCTCCCAGGTGTTTCCACACAGGCACAGAAACACAGCAATGGAACCTTCTGCGATTAGCTATATTTTGAGGGATGTCTAAACAATCTGTAATGAGTGCTTTTTACAGAATTAAAGCAGGACTCATTCATTACAGACTATAAATATACCTCAAAAGAAAGACTGAGAAGACAGAAATGTTTTGCAGATGACTAAAATACTGTATTCGATCACTATCAACTTGTAACCGTGTAGCCCTGTAATAAAAACACTCATAATAAGTGCTCATAATAAGCCATAAGCCTTGTACTGAGTTTCCAGCTGCTAGTAAGAAGGTTGTCTCTATCCCAGCCAAAAGCAGGACACAGTGACAGCTGTTTCTCCAGTTGACAAGTTTTCTATGGCTAATTTATTTTTCTTTTTTATTTTGCATGGTACAATGGTAGTTTTAAATAGGTAATAGTAACAAGCAGTTATGCCGTGTAGGATGATATTTATGACTCTGATATGATGAGGTAATGTAGAAAAATGCAGGTGTGGTACAATACCAGAGCCTTGAGAAGCGGAGACATGGGATACAGTGTATGTAGGCTGAAAGGAGATGGAGCACAGGGCTGGCACTGGAGACCTCACAGCTACAAACAATTCACCAGTGACCAGTTAGAGAAATGCAGACCTAGAGCTGGACACAATTGTTTTTAGGGGTAGCAAAGAAGACAAAGAAGCTACCTAATAATATATGTGGAGGGCACTGTATAGAGTAAACTCAGATGTAATGTGGAGCTGCAGACTAATGAAGAAAAAGCAACGTGTGAAAGTGTGTTAGTACAGGGTCATTTACAGATACTAAACAGGACAAGGTCCCAGGGCAGATCCCAACAAGCTACACTCCTTAACAGCTTCTTGGTAGAGTACAAAACTTTAACAGCTACACTTTGACCTCAATTCCAGCCAGTTTTTCACCCATCTGATTTTGCACCCAGACGAGGTACAAAAATTACATAGGACACCATGTCAGAAGCTCTACCAAAGTCAGAATAATACTATAACTTCCTTCTCATGTAAAAAATCGTTTTAGTATAAAATAGAACACTTGGGAAGTAGTTACCTGACAGCACTAAAGGAATCCTGTATCAAACTCAAAAGAAAGGATTCAGATCTCCAAGAAGACATGACAGGACCTCTTTTGACAATTTAAGTCGTAACAACGCTCTTTAAAAATCTCTTATGCTTGAAAAAATGCTGACAAATCTGAAGGACCCTCTATTGGAAATAACATTTGGACTTGTTTGAAACCAGATTTCAATTTCTGTTCAGCCACCATGAGGGCAACTTCAATAAGCTCACGGAGCAAGAGTCACGATTTTAACTTAGACCTACATGCTACATGTGTGAATAAGGTATCTGGTCTGTAAGCAGAAAAAGGTTAATTCAGAATACAATGCAAGTTATATTAATTAAACATTGGTTACTGGGCTAAGATACAAATAATTACATCTGAATGAAGACAATTAAATGTCATGTTCCAAACATCAAAACTATGGCGGCAGAAAAAATCATGTGCATGTTTTAAAATACAGAATAGCTGTGTAAAACATTGTATACAAACTAATGAACCAATGACCTGTTTCACTACTACAAATCCTCCATGATTTTCTTTTCCAGTTCTGAATGTGTCACAACTATTGCACAAAACAATTAGGACAAGGTTTGGGCTCTGGCAAAGAGAGGCAAGGAGAGGGGAACAATAATTTATTGACTACATAATCTTTATAATATAAGTACCCACTTTTGTTCTGCAAAGGCCGTATGTTAGTAAAAGTGTGTGTGAGAGAGAGAGAGAATTGCCTTTCTATCCACTGCCATCCCTTCTTTGTGTATCCTTTATGAAGTTCAGACAGGTTTCTAGGTGGTCTTCAACAGTTCTCTGTGGAGTTTTTCTGAGCTGCTCAATAGTGCCTGTAGAGAGGCTGAACCTCAGGTATTTCTGCTTTTCATACATGGTGACTTTGGAGATAAGGGTTAATGATGTCCCTGACAAATCTAGTTATTTGTTGTGTATTTATTTCAGATAATACCCTCCATTTTCCCACAGATTTGCTTTAGGAGTGCTCAGATGTTGTCCACACATTCTGTGGACTTCCACCTCTCAGAAATCTGTGAAGTGTGGAGCTTAAAACGAGCAGCACAGCTTCTAACATTTAAATGGCTTTTTGCTGCCAAATTTTAAGACTGTGGTGCTTTGGCAGACTGAGATGTTGCCCTGGGAACATTTGTAAAGGTCTGAATATTTCACGTGTTCTGCCCTACTGCATTCTAGAAAGAAGGTATTGCTAGGGTCAATTACAGGGGTTCATGTTGCTCAGTGTAGTAAGATTTATGCTCATGCTAATGTTTCTGTGCCAAAACAGTGCCTCCCTACTTAATTGTTAAGATTTATTTTGTCCACTGGGCAGTTTTGGGGCTATATTCCCATTTTCATACTGTTGTTAAGCACCACACATCCATTTCAATGTTTTCCTGTTGCTGTTGCAAATCTCCTGTAAATCCACTGAAATTAAACAAGGTTTTAAACTGGAAAGCTGAATTTCATTAATGTTTTGGCTTTTGCTTTGCTTTCTGTGGGACCACTTGTTCACTGCAGCCCTTCCAGCTCACAGCAGCTGAGATCCATCAGCACCTCCAGGACCTTCAGCAGTAAGGCTCACTCCTACGGCTGCGGACACGACAGCACACATTCACCAAGTGGTACAACCTTCTGTTTTGGTGAAAACACTGTGTTCTGTTGCAGCTGGGAATCACTGAACGGCATCTGTGGGAAGGGACGTCTGGATGTCATTTGGAAGAGCCCCCGCTCCAAAACAAGGCCAACCTACAGCAGTTGACATTCGAGCATCTTAAACAAAGCTCAGACACAGGGTGGGTTTTTTTGCCTTTTTTTTAAATGTAGCTGCCTGCTACCAGACAGTTAGACCGTATTTGCCAGAGACCAGCAAGAGCAGGGCTGCTGCAGGGGGGTGGTGGGCCGGGGGAGGGGAGGGGGCAACGCAACCACAGCCACAAGACATGTCACCATCCTAGCAGCCACCAGGTGACAGCCAGGTGTCCCAGCTCAGACTGGGAAATCATGACTATAGTTCAGGACCGAGAGTGGGAATAGTCGGGGGGGGGGGGGACGGGGGGACGACGAGAAGGGGCTCCTGGGCAGAGCGGCTTGGGCCAGTTAAGGCACATGCTCTCTGATGCTTTATTTTCCATAATGCGATTTGCTTTCGTGTTTGGTTGTTTTGTTCCATCACCACCCCGCCTCCGCTGCTTTTACGTACAAGGATCTTTCCTTCCTGCCCCTGATTGACAGCCAAAAAAGCTGCCACTTGGGGGTTTTTTTGTTGTTGTTTTGGTTTGCGGTGTTTTGTTTGTTTGTTTTGCTTTGTTTTTTTTTCCCCTGGGAGGACCGGCCTCGCTTTCTCCCTCGGTCCCCTCCCGCTGTCCGTCCGGTCCGGTCCGTTCCGTTCTGTCCCCTCCCCCATTCCCCAGTCCTTCCCCTCCTTCGCCCCCCCCCTTCCCCGCCGTCTTCCCCGCTCCTACCGAGGGCGGCCGAGGCGGCGCTCTCCGGGAAGGCGGCGCGACGCTGCTGCCCATCCCTTGCCCGTCCCCTGCCCGTCCCCAGCCCGTCCCCTGCCCGCAGCCGCAGCATGGTGGTGCCGCCGCTGCTGCGCGCCGTCATCATGGGGCCGCCTGGCTCCGGTAAAGGCACCGTCTCCGCTCGGATTATCAAACATTTCGGGGTGAAGCACCTCTCCAGCGGCGACCTGCTGAGGGACAACATGCAGAAGAAGACAGGTGGGAATGGGGACGGACCAGACCCCGGGGGGGGGGGGAGGCGGGGACGATCCGGGGAGGGCGAACGCCCCGCCTTCCCCCCACCCCCGCAGCTTCTCTTGGCCACCAGAAGCCACCGAAATGGGCCCCAAAAAAGCTGTCACTCGGCATCCTCTTCCTAAGCGCCAGGAGGTCGTATCGGGGAGGGGGGGGGGTTGGTTATCCCCGTTTTCCTGGGTTTCGTATCGCCCAATTGTGCCCTGGTCTCGGTGCTTTTCGTAAAGCACCCGGCGTTTGTTTTTTGTTTTGTGTTGGTTTGGGGTTTTTTGTTTGTTTGTTTTTGTTTGTTTGTTTGTGTGTGTGTGTGTGTTTTGTTTTGTTTTTAATAGGTGTTTCTGATAGTCTTCCAGCTGGAACTTCTCGAAAGGGAAGATTACTCGTGTTTTTTAACAGACGGGACAGGCGGAGGAGTTCTGAGCCATCAGGCTTCTTCAGAGCACTGTTAGATGGCTAGAAGAAGAGGCAGCAGGAATTGCCAGCTTTTCCAAAATTAGAAGGCCTTCTCCTGAGCTGGCAGGCCTAACTGTAGTGGTGCCTTCCAAAAGCAATAGGCAAATTTTTCAAAATGCTTACCTTGTGCTTTTGAAATTGTTATTGTCTTGCAACAAGTTCGTGTTGTGCTTAGGTTGCAGCATGGTCTGTGTTTGCGCAGAGTTGCTTGTATTAGGTAATGATGTGAATTATACTTGGAATATAGTCCTGGCTTGACCTCTGGCTCTCTATTGAGATACCACAACCCCTCTCTCTGCTGGATTTTTGTGATGATGAAAGGTCTCTTCCTGACTTCCACATCTGCTCTTCTTCACCATGGGGTCAAAAACCTTCTATGACCCATTTCAGATTGCACGTGACAAAGTGAGAGTATTCTTATTTCCAGCACTTTGAAGCTGTAGAGGACTACATTCACTTTCAAGTATCACTGCAATATTATGGTTAGGTAACTGGCATTCTTGGTTTTGGAAGCTTATAAGCATGTTTGAAGGGGAAAAATTATCTGTATTATGAAATCAATTGTGATGTGATTTCCACATCTCTTTTCACACAAATTCTGTTTGCTCTGTAAGAACAATGATTTTGGCTTAGTTGACTGACTTTACTAGTTGATATCTAAAAGTTAAACATTTGCTAGGAGCACCACCTCTGCAGGCATATCTGATCACATTCACGCTTTTTTCTGTCTGTTTGGTTGTGCAAACGTAAGTTTTTGTTTACAGAGCGTCACAAAACCAAAATTGTTGCTGTTAGACCTTTCAATGTAAGTAAGGCCTAGTGGTAAGGGAAGGCATTCCAGAAGATAGAGCAAATATGTTATTTACTAAACACTTTAGGTTTTGTGCTCTTTCAATATGTCTTGGAGGCAAGATCAAAGAGCACCAGAATCAAGCAGAAGGCTGTGTGAGAATAGGAGATTGCAGGTGGAAACACCCCATTGCTCGATTGGAGGAGGGAGCCATGAAGAGGTGGAAAGAAAAGTGATTCAGAAAAGTGTTCTAGGTGGGTTGCACAGGTGAAAGAATGTGAAGGAGAACCAAAATGTGAAATGAAAGTGTAGCAGACACTTTAAAATCCTGGATGTGAGGAGAGAAGCCAGTGAAGGGTGTAAAAGATGATGAAGTTTGCTCTGAATTAGCTAGCATAGAGCTTATAGGAATGTGCTACGGAATTTTTCATTCACTGATTAACCCGGATGAAGCTCTGTTGTAATTTTATTCAAAGTGAGTCACTGGTTGCAGAAATGGTCTTCAAAGGATTGAGAGGAGTACTGAGGTAGCAGGAGTAATTAGTACACTGAAGGAGGGAGAGGGACTGAGAGGGAACCCAGAGAGCTTTGACAAGTTTAGTCGAGGCAAAGAGTTGATGAGTTTTGATTATAATAGAAGACTCCTGCAATTCTCAGTTTTCAGGGAACTGTGTTAGGCTAAGTTGGCAGTTAAAACACTTGGAAAATTAAATATAATTAACTATAGTGATACGGTGCCATTTTTGGCATTTGCTGTCTTGTGAAAATTGACTTTATCTGTTGAAAAGTCCTGTTGAACATGTGAGTGTCCTTAGCAATTTGCAGTTACTACCATGTTCTGCTGCTTTGGAGACTGGGGAGTCTGTGACCACCTCTCTCTAGTGCTAAGCAACCTCTTGGCTGAATATGGATAGAGCTTGTTTGCTGTAATGTGGTTAGAATATGCCAGTCTTTTGCAGAACCTTGAAACATGGACACTTGTTATCACCTAGACAGGAAAGAAACCTGTGTTGCCTTGAATTCCAAAGATTGCCACGCCTGTAGTGGTTTCAGACCCAAGCTGAAAAAACAGAAAAAAAAAAAAAAAAAAAAAGAAGCTGTGGTCTAGTATACAAACTTTTTGTCCTAACTATTTGGGTACAGTTGTGCCTGTTTTCTTCCTCTGTAATAATGACTTTCTGAACGACCTGAAGTTTGTAGGGAGAGGCAGCATGTTTCCAGCTCAGTTGGTCTAATGATGGGACCTGTGTGCCTTACAGCTTGCTGTACTCTAAACCTCTCTGGGCCCAAAAGCTCATCTGTCTTTCCAAAGTATGTTAGTACCATTCTCTATCAGCCTTACCTCACGCATATTCTTAGATCATTGCGGCTAGAGTAACACTGCCACATAAATCAGTAGCAGATCCAAGCATCAAGTGCACATTAAACTATCTACGTGTAATTTATTCCTCCTCCCAGCCTACATCGTTCAAAGTGCACTAGAATAATAAAAGAGGTATGACTCGCTGACCTCGAAGAAGGGACATAGTGAAAAGAATAGACACTTTGTACCTTTCCAGCTTGTGATGTCTGGGAGGACATAAGCACCAGTCTGACTCTTTTCCACATTGTGAGGATTATTGGAAGTCCGACCAAGGTGCATAGTGCCTCTTTCTAAATGCTCTTCAAACTTTTCAAAGCCTGTCTATAGGTGTGAACACCCAATAAGGGGAAATTGTCCCTTTATTACTTTTTCTTTTCCCCAGCACCAAAGCTACTGTTTGTATTACTTGAGGGCATCTGTTGCTTTTGAGTTGCCTTGTCTGAAGAAAGGCGTCTGTACTATTGCATGTATCCGTTCTGCATCAAGTGATGAGATTGGCATTCTTCATTGCTTTCTGCTGAAAGTGGTTATATCTTGTGTTGGTATGTCAGTCCATCCCATTTTCTCTTCTGTTTAGTTTACTGTAACTAGATCTGAATTAGCTGCAAGTAAAGGCTTGTGCAGATCTGCAGTAAAAACAATCTAGCTGCTATTCTGGGTGACTTACATAATTGGATAATTGTTTTATAAATGAAAGCCACAGAGACTTTGTGCCGAGGACACAACCCAGGCAAATTAATTTCTTCCTCGCCAGACCCATGGTTTGGGTGAGCTGCAGTGCGCTACTGCTTGTCATGTAGAAGCGTGGTGTGATATCCGGAACTGTGATGCGTGGATGGCATTTTAGCGAGCCAGTGGGCTGAATGACGGGTATTAAAGGTTAGTCAGTTCCATGGGAAAATACTAGTGTCTGCGCGCTCCCATAAATAGTTTACAATATCTATAAACATCCACTTGTAACTCTAGTAATCATAAAAATACATATCTGGCAAGCATGTCCCACTGCTTACTGCTCCTTCAAATACCGTCCTACTGCATGCTGCTCCTTCAGATACCAAAGGCCTTTCTCTTCGTAGTGAAGTCCTAAGTTAATAACTGGCCACTAAACTGAGAAAATTACTTCCCTGACAGGAAATCTGAGGGCTGATCTCTTAATGAACTTGTATCCTTTGCATTCCTTCTTATTTCGAGGACTCTTTTACCTAATGGCCTCTCCTGATTTTAGTTTTTGGAGCCTAATATTTCAAACACTTACCAGTAAAATTATTTGGACAGTGTGGGGATAGAGGTGTGCTGAACGCCCTGTTGCCATCTGTGGAGCTACAGACCAATCAAATTAAACTGATGCATATTTGCGTGATCAGATCCTAACTGATCACCTGTTTTTGAATTTCAGCAAGCGAACCGTCTGTCTTGTTTACAGCTTCACTGTTCTGCACCACCCTGATCAAAACTATTTTTTTGCAGGCTTGTGGGCTTTTTTTTTTTTTTGCTCGCTGGAGGTCACAGATAGTGTAATGCAACTTCTATTACTTTCACAGAAGTTGGAATCCTTGCCAAGTCCTACATTGATCAAGGGCGGCTTATTCCAGATGACATCATGACACGACTGATGCTGAGCGAGCTAAAAGGTCTGGATCGGTACAACTGGCTATTGGATGGTAAGTTAGCATATTGGATATCACTATATATGGAGAGAAAATCTGCACTGGAAAGCTTTGAGTGCTTTCCTGCCTTCAGAGCATTACAGGGATGTTTAATTCATGTTGAAAAGGGTAGTTCAGTACTCCAGTAAAATTTCAAAACTGGCAATTCTGATAACCCTTATGCTTTATGACCCTTTTAAAATATGCATTGAGAAGTTACTTTTTTTTAAAGCCTTTTCTTGTTAAATTTTTTGGGGAATGGAACACTTCAGAAGAATGGGGCTGAGGAATTATTTAAATAGGAAGGTAGGTATGTGATATAGCAACAAGGTAGGTATGGAAAACGAATACTGCAGCAGTACAGTGTGTAATAAATCACTAACAAAAACACGGCTTAAGTGCTCTGAAAGGTCTCTTTCATTTGCTTTTTGGTTTTGTTCTGTAGAGTGAATTGTTGTGCAGTTCTGCAGGGGTAAGCTTGTTGCTTCAGCGTTCACGGTAGAGAAAAAAATGCATTTGCCACTATCTTCATGGACTGAATGGCTTTTGTTACCCCAGCCCATGGGAGTGCAGTTGGACGCACAGCACAAAGATAGCATCTAGGCTGGATGTGTGTGTTTTCGGATTCTAGTCGCAACCTGCCTCAGTAGATAAAACTAAAAAGTTGTTGGTGTGGCTTTTTAGTTAGAGGGAGTAAAAAATCCACAGGGCTCTCTGTCCTTTAGTGCTTTATTATAATTGTTTCTAGTACAGTGATCTGTTCTGGTGGTTTTAGTCACAGTTATCTTCCTCCTTAGTGAGGACAAAGGCTTAATTCCCATGGTGAACAGCACAAAAAAAGCTAGTTAATAAAGAGCTATGGATGTTTTTTTTCTGTAGTTCCAGGTGCTGTGTACACACAGCTCCAGCCTTGTGGATCTGGATGTGTAGCAGTGTAGCTGGGCACGCTGGCAACTCTTTAACAGGAGGATGTTGCGGAGACTGTTAACAGAATAAATCAATTTCTGCTGCATGTTAATGACCTGCCTTCTTTAAACTTTTGGAGCAGAAATTTTGTCTGCATCAGCTTTTGTAATAAGACTCAGTGACCTACATGAGGGATAGTTCTGGCATAATCAGCTCTGCAGAAACAATACTGTTCTGTTGAAATATGTTAACCAGAAATTCTTTAGTTTGGTAACTGCAACTCAGAACAAACAGCTGAGATCAGACAGGTCAAACTCAATAGAGTTGCTGAGCTGCTTGTGTGCTTACTTACGTGCTTACTTACTTAGCTCAATACCCATTTCTACTGCCTTAGATAGGTTGGTGGCTTCTAGAGTCATAGGAGGTGTAGCAGAGCCATGGGGGAAGCGTGGTATGATTGTCTTAGACTTATGTGCTGTATAATTAGGGCACTTTTCTCTGTTCTTGGATTCTTCATAATTCATCACATCATGTTGATTATTTTTTCTGTATCGAGGGAACACTGTATGCAGCAAACGCTGGTTTAGTTTCAATGAAAGGCTTTTGTAAAGGCACTTTAGTTTGTTGAGGAAGTTTCTCATTAACAAGCCCCAAAGCAAACTCATTTTCCAGCTGCGTAACTAAGATGCGTGGTGGCTGACTAGCTTGTCAATAGTAAGAAAGAACAGCAGTGCTGGAGCCCCGGCTCTCCCTCTGCTCTTAACATTTAGAAGCGCTTCCATGAGATAATGTGAATGTGAGAGAAATAGGATGAGGGCGGTTGATGACTGTGATGTAAACCAGGTGCATCAGACTTAATGCACAAGCGAGAGCACGGTTTGAGGTAACTCTTTCCTTTTGCGATGTGTTAAATGAGGAACAGTAGCCTTAAGACCATGAAATATGTATTTTTTTCTGTTGTAAGGCTAGTTCTTGGCTGGTTCCTTACTCAGGCAATGGACTCATCAACCAATGTTATGCAAAGAAGTTTCATAAGTTTGTACCTATCAGAACTTGCCTTTATGGAGTTTACTTGTATGCTGAAAATTATAAGCTCCTGAAGAACATGAAACTGCAAAAGCTTTGTGGATAGAGGTATTATTTCAGTGAATCTATGGTGCAATAGCATGTTCTGCCGTAGCTTTGACCGCTAAAGTTCTTGTGGTCAATCTTTCATTTTTAATTCTTTGTGGAGACCTTGGTTTTCTTGTTCTCTGTTTCCCCCCTCCCCCCACCTCCTTGTTAAGTCCCACTAGA
The DNA here is from genome assembly GCF_965231255.1 of Vanellus vanellus. Taxonomy (NCBI): domain Eukaryota; kingdom Metazoa; phylum Chordata; class Aves; order Charadriiformes; family Charadriidae; genus Vanellus; species Vanellus vanellus. The sequence goes on from NC_138908.1 coordinate 57,735,376, forward strand.
TTTCTCCAGTAGTAACACGTATGTTTGAAGGCACACTACCGGAGCCATAGAGTTCATAAGGCAAAATGCAGTGTCTTGTAAGTGAAGAGATTCCTGTTCAGCCTGAGCATTCTCACCGTCATCATCCCCAAGGACAGCTGGACACACTAGACTTTCCAGAACTCTTTCTAAAGCTATTGTTTTATGTAAAATTAATCCTGGACTGCCTCTGGTAGATATATTTGGCTTACTGCAACTGAATAAACTTAGTTTGTAGTGGTCACCTCCTTAAGCCAACCTTACACAGCTGTGGAAGTAAGAGTTGTCACAAATGTTTCTAGGTTGTTTCAGACCTCTGAGTGAGCTGCCCTTAGTTTTTATTGTTCGTAATGTGCATACAATGCTCTTATTCAGTATAGTGGTATGTAGTACATACGAGTACAGGGTCTTTTTGCATTTATTTGTTACACTTTTGGGAAGATGATTAACTGAAATGAGGAAACGGAAGCTGGGAGGCGTTTACCAAGTTAAAGTGCCATGTAGCACTGAAAAATACTTGGAAAATCTGATGTCTCTTCAACCTTTACAGTATGACTATGCTTTTTTTTTTTCTGTCTGACAATTAGTTTCTGTAATGCCCAAATCCAAGTAATTCTCGCTATAACTCTGCCACTGGATTTTTTATGGAGTTGTTTCCTTTAAACAGGTTTCCCCAGAACAGTTGCTCAGGCAGAAGCCCTGGATAAAGAATGTCAAATAGACACTGTGATTGACCTAGATGTGCCATTTGAGACCATAAAATGTCGGCTCACGGCACGTTGGATCCACCCTGCTAGTGGCAGAGTCTACAATCTTGAATTCAGTCCTCCCAAAGTGCAGGTAAGTAATACACACCAGTGTTGGCTCTAAATAAATGTTGTGTTGCATTTGGTAATTGCAGTAAAATATTGTTTGTGTATGTTGTTGCAAAACACTCAGAAGAAAAAGGCTCATTTTATCTCTTAGGAGCACAGAACCTTTCTGCTAACACCCTGCCTGTCAGGGTATGTTAGTGCCCTGGTAGAAGCTCAAGCTGATGGGCAATGCGTTTGTCCCCTGCAGAATGAAACACCATGGTGTTTTGTAAGCTCTCGTTAAAACTGTTCACTGATGTGGAAGACTCAGTCTTGCACACTGGCACAGGAGCTGGGCATGTTCTTAGCATGTTATGCAAGTCTGCAGCCTGTACAGTCCAAAAACAGTAGTTTCCTTTTCCTCCCTACAGAGGACTCATTCTTTGTATCTAGGAAGCACACTGAATTATCACTCAGGAATCCAGTTAGTGCTTTCCCTGTGTCTACATTTAACCGGGATGGTTATTTTCAAGGGAACAGTTGTCGTATTGCAAAATTAGATGTAGAAGCTTGCCCATCGGGGAAGTTTCTCAACACATCAAAGATGTTAAGGCTTGAAACATCCTATAAGAGGAATAGTCAACTTGAAGGTAATGATTGTACTTTGTTACCTTAAGATTTTTGAGGAACTCGGATTAAATTTAGGGCAACTCAGCTTAAGCTGTATTTCATCCTTAACTCTAAGTAAACTTACCTGTTGTGGCATCACATTTCACATGGAAGCTCTATTAAGTTACATCAGAAGCATAGCAGGCCTTGTAGTTTTTGGATTTCAGTGTTGCAGGAAAAGAGGCTGGCTGAAATAGCAGGTAGGCACTGGAAGTGGGCAACTGGAAACACTGTACTATTTAAAACAAGGGGGTTTAAGTTATGGTTATTTTTAATTGCAGAAGAGCCTAGGCAAGCTGCAACAGAGAATTATCAGACCTACCAAAGAGTGGGCTTCAGCTGCAACAGCTTTGCTATTAGGAACACTCCACTTTACTTTCCACTAATGAGCAGGCATATAACAACATAGTAAAGTAGATTAAAATATATAAATGAAACCATGGAATGGAGCTGAATGAATGAAATACACTTGTCTCTGTTATCTAAGAGACCTGCGAAACATTTACTTACTCAAGAGCCCCAAAAGATTATGGCTTTAGAGTTAATGCAAGGCTGAAGGCTCGGTATTTGATAGGTACAATGAAGGCACTAGTATGGCTGCCTGCACAGATGCTAGAAAAAAACGCTTGAGTGTTTTAAATGATTGTATTATGTAAACAAGGTAAGTTTGACCATACAAGTCCACCTCTAATATAATACAGATATTCTGGAACAGATTTTCTTCACACCTTCATGAACAGAGAAGCTTACTGAACATTGATCATTATTGATTTTCTGAAACTGACTGCCAGAATGCAAGCAAGAAAGGAAAATAGTTTTGTGGTCCAATTGGCTTTGTACTTGCAAGATCACTCATATTTCCACTCCAAATGTCAGATTAAACTTGTCTTTAGGGAAAATCAAAATGCTTGAGGATTTAATTAATATGTACAAAGGAGCAAAGAGTCCCTTATAACTGTGGTGGGTCATATTCTGTCCTTAGATGCCCAATGATTCAGTGCACCTAAGAAGGAGCCAACTTTTATGCCCCTAGCTAGTCCTTCATAAGATGTGCCGGTGGTCAATAACCTCTTCAGTCATTGCTGGTTTCAAGGCTTAAAAGCTCTGTGATCACTTAAAGCACTTCAGTAAATTGGGGTCAAAATGTGCAGTAAAGTAGGAGCTCTCATAGCTCACACATTAGGTCCCTACCTCTGTTTACTGAATCCTAGAAAAACTTCAGCTGGCTTTTATGTCATTATGCCAATAACAGCTGTTGCTAAATGATACCTCTTCCATTTTGCAACTTAAAATCAAAGGGCCATTAACTCCTTTCCCCATTTCAGTATCGTCAAATAAAGATCAAATTGGTCTCTTGCTTGTTTCCTGTTATGCAGGAACATACTACCAACAATATTGTTTTCCCTCATGTGTGAAAGTTTTGTCTACATACTTCCCATATTCAACGAATGTTCCAGAGGAAAAAATAATCAAGTAGTTATAACTTGATTTTTATTGCCAATACTGGGAAAATATTTTTAACTGATGGACTGTTTTACTTGAAAGTCAACATTTTATATTCAGATAAGATATGGGCAATAGCCATTCTCTTTATAAGCAGAAATCTACACCTTGACTAACTGGGAACTAATCATAATTTAAATAGAAAATTACACAAAACATACTTAAACAGAAATATACAGCAGTGTTTGCTTTTAACCATGATTAGGGCATTGATGATATTACTGGAGAGCCACTTGTTCAGCGTGATGATGATAAGCCAGAGACGGTTACCAAGAGGCTGCAGGCTTACAATGCACAAACAAAACCTGTTCTGGAGTATTATCGGTAAGTAGTAAAATCTGTTCTTCCACATTCTAAAAGTTTCTTCTACATCAGCATAGCAAGGAACAGATCCCTTCCGTTACAGAAATACTGCAACAGTGAGCGTGGTACGAGTAGCAGTGTATCTTTCATCAACTTAGTAAAAAATCAACCCAGTAAAATGAGCATCTTTGCCACTGTTGAATGAAACCTCCTCAGGAGCCTGCTTAGCAAAAGAGCTTTTCACTGCAGCCATATTTAGCTTTGCAAAGAGTGCTATGCATTATTCAGTACATTATAGTACTGTTTTGAGCGACATAGCTCTGGTTAGTAAGGTAACAGTTCCTTTTTTTGGAAGACTAGGGCAGACAAGGGCTAGGGCACAAGAAATGATACACAAATAGAAAAACCATTAATGAAAATTTAAAAGTGGCTGTTCTAAGAACAGGACTGTGATGGGCACAGCTAGCAAGACTCTTTGGGAATAAGCAGCTATTTGAGAATACTGCCATTTGCACTATGGAATGGTAACAAATTATTAGTTCTTTAAGAGCCAAAATTACACACAAAGTTTCTCTTAATGTAAAGCTGCAAATACCACATTGTTAATACACAGATATTAATAGGTCGCCATGTAGAGCTTTGTAGTCTTATCTTGCCTAGACAAAGAAATCAGACTCTCTTTGACAACATCCTGAAATAACTGTCCTTCCTTTATCTCCATATCCACCTCCCTTCATTATGGTCTACCAAAACTGTTGAACAGAAGACTAGGAGCTCGATCTTTGGGGTGGTTAAGTTTTAAAGAAGGAGTTTTTCTGGACTGACAGTGATTTTCCTGGCTTTGGTAGCCTTCTGAAGTGAAAATGCCTCAAAGCACCACAGTAAGACATAGGCCTAAGCTATTATTATTACTGATCATAACGTACTTTACAGATAAAATTAGCTACTAGAACTAATTCAGAATAACTTGACTGTGCCTGGTTCACTTGTTTGTTCTGATGCACCATCTTTGATCCTTGAGGTGTAACTTTACAATACCTGGGTTAGTCACAGTTGTTCGGATGACTGCTGAATAGCACGTGCTATATGACTGCATTGCTGCTGCTTATTTTTACCCTTCATGGTTTGTTATTAAGTGCTCTGTGGGCAGCTGTCAGTTTTATGAACTGATGTCGCCAATACCTCACTGTTTGAGGAACAAAGTAATGCATGTCCAGCCTGCATTCCCAATGTTACGGCTGTTTTTGGTGTTAAATCATGTGCATATTCGCACACTCCTGCCAGGGCAATCTTAAAGTGGGGTGGAGATCCTGGAACAATTAAACAATTTGACTTCTGTAATGCTTTCTTCTTCTTCCTTAGGGAAAAAGGGTTATTGAAATCCTTCTCTGGAACAGAAACCAATAAGATCTGGCCACATATCTATGCTTTCCTCCAAACCAAGTTGCCAGATGTGAGCCAGAAAGATGCTGCCACTCCCAGGTGAAAACAGGTCTAACTTCTGCTCATCCGTCATAGCTCACACGTGATTACATGACATTCAGCAATCAAGGATTTCTCTATGTAGTCTACCAGACTGATCAATAATTGAAGTCTAATGTTGTCCTTAACTTACATTATGATAAAACTGTGTCGCCTGTGGTTCTCACTTTAATGCTGTATTTTTTTATATTAAATATACCTAATTTTTATAATATAGTAACTGACTTTAACAAAAGCAGCGACTCTTGTGTCTCTTATTCAGAAAACATGTAAGTTTGCAAATATTGACCGGTGAAGGAAACACATTTCAGAATACAGCTTAATTACAAAGCACATTGATTGATTTACTCACTCATGAATTGTAGTGTGAAGCAATGACAAGGACATGAAAGCACGTTTCTCAATTGTGTGGGCCAGCCAGAAGCTGTGGGGAACCGTGACCACCATTCTGCAAAAAGCCATTTCAGACCAGAACTGACATACATACAGGTTGATCTCATGGAAGACAATCACCTTCTTTTAACTTTGCTTGCACAGATGTTAGTTGATTTTCCTGGGCTTAAACTACCCTTAACACGTGGTTGGATAATTGGCCTTATTACTATGTTTATATTTCTGCCCTCAGAGCAGCTATCTTGCAGGCGTGAGAAATAATTTCAATGATATGTAACACATTTGGTAAAGCCGCTGTCTTTGTGCAGCTGTATAAGACTTTATTAGTAAAAAGACAGCAGATACCAAACAGATTAAGTGTAATCTGGTAAACCTGTAGCTAGATGATCTTGACAAGTGAATGTGTCTTTTCTACTATCTTTGAAACTGCTCATTGATCCCAGTGCCAGGATTTCCAGTGATCAAATTATTAACTGTCATATTACAGTTTTACTGTAGCAACTGGACTGGTTTTCATGAGTTCATATTATTAATTCATGTCTCTAACCAGCTCTTGTCTTTATTTATTCACTAGATAACGGGAGTTACAAACCTCCACAGGCCACACTTTTTAACAGTTCAGGTAATGCAGACATTGCAACTTTTCAGTGAACTTTCTTAGCCCTTTTTTTATGCTCACCAGATTGAGAGTTTCAAGAAGAGTCAGCAAAACCTGAGGAACAAACAACTCTGTCTAGGCAACGTCTGAAGTAGCTGTGTCCTACTAATGCAGGTCCCAATCTTTTGCAGTGGCTGTTTGTTAACAGCTATGGAGCTGTGGTGCTGACTACATTTGCACGTCTAGTTTTAGCATTGTCAATATTGAGACACATTTGAGTCTGAAAAAGATGATAATTGTAGAATTTGTAAAGATTTCCCATTACTATAAATGAACAAAATGGGCAGCAGCTATTGCTGCAAGCAGCTTTCCTTACATTTTAAAAAATGCTTGCCAAAAGGCTGACCACTTCTACTTTCATCTTCAGAAATGTCCATATGCAGACTGTGGACTGGGTGAGTTTAGAGATGCACTTCCTTAAAAAAGTCATGGTTAGAAAACAGTAGCTACCACATTACAATGAGAAACACTGATGTGCTGCTTACTTCTATTAGTGCATTTTGATTTCAATAAAAAGCAGCTATGCTTTTTGCCAGCCTAGGTAAGTTTCAGTTAGCTGGAGGGAGATGAGAGGAGGGAATCTCCTTATGATTTGAGACTTATTCCCACACCATCCAATTTTAGCCCCTTAGAAACTTTAAAAATAACTTCTAGTATATCAAATATTGCTAGATCAATGTGGCTCTACTGCTAATGGCAGCAACTGCAAGTTACTGTGTTACACTGCCCTTACTACCCTTGTACATAACATTCAGTTAAAAAACAACCTGAAGTTATTAGTTTCCCTTAGTTTCCCTTAATAATTAACTAATTATTAAGGAGGAGGTAGTATTTACTTATCCTTTTTGGAGTATCTGTCAAACTTTAAAAAAAATAATAAAGATTTACTTTATGACTGAAGCTGGTTATCTCTAACTTGCATCTGGGACAGAGCTGCTGCTTCCTCCTTTATCCTCAGTCTGTCAGCAAAAGAACTGCTAGAGAACACAAGGCACATGAAAAGTTAGTTCTATCAGTGGATCTGGAGTTACTACTTTTGCTACTGCATCTGTACCAATACTCACTCTGGCATATACTGCAGACTTAAGACTTTTCACTATCTCAGCTATAGCCAAAACTGAAAATTACTGGATCTCAGCATAGCTTTTGCCTGAATTAACAACTACAGGTAGACTGTGTTCATGAAACTATTGAAATCTACATGCCTTCTACACCTGACATACAATCAGAACCATACAGTAAAGGACTGAGAGTGTGTACTGATACCATTATTTGAGATATGAGCTGTCTTCCCTGGAGTCTTCCAACTGCAGTATACATTTTTTATATATAGAACTGCTGTAATAGCAGCAAGTTAGAAAAGCATAGTAGAATTTTGGAGTGCAGAGGTTCTGTGGAAGGCCTTTAAAAACAGTATTTGGATTTCCAGCTCCTCAAACAGGAAACTTTTAATGATTTTCCACTTTAATTGTTTGAGTTGGCAATGTCAGAAACCCACTTAGTTTAGAAGCATATGAAATCCCTCTCAAACACTGCAAGACACCTTAGCCTGAACTGCAACAAAGCTTTCGGTTTACACTGAAGTCTTAGATTAACCCTTGTACCTCAAGTTCCCTCCATCCAGTGCTTCTCCCCATAATAAGATTTGGTTTGAAAAAAACTTGAAGTTAACCTTATGAACAAGAAGAGTCAGACTCTCAGAAATCATACAACCCAGCACTCAGATGTAGACAAGCGTTGCTTACATTTTAGGACAAAACCAAGTTACGTTTAATGAAAGAACAATGTAACATTTAAATCCCCTTCGTAGAGGTAGAAAGCCAGTGTTTTAATCTAACCCATTCAGATCTGAAATACTGATACCAGATAATGATTTATTGCTATTAGTGATTACCAAATTTGAGAGCTTATAATGTCAGCAAGGTAGCATGAATACAGTTGTGATCTCCAATATTCATAGAGTAAAACATGTCCACATCTGTAGTAAAACAATAGCAGATTCTACCAAGAATCTACCACTTCTTGTAAACATTGTATTTGTGCAGATTTTTTTTTTCATACTTTAATTTCTAACATAATGAAAGGCAAGGTTAGTAGCAGAAAACATCCAGTTTCACATTCGGCAATATAAGAACCCTGCTCTTCACGGACATCCAAAAACCTAGCAGCACATTTTCAAACAATATTAAAAGTTTTTCTGAATTACCCACCCTTTAAAATCCCTTCACCCTTAAAACCAAAAAAACAACAACAACAAAAAAATCTGACACCAAAAATAAAGTGCAGTACCCAGAAAAATGTGTCAAGAAAATAGCCGTGTTTGTTTCTTTGAGAAAAAAAAAAAAAAAAAGAAAGAAAAAAGAGTACTTGGCCTCAGTCTTAAGAGTACTATACTGTGTCCATCATTTTGGATTCTTCTTCATCTCTTTGTATCACAGAGTTTAAACTGCAGTCATCTGTGTTTATGGAACCTTGCAGATCACCTGTGTTCTGCAACAGATGAAAAATTGACAGTTAATTCTCCATAACTGTATATATGGAGGGAGAGAGAAAGAGAGAAACAGAGAGATTTTAGCTTAAGTTGGATTCTTTGTGTTGTCCATCTTAAAATAAGACAAATTTGCAATAATAAGGAAATAAGTTCTGAAAAATTCATCCACCAATATTATCTCACTGTGTTAAGAATTCTTTAAATTTGCTGTCGGAGCTTGTATTTGGTCTCAATATTTCTAGCACTTGACTGCACATTTACTTAAAATTCAGCGGTTGGATCTTACTTGAGAGGTACTTTAATCAAATTATTTCAAACAAGTAGTTTCAATTGTGAGTCCTTTCCTAATACCTGATCTTTTAAAATCTTTTAAGTTGTTTCCTCATTCCAGAATTTGGCCATCACTAGTACTGTAAGAAAAGACCTTAGTACCCTCAGTTTCCTTTTATCACAACAGGAGACTTCCCTTAGGCTTGACTTGCCTGAATGATCCCATGAATAGGATTAGTCATTTTACACTGAACGCTCATTTCACTGTTTGTGGTAAAGACTGTGAATACAATTCTAGCATCTGATCAGTTTTATGATGCAATGTTAATATTTTAAGCATGAAAACGTAAGGGCACCGAACTAACAAATGCTTCTGACCTTATGCTGATGCTTTCTGAATTCCAGCAAGTAAAAACAAAGCCCATATATGCCTTGCATACTGATATTACTGCACGTTATATCCTGAACAATAGCAGTTCTAGGAATAATCCTCTTTATATTTCAGAAAGGTACAGCTTCTAAAGGCAGGACCCAATCCTACTTTACTTAAATTAATTTCTAGAAATAATAAACCTACCTGTGAAAAAGATGTCAGCTCTCTTACAAGACCAGGATTGACACTGAGATCGTGTAATAACATAGTTTGAAAGCCATGTGATTGTGACCAGATTCTCACTCTCGTCTTGAATGCCTCAAGTTCATTTTTAAAAGCCTCAAAATAGCCTTCTCCTGTCTGCAAAGAGAAAATGAAATATTTGCACTGCAGCCAGCTTTACTTTTGAGTTGTAAGCATACACAGTACTGAAAAAAACCCCCGATGACACAGTAAGGCGTGTTATATCCTTTGGGGATAACAACCATGAACAACTCAAGAATAACATTCGTCAATTTAAAACGAAATTTCAGATAGATTTCTTTTTAAGACAATCTCTAGTATTTATATATAGAAGAAAATGAATTGATTTATCTAAGGACATGTAAAAATAAATCTAATTTTAGCCTTTCCTTTATTCCAAATCAGAAGCCAGTACCCTTCGAAGAACAGGTGCTTGTTGTAGCACTCTGGACAAAAGTAAAGCACAAGTTGACTCGCACTTTAACGGAACTCCTTTAGGCAATATTGAGAGCCATCAGAGTCTTGAATAACTGAGTACTAGCTACAGCAAACCATAGTTTCAGTTTTCCGCATTTCTCCTGCATAGCTCTGGATTGCTCTATTTCAGTAATGAGAAAGGGACTCTGTTGGGCCCCACTGTGATCTGCAGATGAAATGGAAAGCTGTGACAATACATAAGTGTAATTAGCCAAAATCAGTCCTTAAACTGGTTTATGTCTGCTGTTGTTACATAGTCATTACTTGTCTATAACACCCCTGTTGTCCCTCTGTTGTATTGCTTTACCTCTGGGATAAGCAACGTCCAGAAAACTTCCCTTTTCAGAATTGGAATTAGACCAAAATATTCTGTCTAGAAAAGAATTTGATAACAAAACACTTTCCCATAAGCCTAAATCAGTCAATAAAATATTTAGCCTCTTATGGTTAGGAAAAAACCTTCTGTAAAACACTGGTCCCTTGTACAGCATCAAGAGTTTCTCCCATCATTGCCCAAGCTGACTTACTTTGGCTTTTTGGAAAAAGAGACGAAAACACCCTCTTGGATCCACATTGCAGCTTTTGGCAATTTCTATAATAAACTGCATTGCAACAGCCTGGTGTGCTACTTGCTCCATCAGAGCTCTTTTCTGTTAATAAAAAAAAAAAATTAAAAAAAAGGAGTTAAAGTTAAGACTAAAGATATTTCCTGTGATTATATTTCTAAAATTCAGCAAGATTTCCTTTTGTTCTCATTCCTAAACAAATGTGAACTGATGCTCACAGAGGCAAGGGGACTGATAATTAGCTACAACTAGACATGTATGTGACAATGCACTATAATGTTTTTCTTCAATACAGTAGAGAGAGGGTGGGAAGCAGTTAAACAGCTAATCAAGTTGGTCAGCTTTTCTATAGCGCGAGTAGGAAAGCGTATGCTTTCAAACAATTTAAACATCGTCATCATACCTGTTCAGCTTCTAGATGAAAACACCACAACATGAGATATCTAGATGTTTCTTCACATACAAGATATGGGTGATCAGACAAAAATCTTTGACTATCGTCCCATCTGCTCAGCATACCTAATATGAGAAACATAGTCAAGATATTCTAAATGGATAAATGATTTAATGCAGCAAGGAAGTTAGTTGCATTGATACCCCAGTATATGTAACACCTTTGCAATTCACTAACCTCACAATGACAGCATGCAGCTAAATTTGGGGGGTTTATTTATACATCTAACCAACGCTGAAAGAGCATTACCAGAAGGTGTAATCAGACTTTGAAGATACTAAAAGTAGATTTTACCAGTCACAATTTCCTGTATTTTAATGCATCTCTAGAATTGCTGATGTTATTTTTAATCAGTTCTCATACACAGTAACAAAGTGGTGTAGGTATCTATTAGTTACATCATCAAATAGTTTAAAAAGCTTATGGATATAAATTTACATTCAGTGCTTCTGACAAACACAAATACTCCAAATGTTTGTAAATAAAAATGCAAAGAAAAGAATATGTAATCTGTCAAAAATTATAGTCCTTCTAACACATGTTTTGTGAGGTTTTTAGGAAATTTGAATTTAATTACAGGAACAGCCTGATCTCAAAAAGCAAAGCCACATCAGTACTGGAAACTTAACTAGAAGGTTGAATTGTGATAGCATGAAGCTACGTTCCTGTAAAGTGCTGAGTTTAAAAATCAGAACTCAATACTCAGACCACTTCTTGAAATTGTCCTTCATATATCACTGACAGTTAAGTCATTACTGGCAACAGGTACCAGATGTACAGCTTTACCCGTCTATCAGCGTATAATTATAACTGGGCTAAAGATAATTCAGTGGTAACAACCTAAGCTAATATTAATTCTAGCAAACAAATGCCTAAAGAGAAAGCAACAGCTAATACTTCTTTTGGCTGTTTTCAGGACAGCTATCATGCATAAGTTCTTTACTGCTTGGAAGCCAGAGCAAGATCCAGAAACAGGACTCATGCAACGTGACTAGCAAAGTCCACATTGCCCCTTGGCAGCAACTAGGACAGAACAAGAGACTTGAAAAAGCATTAATGCACTGTCCCTTTTTACAATGGACTGACTATTCTGTACCATAGTCTGAAACCAGCCTGTAACTGAGAATGGAAAGCACTTCAGAGAACAATAAAAATTTCAGATTACTTTACAAGATCAGCTTTGTGTTTAATTGGGTTCAACAATTATGACAGAGCTGAAGTGACACCTAGTGGATAACTAACTATAATTTTAAGAAACACACAGTTCCATGCACGCACACTGTCAGTAGGCATTTACAGACATTTCCCTTTCATCAGTGTCCTGGTTTGAGGTAAAACAGGACCAATTTTTTTCAGTAACTTCACTTCTTAGCTAGGCCTCTCTAACTACTGAAATTAACTGCATATTGTGCAGACAGTGTTCACTCTCAAAGTGATAAGACCAATTGTTTATAGCTGATGCCCAGGCATGGTATGCAGAGAGGCTCTTCCTTATACTTATTGCTATAACCCCCAAGGCCAACCAACTTTGTTATTTGCCTCATTGGAGGGTCGGAAGCAGAAAAGCATAGTGGGGTCCCACCTGCAGGGAGGAGCGGACAGGACAGGTGACCCAAAACTGACCAACAGGGTATTCCATCCCATCTGCCTCATGCTCAGTATAAAAGCTGAGGGATCAAAGGGTCAGCTCTCTCTTCCTTCAATGGCCAACGTCTGAGGAGGACTCTGTTCATCTGCCTGTGATCCCGATCCTGAATCTAGATCCAGAATCGAGTTCCTGTCCGTCACTGAGTCCAGCCTGGGACTGCCCCAGTGCCAGCTGGTGACGTGACTCATCCTGGGAGCTTGATACGGTTTTGTATATATTTCATTATTTCTTTTTTATTTTATTATTAATATTTCATTAAAGTAGTTTAGTTCCTTCTAAACTCATAAGTCTCTTTTTCCTCCTCTGCCTCTCTCTTTGAAGAGGGGCAGAGGGGAGCATCTGTCGGTCCCGTCTGGGGTCCCTCAGGTCCCCAGTAGTGGATTTTGACCTAAACCACGACAATCAGTCATTACCCTTGTAGCTTAATAGCCACCAGAAAAACATTAAAAGGAGAGAGCTATGGACAATCCCATGCACTTTTATACACATGACTTACATTTACATGAGTGTCCCTGCCTTTTCCCACAGAACAGCACAAAAAGTTGCTAGAATTTTAGTTTTCAGGGCTTAAGCTCATTTGAGTATGAATTTTTATTTTTTTAAAATTAAGTTCTTACTGGTCACAGGAACCAATAAGCTTCTACAGTTTACACCTTATTTCACTTTCAAATTATTATCTGTCCTGACAAAATAAAGCTGAACAGTCTGATAGCCAGGTCTTTAATATGTTAGCATTCATTCTGTACAATAAGGAGCAAATCTACACAAATTCTGTAGAAGTTTGAACTGTAGAATGTTGGAAAAAGCACACTTACCAAAGTGTCTAATCTTTTGTTCATGTTTTTGCATACGTGGTTCAGACGCATCTTCATCTTCTGTTTCTTTTCTTTTTTGATTAATAAAACTCTGAGGAAGAGAAAAATTGTACTATCACAGAAACTCCAGACATACCTTTTTGTGATATATAGGAGTATTATATTTTAATATGCTACTATTTGAAGAGCTATGTTCTAATTTTAGACTCATGTCATATACTTAAGGAGGTTTTCTTTAAAAAATCGCATTACCTAATAATGTCTCGTTATAGTCTACTGACCAAAGAACTCCAAGAAACCTCTGTCCTCATGCAGGAACATACTGATCTGTCAACAATGAGAATCATGTACATTGCAGCCTGGATGCTGCTAAATCAGGAGATGCACTAACTGTTCAAATTAAAAAATCAAAGCTGAGATTCTACTATAAAAAAGTTTGTGCTAAATAATCTGTATTACAGTAACCATTATTAGAGGCAAACTAACAGTTTGACATTTTAAGAATTTGGCAAAGGAGAGAAGAACACTCTTCATGTGAAGAAACTGTTGTTCAGCACATTCAGCAACACTTGCACTACATAGAATCATAGAGTGGTTTGGGTTGGAAGGGACATCTAAAGATCATGTAGTTCCACCCCATCCCTGATGTGGGCAGGGACATCTTCCACTAGATCAGGTTGCCGAAAGCCCCATCCAAGCTGACCTCTACTGCTCCCAGGGATGGGGCATCCACAGTTTTTCTGGGCAACCTGTTCCAGTGTTTCACCACCCTCATTGTAAAAAATTCTTCCTTATATCCAATATAAACCTACCCTCTTTCAGTTTAAAACCATTGCCCCATGTCCTATAACCACAGGCTGTTATAAAAAAGTCCCTTTCCATCTTTCTTATAAGTCCACTTTTAAGTAGTGAAAGGCCACAATAAGGTCAGTAAGGGTTCCCCAGCACTTTCTCTTCTCCAGACTAAACAACCCCAACTCCCTCAGTCTTTCTTCACAGCAGAGGTTCTCCAGCCTTCTGATCATTTTTGTGGCCCTCCTCTGGACCTGCTCTAACAGGTCCTTGCCTTTACTGTACTGGAGACCCCAGAGCTGGAGGCAGTACTCCAGGTGGGGTCTCACTGGAATGGAATAGAGGGGGAGAATCACCTCCCTCGACCTGCTGGCCACGCTTCTTTTTATGCGGCCCAGGATACGGTTGGCTTTCTGGGCTGTAAGTGCACATTGCTGGCTCAAATCTAATACCTAGATGACCCGTGCAAGTTCTGATCTGCACTTCTGGAAAAGAACTGTCATCCAGATTTGTCGTATAAGTGCAGCTTGCTCCCCTTCATCAGCCAGTAAGACAAACAAAAAAATCTTTAACACATACTGTGGTTTATGCTGTACTAAACATAGAAGACACTCAACTAGTAACAAGTGGAATGAAAAAAAGAGGCTAACAGTTGTATTCACACACACTGATATGGGTCATACCTTATTAAATACCTCCTTACTAACGAGATCTGTGTTCCATAGATTCTGTCTTTCCCTCTGGTTTAGTGCTTCTTCTTTTCTTCTCCACTCTTCCTCTCTCCATCTCAACTCTGCAGCTTCAGTCTTTGCTTGAGCAGATTCCTGATCGTGGGATTCTGAATTATGCAGTGCTAAACTACCAAGTTTTTGCTGGGCTTCTGCTAGGTTCCATGTGCATTCTATAGAGTGCTTCACAAACTCTCTTTCTTTTTGGCAGGCTAATTCAATCCCTTGGCTGTACGTCTGTGAGGAAAATCAGACATGCTATTTATGCAGGGGAAATTGACAGTTTACAGTTTGTATAGGAGCAGACAGCCCTAAATCCCAAAGATAATGCACCTGGAAGGCACCTTAGATACGCAGCATTACATTTGCAGGACTGATGAAGCAGCTAGATGTTTTTATAGAAAGATTTCTAATTCAAGCTCTCTTAACTTTGTTAAGTGCATTTGCAAAATCATGGATCATGTACTGCTATCAGTAATAGCCTCCAGACTGTAAAAATACTTTTGACACAGCTGAAACCCCTCTGGCTATCTTTGGGCTGCAATGCTAGCAACAGCCAAGTGTAAGAATACTCTGAATATATACTTCTGAGAAGAAAGTATCAGTTTTGTGACATCAGATCACAACAGCCAAGTAACTGCTGCTGCTTGCATTCCAGTATGGATTAGCACCCAACAGATGGCCAACATCTTCCCTGGAACTGACAGTGAAAGTGGAATTTAAGTTATGAAGTGGCTGAGGCCCAGCACAAGCATATGCTCCCTTTGTTCAAATCTATTGAGGTCACCACTCATAGGTGGGAGACAAAAGTGACCTCTTAAGCAACAGTGAATATATTACTTCTGGGTGTGTGCTGGGCATTCACACTCAGTAACTTAAGAAATTATCCTCTAAAGCACATGCCATGCCTTCCCACCAACAGTGGAGAAAAAACATCCACATCCCTTAGTTCCTCAGCCTTCCAGTGCCATATTATATAAGTTGTGGTGCTGATAACTTCTGACAGAGGGACGTGAAGGACGACACAAGTTGTGAAAGATTATTTGAAGGAAACTTCAATGCAGGTCCATCAAAGTTCTTGTGCCAACTTTGGAAACTGCAGCTTTTTTTTTTTTTTTTGTAACAAGATGAGAATTTCACTGTTTGGAAAACTAATCTAGTCGCAGCTTCTTGCAAGGACACACAGAATTCCTAACAACGTATTTACAACACACTGGCTTGCCCCAGCCAACAGAGAAGCGCACTGCCTATACATCTGCTTTTTAGACACAAGGATGCTGGGATAACTTCAGCCCAGCTCCTTCCACATCACTTGTCAAACGTGGAACTGTTACTCACGGGTGGTGGCGGACGCCCGAAACCCCCCGGCGGCGGCGCATCGACCCCCCTCCTGGCGTGCTCCAGGGGCGACCCAGCGGCCCCGCCGGGAAGCGGACACCTCCGCACACCCCCACCCCGACACGCACCGGGTTTCGCGGTAACCCACGTCCCTCCGCGGCCCCCGCAGCACCGACTCGCTCCGCTCCGCGCCGGCCGGGGCGGGAGGAAGCTACGCCACCGGGGGCGAGAAGCGGAGCGAGGTGCCGGTGCAGCGGGTGGGGGGGGGGAGAGGGGGAGGTTGGGGGGCACGGATGTACCTGCACTTCCGGCAGGCGCTGACGGGAGGCGGGAGCCTGCCCCCGCTCCTCGTCCTCCTCCGACGGAGGGCCGCCGTCCCGTGAGCGCGGGAGCCACAGCGCCATCCCTGCCGCCGAGCGCCCGCCGATCGCCGTCCCCGGCCGCCGGCGGCGCTTACACACCTCACCGGAAGTGAGGCAGCGCCAGCGCACCACTTCCGGCAACCGAGGTGGGCCGCCGCGCTGCCGGCGCCGTTCGGGCGGGGCCTGCGCCAGTCGCGCCTCGCCGCGCCGGGCCGGCCGGTGGATCTTCCCCTGCCCCGCGGGAGGCCCGCCGCCGGGGGCGAGGAAGCGCCGCAACAGCATCCCCCGCCAGGCCCGGCCGCTGGTAGCTCGCAGTGACCAGCGGTTATGGCGCCGAGGCGCTCCCGCGTGCCCTTGCTCGGAGTACCGTGTGTCGGGCCTCTTCCGTGCCGGCGGAAGGCCGGCCACCTCCCTGGAGGCTACCGCCGGACGCTGACAAATTATACTTGTGTGTGTGTGTGTATATATATATATGTGTGTGTGTGTGTGTGTGTGTATTTTGAAAAAAATAAAGTGGACTCGCGCGGCCCGCACTGCCCAACGCCACCGCGAGGGGACACGCCGGGCGCGCGGCCAGCGGGGGCGCCGCCGCCCGAGGGGGCGGGGCGGGGCCGGGCGCCGCGGCAGTTGGGGGCGCCGCCGTCGCCATGGCAACGCGGGCCGGGTTTGGCCGGGCCCTGCCGAGGCATGCCGTCGTTCCGCCCGGGCCCCGGGGCCCGAATGCCGCCGAAGGTGGTGGTCCAGCTGCGGGTCCAGGCGGTGAGGCCGCGGGCGGAGCGGGGCGGCCGGCAAGCAGCCAGGGAGGGAGGGACGCGCGGCGGCGTTGCCCAGACAGCCGGGGCGGGGAGAGGTAGAAACTTATCACCGCCGTTTTTCCGGGACCCTGAGGTGCCACAACGTGCAAGAAAGCCACACGTCTATGAACAGATAATGCGCCCGTGTATATGCTGTCTGTCTGTGTGCATGTGTATATACCTATTCTGTGTTTCAATATTTGTGTATGTACATCTGTGAACGCACCTTCTGTTAGAGCTCCTGGGGAGCTGTTTGTTTTTTTCACATCTTGGTTCTCATCTCAGAATGGAAGTTAGTGTAAAATGAGGTCGTACCTTTGCAGTGATAATACACCTGTGAAGATTGAAACGCACCCTCGTTGTCACCATAGTTTCTCATCTGTGGGTTATTTAGCTCCTCCTCCAAACAGGAGGCACTGTGTGGTTCTTTGGGGTTGCAGGCATAAAGTCTGCTAGAAAGGCTGTGCAAGGAAAAGGTTAGATTAAATGTGGAGTTCTTGCAGTGCGATGTTTATTTAATGAAGAGGATTTTGGCTGTTGTGCAAATGGATAATACTAGTATGTTGCTCATAACAGGTCTTCTCATCAGATGTAAGACAAAAACAAAAAGGTGGTTTTCACTCATTCATTTCCTTGTAGTTATCAAACATTTCTGTTGTGTGTAACGCTGAGGTCTATGAAATCAGTCCCTGTCACATGAGATGATAAAAAAGAAAAGTCAAAAATACAAAATGAGACAACTCCCAATGATTGATCTTAATCTGGTGCCCTTTTGAGATTATCAGTAATAAAGCCAAATCAATAAAACTGAGTCCTCTCTGAGATAGAGTCCTGAAGACTTGGACTGATGCATGTGTGTAAGACTGGACCAAGGGGTCTCATGTGAATGTATTTTTTTCTTTCCTAAGATTACATGACCTGTTGTGTTTCTGCTTGAGAAACATGACATTTTTCTCAGTGTGTGCACCTTGGGTCAACACAAAGAGACATAATGCCTTCCTCCTGTTTTCCCTCTCTTGTTTCATGAGAAGATGTGCTTTGATAAGGTGACTTTCACTTGTTAAATGCCTTGGGATAGAACGTCTGATGTTTCATTCCTTGTGCAAGCTATAATTCATGCATGATCTCAGTTTTCTTTACAACTGGTGGGTTATTCTTGTTTCACATGTATTTCAACATACTAAGACAAAGTACTTAGGCCCATTCCTGGAATGGAATAGATGTTAACGTTTCTTTAAGATTTTATGGTCTGGAGCTTTGATGGCAGTCATTATGAGAGATCACCTCTCACAGGGACAGTTCTTACCTAATGCCAGCAACAGTGTATATGAGGGTAATTGAATTTGTTGTGTTTCAGACGTGATTGTTCTGGAAGCAATATATTACCTCAATTTTAATATGGCTATCGTCTATTCAAAATTTTTGTCATTACAGCAGACGTGATGTAAATTAAGATCCAAGTAAATGACAGACAAATGGTTTTGCCGCTATTTTACTTGCCACACTAACACCTGGAACTAGTGGAGCAGGTGTCTTCAGTGTGCTTTTCCTGTACTCTACTGAAGCTCACAGTTATGGTGAATAGTATTTTGTGTTGGAAAATTGTTTTTAAAAAAATGGTGTAAGACAGAATCACTATTCTGTGATGCAGACAGAATAGTCTCTTGACAACCAAAACCTTGCAGAAGCTGTTGCAAAACAGGAATAGATGAAGTTTATTGCTGGCTGCTTATGGCTTGGATGGGCATACACTTTGCTAGGTAAAAAACTGGCTGGAAGGCTGGGCCCAGAGAGTGGTGGTGAATGGAGTTAATTCCAGTTGGCGGCTGATCACAAGTGGTGTCCCCCAGGGCTCAGTGCTGGGGCCAGTCCTGTTTAATATCTTTATCAATGATCTGGATGAGGGGATCGAGTGCACCCTCAGTGAATTTGCAGATGACACCAAGCTGGGTGTAAGTGTTGCTCTGCTTGAGGGTAGGGAAGACATGCAGAGGGATTTAGACAGACTAGATCAATGGGCCAAGGCAAACTGTATAAGTTTCAACAAGGCCAAATGCCAGGTCTTATATGTCGGCCACAGCAGCCCCCACCAACGCTACAGGCTTGGGCAGGAGTGACTGGAAAGCTGCTCAGCAGAGAGGGACCTGGGGGTGTTGATTGATAGCCAGCTGAACATGAGCCAGCAGTGTGCCGTGGTGGCCAAGAAGGCCAATGGCATCCTGGCCTGTATCAGGAATAGTGTAGCCAGTAGGACCAGGGAGGTGATTTTACTCCTGTACTCGGCACTGGTGAGGCTGCATCTTGAGTACTGTGTTCACTTTTGGTCCCCTCACCATAAGAAGGACATTGAGGTGCTGCACCATGTACAAAGAAGGGCAAGAAAACTGGTGAGGGGTCTGGAGCATGTCTTATGAGGAGTGGCTGAGGGAACTGGGGTTGCTTAGCCTGGAGAAAAGGAGGCTGAGGGGAGACCTTATTGCTCTCTACAACTATCTGAAAGGAGGTTGCAGAGAGGTGGGGGCTGATCTGTTCTGTCAATTAATAGGTAATAGAACAAGAGGAAATGGCTTCAAGTTGTGCCAAGGGAAGTTTAGAATGAAGAAGTTTAGGAAGAATTTTTTTACTGAAAGGGTCATCAGGCATTGGAATGCATTACCCAGGGCAGTGGTGGAGTCCCCATCCCTGGACATATTTAAGGGTAGTGTAGATACAGTGCTCAGGGACATGGTTTAGTGGTGGGCTTGTCAGTGTTAGGTTAATGATTGGATTGGATGATCTTACAGGTCTTTTCCAATCTAGGAGATTCTGTGATAAGTTCATCTTTTGTCTTACCTCACAGTAATGTGGTTTTGTGCCTGTGACCTTTATTAATAGGTCTTAACTAGAATGAAGCAACACATTTTCTTAGGGAAAACAGGACTTTGCACAGCTCTCTCAAAAAAAGCCTATTGCTAAAATATTGTCTGAAAACACTGGTATCATTTGAAGAAGGATGTTGGCACATTCGAAAGAAACAAAAAAAGTAGCAGCAGCAAATATTGATAAAGTAAGTGGGATGCAGCTGGGGACAGCTTGTTTAGATAGCTGGAATGTCCAGCATGAATGCCCAAACAAAATCAGTGGTAAAGTTCCCGTTTACTTCAAAGGGGTCAAAATTTTATGCCAAGGCACGAGAAGAGAATAAGACATAATTCATTGTAGGAAAATAGACAAGACCTAAATATGGGCAAATGCATTTGCATTTTTTTCTTAAAAGACATTTAATAGACTATATCTTTATTTTATTTTTATAAGATATATGGACAATCTTTACATAATACATAGAAACATACAGGAAAATGTCCTCACACCTTCTCATTTGTCTACAATCCCTGTGGAAGATTACCTGTACTTTCAGATGCTTGCAGTTAGGGCTTTTCTTTTTTTTCTTTTGGGATGTGTCCTGTAGGACTGGCCAAGAATTCAAGTGTTTTCCAAACACAAATTTCCTAATTGTCCTTGTGGTTCTGCTGTTTTACAGTTCACAGAATTGCACTTCTGGTACTGTAAACATGATAGTTTTTCTAACAAAGTATAGACTGTTCTGACGTTGATGCAGATGTGGATGAATATGCACTTTCAGCTTTAAATTATTGTTTCCGAAATATTGCATAACTTTAAAAATGTAAATTACATCTTAAAGTACACGAACATATATGTATAGTATTAGTTAAGTTTGATTTTGCTTAATGACAGCTTGACAAAGAATAGGGGAATTATTCTGAATAAGTATTAAATTGTTCCTATGAATGCTAGATTGTTAAATTAGTTGGTGTTATAATGGATTTGCTTACTTCTTACTGTTTTCCTGAAGGTGTTTGAAAGTGCCATAGATCCTGCTGCAGTAAATGAAATGTCTGAAAGTAAGTATGATTTTTAAAATGCTTGAATAGTTGAATAACTAAAAGTGAAGTAGGTCCATGTATTCACATAGTCTGTCTGTCTGCTTGCCTGACTATCTTTCTAAAGTATATGATCTGTTGCACATTGTTCCCCTTATGCATTGCTGTGAATTGAGCCATTTGGGTGTCAAAATGTTACAACAATCATCTGTCTACATTCTATTTCATCATTGCAAGTAACCTTTGGCCAGACTTTTTCAGTCATACGTACAGGAGCAGGTGGTGTATTAATTTTTAAATTTTTCATCCCTTAGCTTTCATTCATTTAGGCTTCCATTGTCCTTGCTGGATCTCAGGTTTTTGTCCTTCTGGAGCAAGCCACTTCTGTAAGGTCAAGAGAAGGTCAAGTCAGAAGCCACTGACTGTCCCATTGTCCTATAAATCCATCAGGTGTCAACCAAAAAGAGTTACCTTTTGTTGATATTTTTCCCTTGTGTTTCTATTCTAATATTAGTAATATTAGAATAAATACTCCAGTAGAATATTTTCAATTATAATGGACTAGCTCTACACCGATCTTCTTTCTCCTCTTTTTGTCCACTCTTCTGTTTCCTTTGCTGTCTTTTCTCCATCCCTTCCTGTAAGGTTAGTTTTTGATTAGTGTCCCAGGAGTAAACAGTAAATCTGTTCTAATTATTCAGCTACGCTGCTATAATTTGTTTTTCATCTTCCAGGTAACATAATGAAGCTTGAATTAACTCAGCTTGTGTCTTCAGGTAATAGGCAAGTAAATATTTTTCCACATGCTAGCTAATTTGAGCCTAGAAAGGATATTAGCGGGTGTTAGTTTCATGCCATTACCACCAGATTTCTCTCCCTCATTAATTTCAGGACTTCCTCCAATGCTATTTCCTTCTACTCAGTCTCTTCCCGTATATTCTTGGGTACACAGTTAAGGAGAAAAAATCCCTCTTCTGACTAGACTCATTGAATAACTTGTTAGGATCAGTCATGTTGCTTTAGTTTATCTACTCTGATTTTGTTATTTCTAATAGTGGTCTAGTTTGCTAGTAATATTCAGATAGAATATGAATAATAATGTAGAGTTCATCTTGCCAATAGTACTGTTGGTCTTCTACAGACTTATATTGTGTGTTTTTATAAGGGAAAAAAGGCAAATGGACACTGGGTGGCAGATGACTGCTGCTGTTAAGGTCACTGATTATGGAGCACTTGTATATGTTCTAAAACTGCAGGCAATTTGTTAAAATTGGTTATTGTTCTGTTATGGCAAATTCAAAATATACTTTATGTTCCCTGTGTAACAAACATTGCTTGTACTTTTGTATTTATTTTTCAAAATGCTTTGCTTCAGATATTCCTCTTTCCCTTTTTTCCTTGCTTTTTGCTTTTAAGGGTTGCATATATAATAAGGGGTTATTTGTGATGTCATTCCAGTTCAAAAACATTCAGTGATACTGGAAAAAGGAGATGCAAAGACTCAAATGAGAGAATCTGTTATTATCTATACAAAAAAGCCTAAATAAGACCAAAAAAAAGTGTGATCTGTGTTAGTCCAGAGAGTGCTCATGTTCTCATATGATTACTTTCATGCAAGCTTTATGGGTGTCCTGCTGTCATGTAACTGGGTGTAGTATATAATGCTTGGTTGTCCCTTGGGCATAGCAGATTTTCTCTGTGCGTTAGGACAGAAAAGACTTTTCAGTAATAACTCTAAAAGGGATGAGATTGTTGTAAAAAGTACTAAAGGATTTAATAGTCTCCTCAGCATGTTCTGGCCCTGTAGAACACCTGTTCTTTATTCTGTATAGTGCCTACATGTCTTTCATGACTCAAACTTCAGGTGTTTTCCCTTTTTGTTTTTTTGGCTCTGCCAAAATATGCAGTTTAGAGATTTTGCTTACTTTTCATACAGTGGCATATGTTGTCCCCTTTCCACTTTCTAAATAAAAAAAAAAATATTCAGAAAAATTAAGTATATTCCGTATGAGAGGAACCAGTGCCTGCCTGTGTCCTTACTGCATCAGAAGCCAGACCTCATATGGCAAACCTGACTACTTGCTTTCTTTTTGTAGTGTCAAAAGCTCACAAAAGAGTTTCCTGGTGATTGTAGAGCTGGGATCCATTATAAAGACAGTACTTACAAGCAATGTCAATAGAAAAGATGAAACTTTGAATAGGATCAAAAGTGTTACTTTTATTATTAACTTTTTTTCCTGAAAATTTTCTTCCTTGTGCCATTGTTTTGTCTAGAAATCACCAATTTGCAGGTTTTGTTTTTAGTCTAATTAGAAGTGTCCATGTGTCCTTGCCCTTGTAAAGACACAGAACCCATCCAAGAGAAGGCAGCAGCAGCTTTTATAGTATAGTATCTATTGTGGGCAGCTTAGTGTCTCATTTCAGGAAGACAAAACCCTTGCTGTAGTTTTTAAGCCAAGTACTTGACAGTGTACTTTATAGCTTGTCTGCTATGGTGGGAGCTTATGAAAGTATATTCTGTTTCTGTCTGTGCTACCTATACAGGGCAGTGCTGACTTTCTCCATTCACTCAGAATACAGTCAATGGGGTTCTGAAGGAAGAGAAGAACTAGAGACAAGTATGGTGTAAAGCGCAAGAAGACATAGTTATGGTAACCCATCATAGTCTCCCCATCTGAGTATGTGGAGTCCCAAGCACATCTTATCTCATTGTCATGGTAACCTGGGATAGTTTGTTTCTTCCCATCTGAGTCTGTACAGAGTCCCAAGCACGTCTTACCCTGTTACAGTTACCTGGGGTAGTTCACTTCTTCCCATCTGAATATGCAGAGTCCCAAGCATGTTTTATCTCATTGTGACAGTAATCCAGGATAGTTCGCTTCCCCTCTTACCTGCACCCACCTTTGCACAGTCACCAATGTAATGGCCAGCTGCAGGTCTTGAAATTTGGACAATAACACCTGCGTTACATCAGCAAGTTTGCTAGTGAGCAAAACAGGACATTGCATATGTATGACATGTTAATCAGTGCAAGTTTTGTTATCCACCCCTGCCGTGCTTTCCTTTGAGCTTCACTCCCAAGCAGGATTCCAGTGCATCAGGTCCCCATTTGATTAGCATCAGTGTAGCAGGGCTCTCACTGTGCTGATGCCACACTTTCATTAAAGCCAAAGCTTTCACTTGCTGAGTGTTGTGCCTTGTCCCTGAGGGATCCACACCTGCTTTTCTCTTCTAATGTGTGGATACTCACGCCCTCAGTTAGTAGGACATTGGTCTCATGCTGTGTGGTTGGATGGCCTAATTACATGATGTTTGTTTACTATGTGCTGGCTTTCTGGAGGGAATACATTTCAAAAGTAATGGTGACTGTCAACACCATTTTGTGATTACATGTTTGCTGAATAAACGTTTGAATGTTGTAATCTCATATCAGCCTTTTTTTTTTATTCCTGCAGACAGTTGGCTAGAATAATTAGTTGTTTGCCCAGTGAGGTGACTCAGTCACACTGAAAGCACTGAGAAACCAGCTGGACTAAGATTTGGCATGCTGTATATAAACACACGACACACGCATTATACATACCTCATAAAAAATGCATTATACATCATCTATATATATTCTCTGTCACAGCTTTGGACATTCTCTACACTATAACTAGGTAGTCTGCCTTCAAGCCTTGCAGTCATCTCCCTCCCCAAAATATTTCAGGGCACTTTTGATAATTGGAAGGCTAATGACATCATCAAACTCCAGTGTTGCTCTGCTAAGCCAAAACTTTCAAAACTATCAAAAACGTAGATGGTTTCCCTCCCTTTTGCACTCTTCATTTCATGTTCTGAAGACAAAGTGATCAGGTGTGGCATAATCAGAGCACTGGAGATGAAGTGAATCAGCCATTTGCTGGAGAAGTAGTTATTGTCTCAGTCAAGCAGGCAAAAAACCCCTGATGCTGCTATGTTCTTTCTTATATACAAATACAGAGCCAGATGGTTTGGGTTTGCTGTTTTTCTGTGGTTTTGTTTGCTGTGGCCCTCAATAATGCAAGCTGAAAGGTTCCCTGACACAGAGGAGGACAGTATACTAAAAAGGAACTGCTGTCTTAAACATTTCCAACATCAAATAATTCTAAATCATCCTAAGCATGTGGCATTCCTGTACCACTCTTCCTAGGCCCACTAATGTCCCAAAGATCACCGATTACTGACAGCACCTTTATGGAGGAGAGGGGCAGCATTCTGTCAAGGACATTCACAACTTACTGAGTTTTCATTGCACAGTTATTAGTGAAAACTCCACGTAACAACCTTGACAGCTATTTTTCTGTGGGTGTTTTTTTGTTCTTTTAGTAGGGAATGACCTTGCATTTTATGAAGAGAATACACGAGACTTTCTGTTCCCAAAGCACAAGCTGACTCCTGCGTATTCTGGTGTGGATAGAGAATTACTGATTAAAACTTCTAATTTTCTCATAATATGCCTGAAACTGGTACTTATCATAGGTGTCTGAAGAAGGAAAGAATTCAGCTACTTAGTAGCAACTTTGTGAGGGCTGGAGTTTGACTATCCCTTTGACCCTCTTGAGCAGAGGGAAATGCGCATGTGCTCTTTTGAATATGGAAGTGCCTCAGAGAATGTACCGGGTGTGTGCTACCCTAACAAATCTGTTAGTCACAGGCAGTAGGAATAATCTCTCTGCAGAGGCAGGTTAGAAGCCCTAATAGCAAAATTTTATGTTCAGTTAAGTACCTCCATCCACAGATTATGTGAACAGGCAGGCGCTTGAAAGATTTTTCAAGTTTCTTTGTACTAATTGCCTTTGAGGATGACAGCTTTCTGTCCATTTTCTTTCTCTCATGTACAGTCTTGTTTTCTTCACTCTGCCTGTTCTCACCCATCTCTTGGGGATCTTTCATTTTCATACCTTTGTAAAAGCTTCCACTGCCTATTCTTGTAGGGTTCATTGTTTCCTGAAGCAGCAATAGCAGCCTAAAATGGTTACATTTTCAACCCTCTCACTGCATTATGGATTGGATTATGCAAAGGAATAAATAAAACTGACTTGAATTTTGTTAATCTGAGTCCATTGCAGCTTAGAATAGCATTGAAGAGAGAGGAGCATCCTTCCTGGAGACTCAACTTTGCATTGCTTTGTTCAGGAAATTCTTGTAATTTCTCTACAAGCCAGGAATGCCTTTATTTCACATGAAAAGCTGGGGGTTTGTGCATAAATTGCAAGTATAGGAAATACTAGACTTAAGAAAAGCTAACTTAGAAAGTTCTGCCTAATACAGGGATACTTTCTATACATTTAGAACAGAAATTGGGAAATATATGCTCTGGTTAACCAAATGTTATATTGTATGATTCTTTAACTTGGTCCTTAAGAGCCAGCTGAAGGCAAAGAAGGTGATGACATATTGGTAAAGGAATAGGTGATTTGGGGGTACCCTCAGACTGGCTCAGATCCAACCAGAGAAATGGCAGCATCACCTCATTTCTCTGGCTGGATCTGGGCCAGCCAGATGCTGCCCTCAAATCACTATTCATTTACCAATATGTCATCACCTTCTTTCCCTTCAAATGGAGAGTTCATTTCTTCGCTTGTTCATTGCTACTGCTTCTGTTTTCTCCTCCTCTTTGCATAAGGCTAGGGGCAAGTATAGTGTGAAGGTACCGCACTGTGATTTCTCTGTCACTCTTGTAGAAGAAAGAGGAACTGCTAGAAACATACAATTCAAAGTTGAAGGCAAGTCAACAGATTTTTATTTATTTTTTTTTTTAGTTAAAGATCATTAGTGTCTTTTACAGTATTTGTCATGGCATTATGTGCCTTGAAAGACAAACTGGAATTCCTTTTTTACACCATTTTCTGAAGTGTCCTTTGGGCCATCCTGGTGCACCTGGAAGACGAGTGTGCAAGTGGAGCTGCTAATCAAACAATAAAGAGCTGTATATCTTCTCTGTCATTCAGATTATTCTACTCGCCTTTTTTCAGAATATGGCTTTATGATGAAATGCACTGGGGCAGTGGTAGTGCCTCAAGCACGTGTTTTGATCTTGCTGGACTTGTGCCTGGTGTACTGCGTCCAGCTCTGGAGCCTGCAACATAGGAAAGACATGGACCTGTTGGAGTGGGTCCAGAGGAGGGCCATGAAGATGATCAGAGGGTAGGAGAACCTTCATATTATTTCTTCATTTTTTAGGTGGACAGTTCTAATTCATTCAGTGAGGTAACCTCGCTGTTACCTTATTGTAAGGTGGAGCAAAGTGTGAGATCACCAAGGGACTCTCTTAAATCCCATGTGAAATGAGGTACATAAAAGTTGCTGCTAGTAATAGCAGAACAGGGCTAAGACCATTGTTGATGTTACCACCTATGTCAAGCAAATCTTTCCAACGCTCTGTGCAGGCTTATGCTGGTTTTCCGTTCAAATGAACCGTTCACAAAAGAAAACACTGTTTGGGATGGGCAGGTAGCAATACCTGGCTAGAAGGGGCAGAACGTGAACGCGTAGGTGGGAGTTCCAGCAAGTGATTTCCCCCTTAGTAAGCAGCATACGCCTCTGAGGAAAACCGATCTTGAAGTCATTTCAGGAAAAAGGGATCCCGATGTCTTTCTTCTCCACTGAATAAGGTTGTATGTCTTACTCCAGTTGTTTGTTGTTTCACTGAGACCCTCTAAAGGCCCTCATCCAAAGTCCATTCACATGAATAGAAAATCTTATTGGGGGGGAGAGCCGAATCCCTGCGTCAGTATGACGTGTACCGATTTTCATGTGTCATCTCTTCTGCCCCTCGTCATATGCAAACTATTCATAATCCAATCAGCATATTGGGAAATGACAAGGAAGTCATGCAGTCCTGGAAGATCTGTGCACTTCTGTTCTGAGAAACAGAAGTGCACAGGTTTGCTTGGTGCAAATTGGTTCTTCTAATTCATGTGTATCTCTTTAGAGCACCCAGAAATTTAGGAGGTATTGTCTAACGGAGGCATTTTCACAGCAGTAGTTTCTCCAGATGGGAAGAATGTAACACAAGTACATAATGTAATTGAGATTACAAAGAGCATTTCCTGTCAGAAACATTTCATGTGATATCTTTTTACTTTAGGGCTAATGTATTGAAAGTACCAGTGTAAGATTAATTGCCAAGAATGGGCACTGAAGTACTGGTGGGTTTTTTTAGCTTCGTATTTTGATAACTGTGAAGCATCACATACCTCAGTTAAAGTAATTAAAAAATAACAAGTGACTTTTCAGCTTACCTCTAATAACCCCCTTATTCTTCCTTTCCATAAAGTACAAACAAAATGAGGTAGACTCCCACTTCTTCACTGAGTCGCTTCCTTCTCCTGTAAGTAGAGCAACTCTGTTTCGCTCTTTGCTTGCAGGAGCTTTGGAGATCCATGTGCAGTGGTATGCTGTGGAATGCAACTTCATGCCAGTTCCTCTCAGCAAAGGGTCAGGTTAGGCAGGCATCCTCTCCCACTGTTCCTGAGTGAGAGAGCGCTTTTTGCTGTGGCAGGTCTTGCTTAACAGACAGACAGAGACAATAACGGTGCTGACTCTCTGCAGCCGTATTCCATCCCTTCCAGTTCAACACCTGCTGTCTACCCTCATCACGACTCAGATGAGGTGGGTCTGATCTAAAACCACGCACTCCCCAAGAGAAGAAAACAGCAACTGTGCAGACAGTTTGACTTCTAGGCAGGCCACATAAGCAAGCCCCAAATGTAGTTTGACCCTGGAGGAGACAGTTTGAGAAAGTGCTGCGGGACCTGCACCCATATATCCCTTGCTTTGCTGCTGCTTTGCGCAAGGGAGAGTTTTACTGTGCCTTCACTGTTCTGAAGCAGGATCTGATTGTGCTAGGCTCTGAGTAACCAAGTTTTGCCCCACATCCACACTGTCTTTAAGGGACCGTTTTGTTTCCCTCGATGCACTAAGCGTACTGGGGATGCGTATTTCCTTCCCCACCCACCATGCATCTGCATACAAACTCTCACAGGGGCACACCGGGACAGAGTAGGTTTTCTGTCAAGCAAGGCTATTTTTTCATCACTAGTCATTGAGACCTCAGTCCAGCGCTGAAAGACAGGTAATCTCAGTTTCACTGTGGTGAAATAGCAAGACGACTCATGGTACTGATCACAAGAAGTTCTTTGCTGGAGGAGTGCCTTGGTCAGGAACGATTTCCTGCTGACCATTCTGTCCCTGCCTGGGACCTGGTTTCCATGTCCTATGTAGAGTCTGTTGGACGTGAGGGCTGATTGGGAACATGGGAAAATGGTGACTAGACTAGGCTGGGGTGGGCTGCCTTTGGCTACTTAGGGAAATTTCTGTCTCAGGCGGAGAAGCCCCAAGAATACAATGCTACTGTTCAGGTTTATCATGCCAATTTTTATCATGGCCTTTTCATGTGAATTTTACGCACGTTGAGAATGCGTTTCCATTCATCCATAACTTGCAAGGGCAAAAGCAGATGAGTAATAAGAATAGCAGAAGAGAGGAGGGGAGGAGAAAGGAATGTCAAAGGAGAAAGAGAGAAAGCAAAAGCAGAGGTGTGGGGGAAGAGACTTCACGGAGTACATGGAGAAGCAGAGAGGACTGGAGGAAAGAGTGAGGTAGGGAAGCATGGCTATACAGGGAAGAGAGCGTTCAATGCAGTGGAAAATAGAACAAGTCTGGAGGGCAGTAATGGAACAGGAGCTGAGGAAAAAGGAGAGGGTGTGAGAACTCCACTGGGAGCAAAAAACCTGAAGGAAAAGTCAGGGAGAAATAAGTTGCCTGAAGGTGAAAAGGGACAAAAGAAGAATTGTTTCTGTGCATCCCTATTTGGAGATTTGATATTAGGGGATGAAGGCATAATCATCATCATCATCATCTTATTTGATGGTTGGAAAGGATGTGATGAATGAGACATTAGAAATAATGTACCCAAAGTGATGAAATGGTGTCACTCCAGAGGGGAATTAAGCGGTGTCTGCTGGATGTCTTTTGGTACCTTAAATTCCAGTTTGGATCTCAGCTGGGAAAAAATCAACGAGAGGATGCAGAACCTCCTCACCTCACCACAGGCCAAGCAGCGGCTTGCTTCTGTCGGTATTAACATTACAGGGCAAGGACCACCAGTGCTGACCTGGCAGTGCCTCCTGGTTATCTGCTCTTCATGACTTGTCAGGGCTTTTGCCCATTTGGCTACCATTCTGCCCTTGGTCCATACAAATGCCTGTTTAGTTGTTGGTAGCCTGTCATCTGCCTGACAAAGTTGGCCAAGTTATAGAATCATAGAATCATAGAATTAGTGAGGTTGGAAGGGACCTTTAAGATCATCAAGTACAACCACTAACCTACCCTGATAAAAACACCACCACTTCTAAACCATGTCCCTAAGCACCTCATCTACCCTTTTCTTAAACACCTCCAGGGATGGTGAATACACCACCTCTCTGGGCAGCCTATTCCAATGTTTAATAACCCTTTCAGTGAAAAAATGCTTCCTAATATCCAATCTAAACCTGCCCTGACATAACTTGAACCCGTTTCCTCTTGTCCTATCACTTGTCACCAGGGAGAAGAGGTCAGCTCCCATCTCTCTAAAACCTCCTTTCAGGTAGTTGTAGAGTGTGATAAGGTCTCCCCTCAGCCTCCTCTTCTCCAGGCTAAACAACCCCAGATCCCTCAGTCATTCCTCATAAGGTTTGTCCTCCAGACCCTTCACCAGCTTTGTAGCCCTTCTCTGGACACGCTCCAACACCTCAATGTCCTTCTTGTAGTGAGGGGCCCAAAACTGAACACAGTACTCGAGGTGAGGCCTCACCAGTGCTGAGTACAGGGGGATGATTACTTCCCTAGTCCGGCTCACCACACTATTCCTGATGCAGGCCAGGATGGTGTTGGCCTTCTTGGCTGCCTGGGCACACTGCTGGCTCATACTCAGCTGGCTGTCCACCACCACCCCCAGGTCCTTTTCTGCCAGGCAGCTTTCGAGCCACTCCGCCCCCAGTCTGTAGCGCTGCATGGGGTTGTTGTGACCCAAAGTCCAGGAAGGCTCTGTGCCACAGAACAGAGGCTAGAAGGGATGTCTTGGATTTCTGTTTGTGAATGAGCGCAGCAATGGTGTCCATAGCATCAGAAGAAAACATAAACTTAAGTAGCACTTGGGACCTCAAAAACAAAGGACTAAACAGCTGCATCCATATGAGGCCACTATCATTGACAAGTGAGCTGGTGAACCCCTGGATTTTTTCTCTTTTTCCGGCTACAGTAATAATAGTTGGTCCAACTGGGCATTGCCTTTCCCTGCAGTCCACGTGTCTCTTTTCCCCCTGTCTTCGAAAAAGGCTGCTGAAACCTTGCTGTTCCGTGCTGGCATATAGAAGTCTATTTCATTCTGTCACTGATTTTTATTTCAATGACAAATCCAAACCTGAGGTATTTATCAGTCAAGCGAAGGGCTATAAATCCAAATCACTGATGCTCCCTTCCACCCTCCTTCTCCCTCTTCCACATAGGCTATGAGTGGGAGTTGCCCACCTCAGATGGCATAAGTGAAAGAATTCATGCTCTCACTCTCTAAGGTTTTGGGTTGTAAAACAGCCTAAACAAGAAAACTGTAGTGATTA
This sequence comes from Vanellus vanellus, assembly GCF_965231255.1. Taxonomy (NCBI): domain Eukaryota; kingdom Metazoa; phylum Chordata; class Aves; order Charadriiformes; family Charadriidae; genus Vanellus; species Vanellus vanellus. Next base: position 57,767,053 of record NC_138908.1, read on the forward strand.
ATAATAACCTTGTATGAGTTAGATGAGAGACCTTGTATGAGTCAGGCTTTCAGGATAAGGCCCTTCATGTCACTGAGGTAATTTCCCATTGTTTAGCTAATTGGTAGCACCTGTTCATGGTTTGGAGTTACACAAACGTGGCAAGTCTCAGTAGCCTTGCACTAGCCTGAAGGAACCACCCGAGAGGAAAGAAGGGGAACGTATGAACAAGGATAAAGAAATCAATGTTGCTAGCCCAGTGCAAGATGCAACAATCAAATTAATGTTTCCTTTTGCTTTCTAGTTCTACTAACTACGTTATTTAACACAGCTAGCAGTTGCTGTAAAGAGGCATGTGGCTCACAGCTCCCTAATTAGATACAAGTTAGAAGTTTTCACAGGAATAGCATCAGATGCTTCAACTGAGGAGACTTCCATCACCAAACCCCAAGCCCTCAGATGATATTTTCCACTAAATTTACCTATATCTATCTGGTATTTCTACTAAATTTGGCTGTAGCATGATTGCCCACTGTTTCAGCACCTGAAACAGCATTTGCTAATCTGCGTATACTTACAATACAGCAGTGGGAGAATGAGAGGAGGTGGAGAACTGCACAACTGATACTTCAGGCCCAGCATCATGGTAGCATTTTCTGTAATACACAGTGCTTACTGTGATAGATAATTAACTTCCACTTTCAACTGGAAGTCCTAGTTTTTCCTGGAGCCACTTTGTATGGCAGTCTCCATAAGAATGTTTATTTTCACTCTCAACTCTGAAACAGAGGAAGGAGAAGAATAAAACCGATGTATCTACTGTTAGAAAAAGTGATACGTGTAGAAGACAGCTAGCAGAAGCAATGGTTTTTCTATTAATGAGTGCGATGGTAGCTGCTGTTGTCCTGTCTTCCTACTGTATCTCACCTCAAACACTGAAGAACAAAATTCTAGATGATATCAAACAGTGGTTTTTATTCTCACCAGCATTGATGTTTTCTAATGAGGAAGTCCATTTTCTGCAGTAGCCCTAAGTAGACTAATACTCTGTGTAGTCATGTCTACTTCAGTGGTGTTTACGCAGGAATGACTTTGAGAATAAGAATTGACCCTGCAGCATATAAGAAACACATAGGAATGAGTTCCTAGGTTGTCTTCTGTCCTCTGACACTCAACACCCCTCGGAATGTTGATTGCTACTTACCTAAGTACATAAAACGTTTCTCTGACAATAAGAAGTCTGTAATCCCAAAGAATCCAAATATATTCAGTGTGTCTATCACTCAGAGACTGTTTTTGTCGCAACCTTTAGATGGCGACAGAGGTCCACTGAATTTCTTTTGGCATTTCTTTTGGCCCTATCTTGCTAAAATAAGGTTTACTAATAAGGCATCCAACTCTTGAGAAGGCTACAAGGGACAGAGGACAGTGTCTATTGCCCTGAACTGGTTCAGCTCAAACAAGTGAAAGGTTTACTTTGGACTAGGTACTTTTATCATTTGTCTTGAAGATAAGCAATGAATAAACTTCAGGTATTTTTGCTAGGGAGCTTCTAAGAATGAAACTGATGGCGTCCTTGGAAGAAGGTCTATCTCTCTGAGGCATTCTCTGTACAAGGACTCAAACAAGTAGTTGTTATCAGAGAAGTAAGCAGCATAGGCTGTAGCCTGTTGATATCCTGAATTTATTCCAGAGCCAGAATATAAGTCAGCGACAGTATCAACAAGAGAAACTGTATTGAAAATAGTTTAAACAATCCTGTTTCCTCATTCTGGAACTTCAGGTGATTATGACTGACATTTCATTTATGTTTTTAGCTATCCAGTCACTTAAACTCAGACTCTAAACTCAGGGCTCTAAAAAGGATGTATGAAATTCACTGGTTTCTCCCTCTGTCAGTTTTGTGTTTGTGCATGAAAACAGTTTTAAAAGGCTGCCAATAACTGCTTTCCCACAAAATTCACAGGGCGGGTGTCTCCCTCATTTGTGCATCTTTGTCAGCATGAAAGATAAATTCTGCATTGGGAATTTTGTGTAGCATTTCTGATTAGATTTTCAAAGAGGGCAGGTGTTAAGCTATTAAACTTCAGCGCATCATAATGGAATTAGAGCATCTAGCTCTCTTGGACTTTCTGAGAAGTTCAATTCTTTTTCAGCTCTGCCATAACAATGGAGCAAGTAAAACTGGCAAAATACAGTAAAATGCAGTTGTGCATTTTGGTGGCAATACAACTGAAAAACCTATGATTAGGTCTTGCTAAAGAGTAAGATGCCATATTTTCAGTGTCCCTTTTCTCTCCAGAGTCACATTTCTGCACATTTTTTCTTTGCTTGGATCCCAGTTCTGAGGCATTATAGTTGCATGCAGCCATCAAATCAAACGACAGATGCTCTTATCCTTCAACTCAGTGAAACTCCCATAAAGCAGTCTATGTAAATTAAGCGCTGTTAACAATTGCACAATCTGTGTGCATGTTCTAATTCTGCATTAATGCACTTCATTAAGATTTTAAAGGTCAAACACAGTGACTAACGCATCTTTCCCAAATGCCAGTGGATTCATACTAAGGGTTTTCTATCAGTTTTTTCTTAACCATGCTTGATTAACCTGGGTCGGGGCAATCCCAAGCACAAATACAGGCTGGGCAGAGAATGGATTGAGAGGACCCCTGAAGAGAAGGACTTGGGGGTGGTTCGTTGATGAGAAGCTCAACATGAGCCGACAATGTGTGCTTGCAGCCCAGAAGGCCAACTGTATCCTGGGCTGCATCAAAAGAAGCACAGCCAGCTCTGGTGAGACCCCACCTGGAGTACTGCATCCAGCTTTGGAGTCCTCAGCACAAGAAGGATGTTGACCTGTTGGCGTGAGTCCAGAGGAGGGCCACAAAGATGATCAGAGGGCTGGAGCACATCTCTTATGAAGACAGGCTGAGAGAGTTGGAGTTGTTCAGCCTGAAGAAGAAAAGGCTCTGGGGAGCCTGAAGAGGGCCTACAAGAAAACTGGAGAGGGACTTTTTACAAGGGCATGTAGTGATAGGATGAGGGGTAATGGCTTCAAACTGGAAGAGGGTAAATATAGGTTAGATATTAGGAAGAAATTCTTTACTGTGAAGGTGGTGAGGCACTGGAACAGGTTATCCAGGGAAGCTGTGGATGGCTCATCCCTGGAAGCGTTTAAGGCCAGGTTGGACGAGGCTTTGAGCAACCTGGTCTATTGAAAGGTGACCCTGCCCATGGCAGGGGCTTGGAACTAGATGATCTTTAAGGTCCCTTCCAACCCAAACCATTCTATGATTCTATGATTTTAATCTTCTTGTTGATATTCAACTTCTGTGAGCGAAAAACGACCAAATTCTGCCCCTGTGTAGTGGTCTTACCTTTATGTGATTTGCCTGCATATAACTGAAAGTAGACTTGAGCATTTCCTTACACAGTCACTTAAAAACTGTGTGACAGTGTGTGTCACATGTCTGTCATCTAGCCAATTTCTCACATGGCTTCTCTTGGAAACAAAGAGTTTGGACTGTCCCCTCACCCTTGGGACCCTTTGCATGAGGTTGAGATGGCTGACACAGAGTAATATGGAGTATGAAGAACCAGTGGGCCACACATCCTAAGAGTCTTCACTTATGCAAGACTGACATCAGATTCTGTGTGATTTTCATTTTACTAGGGACACAGGATCAGTTCCTATATCATTGTGGCACTGACTCTAGTAACTCTTAAAAAGCACATGAAACTGTTCTATGCTTGAGTCTGAAACCTTTTATGAAAAGTCTGTTTCTCAAAGCTGATTCTTAAGCCCAGTTTTCTCAGAGATCATTGTTTAGAAGTGTTTTGGATAAAGCGCTCTTGCAGGTACTCTGGTTCTTGGGCAGTAAAATTATTCTTGTTTCTGTGGGTGAAACAGCTCAGTGACTGCTGGATTCTGACTTGAAGAACATGCTGAGGTTGATACCTATATTCCATCTGAGTGCTGGTTCATTTCTCTCTGGACATATGGCATTTTACTCCTCCCAAAGTTAAGTAACACTCTTGATTGAAATAAACTGGAGGCTACAGTACAGTAGCTGAAAACTGTGGAGTACTGAAGTGGAAATAAAGACCTCTGCCATTACTTTGAATTTCTATAAATCACTTTGCCCAAGGTATTCAGCGTGGACAGTAATTTAAAGTAGCAATTTTTAAAGATAGTTACTTTGATAATCTTCCAGGTGCTGACATGTAACTTTTACAAAAGAAAATATTAGGATATTGCAAGGTGATGGCAAAAATTCTAAGAGGCCAGAGCCAGGGTTAATCAGATTTTGTCATTTAAATGAGTTCTGCTCCCTCCCTGTATGAAGTCCTACACCAGCAATTAATTATCCAGGCCTTAGCAACTGCCAGCAAGGTGTGTTCCCCTTTATTTTCTGATAGCCATGTTAGATTTGAAAGAACAGGCACATAACAACAAGAAACAGAAGCCCTTCATACATAAGGCTCCTATACTGTTAATGATCCATTCAAAGAGGACCAAAAGACAGCATTGCAGACTCAAATGGCAAATAGAGGATTGTTAACACTGTACAAGCTAAAATTAAATTCAACTGGTGTCATAGCACAGAGGCAATAAAATTCCCCCCAAGTTGTAATTATATTACACTGAAGATTCAGCCAAGTCCTATATTTGGTATCAAAAGATTACACAATGGGTAAGCAGATGTTGTCTATTTTATTTTAACCAGTTTTTAACTCTCTCCTACATTGCTGGAGAAAGCATTCAATGCATTTTATTTGAAAGCGTCTCTTTTGTGACAGATGAAACCTCCTTGCACTCTTTGAGAATGCAAGACTCTTGCCTGCATGGGTGGGAATGCTCCAGATTTTTCCAGGCAATATTCTCTAAAAGTAACATAGCAAAAAGGAACTTGCAGCTTTAGTCTTCCTTGGGCAGGGATAATCAAGGGTCTGGAAGTTCAAAAAACTACTTAAGATTGGTGCAATTTAAAGAATGTAATGTTTCCAAAATGAAGGAGGTGTTAAATAGACATACCCCATCTCAAGAGTAAAACAAATGAAAATCAGTCAGCCAAATGTAGTCTGAAATTAGTGAAATGGTTTCTAGCTATTAAAGTGACATTCTGAGATTAAACTACATTGATCTTCTACTTCTGCAATTTAAAGATGGGTATTTATCCTCCTGTGTATAGGATTTTCGTTCATTGTTATTTGCACAAAAGGTGTGGGACTCACTTCACCGAGAAATCTCTTCCCATATAGCAGACAGTGCTCTAGAATGATCAAAGGAGTACTTGAGCCTACTTCAGCCAGCCCTAGTTGATATCTGAATCACCACATGCAGGTTCGTAAGTAGAGATACATCAGCTTTCAGAAGTGCTCATCTTTTCTCCTTACTCACTCCCCCACACCTTTTGAGGAAACTAGTATTCTTAGCCAGAGAAGAACTTTTGATCATGCATGAGAAGAGCAAAGTTCAAATTTCTTTTTCAGCGCCTGTCCTTGGCAAGAGCTATATTATAGCTCAGTTTTAACTTTTAATCCAAATAACAGTGTTTTGTTCATGTAAACTAGAAATTTTGCAATGCAAAGACATAAATAATCGAAGAGCAATGGAGTTTCAAGTTAGTTCTTGTGGCTCCCAAACACAGAAAATGGTGAAGTGGAAGTGTGTGGCCTTTAAAGTCTGTTTGTATGAAGAGAAATTAAACTGCCCTCTGGAGAGGAGAAAAAAAAAAAGTCTAAGTGGTGTGGCTTCTCTTTATAATGATGCTTATGCAAGAACTCAGCTTCACAAAGATGTATGGAAGCAATATGCTAACGCTCCCAAATGGAACCAATAACAAATTAGAAGCCTGTATCCTTCTGAAAAAGTGAGAATGCAGAAAATCTGATTGTTTATTTTAAGTTTCCCCACTGTTCCGTTAAAATCTTTCTGAGTGAACGAGTGACTGTACATTGCCTTCAGGCATGTGCTGAACCAACACATCAAACAATTTGGGACAATGAGAAGCTCCAGTGTCCAAAGCAGGGGTCAGCTGTAGCTGACAGTCTCTTTAAAACATCCTGCAGTAGCACAGCACCAAATTATACTTTTCATTTAAATGCTGTTTTGAAGGCAAGCTGTCATCCTTTTCAGACAGTTGTGAAAAAGAGGGCCAGCTTTTGCAGGGCATGTTGTTATGTCCAAATTGACTAGTACTGCTCATTGGAGAAGGCTAGTCTTTATTAGACCAAGACTTTGCCAGAGCCAGTACCGCTCTCCATAGTTTCAGCACTGATTTTCCCTACAAAGTCTAAGGCCTTATTTCACTGTCTGTATATGCCATATGGTTGTGGTTTGTGTTTTGGGGTCTTTTTGCAAGCTGCTGTTACTCCAAAAAATCATTCTTGCATAAAAGCATAACTGACCTTGCCCAGAAAATTTAACACTTATTTAAGTTGAAAAAATACAAGAATTCATTAAATTATTTAAAATAAAATCCTGTATATTTCTCAATTATTCAAAGTATTTTATTAAAAGTGATGTCCCCAAGTACATATATTAAAGATCCATTTCAAAACAATTTCTTTAAGACGCAGGAAGAATATAGGGCACAGTTATTAAGCAGGCAAAGAGTTTTTACTCTTTTTATGAACACACAACCCTTTCAGATCACCGGTTCCAGTGCTGTAAAATTTTAGAGGTAATTTCAAGTGCCTAGCCTAGCCAAAATACAGATGAGAGTAAGGACTCAAACATTTCCATTTGCATCAGTAATAAGCTAGTAAATTTAGACCTTTGTGAAAATTCTAGCTGAGACCACTGTAGTCATTTAATTAGCCACTCTTATCCAGCATCAGATAGAAAAAAAAAAAAATTAGAGACAGAAAACTTAAATTCAAATTTAAATTTTGAGATTTAAAGATTTTGTTCTTGAGTAAGAGATATGACACCGTATAATACAAAAAGAAGCCCCCACTAAGATGGAATAGAGGCATCAGTCTCAACATGTTCTTCAGGTCAGAATCCAGCAGCCACTGAGCTGTTCCACCTGCAGAAACAAGAACAGCTTGAACCAGAGTATCTGCAAGAGTACTTTATCCAAAAAACTTCTAAACAATGATCTCTAAGAAAACTGGGCTTAAGAATCAGTTTGAGAAACAAGACTTTTCATAAAAGGTTTCAGACTCAAACATAGACCGTTTTTTTGGACTTCCAGTTGAGAGTGGAAGTTAATTATCTGTGACAGTAAGCACTGTGTATTACAGAAAATGCTTTCATGGTGCTGGGCCTGAAGTATCAGTTGTGCTGTTCTCCAGTTCCCCTCTGGAGTGACATAATTTCTGAAGTCATCATTTCAGAAATCATTGCTGGGCCACTCTCCATCATCTTTGGAAGTTCCTGGAGAAAGGTAAGGTGCCTGAGGACTGGAAGAAAGCCAATGTCACTCCAGTCCTCTAAAAGGGCAAGAAGGAAGATCTGGGAAACTGCAGGCCAGTCAGCCTCACCTCCATCCCTGGAAAGGTGATGGAACAGCTTATTCTGGGTGTCATCTCAAAACACCTGGAGGAAAAGAAGGTTGTCAAAAGTAGTCAACATGGGTTCACCAAAGGGAAGTCATGTCTGACTAATCTGATAGCCTTCTATGATGGCATGACTGGATGGACGAAGGGAGAGCAGTGGATGTTGTCTACCTTGACTTCAGCAAGGCTTTCATCACTGTCTCCCACACTATCCTTATAGGCAAGCTTAGGAAGTGTGGGTTAGATGAATGGACAGTGGGTGGGTTGAACAGTGGCTGACAGATAGGGCTCAGAGGGTTGTGATTAGTGGCACAGAGTCTACTTGGAGGTCTGTAACAAATGGTGTTCCCCAGGGGTCAGTACTGGGTCCTGTTCTGTTCAATATATTCATCAATGACCTGGATGAAGGGGTAGAGTGTACCATAAGCAAGTTTGCTGACAACTCAAAAGTGGGAGGGGTGGCTGACACACTGGAAAGCTGTGCCACCATACAGTGTGATCTGGACAGGCTGGAGAGTTGGTCAGAGAGAAACCTTATGAAGTTCAACAAAGGCAAGTGTAGGGTCCTGCATCTGGGGAGGAATAAGCACATGCATCAGTACAGGTTAGGGGTTGACCTCCTGGAGAGCAGCTCTGTGGAAAGGGACCTGGGAGTCTGGTGGACAACAGGATGACCATGAGCCAGCAATGTGCCCTGGCGGCCAAGAGGGCCAATGGCATCCTGGGGTGCATCAAAAAGTGTGGCCAGCAGGTCGAGGGAGGTCATCCTCCCCCTCTACTCTGCCCTGGTGAGGTGACATCTGGAGTATTGTGTCCAGTTCTGGTCTCCTCAGTTCAAGAAGGACAGGGAATGGCTGGAAAGGGTCCAGCAAAGGGCTACAAAGCTGATTAGGAGACTGGAGCATGTTTCTTATGAGGAAAGGCTGAGGCGCTTGGGTCTGTTTAGCCTGGGGAAAAGAAGACTGAGGGTGGATCTTATCAATGCTTATAAACAATTAAAGGGAGGGTGCCAGGGGGATGGGAACAGTCTTTTTTCAGTGGTGCCCAGCGATAGAACAAGAGGTAATGGGCACAAACTGGAACATAGGAAGTTCCATCTAAACATGAGGAGGAAAAAATAAAAGTCCAAAAAAAAGTTCAAGTGGATAGAGACTAAACAACAAAAAAAAACAGAGGAGCAGCCCTCTCTGTGATGAAAGCGGTTGGGTTCAGTGAAGGGCAGGGAGATATTGAAGGACCGTTTGATCTCATCTTTGATATCAGACGTAATCAGTAGCACACCTGATAGTTGTGAGAAAAACAACAGCATTAATTGATAGGGCCCAAAACTGTGACTTCATAACTACTTTTGCAACCCTGCCATTCATCAGACACTTATCTTATGCCTTTCAAGGATCCTTTACTTAGAGGAGGATAACGAAAATGGCTGAAGGCAAATTCTAGTGTCTAGAACAGGTGATGAGATGTGGTACGGTTCACCTCAAAATCAGTCTGGCTCCTCTGATAATACTGACTGCCGGTCAGTATGTGTGCTGTTCATCACACTTAATGCTGGCCGCAGGAAAGCTTGGCATCTGGCTTTGACTACTCATCCACTTTAGATAATCAATGAAGAGAGGTAAGAACTGCTAGTATGCCACACACCCCAGTTGCCCCAGATGGCCATTTTAGGAAAGAACAAATCACTGTCTTTCCAGCTCAGACCAGATGTCAAACCTTTTTCTGGCTGTAATTACCTTAGATGATTGCTACTTTGCTGTTGTCTGTTCAATGTTCTTTCTGATGTTACTGCAGAAGCCAGTTCAATTATTAACAAACAGGCATTAAAAAAAGATGAAATATCATGATATTTGGCTCTACCAGCCCTGTGCTACAAAGGCTGGAGTCAATGAATGACAGGCAGAGAATGACCAAGAAAAATACACATGAAGAGCAAACATTCCTTTCCGCTACAAGTTTGGTGTTTTGGTTGAGCAGTGCTTGACAGAGATGGTCAGGACACGAAACCTTTCAGCACATGGCTGTACCTGCAGATGCAGAGCAATGGCTCTAGAGCCAACTGCCACGTTGTCCGAGGTAGCAATGTAGCATAGGACAAAATGCTGACCGGGTCTCAAGTCAGTTCTGGTCTTTTAGTGTGCCAGCAGGGACTTTCTTTGGCAACTGTACAAGCAAGCCTAGACCAAAGATGATGATTGCACCAGAAACTTCCATTCAAGGTCAAATTACACTGGTTTTGCTGCTGCTAATAGTCAAGCAAGTTAGACTAGTGCTGGCAAGAGTATGTTTTTACTTCCTACACCCCCAAGTGAAAAGCAAGCATTGTCAAAGTGTCACTTGGCCTAGTTGTAGGCCACTTAGAAGCTAGACTTCTCTATAGATTTGGTTAAAATGTGGTTCGCAGAGCTGTAAACAGTTGTAAAGTTGAGCAGGGAAATTTCAGTATAGCCTATCACTAGCTTTTTGCAAAATTAATGGTTCAGAGTGATTCTTAATATTTTTTTTAATATCTTTGCTTACTTCTGTGTGACTTTCATCTACCCTATGCCAAAGTATCACATCCATCACATTTTCTCCATGATTGATAAGTACAACTACCCATTACTGTCTTCAGAACCATCGACCCTCCTCATAGAACTGTTCCGTTAGAATACATAGTAACAGCAGGGACAAAATTTTCCACTTGTTATTTTTTAATTACCTTAACTGAGGTATGTGATGCTTCACAGTTATCAAAATATGAAGCTAAAAAAACCCACCAGTACTTCAGTGCCCATTCTTGGCAATTAATCTTACACTGGTACTTTCAATACATTAGCCCTAAAGTAAAAAGATATCACATGAAATGTTTCTGACAGGAAATGCTCTTTGTAATCTCAATTACATTATGTACTTGTGTTACATTCTTCCCATCTGGAGAAACTACTGCTGTGGAAATGCCTCCGTTAGACAATACCTCCTAAATTTCTGGGTGCTCTAAAGAGATACACATGAATTAGAAGAACCAATTTGCACCAAGCAAATCTGTGCACTTCTGTTTCTCAGAACAGAAGTGCACAGATCTTCCAGGACTGCATGACTTCCTTGTCATTTCCCAATATGCTGATTGGATTATGAATAGTTTGCATATGACGAGGGGCAGAAGAGATGACACATGAAAATTGGTACACGTCATACTGACGCAGGGATTCGGCTCTCCCCCCCAATAAGATTTTCTATTCATGTGAATGGACTTTGGATGAGGGCCTTTAGAGGGTCTCAGTGAAACAACAAACAACTGGAGTAAGACATACAACCTTATTCAGTGGAGAAGAAAGACATCGGGATCCCTTTTTCCTGAAATGACTTCAAGATCGGTTTTCCTCAGAGGCGTATGCTGCTTACTAAGGGGGAAATCACTTGCTGGAACTCCCACCTACGCGTTCACGTTCTGCCCCTTCTAGCCAGGTATTGCTACCTGCCCATCCCAAACAGTGTTTTCTTTTGTGAACGGTTCATTTGAACGGAAAACCAGCATAAGCCTGCACAGAGCGTTGGAAAGATTTGCTTGACATAGGTGGTAACATCAACAATGGTCTTAGCCCTGTTCTGCTATTACTAGCAGCAACTTTTATGTACCTCATTTCACATGGGATTTAAGAGAGTCCCTTGGTGATCTCACACTTTGCTCCACCTTACAATAAGGTAACAGCGAGGTTACCTCACTGAATGAATTAGAACTGTCCACCTAAAAAATGAAGAAATAATATCAAGATGCACTTCTTAATGTACAAAAACTTGCTCTAAGGTAAAACATCTCCAGCCCTCACAGGCAATAGTAAACTCATTCCTCCTCCCTTCCCTATTCTTTTTTTCCCTCCTCAAAAATGCAAAAGTATATACATGGCATCAAGGAAACTTTTTTGGGAAATCACCTCCTCTAAAAACACAGTTTGCTCTGCTTTGTAGATTTAATTTCATAACTAGAGACTGCCCACACAAAGTAAAGTTTCAGGACAAAATGTACAGCAAGAAATGTACACAAATTTTAGGAATATAAAGCGACATGATTTCTGGAAGTGAGAACAACTTTTCTACTCTCAGTTTTCTGCACTGGCCCTCAACTCTGCTGTGAAAATCATTCTAAAGCAAAATGTCTTCTTTGAAAAGTTAAGAAATGCTGCTATGAAAGAAACAATCAGAGTTGTTACAGTGAGAGGCAGGTTCTTTCTTCCTCAAAGAAAGACGTCCTCGGCTCCCAATTCCTCTTGACTTGATCCCTGCTCCCAAGTAGGAAAAACATTCCTTTTTCCCCCATCCAAGCACTGATTACATCAATAGACAGCCCCTTAGTGCCAGGCCAATAGTCCTGATAGCCAGTCACCACCCTTTCTCTGCTTTCCACGCTAAAATATAAGTCCCCTCAAAGGCCTAGTAGTGTTCCCCAATGCCAGATACGGGCTGGAGCTTTTGTGTGATCTCAGCAAGTGTCACTGCCCACTCCCTCAAGGGGGGCAACGGAGAGGCAGGTGCTGATCTCCTCTCTCTGGTGACCAGCAATAGGACACGCGGGAATGGAATGAAGCTGCATCAGGGGAAGTTTAGAGTGGACACTAGGAAAAGGTTCTTCACCGACAGGGCAGTCGGTCACTGGAACAAGCTCCCCAAGGAAGTGGTCACGGCACCAAGCCTGTCAGAGTTCAAGGAGCATCTGAATGATGCTCTTAGTCATATGGTTTAGTTTTAGGTAGCCCTGCAAGGACTTGGACTCAATGATCCTTATAGGTCCCTTGTAACTTGAGATATTCTCTAATTCTATGAGTCTATGATTCTTTTTTTAACATATCTGGCAGTAAGATGGCAAAGAGTACGAAGGTAAAACCCAGGTCAGCAAGATTATGAGTCTGTTTCTGTTGCTAAATATTGTGCATATCACAGAATCACAGAATCACAGAATGGTCAGGGTTGGAAGGGACCTCTGGAGATCATCTACTCCAACCCCAATATGTTTCAATAAGGTTATGGGATGCCACATTACTGGTTAATTCAGAATGGGAGCTGTCAATAATGTACCATACATATCACAGAATCACAGAATCACAGAATTATCAGAGTTGGAAGGGACCTCTAGAGATCATCTAGTCCAACTCTCCTGCTAAAGCAGGATTGCCTAGAGCACATTACTCAGGACTGCATCCAGGCGGGTCTTGAAAATCTCCAGGGAAGGGGACTCCACAACCTCCCTGGGCAGCCTGTTCCAGTGCTCTGTCACCCTCACCGTAAAGAACTGTTTCCGTGTATTTGAACGGAACTTCCTGTGTTCTAACTTGTGCCCATTGCCCCTCGTCCTGTCACTTGGAACCAATGAAAAGAGCCTGGCTCCATCCTTCTTCAACCCACCCTTTAGATACTTGTATGCCATAATAAGGTCTCCCCTCAGCCTTCTCTTCTCCAGGCTAAAGAGTCCCAGCTCTCTCAGCCTTTCCTCATAAGGCAGGTGCTCCAAGCCCTTAATCATCCTAGTTGCCCTTCGCTGGACTCGCTCCAGCAATTCCCTGTCCCTCTTGAATTGGGGAGCCCAAAACTGGACACAGTATTCCAGTTGTGGCCTCACCAGTGCCGAGTAGAGGGGGAGAATGACCTCCCTCGACCTACTGGCCACACTCTTCCCTATGCAGCCCAGGATTCCATTGGCCTTTTTGGCGACAAGGGCACATTGCTGGGCCATGGATAATTTACTGTCTACCACAACCCCCAGATCCTTCTCCTCCAAGCTATCTCCCAGCAGGTCAGCCCCTAACCTGTACTGGTGCCTAGCATTCTTCCTCCCCAGGTGCAGGACCTTGCACTTGGTTTTGTTGAACCTCATTAGGTTCTTCTCTGCCCAGCTCTCCAGCCTGTCCAGGTCACGCTGGATGGCAGCACAGCCCTCTGGGGTGTCAGCCACCCCACCCAGTTTGGTATCATCAGCAAACTTGCTGAGGATACACTCTGTCCCCTCATCCAGGTCATTAATGAATATATTAAACAAAATAGGACCAAGTATTGACCCCTGGGGGACACCACTGGTTACAGGCCTCCAACTAGACTCTGTGCCACTGATCACAACCCTCTGAGTCCTGTCCCGCAGCCAACTCTCAATCCACCTCACTGTCACCTCATCTAGCCCATACTTCCTCAGCTTCCTAATGAGGATGTCATGGGAGACAGTGTCAAAAGCCTTGCTAAAGTCAAGGTAGATGACATCCACGACTTTCCCCTCATCCAGCCAACCAGTTATAACATCATAGAAAGCTATCAGATTGGTCAAGCACGATTTACCCTTGGTAAATCCATGTTGACCACTTCCAATAACTTCCTGTTCCTCAACGTGATTGGAGATGACATCCAGAATGAGTCGCTCCAATACCTTCCCAGGGACAGAGGTGAGACTAACCGGTCTGTAGTTCCCTGGGTCCTCCTTCTTGCCTTTTTTGAAGATTGGAGTGATGTCGGCCTTCCTCCAGTCCTCAGGCACCTCTCCTGTTCTCCATGATCGTTCAAAGACGATGGAGCTCAGCACTCGCGGATGCATGCCATCAGGGCCCATGGACTTGTGAATGTCCAGCTTGGCCAAGTGGTCTCTGACCCAGTCCTCCTCAACTGAGGGAAAATCTTCCACTCTCCAGACCTCCCCCTTTGCCTTCAGAGGGTGGGATTCATGAGGGACAGCTTTAGCAGTGAAGACCGAAGAAAAGAAGGCATTCAGTAACTCTGCCTTCTCTGCGTCCTCCACCACTAGGGCACCTGTCTCATTGAAGCAGTGTAGAAGGAACTTGCCCTTCCGAGATCGGATGAATAGGGAACTTCTGACTGAGCTTAACCGTGAAGACTAAGTAAACAGACAGTGTACCATGATATGTGTAACCGGTGATGGACCACCAGGCAGGAAAACAAAGACGGTCCCCGAGCCTGCAAGAATGACATTATAAAACCCAACCATCAGCTGAAGTTAAAACTTGCAAGAGAAGAGAAGGCAACTTGAAGGGATTCTGTAAGTAAATTACTAGATAAGTAAGCATATTACTAGGCCTAGATGAACTTTATAGGTCCATTCCAACCCAAACTATTCTATGAACCTATGAAAATTAAGTCTAAGGTAAATAAGACCCTATAGCTTCATGGTTAGAGAACCATGGCAAAGGAGACAGAAAAGACTGGGTACTTATTGAAATCTCTGTCTTGGTTTTCACTGGGAAATCCCCTCTCAGACTCCTGACCCTTTTAGCATGGTCCAGGGGAGTGAAGCAGTACCCACAGTAGAGGAAGACACACTTAGGGAGCACTTAGTGTGGATGAAATGCATCTGAGGATACTCAGGGAGCTGGCTGATACCATTTGTATGGTAGTTCCTGTTTTCTTTAAGAGGTCATGGCAACTTGGTGGAGAGTCCTGTCGGGAGAAAAGCAAATGTCACACCTGTCGTCAAGAAAGGCAAGAAGGAGGATACAGAGGACTACAGACCAGTCACCTAACTTCCATCCCTGGCAAGTTTATGCACCAAATCCTCCTCAAAAACTTGTCCAGACATACAAAGAACTAGAATCACAGAATCACAGAATCTCCCAGATTGGAAAAGACCTGTAAGATCATCCAGTCCATTCATTAACCTAACACTGACAAGCCCACCACTAAACCATGTCCCTGAGCACTATATCTACATGACCCTTAAATACCTCCAGGGATGGGGACTCCATCACTGCCCTGGGTAGCACATTGCAATGCCTGATAACCCTTTCAGTAAACAAATTCTTCCTAATATCCAATCTAAAATTCCCTTGGCGCAACTAAGACATTTAGGAACAGTAGACATGGATCTACTAAGAAAAAATTGTGCTTAATTAACCCAATAACTTTCTGTGATGGTATTTGTCAATGGATGATAGGAAAGATGTCAGTGGACGTCATTTAGCAAGCCTTTGACACAGTGTGTGATATCCTCTGTGGCCAAATCGGTGAGATACGGCTAGTATAAGTGGACTGTACAGTGTGTGGAAAGTTGGTTAGATCACCAGGATCAGAGAGTTGTTGTCCACAGTTTGAAGACCGACTGTTGGCCAGTTACTTAGAGGCGTATCTCAGGGATCAATATACAGCAAATAATATATTCATCATCTTTGTAAAAGGCCTAGACAGTAGGGCAAAGCAGACCCGCAACAAGCTGACAGACAGTACCAAGCTGGGAGGAGCATTTGGTATGCCAGAGGGTGTGATTTCTATTCAAACAGTCCTTAAAAGGCTGCATAAGAGGGCTGTCTTGGATCTTATGGAGTTCAAGAAAGGTAAATGGAAAGTCATGCATCTGGGATGGAATAACTCCATGCAGAAGCTGAGTGTTAACTGGCTACAAACAGCTTTGTATAAACCTGGGAGGTCTGGTGAACCTAAACCACCAGTATGACCTCTCAGCAAAGAAGCCCAGCCCCATAATGGGCTGTTAAAGTGCAGCCAGAAGGTTGAAGGAAGTCGTTCTTTATTCAGCACTTGTAAGACCACATCTGGAGGGTTTGGTCCACTTTTAGGCTCCCCCAGTATAAGACAAACATTGGCATATGTGATAGGCTAGCAGAGGTGCACCAGGATGGGTCAGGGGGCTAAAGCACGTGAATGTGCAAAGAAAGGCTAAGAGAACTGGAACAGCTGAGAAAAGTAGATGAGGACTTCTTCAAACAACAGGGAGAAGCATTCACAGGCCATGGTCGTCACTGGGGACTTGAACCACCCTTGTATCTGCTGTAAGGAAAATACAGCAGGGCTCAAGCAACCTAGGAGATTTCTAAACCGCACTGATCACAACTTCCTGGCAGAGGTGATCAAGGACCCAACAAGTAAAGGTGCTCTCCTATACCTGATATTTACAAACTGGGAAGAATTTGTTGTGGATGTGAAGGTCGGGGACAGTGCTGGCTGCAGTGACCATTGGAGTTCAGGACCCTGAGAAGCAATATCAAGGCAAAAACCAGGACCACAACCCTGGACTTCAGGAGAGCAGACTTTGGCCTCTTTAGGAATCTGCTGTGAAAAGTCCTGTGGCATATGGTCCAGGAAAGAAGAAGGCTTCATGAGAGCTGGTTGATATTCAAGGGTCACTCCTCCAAGACCAAGAGAACACCATCCCAACAAGTAAGAAATCAAAGACAGCAAGAGACTGGCACGAGTGAGTAAGGAGCTCCGAACTGAATTCAGACATAGAAAGGAAGTGTATAAGGAGTGGAAGCTGGGAAAGGTGACCCAGGAGGAGTATCAAGTTACTGTCTGATCTTGCAGCGATAGCACTAGGAAAGCCAAGACCAACCTGGAGTTGAATCTGGCAAGATTTCTGGATGTGAACACATGGAGGTAAGTTTTTGTTTTTAATAGGTTTTCCTTATCAATTTATAAAGAAAAACAGGGTCTTCATGGGAAACTAATGCTTGCAGTTTTAAATTTGGATTTCCTCTGAAAATGCAGAAAGTGGCATCACCATGTAATTATTTCTCATTTAAATAAATTACCAAGGTACAGTGATCATGGAAACCCATGGAGTAGTCAATTGCTTTTATAATTTTAGTTCCTATTGCTGCAGCATAGTGACAGTTGTTCTTATTTGAATTGGATTACTGACTTGTTTTCTTGATTTGTCTTTGAATCTTGTGGCTGATGACATGGTTTCACAGTTTTTTGCTCCCTAATGGTAATACCAGGGGATAAAGAGAAGATATTAATTGCATGTCTGCCTTTATTACAGAAGATAGCTTGTAACAATGTTCTTGCGACATTCTCTTATACTCAAGTCCCTATCCTCCCCTAAAACATACAGTCTCTGCATTTTAATTAAAGGATTTTAGTAAAAGAAGGTCAGTGCCCTTCCCTCTAATGGGCAGTGAAGTTATCTTGCACTTGCTGAACAGAAGAGCTGTATTTTTGCCTAATACTGTAAGTTGTCTGGGATATACTGCATGCAGCTCTGGTGCTGAAGAAGAAAATTACCTTCCTAGGCCCTTGACGTTTTGCTTTAATGAGCAGTAAAAGCATATTGGTCAAAAAGAGGCTGTTTGTACATATGTCCATAAAATAAAGAGCCTGAGCAGGACCTCTGAGAACAGGAAAAGAGAATATGTCATCACACAGGGAACCTCGGGCAGGAGAACGTTAGCAGTGCTAACTCGTGTCCTGGGCAAGAATGAGTCACTTACTGGGTGACTAAGAGAAAAAAGTTAGAGGGTTATGAAAAAGGATTAATAACAAATACCTTGGCACATCTTTCATTTAACTAGCATCAGCTGGAAAAACAGTGTGAGTACAGGTGCTTCTGGGTCTGCAGGAGTCCCAGAAGACTTACAGATATTAAGGGTAGTAAGTCCCAATTGTCAATCCAGAAATGGGAGTAAATGTAAGGTACGCTGTTTTCTTCTGTGTGTCCTGCCCATGTGTCGTGCAGTTAGCATATCAAACTCGAATCTTGGTCACTTGGGACCAAGGTCTGTAGGACTGATATTACTTCCAACAGCTGCAGGATGGTTTCCCCTCCAGAAAAGGTTAATGGCAACCGGGTTGCTGTGCATATTCTCTTTGATTGCGCTTGCAGTCTATGTTTGCTCCACTATGGCAATTTCTTCACCAGTTTGGAGCCTACATGTTTTCCACTTCCATCCTTCACTACACCTTTACAGTGCACTATACCGCTTTCCTCTTTCTACTTGTTAGAACAATGTGTCCTCCCTTTACTGAGCCATTCTGTGAGCAGGGGCTTCTACTGATTTCAGAGCTCCTTCATTTGCCTTTAATACAGACAAGACCACTCTTCAACTATCACAACTGTTTGCTTAACCCTGGCTGTGGCTCAGTAGAGGCCACACCAAGATGCATCATTATTTTTCTGTCTTAAAGATATTTATTTTTTGCTGTGACTGTTGCATTATCTCCACTTACCATGTTTAGCTCTGTTCAAAATTTCTTCTACTTTATTTGCAAATATCATAGGCCAGATTTTGTTACAGTGACTTAGCCAGTGTAACACCTGTCTGAGGTACATTCTCACCTTCCTCTTAAAAAACAGTCTTGTTGCCATTATCAGTATGCTTGGTCAATGGGAGTTAGTCAAAGTTTCAGCTTGATGTGCTCTTAATATATTGTTCTCCAGCTACTAGACTTTGTGACACTGTTTCAACAGGGACAACGATCAGAGATTTTTAAGGCAGTTTCCTCCAACCGGAGGCTACAAAAATTGATTAGTCCCCAGTCAGCATTGATCTGCCAGCTGTTCTAGCATTAAGTCTGCCTTGGGACCCTCTGATAAAACAAAATAACAGCAAAATAATTTGATTTTTCTGCTGACATCCAGTGAACCATTTGATTTTGTGTTAAATGTCTAAATCCCTTCCTGCAGCAGAGCTTAACCCTCTCAGGCCATTTACAGCTCTGCAGACCCTCAGAGATGTTCTTTCTAAAACTAATTCAGTGGCTTTACAATGCCTGTTTTGAGAACTACAGAGATGACTGGAATGTCATTGGTTGCTAGTCATTTCCTAGCCTCAGTTTTGTTCTTGACTGGGTAAGAGAGTTTCCTGCTCTTACCCAGACTGTATTAGAAAATTGAATACTAGTATTTCAAGGAGTCTGTTTAATGCAAGTCTGCTTTCTTTCAGTGTATTGAACTAGAAACCTGTGCTGCTACATATGCCTGTTTATCCTTAGGGCAGCGCTGCAAAGAAGCAGAAGACCAAGCATGCATGTTAGACAATGATTACTGCAAAAGCAGAAAGACTCAGACTTTGGGACACATGCTGCAGCCCTGTGCTCTTAGAGACCAAAGCCACTGCAGAAGGAGCATGTGTATTGCTGGCAAGTGGTTATGGGACTTTTATATGCAAACTACTTTTCTCAACCTGCTTGGTCAGTAAATGTGTTTCCCACTAAGTAGAAGATGACCCCTGGAAGGGATTTCCCAGTTACTGCAGCACACTGGAGAGCAAGAGGCGGTTGGGCACAGCAAGGATGTTTCCCAGGGGTTCCACTGGCTGCACTCCCAAGTGCTGAGGAGGCATTCGAACACCCAGGTTTACCCCACCCTCAAACATAGCAGGAGTGGGGGGGAGCTGACAGACCATCCCATGGCTTCTGTGGCACATATTCAGCAGTGGGAATGGCTGATCCCGAGATTCAAGGGTAGATGATATGTAGAAGAATACAGCCTAGTTAATTTAGATCAGATGTCAGGGAGCTTATGAAACATTTGTTTGGGGTATAGAGCAGATTTTTCACCATTTACACCATATGTGTGAACCTGGTGATTACACTCAGCTCTGTCATGAAACTGCCAGCATGAGTAACCCTCTGTAATCTCACAGTATTAATTTATGCTATATGAAGGCTGTGAATTTTTTAGACTGGGTCAGTAATGTTTTGCAAAGTAAAAAATAGCTGTGTTTTGATCAGTCTTTCTGCCTAGCTACCATTATTGTAAAAGCCATTAGGAATGGGATATGCAGAATCCTACAGTCTATCTTCCATTCCAAAACTATGGACAAAAAGTGATGTTATTTAATTTGTCTAAATGGCAGTCACAATAATCTCTGTTTTGCTGGGAGTCCTACACAGAGGTTACATCTGGTCCGGGATCCAACAGTCGCAGAATTGTTATGCAGAGGAAAAGAGCTACATGACAAACTGGGCTGGGCTGTGCACAGGAAGGTCGTGCTGAGTGACAGCTCCTTGTTTGAGGATCTGCAACATGTAAATAACCCTCCTGTCCAATGGAAGAAAGGGTTAGGGGACTTTTAAGCCAAATCATGGTCTTTGATATCACCAGATCTGTTTCCTCTTTTTACATGATTAACATTATTATGGTGTTAAGGGTGTCAGGAAGGTATTTGGGGTAAGAAACTTCTGTGAGCTTCTGTGATACATCGTATAACCATGGCCATAGCTGTAAATATTATTACTGGCTCTGCTTGTTTCATGACTGTGCAGTTAACATGGGGGCAGATAAGGTGCTCCAACTGGAGGTTGCTGAGTAGGTCTGTGAAGTGTTTGCAGAGGCATGAGGCCCTGGCTGTCGAAAACCACATTGACTGTCTGGCTAAGATTTTCTGTGAAAAGTGTAAAGCCTACATAGAAAAAACATCACAAGTGTAAAGTGTAAAGTCTGGATGTGCAGGCTGTGCTGTGAACAGATATGTGAGGTAAGCCAGTCACAGGTATTTGATGCCCATGATCAAAAATCCAGAGGCAGGGCAGGGCTATATTGTCTATGACATGGAAAGTATGCAGGAAGCTGGGACACATATCCCAGACTACGTTTCTGCCATGGAGTTAGCACCAGATACCCTTTGGGATGAAGAAGAAAGGGCAGAAATGAAAACTGAATGAGAATGGGAGGACAGATGTCTTGTGGGCTTTATTCAGTTGTTTATGGACACAAAGTTTCAGGTCTACACTTTCCTAGCACATAATGCCAAAGGCTGGGATGGCTACTTTGTTGTTAGTCATGTTCTGAAGGTAAGAATGGATGTGTTCACCACCCTAGATGGTGAGCTCATGTGCACAGAAGTGCCCAGCCTGAGTAAACATTTTGTTTCATTTAAATTTTCTACCCAAGAAATTAATCATCCCTACCCAAGATTGGGGTATTGAGGACTGCAAAGGTTATTTCCCCCATTTTTTCAACACTGATGAAAACCAAATTTATGTGGGGCCTCTTCCATCACTGGGGCAACTAAGATGATTAAGGGAGTGGAGCATCTCCCTTATGAGGAAAGACTGAGGGAGCTGGGTCTCTTTAGTTTGGAGAAGAGGAGACTGAGGGGTGATCTTATTAGCGTTTATAAATATATAAAGGGGGAATGTCATGAGGATGGAGCCAGGCTCTTCTCAGTGGTGACCAGTGATAGGACAAGGGGTAATGGATTCAAGCTGGAACACAAGAGGTTCCACTTAAATTTGAGAAGAAACTTCTTCTCAGTGAGGGTGACAGAGCACTGGAACAGGCTGCCCAGGGAGGTTGTGGAGTCTCCTTCTCTGGAGACATTCAAAACTCGCCTGGACACCTTCCTGTGCAACCTCGTCTAGGTGTTCCTGCTCCGACAGGGGGATTGGACTAGATGATCTTTTGAGGTCCCTTCCAATCCCTAGCATACTGTGATACTGTGAATATTATGGGGTGGACAGCATGATGCTTGAAGAAAGAAAGCAGTTCTCGGCGTGGCACACAGCTAGTCAGGAGAAGATTTTTGACTTGCAAATACAGCTGAGTTACTGTTGCCAGCAAGATGTAAAAACTTTTGAAATCATACAGGAATGAGATTATGGTGATAACCCATCAGGCAGTCTGTGAGACAGAAGACAGTGAAAAGGTGAAGGTGAAGATCCCTTACAGTGCACTGGCCTCTACTTGCATCACCACATACCGGTTTATGTTCCTTTAACCTAACACAGTAGCACACTTCCTTTAGATGGCTACCATTGAAAAGGAAAAAGGTGGCTGAAAATGAAAATATTCAAACCTGTCAAGCATTACAAGGTGGGGAATATCAAATAGGATCCTGCCTCTTGCACGTCTATGCAGTTATTAATGGGGTATCAACAGCTTTTGAATTTAATGGGTGCTTTTTCCACAGCTGTATCAAATGCTACCATGAAAATGACCAGAACCCTCTGGCTGGAGGCCGCCTTTGGATCTGTGTATTATGCAACACAACAAAAGAAGGATGACGTAAAGAGAGATGGATTTTGCATCAGATCTATATGGCAGCATGAGTGGGCCACTATGACAGAATCAGATAGGAAGCTTGCACAGTTCTCAGCCAGGACCGAACTTCCCATGCTGCTGGTCCCCAGAGATATGCTTGTTGGTGGCAGGACAAATACCATTTGTCCATGTTACAAAAAGATCCCAATGAAAAGATATGTTTCGATGATTTCACTAGCCTCCCTCCCTTCATGAACAAAACAAAACAATAGCCTTTTGGACTCCTCAAAGTTATTTTTGAGAATTTTGACACCCTGACAACCTGCTTTGGGATGGTCAAAGTAAAGGTGTACTTGCCTCATGGGCTTTTTTTCCCTGTGCTTCCTATGCAGGCAGAAATGGAAAAGCCGCTTGAGACTGCTGAGGCCTCTGACCCTGCAGTTCAGGAGGTGTTGGATTACGGGCACACACAGTGTCAGAAGAATACACAAGTACACTAGGGCAACACAAGCGTATTTCCTCCTGGTATAACCAGGGAAGTTGTGCTATTTATAACCGTGCTCACTGGTCCAGGCTCTAGGGAGGCAGTTGCTTAGGTAGACACCTAGAAATGTTTCTTTGGTGCAGTGTTCTGCTGAAAAAAACACAAGGAAGCCGTTCAGTGTCCATCCTCACAAGCAGTCAAAGTGCATGTGTCCCCACTGGTTTATTTCTATCATGTTATCAAATACCCTGTACATAACCATATGAACAGTGGTGATCAAGGCCCAGTGCAATGTGTACTTCTGGCTTCTCTCTGGTTCTCTCAGGTTTCCTGTTTTAATCCAGGAACAGCGTTCAGCACATTCTTTGTCTGGAGACAGGTCAAAGGCAAATGGTATAGTCACTGACAAACTCTTCCCTCTCAACCAGCAGGAAATGGCCCTTCGTATGGCTGCCAGTCATCTGAATGAGCTGCGTGTACTCTCTCACACAGCAATCTCAAACTCGGGCTGCAGCACTGGCATTGGGTTTTGCTGGCATTAGTTCACCATCCAGATACAGGGCCACAAAATTTATATCATAATGCTTGAAGTTGAAATTATTCTTAGCATAATAGCTGCTAAAAGCATTGTTATCTATGGACCCAACAACAAGAAGTTTGTGCAGCTATTCCAGAAGCAAATTTTGCTGGTTGCTGATATGACTGCCGGCTGGTGTGCTGGACACTTTCATGCCCATCTGGTGCACTGGCTATTTTGCATTAGCCATAAGTAATGCCCCCGTGAGCCCCAAACGCACTCCAGGTGCCACCCACACTTTCTTCACTAAACAGCGAGGTGTACGTAATGACCAGTTCCTGCTGCTGGGCAGCTGGTCAAACAAAAGCTGTCTTTAATGCACATCAGCTCAATTTTTACATTCACAAAAGCATGCCTTGAAAGAACAGATCACCATGGAGCAGTCCAAATAGTCCAGTCCTACTTTGGGCCACCAGAGCTGACTGTTGCCTAAACGATGCCGTCCAGCGTGCCTGCTTCCTGCTGCCCACCTGTGTCGTTGTGGAACAACCTCGTGGAGAAAGGCATTGACAGTGTGTCGTGGCTGTAACTGAGAAGCAACTCCAGTTGACGCCCCAGTGTAATGTCCAGCTGGCTGCAATAAAGAGTCCAGTGGGTAACTCATGGGGCCCACAGCCTCACCAGCCCATAGCTTGGACCTGTCAGCTTTTACAGTCTTGCAGCACAGGTATAGCAGGATGTTGTTCAGATCTATGTAATATCCCCTGTTCTCAGTTATGAAAAAGTCTAGAGGTACAGACTTTCTGCAACAGTGAAAAGGGAAGGCACCTCAATAAGCAGGCTTTTCTCAGTGCAGGTCTGTGTTGGGAACACTTCAAACAAACCCACCTTGGGTTTGGTACACTATTCTGAGCAGCCATCCATGACTGAAAGCTGTCCCTTTTGAAATATATTTCCTTTTCTATGGGTAGAATGGGGCCTCTTTTTCCAGGTTTTCTGTTTCTTTTGCACCGTTCAGCCTGGCTTGTTCTTTTTCTTCTTCTTGTCTTGGTCAGACTGTCGTCTGTCCTTTTTCTTTTAAAGGGCTGGGTGGACCTCCCCTCTGGGGGTGTAACATGCATCTCTTTCTTTATGGCTTTGTCTTTGAATATAAACAAGTCCCAAGCCTTCCTGATTTATTTGAGACAACCTTGGAAACATGTCCAAACACATTTTCCAGTATCTTGAGTGGTGCTGGTTATGTGTTGCTTAACAATTTCCAACTCCCTTTTCAGTGGCAGGATGGTCTTTCTAATCAGGCTACAGAATATACCTGCAACACTCACACCATGCTTCACACAAAACAGCTTGAAAACCAGGGAGACCATTGCCAGCCTGGGCTCTGTGATAATCTACATACAGGGATGGGTCCCCATAACTTTTTACCTCTATAATTTTGGTGTGGTTTCTTAAAATGTTAGATACTTCTGGGGCTGTTCACAATCATTTACCCAAAACAAAACGAGATATGCTTATGTTGGTCAGTCTTTATTTCAGTGCTGATTGTGTTGATATGCTGGTGGTCTACCAGCACATAGTGCATCTTGTCATACATCACTATGACGATCTCATTCTTATTATCACTTGCTGAACACAGAGCAATAATGGAATCACAAATATCCCGACAAGCTGGTGCTCTGCAAGCTGTGTGTAGCAGTGAAGTGAGTTAAACCCTCCAGTGGTGTCCATCAGACAGGGGAATTTCTTAGCAGCAACCTGCAAAGAAGCCCCCTAAATATGTACCAGATTTCTGTAGAACAAGTGTAAGCAATTAATCTGCTTTAAACTTTGTTTTCACTATGATGTGGTCACTGACCCGGTCCACTGCTGGGGAGTTGATGGCTAAAGTTCTCTTGTGGGGATTAATATGACGGTTTGCATGTTCCACTAACATGGAGAGGGACAGATAATAGCCATTCTGCAAAGAATACTGCCACATCTTACCTTATTTCAAAGGTAGCATCTTTGCTGATGTTATCCCAGCTGTGCAGGTACCGTATTTCAACCAGCCCCATCTCCCACTTGCCTGAGGACTCAAGGCGCCCTCACCAACTCTACAGTAAAGTTCATGCTGGTGTATTGTGGAAAGATGCCAGTGCTAGCATTGCTGGGCAGCATGATGTTCTATGATCCCCCTTCTGCCACTCTTCTTTTTTCCCCTGCTCTGCTGCCATTCACTAGATGTTCTGGACATGCGAGGCTCCTGTCCAACAGTTAACTTTCTGGGAATAGCCCTGCCACTTCTCCAGGACCTGTTTTCTTTCTTCCTTTCCCTTCTGCAGTGATGTTCTTCCCAATTCTGTAGATTCTGTCCTCATCAGGATTAATTTTTTAAGTTCTTCAGGGTAAAATGTCCCCTCAATTGCTTTGTGATCATAACCTGTTAAGTAGTATGCAGGTAACTGTGCCCTTCTTACAATTTCAGCTACTACAAAAATTTCATCTGTGAACATCTGCTCATAATCTTTCTCAAATCTCCTTTTTGTTCTAGATTCCCTGATGTGGTCTTCCTTTTTGAGCAGAGGTGCAGATTCTTTAATTTTAAACACAACCCCATATATAGTTTTCCAAACCCTTGTAGAGTTTAAAGTGTTCATGTCCACAGGCCTGGCTCTGATAGCTTGGTGGAAGCTATGGTTATAGCTTTTCATAAACTTTGACAGCAGCTCAATGTAGCAAGAAGTGTTGCTTGTTGTAAAGTATCTCCACACCTTGGTTTTGAGCATCCTGTTAAAATGCCCTATGACAGGGGCTTTTATTTCATTATTAGTACTAACATGGTTAACATTATCTGCTTTAACAGCTTGTATAAAGGCTGGTTTAAAAATTCTTTTCCCCAGTCCATCTGTAATTTCTTGGGCTTGCACTGTCTTCTAAAATTGTTTTAAAAGCCCCAGCTACCTCAGAACATGTTTTGCCTTTTGGATCAAGGGCTGAGGCAAGCTTGGTTAGTATGTCTATCACTGGTAAGATGTACTAAACACCATCATTGTGATGTAAAACTGTTGCATATCCACAAAGTCTGCTTGCCACAGGGCATCCACCTCTACCACAACTACCTGCTTCTTTTAAAGTGCTTTCTTGCTGTCTTGCCTAAGCTATAAGCATCCTGGTTTGCAAGCCAGATTGCCACTTGGCTTCTTTTGAGATCAGCAATTCACCTTTTAGCAGCTTCAAAAAGAAGATTTATACCCCCAAAGCTTTCCACTTCCCCAGGAGGACAGTAGATCTCTCCTAACAGAAGCTGTGACCTAGAGGTCTACTCAAAGGCTACTACACACACTTATGAAAGGAAACACTGGACTATCAATTTAACTCAAGTACAGAGAAACCCTGCTAACAGGGTATGAGAGGAGTTGGCTGCTGGTCAGACTTCTCCAGGCTTTTTCCTTTTTTTCCTTGAACGCCACTGTCACATCTGCGCCCATGCTCCTTTCCTTGGCGGCTGCAGGCCCAAGCAGGAAGGCAGACCAGTCATGGCACACTCCCAAGTCCCCTGGCTCAGTCAGGCAGAGCTTTCTGAAACCTTTTGCGAGGTCATCAGCCTAAGGGTAAGGCAACATATAGCAGCAGCCTGCACCCCATAGAGGTCTCACAGGTATCTAGAAGAATCCCCATAGCCATGGACAAAGGGACCTTCTCAATCCACCCGCCCTCTCTGTGTGACACCTCCAAATCCAGTTTGTGGTTCACAAGACCATTGGTTGGTTCTTCTTGTTCATGGGGCCATTTGGGGGATTACCTTAAGGTCTTCTCCTTCCCAGTCCAGCTCACAGGATCGGTCTCTGCACATGACAGAATTTGCACCAGTGGGCCCTTGGTGGCTTCCGTAGCCGTCAGGCACATCCCAACATGTCTGTGTCCCACCACACTTTTGGTGTCCCTCTGCCCTTTTCAAGTTCCCCTACCTCAGGCGTGTAGTGCTTGTTCTGCAGCCTGGTGAAGTGCGGGACCCTGACCCAGTCTATTCATTCCATTAGCTCTTATTAAAGAATATTTTACCCATTTTGTACCTTTTCTCTTAGGGCTATATATATTTCTGTATCTTCATAAATGTGTGTATATTAGCTATTATATAGTGTAGGACAGTAGTAGTATCTATAATATGCAGTACCATGTATAGTGTATCTGTGCATAAATAAATAAAATATATATTTATAAACATTTATACACTCCTTTCTATTTAGAATTCTATATATGTATATATTGTATATATCATTGTGGTGGGTTAGCCTTGGCCAGCTGCCAGCAGCCCACCAGACACCCTCTCACACCTCCTCAACAGGATGGGGGGCGGGAATAAGATGGGTTGAGATAAGGACAGGGAGATCACTGACCAATTACTGTCACATGCAAACCAGACTTTCTTTGTGGACTACAAGTCCCTGAGTATTTCAGCAGGGATGTGTTAGTGGGTAACCTTGTCTCCCATGACTTAGAGGCACACATGCTATTCAAAATGCAGGGTCCAATCCTGTGATAGCTTCTGCAGCCCCAAAGACCCTACATGAACATAACAACATGGTGTCCAGGGCCAAAACCTGCAGGTGCTTTTCTGATGGGAGACTCTCCACCACTCTCCAAAGCTTCCAGACAAGGAGGCTATGGTGATGAGGATGCATTGGCCATGCAGGATTTTTCCACATACATAGAAGGTACCTACTCAGAATACTGTGTCCAGAAAAGCATCCTTGGACTTAACGGTATCCCGTATGCTGGACCTTGTTCTCACCAACAAGGAGGGGCTGGTGATGAATGTCAGGCTCAAGGGCAGCCTTGGCTGCAGTGACCCTGAGATGGTGGAGTTTGAGATCCTTAGGGCAGTGAGGAGGGCGCATAGTAAGCTTGCTACCCTGGAATTCGGGAGAGCAGACTTTAGCTGCTTCAGGGATCTGCTTGCTGGAGTAAGTAAGTAAGTGGGATAAAGCCCTGGAAGGAAGAGGGCCCAGGAAAGCTGGCTAATATTCAAGGACCACCTCCGCCAAGCTGAGGAGCAATGCATACCAACAAAGAGGAAGTCAGGCAAAAATGCCAGGAGGCCTGCATGGATGAACAAGGAGGTCCTGGACAATCTCAGAAATAGGACGCCTACAGAGGGTAGAAACAAGGACAGGTAGCCTGGGAGGTATACAGAGAAATTGTCCGAGCAGCCATGGATCAGGTTGGGAAAGCTAAAGCCCAGACAGGTAAATCTGGCCAGGAGCATCAGGGGCAATAAGAAAGCCTTCTATAGGTATACCAGCGATAAAAGGAAGACTAGGGAAAATGTGCCCACTCAGGAAGGAAATGGAAGACCTGGTCACCCAGGACATGGAGAAGGCTGAGATACTCAATGAGTTCTTTGCCTCAGTCTTCACTGGGAAGGGCTCTAACCACACCACCCAAGTTGCAGAAAGCAAAGGCAGGGACTGGAAGAATGAGGTACTGCCCACTGTAGGGGAAGACCAGGTTTGAGACCATCCAAGGAACCTGAACATGCACAAGTCCATGGGACCCGATGAGATTAATCCACAGGTCCTGAGGGAACTGGCAGATGAAGTTGCTAAGCCACTATCCATCACATCCAAGAAGCCGTGGCAGTCTGGTGAAGTTCCCACTGACTGGAAAAGGGGAAACATAGCCCCCCTTTTTAAAAAGGGTAAGAAAGAAGACCCGGGGAACTACATGCCAGTCAGTCTCACCTCTGTGCCTGGCAAGATCATGGAGCAGATCCTCCTGGAAACTCTGCTAAGGCACATGGAAAATAAAGTGATTGGTGACAGCCAACACGGTCTCATCAAGGGCAATCATGCCTGACAAATGTGGTGGCCTTCTATGACGTGTTACAGTGTTGGTGGATAAGGGGAGACCAACAGATGTCATCTACCTGGACTTGTGCAAAGCATTTGACACTGTTCTGCACAACATCCTGGTCTCTAAATTGGAGAGACATGGATTTGACCAATGGACCACTCAGTGGATAAAGAACTGGCTGGATGCCTGCACTCAAAGAGTTGTGGTCAACATCTCCGTGTTCAAGTGGCGAGCAGTGATGAGTGGTGTTCCTCAGGGGTTGGTACTGGGACCTGTACTGTTCAACATCTTTGCTGGTGACATGGACAGTGGGATGGAGTGCACCCTCAGCAAGTCTGCTGATGACACCAAGCTGTGTGGCAAGGTAGACATGCTGGAAGGGAGGGATGCCATCCAGAGGGACCTGGACAGGCTGGAGAGGTGGGCCCAAGCCAACCTCATGAAGTTCATCAAGGCCAAGTGCAAGGTCCTGCATGTGGGTCAGGGCAATCCCCTGCACAAATACAAGCTGGGCGAGGAATGGCTGGAGAGCAGCCCTGAGGAGAAGGACCTGGGGGTGCTGATTGATGAGAAACCCAACACAAGCTGGCAATATGCGCTTGCAGCTGAGAAAGCCAACTGTATCCTGGGCTGCATTAGACGAAGTGTGGCCAGCAGGTCAAAGGAGGTGATTCTGCCCCTCTACTCCGCACTTGTGAGACCCCACCTGGAGTACTGCATCCAGCTCTGGAGTCCCCAACATAAGAAGGGCATGGACCTGTGGGAGCGGGTACAGAGGAGGGCCACAAAGATGATCAGAGGGCTGGAGCACCTCTCCTGTGAGGATAGGCTGAGACAGTTGGGGTTGTTCAGCCTGGAGAAGAGAAGGCCCTGGGGAGACCTTAGAGCAGCAGAATTTAAAGGGAGCCTGCAGGAAAGATGGAGAGGGACTTTTTATGAGGAAGTGTAGTGATAGGATGAGGGGTAATGGTTTTAAACTGAGAGAGTAAATGTAGAATAGAGATTAGGAAAAAAAATTTCACTCTGAGGGTGGTGAGATGCCGGAATGGGTTGCCCAGGAAAGTTGTGGAGGCCCCATCCCTGGAGGTGTTCAAGGCCAGGCCGGATAGGGCTTTGAGCAACCTGGTCTAGTGGGAGGTGTCCCTGCCCATAGCAGGGGGGTTGGAACTAGGTGATATTTAAGGTCCCTTCCAACTCTAACCATTCTATGATTCTATCACTCAATATAGTGTTTGGTCTCTTGGTGGTGAATAGATGGCAAAACAGCACCATCAACCCCTGCTTCGTTGAATCTGATCCATCTAAATAAATAATAACTAAATAATCCCCTGCTTTGTGTGTGTTTACTAGTATACTCCCAACACAGATCATCCATAGTTAGAGGGCTTCCTTGCAATCTCAGCACTGTGCTCTTAAGCATTTATTTTATTGGAAGAGAAGAGTAATTATTGCCAAAGCTACAGCTGAGTTACTAGTGAAGATAACAAATCCTAAATTCGACCAGTTTAGTTTTCCTTGCTAATAGCTAAAGGAACTCAATATGCTATAGTGAGGCAAGGACAGCAGCCTAAAACAAGAGTAAAGAGAGAAATTATTTATTTAGAACACATTAGGAACACTGTTCACAGTACATCATAACAGGGTGACTACATAATGGGGTGATCATAAAAGGGTGACTTAAAAAAGCAAAGAAATGACAAAGTGTAGTTGTGGAAACTGGTGCGTTTTTTCCTCCCATAAGCAAAGCTGTACAAATACAGACTGTCTCACACTATTTCTGCACAGGTAAAAGATGGATTTACTCAGTCTTACTTATTTTGTATAAACATACTGATACTTAGATTAACACTTCCATATAGTTTACAATGTTTAATTTAAATACAGTATTATGTCTCATTGACTTGTTGATTTAAGGTGCAATTTATCAAAACCTACAGTAAATATTTTCTTCTTTTCTTCATCAGTTCTCTTTGGCACGCTTCTGGTTTATTTAAATACAAAAGTGTAGGATTGAATTGAATATATAACACTGTAGGAACTTGAAGGTTTTTTTGTTAGCATATGAGTGCAATTTTAGGTTTACCACAAGCTTATTTACAAACAAAGAACTGTATATGAATTTCAGTTTACTTTACATATAAAATGGCTAACGACTTTAATGTGCAAGGCAAAAAAATTTGTTACAGCATTTCCTCCCTTGAGAGTGATTTTTGCACCATGGAAATCTTGTATAAAATGTTTTAGAAAATGGAAATTTCTTATGAGGAAGTTCTTGGTGCTTCTTATCCTATAGCAAGCCATCTGAACACATGACTTCCTGGGTCCAGAAATGCTTCATAAGATACAGTTTAGCTGATATGTTGGCACTGTATTAGTGTTGCAGCTACAAACTTGTGTGTTCAGCTGGAAAACTAAACCAAGGAGCAAAAAAACCAACCAGCCTGTGTAAAACGCTCAGTGACAGTGACTTCCCTCTAGGAAAAGGTATGCCTCCTACATTCTTGATATTTTGTCTGTTTTTATTCCAATAAGGAAAGATTTATAATTTACACTATGTGTTGCTATATAGTCTATTTTCACCTTCATGACTTCCGCCTGCTTTTGGGCTGATTTAATATTTGGTTCAAAAGTGAACAACAGTAACTGAACTTATTTCTGCTTCTGGTGGAAATGTACTAGGAGGCCATCAAAGTGGACCTAATTTGATGAAGTACCACTACAAAAACTCTTCAAATGCTAGAAGAGCAAACACACAGAAACTTATTTCACATCTGAAGGCCAATCCCAGCAGCTGTCATTCACATGAAAAGAATGGGGAAATCTAGCTACATGAACACTGGAAATTCTTCCAAGCCCAATTATTTCATAATTAAAGAAAAATGAAACCCTGTTCACAGTAAAATACTTATTACAAGGCCTTTCTGGTCTGCTCCTTCCTGAAGCACCCAAGTAGTATCCCCTCAGCTGCAGAAATGAGTATTTTGGCACACGATCAAGTTACAGTAGGTGTCAAGTACAGTGCAATCTGTTTAGAAGGCAAGGATGTTAAAAGGGATTTCATACAGGTGCTCTGTAATGTGGGTAAGATGTGGAATGCTGTGCTACTCCTGAGTAAAACACGTTTGGGCTGTCCCAGCTAAGATCCCCATTTATAAGCATGCTAATTCCAAAGAGGCATTTTGTAGCCTCATCAATAGTGTATACACTTGAGGAAAAAAAAAAAAAAAAGTATTTTACAATTTTACAACTGTCTTTTTCTTTAACCTATCAGCAAGGACTAAAAGTGGTGAGTTCAAATTGTTGGGAGAGGTGATGAGAAGGGGGCAGAACTGGTAAGGAGAATCAGAGTCTGTGTAGTAAATCAAATGCATGTGAGATGTAATTCATTCTCAATTATACTTTAAGCTATTTGAGATATTGTATATGGCCATGTCCTTTAGTGCTCTTGTTTTACCTGAAAGCTACTGACTTTAGAATTGAGATGTCTGCGTGAAGGATATGGTGTCAGACTTATCTACAGCAAAGCCTCCGTTGACATACGATTTTTTGGTCTCTGTTTCATCATTATCAAGTATTGTTGTTTCCAAGGCAAAAGGATTGACTATGTTGACTTCAGAGGTGACATCCATCTGCTCCAGCTCCTTTTTAGAGAGCTTCTCCACTATCCCTGTGCCAAAGGCATCTCCCAAGACATTCACCATTGTTCTGAATCGATCCCTATGGAATAAAAACATTGTCAGAAAAACCATTCTGTATGTTACTTAGAACATACTTTTACTAAAAGTAAGCAGCTCTGCATTTGCTAGAGTAGCTTTTTTTTTTTCCAGTGTAGATTCCCGGTAATTCTGCAATTAAAAGAAAAATATCTTGTAGAACAAGAAACAGAATTTTCCCCACATGTATTTAAAGAAACCTGGAGTCACCTTCAGGACAAATTACTTTGTACAGAGTGTGTAAAACTGCAAGTCACATCACTAGTCTGTTACAGCAGTAACCATACTGCTGTGCACAGCCGTCCAAAACGTTGTAGGGATCACTTCTCAGGCCCTGAAGTATGCTACACAGCTGGTTCTCTTTGTGACGAGACTGCGTTTGTTGGGAGTAGAGACTGTGGGGTGCAGCAGAACAGTCTGCATGGTGTCTTTTGTCTTTCTAACAGTCATTTCCTCAGTCAGAGGAGCACCCAGTCCAGTGTCTTCAGTATATTGGCCCACACCCTGGAAATGGGAAAGGCTATCTTCTGTTAGCTTCTCTGTAAAGAGCTGAAGTACAAAGTTGTACTAAACAAGTCAAAGGAATATGATACTTCTGTACTGTTGATTTTTCTCCCAACAGAAATGTGATTTGCAGGCCTTAAAAATTTGCCAGTACTTGGCAGAGGACCAACAAAACCATGCAATATAGCAAAGTTTGAAAATTGGCATGGAAGTAAGGTAGGGACAGTGGAAGGTCATGCTTCCCTGTTTGTTTTTTTTTTTTCAGCTACACAGCACTGCAAGGGCTTTGTGGCAGAACAAGTTGCTCTGTCTGTGCAGAGATGTTGAGGTGGATATAGTCACAACTAGAGGGACTGTAAAAACAATAGCAAAGTGAATTGATGTGTATCATACACATCTTCTTCTACTACAACTGTTAAATCCAGTGCTAAAAAGTGTCCATGCGTTCTCCATGTGGAAAGGAAATATATGGTAAGGACAGGAAGAGAGAGGGGTAAAGGAAAATTCTGGTAGGATGAGAGTGACAAGCGAGGGAATCAACAGCACTGGAAACTCATCTTTCACAATACTTCTCAAAATTTTTTTATTCTTCATTAAAAACATGGATGTACTCCGCAAGCCTATGTAATAAAATCTTCATAAGTTCAGAATTAACTAGAGGATTGTTAATGAGCCACTAGCAGGTTGCAAAATAATACATTTTAGGCAGTAAGTACAAAATGCGAAAGTGTTAATAATCTACGTGGCATCATGATGTGCATTCCAACTGCTGAGGTGCAAAAGACACTGGCAATGATCCCTGGTACATGAAATTAATCTTTAATTTGCTTTACAGAGCAAGACACCTTAATTTGAAAAATATCTCAATTAGAATCAGAAGCAGCTAGAATTCTCTGTCTGTTTCATGGTGGAACAGGTAGCTTCCATGTGTTCATATTGTGCCTAAGAATCACATAAATTGTGGACTTTCAAAGTGGAGACAAGATCAGATCCATAAAACTATAATTACTATGAGAAATAAGGAATTACTGTTCTCTTTCTCTCTCACTCCCACAAAAGAATTAGAGGGTATGGACTAAAATGATTAGGAAGAAGATTAAAACAAACAAAATTAAATATGTGTCTGTGCAACACATTGCTAGGTTGTGGAATTCCTCTCCACAGGGCTTGTAGAAATCTAAAAGTTTATATGGGTCCCAAAAGAATTAAGGCATTCATAGGAGAAGAAGAAATCTTTTGAGAACTGTTAAAAACCTCCTCTATCTCAGGAACTCTGTAAGCTGAAATTTGCAGGAGGCTAGGAGTGTACTTTGGGAAAAGAACCAATATACGTTTGTTCTGTTGTTACACCTTTCTCTAGATACCTGCTCTGAGCCAGTGGTTTGCATTGATCTTCATCACCCTCAATAAAATTAAATGTCCACTGGGAAGAGAGGAGAGCTGGAGAAAATGAAATGATTGTGAAGCACAGCAAACAAACCTATTAGACCCTGTTGCAGATAGTTGATGGGGAGAATGTACTTGTGGCTGGAGCTGTTTGGTCTGGAGCAGTTATGCTTGCACAGAAATTGTATTAATTCTTGGATCCGTTCAACAGCCCTGGTTTTCTGGAGACTGAAATTTCTCTCTACAGCCTGCAAAACTAAGTTATATAATGAAATAAATTATATATATCTGTGAAATACATAGGTTGCTGCCAGAGATCCTTCAAGAAAGTTATTGGAAAGGATGGGAGAGGAACAGGAGTGCATTTACCTTGCATGTAAATATGAGCCTAAGAAGAACACATGCAGAGACTATGAAATAATTAAGATCTCTGCATTGATACCAACAAAATGCCATCTATGCTGAGTTACTGCAGGTGAACAAGACCTTGGTCTGGGCACTAAAGCTTGCATGATTTAGGAGGCAAAAAAAATGTATTACAAACTAAAGTTGTACTCCTTAGCCTGTGAATCCTGTTATCTCTTTCCTAGTGAAAGATTTCTGGTAAAAACATTTCTCTCCAGAAAGAGCTGCTTAATGGAGCTGAGGGGTTTTGATGTGCTCTGAGGTGAGATGGTTGGAATCAAGCATAAGGAATACTTCCTGAGTTTGCATGCGTGTGCTTGTTGATCAAGGGGTTGGGTCTTTGAGAAAGTCTCAGTGAAGAACGGCCCCTGCAAAGTAATGCTGGCAGCACAGACCCATGTCCAGCCCACCACGTGTGTGCACACGGAGTCAAGGACCTGCTTTGCTTAGTTCATGTTGTGCTCCGCTCCCTCTTCACCACTGTATGGATTTTATGTGCTCTGTGGAAATCAGCTGAGATGTTCTGCTTGTGGCTGCATTTGATTTTTATAAATGGGGCATGAATTTAGTATAATATGGTGGCAGCCAAGACACTCCACAGGCACCCCTTGGTACTGTCAAATTTGTCTTTCCTGAGTATTATGCTAATGATTTATTAATGCTGTGGCCACTCTTTCAAGGTTGATAGCACCTCTGGATATGAGGCTATTCACTGCCATCCCATGCAGTAAAATTTCTCACCTAATTAACGGCTGTACTGCATTCAACTCTATATTGAACAAGCCTGGCCATAAGAAGAATCTTTCTCTAATTCCTGCAACGGTCCTAAATGATTTTGTTGCTTTCTCTCTCAGACCCACATGTTCCCACACAACTTATGTAAACATTAAAAAAGAAAGAGAAAAAATTAAATATCAAGTGCCTTAAACTTACAGAAGCCAGTCAACTGCAATGATCAGAGTAACATCTTCAGCAGGCAGGCCAACAGCGCTCAGTACAATCACCATGGTGACGAGTCCAGCTTGGGGGACGCCTGCAGCCCCGATGCTGGCTGCTGTAGCTGTTACACTAAATCCCAAATAAAGTCCAGAAAAAGCATTCAGAATACATGTTGCTCACAGAAACTCTTATTTTCTGGCACAGATAAGCTTATTTCACTGCAGGAAAGAAGCCCAAACGTTCCAGTTTTCCTCTTGAATAGTATCTACTCAAAGTCTGGTGACAAGTTTATGGGATAGGTCATGTATAGATAATGTTGTGGCTGCACTGCTGAATAACAGGCAACACATGACAAACATGCAAACTGAACAGATCAGAGGTAGAGGCCAAGTTGGTTTTGCAAGTGTTTGCAGTGGAAGAATAATGGCAATTTCCAGAATGATGCTGTATACCAGCTGCACGTCCTGGCCCATCCCACCTCCTCATCAGGTTGCACAGGCAATGCCTTGGACCAAGAAGTGAGAATGTTTCTATTACTTCCTGTGCTGTGAATGATAGTTTCAGCTTTCCCAGGGGGTCATCCAAAGTTAATGTACCATTCATTAAAACAAACACCTCCAACAAAATGCATGTGATATATTTAGTCTTACCTAATAGTAACTATTTGGCCAATATCCAGTTCTAAGTCATTCAGTTGTGCAATAAATACAGCTGCTACTGCTTCATAAAGAGCTGTGCCGTCCATGTTGATGGTAGCTCCAACTGGAAGAACAAACCTGGTAATTCTTTTGTCGATTAAGTTTTTTTCTTCTGCACAGCGGAAGGTGACAGGCAAAGTTGCTGAACTGGCACACAGATAAACACACAAAGTAAGTGCAGGCAACAGCACACCATTGCCCTTACCTTTCCTTTTCCTCAGAGCCTCATCTGCTCTAAGACTCAAATGGAGATCTAAGGCAGGCAGGAAGGCCTCCAATGGCTTTTATAGCAAAGTAACTTTTGTTACCTCTTCTAATTATGGGAAGAAATAACAAAGTCTAAGTTATCCACAAAATTACATGGTAAAATCATCATGATGTATGTAGTCACAGAAACAGTGCAACAGCTTAAACTCTAGCAAGTCTGTGACTAATGAACTGAATGGCAAAGGAACTGCCTCCTCCTGGGAGGGGCAGACTCTTGTTTGGTGTAAGGCCAGTGCAATCTATAGTGCCGCTCTGGGTACTACAGAAATAATGATGAAAGTAATATTTCAGCCTCCAGGGGATTTAGAATTGTCCAGGCGAAATCAGGGTATGTAACAAAGTAGCAATCAAATCAGAGCACAAATAATGCAATTACTAGTAAGAACATTACAGAAAATGTATGTTTCTTTTGTTTACCTGGAAGAAATCATGAGAGCTGTCAGAAGCGCCTGTGCCATCCCCATGGCAAACCGAAAAGGATTTTTCCTTACTATTATTAAGTAGATCAGTGGCAGAATTATAGTGGAATGGATTGCAAGACTGCAAAATAAAATGGACTAGTTAAACAAATGGATCCAGCTCATTGCCTTGTTTAAATAAGATGGTGATAATAGGTATCAATTTCTGTCCTTGAGTACATTTATGAAAACACTAAAGGTGACTTTAGTGACACCTATGTTCAAAATATACAGAGTATTCCATCTTAAAAAACGCAGGCTAATGTTCTTCTACACTTTCTTTTGGAACGGAGATAGAGATTATTAATTGCTTCTCTTTCCAACGTAGAACAAGAATTAACTGATATATAGGAAATAAATGAGAAAAATAAGGCAATAAATAATATTTTAAATGATATGCAGAGGATGACATGAAATATGGTAAAACAGTCCACTCCCCTGCCAGATCCTTACAATGCAGACTAGAGACAAAACAGAAAAACAAACCAAATAATTTTTCTAAGTTTATCAGTCTTTATTATAGAACATCTTTTAGAATGAAAGGTAAATATGGTTCCAAGTCAGGGATAGATGAAGTCCACAACTTTCTGCAGAAACTTTAAAAATGATCCTATAAAAAAATCTGCACTTACTTTGTGGAAAACTGTATAAGCTTAGGTCTAAAATGAAAATGTAGTGAGGTATTTCAGACTGTACAAATGAGATGTATGTAGTCTTGCCACTTTAATGTTGTAAGATGTTGAAATACTGTCTTTTGAAACTATTACTTTTTAAAATTAAGTGTGTTGGCATGCAAAAGATCAAATTGTCCTCTTGACTCTAGCTGCTCAGGTGTATTTGCCTGGATATTTGGGTGGGTCTCAGGGACAAATTAATCCTTCAATTTGTGGATTAATTTTGAGCATTGTGCATCAACCCTGAATCCATATGAATGCAGAGCTTTGTGGGCATTAAGATTAGAGGTAAACAGCCTGCTGTAAGTATATTTGAAATAAATACGCATGAAGGGTCTGGGAAATATTTCCTGTGTTCCAAGGTCACAAGCAATTACAGCAGCATCAGCTTCTTGTGAAAAGAAATTACCACAGCCTGGAAACATAAAGCCCAGAACTGTTGTCATGTATGGCCTTGGGATTTTTATTCTGTCCTCACAAGATGTTCTTGCAAACGTTACTGTGTTGTAATAGTGCTTTTATGATTTCAGAGCAGCTGATAAAGATAGCGATAAATCATGGTACTATTTGTTCTCGCAAAAATAGGCAATTAAGAGAACAGTAGCCACAGTAAAAAAATCCACAATAGCACCAAAAATCACTCACAAAATCTAACTATTTGTTTCCTTGGAAAAATTATCTTTTGAAAAGCAACAGCCATTAAAGTTTTCACTCTGTATGTGAACAAGTGATTTATTTAGTGAAATGTAAGTAACAGCATACAACATGTATTGATAAAATTTTGTAAAGAACTCTAGAAAGAAACCTAATAATTTATATAATGGTGCCTGAGAACAAACTAAATTCTGCAGAACATATAGAAAAAAAAAGTAAAGTGGTACAGGTATTGTTGGGTGTCTTAACAAAATGTTGATGAGAATAAACATTTCAAGTGTGTCTACACCTAGAAGCATACTGAATTCCAAATAGTTATTTTGAAAAATTTATATCTGCATTTTTTTAGTGGCAGCATGAACGGGGCATTATCCAAAATAAAGTATTTGTGCATAACTGCTTTGCTACTACTGATTTTCATGAAACAAATTCAAAGTAATAGCTATTTTCATGCATAAAATGCATCTCACAGCACGTAGCAAAAATTACACCAAAAATCACCATTGGGAACTGAAAAAAGAAATTCTTATAGTGCTCAATTCTAAGATAAGAAGATTCTTGTCTCTCAGAAATCCAAACTGGCATGCCTTACACTGTCCAGAGATGCAGCTGCCTTGCTGCTTTCAGAAGAGACAAAGGTACAGGCAAGAGAGAGTCTGCTGGCTGCAGCTTCCTTTTTTCTTTTTTTTTTTCCATCTCAGGCTGTGAGTCCTCTGGCACTCCTATTATGCCTTCTATTTTGATTTTCCTTCTCTGTGACTGCTAACATGTCCTTATCCTGACACTGACACCATTAAAAGTGACAGGCTGAAGATATTTAGTGGCCAATTGGAGCAGAGGCACTGAAGGAAGTCTGTTCCCTCATGGTGACCTGAATGAGACATAAAGACTGAGACGTGCTGCAGACAATGGTGGATGAGATCTGGTAGGACTGAGAATGTGAAAGGTCATGAATAATCAAGCTGGGAAGAAGGTGAGATAGAAGATGAGCTGGAGAGGAAAGTTAAAGGAAAGGAAGAAGAGGATAAGACACACCAGCTCTCGTGCTCTTGCACATTTTTCTTGATAGGGAATACAAGAAATATGTTTAAGATAACCTGTAATTCTCAGGATCAAGCTTAAAGGGAGGATGATAGACAGCTACAGAAGATGCTGATGAACAGAACACACTGCAAGCAGACAAGGTCAAGCAAATAAGGATGAAAAACAAAAAGATGGTGGAAACAGCAGTGTTTAAGAAACCAAAACAAAGAAACAGTACAAATTCAATTTGCTGAGAGGTGGGGAAAAAAGGGTATTCTTGCAGACTGTAGGACAAGCACTTCTTCCCTGCAGCCTATAGCCTTGTGTGTACATTGTCATCTTTGCTCCTGTGATCTGATGACAACATGCCCTCCGTGATGGTCAGTTTTGCAGAGAATATATTGCCGTTAGCCCTTCTCCACAATACCTTGAGCATCACCTGCTTCAGGCCATCCTATAAGGACAGAAATTCTGCAAAGATCTACCCTAGCAGCCATCATGGAAAATTGTGGCATGTGCAAGGGTGTTTGGTAGAACAGAGACTTTTTGTCTCCAAGGATGTAAAGGTGGGCACCCTTATTATATACAATCTTTCTGAGAGCACCTGAGAACCTACTTAAAATTGTTGTGCCTGTCAAGCCCATGGCTACCAGCTAAATGGGAGACTATACGCGGTGGTAGTTTACTTTGCAATCAATGTACTCAGGAGAAGGCAGTGTGTCTTCACACATCTTAAGGAAGATATGCTCTGTCACAGTACACATAGTAACCATTAATAGGTAAATAGTCATAAAACTTGCTATCAGATCTAAAACTGAAGTCTAAGGGCAGTAATAACCCATCCAACATATTCCTCCTCTGAGCTAACTGGAGTTAATAACATACAAAACCTGCAGAAGTGATACAGTGTCATTCTATAAATTACTTTTACCTAACTTGTGGCCATAGTGTCATTTATAATTTATATTGAAAATATTAGTCTCTTGATTTACAGTCCCTTGGTAAACATCAACTTTTGCATCCTTTGAAAACTTTATGTCTTTTCCAAGTCTAAATGGAAACTCACAAAAAATTGCATTATGCATTAGACAAACATAATTCACACTCATGTCTGCAACATTTTGAAAAAGTCATGATTCAGTGCTATTTCTGGAGCTGCAACTTTTACTTAGAAAGTCATTATATCTCAAATTATTTTTGAACACCTAGTCCAAACATAGTGACTTATGCATAAAACAAAACAAATTTGAAATAAATATGATTATCTAGCAAAGATTAATGCAAAAAAAAAGAGATATCCTTCTTGACTATTTATCTCGACTATTTATAGAGAAGTTTGCATTTAAGGCTAATCTGTTACCCTTCTCTCTACTTGATTGTCAGAAAGCATGTAAGCTTGAAAAATAGCATGCATATGCATAAAGTGGGGGAAAAGAAGCTCTTGAACAACTTTGGATCGAGCCTCTAGACAAAACATGAATAAATCCTTAGTATACTGAAGGAATTATAGAAGTGGATGCTAAGGCAATGAACCAAGACAGCCTAGAAGTTATGCTTCACTGAATTGGAAACAGAAATTTAAATGCATTTAA
Organism: Vanellus vanellus; assembly: GCF_965231255.1. Classification (NCBI taxonomy): domain Eukaryota; kingdom Metazoa; phylum Chordata; class Aves; order Charadriiformes; family Charadriidae; genus Vanellus; species Vanellus vanellus. Next base: position 57,808,370 of record NC_138908.1, read on the forward strand.
CTTGCTGGGACTGTAATACCCATTTATCTATCACAAGGGTTCTTTGTAGGATAGTCTTCAGAAATATATAATGATCTAGTATTATAACCTATATCATTTGGAGCAGTTAAGTTGGCACTTCCAAGGCTCCATGTTGTGCAGGTGTAACCTCCTCCACCCCAGACTGTTCTATACAGCCAAGGGTCTACAACAAGAATAAAAAAATAAGGTTCTGATGCTTGGCTAAGTTATTCAGATAGCAACTGCTGCTTTTGCAGCTTCACCAGTTACCTTTGCCTTGAAGGAGTAACTAACAAAAAGTGCAAACCCCAGGGCTTCTCTTGATGCCAGCTGCCTGCTCTGTACTGAGGTGGGAAGGGATCAGTTTCCTCTTTGGCATCATTTATTGTGCACTGCACTTACTACGCATTTGTGTGGGGCAGTGGGGCTGGGCCCATGCTGGTAGACCTTGGGCCCACAAGTCCCATAGAGGCACCCTACTTAATCCAGATATTTGTGTATTTTCAATAGGCTGCCAACACCCCATAAGCCATAATTCACAACCTCACCCTTTTCCAACTTCTTCTAGTATCTAATAGAAGCATTACTACTCTCAAAAATACAATTATGTTATCTGTTTCAGCACCAAGCTGATAAGATGAAACAACAAATACAAGAACAGCCTTTGCTTTTTTTTTCTTTTAGAATGCAAGGCATTGACTTTTTAAAACAGAACATGCATTCAGCAAAACATGCATTCAAAACGTCCTCACATAATTTTCATGGACAAGAACTTTTGTCTCTGACAAGAGGCTGGGTGTTTTGGATAACTGAGTTGTAATGAACTGAGCTCTAAAAACTGCACACATTTAACTTCATCTTTAAGAAATTACATACCCACTTAGTACTGTAGCCATATAAAGACCCAGTTTACGGAAGATTTCCCAGTCCTCAACTTCTATTATCTTCCCAGCAATTAAAAACACGATACCGATTGGCATATACCTGGAAAGCAAAAATAAAGCAATTAAAAATGCATTCTTAGAAATATTGCGTGCTCACCACGGAATAATTTCTCACACAGTATAACTTTTTACAACAGATGTAAGATTTTTTTCATATTCTATTACTCAACTGACTTTTTTTTTTAATATTATATTATACAGTGAACTATTCACTTGCAGCAAGACTACATTAGGGGTGATGAAAAAAGATTAGAAAATGAGAGTAAATGTAACCTTAGGCATAGTCTAACAAGTACTGCATGACCTAGTGTCACAGAATACACAGCAGCTGGGAAGGGATGTGGGTTTTGCTCTACTGCAGTAAATGTTTATGCATAGCCATAAGCTTTCTTGGAGGCAGAAGTCTGCAGGGCTGAGACCAGTATCTGTGCATTCTGCAACCACACACACATAGGAAAGGGTTCCTGCGCTTGCAGCAGCTGCCCTGCCCTGCAGCACCAGGAGCTGCATGTGAGCCACTCGCACAGAATACGAGTGATTTCAGTATGTTGGGATAGTACAGCCATCAGTGTGTTGCTTGATGGAGGGTCCCCATCCCCCAGCAAACTTACACAAGGGCACGCTTTACAGTCCTGAATAGCTGCATGGGCTACCGCCTATAGAACATTCAAGGCAAAAATCAGGACTTACTAGCACCAGCTCCACTGCATTCCTTTTGGTGCCAGAGAGCAGGCTGTCACAAAGACTAGTTGCTACTTCAGAGCTTTAAGTAGTATAAATTAATTTATAAATTTACAGATATGCAAAATGTATCCACTTAAAAAATATAAATTTATAAAATGCTTGTGTGCATGCTATCTCACAGATAAAATAGTATTCTGTCCCGACACAAGGCAGGGACTCCTACTTCCTTCTGAGTCCTGAACCTGATGAAAGCAGAATTAATTCCTCACACTGCCAGTATCAAACTTTACCTTATTCAATACAACAGCTCCCACATCTGTAGAAACACAGGGAACCTGTAGCCACAACTTCAGGTATATGCAAGAAAATGGATAGTCAGCTTATGGGTAGGATCCTGTATTTGTGACATGTGCTAACTCTCAGGTCTCGTTAGTAGTAATTTGCTGCAGAGTGAGGCAGGCTACTTCATGGGGCTGTACCTCAGCTGGGGTCTCAATCAGCTGCCTAGCACAGGACAAGCTGCAGAAACTAATTCACCTTTCCTTAAAGGCAGCAAGAAGCGTGCAACTAAACTGTGGACAGGTTTACTGTTTTACAGGAATTTCAGTGTGCTGGTGGAAGAAAAATCCATGGAAGGGACAGATTTGATAAGCTACTGTTTGTGTAAAATATGTGGATATGAGCAGAGTATTGTAGTAAATGGCACAAGGAGTCTGGAAACGATTGTGTGTGCTTATAGTCCTGGTCCTGTAATTGTGATCTGCATGGACAAAACCTCTATGAATAGCTGTGAAGTCCAACCAAACACTATTAGATGACTTGCTACATTTTTAAATTGTTTTTCTTGTCTGAGAATATTATGAAAGAATATTGTGAGAATGTTGTCTCGCAAAACTTATTAGCAGACGGTACATCATATTAAGTTGTATTTTGCATACCATTTGGGATTTTGGTCCGTGCTGTGGCTTGTATATTAATATATATTTCTAAAGGAACTTAGCTCCAAGGACAGCTATCCTGTGAACATAATGTCTATCAGGGAATAGTGTTCAAGACTGAGCAGGGCATGTGTGTGGTAATGCTTCTAACAGTCCTCAAATCACTAGTGCAGTTGTACTGGTTTGATATAAAGTTCTAACAAGAATGTCTGAAAAACTCAGGTTCCTTGTGTACCAATAGAACTGTTTCTTTAATATATAAAGTGGAATCCCCAACTCTAGTTTCCTCAAAAGGATCAAATTCTGTGGAAAGGAAACTTCTTACCAGTCTTTCTTTTAGAGTTGTTTGCTGTAAAGCCCTATACAAAAGCAAACATGAAGTCTGAGGTCGCTCCGACCTCTTCAATGACAAAACCCACTTAAAGTAGTTGTTAGAAAACTCCAGTATGTCCTTGGACTTACCACATGATTATCTGAACTATTCTCATTGTAGCTTCATTCAGTGCATTGAAAAAATCCACCAGCACTTGTCCTTTCTCTCCCATTTTCCCAATAACCATTCCAAACACAAGGCAAAAGACGATCAACCCCAACACATTGATGCCGTTGGAATACATGCCCACGATTTTGTATTCTTGGGTTTTGTTCTATAGATTAGATTCAAGAGAAAAAAGTTACTATCTGAAAACGTAAAATTTACTTCAAAGAGTTCTAAAATGAAAACACATTTAGGTCTTTCTTTGAAAGGACAGAGAGCTCTTCCCTAGTCCCTCTATTCCCTTTCTGGCAGTGCTAAGTGGGTAAGTTCAGGATGAAGGTAGAACTAAATTGTCTTTGAAAGCTTTGTATTTTAAAGCTATGCAAGGATCTGTCCAAACCCTACCAGGGTATAAAGCAGCCCTTAATATATGTTGCCCTTTCTATAGACTTCTGACACAAACTATGGCAAGCTCTAGGTATCTGCAGTCATGCCTCCAATATACTCAAGACTTACTCCCTACTGTGAAGAACAAAACACAGATGATGTAGAATCCTTGTGGTTATTTCTGAGCAACTCGAGGGTTTGTGTCTGGATTTAAGATAAATAGCGTACTGTGTAAGAACTGAGGCAATGGTGTCCAATTTTGACCCAAGTTTAAAATCCATTGTTCAGCTGAAATCAGTGAAATTGTATAATTTATAGCAGAATTGGATGTACATAACATAAAAATCCAACTAAATAGGTAGGTATTCACACATTCCTCGTGTTTGTGCAGTATGAACATATGAAGGAAAGGATGCAGGATTTAATTCATGTCTTTTCCTACAGCTCATATTCCCATGCTCTCATTACTATGAGATGAAATTTGGAAGGAGTATAATAAAATGTGTATTGATTTGGTACTGTCAATAGTTCTGTGTTCATATTCTATTGAATTCCTTTCTACCTCTCCTCCAGTGTAATTCTAGGCTTTATAAACCACCAACACCCCTAAGCTTTCCACACCTTTAATCAGTGGCACGTTAAGCCTCTTCTTCGCTTTTATCTCGTCACATTTTTTTTGCAGAGTAACAAACCATTAATTAATAAATGCCTTCCATTGCTTTGTTTTCCATTAAGAAGTTTTTATTATGATCTTCCATTCCTTTCTTTCTGCAGTGCTTACAGTTATCTCATTGCTTATCAAACATCTTATGCTGACATACATCTAGACTTTCCAAAGTGACTGTTTTCTTTGATTTCTCAGCAAATTGATGGCTCATTAGCATATACATTTAATTGAGTATATGAATGGATTATTTTCTCACATCATCTATTATCTTTGGACTGCTTAATTACCAGTGGGGTCTTCTGGTGTTCTTAAACCTACTTGAAGATCCTCATAATCACCTCTAGCATTTAGCTGCTAAGTTTTGTGCCCTTGCTAAAATCTATCTATGTACCATTTCCTTCCTTTTCTCAACCACTAACCACATGAACTGAACCAAATTTATTCTGTGTTCTTTCTCCCCACTTCATATCTTATGAAGGAATACAACAATAAAGGTCTCACCTCTGAAGCCTCTGCTGTTGTAGCAGTTGTAACAGTTTCTTCTGTAAATGCAGAGCTATTTTTATCCAAGCCAGTTGTAGCTTCAACTTTTTCACGTTTGGTTTTATACTGGAAAAGTTTTTTTAAAAAAAACAGAAGGGCTTATATAGAACCACAAGGAAACTGAAGAATGGACAAAGACATAGCCTTTGCCCAGTAAAAATAAGGGAAAAATGAACCAATCTGTTTTGAAAGTAGCAAACATAGACAAACACCTTATTTCCAAATTCATGTGAGCCATCACAGTTCTGTACTTCAGATGCTGTAGATCAACAAGTGATTCACAGATAATATGCTATGAATTCTGCTCCCCAGGCTCTCAGGTACCCTGTGGACCTGGTGCAGTCTTGTGGGCGATGAGACACAGCTCCTGACAATAGCAAGGGGACTTTTTGCTGGGACAAACAGTCTGGAGACAATTGCTGACAGCCACCCCAGGAGAGGTCTGTAGCACAGATCCACCTGATACAATCAGACCCCTGGTAAGTGGTTAGCATAACTAACACTATTATATAAGGCAAACAGTCATTCTTTGCAGCTGAGCTGGTCACTTATTAGTTCCCTTTCCCCTCATTATCAGGCCCTGAAGGTCCTGTGCACCGAGCAGACATACCAAACAGATTTATTTCTTCCCCTCCCTACCAGCCTCAAGGTTCCTGGGTGCGAGGCTGACTATTCCCCTCCTTACCAGCCTGGAAGGTCCCAGGCGCCCAGGCAACCTGGTGGTGTCAATGACCCCACCAAAGAACAGGGACACGTAACATCACCCAAACAACTGTTCATAAAATCAAGCAGTTATAAGTCCTAAGGGGGAACTTGGACCAGAACTGCTGCTGGACAGTGAGACCATGACCCCCGGTGGTGAGGGATGCCTCCACTGTTGTCTGCTTCCTCCAGGGATTGAGTGACTTGTATTCTTTTATATGTTTTTGAGTCTAGATCATGATTGTCTTTTTGATACAGCAAATCAAGTATTAAGATTTGACTCAATCTGAAGAGGGTCCAGGTGATTAGAAACCATAAGCTAAGCAGTGCTCTTATAAAATTGTAGTACACTGATTCTGCTTATAGAAATCCTGTGCTATTCTGATTATAAATTCAGTGCTATACTAATCATACTATCCTGTTAAGAAAATAAAGCTTTAATTGTAACCACAATTTAGTGCTGTCATCATTCTGCCAAGGATCCCTAAAAGAACCTGTCTGTCCCCTTAGTGTCGGATGACTGTAATTAATGTAAGAGAAAAAATACATGAATAAGTTTTATAAACTGGAAATACATTCAGTGCTGTGCACAGCAAGACACTTAACATCATTTCCTGGGAAAGGTTAACTACCTCACATACAAACCTCAGATCAACTGGTAGGCAGCTGCTAGGGAAGACAAAAAAGGGAAGCTGAGCGCATCACAAAAGATAGTTCATGTATTTACAGATGAACGTGACTGAATCTGAAGTAAATCTGATATATAAACAACAGTTTCCTATTTCACCTTGCAAATATCACTTTTTCTGAAATACATCTCCAATAGACTCTACCAATTGGCTGCCTTTTCCTTAAGATGGATCATCAGGTCTGACAATGGACATTACATGTGAGACACATCGGGATGAGGGCTAAGTTATGCAGATTTCATCAGACAGTGAGGGTTTCTAAGAACGAGGAAATAGATCTTCATTTTTACCTGACAAAGTTTTGGGGACATAAAAGAAGAATAATTTGTAGTTAGGAATGAAAACTACAGTAGCAAAGAGGAACATTCAAACTTACCTGTTGAAAACAGGCCTGGACAAGGTTTTCAGGGAACATATTCCTGTTAAAAAAGTAGAGGCATTTCAACGTCATAGCATACTAAGAACAAGTTTTTTATACGAACAAAATGATAAAATCTGCTGCTTGAAAAACAAATTAGGTTATGTTCCTTTATCCAGAAAACAATGTATTTAGCACCATCAGTCCAAAGAAATTAAGGCTTAAGGACTCCCAACAATCAGTTGACTGTTTTCCTACTGTTGATTTTTGGGCTTATTTTTCAGTGTTTGACATTTCTGTCGGTAAGCTACTAAACCCAGTGTTTTTTTTCCCTGCTGCATCATCTCCGTCATTTGCACATGGAATACAGGACACACCATTTTATTAGGATTTGTCAAATACAGGCATAAAAAAAATTAGTAACTCTTATAAACACTGCACTGGAAGAATCAGCTGTTTGGTGTGCTCTATTGTAGTTTAGAATTCAGAAATTAATCTTGGCTGATGGAAGATTCCCATGTGTTATTCCAGAGTCAAGAACCATTTTCACCCACTGAAAAATAATTTTCCAGCATGCTCATGGGGAAAGACTCATTACTAGGTTGCTTTAGATACTGGTGATGGAGCAAACCTGTTGACTGTGCAACCCTAAGAAATCTTTGCGTACTGGGTCTGTTACTCTGCATCCTGCCTTGAGGAGGGGAAACATAACATTGCAATTTCAGGTGCTTGTCTACGCCAGATGACACAGAAGCTGCCAGTCAGTAACCTGCCAACCATTCAATCCTTTCTGGATATTTTCTTCATACCGAGTAAACCTTGCATATCGGTTTCCCTGAAGGAGGGAATTTTTGTTGGTGGTGGTTTATTAACCGAAGTCTACGGTGTAAAGAGATGACTTTTTTTAGGTGTCTAACCTGTTGGAATACAAGTTATTCTCTCTTTATTCATCCAAACAACATTAGAAAGTATTTTTATTGTATTACAAATCACAACTCAATTCGTATTGTTTGGTTTTCTGCAACAAGGGTATGGAAGCTAAAGAAGAAAACCTCACCTGATCAGATCCAGCATGGCATCAACAGTACTGACTTCTGGGGTACTGCCCACTCTGTCAATCTCATTTGCTGTCTGAGGCACTCCAGGTTTAATGGTCACAACTAAGACAATCCCTGCAGAAGGAGAACCAGAGGAAAAGCTCAGGATGCAAGCACTGGTGCATCCTGCTTCAGTGTATCCCACATAGCTAAATTCTTAATGAGCTAAACTCACCAAATGCTTTCCCCAGGTGCTCATGCAGGGCTGTTCAGAAAAGAGAAGTCTACAGGTAGTGTCTTTAAATGTGCGGGTTCCCCCAACACAGGACCTACTTGCAGCCTTGCCACTGGACTTGCGCACTCTAGCTTTGGTTTTGTATGTATGGTACTAAATCACTACTGCTTACCAAGAGGGTAAATTACTGCAGCTGGGCTTCAGCTGAAGTGTTCTGCAACTTTTACATGGTGATATTTTGAATTGATATTTACCTTTTTCCTTATGCAGCTATTCTTGTCACTAGCTTTCAGATATGAATCACGTGCATTGTTCTGTGACCCCAAAGCACAACAGGTTGTTTTGGTAAAGTTAGTTAGCAATAAAGTTACATAAGAGAAGGACTTCAGAAACAGACTGAAATAAAAAATTCTGGATGAGAAATACTAGCTCTGACCTTGTGAATATGGAAATAAAAGAAAATTTTTCAATTTACTTTAGTGACTTCAATTTAGGCATTTTTACTATTCTGTGAGATACCTTTCTAAATGTACATTTCTAAATTTTTTTTTTCTCCCCCAAATCCAAACAAACCTAGAGCAAATGAAACTACTAAATCTCCATATAGTGAAAAACAGGCATTTGGATGACCCTTCAACCAGCCGGAACAAGGTGTTCTAACGACAGCTGTAAATAAAAGCAAAACTGTATTTGTGTAACTCTACACAGTGAAACAAGTAATATCATAGTATCATAGAATAACTTACAATAGAGGGACCTCTGGAGATTGTTTGGTTTAACCCCTCTCTCAGGGTAGGAACAATTTCAAAGTTAGATATATATTAATGCTAGCCTTTATTAATTTTCCTCACTATGTATTCAAAGAAAATTCCCAGAGAGATGAGATAGCCTAAATGGTGTAACCACAGTAATATTTTAATCTCAGTGATGCGACTTCTACAAAGTAATCTGGACTTATATGTCTATATGTCCTCGCCTATGAAGACAGACTGAGAGAGTTGGGGTTGTTCAGCCTTGAGAAGAGAAGGCTCCGGGGAGACCTTGTAGCAGCCTTCCAGTACCTAAAGGGGGCCTACAGAAACAATGGGATGGGACTACTTATCAGGGAGTGTAGTGATAGGACATGGGGTAACTGTTTTAAACTGAAAGAGGGTGGATTTATATTAGACTTGAGGAAGAAATTCTTTATTCTGAGGGTGGTAAGACACTGGAACAGGTGGCCCAGAGAAGCTGTGGATGCCCCATCCCCGGAGGTGTTAAGGCCAGGCTGGATGGGGCTTTGAGCAACCTGGTCTAGTGGGAGGTGTCCCTGCCTATGGCAGGGGGTTGGAACTCGATGATCATTAAGGTCCCTTCCAACCCAAACCATTCTATGATTCCATGGTTTTATGATTCTGTGATTCTATGTGATTCTTTTTCTATTGTTAAATACTGTTTTGCTTTACAAGTAGGCCACATAGGATGTACACTTTGTCCTTCAAATAAATATGTTTCTTTTAGTGGGTGATACCTAGGCACAGTATTAACTTAGGATCAACAAAACACAAAGATAAGCCACAAACTACATGACATCCAACAGAGGAGGGTTTAATTTTATTTCTTATTTAAGAAGGCAGGCTGAAGATGCTTGTTTAAGCAAATACGGAAAATTTCAATGCTGTTTGAAGGGAACAAGCAAGAGGACCTGTGGACTTCAGAGAGGCAGGAGTGGAGCCTGGCAGTGATAGAGAGGATAATATCCTTTTAGGAAGGAAATGAGATGACAATGAAAGCAGTATTTTCTGTCATTCTTTCAGGTGAGATACATTATACCTTCTCACACCTGAGAATCAGCAATAATCTATAATTTTGCTATTGAGGAAATTCACTTTGTAGTTAAGGCTAGCCTTTGATGTTCATTCAGCTTTCCCACTGCTGGTCACTGTTTACCTAAGCAGACAGCTCCTCATCTTCCCTGAGCTGAAATGTATGGTGAAATTGCCTGTGGTTTCATATTGGATATGAATACAGCCCAGCTGTGACCAGCAGGACTAACTTCTCCCTGTATCTGGCTATAAGTATGTCAAGACGTTTGGTATGATTCCTGTCTCTTCCCTGCATCCTGTCTTGGGAAATCAGTAATGTCACAGTGCTGTATACTTGTAATTAGGCCATGCTGAGGATTTTAAAAGTTATAGTATCACAGAGTACCTAGTATTACAGCAATGACTGTAGTGCAGAAATAATATATGACTGCTCGCAAACCAATCTTCCCAGAAACGCTGGAATCCAAAGCAGCAACACCTGCAAAAAGAACCACAAAAACAAAACAGTAAAAAACAGTCTTAGAAGAAACTTGTTATTTTTGTAGACACAATTCTTTATTGTCTCTTATTTCTATGCAGGAATGTTTTCCTTTTTCAAGATATTCCTAAATACCCAATTGCCAGTTGCACTTCTGAAAAATGTCTGTAGCAGACCAACATACTTGTTTCTGCTTCTTTTCACAAATCTGGTTTACCTGGATTATTCTAGGAAAAAGCTAATTGAGCTTTTCTGATTTCCTGATGCTGCTGATGAATTAGACTTCTTTGGTTTATGAAAGTATGTTACAATTTATTTCCATGTTTCTGTTATATCTGTACACATTTTCCATTAAATAATAGCTTTACTTTCTTCATATCTGTAACATTTTGGCTTTAAAACTGAAAGGCATGGGAAGGGAGCTGCTCAGGGCTGTTGCCTCACGTTGTTCAAAGGCACAGTCAGACAAGTAAGGCTCATTCCCGGCCAGCTCACCTTCATTAACAGGTTTACTTTTTTTTTTTTTTTTTTTTTTTTTTGACTAAAGCTTTTCTGAAGTCTGGGCTGCTCCCACTCTTCTGCCTGTACCTGTCATGGCCAGGAACTGAGAGCAGTTATGTTGACAGAGGTGGGGAAAGTGCTGAGGCAGGTGTTATACTGAGGTCAACTTAACTCCTGGCAACAACATTATATCAAACTGCTCATGAAGTATTTTTTAATTGTTTAAAAGATTGGTTATATCTGTACACATACAATTCAGTAACCAGGGTAAAATGAGCATGGTGACTGTAAAACTTGACTGTCTATAACCCTGCTAGTTAATAATTCACTGCTATCTCTTGATTATACATTTGTGATCCATTTATATTTTTATGTTTATTGAGTCAGATTATCAAAGGCTGGCCAGATTCCCTTGTATAGTGCAGTGGTTTAGGCCAGAAAAGCAAAAATACCATGAGGATATTTAATGTCAGAGAAGCATGACTTTGTAGAAAAAAAAGAAGTTTCAAAAACTAAGAAAAATCAAAAGATCTTTCTGACACAAATGTAACTTACTGATCTTTGAGCTCAAAAGAGATCTTAGCAAGCATACTTTAACCATGTGTTGATGTCTCTTTCCGAAGGTATATTAACAGCAGTAACAACTTGTGCCTAGACCATTCACATAATGCCTTACTTGTTCTGTTAATTGTTATTCAAAATGCAAACAGTACTGGGAGGGGAGAATGAAGGTTATTTTATTTCATCATCTATTTGATTATTTTGGGGTCTTCCATGGGATAGCGCATAATCAGACTCACTAGAGAAGAACTACGTATACGTGCAGAAATCATGATGTAAAGACTATCTCACTTGTACAGCAAATAATGATAATAAAAGAACTACTCATGTGGCAAGGGAATACAGAGCAGTGCACTGAAAAAGCAACACCACAGCTATTACGGGGGGCTGTCAGCACTAAGGATATTGTTTGAGGCACAAACAACAGAATGGACACCGAACCTAGGCCATCATTTTTATTTCTAACTTTGGCAACTGGGAAAAAACAGGTAGAAAGGAGGACTTTTGCCTAGTTGCGGGCTCAGCTGTGGAAATTAAGGCAGTAAGAACTCTAGAGAATGCATAGTAATAAATAATGGGTGCTGTGGACAATAGAAGAGCTGGTTTCAAAGGCTGTCAATGTTGAAACTTTTGCACCTGATATATTAACTCAGAAGACTTTACACCATGTTTTTAAAAGATAGCAAACTGGTATTGCAGAAGTTCCAAATCTCTTAATGAAAAGTTCATAACAATTAGAAATCATCAATTTTTATTCTAAAAACTGTTGTATCAACTGTCAATAGTGGTTAGACAGACAGTGGAGGTAAGATAATAATATTTTCATGCGATGAAATGCTTCACAAAGCTTCCCTTAAGATTTTTTTGCCTGACAGCCTTGCTGACTCAGCCAAGAGCCTAATAATCATGCAAGGATATTTCCCTGGAGTACTTGGTTATAAAGGTTCTACAATTAGTATGACTTGAAGTTCCTGTGACAGCCATTCTGCTCGCTCCAAATGAAATCCCTTTGCAAACTGTTATGCTCACTGGAGTTACAGAGGTATAATTAAGGTCAAACTTTGACCCTGCATTTTTTAAACTGGATAATGATCTCGTTAGTGAGTGAGCTGCGCAAGAATCCAGCTTGTGCTTCCACTGTCATGTCGGTGTTACTTTGCTAGTAGCTATAGAAACACGCAAATCAGTCAGGCAGACATGACTGAATAAGTACAAGTATGCTCTGAAGATGACAGGTGTGGGGTTTTTTTTGTTGTTGTTGGTTTTTTTGTTGTTGTTTTTTTCAACTGTTGTACTCTGAAACAAAACTGCATTTATTATGCTTCCATTCAGAGAATGAAGTAACATTCGCTACAAATGCTACAGACAAAGGTTTGCACTAGGTACTTTATGCTGCTAAGCTGCTTTTTTTTGTGTTAGCGTGCTACTCATAGGAAAACACCATATATAAAAATGGATTTCCCTCCAGACATATTTTACTGTCACTAGTGAGCAATTGATACTATATTATAGTTGATAGGTACTGGCCACCTTCTCAAGCCAACTGAAAATTAAATTTCCTTTGAAATAACATTATGGCTTTATAATGCCGTTGTACATAACTGAAAAAGTTAATGGAAGATGTATTAAACAAAGCACACAACGCTGATCTCAGCTCATAAGAAAACTTATTTCTCAAATTAACATGGCAAACTTGCTACTTAAAATGGAAAGCCTGCAGTGTTGTAAATAAATATAAGATCATAAAACCAGTGTAATTAAGCTTGGGTATCTACTGTGGATTACCACTAAACTTTTATAGCTATTTTATTTGCTCTCTCTCTCCCTCAGCCTATCCCCAACTTTTAAATGGTCTGAGTAAATAAACTGTAAATGTAGGCTACTGTACAGAATTTAAACAGGCATGGATTCTCCTCCATCCCTGGCCATTTAAAAACTGCAGTATTTCAGATTAATCCCTTAAGTTTTACTACAAGAGATGTTCTAATTCAGATACAGCCACTAAAACACGAAATGCAATTCTGTGGCTGTGATGCACAAGACTTAAGGGAGATGATCACAATACACACCAACTGGTGTTAAAATCTGTTAATCTATCTACCTCTCTGCCCATGTTATTTTAGCAGAACAGAGTTAAGGTTTTACTATCTGAAGCCAAATTTGGGAATCAATTGCCCAGTGTTCTGCAATTCAGCTTCCATGTTTTCTCTGTTACAGTCTCCAACTCGCAGCTCTTTGTACCGTTTTTCTCTTTTTGCCTAATTTTCTCTAATTTGCAACACACACTCTTGTAAAAGAATACAAAAGGAAAAAATCAATGAAATCAAGTCTCTCACATGTTCTCTTTCTTGTCCTAGGACCTCAAAACCCTACCAAAATTGCATGCTGTGCTGTACACGCACTTTTTTTTTTTTTGAGGAAAGGATGGGAGGATAAAAATTAAGACCAATATTAATAATCACAACAGGGATGAGGATAGTACAGGACCCTTAACAGAACAGAACAGGCACACACTTTCAGGCAAGATACGTATACATCCCATTTTAAATGCTGGGGTAAAAAGGAAAACTCTAATCCAGCTGTTCCTCACATTGCAATAACTTATTCTGTGTATGGGGTTTTTTACTTGAATCTTTTCGTTATTATTGCCAGGAAGCCTAGCAACTTAATTTTCGTTTATTTTTAGAGCTGTTATTTTGCTCTATTACTAGAGGATTCCCAGGACTTTCCTCTTTAAAAAATAACCAGAAAGGAGGACAATGGTGAAATGTGCAAAAAATCAGAAATGGCAAAATGGAATGATAACTGACCAGTTTAATCCTGTGTTGTGTTCAACTACTGGGTTTTGCATGTGGAATATGTTGTGTTGCCAAAGTTAGAGAAAGGCACATAGCTTCTTCAACTCTTATTTTAGAACCCATGTCTACCTGGTTAAGTGCATCAAACCAAGAGTCCTTTTAAGACTGGACGACAGCACCATTAGTCATCTGCAACTTTTGAAGTCCCTCTGGAATTTCTTTCACAATATTGTTTTGTTGTATGTATTTAGAGCTGCTTCCCTGAAATATACTACTGTATAAAGCTACTTCAGCTTAGGGAATAGCCTGATTTAAACAAAACTGAGCCTAAATATGAAACATGGTGTTCCAGAAATTTTTACAGTAGCCACTGATGGAAGCATGACTCACTCTTTCAGTTTCTCACAGACTTAAAAAACCAACACTTTAGTACAACACAAGGTTGCAACTTCATGAAAGACCAATATTTACTTGTCTCTTTTCTCTCTGACAACAGTGATTTTTTTTCCATTTTAGTGTCGCAGGGGAACAGAGAATGTTCTTAAACAAAGCTATAATTTTGAAAGTGCTGCAAAAGTTACAATGAAGTCATGAAAAATCATTGAAATGTATGTTTCAATGGTACTGACGCTGTTGAAGTTTCATGCAAATCCAGAAATTTGATTTTCTAAACTTTTGTGATAAACACTGGTCTTCCTTTGACATGCTGCTTAGAAAGGTTGTTTTGGAACATTCTGAACACAAACCAATCCTCAGGTTTTCATTCTTTGTCCTCTCTTCTGCCACTAATGACAACTCCACTCCCACTGAATACAGGAGTGTCTCTGCCAACTGAGTCAACCTCTCTTCACTGCTTCCAGGTTGGTCTACAGCTTTCTTAGTGTTTCCTAGCAAATACAAAAAGATTCTCAATGAGTTCTGTACTCCTCTTTTAGTTTTCAAAAACAGTTACCCAGATCTTTGGGAACACATAACGTTTCAGTTAACAGAAACCAAGTAGCTAATAAAAAAACCTCTGCAGGTATTGGAGTGAGGTAAACTATTCAGACAAATTCATAGTCATAAACCAGCCCTCTCTGCCAGTCCCAAATGCCCCCTGAAATTTGAAATACCCATGTTTTTGTTGAGTAAAAATCCAGCTGAGATCTTTCAAACTCTGCACTAGTGTGCCAGCAAAACTGTTGTGGAGCAGCGTAATTACACATCTCCGCATCAGATAAAGTACTGTGGACTTTGTAACGAATCCTAGGGCAACACTGCTTCACATTCACTATGTCTGAGGCATTTAGTCAGAAAATAGGGAATTCCTATCTCTTCCTCTCCTGACACAGGAGCAGTGGAAAGTGCCACCAACTAGCTACAATGCCATGTAGCATTTCAAACTAGTTCTAAGGAAATATCTTTCATCACCTGTGTAACTACATCACTGACTGGGTTGTCTTTTGAGTGTTGCTGAGGCCAAGAGCTAAGCAGGAGGCAGAGCTATTGACAAAGAACCCAGTTGTTTCAGTTTATAGCAATATTAAGCTACTAGATAAAACTGAAACCTCTGCAATGTGAAATTATTCTGCATCTGGATATTACAAAGCTTTATCGTTCTCTGAAGTTGGCCATTATACAGACTTAAGAGCTGATGGCAGTTCCTAAGGAGCAATCTATAGTCAGGCAAACAAATCAAGTACTTATTAATATTTTCATTTTATTTAATGGAGTGCGGGAGAAGGAATCACTTACTGTGCATTACTAAAACTTTCAAAGATGTTGAAAGGTTACTACCCCATTAGCTCCTCCTCCTGTTTTGTTCCTGCCTGTTGCAATGACCTAAACTTCCCACATAAAATAGAAATTTTATGCTGGTATCAATATTTGGGAACCTCGTAATAAAATCCATTGTACAACTATATTTTCATAGACAATGGAGTGGATAGCCAAGTGACTGACTAGAGTTGTCAGTATATAGTATATAAATATATATATAGTGTTATATATATAGTATATATATATATATACACGCTATTATTATCACAGAAAAAATACCAACGCTTGAAAGATCTACTGTCTGGGGTAGAACACTTGCTCTGTACCACAGGTACCAAAACAGATCAAAAACTGAAACAGTGTGATCCATGAATAACAACTTTTTTTTTTTTTTTCCCTCTGAGATGTGCATAGTTGGGATAAATGTTTTAAACGGAAACAAGGAAATCACTGCCCAACATGATTACAAGTCAAGTTCAATTTTCTTTGTACAAAATGATATAGCACTGTGTTGTGTGGTTTGTATCACGGCTCATTTTGGAGGCCTGTATACATCTCTAATGGCTTTGGTATAAGGTATAACACTGTAATTCTAGAGCTGTTCACTGTGCTTCATTAATCCAGTGGTCCTGTGAGATCTGGGAGTGAAAAGGGTTGCATTTAGGACTGGAAACAATCACAGGGCTCTTCTGACTTATAGTGATTATCATCCTACTGGTTCCCTAGGGAATAACACATCCTTTGAGTTTGTCATACCGTTCTACAGAGGCATCCCAACTGAGCAGTGATATGAAGTGATATGATGGACACCCAGAATATTCTATTTGCGGTAAGACAAGGGGTAATGGCTTTAAACTAAAAGAGTGAAGATTTAGACAAGATATAAAGAAGAAATTTTTTAGGACGACCGTGGTGAAACACTGGAACAGGTTGCCCGGAGAGGCTATAAACACCCCATCCCTGGCAACATTCAAGGTCAGGTTGGGCAAGGCTCTGAGCAACCTGATCTAGTTGAAGATGTCCCTAGTCATTGCAGGGGGTTTGGACTAGAAGACCTTTAAAGGTCTCTTCCAACCCAAACGGTTCTATGATTCTATGGTAGTCAGGTTCACTTAAAATTTTTTTACAGAATGTTGCAACAGACATACGAAAATAGGAAAACATAGGAGAACCTTAAAATGCATACAGAGAATTTCAGTAAACAATCCTTCTAGGGGGACCACAATGCTTTATATAAAAATAGCAGTGTTGTTTTATTGCCAGAGGTGCAGTATGTTATGTGTTGTTGCAAAAATATAAGATTTACTCTTCAAAAATACTAGGGGAGGGAAAGAATGAAGCAGTGCAGACACAGTGCCCTTGAGAAATGGATAGATGTCTGAAATGCATGAAGTTACTTGGCTTCAAAAGATGGAGCTGGGAGTGTTTCTAATTTAAGACATGAACATTATCAAAATTTCAATTGCACCTGACTGTGGTATGACCTCTTGCTTTTTGGAATGTCATTTACCTTGTACTGACCATTCTCATTTCATCCTCTGATCATCACAGAGCTGTTGGTAAAGTCCCAACAGCAATATTTCTTAGACATAAGTGACCATGTTGAATTAGTTGCCATACTTCTCTTCTACTTGCAGTTGGAAACATTGATAATAATAAAATGGTATTTGGCCTGTATCTTCAGAAGTGACACGTGATTTTTGCTTGAGGAACTGAACACCAAATTCTAGCTCCAGTGTTTACCTGTGTAGCAAGCTTATTGCTTATTTTCTTATTCCTCTATGTGTCTAAGAGAATCCAAATTTGCATTCTTGTTCCATGGTCTACTGCCAGCTCTAATCAGCTACTGCCAGAAGATGAAGGAATCTCACACATACAAGTTAGATTTCATCCTATTTCCATGTAAATTTTGTCATTGTTTGACAGCTGGGTGATGGATACAAGTGGGAAAGTTTCCTTTTCACAGCAGGGAAAGGTATTCTCTGCTGTCCTACGAATTCGGGACAGTTCATAAGCATGAAGTCAGGTTTGGAGAGATCTTTGCGCTCAAAATGCCTGGCACCACCTATGCAATCTCCCTTGTGACTCATCAGTCCACAGCAATTCTTCCTAAACAAGGACATGGGTTGGAGTCACACTCCCTGAGATTTGGAAAAGGTATGAATTGACTAAATGTTAAATTCACCAACTAATCTGAACTTTGTCACCCAACTAGTCTATTAGTGATGTGTCTATGTCCACTTTGGACATCTGCTTTTGCAAGGCAATCCCAGTGCTACCTCTCCATTTCCTGCGTGAAGAATGCTCTTCTCAGGGCTTCTGAAAAACAAGGAAGAGTACCAAAACCAGCTGTCCTCTGTCCTTTTGTCCTTGGCCCAGTATTTTGTGTTGTTCTTGGCCTATGCACACCTTTTGAAGGGAAAACTGTGTAGTATACTCTTCAGACAGTAACAGCTGCAAGGGGAATCACTGTTAACACTGGTGAATTCGGAGCTTATACTTTATTGAAGCTGTCTTTGACTCATCTGTGATTTTCTCCTCTTCTCATTCCAGACTTTGAGCCTTTTCCGCCTTTTTAGTTGGAATGGTCTTGTAGTAATTCACAACTGTCTATTAAAATACCACCTACATACACAACTTCAGTCAGCATGACTTCACCATTCAGCTGAGACACAGGACCCAGATGCTCCTCTCTGTTGTTATCTGTAGATCATTCTCAACCATCTTTCACTTGATATGCACCTGATATAATTTTATTTTTTCTTCCTGCGTAGTGTGTCATGGGGCTCTGAATTATCTTTTCTATCTAGTCTTCCACTAGCTAACTGAATGACGCATATAGCTAAATCTTATTAGAAGGACAGTTCTGAGTCAGATGTTGTCTGAGAAGGTCAGGGAATGAAGAAGCTATGCCAAATGGAAGCCCCAAAGACACTGTGAATATGCAGTCTGTCAAATGAGATTTTTGGTGACCCACCACCTTTGTCTTTAGTGTTTGTGACTAGAATTCTTCCATTCCTATTCTGTCAGTCCCTCTGTAAAAGCAGTTATGCTGTCTTTCATTGTTAGTTACTGAAAAGGAAAAGGATTTCTATGACAGCTTGTAGCAATTACCTTTCCAATAGACTTGGTAGAAATTTAATTAATCTCTCTTCTTTGGAGCAAATGATTGTTATTCTACTAGTATTGTGTAAATGCAATAGAAGAATGTCTTACAAATGAACTGAAAAAAATAGTAAATTGGGGGGGCGTGGAGAGGGAGAAGAGGGAGAGAGGGATGCATGCACGTAATGAATAAGCATCTATTAGTACTATTTAAATACCACAAAAAAATTAAATCAGAAAATTCTCAATTCCTACTTACATGATGTAGCAAGACCACTGGATTATCACAATAAATATTGGTCTTCTAGCTTTGAAGAGGCATTGAAAAAAAGCTTTTTTTTTTTTTTAAACAGACTAAAGCATGGAATGCAATAATAGTTATAAAGAGTATTCCAAATACTGAAAGAGGGTGTCCTGGATTATTTAGGATGGGGTTGAAAAAGTAGCTGTTATGAACCTTTCTAAATACTAGATAGAAACGGAGGAATAAATGCAAGATGAATAGCTTATGGCAATGAAAAGGACAAAACCATTATAAAACAGAAGGAAGTTCAGGTAAGATGTAAAGAAAAATTTCTGACCCTGGATATCAGTTTGCTAAAGGACTGTTGTGCTGCCCTGCAGGTATTTGGCACAATCAACATTGCAGGATTGTATTATGACCTTTCCCTAGAGAGTTTATTGGACTACATGCATAGAAAGAAGGTATTTAGTACTGCCTTCCATTCCTCTTATTTGCAGTATTACTTGTAGGAAAAATTTAATTTTCCTCTAGAAAGCTCTTAGAGGTTATATAATCTCAAGTTAATGGCTTTTTCAGGAGATACGATGTTCCTTGGGTGGAATATAATAAGAGCTTATAAGGAGTGAAGATGACACATCGATCTGGCAAGACAGACAGGCTAGCAAGATTCGTAACAGAAATCAGATTCAGTTCATGCATGTAGCAGAAATATAGGTTCTGCACTGCTTCAGGTGAAATATGTATGGAGTGAATACAGAAAACCTGGAATACTGAAAGTACTTTATTTACCTCAAAATTGCTGGTGGTAAAACATATAGGTGACAAGTTTTAGCTTCCAGACTCTTAAAAGGAAAACACAACACTACATTTTTTAATTGATCATGGTGTCAACAAACAGGGAAATGGAATAAAGAAGTGAATGTGATATGGTTTATATAGTGGAATTGTTTACATCCTGAGCTCCAGAACAGAAGAGCAGAAGACACTAACTCACTTCAGACCCATCCACAGTGGTGCCACCAGCAACCCCCAGTGATATGGCTGGGACAGGAGGCAGTGATTGCCAATGCTGCACAATGGCTGTTGCGCTGGGGCTCTCTGCCCTTGAAAGCTGGTGGTAATCATGCTCCATGAACCAGAAGTGCACTTCAAAGTTTTATTACTATAATTTAAAACCTTAAATAATGTAGGGGCTGTCTCAGTTGCATAAGGTCAACTGATATTGATGGGAAAGGAGTAGATGACTGTGATAGAAGTAATCTGAAGAGGATGGGCACAAAGCCTTGTCCATTAATAGCCTATGACTCTGCAGTCCTCCCTGCCTCAGTGACTGCACATGGACAGCGGGGACAGAACTTCCAGCAACCCTCAGTACAACTGAAGGCAAAATTCATTAACAGTAGTGTAACATTTTCTGTCCTTTGCACAATGTACATGATACAAAAGGAGAAGGTGAGTCTCCTGTCTGAGCCCAGGTTACAGGTTTACTAATACTACACAAGGGACTTGCTTTCTCAGAGGTTCTTGTAATTTCAGAAACATAGAAAAGCAAAAGAACACGCAGATATCCCAAGAGACAGTCGCTGAGCATGTTAAGCTAGAACAGGGATTCCCTAAGGCATGTAAAGTAGTGTGCCTACTGGTGATGCACAGGGCCTGTTAAGGATGCCTCAATCACAGACCATCTCTCAATAGCTGCGCTTCTTGGACTTGCAGAAATGGAAACTGCTGAGGCAGCTATGACCCCAGGAACAGTGACACCAAAGGAAAATTCATTTGGAAGCCGCACACTATAGGAAACAAAACAGATTTGTTCTCCCACTGTTTCCTTGCTTGTGCTCCTTTACAGTACTTTAAATCTGTGGACATTTTATAGCTAATGGAACTGGCAGGTCTATTCCTGAGCACAGGCACAGCCTCAGTGTGTTTTAACTTCAATTACTAATATAGTGGACCAAAAAAAAGGTTGTTTAAGTCCGAATTTTTCTAACTTTCAAAGACAAACATGAGAAATAAGAACAATCTGATTAATAATTTACTTTGATTTTTTTCTCATTGCATTCCCGTTCTTGTCTCCCATTTTATACATTTTTGATTCCATTTACCAAACTCAGCAGCACTGTGATAAAGCAAACTAGTAGCTTCCCAAACATAGATATCAGGTAGGAAACTGACACTTTAATTTTGAACACTGGAAAAGAACATATAACCTATTCAAGACACCCATCTGTCAGCCATGATTCAACATTCTCTGATTTCACAGGGAAAGCAATGGTCTCTGCAAATGGCAAAAGTAATATGGCCCAGGTACCTCACAGGGACATTCTTCCCTCTCACACGCTTGTAATAGGTCATTGTTAGCTAGAACATACCAGATTTGTTGTGGAATCATTATCCTTGAACTAAAAGCAAGAATTGCAAATAAAAGAGTCTGCAGTTGGTACTGGGCAAGGTGTAACTGGCAGGATGCTTCAGACAGTACTGCAGAAGTAATCAAGGCAAGCCCTGGAGTAAAGAAGTTTATTTGTATAAAGAGTTTATTTGTATAAAGAGTTTATTTGTGTAGTCATGGAAACCTACTGGTTGGAGCACTGTCAGACCCACAGCAAGGCACATATTCTATTTATAACTCACATACAGCTGCCCTCAGAAAGGCAATTGATACTGTCTTTTTTTCACTGTTCCTGAGGTATGCTGTGTGTAACCTACAAACATCTCACCAATTGCTTTAAGAAATTTTGGTGTTCCCCATATCTGACACTGCACAAACCCACAAGCCAGGACACTCCCATGCATCTGTTCTATCCTCTTTGGAGCTGCCTGTGAAGACTGGAAGTGACAGAAACATAAGGAAAAGCTTTATTAATGTTTCGTTAGGGAGAAAAGATAAGAAATAAAGGAAAGGTACTCCACTCTCGTGAGACCCCACCTGGGGTACTGCAGCTCTGGAGTCCCCAACATAAGAAGGACATGGACCTGCTGGAGCGTGTCCTGAGGAGAGCCACGAAGATGATCAGAGGGCTGGAGCACCTCTTCTATGAAGAGAGGCTGAAAGAGTTGGGGCTGTTCAGCCTGGAGAAGAGAAGGCTTCGGGGAGATGCGATAACGGCCTTCCAGTACCTAAAGGGGGCCTACAGAAAAGCTGGGGAAGGACTTTTTACTAGGGCATGTAGTGATAGGATGAGAGGGAATGGCTTTAAACTGGAAGAGGGCAGGTTTAGATTAAACATTAGGAAGAAATTTTTCACTGTGAGGGTGGTAAGGCACTGGAACAGGTTGCCCAGAGAGGTTGTGGATTCCCCATCCCTGGAGGTGTTTAAGGCCAGGCTGGACGTGGCCTTGGGCAACCTGGTCTAGTGGGAGGTGTCCCTGCCCAAGGCAGAGGGGTTGGAACTCGATGATCTTCAAGGTCCTTTCCAACCTAAACCATTCTATGATTCTATGAAACTGGACCATTGTCTCCAGCGTAAGTCCTGTTGCAATTTAGACAGAACACAGATTTCCAAACATTTACTGCCATTACATACGCTGTGAACCTCACTCCATGAAAAAGAAGGCTAGAAGTGATTAAAGGGGACTAATCTGCTCAGTGTGCAGATGTGATTAAATATACTGCATAACTCTAGAGAATTTTCATTCTCTGAATGAAATTAGAGTTGTGAATATTCAAGACTTTCAAAGACATTTTATAGGCTTTTAAGTACTCCCAGAATGATTAGATTTAAGCCTCAAAACTCCCAGGAAGCACGCAAGAGATTCCTCTCAATTCTTTCTCCCTACAGGGCACCTAAAAATAATGTATTTTTGGTATTTGCCTAATCATTTCTTCTTTTAGAGCATTACTTCAAAGAAATGGATATGCTGTGTGGAGTATTACACTCAGTACAGGTGTAGTTCTGGATGTCATAGCAATTGTCTTGAGTAAAACTCTAGGGTTTTTATTTTCATTTTCAATTTTCCCATGCCAATACAGCAGGTAATAGAAAATACAAATAATTCCTTCACATGAATGATTCATTAGTGTACTATTAGCTAATTTGAGGGATAGAAATCTCATGCAGATCCAAAAGAGCTAGACGTTTTGAACTGAATTATGAGTGGTGGGCTTATGGGTCAGAGTAAATTAAACTTACATCTGCCATCCATTAAAATAATTATGAGAAAAGAACAATTAAAATTTGGCTCTCAGGTAGACTAAGAATAATTTAAAAAGAGCATGGCACTACTTGGACTCTTGTGTCCCCAAAGCAAGGTCCTATGAACCATCCTTTCAAATTTTTCCAAACAAGAAAATGCTTAGTGCTTATGATAATTTTTTTACTAGGTTACAGTTCAGCCTCCAGGTCGGAGAGTGGAAAAATTCCACAAATTGAAACTTATATGAGATGTAAAATAAGGACATAATAATGCCTTCCCTCTTTTACACTCTGAGAAACTGAGTTTGCAAAGGAAAACCACATTCTACAAAGCCCTTCATTTATCTAACAAGGGAGAATTTTGCCTTTTCAATTTGACTGTGTTCCCACTCTGATTGAAGAAGTCAGTGAGAGTTTTTCCACTAAGACAGGATTTCCCCCAGCAAGTTAAAATTACAAATCATTTAAATTTCGCAGGAACTCCCAGAATCTCAAGGAGTGATTCCTACCATCACTGCCTTTTCTGCAGGCTTGATTTATATAATTAAGTCCAAATGAACAAGGATCTGGTCAAGGGACATGTATTTGTACATAGCTCACTGTCTCAAAAGCATATGTATAAGTTGGTATTTTTCAGGCTGTGACACTACCTTTTAAGAAATTCTAATCCTAAAAAAGAAACCTACAGATTGTATTTGCAGTAATGTCTTGGTGATTCTTGTGCAAAAATGTTACTAATCACCAAAATCCAGTATTTTGACATGACATACATTCACAAAATAGCCTCCTGTAGGCATCCAAACTTCCTAGATGACTTTGGACCCAACACCGTGGTCTGGTTACAATTATGCGCTGAATGAGCCACTGCAATTGTCTCTCTGCACACTCTTAGCCTGCAGCAAAGGCACAATAGCATGACTTAATGTTCAACTTTCTGTCATGGTGAGCTAAGTAGCATCCCCTTAGCTTGTGAACCAAAAAGACAGTCATTCGGGCCCAACTGGTGTGTTATCATGTTTTACTGCAGTAACTTCATATGTATTGGGGCCCTAAATGTCTGCCACTGAGCAGACAGACATGTGAATGTGTACACAGGTCTGACAGCTGTGAACATCAGGTACATGTGGGGTCTGCATAATATACAAATCCTGAGGAGGTGGGCATACTCAAAAGACACCTAGTCCCACCAAAGACAGCCAGCATGCAAGTTGTGGTGCTATCCTTGTATGTCCCGCGTTTAGTCAATAATGATGAGGTTACTTTTGACAAAAATACTTTTGTGTCTCATTCCAGGGAAGGTTAACAGCCAAATGCAGAGACATGTACCCTCGTCACTAACAGTAAGGTGCCTGTCTTCTTTACAGACATAGCTAAAGACAGATCCTGGATCCTCAATTTTTTCATTCTTCTCGTTGTTCTCCTTGTATTTTTTGAAAGTGTGAATTTTGCTTTGGTGCTAAATTCAGGATTTCAAAGAGGTCATATTGTCTATCTTGACTTTAGTAAGGCTTTTGACACTGTCTCCCATAACATCCACACAGAAAAACTGACAAAGTACAGATTAGATAATTGCACAGTGAGGTGAACTGAAAACTGGCTGAATGGCCAGGCCCAGAAGGTTTTGATCCCCAGCACAGGTCCAGTTGGAGGCAAGTAACTACTGCTGTACCCCAGAGGTCAATACTAGGGCCAATACTGTTTAACTTCATCAGTGACCCAAATGATGGGGCAGAATGCTCCCTCAGCAAGTTCACACATGATATAAAACCAGGAGGAGTGGCTGACACATGAGATGGTCTTACTGCTTTTCAGAGGTACCTGGATGGGCTGGAGAATTCGTCTGAGAGAAATCTCATGAAGATCAGTAAGGATAAATGCAAAGCTCTACATCTGGGGAGGAATAAACCCAGGCACCAATACATGCTCCCAGCCATGCTGGAGACTGACTGGCTGGAGAACAGTTCTGCAGAGAAGGACCTAAGGGTCCTGGTGGACAACAAGCTGACCATAAGACAGCAACGTCCCATAGCAAAGGCGGCCAACAGCCTCCTGGGCAGCATTATGAAGAGCACTGCCACCATGTGGAGGGAGGTGATCTTTCCTCTAAAAACAACATCAGTGATGCCACACCTGGAGTACTGTGTCCAGTTGTGGGTTCCCCAGTAGAAGAAAGACATGGACTTACTGAAGCAAGTCCAGCAAAGGGCCACAAAGACAATGAAGGGACTGGAGCATCTCTCACATTATGAGAGACTGAGAGCTGCAACTGTTCAGCCTGGAGGCTCAGGGCGATCTTATTCATGTGTATAAATACCTGATCGGTGGGAATGAAGAAGATAGAACCAGGCTCTTCTCAGTGGTGCCCAGACACAAGACAAGAGATGACAGGCAAAAACTAAAAAACATGAAATATCATCTAAACAGGAAAACACTGTATTGCCCTGAGAGGTTGTGGAGTCTCCAAGCTTGAAGATATTCAAAACCTGACTTGACATGGTCAAGGGCAACCTGCTCTAGCTGACCCTGCTTGAGCAGGGAGAGTTGGACTAGATGGTCTCAAGAGCTTCCTTCCAACCTTAACCATTCTTTGTGACGCTGTGTGAAAAGGGAAAAATAACTAATGTGCCTTATGATTATACACAGGCCTACTTATTCAATTCAAATGTGCATTTCTGATGCTTGGATGGTTACCACATTTCTTCTAGAAGAGGCAAAACATCTCATCAGCATCCTGAAGAAGGATGCAGGTGAACAGTAAAACTTGTGCATGGACATGCCTGGTCCGTTTGCTTGCCACACATTTCAGTATTACTTGCACACAGGCAGCTAGTGCTTTTGTCTTCAAGAGCAGCAAAGTTTTACATATTCTCATGAAGTAGCTTCTGTTCTTTATAATTTTTTTCCTTTTTTTGCCTCAAAACCTAGCATAGAAGTGGAGAAAAAATAAGCCCTTATTTTCTATGTAAATTGGATATGCCAAGGTCAGAATCAGAACATCTCATTCTCATCTCTATATGAATTTAAATCCTGAAATCTGCAATCTTTAAAATCCAAGCTTGTGCTAGTAGATACAAATGCAGTTTACTCATACTGGAATGTTAAACATTAAATAGCAGCATAATATTTTTAACAGCGTGATTTTTGTTTCCCCTCGCAAGTGCTACACAGGGAAACATTTAATAATTCATTTCAAGGTTGTCCTAATGATATCATTTATTTCTGAAGACACAGGCCCAACTTCACCCACAAAATAAAAGCTTGTTTGAAAAAATAAATGTATTAGACTTATCTTGGCAGCTTTTCCTGGATTTCCTGTCACAGACTTAAGTTCGATATGATAAAAGTAGAATTCAGTTTTCCTTCACTTTCTGTGTTATTTCTTCCTCTATATAAAAATGCTGCTGTCCTGTCTATTAATTAAAACACCAAGCCCTTTTTATCCTCTCTCTGTTCTTCTCTCCTTTACATACTAACAACTGTTATCTCCCTTCATTCCTTTGGACACAGCCCTTGACTATTTTCTGCTGCCATTTCTCACTCTGCCTCTTGCAGCTTTCCTTTCTGGATGTCTCCATCTTGAAGCTCTTGACATTCTCCATTTTAATTCTAGCATTGGTTCCTGTCACTCTGCATTACAGATATGCCCCAAAGACCTTGGAGCTTCCCTTAGGTTCTTCCTGTCATAGGACCACTTTGGGGTGCACTGCTGAAATTAGTGGTATTCTTGGCCATGAACTTTGAGGAGTTGGGAGTTTATATTCAAAATCCTATTCTTGAAAGCACTTTCATAGCATGATCAATATCCCCCTTTCATTTCCTGATCACAACATGCTCTCCTTTTCTGCAAATGTCTTATGTATTTCCATGACCATCCAACCAAACAACAAATACCCAGACATGAATGCATTCCCAAAACAGAGGCTTTGTGGAGATGAAAGGGGACAGTATAGTGACAAATGTGCCCTGATTCTAAAAACAGTTGTGACTAAAAATAGTCACAACCCTTGTTCCCTCAATAAAGGCTTAAAGAATAAAGACAAATTTGTTTTATTTTCTTCACTTTTTTTTTTTTTTTTTTTTTTTTTTTGACGTCCAGTTCTGCCTCTTTGCTTTGGGCTTGCTCTGGCAAGTCTTTCTAAATCTTTCCTACCCGGTGAGCTGTTAGCAAACTAACATGTCATGGCAGGGTTCCAGCCAATGGCTTGCTTGCTTCTTCCAAAAGAGGAAAACTTTGCTATTCTTTCCATAACTGCTTCCTGGCCACAGTCTCCCCACTCTCCTGCACTTCCCCAAAACTCCTTTGAACCAAGCATACCAAACAGATATCTTCATTTTTCCCCCCCCCTAATTTACAGTTTTCTGTCAGGTCAGTGAATTTAATAGATTTCCAGAAGGATTCAGCAAACCCCAGAGCTCACACAAGGTACTTCATGGGAGTTTGTTGAGACAGTAAGCTATGAGATCAGCTCTCCCTTTCTTGTGAAATGGCAGCATGGGACTACTTACAATAGTTAATTTTGTACCTGAGAATATGCAGTTGCAGCTTTGAGCTTGCAATTTGCAACTGTTTAACCCACTCCTGAAAACAGGGAGAAAGAGATACAAAAATCTATAAACGTGTAATTTTTTATCTCACAGCTCTTTACAACTTAATTACCAGATAGTGGTGCTAATCCTTCCAAATCCATTCTCATCATATAGAGAAAATCTTAATCTAAATGTACTGCAATCTGTACTTTTCATTATTGAGTTCCACCAAATTGTTTTAAAAGGTATTTCTCTTAGAAAGAAAGCTAAACCACAACGATAATCTCATCAGCTAACAGTACATTTCCAGTCATACCTGTGATCATACTTGATATGATTAATGGCAGAATGATGAGTTTGAGCATTCTCATCAGCACTTCCCCAGGAAAGGAAAAGTAGAATTTATCCAGGTTAGACAGTTTGCCATATTCCCGTACCAGCATGCCAACTCCAATACCTAAAAGGCACATAAAAAATGTGACACAAATTAGCAGTAATTTATAATAAAGACATGGGGAAAAAAGAAGAAAAATAGGAGAACAGTAAAACAAAATCGAGCAATAGACGCATTTTTACAGCTGTGGTGGAACTTCTAAAGCAAATTAGACATGAGATGTTTCCTTTTTCGTTCTATATAATGACAATAAGAACAGTGATAACATATGTAATTCTGAACTTGGAGGATGTCTTTAGGTATATTGGAAAAGTCTTGATTATGCCCTCTGATTATCAATCCAGTCCAGCAGTGGCTTTTTATCTGTTTTCACTAGCTCTAGAAGACCCATAACTAGTCAATATAATATATAAACACTACCAAACATTAAAGAAACTGATATGTTTTAAATACTTTAGATAATTTGTATTGGCGAAAATATCTCTACCCAGCAACAACACTTTCAGTAATTGCTGCTCTACATAATTAGAAAAAAGTGTGACTACAATCACTAAATTAATTTAATAATTTCCAGGAAATTGATCAACAAAAATACACTCAGCATATTTCACACTCATTCCACAACATGACTAATCAACAAAATACCAGACTACAAGTATAATCAGTGACTGAGCCATGGCACAAGGCACCTTCATACTTCATTTTATATTTGGATTAAATGAATTATCAAACAGCTCTAGCTCTTGAGATAAATCACTGATAAGAGTTCTACCAAAAGAAAATAAATCATAAGTCCAAAGACAAATTTATTCCGTTTGACAGGCAATACCTTTATTTTCCATTTCACCACGATTTTCAAATGAAAATCGCTGATATAAGGAACATGTTAATCAATGTTTAGAAAGCATTATGACTGTTGTTTCACATAAAAACTTTGTAATGCTTCAGTTCTGGCTAAACCGAGTATCAAGAGATCTGATTTCTAACTGGATTCAGTGAGAGACACAGCAACTCAGAACCCTTCATTACCCACTGAGTGCTGAAAGGTGCTAATTCATATGAATACACTCACTGAAGTTAATGAAATTATTTACACCTCTTGCTATTTTAGTGACACGAGTGGTGTATATTTTGCAGCAGAATTGTTCCAAGAGCACAGGAAGGTGCTACGAGTCTACCCTTACCAGCCTCAGTGGCTCATGTAAAGTTGCCCAGGAAAGCTGCTAGTGCTCAAGCCAAATGCACCTCTTCCCCCAGCTTTATTTGTGATGGTATACAAGGAATTTAAATTAGATGTTGCTCAAGAAGCTGGTGTGAAGTTTGACTAAACAGGCTTACAGGATAGGTTCCTTATTTTAAGTGATTGAAATTGTGGAGTTGCACAATACCACCAGGTTCAAAATCAGATTTAGGCAAGTCTACAGACACCTGGTCCATGCTATTGATACTGAAGGAAATAGACAGGGATCCCATATCCAGCCCTCTACTAAAGAAGAAACTCATTAACATTGTCTTCCAGAAAGTATGGATTTTTGCAAAAATCCTCCCCAAAGATTCACCATGGTTGTTGTATGCGCTAGTTCACAAGTGATCTGGATGTTAGTTGATGCAGAAATGTAAACTACTATTTACCTTCACAGAATTTGACTCTTGAGAGCACAAAAAGATAATGAACCATCTTTTCTGTGCTCTATCCACACTTGCAAAAAGAAGCTTAAAGAAAATAGAGGCAGATTATGAACTCCTACCAAGTCTTTCCTGTTAATAAAGGGATGGAAAGTGAGCAATTTAACCTTTCAGGCAAATAGACTGCTCCAAGCAACTATTAAGATTTCTGATTTAGGTGTCATCTGCGCCAGAGAACATGGACAGTTTAAATTCCTGGCATCGATCTTGAATCTTAATAGCCTTGAAGATATTTGCAATATTATGTAAATGCCCTTGATCAGTAATTGATAAGACACAATGATGTCTATTTCTAATCTAGTGACTAAACTAAATGTTTGGAAAATAATTAGTCTGCACTTTAAGATAAGCCCAAGCAAGATAAAACTCTGCTTATAAAATGGTTACAAGTTGCTAAGGCTTTGATCATGAAAACACTAGTGTAAATAGTTGAATCTGAGCATACAGGTCTCCATGTCTTCAAACTATTCACATGACTTAGGGTAGGCATATGCTTAAATGTACATTTATTAAAAGTTGTGTAATGCCACTTTACTTTGAGCAGATGTGACTAGGACATGTTCTAACCACGTGCCTTTCATTCCAGGTGGTGACTGTCATGTTTGACCAGCTGGGAACTTTATCATTGTACATTTAGCACGATTACTAGCAGGTAGAGATTCACTCTCATTTTCAGTCTTCAGAGTTCTCTTTTCCACTTAGAAGTGGAAAACTTCCCATGTGCTCTCAAAAATTTTAGTAGGGTTTCCTTAAGCTTTTTCACTTACATACTTATATTTGTTTAATTTTTTTGGTGAGGATGTTATTTATCTAGTGGCAGTAACTGAGAATAGACTTCCTCATTCCAATAATCTCTTGAAATTACATTATTGTGCTCCCTTCCTTGTTCATGCTATTCCTTTACCAGACAGAGTACTTGTATCCATATTAACTCGTGTACTGTGACAAACTACAGTAAAATGCAGCTACCTTTGGAGCTAGCATCTAGCATATGCTGCTTGAATTTAGCATGGGAATACAGGAAGAAATTTTATTTTGTAACACTAACAAGAGAAAGTTAGAAAGTTAGCAGAATAAATTTGCTTATGCACTGGAAATGGATGTAATAGAACTTTTAGATCTTTGTCTCAATAACCAAGTTCAAGTGGAATTTTCTTCAAGTGAAATTATGATGCACTGAAAGAAGTGTGGCCCAGCATAAACATATTTCACATGGTCGCCAGCGTTTTTAGCATCACATTGATTACAGCAGCCCTAAGCAATTACACACTAAAGTCTTATAAAATGTTACTTTCTCTACATGAATGCTACTGATACTCCACCATTTCTGAAACTTATTCTTACATATGCAATTACTTTTAACAACCACAAAACACCCTATAGTAGGCAAAGCCTCTACTATGTATTAAGATTTTTCCTTTCTTTTCACTTGTCTTTTTTTCATTTATGGAATAATTTACGTCTGCTATTTTAAAGAGCAAAACCTCACTTTTCCTGCTTGCTGTCTTCCTGTTTCCTCAGTTTCAACAACTGCACCTTTCTTCTTGTCCATGCAAAATTATTTTTTCTTTCTTTTCCTTCCCCTCTCCTTGCTCTTCCTTCTTGCCCATATGGCTAAGTTAGGTTATGATTTTTGAGCAATCCTTTTTTGTGAGCAATCCTCTACTTACAGCTTAATGGCATGTACTGCTTAAGGTCCAGATTTCTGCAATACTGGGCAGAAGGAAAGAATGAAGATGCAAAAAACAGTACAATCCCATGGCTTTAATTTAATTTTCTAAGGCAAATACTTTGTGACTGTGCATAGTACAGAACTTGGTGTACAGCATGGTGTCTACATTTTTTCACTGACGCAGAAAGTGAAAGGTGCAGTCTGGGTCCCTGGGATTGCAACACATGAAGAGGCCACAGGACATTTCTCTTGTGTGAGCCCATATGAAACAACACATGCCTTGACTCCCTGGCACTACTCTCCCAGGTAGCACATAGCCTTTTTACAAGTTCAGTAACAGAGAGAAAATCCTTCAAAGCAAGCCATAAATGCAGAGTAAGAGAAGTGAGGGGTAAGTGTGAGAAGAACAAGAGAAGAAAAACTGAAGAAGAAAATCACTTAAAATGAGCATACCAAGAAAAATCTGTTGGCACCCATCTTTCAGGTAGGCCCAGCATAAAAAGCTAGAGGGAATATATGCTTCATCTGTATGGGATGACCCATTTCTTGTTGTGTTACCTGGGGAAAGGGTAGCAGGAAGTACTGCAAGGGAATAGCACCTGCAGCCGGCTGCACTGCATGTAGTACTGGATCCATCACATCTGCCAAGCCTGAAGTTTTCCAGGGCCTGGGAGATGATGGCTGTGTGTAATAAGGTAGCAGAACCAGTCTGGCCTGTGTACGTGTGAGTGAACCACAGAAGTTAGGTAAAATGTGTCTTGGGAGACCATTATGTTGTAGGTTCTGCATATCTTGCAAAGCTAACTCTGTCACATTGGGTATCTGGTGAACACTCATCACAATCTGCCCTACATCTAGAGTATGTCTTTTTGCATATTGCTGTTGTTTCTGAAATATTGACTAAGGAAAAAGGCAAATTATTTGCAAGGGAATAACTATAGGACTACTACATTTTTCTTCAAGTACCGTGCTGCAGTTTATGACACAGATTTGGAAATGAGTAAGAAAAGAAACACACACCCTATTCAAACAAATTCCATAATCTCTGGGCTCATCTAAACTAGCACACATGGGGAGTGTCACAGATTGTCCTAGAGCTATTGTAAACTTGTGAAAACGTGCAGTCCTCTCAGTAATCACCTGAGCAACCAAATGTGCAGACTATTTACAATTTTTCAGGGAGTGATGGCTCAATCCTGAAGCCTTTTTTTTGTATAATTACGTGCGGTCAACATAATTCAGATCTTAAATTTGAAAACTCAGAACCCCTGAGTAGCTAAATATATTCAGGATATGCAGTATGAAGTGACTGTAGTTACTTGCTTTACGTCATTACCGTTTTGTGTTCGATGGTCTTGAGAATCTGATTACATCTTTGATAACAACACAGAATGATACCACGCACCTTTACTTTACCTTCACTCACAGGTAAAACAACTCACCATTTAGAAACAAGTAACTGAAGTCCACACATAGGACCAAGCATGTCTATTTCTCACTGAAAGGGAATATAAACCAGATAAAATTGGTATCTAACAGGTAGGACTCCCTAACACGTTGTTTGCACTCATGGATGACAACACCGATACAGGATGCACAGTGTTAATAGGCAGGGAGTTCTCACCCCACCAGTGTGCATGACACCGCAGAAACAGCACATCACCTTCAACTCCCACTGACTTTATTATGGGAATGAACACTAGGAATGAACCATAAAGATAATGGGAAAAGAAATCCAGTGTCTATTTCTGGAGGACAAATAATCTGTTTTGTAAAATGATCTGTTCTGAATTACACCATGTCCCCTTCTGAAAGAAGTTGTGGTATTTATTTTTCCTGTTTTCATACAATTCCAGCACGTAGAAACTCCCTTTCACTGGAGCAGTTAGTGATTCTGGCTAATATGGATAGGCAATGAGGGAATTATAGCAATTTCGCTTTAATATGGCATTGAGAAAAGAAAAAACGTGGGCATGTTTCATGGTTCAAACCTGGTATTATTTAATTGTACTGCAGCAACATGGATTGTGCTATTAACAAAGTGATTAAACTCCTCATAATTTCACGTGATATGTTGTTCACATGACAGACTAAAATACAATTACTTCTATCATATTGGTAGGCCTTAATTGGATTATCTTTGTAGTAGATGATTCATGGGATTGAAAAGGCTGGCAAACAAAGTTCACTGTCTTGATTCGAAACACAATACAAAACATTCAATATAAACATGTCAAACTGCAGCACAGCCATGCAAGATTTTTGCAGTCTGTGATACAGTCTGAGTCCTTTCGTAATATTTTTATAAAATCCATTTTTTTCTGCTCTTCCAAGAGTTTCTGTAATATCACTGGCTGTCTCTTAACTACAAAGAAATACACAGTACTAATTACAGAACACTAAAATAGAGGGTGTAGAAGAAATTCTTACTTGTAATAATACTTATAAACTTATTATTTCCACTTATTAATTCTCTTTTGATTAATATTAGTATTTTCTAATGTCACACATTTTACTGTTTTACATGCTACTTGACAATTCTAATAAACATACTTGATTGAAAAAAAACAAGGTCCTTAAAAAGGTTCTTAGTTGACTGAAAAAACCCAAGATTCTTAGAATATTGCAGGCAACTACTGAGGTAGGATTTAGAGTCTCTGGGGTGTAATTGCATGGCAACTATCTTAAATCTCTGGATGTTGGTGTTGCTCAGAGTACCAGCTTGCTTACAAAGCTATGTGAAGAAAAGTCCTCTCAGAAATCTCCAGGAAGATCTTGGTCAGATCCTGGTCTACTGAAAAATATTTAATAGGAATGTATTGGAGGAAGGTGGGCTCTTTCCTCCACCGTGGATTAGCCTGTTGAGAGTGCAGCAGTTGTAAATTCCTTCACAGAAATAACATAGTGTCATCTGAGTGCAGTGTGAGGAAAGTTTGGGTGGACAGTGACTCTCTGTGATGGACCTTCAGGAATGAAGGCAAGGTGGAGCACTGGCCAGAGGGGTAAAAACCAGCTTCTCCAGTGTGGGGTACTCCCCTTAGTCACAGCAGCTGTAAAAGCCACTGCAATCAGCAAAGCCACATAATTCCTGCTACTTTCTGTGCTGCGGGAGCCTGTAGCAGGGCTGATAACACAGAGCAGCCTGTAGCAGTCACTGATAACACAGAGTGGCCTCTCTGCAATGCCGCCCTGCAAAAGACCCACTCCACCCTCAGTCAAACCAAGGGCAGTTAAAGCATTCAGCCAGGAAAGGGGAAATAATGGCCATTCGTGCATGACTACAAGTGACCACAGTTCTGCTGAACACTGAACCAGTGCTGTCCCAGAACGGCAATGTGCAGATGGCTAAGCAGTTTGATAACTTAAGTCTCTCCTATTGAACTCCTAGTTTCCTCTCATTTATCTAAATATGCTGTAGGTGAATTTCATGTGTACATATCTTCCAAATACTTTCAGTATGCAGATGTAACTTCTGAGAAAGCCAAGACAGAAGAATACAGTTGAAGGAAAGAAAAAAAAAACAATTATGATCATGCTGTATATGTATACATCTGTATATGTATCTCAGTACACTAGCAAGAACAGAGAGGTATTGTGAAGTATTCATTCCTTGGTTAGTCCTTAAGTCTGTTAAGATAAATTAAGTTTTATCAGAGATACAGTTTGCCTCTTTCATAGCTTTTCAACAAACTCAGTGACTTATTAGATTTGTGAATTTAAGCACAGTACTTACAACCTTAACACAATAAACACCATATTATAAAGATTATGTCATAAATTAAGTAACTCGGGGAAAACGACAGTTGTTTCCCAGCCTATATTTCCTCATTAATTTGGATGTGTCCTGATGAAAGCACCTGTTCTGTTGGGGAATACTGTCTGAAACTCATCAAGGCTTCAGGAAAAGTGAACTCAAACTGGAACACATACAAAGAAGGACTATAGAGTGATGAAAAGAATGAGGAGCCTACCCTCTGAAAGGAGACTAAAGAACTTGGTTTATCCAACAGGGATGAGGAAGCTAGAAATACAGAAAATGGCTGTATAGCAGAGAAAGAGCAATGTTTTAACAAATGGATGCATACTGAACTGCATACATTTAGACCAGAAATTGTAAGGCTTTCAACAATCAGACTGATGAATATAGCTTACTAGGAAGATGTGCAGCACCAAGAAGCCTATCCAGCTTTAAGGTGGAGCATGATATGTTACAGAAGTTTATATAAAATGGTGTAACCTGAAGCAGCAGTACACTAGACGTGATAACCCAGGAGGTATCTTTCTATCTCATATTCATGTGTTTTACAGTAAATTTGAAATGTAATGTGACAATGGTAACTTTCCCTTCTCCTTTTGCAGACCTTTCCCTGGGTCTTTTCAGCTTTCACTTCTTGGGTGCCTTCTTTAACTGAGCTATCTCCTCTGCAGTCATCCAGACATGTACTGGTCTTGCTGTCTCCAAATCCACTCAATTTTATGAAATAGTGCTTTAATTTGGACCCTTTTCGTCATTTATTTCAGATACTGTCAAGTCCCCAGTTCGGGTGTTCCAAGTGTCTAACATTTTGCTTACATGGCCTAACGTATTTACAACACCAATGGCACCATCCCAATGCCACCAAAATAATTAGAGCTTCTCATCCTTTCTTGTAAAAGCCCACTGATCTTCTGTTCTCTTTCCACAACATGTGCTTGCTATCCCAAAGCTACATGAGCACCTTTGTACATCCTGTATAGCCCAAGAGATATTAGCTCAATAGAGCACATGAGGAAAAATACATCTTCATTTAAGACCCCTGATACAAACAAGAAACAAAAGGCCTGGCAATGGTACAATAAAGGTGAAAGGCTATTACTCTGGAATATCTGTCAGATTCTAACCCTTGCTGCAGCTTCTGTTTTAAACAGTGATGAGAGGAAAGGACAGCAAACAGGACATACTGTTCTAGCTATCCACTTGCGGTAAGGGCAGTGCAATGATTCTGACTATAATAAATTGAGATAAGCAGACAGAAAGGCAATTTAGTGGAAACTAAAGAGAGACAGATAGTGACGTGCAGAAACATTGTTTTATGAAACTAATGAAGATATCAAAGTGTTGAGAAATCAGACACATGACCTAGAAAATTAGTTCAGATTAAGCAAGGCCATGTTGTTTGTGGTTCCAAAAGCATGAAATGACCAGGAAATGACTGTTTTGCAATATATTGTGAAAATACTGTGATTATATATAATCCATAGAAATTGTTATCATGTAATATTTAATCTTCTGGCATGCTAATGGGTTCTCATGGAATGTGCAACATGTGGAACAACGGTAGAGAGAAAAAATAAACCTGGAACACTTAGTCCAATATAGCCCTGATCTTCACCATAATATATGACAAAGATGTGCTCTCACACCATGAGATATTGTTGTGGGCCCATAAGTCAGAATGTCTTCTAAAAATCTTATGAGACTTTTGTAAAAATAAAAATATTTGCAAATAAATAGATTTGCAAACAGTGCAAGTGTTGCGAGTAGCTTCAACCTGAACATTATCTATTTGCTGGGGTATAAGAAAGTGCCTTTATGCTTTGTTAAGGTGTAAACGGAAAACAAAAAATATTTTTGCAAATATATTATAGTATTTTCCCTTAAATAATATCGGGAAATTGGAAACAGTAAGTATTTTGCTGGTATTAGTATTGGTGTTATTGTTTCAAATGGAAAGAAATATTTCATTGTCTTTGGTAGCTTTGGGGGTTTGCAAAGTGTAATTGATCTTAGGGTCACTCCTTTCAAAGTTCCCTTCATTTAAAAGTTCAGCTGTAGTTTCACTTCATTCACACAAAGTGAAACCCAGGCTTTATGTTAAAACAAGACACAAAATACATGGACAATAGGAAAACACTTTACATGCCAGAAGAACAAGTAAAAGTTAGATTTTCTTTGCTTCAGAACAATGCAAGAGCAAAAGATGCAGCATGCTTAACTTCAGCTATCTTTGGCTTCTTTTGTTGGCTGAGGTTTCTGGCTCAGAGCATTTTTGATCAGTAGTACATGGAACGCTCAGATGAAACTGTTGGCCACTCTGCATTTTACTTTCTGTCTTTCAAGTTAAATTCAGACATTCTTTCTGAACAGATCGCATCCTGTATTGAGCTGTATGCAGTGTGACTGAGAAGAACAGACAGATAATCATCACAACTGCTAAAGAGGCATAAAAAGTCACAAGTATCATCTATGCTGCTCTAAATCACACCAGGAGGAAACTGTGATCTTCTCTCAAATTTCCATGTCATCACAGTTGATTCAGGATGTCT
Organism: Vanellus vanellus; assembly: GCF_965231255.1. Taxonomy (NCBI): domain Eukaryota; kingdom Metazoa; phylum Chordata; class Aves; order Charadriiformes; family Charadriidae; genus Vanellus; species Vanellus vanellus. The sequence goes on from NC_138908.1 coordinate 57,846,003, forward strand.
GGTCTTCACTTGTTACAAATTCCAAATTAATAAAATTTCATGCTTCAGAATTAAAGAATCAGATGTTTGCTTTACAACTACACTTGTCAGAAACAGACAGGGTAATTCCTCTACTTTAGTATATTCCCTTTAATTTTAATTTTTTTCCTGATGTGAAGAAAAGAGCTCTGGTTTTGCAGGTATATTTTAACAGCCAGTTAATCTGCTTCATTGTTTGCAACCTTCACCCTGTATTGTGCAAGCAAAGAGAAATGCTACAGAAGACAGCCTAAACTAAGCTAACAGGCTACTCTGTGGTAAAGGTACAAGGAGGTGGGAATGAAAAACAGCAAAGCCATATGCAGAATGGGCTTTCTATTTTAAATTATACATGTCAGAAGCAGAAAAAACTTACTGGGAGAAACTGAAAAACTTTTTAGGTTTATGGGGTTTAGAAGCTGCAGGCTACATCTGCAAAAGAAACTTCCCAGCCTCAGGAGTATGGTAAGCTCCCTGGATACAGGGTGGCCTTCCACATGGTGAAAGGCCGTCAACAGAGTGATACGTGACTAATTGTTCTGTTGTCGTCTTTGCCCTGCGAGACATTCATTCTTGTAAGAACGCACCAGTGGGCTTCCAGTAATGCTAGCACGTGCTGACACTTCTCTGTCATGGATAAATTTTAAAGGAACTACTGCTTTTAAAAGCAGGTGTCAAATCCCCTCTCATCTGATTGCAGAGGGAGCCTAGCCTTTCTAGCTACAGTTAGTAGGTGTGAATGCACCTGACAATTTATTTTTTTTTAACACAGACCTGTGAATAAAATATATCCTTATAGGGAGATATTACTACTTAATACTATAATATAAAATAGTAATTTTCATTAAAATAAAATATAATAAATTTTTGGCATATGGACTGCTGGGGTGATATCATAAAGCACAAAACAGAAGCTCCAATAGCTGCTGCACTCATCAAATCCTAGAAAACAGCTATAGCTATACCACTTAAAGTTTCCGCAATGCTGATGTTACAGACAGGAACTAAGTATATTCTAATCTCACTCTCAAGCGCAGGGATGCTAGCCTCAACCTTCCAACAAGGGAACTGTGTGAGCAAGGTACCCGATCCTGCAGAGCCCTAATAAGCTTCCCTTCACTTCAAAGGTGCAAAAATCAGTTATTCGGGCGTGCTGGAGACGTTGACCCACCCCCTCTCCCTCAGGCACTGCACCGTTGCCTCCATCCCCGCTTCCCGCAGCTCCGCATTCCGCCAGTGCCGCGGCCGCCCCGTCCCCGGGCCGTCCCACGGCCACCTCGGACAGCTCCCGCCCCGCCCCGCCCCGCCCCGCCCCGCCCGCACGGCGGTGACGCGGAGACCCCGTTCCTCCGAAGCGCGGAGGGGTACGGCGTGAGCGCCCGGCGTCACGTGCGTGCGTGAAGAGCGGGGTGAAGGGTGCCGTTAACGGCAGAGTACAAAGGTGTTCTTCGCCGCATTTCTGCACCTTTGATAAACATGATCTATGGCTGGATGAAGCAAGGGTACCCGCCCTTCAGTCTCTCGTGACGGGTGGCGGTATCTATCGAAATATTGCATTTCTCGTATATTCCTCATGAATATGTGAACAATTTCAGTGTCCTACACATGTGCTGTTGAAAAAATACAGCCTTCGGAGTCCCAAGCGGGCTCACAGGTATCTGAAGTTCTGAGTTTGTTTACAAAGTGACAGACTGACATCCCATTAAGCAACAAATAAAACGTACTTGCAAATTTACACAAACCGAGTCCCTCAGAAGCCTGCTCTCCAACCACAGAACTACTACAAAAAGATATTGGTCTAACAGATTTGAAAGACACAAGTATTCAAAAAAATTGCAACCTACTTGTGTATACTTTCTAAATATGTAAAAAGATCTCTGCTTTAGTGTAGTGTGTTACTGCAACTCAATGCCTGAGACTGTAAGTACTCAAATCACTTACACTTTTATTTCTACTGTAAGAAAAAAGCTGTTCTGCTGAAGACCTGCACAGGACTACAAGCTATTAGGCTATGACCTGAAGACTAATGAATGAGTAAGTACACATCATCAGCCCTTTACCTTCATGACTGCTTTGGTTGCGTTGCAGCAGTGACCTCTTGGAGACAAAGTGATGATAAAAAATAGATGCTCTATCAGAATCCTATGAAGTGTGACTTAAACTCTCCCTTTGCAATTGTCCTTTGTAAGCCTGTTTCTGGGTGAGTAAATTTCAGGGATATTTCTGGTTTATTTTTACTTGATTGTACAAACTGGAAGCAATATAACTTTCTTCATTAAAGGCTGAAGAAGCACTTGAAGTAAGTCAACTTTTAAACTGCTTTTGTTAGCTCAGCTGCTTTGGGCTCAGTAAGGCCAGCGGAGCAAAAAGATGCAAGATATCCCTCCTTTCGCAGCTACCCATGTGAAGCTGCCACTCTCCTGCCCCTCTGCCTCCCAAAGAAGGGCAGTGAGACAGGGGAGGCACAGATGAGCTCAAACCTCAGTGCAGATGACCCACTGCACACCTTAAGTATACACTAAGAACTAATGAACAATGACCTTGCTTCTCAGGCCCAGTATTCCAGCAAATCTATCACTGAAATTATACACAATGCAAGCCCCAGAATTAGCCCCGAGTCTGAAATTCGGTCAATTTCAGACTCCAAATCTTAATTCATAGATCTCCCATAGATGTCCCCACATCAGTTTGAAAAAGAATCTCAAAGTAAGAAAAAAACCCTCGAGTCTTGAGTTGTGTTTTCTTTGAATAATACATACAGGTGTTTTCACCAACAAGATGGGACATTCTTAAGATATTTTGTGTACAGATTTTAAATAATCCCCCCCCCCCCCCCAACTGCTGTAAAAGAAATTCCAATGTATTTGAAAATCTAATGACAGGCAAATGATTGAATCCTTCAAATAAAACACACAAAATAATTACTCCTGAAGGAAGAAATGTTTGGAATTCTGAGGGGTTTCTGTCTCCTCTTGTCAGAGAAGGGCACAAGAAGTAATTGGGAAAACTTTTCAGTTTAGTAAGGGTACTAGCAAAGATAAGCATATCTCACTAGGATGCTGAACACGGCTCTGATAATGATGCACAAAAAAATCATGATTCCATACGATAGTGCTGGAAGATCAGGCACTTCGCAGCACAGCTGGACAGCTTTCACAGTACATTTCCACAGCTTCCTGCATTCAGTATTTCCACTCCTCACTCACGCATATTTCTTTGAAAAGTCTAAACATATTTTCTGCTTTCAAAATGATAAGTGGTACTCTTCTGTTCATGAATGCTAAATTGTTCCTCCAAACTAAGTAGATTAATAAACCTCAGAGCAATTTCCCAGTGGATATAAAGAAAGAATAAATATGTAAATTTAATTCTGAAGGTTTTGTGAACTACAGGTATATTACAAACATTGCTCAAGCTGTAACAAAAAGATAACATACAATTCAACTGAGCCATCTGTACAAGAGTTTCACTGTTCTCCTTGTGTAACTTATTTCACCTCCATGAAATACTGAAAATGCAGCAGATACATAACTACTTGCAAAATTTAATTTGGTCCAAAGCTCAAGGAATTTTTATGACAACTCTTTTCGATATCATACAGTTCCCCTGAGTTCTGGACTGTTAGTTACAGTGTAGCAGGTAAAGACCTCCAAAGACACAGGAGGCATTTGGGTGCCTGTCACTCTCTCACTGCAAATTCCCCCTGGGTATTAGGGAGATAGGGTCAATTTGTCCCCACAGTTTCCACAGTGCCAAGCTCTGTGGAAACCACAGAGGAATCTCATTTCAGAATGATCAGCTTGTAGGATCACATCACACACTTCAGTTCTACATACATTCATTGAAGATAATGAGAGGGGAAGATTTCTTAACCACTTCTGTAATTGGGAAGTAAGTATGTTGACTGGTAGAAGTGTACCTGACAGGAGTACATGGAAAAGCAATTGTACACACACAAACACAGACACATACATACACTCCTCCAGTTGTTACAGCCAGATTTTCACAGCAAGCCCTTAGCACTTGGTACATAGAACTCACAAAAATCTTTCCACTTACTAAAGAGGTGAAAAAGAACCGAGATCTTTCAAGTACTGAATGCATGGAGGAAAACACACATGCATACATAAGTACATCTCTGATCACAGCTTATAAATAGCTGGGTTGAATTCCAAAAGAATAATTCTCTCCTGGGCAAACACGCACAGAAATAGGTATGTTCCAGCCAAAATTCAAATCAGCAGAAAAGTCATCTGAAAGAGGCCCATCAAACAGCAAGTGCTGTTAATGAAATACTTAAAGCAGCACTTCTCAACGGGAGTAATAATGTAAAGGAAGCTCTGCATGCTTAGCATCAAAATAATCACAGGAGAAAATTAAAAGGGTGTGTGACTACGACCAAAATTACGTCCTATGGAAAAGTCTCTTCGGCCAAGTCATTTGACAGCTTCTCTTGGCCCTTTTACCCACACATTCTTAATATGATGGCGTTCAACTCATTCCTCCCTCAGAAACTTGTTGGCAAGCAGAGGAAAGATCCACCTATTCTTTACAATGAAAAGCCAGGGGGCATTGCCAAACTTTTCCGGTTGCGTTGCTTTCTTGGGCCATCAGAAGCACTCCATCCACCAGAAGCCACCACCAGCGCTCTCCCGCCCAGCAGCCTCCATCTCGGCCGGGCTCCCACCTGCAGACTAACCAAAGGCGCCCCGAGCCCGCATCGCTCCCCAATGGTCCGTCCCGACTCGTCACGCTGCCCCGTCCCTCCAAGGTGTGCAAACGCGGCCCGGGGCACCACCTGCAGCACCCACGCACGGAGGGCTCACGCTCATCCGGCGCACCGGCAGTTTTTTTCGTAACACGATTTCACCCTGCTAATTACCAGACCTTTGTCACTCGGGCTGGCGGGACGCAGGCGGGGTGTTCCTGGGCACCCCGCCGCCCACCCCATCTCCCGGGGGCGCCGCGCTGACCCACGCGAAACCCCCTTTTCCACCGGCCGCCACGGCACCGGCCCACTGCGGACCTGTTCCCCGCGGCCGCGGGTACGCGACGCCCCGGCCCCGCAGCACCTCAGCCGGCCTGCGCGCCGCCGGGGGAAGGCAGCCGGCCCCCCTCGTCCGCCGTTAGAACCGTTAGCCTTCCACGGCACCGGCACCGCGGGGCGGGGGGGACGCGCGGATCGCTCCGCACCTCCCGGCCCGGTCCCGCGGCAGCGGAGCGCCCCTCGCTGGCGTTGTCCGGCGCTCCGCCGCGGGCCCCGGTCTGGCGCCGCGCCGGCTCTGCGACGGGCAGGGCCGTAACGTGCCGGGCAAGGCCGGCCGTGGGGCGGCGGCGCCGCGCTCCCTCGCTGCTCCTCGCTTCCCCCCCGCCACCTCCGCCGACCACCACCACCACCACTCACCCATCAGCACGGCGGCCACCGTGCTGAGCAGGAGCCAGTTCTTCCTCAGGAAGCCTGGGCAGCTGCATCCTTTCCTGCCCGCCTTCGCCATAGCGGGGGGCAGCAGCGGCCGCGGTGAGGGCGGGGGCGGGGGGGGTGACGGGCCCGGGTCGCTCCACGCGTGCTGAGCCGAGCCGAGGCGAGGCGAGCAGTATCGGCGGCCTCCCTGCGTGCGCTCCGCGCTGCTGCGCGGTTACAGGGGGAGGCGGAGACGTTGCAGCTCACCTGGCAACGGGCGAGCCCGGCCCTCCGCCCGCCCCTCGCCATGCCCGCCCAGCCCGCCGCACGCCCTGCGACTCCCTGCCCCCCCCGCCCCCAGCCCCGTTGCCTCCCTGCTCGCCCAGCTAGCCCGCGGGGCGAAGCCCGGCTGACGGTCACCTCTCCTTGCCGGCCTTTCCCACATGCCCGCCGGGCCTGTGCATGGGGCACAGCGTCCAACCGGGGCGCCGGGCCAGCGCCCCTACCCTCCCCCCCCCTCGCCCCGGCCTTCCCCGCGGGGCCGCTGCCCGGGGGCCCTTCACTTCGCAGACCCCATGGCCGCAGGGCAGGGCGAGGGGAGGAAGGAGCAAAGGTGGTTGGTGGGCCCTGCCGAAAGCTGGTGGCCATGGCTGGTGGGGTTCCATGCCCAAACCCCACTACCCCGGCTTGCTTCCCTGCTCCTGTCCCCTTTATGCCCCCAGGCCCAGCCAAAGAGACATGGAAGCCAGCCCCCACGATGCCTGACACCTCCGTGCCAGAGGGGAGGTTGTCCCATGGCAAGGCCTGTGTTACCACACCGCCTCCCAGGCACCTGCTGTGGTCTGCAAGGCAGTGTAGGAGGCCCACACCTCCAGGCAGAAGAGCTGGTCCTGGGTGTTGGTGGCTGCTGGAAAGCCACCTGTGGTCACACTGGGCATAATCTATGGTGAAATATTAAGGGGAAATATTCTGCCCTCTACTCCTGGTGGGAGAACTGGGGGTAGAGAGTACAGAAATGGCTTGTAGGATTTGCCACTGGGGTTTTATCCTGGTAAGTTTAAATACCAAAGCTGTGATGAAGCGTTTATTTCTCCATGTAACTCCTCGGCAATGGTCTCCTTCCCCCTCCCTGCCCATAAGCATGGTTAAGGTGTACATAAAATTGGGACCCAATTCCCTGTTAGATTATGGTAGGGTTTTCAGTATCTGTTTACAAACTTGTTGATTTTGATTTTCAGACTTGGAGATCAATTGGTAAATGTAAGCAAGAAATAAAAAAGGAAGACTGCTATAGTCTTGCTGAATAACATGAAAGAAAGTGCAGAATGAAAGTTTAATTTATCTTATTTAATTACACTTGACATGATCCATTCCAAAATGTACGCTAGTGAACTTTGCACAATTTCTGTCTGTGATGACCTGGTGACTAGGGCCTGGCGCCTAGGCCTACGATTGAAACCTTGTGACATTTCCTCTTCACTTGGATCTAGCTGTTCTGGGTGACAGCCTGGGGAAAGAGACAAATATGTCCCTTGCTGAGAGAGGGAAGAGCACTGAAATCCACCTGGATGAGAAGCAAGAGCCATTGTCTATCCCAAGTGTTAAAACCTAGAGCCAGCTGCTTAAATTTATATAGAGACTCCTAAAAACATAGCCTTATTTTTCAAATGTGTTGAGCAACTGCAGTAATTTGTCTGCGTCTGTCACGATCAGGAAAATTTAATTAAAAAAATAAAAGGAAGCCTAGTGATAGACAGGAAGCAGATGATTAAGTATCATATTAGTTTAATTGAATCATAAAAGGTTTAGACCACTTAAAAGGAAAGCTGGCATACTACCATGTTACAAAGCCACAGAAAAACCAAAAAGAAAAATAACTAATGCAAAGAAACAGTAAGGAACACCACGATTATGTCCAGGCTTTGATACAGAAATGTGGCAAAGTTTGAGTGGCATTGAAGAAGTATAGGAAGAAAAAGGCACATTGAGGTTTTAGAGTGCGCAGGGTCAGGCTTACCCTGTGCAGAAGAGCTCTGGCCTTGGTTCTCACTGCCACAGAGTGTAATTTTTTTTTTATTTTTTATTTCCTGCCACATATACTGGGAATCTCAGATGTTGCTTTCCGTAAGTAAAAGGTCTGATTTCTCCCAGGAGGCCTCACCTCCATCCCTGGAAAGATGATGGAACAACTTGTTCTGGGTGTCAACTCCAAGCATCTGGAGGAAAAGAAGGTTATCAGAAGTAGTCAACATGTATTCACCAAGGGGAAGTCATGTCTGACTAATCTGATAGTCTTCTACAATGGCATGACTGGATGGGTGGATGAGAGGAGGGCAGTGGATGTTGTCTACCTTGACTTCAGCAAGGCTTTCGAAACCATCTCCCACATCATCCTCACAAGCAAGCTTAGGAAGTGTGGGTTAGATGAATGGACAGTGGGTGGATTGAACAGTGGCTGACAGAGCTCAAAGGGTTGTGGTTAGTGGTGCAGAGTCTAGTTGGAGGTCAGTAACGAGTGGTGTCGCTCAGGGGTCAGTACTGGGTCCAGTCATGTTCAATATTTTTGTCAATGACCTGGATAAAAGGATAGAGTGTACCATCAGTAAGTTTGCTGATGACACAAAACTGGGAGGGGTGGCTGACACACTGTGCCGCTGTTCAATGTGACCTGGATGGGCTGGAGAATTGGGCAGAGAGAAACCTTATGAAGTTCAACAAGAGCAAGTGTAGGGTACTGCACCTGGGGAGGAATTAGCCCATGCATCAGAACAGGTTAGGGGCTGACCTGCTGGGGGAGCAGCTCTGTGGAAAGGGACCTGGGAGTCTGGTGGACAACAGGATGACCATGAGCCAGCAATGTGCCCTTGTGGCCAAGAAGGTGAATGGCATCCTGGAGTGCATCAAGAAGAGTGTGGCCAGCAGGTTGAGGGAGGTCATCCTCCCCCTCTGCTCCACCCTGCTGAGGCCACATCGGGAATATTGTGTCCAGTTCTGGTCTCCCCAGTTCAAGGACAGGGAATGGCTGAAAAGAGTCCAGCGAAGGACTACAAAGCTGATTAGGAGACTGGAGCATCTTTCTTATGAGGGAAGGCTTAGGCACTTGGGTCTCTTTAGTCTGGAGAAGAGAAGACTGAGGGGAATCTTATCAGTGCTTATAAACACCTAAAGGGAGGGTGGCAGTCTTTTTTCAGTGGTGGATAGGACAAGAGGGCACATGCTTGAACATAGGAAGTTCCATCTAAACATGAGGAGGAACTTCTTTACTTTGAGGGTGGCAGAGCACTGGCACATGCTGCCCAGAGAGGTGGTGGAGTCTCCCACTCTGGAGACATTCAAAACCTGCCGGGACGTGGTCCTGTGCAACCAGCTGTAGGTGACTCCGCTCTGTCAGGGGGGTTGGACTAGATGATCTCCAGAGGTCCCTTCCAACCCTGACCATTCTGTGATTCTGTGATTCTGTGAGGTGGTGCATCTCTGGACAGTAGCAACAAAATCAGTTGCAATACAACTTCAGAGTTTAGATCTTCCTTTAATTTTCTGTCTATTCACTTTCTCATGTATCCCTTCTTACAACCTACTCTGCTTTTCTTTTGAGCTGCTTTAGTGGGCTAGAGGAAATAACAGCAATACAATGGTTCCTGAAAACAAGCTAACATTAAGTTAGAATTTACTTTTTCCTCCATGGAGTTTCCATGATTTGTGTGTTTCTCTTAATGCTTTAAGTATCCTTTTTTCACATTAAGAATTTCATGGTAGCTTCCTGGAAGAGATAGATTTGTCTGCAGCAGTCTTAGCACACAAAAAAAATGCCCCCCTGCTGGTAAAAAGCAATGTGATTGTAGCTGATATGTACCTTCCTGGAGCTTTCAATATCTTAGAGGAGTTGTGCAACCTTAGAAAAAACATAATACAACTACGCTATGTAACTTGTGAAAGCTAAAGTCCTATCTTATTTCCATGTTCAGTGACAGTAGAACAATATACATTGAATTGTACTGAAGACCTCTACATAATTTTTTTTTTTCCTGCCACAGTACAATGTTTCTCTTATTTTCTGCTAGTGTTTTGTCCCTAAAAATATTTAAAAAAAAAAGCATGCCAAAATTCTAGGCTTTTTTCTTAATAATTTGTCTTTCTTTTTTTTTTTTCACTTCATCAAATATAATTGCATGGACATGACCTTGAAAAAAAGTAGTTGATAACTTATGGCATGCATAGAAACTTAAAGAGGCATTTTTAAAAAGACATAGGCAGGTGAAATAAAGATGTTTTAAAGATCCTGATGAGCAAGCTGGTTTTAATTTGATCTTCCTATTATAGAATGACAGACATTGGCTTTGATCCTGGATGTGGAGTCAAGCTGGCAGTTTCTGTATGGGGACCTATAGAAAAAAAAAACTGCAATAAAAGTGTCCCAATAAAATGGGAAAGAATTAAAGGTAGCCCAAGCCCATGGATCATTCTTGAAATACTGAAGTTATTTTAAAAATGAACTCAACTATGGAAAAAGACCAAAAGAACTAACACTTTGGGAGACTAGCTGCCTGTACAGCTACCAAGCACAGCTGCTGAGCAAACAAAAATCTAAATTCTATTTAAACCATTTTTAGCTTTGTGTGATTTCAAGACATCCTGGAATGACTGTGAAATAAATAGGATATATGTGTGAAAAAAATTTCATGTGTACAGGTGATAGGAGTACATTCTTTAGCTATATTGCTCACTGTTACAAAATTCTCAGAATAGATCATGAGTAAGATTGTATGTGTGATTATATGGTTTTATTTTTGTGTGGTTTTTTTTTTTTTTTTTTTACTGTTAATGAAACACACAGAGGAATCAGTCTTGAAGATCTAACTATTTGCTTTGAAAAAACTGACATGCATTTACAAGTATGATTTTTTTCTTGAAACAAACCCAGGGTACTTTGTTGTAGACCTAGGATCATACATAAATACATAAATAACTATTATATTGACAAGTTATTACCACATGGTGACCTGATATGTATGTAGCCCTGTGTCTCAATATCCATTCCCAACCTGTAGAACAGTCTTAACAGTATTTTAAGTGAATTACTTAGGAATATAGCAAGTAATTTTACAGGCTGGGAATATTTTCAGCTCTTTGAGGCGTTTGAGTGTTTCAGTGATGGGAGAGGCAGAGAGGTCCTACAGGAACATACACAGCACAGTGCAGGACATGGTGTAGCGAGTGGAAGCTTGTCTCTTCATACTCCTTAAAAAGTATCCTCAGAGATTGTAGTTAAGAGAGGAAAAAGCAATTGAGTTTTAAATATCTAGTTCTTCAACTTTTTCTGCCTAGGTCAGCCTATTATTATTATTTGTATAAGCTTCGTTGACAGTTGATTTAATCCACAGAAAAATAATGAAGTGCCTTTTCCTCATAGTTGACCACAGATAAGAAATCACATCACAAGGAAATGCTAAAACTGTGAGTATGGCATTTTTTAAATGCTTTGATAAAACAACAGTATTTAGCAAAGATTAAAAAAAAATAGGTGCTAATAATTGAATAAAGGAATAATTGAGTCTGTTTTTTTTTTTTTGTTTGAGGCCAGCCCACTGCATGGGAAGTTTGCAACTGCTTTTTAGTACCATAAAGCCAGGGAACACATGCAAAATTTCAAAACACAGAGTAACCAATTCTTGTCTAATATATCTCATCTTAATGAGAAAATAATCCATTAAAAAGGATAGTATTTATAAGTACTGTGAACATTTCCAGTTGTCATCCTTTGGCACTGAACCATGTTGCTGCACTGGCTTCTCTTATCATTAAAGTAACTGAAATTCTTTTGTCTTACCGTATTCTAGTATGTTGAAAAGCAAAATTTTTATGCAGTTAACTAAGCATGAGCCGTCAAGCACAATGATTTTATCTCTGAATTCCAGAATCAGGCTATTAGCAAAGTCGCCTTGCTTTGGTTCCACTCTTTAGCTTTCTAGCCAAATACAAAGGCTGAAATGAGGGATGGAGATGAAAAGTGTGATTCTGGATGCAATTCAGTGAAGAGCCAAATGAGGCTCAAGGAAATGCACAAAGCTGTGTCTGATGTGTGTAAGAATATTTTACTGTAAATAAGTGCCCAAAATTTCAGGATTTTTCTTATAGCCTGGGACCTGTGCCTCCTGACATCTGACCTCAAAGTTTAACTGCCATATAAACTATGTAATATAGCTGAGTAAGCAAAAAAAACAGTCTGGTGCTGAGCCAACCTGTGAAATAAATAAACAAGACCTCTCTGACAGATGCTCTGACTGTCCCCAGGGGCAGAGCTGATGGGATGCTGGCTTTTATTTTTGGGAAGAGATACTGGTTTCATGGCAGTAATGTCTTTGCACATGGAGATCCTGTTTAATCCATTGTAGGCTGGTTTTAAGCTACCAGATCCCATACTGGTGTATTTAACTAATTCAATCCACCCTTTTACTTTTAAAGGCGTATCTATTTCTATTCCAGTAGCCGGGTCTGAATACACAGGGGAATCCTTGTTATCTACTTATAACTTCCAGTAAGATTGCCAGTAGCTGCTTTATCATCTCTATGCATAGGTTTTTCTACTGTCTTACCAAAGACACTCTAAACCTTATCAAATTAGTAATTCTTTGTGTTTTCCTCAACTGAGTTCTTTTCAGAATGCTTGAGTTATTGGTGAAAATACATTCCATGTAGGTAAAATGGTCTGGGTTTGGCCTAAAATCAAGAAGGAGAGGAGGGTCTTCTTTTTTCTTTCCTTTTTTTTTTTTTTTTTTTAAAATTAAATTAAATCCTGTGCCAGATCAATGGGATTTTTTAACTTTGTTGGAGCCAATAGGATCACAGCTGGGAGGAAGATGACAGCTGAAGATGGGATTTTTATTTTGCTAGTTTATAGCCCTCTAATGCTGAATATCTTTTTTCTACCAAAACCCACTTTTGTTCTATCTCAACTAGACGTTAGTGTTTTATCAGCCACTTTTCACTGTGAGATCAGAACAACTCACCTGTGTCCAACTAACATAAAAGAGTAATGATGAAAACATATTAGATAATGGTGTACCTGTTATACTTTTAAAACCTTGGATCTGGAACACTCTGTTCTAGATGACCTCTATTTTCTTCTAAGTTGTGTTTCTGTTCCCACTAAGAATACAATGAATATTGTCACAGATGATGATGAAAGCTGGAAGAGACTGTGCCCATGTGATAATTAAAGGAATTCCTATCAGTGATAAATACTTTGAATTTTTTCTTTCTTGTTTTTTGTAGTGTAAACATTTCATACAATGCTCATACATTTGCCTGGCTGCAGACTTTTTATGTTGTAGGAAGGTAGGCAAGCAGAGGGGAAACTGGCATAAAAATGTGTTTCACAAATCAAGATTTAAATGGTAGCTATGTACTACTTACAGAGGGTTGAAGGAAAGCCATATTCTGCAAGTCACCAAAGGCAGATATGTTTTACAAAGTCCAGCAGTTCTCATTTGCCTAGAAAGTATGATGACATAGCTGTGAAGTGATCATGAGCCAGCAGCTACGTAAATCCATGTGCATATTGTGATAAAGGTTTTAAAAATGGTTCTTCCTTTTCCTTAATTACTCAGATGATTAGGTGTCCATGAAAAGAGGTAGACCAACATGAATGCAAACAGATTTCCTTCCTAGTTACACAAAATGGTCAAGGATGAGTATGAACAACGCATATTTGTCACAGCACCCTTCTTTAGTGTCATGTGAGACGTACTTCTGGTAGTAACAAAAAATTAGTTCATTTTGCATGATTAAAAATTTCTGAGTTTCTGCAAAGCATTTAAAAATGCCTCACAGATAATATCAGCATGGCACGGATGGAGTTTGTGTGGAAGGATGATCTCTTCATGGGCAAAACTATTCAGTAACTGATTTTGAAATGTCCGTAGGAATTCATAAAGGTGCTGTCTTCAACTGATGGACAGGTCCAAATGTGATTAAGATAGGATCAGATAGAGAAGATAAATACATCTGCAGTCTGGAGTGGAGGCCGACCTTTTGATTTCTGCAATAGCTTGCCATCTGCTGACTCAGAAATGTACACTGCTTAAGGCAAGTGACTAACAGGAATTTGAACTGGACCTGATAAATGTTTCCAAGATTTTGGATCTGTGGATCAGGCATTATTGTTTGCAGATGTGACTTGCTATAGGCTGTTGCAAAAGAACAAAATGTTTTTAATAGTGCTTTCAATACCTACAAGACACCTCCACGTCAGAGCTATTGTTACTTCACAGTAGCACCAGCATCTGACCTCTGGGACCATGTGAGAAGGCTGGATCCTCACTGTATTGGCAAACAGCTCTTATCATCTTGAAAAACTGAGAGGTAAAAGTATGTTAAACAAATACCATTTTATTAGTAGAATAATAATTTTTTTCGCCAAATGAAGATGATGATATTGCCTTGCCATGTTGGAGGAACATTGTTTTGTCTCCATTGTGCAAAGTGCATATGCATTAATATATGGTGACAGTGAACAAAGGGCAAAGTGTAGGATAATATTCTACTGCTGCTCCAGCAGTTCTGCAGAATGACTCATTATGTGATATATCATACATGTAGCCACTCTAATACATATGTAATTATAAAATTATTGATTCTTGCAGACAGTTGCTCTTTACTGTTCTTCACAAATGGCTTAAATGGAATTGGAGGGCTCTGTTCACCCACACGCCACTTGGAGACTTATTTTAATGAAGACATAATGAAGCAGAACACTTTCTTGATAGAAGATAATGATAGCAAATGACAAAATTATTTTAAAGCTCAAATCTCTTGGTAACACATTGAAATGGATGAGTGGGTGAACACTAATTTGGAGAACGTTGAGGAAGTTTGAGGAAATAGGTTAACTTACATACCTAAAGATCTGGAGGGTGAAGTGAAGAAAGGCATTCAGAATTATTGGCTATGCAACTCTCAAAAATGAGTTACAGGCACATGATCTGACCTTTTGGCTTATTTCAAGAACTTGAAAACACTGGGTGCCCTTGACATCCTTTCTAGCCAGAGCTAAACAATCATTGCATTGCCAATTTGTCACCAGGAGCTTTATCATAAGACTTGGACCATTAGTGGGCTGTTTCTAAGTCTCAGCCTTTTTAGTTCCCTTAACACATTAGAATATTAATGTCGAGCTGTAAACTAAAATTCTAGCCCAAAAGAGTATCAAGAAAAAGTTGAAAAATATAATCGTAATGCACTTACCTGAAGGCAAGCAGAACTCATCTTTTATGATTTTTAAAAATCTTGTTATGTTTAAGCCAGCCTCACCATTTTCTAGGGAATGACTCATGATTTTTTAACACTTTTGGTTGCAGTCCTGTTCTGTACACATCTGTGGAATAGTAGTTATTCTTGACAGTCTTATTTGTAGACTGTAAAGTCTTGATGATAGAGACATCACTTCAGTCTGTATGTAACTACTGTTTTTTCTAACAGAGTCCTGCTCCCCAACTGGATCTTGAGGCACTTTCAGAACCTATATTCATATTAATATTAGCAACCTCTAAATAATAATCAGGGGAAGGCCATTTGCAGTGGCCTCTATGCCCCAAGTACCTTACCTATTCAGTATTATCAGCATAAGAAATTGGAGGGGAGGATAGGAAACCCTAATCCCTGAAATGATTATGCAGGTATTATCTGTCTTTAAAAGGGATGTTAACATTATTTTCTGGCAGGCAGTTTGGGCTGCAGCATGGAGGAAAATATACAACTTGCATTGTTGTTGGGATAAACAAGTATTGACTAATGACAGAAGTCAAAAAATCAGAACATGAAGGTGGATTTGGAGAAAAAAAAAGAGAGCAGCAGAAGAAAAATTATGCTGAACTCATCCAGGAATACTATTATTCTAGCTTGTACTAGCAAAATCACTTTGCAATTCAAGGTACATATTTACTTTTGTCATCTGGAAAAATGTATACCGGTAATGACCCAATTGCAACTGACAGAAAATTAGGATATTTGGGAAAAAATTGTGTAATTAGGTTCTGACAATTAACTTCTGCAGCATACTATGTAATGTGCTTTATGCTGTGGTTCCTATGAATCTTCGAAATTTAAGATAGGCATAGGTGGAGTGTAAGATGTTGCGTTGGAACTGTGCCATTCAATCATACTTGTTTACATTTTTCAGAAAGACTGGGAAACAAAGTATATCGACAAAGATTAATAAAACAGTGCAAAAGTTTTAAGTGTTACCCAGCAGTTAGAGTCACACAGGAATTTAAACCAGCCTCCCTATCTAATAGGGCTCCATGAGTGGAAAACAAAGAGGCTGTTTTTCTTTTCTTTTGTTACTGGGGCAAAAATGTAGGGGGAATCTGAAGCATATTTTTCCTTTGACATTTCCTCATGAGAATATTTTTGTGACCCATTGTTATCTGATGACTGATACTCACATGTATTACATTTTCACTACATACCATGGGCCTTCAGGGTGTGACTGTGACTCTGGAACTGACAGGGGAACCATGCGTGGTGGAAAGAAGGGAGATGGACAAGAAGCAGCAGATGATTAGCTTTTCCATCTTAAGAAAAGAGCTCTGCCCTCCTCTAAAGACTTCTGAAACATGAGGGGTCCTTTCCATCTACCCTACCATAACTATGACGGATTGCTCATGGAAGATGAACCTGACCCTTGCAGCTTTCATTCTGTGTATCCTTTCTCTGTGCTTTGAAACTTCCTCTGAGAAAGACAGAATTTCTGCAGGAGCTGGGGGAGAAAAGCCAGCAAAGGATATATCAACCCAGGAGGAACAGGGTGACCACCAAGTGTTAGCAAGACTCCACAAACTTAAATGAAGGGATGGCTTACAAATTACAGCCCTCCCTGAATTGCAGTGAGATGAACACCAGCAGCTGTAGCTGTAAGGAAATAGCTGATAAATATCTCAATATTATGTTGAGATGTGAAGTTTAGCCATTGGGCTTTGGTTCAGGCACACTGGAAGTCATAGGCCAAATTTTAATGGCTGTAGGAAAGCCTTAAATAGCCAAGCATCTCTCTCAGTGCATTAGCTGCAGAAAAAGCCTACTAGAAACAAGAAGGAGAAATGAATGCAGTGCAGTGCAGAGGAGCCAGGTGTGTGGCAGTGACTTGCTCAGTCAGTGTGGCAAGTAAATCTTACACACAGCTGCTAGTAACAAAGAGACTATATTTTAGTGCAAATTATTATGCGAGCGGTTTGTACAGCGGTATGGTCGTTGTTTCCTTCTCATGTGAGGGATATTGTTGATAGTAGTTCGCTGGACACATGGGCCTTACTGTAATTATCAGTGTCTTCTTTTCTACCTTCTAACTATTTCAGTCCTGCTTATGTCTTCTAGTGCTTCAGCTCTTAGGCCTGTGAAATGAGGATAATGATGCTTGCTTCACACCAGAGGTCCATCTGACACTGATAAGGGAAGAGTGTGGTGCAGGAGGTAAGGATTTCTAGTTCTTTAGTTAGAGTAGCCAAAGGAGAAATCTTGAGGCTTTGCCATAGGGCTTTAGGCTACCTTGTAATTAGCTTCTAAGAAATCCTTTAGCTAGAGATCAGTAAACTACAAAGCAGGAAATAGAAAGAAAAACATAAGAAATTACCTTTTTATTTTTGAAGCGTTAAAATATGAGTTTTTTAACACCATGTTGTCATGGAAATGCTGATGGACTTGAAGCAGATGGCTTTTTTAGCCAAGCAGAAACTTGTAGTCACCAGCAGCAAGTAGGACTTCAACCTGTGGTTTTAGCAAACTTTATAATTAGGTTTATCCGTGGCAGGTTAACCATATTTTCACAGTTCTGGCAAAAATGTCCTGTGAGAAAAAACAAATCCTTCTGAAAATAGCCCTTAGAGAGGCAAAAAGCTTCTGAGAAGTAGCAGTGAAAACTCTTTGTCATCCAAAAGCACATAAAGTCCCTCCATGCGTCTGGACTTAACTGCAGTACAGCAAATTTGCATGGTAAGGTTTTCAAGTGACTGAAATACAGAAGTATTTTAACAAGTGAGCAGCTTATTTTGTCCTGTGCTAGCAAAAGTACTGCGTGAAAGTGACCCCGCACTGCTGCTCAGTGTCAGTGCAGTTTGTTCAGAAGCTCACAGAAGGCAGCCCCTTCTCATGGCAGCAGCAGAAAGTATTCAAGAAGCTCTTTGCATATTTTCCTTTATTTGTATATAAATTCATATATATATGTGTGTGTGTGTGTGTATGCTGCAGTGAACACTGAACTCTGCCCCCCTCTCCCTGCCCCAGCCCAATTTGTGAGGAGACCTATGACAGCATGTCCCCCTACTTTTGTCCACTTTTCACCTGCTAAAGAACAGAGAAGGACCTGAGACCCAGTGTGTAGCAGAATATTATCTTTCAAGGTAATAGATCAGTTGTAGCTTAGCTTTGCTTCAGAATTTTCAGAGGTGTATCCAGCTCTCCAGGTTCTCTGGATCTGGTGGCCACATAAAGATATGACCATAGCAGTAGTTTCTTATATTCTCATGGAATCAACCAGCAGGAAGGAGTAGACATATTCTTTGTTGAAGCAGGAGTCACGTCACAGGAATCATGTTGTTGTACAGTCCTCACAAGGTCAGCTGATATTGGAGAACTCCTTTTCATCAAATGTATGTGTGGGGTATTCAAGTTGTATCAGTCTAAAGAAATCTCGATTAACCTTGAATGCTGTTATTTTCAGATTGAGATCCCCTGTTTTCTTGAAAATAAAAGTAAATTATTCATTGCAAATGAAAATTTAATGTCAGGGATAAAGCCTGTTGTAGCACTAATTTGTTTAGTGTCAAATTTTGTGAATGTGAAAGTCAACAGTAGGATCTTGGAATAGAGCTTATTAACAGCTTAACTATGACACCATCCCAAGGACAAGCCAATGAATCATATGTATACTTTTGTTTGGAGGAGGCTGTATGTTGAAAACAATGATTTAACAATTTCTTCCTTTGTGGCCAATGAATATGTGGATAATTTGGGGCTGCTAATCCTTTCTACTGGCTTGTTATGTCACCTTTACAGGAAGGTAAGGAGGAAATTCTGATATATATGGGGAGATGTTTTTTCAGTAAAATGACTTTCAGTGGTGGGCTGGTCACTTATTTTTCAGATCCAATGGCACTACAAGTGATCACAAGGTGCAAGAAACTGCAAAGAATTCAACCTGGACAGAACAAGGCAGAAAATCTCGGAACATGGGATTTCTGAGTGTATGTTCCTGAGAAAAAAATTGAATATGCTGGACTAAAAGAATCAGTTACATTCTGAAGAACCCTATGCCAATATTACCAGTGATATTATCCTAAGTGGGCAATTTGCAAGAACTCTTAATGAAACGTCTACTGAATGGAGTAAACAGTCATAATTCTCTCTTTCTCTCTTTCTTTCTTTCTTTCTTTCTTTCTTCCTTTCTTTCTTTCTTTCTTTCTTTCTTCCTTTCTTTCTTTCTTTCTTTCTTTCTTTCTTTCTTTCTTTCTTTCTTTCTTTCTTTCTTTCTTTCTTTCTTTCTTTCCTTCCTTCTTCCTTTCTTTCTTTCCTTCCTTCCTTTCTTTCTTTTCTTTCTTTCTTTCTTTTCTTTCCTTCCTTCCTTCCTTCCTTTTTTTGTGTAGGTTTTTCTCAGTTTGAAAAATAAAATGTTAACCATCCAGTAGAGGTCATTTTTGGGGGGAAGCAGGTTTGCAATTCATTGTTTAAAGTGTTTTTCCAATTACTATTATATGTCACTTTAGCTGTAAGTGTGATGCTGGAAGTTTGTTATTGCAGTTTTTCTGAATTCTGGAAGAGAAGGGCCTGAACATAAAACAGAGGGAATTGAGGCAAACCAATGCATTCCTGGAGGAGCAGCCTGGACTTGGGAGTGCACAGTCTGCAAGTATCATCCAAGACAGAGGAAGATTAGTCCATGGCAGTTTTACTGATTATATTGAACCCTTTTTTTCCCCGTCTTTGCTACAAGACAGACTATGTTATTCCTTCAATACATGCAGAAAGTGAGATAAACATTTTGGGTGGGTGCGAGTCAACAAGGAAAGATAGGCAATGGGATCTTCTCTGGTGGGACATGATAAACTCTGTCTGGAGCGAGAGGAAAATTGCAAGTTCCAACAAATTCTTGCCATAACTTATAGCTGTAAATAGGGAAGATAATCTAGGGATGATGTCATTACAAGTGAAGTCAAGTTGGAATACATAGTCCTAATTTTCTTGGGGAAATCAAACCTGGATCACAAGGGGAATCATGATGACATAGACTTAACAGTGCTAGACTTGTGAAGAGATCTTTCTAGACTTGCTTATTATAACCCTGCGGAAATTCCCCTATAAACTAATTAGAAAAACTACAGCCTTCTTCAATTTTGCCAGGTCATCACTTACATATAAAAAGACTGTGACAAATGACATGGAATTTACATGTAAATCATGAGTTTCTCTTCTTTGAAGTTGAATATTGGAATATGGAATGAGGAAATGCTTTGGATGGCCCAGTGTAGCAAATTTGAAATCTAAAAATATGGCAGGGTCACTATTTTTCCTGTGAAGCTGTTGTGTGTAATTAAATACAAAATTTTTGTTTGAAGATGCCTTCTGGATCATAGCTATAGCCCTGGCATTGTGAAAAGTCCTTAGATATGTTGCCTGCATACTACCTTATCAGTAAATGTTTTATGAGTTTTGCAGGTCTGCTGCAGACTGACAAGTCAATTTCAGAGTTGTAGCTGTGTATGGCTATCAGTGTGGCGCCTGTAAGTTGGCAGCCCTTCTGTTTCTCTAGTCTGTGGGTTCAGTTGGCCTTCCGCCATTGCATGTGTCAAGATCTCAACTCATTTCTCACATTTACCCCTTTCATGCATCTAATAGGCTGCAGCAAAACAATGTGGTCCCTAACAAGGTGCCAGTAAAAGCTGATAAGGAATTTGCTGCTGAGGAAGAGAAAACTGAAGAAATACAAAGCTTAAATAAGAAGATTAGAAGGCAGAAAAATATTTTCCTTCGGCTCCCTCACTGCAGGCAAACTGGTACTACTTTTTCCTTTGTTGTTTTCTTGGTGAGAGGACAGACTCACTGGATATATGCATCTTTAATAAAATCGATTACTTGGCATTGTGGTAATTTATTATTACGAGATGTATATTAATATATATTAATATCTATTTTGTTCTAGATTATTTTGTTCTGTTATATTTTCTTAGATTTTATTTGCCTGTGCTTAGGAACCATTCCTATTCATCTGATTTTCCATTTTATCACAGAATTAATCTCATTGTGGTCAGTGAGATTACTGGAATTGTACTAGAGAAACTTCCATGTACATATATTAGGCCCATTTGTTTTTTTTATACTTCAAATTTAAGCCTGCACAACAAAAGACTACAGTAACAACAAGAAAAACTCTTTAACAGTTGTATTTTCCTGTGCTAATTAATTTCTTATTATTTACATAGCGCTGTTTTGCTTCTATTACTTGTTTTGCTGAAATTGTAGTACAATAAACATAATAATAATCATAATAATAACTAGTAAAATAATTCCAATTGTTTTATGCAAGAATAGTATTTGTATTATTGTTTTTCTAAGGAGTTGTCATGTTAAAATAAGGTGATTACTTCTGATTGCATATATTACTCTATGTCACTTAATAGGTTCCTTATTGCTGAGTGGGACTCTAAAAATTCTGTTCTTTGGAATATTAAGTAGGTGGAAAATCGGGACTCAACTGGAAATGTTCAAAATTGCTTAGATTTTGTGTTCTCAGCAGTAAATCAATTGGCTTGGTTTTTGTCATGCTGTGCCTCCCTTTGACTTGCTCATCTTCAGCACGTTGAAAATTAGGCTTCAGTATCTCCAACTGGATGCTCCACGTTCTTGCTTTGAAGATGCTAGTCTGATCATTATGTCTCGACTCCTTCCTGAGACCAGTAAGGATGATCTTTAATGCTGTATTTTCCCCATTTTATCCCACCATGCATATGCCTTGTGCTTTCATTTGTTGCTTTTATTTGCATGTGTGGTAGGTTTTTATCATCCTTTGCTTTGTGCACTTGGATCTGCAGGCTAAGCATGATGGATTTGTCTGTCTCACTATCTCTTCATGCTTAGTCTAAGTGTCCTTTTACCATCAAGTACTGTTTTCACCTTGCTGCATCACAACAGAGCTTACCCAAGCAATCACAATACTAATGATGTTTGAAGAAATAATTGCAGAGACATTCTACTTTAACAAAAGTAAGAAAGAGATATTTTCGTCTGAATGTGTTTGAGGCAAGGCAGTCCTAGTCTTAATTTTGCCATGGATTCTTTGAAGTCTCTGACTTCAGCAAGCTAGATTGAGCTCTACCATGGCTATTATTCTGATTTCTTTATGTGCCTGATTGAGAGATTTGTGTTTCAAAGGCCTAGAAAGCCTTCAGTTCCTATAGTGTAAAATTCTTTATTCATCGAGGATCAAGAAGTATCTCTGCTGCTCTGGTATTATAAACCATGTCTAAATTTATTTAAGGTGACATTGGACAGCTTGCATTTGGCAAGGTAGGAACCTTACAGAGAAAATGAATTATGTAAGAGTCAGTTTTCACAGAATGATGCTTTCTTGCCTCTTTTTATTCATTTTTGATCCACATTGATTTGGAAAACGAGAGAATCTGATTGTGGATTGTCTGTGAGTTCAGTTACAAAGTACTTGAAAATGGTATCTGCTTTTGGTAGAAGACCTAATATTCTCTGTACACGCTCCAGACTTGAAAGAAGAGGACGAATGAGAGGGAATGGTCACTAATGAGTCAGCCATGCTGCTGACATGAACTGTCAACCTTCTTACAAGACCTTGGCAACCAGGCTGACATTAACTGCAAAATCATTACTGTATCTGTAATCTGTATATATTTCAGTTGTGGTCATTGCAGTCTTCTATATACTATCCATAAGAAACATGTATTGTTATTTTCTGTATATGGGAGTGTTGCCAGATTTCAGAAATAGCTCTCTTTGTAGAAATACGCAGTGCACAATTAAGAAAAAAACATGCTCTGTCTCATCCAGGTTTTCCTTCCTACATTCATCTACACAGTGAGAAAATATCAGGTTCAGTCCAAGCTGGTTATTTTTCAAGTAAGTGCAGGTTATCCTATGCTGCCTTAAACTACGTTTTGCCTGCAGCTCTGTTCAGAGAGATCCTGGAGGTGTGCTCAGAGAGCGTGATCCATGTGCTCAGAGTGAGGTGGAGGTTGTGAGCAGGTAGGCAGTCATTGCTCTTCAAATTTCCATGGAATTCTAGGCAATTTCCCTGAAAAGAAGGCTGATTTTATGTGTGTGTGCAAGCAGCACAAGTAAGCACAGCCTTGCAAAAGCAGTGAAAAGGATTATTTTTTTTCTTCAGCCTACTCACCAACTCCCTCCCGTGGCTTAGCCAAAACACTCCACGCCTATATTTTTATATGGGTATGTCTCTTTGTTGAAATCTAAGTAGTCAAGAAATAAGGTATTCGGAGTTTGTGAGTATATTTTCACAAACTGGTTATATTTCTTTGCAAAAATATCAAAGGCTTGCTCTTCATTGCTTAAAGAAATCGACAGATGCTCTCAAAATGTGTCAAAGAGCTATTATGAAAGGCAGGTTATGATTAATAGAGTTGTCTTTGTTCAATGTGTGTTCTGTTCTCTCATGAGCATTGAATACAGCACCACATTCACAGATGTTAAAGCAACTGGACTATGTTATTTGGTAGAGATGGTGGGAAGAGAAAGAGAAGGGAACAGTGATTAAAGAAGCTTTTGGTAGAGTTTTCTTCACACTTTCTAGTAATATAAGTAAACTGTAATCTATGTCATTTTCCGACTACATCAAATGCTTGTGGAAAAAAGGAACTGCTTGCTTGACAATGATATTAGCAGTGCTCTAAATTTCTTTGCTTATGCTGGAAACAACTAATAATTATTCTTTTTTTTTTACCCATCATCATAACAAAGTGTAACTTCATAAAGGAAAAGAATGAGGGATTTTAAAACAGACACATGAAGGACACAGAAAATTGGTGATTTAATAATACCAAAACATATTGCTAGGCAGATGCAACAGAAGGCACCAAAACATATAAAGTCTCAATTAACTGTGAGTAAATTACAATCTAACCTTTTTATGAATGCTGTGATCTAGTAAGGAATTGACTTCACAGAGGTCTGTCCGTTTTTGTGCTATGGAAATAAAGCTGTAATTGTAGGCAATGTTTAGCATGCCTACAGGATACTGTCAGAATTCCATGAATCCAAATCCTCTTGTGGGATGCCATTAAACATCTGGTTATTGAGGAGCGGATTCCTCACAAATGAGATGTAGTGCAACAAGCTTATCCAGGGATGAATTCAGGCTCTGAGCAGATAACGCAAGGGAATGACAATTAATTGAAAGACCATAGTATTGCAAAGCATATGGATTTCAAGGGTGGACCTGAGATAAAGGTTTTATTGCTATTGAAGTGTTTAAGTTCACTAATGAAGGAAGTGTGTGTATGTGTGTACGTACACTTACCACTAACAAGAAAAAGCATAGTTTCTACAGATTCAACTACTACAATAGAGCAGTTTATATATATGTATCTTCAAATGTAGTAAATACTGTACTTCCAAAATTGTCAATTATAGCTATAACAACAAGAGTTTTATTGGAGTTGCATAATAGATCTTCAAAAGCCAGTAGCTTCCAGGATTAGTTTCCACTGAACTTTGATTCCTTTATTTTCTACATATACATTGTTATGTAGTTTTTAATTACAATGCCACATGATACTTTTTTACACAGGACCAGAACATCAATTTCACAGAAATAAACAGACCCAAAAAGGCACAGATAATAACGTGGTGCCATCTCTGCACAACATTTCCAGTCAAACATTCAGATCTGCATTACAAGCACTGGCCTGCTCCAAACCAACAGCCCCCTTTTGCTTTTTCTGAATTTGCATTTGTGATTCATGAAAAGCAGAAAAAAATACCATGGAAGGACTGGTAAGTGTTAAGAAAGGCTTTAATTTTATCAGCTTTATTTATTTCCTGTTCTTTCTGTTGGCCATCTTCTACCTGCTGTAAAAGACAGCATTACTGTCTCTCAGGGTGGAAGAGGAACCTGTTGAGACGGGCTGCAGTGGGGAAGGTTACTTTCCTTACTGAAGTACCGGACTAATTGCTGTGCCTACAGCTTGGCTAGCCGCTTCAGGAGCAGATGTGAGAAGCTCTTCCCTCATTGCTGCATGCCATCAGGACTTGGAAACAGATGGACAGTTGTTTCGTGATCTGCCCTCTCTTCTCATGCACTTCTAGCTACAACATATTACGTTTCTACCCAGTTTAGAGGAGACTTAAAAGTTCCTTATGCATGTGTTGCCAGCACTTTTTAACTTCAGCAAAGCAATGTATTCTCTAGCCCTGATCTTAGCAACAGAACACTTCTGACAAAATTTTGTCATTAAAATGAAGAGAAATTATCAGGCCTTGACAGACAGCTGGTATATAGTTTCAGCTTGGGTGATTAAATTTAAATAAAACTAGAAAAGCTGAAGGTCAGGTCATCGGAGTGGGAAAAGGCATGCTAATTTAGCTAGTGTACCAGACCCCAGCATGTCCTTTTGGCCACTATTATTTCTCTTAATGTCTTTACAGCATTTAAAAAAATATATTTTATGGAACAAATTTGTCCTGGTTAGAGGTAAAACAGGACTGAATTTGTTCAGTAACTTTACTTTTTAGCTAGGCCTCTTCTGGCTACTGAAATTAACAGCATATTGTGCAGAAACTGGGTCCTTCTTGGGTAGTCAACGCAGGAGGAGGACTCAGAAGTACGTATAGTTGTTAAATCCTTCTCTATGAAGGATTTGTGAAATGTGAGGAAGGACTTCAGTTGTCATGAAGGTGAAACACTTATCTCCTGGTTACTCCAGTGCTGGGACAATGGGGTTGATACTATAAACTTAGAGGGCAGAGAAGCAAGGTGAATGGGAAACCTGGCCCCAGGGATGGAGTACTGATAAAAAGATTGGGACAAAGACAAAAACTCTGAGTCTCTGGAGGTGACTGGTGTCAGTCGTAAAGGGCAAGTATCCTTTTAAGGATGATATTGAATGCCATCCAAGCAAATGGACCAGCATGGAAAAAGGTATTAAGTACCTGAGAGAACTGTTTGTGCGGGAGGTGATTTATAGTGAGTGGCAAGTGATTGTAGACCCTGATGAAATGCCGTGCAAATGATCTGTGCTGAGAAAGTTTGTACAGAGTGCACCATCAACATGTTCCCACACACTGTCAACAATGATCTGGGGAGGATCTGATGCCGACACACCAACTGTAAATGAGGTGGTTAACAGACCACAACAAAGCTTGTGTGAACAATGAATTAATCAGCTTAGTTGTAAAGTGCTTTAAGTGCAAGGAGTAGCAGGTGAGACTGTGCTGTTTGAAAGAGGTGATGCTTTGAAAGAAAATAATGCTGGGCCAAAGCTGCTTAAAGAAAGCTGGAAACAGATGTGTTGGACTTTACTAAGTCATTTTCTGAAGGTTAGAGGATGCACATTCATTTTTCCCCTGGCACTGCAGTGGCCTCTGCTCAGTTCTCTACACCAATTACTCTTAATCTCGTAAGAAAACACTGTACCAGAGAGTGGTATGCATGGCTGCATTTGGCTCAGGCTGACATACATTAATACTGCTTTTGCGACTGTAGGGGCATTTATTTGAGGTAAACTTTTCTCATATTTATAGACACCAATCAAAACTCAATGGATGGGAAAGCACGAGAAAAGGTCAGTACTTGGTAAACTTCATTCTATTTGTTCCTAAGCCACAGGTGGGTGCATAGTGTGGAAGTAAAGGGAAGTTTACAGCAGCCTTTCTGCCTCCTTCAGCTGCCTTTGTGTGGATCCCATAAGGTCAAGGCAGAACTGTGGTTCTTTTACTTGTGGGAGAATAGTAGATACTGTCTTAAGGATGTTTGGCTGTTACTAGCCATCTATATTGGCTTAGAGTGGGCGAGCAGGCTTATTCTGCACTGGAGCATTTAGAAGGAAGTATCACCTTGCAACATGCTGCTTTGCCTGAAAGCTGTAATGTTTTATGTGACAAGGGAGGAATTAGTGCCCTAGCTGGATTTCCTGGTCCCCTTAACCCAGCTGAATGATAACTTATGGCATGGGAAGGGTTTTCAAGCTTTTATTTGTAAATATGATCATTTCAGGAAGATGTTGAAGAGGAAACAGCAGGAAAGGAAAATAACGCACAACCAAGTTATCTTACCTTTACTGTGGAAAAGCAGACCTTGGTTACATAATTTTTTGTCTGCTACCTCCTGCATTGCATCCTGTGCCTTATGTTACCAGATCAGCTGAATGAGGACTACTGAGTGAGGCTCTGCATTTTAAATGTCGCTGTGCTTCAGTAGAAGGAAAAAAGAAGCAAAGGATAGCCGTGCTCAATTCAGCAGTGACAAATATATTCTCCTGCCTGTTGCTGGCTCAGGTGTTCCGAGAACAAATCGAATGCATAGATTGAGAGCTGGTATTTTCAGCATGGCAACCAAAAGTCTTGGAAATGAAGTTTTCCACTTATGGCTCCTCTCTTCCAAGGATATATTTATCTTCATCTTTACTGCTTCTTTAATGTAGTATGACAAAAGTATTTTTAGCTGACTTGCCAGGGAAACCAGTTCAGAAATCTGATGCAGATTCTTCTGATGTTTCCATAAGACCAGCAAGAGTCTTTTAAAGTAAAATGCATTATTTTAAGGTGGTTATCTATATGGGAAGAAACTACTTTGCAAATATTTAGCCCTTCATTTAAATGTAAATTATTTCAGAAGTTATACATTCCAGATCAAAATCATGAAAAATATTCTAGATAATAATAATAATCTTACCCTTTCCCAATGCAGAAGGGTGTGCAAAAGTGTTTCCTTGTAAGTTTAAACTCATGACGTTTGTATGCTCAGCAGCAGCAAATACGTCCTGTGCTTAAGCCCATGTTGTAAACATCAGCATGCCTTTGTTTGTGGCAGGAGACTTAGACCTCTCCAATTACACCCAGTTTGAGGGGAGAAAATCTTTGCTGTTAACATAGCTGATCAAATGATTCAGTGCTCAAGGTCTTTTAGTGCTGCTTGAATATAGGGAAGAGGAAGAAAGAAGGAAAGGTATTTATTTTGTCCTTGTTACAGAACCACATTGCTGGCTTTTTGTTTCATATGTATGAAGGATTGACAAAGTGTGCCATAACCAGCCTGTAAATTTCTCCAAAGATATTAAGGTCCCAGATCTTAATTTTTGTATCTGGAAAAATATTGACAATTATCTGGCAGTTAACAGACAAGGCAGAACTTTGAATTATTCTTTTGACTGCAGGTGATTGTAAAGCATGGCATTGATTTTTACATTCAGATTTAGCTCTGTCCCATTGAAGTCTATTTTTGTTTCAGTTTGTGATATTGGTCACAAGATTTTTTTATAGGAATATGTTGCTCACTCTTAAGAAAAACAGAAGTATCCAAGCTTCTAGGTCTGCTTTTCTGAACAATATCATGCAACTTAGAACCTTTAGCTCCAGCACAATCAGTCATGCAAATAAAATACAATGGGAGGTGCTATTTTAATAGTTCGATTCAATCAAAACTAGCAGATCCTTGAAAACATGGGGCTTTTTAAAAAAATTTTCAGCTTTTTAAGCCAAAGAACAACTTTAAACAGGCATGAAAACTTTCAAGTCCCTATTTCTTTCCTTTAAAGATTGTTTTGTTGATTTTGTCTGAAATAATGTCTAACATGCCTTTGTAATTGAAAAGACACGTCTGTCTAGCAGAGCTGTTTTTTCACAAGTGCAACTTAAAAAGCATAGCTATGTAATGTCTGTGGTCACAGGGACTTTCTAGAAGTATCAAAGCAGTGCAAGGACAAGGCTTTATTCTGCTATACTATGTGTGCTGATGCAAAGGGCAGAAGAGGGGACAAGAATGGAGGTAGGGACTTCTTTTCTCCCTTTGCTCTTCATATGTTGCTGTTTATTCTTTCTACCTATCGCTTAGCAGATGCCATTTAGACAATGAGCAATTAATTTTGCTCAACAACAAACACAAACTTTTCTTTCTTTATGCCGTGTCAGTTCTCAGGAAAGATACCAGGCAGACCGGTTTGGAAGCTGAAGCTCTCTACCTACAACAAAGTCCAATATACACAACAACCAACATAAGCAACACTGTGCTGCCTGACCTATTGGGAAAAAGGGCAGCTGAGTTTTCATTGCATTACCTTTCTGTTTTCTACGCTGTAACTGTTAACAGGATTGTGGCTGTTGAAGCCCAGCACCTACTGTTCAGTAGGAGTAGGCTGGAGGCTACTTACCATGTGACAACTGGACTAGTTTTTGATCAAAATCAGGGTAGAAGAGCTCATCTGTTTAATTTATTTAAAAGAGCTTCTGTGGAGCTTATCACCGGAACATTTTTTGTTATTCTGTTTCCCAAAGGAATTTTGTTATTCTGTTTCCTAAACAGGACGAGTGTCCTCAGTATGTGGCATCACCTTAGTGGTTTACTTTTACCCATGAAGAGGGTGAAGTTCTTCACCCTTGAAGAACTTCATATGATGCTGGAATGGAGTTCATTTAGGTTTATCTGATCCTGTATTCTTGTTGGTGAATGTGTTTGTGTGTGTTTGTGTGTCTGTTTGTTTCCCTCTCTTCTTGGAACACTTTTGCACCTTGAGGATCCCAGCTACATGCCAAGACATTCTCAAGGTACAAAATTCCTGCAAGAGTCATGATGCTGTGTGTCTGTGTGAGACAGACATCATCAGAGCCCTGCTGAGGAAACAATGTAAGACACAGATCCATAAGAAATGAGGCTTCATTGGTAACTCAGATCATTGAACTTCTTGGCTTTGGATATGCCAGTTGCATCCTCTTCTCTCCTTTGATTTATTCTATTAAGACGAGTGTCCTCAGTATGTGGCATCACCTTAGTGGTTTACTTTCACCCATGAAGAGGGTGAAGTTCTTCACCCTTGAAGAACTTCATATGATGCTGGAGTGGAGTTCATTTTTTTCCTCTGAGCACTGTTTCCAATATGACAGTCGTGCCTTAAGCATTTTCCTTGTCTTCAGAACTATTTTATTTTTTTTGTGAAGTAACCATTATTTTGACTGAAATGATCAACTCAAAATGTTCAGACGTTCACATCCCTTTTTCAGTATAAACATGTAGAACCTTAATTTGTGGTAATTTACACCTTTAAAAATTATTTAAGTGAAGTAAACAGAGTTCTTTGGGTAGCTCACAAAAGTATTGGTCTGCAGAGTTTTGCTTCATAAATTTTGCTTTCATGTAAGGAACGTTCATTATAATTCATATGTTTTTATCATTTAAATAAGATTAAGTCACCAAATTTTCTAAACTATACTACAGACATGGAAAAAATGCACTTACAGTTAAGGTCACTTAGAAATCTTTCTTTCTAATAAGCTTATGGACAAGATATTTCCTGTTGTGTGTATACAAGTGGGAATGTCAGTGCTTTTTTTAATGTTGTCAATTAAATGTCATCACCTATAATTTTTTTTTCCCAAAAGTTGAGTCTACCCTCTGCACTTAGAAGGATTGACTGCTGTTTAGAGGGATGCTAGTACCCATCACTGGCCCGTACAACTGCCACTGCTAGAAGATAAAGATGACAACCACTTTCTACTAATGATACAGACTAGTATGGCAAAATTGGTGCCTGAATTTGTGATTTGGAGCTAGGCTACACCTTGGGAATGAGTTTTCTCCTGGGGTTTGTATGAGTGCAGATCCTCATATGTATCATGCCCTCACTCACGGCCCAGAGCTACAACCAGCCTTCTTGGGTTTTGTCCTTTTTGTCCAGGCAGTCACTAGGACACCAGGCTGGTCAGCGGCATTGACCCTCAAAGCCCCATTTCAGGAAGATGGCTGCACCACACCTTCTGCAAAGGGGTGAAATGCAGGGCAGAGAGGCAGGAGACAATATTACAAGTTTCATGCAAGCTATTTAGGTGGTGATTTTCCTAAGTACAGACTGGATAACTAGGCCCTTATGTATGCAGAAATAACTCTTTTGATGCAACATCAGAAGAATTGTAAAGAGAAGGGAGGAAAATCTGCTTTATTCTTAGTTGGAGAGATGATGACAGCATAACATCCCAATGCAATGACAGCAGACGAATGGTTTTGCTATTAAGTGAGAGTTTGCACTGAGTATGTGGAAACTGAGCTGTATGGCTCTCAATGATGAATTTACAAGGCAGGGTGATAAGACTGTATAAAGGAACCAAATATAAATAATGTGCTGTGTAGGAGATGAATACCGTAAGTGAGAATATATCAGGAAAGAAAGTAATGTCAGCTAGTGGGAATCAAATTAGCAGCCATTTTCTAGATATAGTATCCAGCAAGGTTACTGGATTTCAGATTTGTGGTCAGTAGCCCAAATGTTATTTTAATTCATTTGTGATTTTTCTAACAGTGATTACATGCATGCTATGAATTAAAACCAGAGTATTAAAAACATGTAAACATTGGCTCTACATGATGAACTTGTGTCTTTTTCCTAACAGATGGTCCGTAATAGAGCAGAGTGAAGATGTAAGAAAGTCATGAGCCATAATTTTTAAAGTGGTGATGAGATTTTTACTGCATATTTGGCATAGGAACTGAAAGCATTTTTCACTGATCAGGGCAATTATGCTGCTTAATAGGGGTGTCCTGGTTCCGGCACGGATGGGGTTAATTTCCCCAAGGAGCCGGCAGGGGAGGCAAGTATTCCATACCACGTGACCCATGCCCAGCTATAAGAGGCGCTAGCCGGGGAGAGAGAGGCAGTCGCCACTCGGGGGCGGGTGGGGTGGTCGCGGCGCGGCAGTACTGTAATCGCGTTCTTATATTCCTTTATCGGTGTTATTGTTTTTATTTCATCTTCCCTTTGTCTGTTCTGTTAAATTACACTGTTTCAACCCACGAGTTTTGCCCTTTTCTGCCGATTTTTTCCCACAGCTGTGGGAGTTGAGTGAGAGGCTGCGTGGTTCTTTGTTGCTGGCTGAGGCCAAACCACGACAAGGGGCCTACTGCCACAGTGACTAGTAGGCTCTGATACGACTCCTGATAGCTGGTCAGCTAATCTGTACTCTTAGCCTCCTATTCAAACGGGCTCTTTTTTGTACCTGATTTGCACTAAGAGTGGAGGATGTTATGTCTGCCTTTGGGGAAGGAAGAATGTCCCCAATACACTGTCCTTTAACCAGACAGAGTTTGCTTTCAGAATACAAGGCTGGCAAAGACCTTTTCTATGGTGGCTTAGTGTGTCCATCCCTTCTGCTCTACCAGGAAGTCCTGCATGCAGGCAGCAGTCTTGCTGGGGAGCTCCTCAAGGAAGAGGTGTTGAGGAACAGCCTGCATCACCCTCTCTGAGGGACCTGTCGGAGCAAAAGTGTTTTGAAGTTTCAGAAGTGAAGACTTCTCAGTGTCCAGGAAGGCAAATTTACCACCTCAATTTATTAATATGGGACATATTCCTGTATTAATGTTATTTGTGTATGGATGCCTGACCATCACATTCAGAGTGACTGAATTACATGCCAGTGACAGAAATAAATGCTCTCTGACCCCAAACAAACCATCCATGCACACTCATGTAGAATGTCTGCACCTGGATACATCAGAGGGTCCTAAAACCGCTCAAGTGGGTTCCAGTGCTAGATCAATCTAGCAAAGGCAAGTTACTTCACCCCCTGAAATGTACTGGTGTTGAAACAGCCTGGGAGCTCAGATGAGTATAGTGCAAGTACCTACGGAATTGGTAGGATTTTCTGATCCCTACTCTGTACCTGTTTGACAATTTTTTCCCCAGCCAGCTGTGAGAACAAACAATTTGAGACTGTGTACACCAATTAAAAAAGGGCAGCGTTTCCAACTTTGGAAAATACAGCAAGAGAACACAGCTATTTTGTATGCAGGAAAAGGGTAAAATGAAAAAGGGCAAATATTTCTCTTTCTGATAAAAAACAACCAAACAACCAAACACAACAACAAGCAAACAACAACTCCCCCAAGCCCCCAACCGGCTGGATGGCCGGGCCCGAAGAGTTGCAGTGAATGGACTTAAATCCAGTTGGCAGCCAGACACAAGTGGTGTTTCCCAGGGCGCAGTGTTGGGGCCACTCCTATTTAATATCTTTATCAATGATCTGGACGAGGGGATTGAGTGCACCCTCAGTAAGTTTGCAGATGACACCAAGTTGGGTGGGAGTGTTGATCTGCTTGAGGGTAGGAAGGCTCTACAGAGGGATCTGGACAGGCTGCATCAATGGGCCAATGGTATGAGGTTCAAGAAGGCCAAGTGCCAGGTCCTGCGTTTGGGTCACAACAACCCCATGCAGTGCTACAGGCTTGGGGATGAGTGGCTGGAAAGCTGCCTGGTGAAAAAGGACCTGGAGGTATTGATCAACAGCCAGCTGAATATGAGCCAGCAGTGTGCCCAGGTGGCCAAAGCAGCCAGTAGCATCCTGGCGTGTATCAGGAATAGTGTGGTGAGCAGGACTAGGGAAGTGATTGTCCTCCTGTACTCAGAACTGGTGAGAGCCCACCTCAAATACTGTGTTCAGTTTTGAGCCCCTCATTACAAGAAAGACATTGAGGTGCTGGAGCTTGTCCAAAGAAGGGCAGCGAAGCTGGTGAAGGGTTTTAAAGCACAAACCTTATAAGGAGCAGCTGAGGAAGCTTGGATTGTTTATTCTGGAGAAAAGGAGGCTGAGGAGGCTGAGTGAGGTGGGTGTCAGTCTCTTTTCCCAAGTAACAAGCGATAGGACAGGAGGAAATGGCCTCAGGTTGCACCAGGGTAGGTTTAGATTGGATATTAGGAAAAATGTCTTCACTGAAAGGGTTGTCAAGCACTGGAAGAGGCTGCCCAGGGAAGTGGTTGAGTCACCATCCCTGTAGGTGTTTAAAAGACATGTAGATATGGTACTTCGGGACATGTTATAGTGGTGGACTTGTCGGTGTTACGTTTATGGTTGGACTCAATGACCTTAAAGGTCTTTTCCAACCAAAATAATTCTATGATTTTATGATTCTATAATTTTGTCTGTCTGCCTCCCCCCTTTCCTCCATCAGTGAAATTGTTCCAAAAGTTACAGTGAGCGCTCCTGCCCATTCCACTGATTCATTGTGCCCTGATGGAGGTGAAAGGGAAATAGTATCAGCAAACTGCAATCACCCAAAGATGTCTTTTTGCAAGAGGCACTGTAAGGAGGAATACAGCCCAGTAGCAAGTTGGTAGGGAAGATTGCCTTTAATATCTTTCGGTCAGACACTTTTTCCTCACATCAGTGTCTCACCAGTAATGTGGCAGCAGAGCTGTCCCACTGCAAGCCTTACCTGAGCAGTCATGCAAGGCTCAGCAGATGGCCACACCACAATCATGTAGACAGTCCATTGGGTGCTATTCCTGTGTGAGCATAGATCATGAAGTTCAATGTTGTGCATCAGTGGGAATACAGAGACAAATTAATGTGTAGTCAGCCATGGATGTTACTGCACTTTCACTGGTTGAACCAAATGATAGTGTCCTCAATTATTATCACTTCTTCCCTTGACCTTTGAGCTTTGTGTGATGCTGCTGTTGAAATAAAACACTTCTTCCTATCAGAATAAACAATAGCTCCACTATGTGCACAATTCATCCACCTGACATGTCTTTTTTTGCCAAATAAAC
Source organism: Vanellus vanellus (assembly GCF_965231255.1). Lineage (NCBI taxonomy): Eukaryota > Metazoa > Chordata > Aves > Charadriiformes > Charadriidae > Vanellus > Vanellus vanellus. The sequence continues at coordinate 57,880,197 of NC_138908.1, forward strand.
ACAAAAATCTCTTTTGTGTCACAATTCCTACAAGAACCCCCAAAGACAAGAAAGGCTGTGTTATACTGTGCAAAACTCAGTAAGTGATTTGCTCATCTTAGCTGGCTGTTTAAGTTATGGTAACATGCTGAATGAGAACAGCATAAAGCTATACCTGCAGTCATGGTAGGGCTGTGAAACTAATTCCAAGTTAACACCCTCATCACAGTGTTAAGCATCCAGGTCTCTCTATTCTTGACAGAGGGTGTGTTCTCAGCCAGCATTTACTGCGCACCATCTTGGTTTTAGCTGCATGTTTTGAGGAAACACCCAAGCTTCCAAACTAGTACCAGTGAGGTTCTGGCAGCTAGCCCATCACCCCTTTGTCATAGCTCATTTTTGAGCCTGTTCTGAAGATTTTCAGGATAGGCATCTGTGGTTTAGGCATTTCTGATCCTGGCTGGAAGGGGAACTACATGACCTTCTGAGCTCACCGTCAGCCTGGTGATTTGTCACAGCTCCAGACTCGATGCATTGCACCTGGAAGGCACAAGGATGTGAAGAATCCTGCCTAGCTCTTCCTGGTTTCTTCTGCAGCAGACAACAATCAAGCAGTATTATTATTATTTGGAAGCAAACTCTACTTGTTGTATACAGCTTTGTCATTATGTCCTGCTGTCACAAGATGCATTGGAAAGTAGCCTTCCGTTATAGTTTGGCAGTGCAAAGAGCAAATTAGATGGTACTGCAATTCTCTTGAGATAGCTGCGAATGAAGAGGGTTCATATGAAGCTGACATATGCAATATAATGTTAATTTTGGCTGATCCTTCCCTCCTGCACTGGTATGCAAAAAATTGCTGAAGAAAACTGGAAAGACTTTCCCATGCATGACTGTCAATTCTGGGAACAGAAAACAGCATGTGGCCTGTTTATTCTTCCAAACTTTTGTACTAAATCTATGCATGGGTCTGGAGACTCAGCAACTTTTTAACAGTGGCATGTTTTGTGTGCTGTCCAGTGTGAGAAGAGGCAATTAAACAGTGAGTCCACAAAATACAGCCAAAACTAAAATTTGTCTTCATGGGGAGCAGCAAAGCCAATGGTATGTTGTGATTTTAAACACTGTGTAACTGTTAATATGTTATAATCACATGTCTCAGAATATCTACAAAACTAATGGAAAAATAAGAGAGAGGTGACGCTGTCCAGGTTTGCTTATTTGTTGAAGTTGTTCATTGTGGATCACTGCACACAGTGCATAAAAAAGGCACAAGGTTTTTCGCATGCTGGGCTACTTCTACACCCACATTCTTGAAGGAGTATGTGGGGTTTGAAAGGATGCTGTGGACAGAGGGGGAAAGCTGGGTATTTTTGTGCTTTCCATCACAGTGTAGTTGTGGTGCTTTTTGTTAGTGTGGACACCAACAGCGAAGGGAATCAGGTCATACACGTAACCATAATCAGCATTTCCTTACTTCCAAGTGCTTGAGATTTACATCTCAAAACCTTCTTGATGCAGAGCTTTGTTTTCTGTATTGTGGCATTATGTTCGGTGGCTGAACTGGTCTGTCATGTCACATCGGTAATACAAAAAGACATGATGGAACCACGTTTAGAAAGGAAAAAGAACAGGACAGCAACACACTGCACAGTGTCACTACTAACACTGCTTTTAGATATTCATATCACTACCTTTGAAGTTCCACTTTTGTCACTGATTGTAGTACAAAACTGTCTGGAACACTTAATTCTTTATCTTTGTGCTGATTAGTGCAAAAGAAGGGCAACAGCAAAGCCTTGCTATGGGCAATGACACCTCCCACTAGACCAGGTTGCTCAAAGCCCCATCCAACCTCGCCTTGAACACCTCCAGGGATGGGGCATCCACAGCTTCCCTGGGCAATTTGTTCCAGTGCCTCGCCACCCTCATAGGGAAATTTTTTTTCCTAATATCTATTCTAAATCTACCCTCTTCTGCCTTTCCTGACCAGCTGATGGAATGTAGAAAAGCTTTGGTATGAGACACCGAGATGTCCTGCAGCCACTTGGGACCCTCAGAGCCTGTGGAGATTATTTGCACCTTGCCTAGGGCTCACTCCTATTATTTTGCCCTTTAAGTTTGACTGCAAAGCCATTTGCCTGGTCCCAGAGTCTGTGGCAAAGCTGCAATTCACTCTGCACCAAACCTCTCTTGTGGTGCCTCTGAAGGCAATGTAGCCCTTCTTACTTAGTGCAATGAAGTTTGGGGTGACCTTTTTGAACATGAACACTTTCCATGGTGCACACAATACATAAAAAGATAAAAAGAAGTGAAAAGTGATCTTCATAAAGAAACAAACATTTTAAGTGTTCTTCACAGACAGCAGGTTTTGAAATCAGCATTACTTACATGCATAGTAAATTGCAGTGGCTGACTGGGTGTAGCCCAGATGGTAGTGCTGTTCCCTGCCTTAATGCACAGATAAAGCTGGAATGTGAAAACAGCCTCATTAGGAAAAACTGGTCACTGACTAGGAAATATTACCAGCAGGGATAACAGATATTTTCCAAGCACTTGCTTGCACACATAACCCGGAGTAAGAGCATGAAAAGATCGATCTGGTCTTGGTACTGGATCACCAGGCCAGTGGTCACAGGTCATGGCCCTAGGAGGGACTACCATGCAGTCCAGCCTACATTTCTGTTCAGACAGATGTACACAGTACTGCGTTGCTGAACAGGGAAGGTGACAATATCATTCGATGGTTTTGTTTGTTCATTTTCCTTTCATCTGCTTTTGACAATATGGGTCTCCTTTCCTATTTCTCCTCTACTGAATAACCTGACATATTCTTGAAAGCAGACCACAACAGCAGCACCTAAAACAGTGTTTGAAATGTAAATGGATAAAAGGGATTTTTGGTCTTTTTGTATCATATTGTTCCACACCCTTTACTGCTCAGGAGTCTCTTAACATTTAGGAAGACAGGAAACAATTCAGACTGAACCATTTCAGTTTGCTGCAAATCTCTGGGTGTGGTGCAATCTGGTTTAGCCATTTGAGGCAGGGAATCACCTCTGTAAATGCCTAGTTTTAAAGTACTGTTGCCACAGACATCCACAGTCAGTGTGATTAGACAGGTGTTTTAATTCCTTTTCTTAGCATGCAACTCCTGAAGAAACATTGTGGGTTTTTTCAAAGATTATGGAGAGATGCCGTTTTGGAAGACAGTGGGCTATCCTATTAGTTAGAGAATCTGTTCTCCCTGTCACAAGCATTTATTATAGAGCACAGCTTTGAAGCAGAATTGAATATTGATGTCAAGGTGGGGTTGATTGCTGCAGGTCATGTTTATCCTCTCATTTAGGGATATGTGCATTCTCAATTAAAACAGCCCAATGTAGAAGTCACACAGAATCAACAGCCCCGATTCCTCCCAACGTGGGAAACTGACTGGGAGCAGGGCAAAGAAAGGTGTCTTTATACTTGTGTTCCCATGGTGTCATAACAGGAGTTGAAGGAAGAAAGTATTTCACACTCACAAAGTACTTTTCACCCACTGCATTTGTGCTTCATGGTAGCCTTGGTGTCATGACACTTCATTTGCGAAGCCTTCAGCCTGAGCCTCCTGAGGTCTTCCCAGGCTGCCTCTGGCTGGTCTCCTCAGAAGGGAAGCTCCTTGTGCTCTTGGAAGAGCCTTTCTCCTCCTCATCCTGGTGAACAACGAAGCAAGGTGCCCTCCTTCAGCCACAGGAGTGTCGCCTGTCTGGGCAGACCTCCTCCTGGAGAGGGCCAGGAGGAGAAGGCCTGCCACAGGCACACAGCCAGCAGCACACTGCGAGCTCCTTCCAGCCAGGTGGTGGTGATTCACAGTGTCATGGGGCAGAGGAGGGCCGTCACTCTCATTTTCTCCAGCGCTGCAGTGTGATGACCCTTGCCAGCTGGTGTCCTTGGCCTCTTGAGAGGGGGTGCACCTATGGGAGGAAAAAGGTAGAGCCCTGTTTTGCACTGCCTCCGCATCATGCGAGCCGAGGTCCTGGCCTGAAGACAGACTTTGGGAAACCTCCCAGGAGACATCACCCGCTGTGGTGAGACAGGGCAGAAGAAGCATCAGCCTCCAGGCAGCACAGCTGCTTCTCACTCTGATTCTCCCCTGGCCCTTGCAGCACCAACCTGCCCCTGGGCAGGCATCTCATAGGCCTGGCACTCTTTGGGGTGAGGGGAGTGGCTGCACTCCTCCAAATTCCCCACCACTTCCCAAGGCCTTTTCAGCATGAGCACCAGAGCCCTCTCCAAAACACCCCCCAAGGCTTCTCTCTCGCAGCCAAGACTCACCAGGATCCCACAGCCGCAGCACCACAGGGCTGAAGATGCACGGTGGGGTGATGGCAGAGCTGAGTGTGAGAGGGCTGAGTGTGACAGGCTTCTGCTTCAGAGGGCTGTCCATTTCTCTGTGCCCTTGAAGGAGAACTTCCTGATGTGGCCTGGGACTGGAGTAACTGCAGGGCCTGTGAAACTCCAGCAGGAGCCTCGGTGCTGGAATTTCAGACCCCTTAAGGGTCCCAGCCATGAACACATCCCAGTTCCCCAGGTCAGGCTTGACCTGACCATGAGGAAATGCTTGTGCCAGATCCGGGCCGGCCATCTGCACCCCACTCCTACGACTCCAGCGCGGTCTGGCACAGGATGTGGTGGGACTGCATCTTCTTATGTGCTGTTTAGGGGTGTGGAGGTCCCAGGCCAAAATGCATGGAGCACGTCCTAGGAGGGGTGACACCACCCCGCATGTCCCTTGACACGTCCCCTCAGGGAAGGGCAGTGCTTGGGAGCACACAAATCTCAGCGTATGTGCAGACAGCAGCAAGTCCCCGTTACAGCTTTTCCCCGCGGACAGGTCCCAGCCCCCAGGGCCCGGCAGAGACTTACAGAGACAGTGAAATCTCGGGGGGCACTGCCGACAGTCCCCCACGGAGAGGCTATCCTTGAGGTGTGCTGCAGGGTGACAGCCGTCGGTTGTATCTGTGCAGGTAACCGGATTAGCAGCACACTCCGAGACCCTTGGAAAGGCCAGCAGTATCCCGGGGAAGCATCCGGCTGAAAGCAGAGAGCAAGAGCATGGAATGTGAGGCCGTGATGGGAACACGAGGGCGTGATGGGGCCCGCTGCGCCTGTGGGCTGTGCTTGTGCTCAAAATGAATGGCGTGTTGGGAAGCAGACAGAAGCGCCCTGCCATCTTCCCGGCCCGGGAAAGAGGAAAACAGCCAGCCGGTGGGAAACATCCAGTACCCTGCATCAGAGCCAGGGCTTTCAAGAAACCTCTCTGTTTGGCCAGCAGCTCTGCAGCCTCCCCCCACTGCCCCATCGGGAGACGGACCATCAGAGCTGTGGCGAGGAAACGCGGTCCCAAAGGACAAGTCCCTTCACCCGGCTGTGACTAGGGAGGGCGGGCAGCCAGCTCAGCTCAGCACAGCCCCTTTCTGAGGGCACGTGCTGTTTCCGAGGGAGCCGAGCCCTGTGTGAGACCCCAGGAGCCAGGCACCGGAGCAGTGCCGTGGTCTCGAGCAATACCACTGGCCTGAGGGGAGACACCCCAGGGCTTGGCCCACACTTTCCAAGAGGCAAGAGAAGCCGCACTGACGGTTTCTGCTTCTGTACCTGCACAAAGGTGTCCAGAAGGGGTGGAGCACACAGGAACCCAAACACGCTGCAGAGCCATGCAGGGCTGCTGGACGATCTCTGCAGGTTGATGGCAGCCTCTAAAGGGAGAAGAGCGCAACTGGCTGCAGGAGGCCCCAGGCTGGGAGGACCTGGTGGCTGCAGGTGACTTTGTAAGGCTGCCTACCAGCCCTGCATGCAGCACTGCACGCTCGGAGGTGCCCCAGGAAAAGGGGGGGATCCCTGTGCCCGATGACAGTGTATCTCTCCCAGCTGCACAAAGAGAAGGTCTGTGGCTACTGGGAGATGGCAAGCACCCAGGGGTTGGGCTGCAGACCCAAGCTGAGGCCCCGCTGTGTGGATAGCAAAGCACAACCCAGCCGCTCGTGTTCGTTCCCCTGGGAAGCTCCATGAAGTGGGAGACAGCAGAAATGCTGTCAGGGGCTTGGCTGTTGTTCCAGCTAGTGTCCCGGAGGCAGGGCTGGGGTGAGCCCCAAGGGAGCCGCTCAGCCACAGCATGCTCTTGGGGCCTGTGGTTTCATTCAATCTCCCCATGCTTTGGAGAGCAGAGTCTGTAGCGCAGTGTTTGTAGTAGAAGATCCCTGTTAATTTTTACCATTCTACCTGGGGTTTTTTTTGTGTCACCATTAAAACCTGGGGTGTTTTTTGACCATCTTTTGTTGGTCTTACACTTCTGCAACACCAAGTCACACATTGGTGTGGTTACAGACATTGCCTCTCTCATTTGCTGAACTTCCTGGGAAAGACACAAAGGAACAGGGGAAATGACCACAGCAACCTTGGCCAGGGGAAGGGGCTTTACAGTGGAGCTCAGCAGGCTGCCCCTGGCAAGGGATGGGTGCATGGGCCCAGCAGGAAAAGCCCACCAGCTGGCCCAAGAAGGGTCTTGTGTGGGGCCCTGCTGTCCCAGCACTCTTTCCCAGGGTGCATGATCACCTGCATAGCGTCGATCCCTGCAGCCAGGCACACCACCTCGTTCACCAGCTGTTTTGCCTCTGGGGATTGTTCCCTGCAGTCACCAGGAAAGCAGATCTTGTCAGAGAGCTGCCCAGCCCCTCCCAGAGCCTCCAAGCTCGGGAGGAGCAGAGACAGAGGTGCTCGAGCCACCTTTTCTTTCCCTGGCCTGTGAACGCTTCCCCCCGCTCCATGTTTAGCAAAAGGCCCAGGCAGGAGCGAAAGGCACGAGCCCTGGGCGCTGTGCGAGTGAGTGCAAACAGCACGGCCTCATCTGCCGCTACCCCACCAAAAGTGCTGCACGTCAGGAGAGAGGAGAGGGCTCTTACCGCGGGGCCCTCCCGTCGGCTGCCGCCTGCCCCAGCAGCACCTGAAAGAGAACGGCTCTCCGTTTGAGTCCCAGAGCTGCCGGGGCTGTCCAGAGCCGGCGGCTCTAGGAAGGCACAGCAGAAGCCGCTGCTGATTCTCTGGGTCACCGCCTGCAACCGCAGGACCGGGTGTTTTACCCACCCAACCACCCACTCACCGCCTGCGGGGCTCCGCTGTGGGCCTTTCCTGTCCCACAGCAGCAGTCACTGACCTGCGGCACAGCCTCTGCCCACTGCAGATACACAAGCATCAGCATCCCGCACCAGGCAGCAGCTGTAATTCACATCACCAAGACAGAGTTAATTGACTCAGGTTCTAAGGATCCCTGTAGCCATACGGTCTCCTCCCACACCCCGGTGGCCGCAGTCTGGCTGAGGACATGGCGAAAGGGTGCAGAGAGAGGTTGTGGTTCTAAGCAGAGACCCTCTCCCTGGGCCTCAGGGCTCTGCACAGCCCTGGTTGTTGCGCACGCTCGGTGCCCCACAGCTACGCCCCATTTGCCCTCCCTGCTCTGCGTGCAGCGAGCATCTTCAGAGCTCCCTGAGCTGCAGATGTGGGAGGCTGGAAGGATCCCACTACCTCCTCTCCCTCACCCTGAAGCTGGCACTCCGTGCCTCCCTGCCTCCGCTGGCAGCAGGCGAATACTCACTGAGAGCAGCTAGGCTCATCAAGAACACAAGCAGTACGAGCTTCGTATTTTTCAAGGTGGTGATCTCTTTCCTGAAAGAGTACGTCCCGAGGTTAGCAGTGCCCAAGGGCAGTGCCCCGCACAGGGGGATTTTCATTTACAAGCAGAGGAGCAGTCATTTTGGAGGAGCCAGGCCTGGTCTCCTGGTGGAGAGCACCACCGACCTCCACCTGCTCGTCCTGAGCCACTGGCACCCCTCATCTCCACCTCCCCACTGCACACATACTCACAGGGTGGAGATGCCTGTGCTGAAGTGTCTCTGGAGGGAGACTACCATCACTGCCAGACTGAAGACCGACCCTGGGAAAGTATATATTTATACTTAGGTACAGTATTTTATCTGTCTCTCTCTCTCTCTACTTGTTTGTATATCTTACTAGGAAATCAGGCATCTGTATTACCTCTTATTGCCAGTCGAGTACTGCAGGATCTTCAGTTAGATATGAAGATTGCTGGTACTGTAGGCTTCTGACTTTTTTCAGATACTCAATTTCCACTTCCGGCTTCAGTGAAGCTTCTCTGGCTTTTGGCTTTTTGATCACCTTCTCTCAGTGGTTCACACAGCTCTAAAATTAGGAGAAATATCTCAAGTCTTAACCGTTACATTTGAGGATCAACATAGTCATCTGTTGACAATTTTTGGTAACACAGCACGTCCTGAGCCTGTGCCCCTGCACGTCAGTGTTCCTCTGCTTGCGCTTGCCCAGCTTGTGCTCAGCTTAGACGCAGGGCTTTCAGTGACCTACCGTGCGAAATGCTGCGCCCTGTTCGCCCGCTCCCACTGCGGTGCCGCAGTGACACCCTGGGTGACGCCCACTGGCAGACCACGTGCTGGGTGACCGCTTAGAACTGCCGCGGGGTGCTGTCTCCGCCCCTGCCGCCTCAGCAGCGCGCCCCCGAGCTGCCGGTTCCAGCACGAGCCAGCCGCTTTTCCTGGCTTCGAAAGCCCCCAGAAAGAGCCCTTTGACGGCTTTATCCGCCGCGATCCCCTTCCCCAGTGCAGCCTTACCTGCACCGGAGCTGGTCTCCTCGGCGACTGGAGATCATAAGATCTTCTCTTATACCAGAGAAAGAAGTCATGAACTTCATAGCAATTACGCTATGTCACTTTGTCCATTAATTTAGAGGCATATGACAATGTTATATGTCAATCCACTAACACCATTACATCTTTTGTCTCGGCACAACTCCAGCAGGCTGGCAGTAGAGTTGTTAAGACAATAACTATGCGCATCCCAAACCCCTTTGACTTTCAACTACTAAAGTAATGGTGCTCAGCAAATTACACTACTGCCATATTTTCTTGTGTATTATAAAAAAGTCTGTAAGATTTAACTCTTCACATGACCGGTGTATGATAGGAAAGACAGAGAGGGTGGGAAGTCCGTTTGGCTCAATGCAAGGTTACTCGTCACTGTGGGAGGCTGCATGCAAGCAGCCTGGCATCAGCTAAACACCTGGTCTCAAACTTTTCATCACTGTTTTCCAGAAATTACTATCAACCTGAATTTACTTATCTCCTAGCTTTTGAATGCTTGACTCAGTGACCGAACATACTTTTTTTTTTTTGTAGCTCTGTGTGTCTCAGTTCCAGAGCTGCCGGGGCTTTCCAGAGCCAGCGAGGTCCCAGACTAGGCACCAGCTGTAATTCACATCACCCAGAGGGAGTTACTTGACCAGGGTTTCTAAAAATCCCTGTAGTCACACAGTCTCCTCCCAGAGGCTGGCTGTGGACACGGGGAAGGGGTGCCGAGAGAGGTTGCAGCTCCAAGCAGGGACTCTCTCCTTGGGCCTTGGGGCTCTGCACAGCCCTGGTTCCCAAGCGTGCTTTGCACCGCACAGCTACCCCCCATTTCCCCTGCATGCAGCAAGCTTTGGCCTCTCAGCTTCTACTGTACTGGGGTACCCTGTGGTTATTCCAGTATCCCACAAAGACAGAGATATCATAGCCAGCTCCATCACGGTCACACAGGCAAGGTGGCCCCAGGCCTCGCTTGGGGCAGGATGATGCTGTTTCAGCAGGCCTGTGGCTCCCAGCCGAGCCAGGCAGGCTTGGTGCAAACATGGGGGGAAAGGTAGCACTGAACTTGTGCTCCTTTTCTGCAGCACTGCAGCATGCAGGCCTTTGCCATCTGGTGCCCTGAGCCTCCTGAGGTCTTGCCAGGCTGCCTCTGGCTGGTCTCCTCAGAAGGGAAGCTCCTTGTGCTCTTGGAGGAGCCTTTCTCCTCCTCATCCTGGTGAACAACGAAGCAAGGTGCCCTCCTTCAGCCACAGGAGTGTCGCCTGTCTGGGCAGACCTCCTCCTGGAGAGGGCCAGGAGGAGAAGGCCTGCCACAGGCATACAGCCAGCAGCACACTGCGAGCTCCTTCCAGCCAGGTGGTGGTGATTCACAGTGTCATGGGGCAGAGGAGGGCCGTCACTCTCATTTTCTCCAGCGCTGCAGTGTGATGACCCTTGCCAGCTGGTGTCCTTGGCCTCTTGAGAGGGGGTGCACCTATGGGAGGAAAAAGGTAGAGCCCTGTTTTGCACTGCCTCCGCATCATGCGAGCCGAGGTCCTGGCCTGAAGACAGACTTTGGGAAACCTCCCAGGAGACATCACCCACTGTGGCAAGACAGACAACGGTACATCTTTTGTCTTGATATAACACCAGCAGGCTGGCAGTAGAGTTGTTAAGACAATAACTATGCGCATCCCAAACCCCTTTGACTTTCAACTACTAAAGTAATGGTGCTCAGCAAATGAGCTCACAGAGAGCTTTTTGTTGGCATTCTCCCATCAAAGATGTAGTGCTGAGTAAGTATCCTCACAGCTTTGCTAGTTGAGATCAGACCAGTCATGTAGAAATGCTGAGTCAATGAATTTACAAGGCCCCATGATTTGACCTTTTTCCTGATACCTGCAGTGCTGGGAAATTAACTGCTATGGATAGCTAGCCATAGAAAAGTAGAACAACAGGTTTGATGAGACCATGTATACTTCTCTTCCATGACACAGATGAGGCAAGTTAGATAAATCATTTCTAGAATCCTGCAAATCAACATTGGTGACTGTTAAGCTCCTCAAACTTTTAAAAGCAATATCCAGTGATTCTTGGCACTGACTTGGAAAATTTGAATGGCTTCTTTCTTTGCAAGAAGGAGCAAAATTTTTAATTCTGTCCTTTATACAAGCTCAACTTTTGAATAGCTGTATTTCACAGTCCTCTGCCATCTTTCTTCTTCCTTCAGGTAGATCAGAGATCTCACTGCAGAACCTACTCTTTCAACAAATAATGGCTGGGGGCTTTCTTTTAGTCAAAGCTGGTAAGAAATGGTGCATTATCTGCAAGTCCTTCTTCATTCTTTGAGAGTTGTGCGGATGGGATTTTATTTTTCTTTTTTCACAAGTATATGTTAATGTTGTATCCAATTATTGAATTTCTTGGTAGCTTGGCCTCATATTTCAGTTATTTCTTTCCAGTATGCTTCCCTCTCTGCTCTGTCTCACTGCAGATAATAATGCATTAACATTTTACCTTCTGAGGTCAGAAGCTAGAAGAAAGGCTGCGCACAGAATGAAACTGATGTACCTCCTTTCTGATAAGCATGTTCTACTGAGAAGATGTTTACCTTATCAAATCCCTATTCTACAGGTCCACCATATGAATAAGAATGTTGGAACAAGTCTCTGAATTCTCACATTTGCCTTCACCCTAAACAAGTAACACAGAACTTTGAATATTGCTATTTAATACATTAGTAAATCCTGTTGACAGAGTAAATTCAGAAACCAGTATAATGCAAATAAAAAGGAAAAGACCTGTCTTGTGTCAATACTATGTGTTTATTTAAAGTTTTATCTGCAGAAAAGGGAGAATATTTCTTCCTATGTGTATTCATCCAAGCAGTATGCAGTTTGTTTTAAGAAGATGAGTTTTTAAAAACACTCCTTCTTAGGTAAGAAGAAAAGATATATAGAGAGATGGGTGACTGCTCAAGCCAATGCCAGGAATTGCTTTAAGTAATAGATTGTGGAGATTGGATCTGAGAATTTTGCAAGTTTTGCATTCTTCTCTGTGTCTGCCACTGATGTCAGCAAAACCTCTCTTTACACTGTTGCTTTACTACTATTATTAAATAGATTAAAAAGTTTATTACTACTTCCTAATGAAATTGGCAGCACTGGTGAGAGGTTGTGCTTTGTGGTATCATGTACAATAAGAAGATGAAGCAGATGGAAAAGTGAGGCTGAGACAGTTGGACTACAATAGAACACACACTGCTCCATCATACATCCACTTTACACTACACAGGTATTTTCTCATTACTGCCTAGTTAAACAGTGCAGAGCTGAATACTTACACTTAGAAGTTACAAGTGGGCTTTCACGTTGCTTGTACTTTCACTCCACTATTCATCCAAATGCAATTAGTTCCAGTATAGCTAATATTCATGGTATATTACGGCCCTCTGTGACAACTGCAGTCAGTAAAACTGATGTCTGAATAGCTCCTTAGTACAGGACAAAGGAGGAAACATGCCAGATCCTATGGAAAGAATGATGTTGCAGTAGTTAGGACGTAAGGGAAGGGCGAGAGCATTAGACTTTCATTGAGCTGCTACAGGGAAGCAGCAAAACAGCCTGATAGCAATTTAGCTAAAACTGGGACATCAGGAAAAGAGATTTTAAAGACTCCAAACCAGGTCATAGGACAGAAAACACAACTGTCAAAGAAAAAAGGCATGTCTGCAACTCTCCCTGTTCATGATACTTGTATGCCCTGCCTTGATGGTTTGCAGAAAGACAAGGACTGCCAATTTGAGAGGCAGTATTTGGTTGCTGATGCCTCCCTATAAAGACGCAGGACTTGAGACATAGTGACCATGCTGAGGACCTCGGGACTATGACACATTTTCCATTGCCTTGCAACACTGTGCTGTCCAAATAAATTCGAGTGATACTGAATGCAGTATTTAGCAGCAAACACGTCAGGAGGACAGCACTGAGTTTGTTTTGGATGAGTTCTGTGAATAGTCAATGGTTACCTTAATGGAATGTGCCAAAACACACCACTGAAAAATCTTTGCCACCTCATCCCTAAATATTGCTCTAGGAATATGCTTTGCCCTTTCAAAATTAATTCTAGAAAAAAAATAATCGTTTCACTTCACAGCATTGTGAAGGTAAATTTTGAAAGACACAAAGCAGGTAAGAGAACATTTCTACTTAAAGTTGGAGGCAGATGGAAATCTATTCCCCCTCTTAGCTTACAGAGACCTCTCATGTGCCTGACTGTCTTGAACTTCCATTTCTAGTGTTTTTCTAGTTATTCTAGTATTATTCACAACAACAGTATCATTGACACAATGTGCACATACCCAGCAGGAGGCAAAAATAACAAACACCAAGTTTATAATCATTTTGGCCTAGTAAACAGGTAACAGAGGCAGATGAGATTTTAGAAAAATTATGCATTGCCGTACCACCAGTCACTTGTGTGTATTATAAAAATTCTTGCTTTAACAGGCCTGATTTTTACAACAGTGATGATTTTGATGGGATGTTAATTTTGTAAATCTGCTTTGCAAATACAGTTCCTGAATAATAAGACTATGAAGTTTTTTTTATATTTTCTTATATTTGACACTGGTGACATCTTGTGGTAAGTTAACTCATGGTAAATAACACCTGTTACTTTTGCTGTCCTTGCTCTGCAGAGACATACTTATTGCTGTGCGATGAAGTTCTGCAATTCATAAAAGTGTAGTGCATAGCTTCACACTGGCAAGATACTACATATTTTAACAGAATTAAACTACTTTAAAATTGGTTTAGGTCATTTGCAAGAAAAAGACCCATGTAAGTGTCTCAGTATGCTTTTTTGTTGTTGTTGTTACATATGTCAAATTTCAGCTCTTTCTATTGTCTGTGAATCCTCATAGCCAATTTCTAACGTCTGTATTAGAAAGCAACCTAGAGTCTTCTCCATGCGTTTGTTTTTTAATTCCAGAATAAACAACAGGGAATCAAAACTGGAACCTGAGATTTGTCTCTTCCATAGTTTGGGGTTTATTTGGCCTCCAGGCTGGATTGTCTACATATAGTATAAAAGCCGTGTAAGAGAACAGTAGTAATAATGTGAAAACTGCTAAGATCTTATACTCCTTATGTTCCTGGACAGAAAACTTGTCAGCATTTAGGTATAAACATATTTATATACTAACATGGGTCATGTGATTGCTAGTAAACTTGTGTAGATCCCTATGTTTTGGTTAGAAGACAACCAAGAGATTATCTTCTTTTGGTTATCACATGAACACTGATGGCATCACCTCAGCATCACCTTCATTCAGCTCCCATCTAAGCAAATAGGAACTGCATTTTGTTCAAAAGTTGGCCAAGTCAGTCAGTGGCCTGGCAGCTTGTGGCATTTCAAATGGTTGTAGACAACTGAAGTTGCTACTGCTGTTCTGCTAGAATTCTGGTTTTTCAGATTGCTAGGAAATGCTACCAAAATAACTTCAAGGGACAGATCACTCGAGGCAGGGGATGACTAAATGAGTTTTGCATCTTTACATCCTCAATCTGGGCAAAACTTTTCATCCTTCCGGCTGCCAGTTAATTATTAAGTAGACAGCAGTTACTGGGAAAAAATATATTTTCTCTGCCTGTTATGCTGCTAAATTTCCTTTGGCTTGCTAAAGCGCTGTATAAGTTAAGTGTCAAAAGAAATCTCATACTCTAGCCACAGAATGAAAGGAGAAAAAAAAAAATCAAACTGTAGTACTGTGTACCAGAAAGTTCATGATTCACATCTGGAATGCTAAACACTACTTGCCGAAGAGGACTGGTTAATAAAGCTGTGGGATGGATGGAGAAGTATTTATGTAACTGCCAGTCCAAGGGAACTGCAAATGTGACAGTCCTAAGTCTCCTCTCTTGTGTGTGATCCAGCTACAATAAAAGGACTTGGATATTTTGTCCTCCCAAAAGTTACAGTGCAAGTCCAATGTTAAACCAGAACTATTAGCATTAGTACAGTACAAAGAAATCAGCTGATGAAGCCTGCAAAAATCTGACAGTTTTGTTTGCCCTTTTAAACCAAAATATGTTATCCTGTTCATTAACAAGGAAGGAAGTGTCACTGTAAGGTGAGTGAGTAGGCAAGATTGTCAAGTGAAATAACCTTGTGGCTGCCTAGCATGGTCATAGTGACATGGATATCTTTATCTGACCTTTGCAAGAAATGTGGTTGAGGGTTTTTGTTGTTGTTCTAGCCAATTTTCCCTGGCATGTTTTGTTTAAAGAGAAAGGTATGTGTCAGGGCTAGGAATAGAAATGGGTAGTAAGGTACAGCTCCTAGGAATGCTGGCCAAGGAAATCTGACCCTGTGAGTTGCTTAATGCAAGGGCAAACAATGTGTTTTTCAGAAACGTTTTTAAGAGCCCCACAGATGCATTATGCATAGCAACTGTAATGCCTGCAACATCAGTGTAGTCTTGGATTTCAGTTAGGGCTGAAATTTAAATGAGGAGGACTCTAGAGATCCCCCTATGAAGTCACAGCCCACGTGCCAAGGGCAGAACCAATGCAAGTGATCGGTGTGGGTGGGAACAGCAGTCTGCACTGGTACCAGTAGCATCATAACATTGAAGAAAGCATCAGTGTATCTAGGGCTGAAATACTCTAGCCTTACTGGTAAGAGAACATATAATATACAGAAACAATACAATGAGCAGGCACTTCACCCTAGTCTGGGAACACCAGAAGGATTAAGATGCACATTTGCACAAAAGCTTTTCCATGATCACAAGGAAAAAAATGTTAGAAGAGTCAGAGGTTCCATATCTTACAGTTTGTGTGCAGCATACTAAATGTCTGAACTGCTCATGTTTTGAACAACCTGATATAGGTGTGATAGCAGAAGTAAATTACAAAGTAAGCTCTCAGAGATGCTTATTTAAATACTATCCCTGCTGAAAGCAATGACAAAATCATCTGATAAAGATTGCTCACTGGACTAATTCTGCTCCCTCATATAGGACTTTAAGTTGGTTAAAAAGCTTTACCCTGGTTACTACTGGTACTTCACCACTCTAGAGACATTTTCAGCAGGAGCATTGGGTAATTTATCACCATGTGAGACTTAAGTTTAAAAAAGAAATTGAAGCTATTTGCCATTTCTGTTATGAAGATCTATAACTGATTTGCCCTGTGCATCATACAGAATGACTGAGGTTGGGTGGGACCTCTGCAGGTCATCGGGTCCAATGCACCTACTCCAGCAGGGCCACCTATAGCTGGCTACCCAGGACTGTGTCCAGATGGCTTTTGAATATCTCCAGTGTGGGAGACTCTACAACCTCCCCGGGCAACCTGTGCCAGGGCTCAGTCACCCTCATGGTAAAAAAGTGTTTCTTGATCTTTAGAGGGCACCTCATGTGTTTCAGTCTGTGCCCATTACCTCTGGTCCTGTCACTGGGTACCACTGAAAAAAAAGGATCTGGCTCTGTCTTAGTTGCACCTTTCCTTTGGGTATTTACAGATATGGATGAGGTCCACCATCCAGCGCTCAGTCTGTGTCAAAGCCTTTAACCTAGCAGGGGCAACTACTCCAACACCTGCTGGGGAAAGTGCTCTGTGGCATGTCGGTGCCATGTCTAAGTGTTACAGTGGCGCAAATTCAACTGAGGCCCCCTTCTTTACAAACTGCTGTACCTGTTGGTGTACTCTGGGACATGTGGTCTAGGCCTGGCTTTTATAGAGTCCTCTCCAGAGCAGCAGCTAAAAAGGGTGCTTAGTCCTGCCTAATTAATAGGCTATTGGAACAAAAGCTTCAGGCACAATGGGTCAAAAGCAGCTAGCTGATCATGCTCATTAGAAGCTGCTAGAGCTTCCTTGGGACCTCACCACTGAGACTCCCTTTACTCCCCCCTTTCCTGACAGCAGGTCTCCAAAGCTGTAGAGCTGAAGCTCTACGAAGATGTAACACTGAGAACAATAAACAGTATATGTTACCCTGCATACAGATTTAAGCATTTCTCTTAAACTGACTGCTTACACCAATAGATATCACTCTGTGCCATTCAAAAGGGAAGAAATGCCAGTAACTCCACCACCTGCACCACGTATGACGGGTTTTTGGATTCACCTCAATATGTTTCCAGCGTGGGAGCAGCTGAAAACTAACAGATTCGTTTCCAAACCTCTTTACTCAGTGAGGCCTGCTAACAAGCTGCCAAAGCAATTGCTGCAGTGGTTAGCTCCTCTCTGCCCCTCTGAAGAGGCAGGGCAGGGAAAAGTCTGCCTAGCAGGCAACTGAACAAACCCAGGTACTAGGCGTTTCCTTTTGAACTAAGTAAGAGACCTAGGGACTAGCAAAGAGTCAGGAGTACCTGGGTTCCTGTTACATTTTACATAACTAAAGGAGTGCCTCTGAGAGTTTTAGTGAGAAATCACTCACTAAATGGCAGATTCAGGTGTCCTCTTGAATTACTATCCTCCTCCTTTAGACTAAAAAGGAAACTGTTATTCCCTTCCCCAAGTGTTCAACACTTGATTTATATCAAGTTTTGTCTTCCTTTCTTCTGTTTGGTTTTTTTTTTGTTTGTTTGTTTTGGGTTAGTTTGTTTTTTTTTTGTTTGTTTGTTTTTTGTTTTTTTTTTAATCTATGAAAAGAACAAGGGAACAGCAACAAGTTAAAATTAAACAACAGAATTTTGACTGAAGCGTACTGAATGTCAGCTGCTGAAATGTGTCTTCAGGTCAGACATCTTCCACATCCTACTCTATCAAAGAGACTGTTTCACCTGCCAGAAGTATTTTTTCCTGTCTCAGATATCTCAAGCTTCTGCCACTGCATGTTATCCCTGTTTGTCCATCCAGGGATCCTCATTCACACAACATCTAAGATGTAACTCAGTTTCTGTGTAAAGAAAATTTAACATCACCTCTAACCTGTTCACACAAAGACAGCCTAGTCTTAAAGTCATCAAGTCAGTGCAGAGCTTCCACACAAAATTAATAGAAAAAAAAAAAAGAAGCCTAAAACAAGTCATAGAAACTTTTTACATTAAATATTTAACAAGTTATGAAGATTTTTATACAGATCTGCTGTGAAAATGAGCATTAAGTGTGAGATTCTCTCTGGGAACAATTATACTTAAGAAACGTTATCAGCATTTAGGGAAGGCTTTACTGCTGTCTTACAGGCCACTTGAAGCAGCAGAGAAACACCTTCTGTGAAAACTCTGGTTTGAAGCATTTACAGGTAGACCATATAAATATGATCAGGGAATGGTAAGGGGCAGACTTCAGATACTTGGCCAGGCAGGGCTTCTGGTCTTCTCCAGGGATGTAGGCAACCACTCAGCAGGGAGAATGTGAACCAAATGTGAAAAATTGCTGCAGGATCAGCTGAGTGGTTATTCCACGGTGGGAACTTTGAGTAAGGCATTGCCCAGTCTCAGGTACCATGGTCAGCATAAGCTGTTTGTGAAGCAATACTACTTGAAGGCTATTTGAATGTCACAGGAAGAAAAACTAGAGACAATATTTTTGGGTATCAGCTGTGGTAGGACAATGCATTAGTGGATCCGTTGTTCTAACGCAGAAAATTATGCTCAGAGATTAAAATTCTTCTCCCAACAAGCTCCTGATCTGCTGAATAACTTCATTTTGTTGATGAGAGAACATTTTGTTTTCACCAAAAACAAGGGAAACTCTGAGAGAAATGGCTTTTAAAAATCAGTGGTATGCAAACAAACTAAAGGTGTATTTGCGAAATTAATTGGATTTCTGAATTTCATCTCTTGCACTATTATGTTAATTGGGCTAACAAATATTAAGGTCATGGCCCTGGGACAAAAAAGCATTGCTCTGTCCACCCTTTTTTTTTTTTTTTAATCATACTTCCAGCCTAGTGAGAACACTTTATGCTGAAATTGGTGTTCACATTTGAAACCCCTAAAGTCTTTCATGCTACCCTAGTCATGCCAATACTATATGCCATATCTGGCATCTTTTATTGTGGTACATTTCACCTGCCTCTATTTCACTAGTCCTTGTGGCATCCTGTCCTGGTTTGAGGTAAAACAGGACCAATTTTGTTCAGTAACTTCACTTTTTAGCTAGGCCTCTTCTAACTACTGAGTTCAGTCTGGGACTTCCCCAGTGCCAGCTGGTGATGTGATTGTCATCCTGGGAGCTTGATATGGTTTTGTATATAATTCATTATTTCCTTTTCGTTTTATTATTAATATTACATTGAAGTAGTTTAGTTCCTTCGAAACTCATAAGTGTCTCTCTCTCTTCTGCCTCTCTCTTTGGAGAGGTAGGGGAGAGCATCTGTTATTCCACCTGAGTGGCCAATCTGGCCCAAACCTCAACAGATTTATTGGCACCAAACATGGGGCTTGAGCGGGGCTGGACCAGAGCTGTGATCAATTGCCTGAATAGTTTGAATTCCCACTTGCTCAGAGATCAGAACAGACAGCTCACGTCACATTGTTCTTACATGAAATGTTATATTGTGCCTTTAGAGACCTTTGTTTGCAATTAATTGAGTCAGCTCTGTTCAACCTGCCAAATGCATTGCACAGTTTATTTACTCTTTGTGTCTTTATCCAAAGGTTTAAATGTGCTGTTTTGGTGTGTTTGCAATTCAGATGTATCATACGATTAGTTGGATAATGGCTCTACCTGCATATGTTGGGCATCACATGATGCCCAATTAATGTGTAATTACTAATTACACATTAAGTGTAATTACTAATTACACTTTCGGTTTTACCTGGGGAAAGTTCACTTTGCCCTTTGATGTTCACACCAAAGTGAACCATCAGAGCGGGGGGATGGAAACCTTCCGTGCTGTTTCAGTGAGGGTTGTTACTTTCTTAAAATTGTGATTTTGCGGTCGGTGTTCTTGAGCGTGGTGCAGGGGTGGTTTCTCACAAAGCATTGGTGCAGGCGTAGCCACAGGGTAACATGCGCCACGGCCACTCACACCCCCAGCGCCGCTCCCCCCCCACCGGCACTGCCCCCCCCCCCACCTGGAAGGGCACCAGCCCCACCACCCCCGCACCGGCACAGGTCACTCCGCAGCCCCCAGGAAAGGCCACACCACCATCTGCTGCACTGGCACCAGCTGCCCCCCACACCTGTAGTGGTAAAGGCCACGCTGCCACCTGTCCAGGCAAAAGTTACTCCAGCCTTGACAATGAGCACTGTCAGTACTCCAGCTGCTCCGGCAGCAAGTACCAGTGCTACTCAAACTCCATCAAAAGCAGTACAAGTTGCTCTGGTGACCAGGAAGCAGAAAAAGAGGTCATCTCCTTCCCCTGTCCCCTACGACAAGGACAAGCTCAAGCCAGATAGCTTGGGAGAGAGTTCTGATGGAGATGCAGGAGAAGGTGCTTCTAAAGCAGATCCAGGAGAGGGTCCATCTCGGGTAGTGTCAGCGCAAGAGGAGGACTCAGATGTAGAGATAATTGTTAAATCCTTCTCTATGAAGGATTTGCGAAATACGAGGAAGGACTTTAGTTGTCATGAAGGTGAAACTTATCTCCTGGTTACTCCAATGCTGGGACAATGGGGCTGATACCATAGACTTGGACAGCAGAGAAGCAAGGCAATTGGAAAACCTGGCCAGGAAGTATCGATAAAGCGATGGAGAGATAGACAAATTGGGGTGACTGGTGTCAGCCGTAAAGGGCAAATATCCCTTTAAGGATGATATAGAATGCCATCCAGGCAAATGGACCAGCATGGAAAAAGGTATGAAGTACCTTAGAGAACTGTGTGTGAGAGGTGATTTATAGTGAGTGGCAAGTGATTGTAGACCCTGATGAAATGCCGTGCAAATGATCTGTGCTGAGAAAGTTTGTACAGAGTGCACCATCAATGTGTTCCCACACATTGTCAGCAATGATCTGGAGAGGATCTGATGCCAACAGGCCAACTGTAAAGGAAGTGGCTAACAAAGTACGACAGTATGAAGACAGATTTATTGGCACCCAATGTCTACCAGTCTTCTAGAGCTTGGCTGTTCCCAGGTTACTTTTTTCATATGCAACCTGGGACACCCCTCTCGACCGTATGTGGAGCCCTGACTAACCTGTGAGAAAGTATGGGGAGGCATGGGCCTATATTTTATTCAGATAAAAAGCCCTATTATTCAGTTGGTCTGTAGGTGTCAATGTGAGCAACAGCTGTGTGAAGAACTTATTGCTTTTTCAGCAGTGGTGCAGCTGGGTGCAGCACCTTCTTCCAATGGGAGAGTGGATAGGGATATGCTTGGGAGGGACCAGGTAGTGTCCTACGCAAGAGCTGGAGAGGAGCAAAACGGTATGAAGCAACTCTGTTCTTGCAGTACAAGCCATGCAAGCTGGCTGTGTTCAGTGGATGTCATTGTGGGCTTCTGTCTTGATGGCTGATTAGGAAATTGGAGTTGTTTGGGGCTGTGTTGGTAATGCCCAACTGGGACTCTGGGCAGAAAGGAAAATATGGTAGGCTGTGAAATCCAGATTGTTGGGTGGACACTGCTGGTGTTGCTGTGGTTGTCTGTGGAGGTGGTGAGGCAGGGTTTGATTCAAGAACAAGAAACATGGTCTTCTCTAACAACTTTCAGGCAGTAGTTTCCTGTGTAGTGCAGGAAGCCCTTCTTCCTGGTATGCTTCCTATTCCTGTTTTGGCAAGATGATCACCTGATTTGCTGTCGGAATAGGAATGTATTTTGTGAAGCAGATGATGTGTACTTGTGAGATAAGTGCTGGTGCAAGAAAACAGCTTTTTCTGTTCCTGTTAATCTTCCAGATGACTGCTTAAGTGCTGCTCGTTGGTAGCTCTCAAGGCAAAGACTGGAGTATTAACCTTAAGGTTGCTGAGAGAAGCTGTAAATACAGCCAGGCTTAGCCAGGCTTTTCATCTGTAAATAACAGATCATCCTTTCGCCACCTGTATTGCTATTAATTGATGTGATGTCAACATAAAAAACACTTAACTACACCTATTAACTGTGTTTTTTTCCACACTGACATGACATCTTTCAAGATCAATATTGTTTGAAGTAAAGGCAAGATTGATACAGGTGTCTCAGTTCAATACATGTTTCTCGACTCAGTATATTTGATGGTATCGCTGTAGAAAATGAGTGCCTGCTTATGGTAATTACAATTTTTCTCTTAGTGATTTATAGCCTCAGAATTCTGAGTGCTGCCTGAAGTTTTTGCATTTCACAACCACGATGCACACGGTACTCACTAGTGCAGCATTTCTGTTCTGAGAATCTGGAGTTAGGAACTGCATAGGTATTGTTTTTTCTGTGTTTGTGCTAATTCAGCAAATTGAAAAATTCGGTGTTGAGTTTCTTGGCATGATCTTTTGTAGAAGCCATTTCAAACAACCACGAGTAGCTGAAGCTGGTCAGCACCTCTGGAGATCACTCTGTCCAACCCCCATGGTCAATTACAGCAAGTTACTCACTGCCTTGCACAGGTAGACAGACTGCACAACCTCTCTCTTCTAGAGTGTTTGACCGCATTCATGGTAAAAAACATTTTACTTATTTCTGGTCTGAAATTTGCATGCTCTTGCTTGTGTCTCTTGTTATTCACCTATTGATGTGCACTTTTTAAAAGAGTTTGGCTCTGCCTTCTCTGTATCCTCCCATGAGGAAGCTGAAGATCAAAGAAAGCATACCTCCCAATGAACATGACTGGCAAACTGGTAACAATGGACGAGGAGAAGGCTGAGGTACTCAACACTTTTTTTGCCTCAGTCTTCACTGGCAATGTCTCTTCCCACACCTCTTGAGTGGATGGAACGCAAGGCAGGGACTGGGGGAAAAAAGTCCTTCCCACTTTAAGAGAAGATCAGGTTCAAGTTCACCTGAGGAAAATGAACATACATAACTCTATGAGACCCGGCGAGATGCACCCCAGAGTCCTGAGGGAAGTGGCTGATGTAGTTGCCAAGCCACTCTCCGTGATATTTGAGCAGTCATGGCAGTCTGTGAAGTCCCTGGTGACTGGAAAAAGGGAAGCATTATGCCCATTTTTAAAAAAGGTAGAAAGGAGGACCCTGGGAGCTACCAACCTGTCAGCTTCACCTCTCTGCCTGTGAAGATCATGGAACAGAGCCTCCTAGAAGCTATGCTAAGGCACATGGAGGACAGGGAAGTGATTCGAAACAGCCAAGGGCAAGTCTCGCCTGACCAACCTAGTGGCTTTCTATGATGGAGTGACTACAACAGAGGACAAGGGAAAAGCTACAGGTGTCATCTATCTGGACTTCTGTAAGGCCTTTGACATGGTCCCCAACAACATCCTGCTCTCTAAACTGGAGATATATATATTTGATGGATGGACTGTTTGGTGGATGAGGAATTGGCTGGATGGTCACATCCAGAGTGGTCAATGGCTCAATGTCTAGATGGAGATCAGTGACAAGTGGTATCCCTCAGGGATCTGTACTGGGACCAGTACTGTTTAATATCTTCATCAGTGACACAGACAGTGGGATTGAGTGCACCCTCAGCGAGTTTGCAGAGGACTTCAAGCTGAGTGCTGTGGTTGACATGCCTGAGGGGCAGAATGCCATCCAGAGGACAAGCTCAAGAAGTGGGCCCATGTGAGTCTCATGAGGTTTAACATGGCCAAGTGCAAGGTCCTGCACCTGGGTGAGAACAACCCCCAGTATCAATATAGGCTGGGGGATGAAGGGATTGAGAGCAGCCCTGCTAAGCAGGACTTGGGGGTACTGGTGGATAAAAAGCTGGATATGAACTGGCAATGTGTGCTTGCTATAAAGCTAAAGTGGGCTATAAAGCCCACTGTATCCTGGGCTGCATCAAAAGAAGTGTGGCCAGCAGAGTGAGGAAGGTGACTCTGTCCCTCTACTCTGCTCTGGTGAGACCCCACCTGGAATACTGCATTCAGCTCTGGGATCCTCGGTATAGGAAAGACATGGACCTGTTGGAGCGGGTCCAGAGGGGGACCACAAAGGTGATCAGAGGGACGAAACACCTCTCCTATGAGGAAAGGCTGAGACAGTTGAAGTTATTCAGCCTGGAGAAGAGAAGGCTCCAGGGAGACCTTATTGCGGCCTTTCAATACTTAAAGGGGGCTTATAAGATGGGACAAGCTTTTTAGTAGGGCCTGTTGTGATAGGACAAAGGGTAATTGCAGTGGGTTTCAGACACAGACCAATGTGATCGTGCTGAAGCTGTTTTATTACAATACTTGAACTGTTATATACTTTACTACAACATGGGATAGCCCTGTTGCCTGTGTTCATTGGTTTTTAAACTTATACACACAAACTATTATTGGTTAAACACAGCTGTAACAATACACATTCAGCTTCTATTTAGGCGTCACAGCAGTTTCAGTATCAGCATGTGAATTCCTCCTTCATGTTGGCCTTCAGACTGTACTAGCTTGACTCTTATCTCTTCTGTTACACAAAGTTCATAAGCTCATCATTTCAACGTGTCCATTGTTTTCCAAAAAGCTTCCCACAGGTAATAGTTTTAAACTGAAAGAGGGTAGATTTAGACTAGATACAAAGAAGAAATTTTTTACAACGAGGGTTGTGAGACACTGGAACAGGTTGCTCAAAGAGGTTGTTGATGCCCCATCCCTGGAAACATTCTACCGCAGGCTGGACAGAGCTCTGAGCAGCCTGATGTAGTTGAAGATGTCCTTGCTCATTTCAGGGGGGGTGGACTAGATGACCTTTGAAGGTCCCTTCCAACCCAAACTATTCTATGATTCTATGAAGTTGAAGAAGCAACAGATCTCTCCAAATCTCCCATCCCTTCTCCAGGTTGACAGAGGGCTGGGGGCCTCTGCTGAACTTGCTCCAGTGTATCCAAGTCTTCTCTATGTTGTTGGTGCTCCAAAACTGGAACCAGCAACTCAGAACCACCTCAGTCCAGGGCAGGATAACTTCCTTGGACCTGCTGTCTGCGCCTTTGCCAGTACAGCCAAGAACGTGGCTGGGTTTCTTTGTTGCAATGCTGTTTCCCAGATGATCAGCCCTAAGTCTGTACTGCTGCATGGGATAGTCATGAAAAATAACCGTTTACTGCAGTTTGCCTGGATCAGTGAGGAGCACAAATTCTGAACTAGTCAAAAGATTTTGCCTAAAAATACACATGGGAATTTATTTTGTGTCATTGGTTTAGAAACTTGGACTGGGATTGGAAGACTGTGGAGTATCTGATGTTTTCACCTTTGCTTTCTCCCCATTGACTTTTATGTGAAGGAACAGGTAGACACTGTTGCTCTGTTAAAAATGCTCAGGAGACCAGAGATCAAAATATTCTTTATCTTGCATAAACAGTCCCTGTCTTGCAGCACAGTTACTAAAGAAAAAATCCCAATAGGCAGACTGAAGTAAATGTTGTGTGGTCAGTGGCTGTATCTCTCTGTACTGGGACCTGTAGCGTTCAACATCTTTGTCGGCAACATGGACAGCGGGGTCAAGTGCACCCTCAGCAAGTTTGCCGATGATACCAAGCTCTTTGGTGAGGTAGACACACTGGAGGGGAGGGATGCCATCCAGAGGGACCTGGACAGGCTGGAGAGGTGGGCCCAAACCAATCTCATGCAGTTCAACAAGGCCAAGTGCAAGGTCTTACATCTGGGTCGAGGCAATCCCAAGCACAAATACAGGCTCGGCAGGGAATGGCTGGAGAGCAGCCCTGAGGAGAAGGACCTGGGTGTGCTGATTGACAAGAAGCTCAACATGAGCCAGCAATGTGCGATCGCAGCCCAGAAGGCCAACGGTATCCTGGGCTGCATCAGAAGAAGTGTGGCCAGCAGGTCAAGGGAGGTGATTCTGCCCCTCTACTCCACTCTTGTGAGACCCCACCTGGAGTACTGCATCCAGCTCTGGAGTCCCCAACATAAGAAAGACATGGACCTGCGGGAGCGCATCCAGAGGAGGGCCACGAGGATGATCTGAGGGCTGGAGCACCTCTCCTATGAGGAGAGGCTGAAAGAGTTGGGACTGTTCAGCCTGGAGAAGAGAAGGCTCCAAAGAAATCTTATTGCGGCCTTCCAGTACCTACAGGAGGCCTACAGGAGAGCTGGGGAAGGACTTTTTACTAGGGCATGTAGTGATAGGACGAGGGGTAATGGCTTTAAACTGGAAGAGGGCAGGTTCAGATTAAATATTAGGAAGAAATTTTTCGCTGTGAGGGTGGTAAGGCACTGGAACAGGTTGCCCAGAGGGCTTGTTGAGGCCCCATCCCTGGAGGTGTTTAAGGCCAGGCTTGATGTGGCCTTGGGCAACCTGGTCTAGTGGGAGGTGTCCAGGGGGGTTGGAACTCGATGATCTCAAGGTCCCTTCCAACCTAAACCATTCTATGATTCTACAATTCTGTGATCTCCCTGTGATAGCTGAGCCACAGCCTGGTTATCAGGGATCTCTGCACGCTGTAAACCTTGAAACCTAGAAAAACAGGTGGTTTCCAAGAAATTATTCTTCAGAAACCTTAGAGTAGTCACAACCAGTACTTCCATATCTAAAGGTTCCGGGGAGGTCTCTACCACACTGCCATAGCAGAGTTGTCAGGCACTTGAGGTATCCTGGGCTGAAAATCAGCAGTTTCTTATCCTGGTATAGGTAGGCAGAAGATCTGCACCGTGATTAGGCTGGAAAAGCTGCAGCTGTATCCAACATGATTATAACTTCTCAAAAGTCAGTTTGGAGCACGAATGGACACTGTCTCAGGTCTGTCCTACAGAGGTCACTGCAAGCCCGCTTCTGAGACAACGGCAATGCTGTTTTGCAATACCGTCACACACTGAATGCAGGCTGAAGGCTCTTTGTCTATAACAGTATTGATATCTCGTGCCTGTTTGCACAGTGACAAATAAAAATGTCATGTATTCTTCACAGGCAGATTCCATGTAACTGTGAGAGCAAGGCATTAGCAAGCATTGTTTTGACAACTTCTCTAAGCCAGAAAGAAAAAAAATAGGACTCCAAGTCATTCTGCTTTTTAAAGATGGACCCTGAACTCTTAAGTTAGGATAAAACTCACAGAATCTTGAATTTCTTATTTTCTCCTGCCTTACGTTGATCTGCAGTTTCCAAGATGCATGTGACATTGTTTCTAAGATTTTTGGTGAGATTTTTATTGTTTGGTAATACTTAAGAGTGGTGATATAAAGTGAAAAATGCTAATAGTACCTTTGAAAAACCACTTTCAACATTTGAATGGTTGCATTTTAGGAAAAAAGTTCTGTCAAATGTTAGTCCTCACTTAACAGCAACGTGATTATTTAAGTGTTTTTCTGCAGTGTTGGAGTGCAAGGGGTGAAGGAAGATATGGTCCTTCTTTTCCCATTACACTGTTTTAGGAACAGTGTTTCTAAACCACTGAAATAAGCTTTAGGAAAAAAGCCCAGTTCATGCTTCTTTCTATATCCTACATTAGTCTTTTAAAAATTTATACTACAGGTGCACATACAGGGTCGCCAGAGTAGGGCCTTATGGTGTTTGATTCAGCACCTTCTTCATTCATGAACTGATGAAGCCCCAGCTTTGGCTCTGGTGACACTCTGCAGCCAGTGCTTGGAGAGACTGTGAACTCTATTTTCCTATGCGTGAGTCTGGGGATTAGAGCTTCACCGCCTCTCAGAGGGACCCTGGTCAAACTCTAGACATCTGGTAAGATGTATTCCTGCCTTAAAAAGCCAACGGTCTAGATGGACAAATTAAGTCATATCAATCTGATTTCCCTGTGGTAATGTGAGGCACATAAATTTCTGAGGCTTGTTCATGAATAGTCAGAAAATGTACAGCTGATCCCTTGGACATTTGTGCCTCCTTCTAGATGTGACTTTTGGATTCTGGCCCTCTAAAACTGCCACAGACCTCAGTCTGGGATGAAATTCAGGCCTTCTGTGAGATAAGGTAAAATGGTGTCAAGGAGCTGAGTCATGCAGTTGATCTGCTTGAGGGACGGGATGCCATCCAGAGGAATCTTGACAGGCTTGAGGAGTGGGCCCATGTGAGTCTCAGGTTCAACAATGCCAAGCGCAAGGTCTTCACCTGGGTAAGGGCAAACCCCAGTATCAATACAGGCTGGAAGATGAAGGGATTGAAAAGTAGCCCTGCTGAGAAAGACTTGAGGGTACTGGTGGATGAAAAGCTGGACATGAAGCGGCAATATGTACTTGCAGCCCACTGCATCCTGGGCTGCATCAGAAGAAGTGTGGCCAGCAGGTCAAGGAAGGTGACTCTGCTCTGGTGAAACCCCACCTTGAGTACTGTGACCAGCTCTGGAGCCCTCAGGACAGGAAAGACATGGACCTGTTGGAGTGAGTCCATGAAAATGATCAGAGGGATGGAACACCTATCCTGTGAGGATAGGCTGAGAGTTGGCATCATTCCATCTGGAGAAGGCATCGTTCCATCTGGCTCCGGGAGACTCTATTGTGGCCTTTCAATATATAAAGGAGCCATATAAGAAAAATGGAAAGAGACATTTTACCAAGGCCTGTAGCAATAGGACAAGGGGCAATGGTTTTAAACTGAAAGAGGGTAGATTTATATTGGACATAAGGAAGACATTTTTAACGATGAGGGTGGTGACACACTGGAACAGGTTGCTCAGAAAAGTTGTGGATGCTCTATCATTGGAAGTGTCCAAGGTCATGTTTCACAACCTGATCTAGTGAAAGATGTCCCTGCCCATGGTGGGGGGTTTCAACTACATGATCTTCCAATCAAAATCATCCTATGATTCTGTGATTCTTACTAATAAACCCCTCCGGTTGTTGATTTTCTTTAGAGTATAGAAAACACCTGAATGTATAGTGACAAGTAGAATCTTGAAAAAAGATACTTGAATACAGCCACTTTATAATAACAAAAGGTGACTCCAGAGTCTGTCATGCTTGAATATCAGCCAAAAATAAATCCACTGATTTTACATCTGTTATTTGAACTATCAGCATCTTCTGTTGTCCATACAGTAAATGGTGTATAGTAAGAAGCAGACTAATCTCAAGAGTGAAGCTATGTTACAATAGCTGCTCTGTCTTGAGCTGAATAATCATAGGAATCTAAGAAATCACCTAATGATCTTATTATGCCATGCAACAGAAATGATCTTAGAAGCTGTGATTACCATATGGCAATTGAAGACAGAAGTGGCTGGGGGTTGTTTCCATGCAGTTTATATTACTAATTTATTACTTTAATCTGAAAATTTGAAAAGATTTACCACTGAACTTTAATAGTTGGACAACTTCCAAAATACTTCATCCAAAGCAGAGAGAAAGGAGAGTAAAATTTCATTCTATTAAGCCCTGAGGTGGTGTGATCTTTGGGGGTACAGATTTTGGGGAGCTCCAGTAAGACCTGAGTGAAAAAATGTGACACCAAGCTCTCAATAAATAAGATCCTGTGCCTCATTCTCATGTTTGGGTGCCTTTTTCTTACTTTATTTCCTTCCCAATAATAGCAGGGCCTGTAGGTTAGTCCTGACTGGGCAAATATATTCCATGGAGTGAGGAACCCAAACCAGCACAAATATACCTGGCAAAGGAGAGAGGCTGGCTGAAGAGGCATGCAGCAGTTTCCCCTCTCCCAGCCACTATTACAGTGAGTTGAGAAGCAACTATGAATGTATTTGTGGCTCTGAAACGAAAGTTAATGAGCATCTACTTGAGAGGTCAGGTTTTAATCTGTGCCAGTACACAAATGCATATGCTCTGAAAAATCATTAGCTTGAGGAAAGCCCTTCAGTTCACTGTGCTTTCTAGATAGACTGCATTTCTTTTTTGTATTTTCCTTCTTTTCTAGCATTTCTACATCACGAGCCACAGAAAATTGTGGCTGCAATCTAACTAAACATTTAAAACTTGCTTAATTTTAAATATTTTTTTTCTATTGAAATCCAAACCAATTTAATTACTTCTTCAGGTCTCAGAAATGTTTCTCTGTAATAGTAACATGCAATGCTGTGAAAACTCCAGAAAACAAGATCATATGAGCAATGCAATGCAAATAAGTGTTCAAAAGTATTGCCAGTTGTTACTGACATGCAATATTGTTTTATTTTAATGGGTACAGGCTTGGACTAGACACTGATATGACTACTTTTGATTGGGTCCTTGAGTGTACATATGTGTGTACATATATTGCTCTCTAGAGATATGGTACCTCTTCTTGAAAAAAAAATAGCTTGTGCCAAAGCTCTTGGATGCTAATGGGAAAGAAAAAGGCGATACAATGGTTTTTAAAGATTGTTGGTATTTAATTTTCTTGTTTCTCTGTGTGGTCAAGTTTTTCAACAACAATTTATGTATCTCAAGGCTATGCAACATTATGTGTTCTCAGAGTTGTCAGAAAAAAAAGAACTATTTTAGCACATATTACACTTTGCATCTAACCCAGCAACAACAGGCAGTCTAAATTCAGCTGCACAATAAATAATTTACATGAGTTTCTGAAAGTCAGGACTCTGTCTTTATTACAGGTGTAACTGGGAACCAAGAAAACAAAAGGTAGGAGACATCCCTAAGTATCACAGCACTTCTCTGGAGAGCTTGGAAGACTTTTCTCCTAAAGCTTAAGTTCTCCAGATTTGTTTCTCTAATCCTTATATTGTAGAATTTTTCTCACAATGCCATCTTTCCAAGTCAGCTCCATCTTAAATCTTTGAATACAAACTCCTTCAATTACAGAGCACAGTAACTTGTGCTTTGAATGAAGAGATTTTAAAAGGGAGCTTTAACTGTCTTTATAGAGTAAATTAGATACGTAAAAAAGCAGCATATCAGAAGGATAAGGGTACGTTTTTAGCAATGTGGAGAAAATGGATAGAAATGTACCTAAATCACTTCCCCTTATGGATTTGTACTGTCAGGCTCACAGAAGTTAGTGAAGCGCACAGGCATATCATAGAGTAGAATTTCATGTAGTATAAGAAATAATAAGTAAAAATGCAGCAGGAAGCATTTAAAAGCTGAAGTGACTAAGATATGTTTTCAAGTTCATTGCCTGAGCATTTGGTTTCATGCTGTTGCCTAGAAGTCTTGATGAGTATTTTCCACTATGGCCTCTCAGGGTTATAGCCTGAACATAGGTGTAAAAATCTGAAAATAGAAACTAAACCAGTGGGATCTAATCTGCAACATTTGCTGTAATGCAAACGTGCTGAACCACAGTCAAGCTATAAGCCTTTAGGACTGGAAAATACAGAATTTTGAGATAATGGGTTTCTAAAAGTTTCTTGTACTTTTGAAATTATTATGAAAGAAGACACTTGTCCAATTTCAATGTTTTTAAAGACAGGGGAAGGACTTTTTACTAGGGCATGTAGTGATAGGACGAGGGGGAATGGCTTTAAACTGGAAGAGGGCAGGTTCAGATTAAACATTAGGAAGAAGTTTTTCACTTTAAGGGTGGTAAGGCACTGGAACAGATTGCCCAGAGAGGTTGTTGAGGCCCCATCCCTGGAGGTGTTCAAGGCCAGGCTGGACGTGGCCTTGGGCAACCTGGTGTAGTGGGAGGCATCCCTGCCTATGACAGGGGGGTTGGAACTCGATGATCTTCAAGGTCCTTTCCAACCTAAACCATTTTATGATTCTATGATTCTACGATTTATGATTCTATGCAACTATGTTTCTGCAGTTGTGCAGTGCAGAATACTAAAGTGTTAAATTAAAAATACATCAAATTTATCGATGTTACACTAAATAAGCCATAGCTTACTAATAACTTTAGGTGCATTTGTGGATTTTTGATTACTTCTGAGACACATCATATCCTTAGCGGGACTGGAGCGTGTGACCTGGTTTTACTCTTTTCTGTTTAGGGTCCTTTTAACAAGTACAAGTTAGTATAAAAAGGAATTAGTAACGGCTACATGTTGTTTGTGTAATGCACACTATTGCAGCTTAGAATACAAAACTGAAGTGGAATTAAGTAAAGATTGTAGTACTAGATACACCACAACAGAGAGGGAACGGTCTAGGAGGTTCCTGGAGTGTGTTGAGGATAACTTCCTGACACAGCTGGTGAGGGAGCCAACTGGGGAATGTGCCCTGCTGGATCTGTTGTTTGTAAACAGAGAAGGACTTGTGGGAGTTGTCACAGTTGGAGGCCATCTTAGGCATAGTGATCATGAGATGATAGAGTCTGCAATTCTTGCAGAAGGAAGGAGAGGGGTCAGCAGAACTGCTACCAGATGATCAGGCCCAGTCAGCATGGGTTCATGAAAGGCAGGTCCTGCTTGACAAACCTGATCTCCTTCTATGACAAGGTGACCCACTTAGTGGATCAGGGAAAAGCTGTGGATGATGTTTACTTAGACTTCAGTAAAGCCTTCAATATGGTTTCCCACAGCATTCTCCTGGAGAAACTGGCTGCTCATGGCTTGGATGGGTGTACTCTTCACTGGATAAAAAACTGGCTGGCTGGCTGTGCCCAGAGTGCAGTGGTAAATGGAGTTAATCCAGTCACAAATGGTGTTCCCCAGGGCTCAGTATTGGGGCCACTCCTGTTTAATATCTTTATCAATGATCTTATCAAGGGGATTGGTTGCACCCTTAGTAAGTTTGCAGATGACACCAAGTTAGGTGGGAATGTTGATATGCTTGAGGGTAGGAAAGCTCTACAGAGGGATCTGGACAGGCTGGATCGATAGGCCAAGGCCAATGGTATGAAGTACAACAAGGCCAAGTGCCAGGTCCTGTACTTGGGTCATAACAACCCCATGCAGCGCTACAGGCTTGGGGAGGAATGGCTGAAGAGCTGCCTGTTGGAGAAGGACCTGTGGGTGCTGGTCGACAGCCAGCTGAATATGAACCAGCAGTGTGCTCAGGTGGCCAAGACGGCCAACGGCATCTCAGACTGTATCAGGAATAGTGTGGTGAGCAGGACTACGGAAGTGATCATCCCCCTGTACTTGGCAATGGTGAGGCCCCACCTTGAGTACTGCATTCAGTTTTGGGCCCCTCACTACAAGAAGGACATTGAGGTATTGGACCATGTCCAGAGAAGGGCAGCGAAGCTGGTGAGGGGTCTGGAGGACAAGTCTTATGAGAAACAACTGAGGCAACTGGGATTGTTTAGCCTGTAGAAGAGGAGGCTGAGGGGAGACCTTATTATTCTCTACAGCAACATGAAAAGAGATCGTAGAGAGGTGAGGGTCAACCTCTTCTCGCTAGTAACAAGCGATGGGACAAGAGAAAATGGCCTCAAGTTACACCGGGGTAGGTTTAGGGTGAATATATTAGGAAAAATTTCTTCACCAACAGGGTTGTTAAGCGTTGGAACAGGCTGCCCAGGGAAGTGGTGCAGTTATCATCCCCGGAAGTATTTGAAAGATGGGTAGATGTGGTGCTTAAGGACATAGTTTAGTGGTGGTTTTGGCAGTGTTAGGTTGATGGTTGGACTTGATGATCTTCAAGGTCCCTTCCAACCTAGACAATTCTATGATTCTAGATCACCATGGCTGGTTTTATATCCATTTTACAAATGGATAGAAAGAGAGAAGTTAGTATTGCTTTACACAAAATCAAGGCAAGACTCAGGGTCTGATTTTCTAATTCACTATATCCCTGTACTTATAGAGGTAATTAAATATGAAGATATGTGTATACAGTTATATGAACAGGGCTGGGAATATGAGTGTGTACTGTTGTGAGAATGAAGTCAGGAAAGTCAGTATTTTGACACTTGGCCAGCATGTAGACATTTTTCTTTTTTCACAGAATCACAGAATCACAGAATTATCAGAGTTGGAAGGGACCTCTAGAGATCATCTAGTCCAACTCCCCTGCTAAAGCAGGATTGCCTAGAGCACATTACTCAGGACTGCATCCAGGTGGGTCTTGAAAATCTCCAGGGAAGGGGACTCCACAACCTCCCTGGGCAGCCTGTGCCAGTGCTCTGTCACCCTCACCGTAAAGAAGTGTTTCCGTGTATTTGAACGGAACTTCCTGTGTTCTAACTTGTGCCCATTGCCCCTTGTCCTGTCACTGGGAACCATTGAAAAGAGCCTGGCTCCATCCTCCTTCAACCCACCCTTTAGATACTTGTACGCCATAATAAGGTCTCCCCTCAGCCTTCTCTTCTCCAGGCTAAAGAGTCCCAGCTCTCTCAGCCTTTCCTCATAAGGCAGATGCTCCAAGCCCTTAATCATCTTAGTTGCCCTTCGCTGGACTCGCTCCAGCAGTTCCCTGTCCCTCTTGAACTGGGGAGCCCAAAATTGGACACAGTATTCCAGTTGTGGCCTCACCAGGGCAGAGTAGAGGGGGAGAATGACCTCCCTCGACCTACTGGCCACACTCTTCCCTATGCAGCCCAGGATTCCATTGGCCTTTTTGGCGACAAGGGCACATTGCTGGGCCATGGATAATTTACTGTCTACCAGTAAATGTTTTTCTAACATTTTTCTAAACACAAACTCCTGAGAATACTGTGTGACCAGCCCTATATCTGAACCTTGATTTAACATCAGTAAAGACTATAGGAGTCTTTATCTGACACCAAGCAGGGAAATACTCTTTTAGGAAGTATATTCAACTGTACAGAAGCAGAAGACATGACAGAAACAAAGGAAAGGTGAGTGGTCATCTCAAATCAGTTTACTGAAGTGACAGCCTACTCTTGTTCTCCCTTCTGTGGCCTGGAACAAAACCCGTATTACATGGGCATAGTCAGGGTGGACTTATCTTAGACAGTGTGAAAGGAGCATAAGAACTTTCTCCTGCTCTCAGCAGGCAGACTTCTGAAGATCTGGGGCTACGTCCAGCAGTCAGCAAGTCTCTTCCCAATGATGACATGGAATTTAGAAAAGGGTTGGGGGGGAGGCACACCCATGAAGCTACTGCTGTTGTATGTATATATACTCATCTGTCCATGAGTAGCCATGCACGTGGGTGTTGCAGGTTTGGGGTCAATAGTTCAACATCTGATTGATTAAGGAACTACTTTTTAATGTGCTTTCCACCAGTATTTTTCTGAACTACATTAGTTCCTTGGGTGGAAATCCTAAGCTACTATAGTGATGAAGGATAACTACATACATGTAGGTATCTATTACAGGGTATGAAGTATAATTCAACATTAAAAATCAGTGTTGAAGTGAGTAGGCACAGAAGCAAGAGTAGGATAAAGATTGCAGCGCTATGTGCATACCACAGAAGTGATTAATAAAATGCTTACTCTCCCAAACAAGAAAAGTGAGTTTCAACATTTCACTTATCAGCTGTTCAATCTCAAATTGCTGGGGCCTACAAAAGAAATCATTATTAATATCAGAAGGTCTTACTGTAGGACAAACAGTAGTTCCACTTTATCGCAGCATTTTCTTCTAAGGTTTCTAGATGGACTGTGGGAAATTTCCTTCTTTGCTTCTTACTTCACTCTCAATTAGCGTCCTACATATAACGCTATTTCTAGCAGTGTCAGTCATCAGTAGATACAAGGGAATGGAATGGATGTCATGCCAGCTCTTTATACTGAAATGTCTTACACTGTCTGAATGGAAATTAGGCATGTTTGGTTTACTGTAATTTGGTCCAACATCAAACTCAATTTGACTTCAAATTCTGTTCAGGCATGAAGACTGAGGTTCCCAGGTAAATGTGGTCCGTCTGTTCTCTTCACCTGTGTGTTCATGTACGTGATGTTCAGGCCTTGTGACCTGAACCCTAGTGAACGAAATACCAAGTGAAAAGTGTCAGTTAACTATTGACATCTGACTATGTTAGGTAAACTGCATTGCAGTCTTCTCCCTGATTAAATTTTTTATGAGAGTTGGAGAATTCATTCCACTCATCACTCTTAGTTCCAGCTTCTTCAGGTGCATTGTAGGAACCCAGAACTCCCCTGCAATTAATTTTCATCCAATAATTTTAGCTTCTGACCTTAAACAGTTACGTTGTTTCTCCACATGCTGTTACACAAAATGACTGCATTCTTCTGAAACAGTTCTGCATATACCATATGTACTTGGTCTACATTTTAGTTAAATGAATCCTTTTTACCAGCATCAGTTTTGTCTGTATAAGAATACTAGAGAATCAAACTCTGTTTATTTGAGGAGGTAAGTAGAATACATATATTTAAAAATATTTATTCCATAGACAGCTTTCTCTCCACCTGCCAGATAACATTTAAAAATGTGAATGGAATGGTCTTTATATATGTGTGTCTTCACATCACAGTGCAGGGTGAGTTGCTGGAGCTGCAAGAAGAGGAACTCATTTGTTGTAAGGATGTCTAGAGGCTGTTAGGAGCTTTGGAAATCTTAGCAATGTGCTTTCATAGTGTTAGTGTGTTGTGAAGGGGAGGAGAAATATATTGCCTTGTCTCCTGTGTGGCAAGTAAAACACACTACAAAAGTATTATTTCTGAAATCTGAATATAGAAATGGGAGAAATAGAATTACATAGAAAACAAAGCTCTGCAGCCCTGTTGTGTCGTGATGGTGTCAGACAGCCCTCCTTGGCCTCATATGAAGAGTGAGTAAATGCAACCTGTGCCTTGTGATTGAAAAGATGAAGAAAAAGGACCTGGCCCCAGAACTCACACCCATAATAGCTGATTTGTTCCTCCAAACCTCTGATCTTCAGCCCCCACCTGCTCTGCTGCACCTTCATACTAAACAGAAAGAGGTATCAGCCCTGGGCTGCTAGACCATGCATGATGGCAAACAGAGCAACCTTGCAGAGCTCCTTATCTCCAGGGAGTCAGTCTAAGCTGAGATGGGGGAGGTGCAAGACTTGCTTTTGCAGCTAAGTCATAAAACCCAATTCTATGATATTTGAATATATTAGTGTCAGCACAAGATGCCTGTTATACATTATATTATTCAAGATGCAATTCAGCAATTAGATTTTTGTCGTGTTACCTTCACTACCAAAAATATTGTTCTCAGTTACACAGTAACTGAAAATAGAGTAGATACAAAATGGAAGATATGAGGAAAAATTAAAGAATTAGACCAAAATGGTTAGTTAGTAAGATATTTTTTATCAGTTGCCACAAAAACATCTTGAAAAAGCTTCTGCGTATCTGTTTGCATCTGAGAAGTGAATGTTCAAACTTAGGTTCATTCTAGTCAGTATGTCTGAGGCATCAAGTGGCAAACCCTTCTAGTTTTCTCTAACCAAGTATTCTTGTATTCTAGCTACTCTCTTGGATTCTCTTTATTTTCAAAGGTGATCTTGTCCTCCAGTTAAACTGACTGCCACTGTTTCCAAGGTATTGGGGTCCAAAACGTCTTTTCAGTCTTGCTACAGAAATGCAATAAAATTAATTTGTCTTATAATCTTTCTACTTAGTTTTCTCTCCTAAGAACTCAGTACTGCTGCTGCTGGTATAGAGAGACAAGGAAAACCTAAACCAGTTGTATCCTCAGGTTGCCATGTTCCTTGTTCTCTATTTCTTCTGCTACAATGGCTTTCCTCTGGCCACTGAAGGAAATAATTTGACTTTCCATAAATTATGCTTCACTGGCCAGGGAGTCATTCCCTTAATCAAAAAGCCCTCCAAAAATACCAGTAAAGAGAATAAATAATATCCTCTTCATGCTAATTCTCCCTGTTGAATGAGCTCATTTCAGACATCCCATCCCTGGAGGTGTTTAAGGCCAGGGTGAATGTGGCCTTGGGCAACCTGGTCTAGTGGGAGGTGTCCCTGCCTATGGCAGGGGGGTTGGAACTAGATGATCTTCAGGGTCCCTTCCAACCTAAACCATTCTATGATTCTATGACTCTATGATCTTTAGCCACTCACCATCACCTTTCAAGGCTCACCCAGAAAGATGGGTCTTTCTCTAGGACAAAAGAGATAAGGATTTATAAGAGCAAGTGTGTCTTTTCCAGCATGCCTGGTAGTAACACTTTTTTGGACAACAAACCAAATGGCATAATGCAACCAGAATCAGGCTAGAAAGAGACTGCAGTGGAACTGTTGGAGACCATGTTATTCCAACAGCCTGTGAGGGGCGGGGGGACACAGAAAAAGAAGAAAGCAAGCACTTTTTTCCGTCAACAAAATGTTTGGAAAAATGCTTCTGTGTTCGACAGTTTGTAAACTGAAGGCTTAATTTAAAGACTCACTGTACCCTCATACAGCATGTAACTATACATTTCCTTGAGAGGTAACTAAACAATTGTACTGAACTATGAAAATTTAACTGGGACTGAAGTGACAAAAGGCAATTTTTACCCCCAGGTCTTGACTGAGTGACAGAGTAAGTTCACAGATGTTGCTGTGGATTCTGACACAGTGAATTTTAGTGTATCTTTTTCTGAGTCTACTACCTCCATTAGATAGGTGTTATTAGCTAGAGAGGAGAAAATTTGCGATAGGGAAAAACAAGTTTAATGTAATAAAGAGTAGTAGTTTTCTGAAAGACTAAGGCATAACCATTTCATCCTCAAGATGGACGCTTTGTGTGTGTAATGAGTACAGGCTCATACTGATGGGTGTGAACATGCAATGGTGTTACCCACTAAGAAAACTTTGGATGTGCACACTTTTAATATACTTAGTAGTCTTATCTGGTTTATTTTGCTTAAACTTCACTTGCTTCTTCAGCACATCAACAATTAAGAACGATCTTAAGATGCGAGGTGCAGTGTCTAATTACATTGGTAATATGAGATCTCCGTTGTCCTCTTTGCTCCCTGCTCAAGATACTTCTCGGTGGGCTTCAACCACAACAGCAAAAACTCTTATCCTGTGTGCAAAGACTGTCTTTACCTTGTGTTTTGGGCTATGCATTTCTCAAGGTGGTACATTACTAGGATCCATCATTTTTTTCTGTTGAAGAACTGAGGCAATTTGCTTCCCATAGGTAAGAATGAATCAATAAAGAAAATACATTTTTTTAATGGCTGTCAGATTTGGTTTCTGACAACATCATCAGTGTTTACTTAAACCAATTTATTTAAAGCAAATTCATTGTTTATTTAGTTGCTTTGGTAGATTTGAATTACAATGAGTATTTTGACAATTTCCATTTTTTAATGTGCCTTTTTTCTGTATTACTCATTTGCAATGTGAGTCTACCACTATCATTACAGTGGCTACCGTGTCAGTCTGGGGATAATCCTTAAAATTTTTAGTGATGAGTTCCAATTAAAAGATAATTGCATAAAAAATTCTGGCATATGGGACCAATAAAGAAATGGTAAACATAATGGATATTTTAACTCATTTGGTTCACAAGTAAATTTTGTGCTTTCACGTGGTAAAGATCTGTTCTTCAGTTGTCAGTTCTTTTAATACGCCTTTTAAATTGAGGCATAGCTTACAAATACTTTTGTTTTAAATATGCTATATATAGTAATTTTATTTAGAAGTGACTCACTGCCTAAGCATCCATACACTTAGAAGCAAAAAGACTGGAAACCTTACAAGGTTCTTGTAACCTTACAAGGAAGCCTGAAGCCTCAACATCTCCCCCATGTTTTCTGGGTGTGTAAAGAACGTGCAATGTTCTTATGAACTTCACAGTCACATTCATTTGATGTAATATGAGTGAATGGTAAAGGAGCTTTAGCTCATAAGAGCTTATTCAGCTAAGGAGATGAAGGCTGGCCTTGAGGACCCCAGTGATCTGGGCACACCATGACGGGTGCCCCCTCCTCAACCCTCCACCTAATGCTCTCAATAGTGCAGCAGGGATACAGGCTCCCCTAGTCTTGGAAGAGGCAATTGGGACAGCCACAGTGTCACTCTCGTTGGAGAACTAGGATTAACATCTTTTTTAAGTGCTGGGCTGATCTTGCTTTGCATGAAGGGCCTGAGCCTGCTGCGCTATTCTGGTGACCATGCAGGCAGGTGGGCTCCCCTGCTCAGAGACTTCTCTGCTGATGGGGTGCCCTGCCACAAGGTCTGTGTGTCCGTGCCTGTTAGTGTAACAGGTCAATTTGCTGCTCTCTGAGCCCGTGTTTTCAGCTGCTCTTCAGCTCCTCTACACTCTCAATTCCCCAGTTACAGCAGAGGGGAATAAAAACGACCAAAACTGAAACAACCAACATGCTTCATTACTGGGCCATGCCCTCCATGTGTAGGAGACTCCTCCTGAGCAATGGATTCTCTTTGTGGCATGTACCTCCCGGCTGCAACTGTTTCTGCAAGAGGCTGATCATCAGCCTGGGGGCTAAATATCCCAGGGCCTTTCTGGGTGAGGGGACGGAGGCAGCAGAGCTGCCTGAATATTTTCCTTTCAACTTTTCTTTGTCCCATTGCTAGTCCTGGGGAGCTTGCAAGCAGGATCCCCACCTTGTAACAGAGAAGAGGTCCTGCCTTCACATTTCTAAGATGTGCACAGCAAAGTGCCACCAGCCATCAAGCCCCTTCATCCTCTTTCTAACCCCTAAGACACTGCGCCGGCCCTTGTTTACCGGCTCTTCTTTCTTACCATACAGTTCCCCGTACACCCCACAGACAGGTCCCATGGAGGTCCCCTTACAGCTCCCATACAATCCCCCCCTGCAGAGCCCACACGCAACCCCCCTCCAGCTGGCCCAGCAGCCCTTGGAGAGCTCCTAAACATCCCCCCTCCCGTACTTGTGCTCCCCCGCAGCTCCCCCCGCCGCCTCTACAAAGGTCGCCCACCCAACCACCTCCAGCCTCCGGGCAACCCCCGCTCCCCCCGTCCCCTACAGCCCCTATGCCGTCCCCCCCAGCGTCCCCCCAGGCATCTCCAGCCCCTACAGAGCCACCTCCACCGCCCGCGCAACCCCCAGTATCCCCAGCCCCTACAGAACCGCCCCCCAAATCCCCCCACCCCTCCCCAGCCCCACGGAGCAAAGCAGCCCCATGGGGCAGGCTGGTGGCGGGCCCTCCCCGCTCCCCCCCTCCCTCCACCCGCCCGGCGGGGTAAGCGTCGCTCGGGGCGGGGAAGAGGCGTCCCCGCTGCGGCGGGGGAGCGCGGAGCGGCTGCCGGCTCCAGCCCGCCGCCCCGGCCGCGGCAAGGGTTAAGCGGCGGGCACATGACAGCCGCGGGGCACGGGCCGTCCCGGCGCGGCCCGGCAGGGCTCTGCGCGGGGCTGCGCGCTGCCGGCGGTGCAGCGCCGGCGGGAGGTGAGCGGGTACCGCAGGGGCGTGTGCGGCCCGTCCCGGCTGCTCCCCTCTCCCCTGGG
Source organism: Vanellus vanellus (assembly GCF_965231255.1). Lineage (NCBI taxonomy): Eukaryota > Metazoa > Chordata > Aves > Charadriiformes > Charadriidae > Vanellus > Vanellus vanellus. The sequence goes on from NC_138908.1 coordinate 57,920,961, forward strand.
TGTGTGGGTGTGTGGGTGGTGTGAGGGGGTGAGTGGGTGTGTGTGACGGTGGCGGCTCGGCCCCCTCCGCTGCTCCGCTCCCCGTGCCCCCCGCCGCCGGCCCGGGCGGGGAGAGGGTGAGTCGGCGGCTGCCGGAGTCCGTGTCAGAGCGGGGAGGGGCGGCGGGGCGGCGAAGGAGGGGGGGGTGGGGGTGGGGGGAGAGGAGAGAAAAAGCAAAACAAACCCTCTTGCGGTGAAGTCACTTCGCAGTTACTCACCTCGCCGACCCGCCTGCCACGGGGATGAAGGCGCAGCGCTGTCTGGGAGGACGGGACGGACTACCGCCCGGCAGACCGGTCGTCTCGCTGATGAATAAGCGGAGATAGGTACCCGCAGGAGGAGGCTGCGGAGCGGAGAACCTGCCCGCCGGCCGCCCCGCCGGCGGCGGGCAGCGCGGAGGGCAGCGCGAGCGGCGCGGGCAGGGCGAGGGGTGCGGGCAGGGCGAGGGGTCGGGGGTGCCGGCCCGAGCGATGCGCAGCCCGCGGGGCAGTCCCGCGGAGGCTCCACGGCCCCGATGCCGAGGGCTGTCTCGCCCGGGGCTGGCCGTCATCCAGGCAGCGTCCCCACGGGCAAAAAAACCCCAGGCACATCGCGCCCAGTAGGGTGACAGCTCTGCCTCGTCTGCGGGCCTGTGCGTTGCTAGTAACTCCAGCCTCTTAAACTTTATAGGCTTGAAATTCACGGCTTTCAGGTGTATCCTCCTCTCCCGAGACCCTGTTTAGCTTTTGGCTCTGGCTGAAGCTGCTAATGCTTTAGGTGCAAGGTCTGTGGGGTGAGCCATGTGTGTGATAAAGGTGGTGCCGGGTATCTCCTGGACCATCTGCCCAGCAGCACATAGTGGTTGCCGGCACTGCCCCACAGGTGGTGGTCACAGCGAGGGCACCAGGGCAGGGCAGGTGCCCATGGCCCTGTGCCTCTGCCTCTGCTTTGCCACTGGGTTGCATGGGGACATGTTGGACATGTTGGTCGTTCCCCATGTCCTGCTTGCACTGAAGCTCTCACAGTTGCTGACACTGCAATGTTAGCAATTGTTGCCGTGCTCCTCGAAAAGTCCAAAGTCATTATAGGCAAAGCTAGCAGGGCAACCGTCTGAGTGAAAGGTGCAGGAGACAGGGTTTGCAGGAGCCTTTGGTTTCTGGGTTAGGGATGCTGCAGCTGCTATTGACAGGGTGTCAGAAAGCGTGCCTCTGACTCTGGTACGCAGTGCTGCTAGATTTGTATTGGGTTTTTCAAGCAGCTTGTCCGAGCTTTGTAGCTAGCCCTAATGAGAATAACATTGCTCCTGGAAAGCTCATGCTGCTCTGTTACAGAAACCACTTGAAGTAGCACAGCTCTGACATTTACGGGCTTTCGTAGAGAAAAAGCTTAGGAGATCTTAATTACCATAATAAAAACCTGAGAAGATTTTTCTCGCAGAATGGTAAAAATGCTTGGTCCCACCTACACTGGGATATACATCATCCTGTCCACTGATTACGGCTGCCCTTTTGATGGCAGTTGCAGCAGTATCGGTGATTGTGCTCTGCTCTGTGTTTGTACAGTCCCTCACACAAAGGCATTCCTTTCTGTGACTAATCTTCCTAGGAATTACAGTGATGCAAGTAATAAGTAATTAGTATATTTCATTACGCTAGCTCTGAGAAACTCAGTCATGTTTGGGGGCTTGTTGTCTCATAGTGCTGTGGAGGACCTCCCTTAGCTTTCATTTGCCTTGTTCGTTGATATTGTATCAAGAAGTCATTCTGCCGATGGTGGAGAACTAGAAACTCTCAGATTTTGTGACCTGTTTCTAGTTTTCCTTGGCTGACCACCTGGGCCTAAGAAAAATGTGGTATTATCAGAGTACTGCTGCCTGGGATAAAGCCCCCAGTGGTGCTCCAAGAGTACAATTGTCAAAAAATGGGTACAAATGACCAACAGTGGATGGTAATTCTCAGTAGTACATAACTTCTGAGTTGCTGGCTGGCATGGAGGGTAGGGAAGAGATTCTCTATAAACTGAGTGGAAAGCTTATTTTGTAGCTTCAGTTTTGAAGCCACATTGGCTTCCTTTATTGCAGCTGTGATTCTTAATGTATGTTATTGTTCCAAGTCTAATTTCATGATCTCAGCTATTATTTTTTCCCTAGTTAAATCTCTGTGTGGTTTTCCTTTCCAAGGAAAATTTATTACCGTGCTTTGGTCTGTAAGCTATAGCCAGATAACTGTACAAAAGCTGTAATACCAGCAATCCCTATGTGTGTGTGTGCTTTTTGGAAAATGAGTTGTTAGGTTGATGGCTTACACCAATGTTAGGATGTGTCCTTGTCACAAGCAGTTGTGAGACACCAAAACCTCAGGACCCTCCAAAGCCCCGTTTCTGCAGACACTGAGTGGTCAGTGAGGCTGAGGTGAGGCATCCGTATAGCTTTTGGTGGCTGTCCTTTCTTCCCCCCTCTATCCCAGTCCTCAAGTCCACCCAGATTGACTCATCAGGGGTGTGATGTCAGGGGAGGCAATGACTTCTGAGCATTTCACCATGGTGCCACTGGCAGGTGATGCTCCAAATACCCTGGCCACTCAAGGAGGGAGGAGCTGGCAGGGGAGAGCAGAGTTTAAGGGGAGGTAGCCCGTTTGAGTGGCCTTGGGCTAGCTCAGCCCGGGTAGGAAGTAAATGTTTTCCTGGACTTACGTCAAGAAGATCATGGAGGGGAACTTAGAGAGTGGCTTGGCTGTCTCTGATCATGGTGGGGATGAGGAAAGGCGCTTGCAGTCTTGGAGCGCACAGTCCCAAGGGAGGGGGCTACAGTTCATGTTTGCTTTCTGCGGTGTATGGTAGTTGTGGTAAAGGTGAGGTGTCTCCAAGTGGAAGAATAGAAAGGTGGGACTGTTTGGTGCATTGTCTTTCAGTCTTCTCCTTTGGTTTGGGATAGTGCTTACTATGCTCGGTGCGAAGTGCCAGTGTCTGATAACTGATAAAGTGTCTCCTGAGCTGCATTTATTACAATTCCTTAAACTGATCTCTGCAGTGGAGTAATTCAGCTTTTATTGAAGTTGAAATGTATCTCATCCCATATTTCAGTGGGTGAAGCAGTAAGCCAACTCTGATTACTTTTCAAAACTGCACTGTGAGAGTAGACTATATGGCATACTGTGCTTCAAGCACAGATTTGTGAATTCTTCTTTTGTTTTGCTTTCTGAAGGATTAGTGTTCGGATTTTCCAGGGCTTCAGCTTGAATTTAAATTTTACTACATGGCTTTCTGAAAGTGAATTTATGAATCATTGTTATGGATTTTGAGTAATTATGTTGTCATGCTGTTATTGATAGATGCAGAGTCACAGAGCTTTGAGTAAGTAAGCCTAAAAAAAAAGAGACTTTAGAAGCAATGGACATAATTGTATTTCCTTTAACATCCACGGGAGCATGAAAAGGTCATTACAATATGTCACTGATGGACAGAAATGTTTCATTAAAAGGTGGCAAGTGCTTGTGTTCCTTTGGTAGAACAAAAGAATTTGTCAGCACAGCCATTCAGTCTCAGGATAGTATTCTTTTCTGCATTTTTTTTGTGTTTTAACTTTGTACATTAAACTTCAATGCTATTCATGATTTCTAAGCTTATTTCTAAATAAGCTGTTGTAATTGGTGCTATATTCCCACAATTTCCAAGATCACTTTAGTTAAAAATTTATGGCATCTTTTTACTGTTACAGGTAACTATAATAGGGAGCTATTTATGGATGCAAAAGTCAATTAGACTTTTAGAGTATAATTCATGTCCAATTGACTTTTAGTTAGTTATATATGCCTTAATGCAGCTCTAGGTGATCCGATCCATTGTTTTGGTTTGAGTCACTTGCTTTGGCCACTCCGACTTTGATATAAGAAGGTCCTGACCTCATGATGGAAGTTCACGCTAAACAAATGTAATTAGTGAAAAGCCACTCATGAACAAGTAGATAACATCGAAAATACCTCAAAATAATAATTAAAAAAAATGGGAGAAGTTACGCTCTCCAAGGTGCTTTAATATTTTGAAGAAAGGAAGTGCTGATTTGCATGTTAATGTAATGTAATGTTATACATTTTCACAATAGAATCAGGAAGGAGACTAGAGGAAGAAAATGTAGAGAAATTACCTAACTGTTTCTGCTTTCATAAAAAAGGTTGTTTTGTTTGTACTTTCAGGTCCTTTGCTTCAAAATACAGCTTACTAGCACGAGGAAAGAAATTATGGGCCCAGAGGCCTTTCTTCAAGTGTAAAAAAAACCAGCAACAGCCAATGATAAAATTGAGACAATGATAGCATAGAACACTGTTACTTATTCTAATGTATAATATTACCAATATTATCAGAGAAGAATAGCAAAGGACACCAACCTACTAACAACATAAGTTGTATATTGACCTGAATTTTATAGGGCTGGCAGGTCTGTGTAAGCTATGTAGAAGTATTATTCTGTTGATTAAACTAAAGGTGCTTTTGTTGGGCAAAGCTAATGTGTTTATCATGTATAATCTTTTCTTGATTATATCAGTATTTTTCTTATGTAGTTAAATTGCAGACAAGAATTACAGGCAAGAATGAATTTTATTTGTAGCCAATTTATAGTGACATGATGTATAGCCTTGCCAGCAAAACAACTGCCTTTGTTTCTAGTCCTTTTCTAAGGATCCAGTCACCTCTGTTAAGGCAAGGTACATTCTGCTTTTAAAACAAACTCTGAGAATTTAAGAACATTCAGCTCTCCCTGTCCTTGGTTGAATTGCAGGGAGTGATTTATGCTTCAGCCAGGCATGAAAATAAATAATATTGCTTTTAATTGGTATGCTTTACAGTTTTTATTCCCATAATATAAAAATGTAACAATGAAAAATATTATGTAGACTAAGTCTTTTATGACCATTTAAGTGTGGTTAGGGCATATCTCATTAATGTCAGCAGGGATTTTGCTCTTGCCTTTGAAGATAATATGCTCAGGACTTCCATTCCTAGTGAGCTTTAACTGAAGAGTGTGTGTGAATATCTACGCGTATTATGCCTTAACAGAGACTTAGATGACTTTTACTCTAATCTGGAAGCGTGCTATGAATGCAGTTTTGCAAAATAAACAGGGTTTTGTTTTGGATTTTTTGGCAGTTCACAGAGAAAATTGAAACATTGCAGAATCATAATAAGTGAAGGGTTAAGTATGAAGGCTTTACATGAAAATCAATCACGAATATACTGGTTATAATCTTATTGGCTTCAGTGTTGAAAATCTCATGAGCTGAAGGTAAAAGTTACGGTTCAGTGTTCTGCTGCAGCAAGATCATAATACTTCATTAAAACCTTAATGTATACATGAATTAAAACCGTAATTGAAGCCGTACTTCAGTTTTATTTCTGTCAACTTGATTTGGTTGTCTGAACAAGTTAATTAGGCACTGAGTCTATGATTGAACAAACTACTTAAACATGTGCTTAATGTTAAACATACGAACCTGGTGATGAAAGTTGGGCATATGCTGTTCAGCTGAGTTAAAGCTGAAATTACCCCATCTGTGTGACATCTTAGCCCAGTGATTTACGCTGGCAAGTGTGGCTTTTGCCTACAAGTATTTTTTTGTGTCAGGAAATGTTTAGATTTAGTTGATTCTGCCTTGGGGTATGTTGTGGCTGAAAGGATCTCTCAAACCCCTCCCCTTACGAGTCCTGTCTGCTAAGATTTAAATAACAGGAAAACATAAGCGATGAAAAGTCAAGAGTTCAAAAATTACTGGTATAATTTGAAAGATGTCCTTGAAAATTTGCTACTGCATGATTGCATTTAAATTATAGCATATCTATAGGCTTACAATAAGCATCTACTTTTGATGTGACTGCAGTTATGTTTATGAATGCTTCTGTGCTGTGCTTTTGTGCAATACTTTTCTATTCTGAAGTGCCACAGAGTTTGAAGAGGCATTTCTATGGTTTTCTAGTCCCTCTTCATTTCGTTGTATGCACATCCTTTAGAGTGTGAATGGGTATCTCTTTCCTGTTTTGTCTATATCTGCAAAGTACTGGCCTACTGGCTGTGCTTTTCAGCATCATTTTAATTAATAGATGGAGGAGGTGGCAGAAAAAGGGGTGATAGCCACGTTCACCCTAATGACAACTCCCTACCAGAGAATCTTTTCACTCCTGGCTGCCTTCTTGCACTTGATCACCATTCACTTAATTTCATGGCTGGTTTAGCTAATGCGAAGGCAGCTGACCTTATTGCAAACTTCAGCTTTTGAAGAGGCAGGTTTTCTCCGTGTTAGAGCTCTAAGTCATTGCTTGGCTTTGTTCCTTCTCCCTGACAGACCTTATAGTGCTTGTACTTTGTTTCTTATAACCAGTAATGTCACAAAGTTAACAGTCGTGTGCAGTCCTCTTTCATGTATTATTTACTACAATATAAATTATTTTTATTTATGTATTTTTTTAAACAGGCGTAATACACAATGGATTACTTACTGACTTTGGATTGATATCAGTCATAGCTGTGGGTCTGTAAAAACACACTTTGATTACAATAACTTCTTAAAAATGAATGGGAGGTCATGCAGTATGAGCCATCGGACAACAGGTATTCCTCATGGACCTAGGATGATCAGTGGACAGCAGATCCCATCTATCAGAGTTCATGCAGGAACACCCTGCCCATCTTCAAATAGCAGCACCCCAAGCCCAGCTATTGGAAACTTCTGTGCCAGCCTACACTTAAAGATGCCCCTTGGAGGAGGGGTGGCTCCTCAGAGCAACATCACTGACAGTACTATTCACTTTCCTGCTCTAAGTCCCAGGAAACAAGTGGTTACAAATGGGAAGTCTTTATTACAAGTCCCACAGCCCCCAGGACTGCCAGCCCCACAGTCTTTAAGGCCAAAACTGCAAGAATTTGGAAATACTTTCTCCCCAGGCACAGGTGAAGGTAAGACTCCTTTTTCTATTGCTATTAGTAATAGCATTTCTTCTCCAATATCACATACCCAGATGGTATTGGTTTTAGTAGATGGAATCCAGTCGCTTCTTTATCACTCTTTTCCTACAAAGGAAGAGATACTGAAACAAAATGTTTTGGTGTTTTCCACAAAAGTAATTCGTTGTTTGATTATTCTCAGGGGCTTTCTGTTACATGGCATTGCTCAGAATCCCTAAATTGTCCAAAGATTCTTTATAAACAGTGTAGTTTGACTTTGCTTTGCTAACCTAACCTCTTGACTCAACAAATCCAGATAGTCATTTTATGTTCTGTGGGACCAGAATTTCGTGAGTGCTATCAGAAATACTCCTTCCTGGATGCATGAACACAGCTTTCCACTGGTGACTAACAGCTGCTTACTGATGAAAGCAGCAATTTAGTCATGCTTTTTAGAGTTCTTAGGCTGTACAAGCTGTAAAGCACTTTTGGAGCATGTCTCGACCATAGATTTGCAATCCATTTTTTGGAACCACTGTTTATGCTGTAGAAAATAATGATGCACAGCCTTCAAAATTTGGAGGCTGGTCCTCTGTGGCAAGTGCTTGTGCTTCAGAGACATACCTATCTATGAGAAAGTACTTGCCTGTCTACTCTTGGGTCTTTGAAGTCAAAACAGAACTTTTAATTTTTCAGTACTTCTTGACTCTGTTCATGTTGGAGATGGGGGTACTCTTTTGGAGGAGTTTTGGTATCATACTTTTGAAAATGAATGTATGTAGACATGAGAATTTAATGTATAGAAAAGAATTAAATAGTTTAAAATACCAAGAAATGCTCGGGTTGGTATCTGAGGGAAAGTGCAGAAAAGGAGGCAGAGATTTTTCATTTTATTCCAAGTATGTTGCTTCTCTCCATTTTCTGTTTTTCTTCACTACTTCCCTTTGAAACCGTAGGAAGTCCGTCCCTCTCGAACAAGGTTTGCAGGCTTGAAACCAACGTCATTTCAGAACAAGCTGAAAGTTAACTGCATGCTTGAGTGCTCTGCTGAGTCAGACCAGTGGTAATGCATATACATATTCATTGGGTGACCTCTGAGATCACCGGTATGCTGCTTGCTTCGCTTTGGTGGTGGTTGTGGGTGTAGTTCACAGCATATAGCTTTATGCTTCTGCTGCAGTGAAAAGAGGTGGACTCCTCATGTGATGGGCTTTGGAGGAACTTTTCTGTCTTTCACTACCAGTAGAGCCTGATTCCAGCTGTCTTCAAAATTACATGCCTAAAACCAGGGAATCCATGGTGGGATCTCTAAAATAGCCCTACATAACAGCTAATCCACCTGCAGTATGTGTTGCAGTGTAGCACCACAGGGTGAAGACAGCATCATCTCGTTTAGTGCCCTTGGTTTGGGGATTTTGATCTGCTGTGCCTGACCATCCTGTTCCTAGCTGCTGTCATTTCCATCTTTCCTTCTTGACCTGGTTAGCTCTCGCATATGTAAAGTAGTCTGTTATTTTGTGGGATAGCGAGTAGAGAATTCAGCTGAAGGGCTGGCGTTAGGGAAGTTTATGTATAAACAGTGCTGGTTAGACAAGGTACTGTGGACTTCAGATACAATGGACTTCAGATTATGTGTTTGTGTGGATTGGTTTTACTAATTCCTCATTCATTAAAGTTCTTGTTATTAGCAGGACCACTTACAGAGTCGAAGGTTATGCGTGTTGGGAACATACCTACTATGGAAGAGCTAAGTGTGATTCACTTGGTCATGTCCAGATAATTTTCTAAGACTTTGAAATTTACTATGCTGTATACAGCATAGCATGTATGTAAATGTCCAAACTACAACAGTAAATGAGACTGTAAACCTTATAAAACTACGCAGGTGGCTTATGCTTGTGCAGCTTTTTCATATAGTGGTGGGGGTACGTGGTGGGAAATGTCTTTTAGTAGGTACTTGTTTTAGTTAAACCTTCCTCTCAAGGCAACAGTTTTCCTTTCACAGTTGTCTCAGTATCAGTTATAGAGGTTTGCACTCCTCAAAGTTGTTTTCAGTAGGGTTTTTTGTTGTTGTTTTTTGTTGTTTTTTACTTTAAAACACATGGAATAGTAAAAGCAGCAAGATACACAACAAAATGACTTGGTGGTGGTGTTGGAATAGTTCCCCTGCATTCTTTCAACAATGGATAAAACAGTTGAAAGAAACAAACCAGGAGCTTCAGTTTGGGATGGAGGAAAGAACAGAACATTTTGGGGCAATCCAATTGTGTGTCTTTTGTTTTACAGAGTTGTTTTTTTTGACAGGAGGTCATGCTCAGTGCACAAAAAGACAATAGTAATAATCTACAGTAACTACAACACACAAAGAGTCTTTACTTTGCATGAAGGCTCTCTTTATCTTGTATAATGTTACAAAACTTTGAAAGGAGATTATTTTTAGAAAGGATGCCACCTAAGTCACGTTAAGAAAAACGTTTATGCTTTTGTGCATGATGAGAAAATGAAGCACGTTGTGCTGTGTACTGTATGCAGAAAAAAAGGAAGTCTGAACATGCACTGGTGAACATCTCTGACTTCAGGTGCTTTACCTCCTGTGTGGTACTGATGGTATAATATGCTTTCTAGTACTGTGTTGTGCATATGAAAAAGAAAGTGGTATAACAGTGGACTTTTTTCAGTACAGAAAAATGTTATAGTGCAGTGAATTTTTTTTATTTTTTTTTTTGCTAGGAGTAAACACTTGTGTACCTATATTAGATATTTTTACACAGAAATTAGGTGCAAAATGAAGACATAACAGTCCGTGTATTTGGCATTGGAAATCTACATTCACTCATTTTGTTTGATATGTGTATTTGACCACTTTTTGTGAATAACTGGTTTCACGCCTTTTAGATTTACTCAGGCTTAGAAAGTTATCTTTACTGACAGTATCTGCTGAGGTGAAAGTGAGCTAGAGAGACATCAGGCAAGAATAAGCAGAAAGGGGGAAAGGGTGAGAACAGTGAAGGAAGACACAAGACCATAAGCTGGCCAGCTCTGGTCTTCAACTTCTCTCATCAATGCAGATTCTTTGACAGAAGCCTTGTAATGAAAAATAACATAGTTTTAAAAATCCAGCTTTCCAATGAGTGTTCTGTTAAGAAGGTAATTTTTTTTAAGTATGTAAATTTCAAATACTTCAAATTACAACTGTGATCTGAATGTAGCGATGGCCTAAAGTTATGTATTCAAGCATTTATTGCCAGCATATCTGCACTTCATACATATCTGAATAGTATTTTTCCTAGAAGACCTAGTAGCTGTTCTTATTGCTTGTCTTATTCACTCCTCTGTGCAGACAATGAACTTGTGAGTGTGAGTTGGACTATGTTCAGGCATATCCTTAGTGTTCTCATGCCTCACATAATAATAAAAATCCCAAATCTTTCTGAAAACAGCACACATTTTCTGGAAGGATCAGTACGCTCAACACTTATACTGGTTTCTCTTACTCAGTGAATGAAGACAAGTTTTTGAAGTCCATCAAGAGGTATTAGAGATAAACATATCCCTGCTGATGTAAATTGTTGAGGAAGGTGCCTGTGGGAGTTCAGGAGGACACCTTGTATTTTTCCCTCAGCATTATTCGTAAGCGCCTGCTGGGGGAGTTGGATCTTTGGTCTGATCGCTGTGATCATACTTAACATGCTTATGGCAGTACATTGAGGAGTGGGTTTTCCTGTCCTGTAAGACAATATATTGTAGTCTTTAAGTAGCTTGGATTGGGCTGATGGAAAACTTCCACAGTGACCAAAATTCCATGCTGAGATGCTGTTGGTGGAGGTGGTGCAGCTGATGCACTTCCAGCCACCATGCTCATAACCTGGTGGAGAGGTCCAACATGGATGTTGGGAGGGCAGAGGCAGCCTGTCAGCCTGGCTTTTGGTCTTCCTTACTGTGCTTGTGGTTTGAGCTTGTATGTCTGGCAAGACTTGCTGGAAACTGTGAGCAGCTCTCAGTCACGAGAGCTGTAGCCATCTCCTTGCATCCCCCGTTCTCCCTGGCAGCAGGTGACACTGCATGCATGGGGAGTTCAAGCCTTGGAAACCAGTCTGTCCTTTCGTGCCACCCTGACTGCTCTACTAAAACGAGTGTAGTCAACATAGAATCATAGGATGGTTTAGGTTGGAAGAGACCTTGAAGATCATCGAGTTCCATCCCCCCTGTCTTCCACTAGACCAGGTTGCTCAAAGCCCCATCCAGCCTGGCCTTGAACACCTCCAGGGATGGAGCTTCCACAACGTCTCTGGACAACCTGTTCCAGTGCCTTACTACCCTCAAAGTGAAAAAATTCTTCCTAATATCTCTTCTAAATGTACCTTCTTCCAGTTTGAAGCCATTCCCCCTCATCCTATCGCTACATGCCCTAGTAAAAAGTCCCTCCCCAGCTCTCCTGTAGGCCCCCTTTAGGTACTGGAAGGCTGCAATAAGGTCTCCCTGGAGCCTTCTCTTCTCCAGGCTGAACAACCCCAACTGTCTCAGCCTGTCCTCATAGGAGAGGTGCTCCAGCCCTCGGATCATCTTCATGGCCCTCCTCTGGACCCGCTCCAACAGGTCCATGTCTTTCCTATGTTGGGGGCTCCAGAGCTGAAATGTGGGTATGTGACTAAGACTATGTGATAGTTGTGAAGAGTTGATGTGAAAATACTTGAGATGGGACTCAAAGAAGCAAATCTGGGCATTTTTTAGTAAGAAATGCAGAAACCTATGCAGATAGGCATGGACCCCTTTTGTTCTCTTTTCCAGAGCTATTAAAGAGAGAGCTGTAATCTTCCATTTCTGTGGTTCCTGCAGAATTATTCCTTGACTTGAAAAATCATTGTGTATTTTATTTCCTATTTTTTTTTGCACATATGGTTGTAAATTTTCTGGTAAAACGAGTCAGTTAGCTAATGGTCTTGTGTCAGATGAACATGTTTCCTGTTGGAGATCATGAAGGCTTTTTCTTATCCTGGAAATAGTTAACAGGCATTAAATCTTCGGATTGGGATTTACTTTTTTTTTGCCAGAGGCTCTGGAAGAAGCAGGAGCTCCAATGCTGCTAAGCTGTGTGAGAACTGTGAACTTGGTCAGGGTCATTTGTCTCCAGTTGCCAAGAGAGCCTTGTTTCACTTGTGAACAATAACCGCACAGGTCTGTGAGGAGTGTTATATGCAGAAGTGTTAATCAGTAAGCAGCTTGAGCCACACTTGAAAACTCTTTAACATACTTATTTTGCTCTCTAGTACTGTTGGTTTTATGTGTCAGTTGGCACAGTCTGAAAAAGATGTTCATCAGTATTCTGTGCAGTTCCTTACGCAGAAAGCTTGACTCAAGACTTATTTTCTTTTTCAGTTGTTTTCTATAATCAATTGTTAGCAGTTTTAAAGCCTGGTTATTGACCATGTTTAGGTACAGCAAAGTGATTAAGTGATAATGATCTTAGTTTATCCAGCATGACACATTTTCCAGCTTTGCATATGTTTCTGTGGCCTTGATATGCTTGAAAAACACCACAGGATCCATCAAGACAATGAAATCATTACTTGCAGCTTTGGCAGTTGTTGGGGAAATCCATTCTGAAGAAAGTAAGGATGGATGTTGGTGGATTCTTTTGTTTGATCTAGGACGTTCCAAAAGGGTGCAGCTGAGAACATGAGACTCCCAGAGTTTAATTCTGCAACTCATTTTAGGGGCTGGATGACCAGCAATCCTGGTTGTGTTTGAGAAGGCTCACTGTGGTTCTTGGTATGCCTCTCATAGAATGTACAAGAGGTTTACTTCATTTTTATCTAAAAGGTGGTGCACAGATTCCTTTTGCCAGACATTCCTTTGCAGTGCTTATTTCAGGTTGAAGTTTTTTTCCTGTCTGTCATGTTTCAGGCATTGTTCAACTCCTGAACATAAATGATGTTCAGGCAACTCTTGAACACAACTGATGGAAGGCAATGATTTACATTGACTTTCACTCTGTACTTTTAGAGTCTTTCTCTAAAGCATTCTGAATTTTCTTTAAGAACAAAATGTTTAAGATAATAAAAATAGCTGGTGATACCAAAACAGATGTTGTACTACGTGTTATAAAGGCCCCAAGCAACTTACAAAAATTCCCTGAAGAGTGTTAGGGTTAATGCCAAAAAGGATCTACTTTACACAGGAACTGCAAAATCCCTCAAGAGTATTAGGCATACTGCCAACACTTACCCATTCTGTGTTACGAATGTAATTTAACTTCTCTCATACCCAGCCTTATACCTTTATCCTCTGCTTTGTGGGCCCGGACAGTGAGCTTTAAAATGAATTGCAGCTATCCAAAATACAGTATAGTGAAGGGATATATTTAAACAAAGGTCATATTTTATAATTTTTTTAGACCAAATATTATCCTTTCAGACTGGGGCAAAACAGTTGAAGGAGATGGGTTGTACTTATCAATATTTTATGACACCTGATTTTGCCATCATGACAGCTTGCTGTTGTCAATAGCATCCAAATGGTATCTCCAGCTGGAAGGCTGCAAAGAAAGCATTGGCAAGCTGGATGGATGCTACACTAAGCTCACCACCCCATGGGCAACCTCTGGTAGAGATTGCAGTAGGCCTTTAAATGTCCTCCCCAGCAAAATTCTCAAAGCATAAAATCAAGGCAGATGTACCTTCCTGAGAGGGTGTCTCTTCCAGGAATGTAACATTTCATTTTTTTTTCCTCCATTGTCACTGATTAAAGGATACTTATGCATCTGCACTTATGTCATCCTAAAAATGATTAATGAATTTCATATCCTCTTTCAAGTTTGCAGAGAGGAATATCTGATGCCTCAGGTCAAGCCACCATAAACAAGCAAACCAAAACAGGCCAAACTATTATATCTTCACTTTACTTTGAGAATCTTCAGTGTAGTGTATGATCTTTCAATTTTGTGCTATGACCAGGAGGTGGCACTAACAAAATCTGTTTTCATACAGAGATGCATGTTTCAGCCACCTTTTTCTAGGGGAAATGTGGAATAAAAGTCCAGCTGAAATATGAAAGTTCTGGAAGTTTTGCACCTGAAAATTCTTGAAAACTACATTGTGGCCATCTCTTCCTCTGTGAAGTAAGATTTGAGTATTTTGATGTGAATGTGGGTAAGTCACTTAAACGTGCTGTGCTTTTCATTGCCAAATTTTGGGTAAGTTATTTTTACAATTGTACAGCGCTTTGAGATCTCCACCTGAAGTGCAATTTATTGATCTCACACACAAAATTGATTTCGGCATGTGCACCTCCAGAGAGAGAGAACAGGTTGTTTGTGCCTTTTTGTGGAGGAGCAGGGGATCAAAAAGCAGCCCGGTGCACAGTGAAGCATACATAGATGACTGCAAATACTGAATTCTACAGATGGATTTGGCTTTTTTTCATGTTACTGTTGTGTTCTTCTTGAACTATATTGCCTTTCCTAGCAGTGCTGTAACATGATGTTCACCATGGTATTGTGTTCCATCATTTGGTCCCCACTGCTGCAGACCTGTTTGATGGTGGTGAACAGAAAGCAGACCTACTGCTTGCTTTGGTTTAGCTGCGCTTTCTCCTACCCCTCACCCACAGAAAACAATGAGAAGGAAAGTGGCTTTTCTGACATTTATTCTGTACACAAAGTGCAAAAATGGTCTTTCATTTACTTTCAGGGTTCTCACACAGTTGTAAATACCTGGAATAGTCCTGCGAGGAGCAGGGAGTTGGACTCGGTGATCCTTACGGGTCCCTTCCAACTTGACTTATGCTGTGACTCTACGATTCTATAACTCCTGTGTGAATAAAAGCAGGAATTTTCTGCATCAGTGAGATTTTTTTTTTCTTTTCTATTTTACTTATGGCTGGTCTTTACGAAGCTGAATTTGATAATTAGTTCTGTCTCAGAGTTCAAGGGAGCTAGGGGAATTAGTACAGTTTTTTAAAAGGACCATGCTTACATGCTTGAACTTTGGCTTACACTTTAAGACAGTTTATTGTCCAAACTATCTGATCTGTTTCTGACTGGGTTATAAATAGCCTGCATGTGTTCCTTTTGTCAGTGTTTCTGTACCACTTATCCCTTCCAGGGTAAATTTCATCTCAGATCAGTTTGGTGTTTGCAAGCATTGTATGTTACCTTATACTTAATGCGTCCTTCACTGCTAGTTGGAAGAGTGTAGATCATCTTTTCAGCAGACTTGAGGTAGCGGATCAATATGTGTTGGGTGCAGCAGATGGAGAATTGGGCAGGGAATGCAGAGATGCGGATGTAAAAACATGGCTCAGTTGATGCTGTTGTCAAAACTGGGTATTCACATCAGCATGGCAGATTTTATTTTGGTCTCTGCTGTGGTATTTGCTGCTGGAACTTCTTGAACTATTGTGTTCCATTTTAGCTCTAGGTCCCCCTGTTCTCTCTCTCCTAATTTGTCTGTCTTTTCTGTTTGGGCTCATGGTGAAGAGTTTATTTATTTTATGTTTGCCCAGTGACAGACACAACCACTACTGCAGCCTCTGGGCACTACTGCAATGCAAGTCACAATGAGAGTGATGAAAATACAATATGTAGTGATGGGTGTGATCTAAGTGTCTAGAGTGAAGAAGTAAATGGGGCGGTTATTCTCTCTTGAACAAAGAAAAAAAATGTAAATGTGATGTTAACTGTAAGATACCAGAACAAATGCCATTACATGCTTACTGTAGTCTTTTAAACAGTATTAATATGAACTGTAGCAGCCAAGTGTGTTTTTTATCTTTTATCTTTCATGGTAAACTTGTTGGGTAAACAGAATTTTGGCAAAGCAGTCATTATTGACTGCTGTGACTTTATCAGTGAAACGTGTTTGATGGTAAAGTGGTACAACTTGTGTTATTTCAGCAAAGAAACATCAGTTCTGGTGGCTCTGGGTGGGTTTTTGATCTCCTAATTTATTGTTGGCAGTTGATCTTGCAAAACCAGTGAACGCTTTCTGCTCATTGTCTTAAAATAAAAATCCAGATTATTCATAAAGGGGTGGAAATGTTGAGACTGGGTGAACAGCTAGAGAAGTTTGTTGTCTGCGTTTAACCATCATATTTATGGGGCTAAGTCAAATATTGCCATTTTGTACCGATGTTTGTGAAATTCTGCAGGTGGCCCAGTGTTCTAGAGAGATTTAGGAGGTAGGACTAGTAGTGTTTGGGTGTCATAGAATCATACGGTTGGAAGGGACCTCTGGAGATCATCTAGTCCAACCCCCCTGACAGAGCAGGGACACCTTAGAGCAGGTTGCACAGGAACGCGTCCAGGCGGGTTTTGAATGTCTCCAGAGATGGAGACTCCACCACCTCCCTGGGCAGCCTGTTCCAGTGCTCTACCACCCTCAAGGTAAAGAAGTTCCTCCTCATGTTTAGGTGGAACTTCCTGTACTCAAGTTTGTGCCCATTACCTCTTGTCCTGTCACTGGACACCACCGAAAAGAGCCTGGCCCCAGCCTCCTGGCACCCACCTTTTAAGTATTTATAAGCATGGATCAGGTCCCCCCTCAACCGTCTTTTTTCAGACTAAAGAGACCCAATTCCCTCAGTCTTTCTTCATAAGAGAGGTGTTCCAGTCCCCTAATCATCTTTGCAGCCCTTTGTGGGACCCTCTCCAGCAGTTCCCTGTCCTTCTTGAGCTGGACACAGTACTCCAGGTGCGGCCTCACCAAGGCAGAGTAGAGGGGAAGGATGACCTCCCCTGACCTGCTGGCCACACTCTTCTTGATGAACCCCAGGATGCCATTGGCCTTCTTGGCCACAAGGGCACATTGCTGGCTCATGGTCATCCTGTTGTCCACCAGGACTCCCAGGTCTCTTTCTACAGAGCTGCTCTCCAGCAGGTCAGCCCCCAACCTGTACTGCTGCATGGGGTTATTCCTCCCCAGGTGCAGCACCCTACACTTGCCCTTACTGAATTTCATAAGATTCCTCTCCACCCAACTCTCCAGCCTGTCTGGGTCTCTCTGTATGGCAGCACAGCCTTCTGGTGTGTCAGCCACCCCTCCCAGCTTTGTATCATCAGCAAACTTGCTGAGGGTGCACTCTATCCCCTCATCCAAGTCGTTGATGAATATATTGAACAGGACTGGATACAGTACTGACCCCTGGGGAACACCACTCGTCACTGACCTCCAACTAGACTCTGGGCCCCTAACTACAACCCTCTGAGCTCTGTCTTGCAACCAGTTTCCTATCCACCTTACTGTCCATTCACCTAACCCACTCTTCCTAAGCTTCCCTATGAGGATGCTGTGGGAGACCGTGTCGAACGCCTTGCTGAAGTCAAGGTAGACCACATCTACCGCTCTTCCCTCATCTATCCATCCAGTCACACCATCACAGAAGGCTATCAGATTAGTCAGGCATGATTTCCCCTTGGTGAACCCATGCTGAGTACTTCTGATAGCCTTCTCTTCCTCCACGTGCCTTGAGATGATGCCCAGAACAAGCTGTTCCATCATCTTTCCAGGGATGGAGGTGAGGCTGACTGGCCTGTAGTTCCCCAGGTCCTCCTTCTTGCCCTTTTTGAAGACCGGAGTGACATTGGCTTTCCTCCAGTCCTCAGGCACCTCACCTGTTCTCCAGGACCTTTCAAAGATGGTGGAGAGTGGCCCAGCAATGACCTCTACCAGCTCCCTCAGCACTCTCGGGTGCATCCCATCAGGGCCCATGGACTTGTGAATATCTAATTGACCTAACTGGTCCCTCACTTGATCCTCCTCAACCCAGGGGAAGTCTTCCTCTTTCCTCGTTACTTTCTCCAAGGCCTGGGACTCCTGGGGGCTCGGCTGGGTAGTAAAGACCGACGCAAAGAAGGCATTCAATAACTCCGCCTTCTCCGCATCCTCCGTCACCATGGCTCCTGTGTCATTCAACAGTGGGCCCACAGCTTCTCTGGTCATCCTTTTGCCTCCGATATACTTGAAGAAGCCCTTCCTGTTGAGCTTGACATCCCTTGCCAGGTTTAGTTCCAAGGCGGCCTTGGCTTTCCTTGTTTCATCCCTGCACACTCTGGCAGCATTCTTGTAATCTTCCCAAGGGGTTAGGCCATTCTTCCACTGAGTGTAAACTTCCTTCTTCTACTTGAGCTTGTTCAGAAGCTCCCTGCTCAACCAGGCAGGCCTCCTGCATCCCTTGGCCGATTTCTTGCTCTTTGGGATGCACCGATCCTGAGCTTGGAGGAAGTGGTCTTTGAATACCAACCAGCTTTCTTGAGCCCCTTTGCCTTCCAGAGCTCTAGTCCATGGGATCTCCCCAAGCAGTTTCCTGAAGAGATCAAAGTTAGCCCTCCTGAAGGCTAAGGTTGTGATTTTGCTTCTTGTTGTTTTGTGTGAAGTGCCCATGATCCTGAACTCTATCTTTTCATGATCACTACAGCCTAGGGTGCCCCCAACCTTAATGTCCTCCACCAGTCCTTCTGTGTTGGTAAATACTAGGTCCAGGAGTGCTTCTCTCCTTGTTGGCTCCTGCAGCACCTGTGTTAAAAAGTAATCATCAATACACTGGAGGAGCCTCCTGGACTGTGCGTGACAGGCCGTGTGGTCTACCCAGGAGAAATCTGGGTGATTGAAGCCCCCCATAAGAACTAAGGCCTGAGATTGGGAGGCTATCTTTAGCTGTCTGTAGAAAGCCTCGTCAGCTACCTCATCCTGATCAGGTGGTCTGTAATAAACTCCCACAACAGTGTCCCTCATATTTGCCTGGCCCTTAATCCTTACCCATAAGCTTTCAACCCTCTCTACATCCACCCCCAGTGAGAGCTCGATGCATTCCAGTTGCTCTCTCACATAGAGCGCAACTCCACCACCACGTCTCATTGGCCTATCTTTCCTGAAAAGGACATAGCCATCCATGACAGTATTCCAGTCATGTGAGCTGTCCCACCACGTCTCAGTAATTGCAATGAGATCGTGTCCTTGCAATCGTGCACAGATCTCCAGCTCCTCCTGCTTATTCCCCATGCTGCATGCATTGGTGTATAAGCATTTCAGAGCGGGAGTCGTATGTGGTTTGGACCTTTGAGATGTGGTGGGCCTTCTGGCTCTCAGGAGTACTGGCAGACTTTGCTACAAGTGCCGAGCGACTACGCCCTGGCACCTCACCAGCTGGCCCAGTACCATCCTCACCCCCCTTCAAATCTAGTTTAAAGACCTATTAATGAGCCCTGATAATGCTTGCCCTAGATCCCTTTTCCCCCTGCGGGACAAGGTATGTCCACCTGTTGCCAGCAGGCCTGGCACTTTGTAAATCGGGCCATGGTCAAAGAACCTGAAGTCTTGCCGGCGGCACCAAGCTGGAAGCTAGTCGTTGATCTGCTGGCTCCTCTTGTTCGCCCCACAGGGGTCACAGGGCTACCTTTGCTGCTGAAGCTGATTAACTGTTGAATTGTTTCTAGGAGCTGGAAATCAGGGCCATAGTCCACCCAGAATGAGAAGGGGATATAAGGAATGTGTCTCGCATCATGTGGGGCAGGAGGAGGGAATGATAGAGGTATTCCTTTCTGGAGCAATTCCTGTGTTCTGTAGTGGAAGTTATTCCATTCAACTCCTATCATGAATTTTGTTGTCTGCTCAGGAAGAACCAGTATTTGGACAGTTAGGACGTTAGCAAATGCTTTGCTAATTGAGTATCTTAGACTTTTTTTTTTTTTTTTTTTTTCTGTTGTGTATACCTATCATTTTGATTTCAGTGACTGACTGAATGAGAGCACTGCAGTGACTTCTGACAGGATATTTTAAATTGCCAGTTGTTGCAGTTGATTTTTCTACTTGCTCTATGACAAGGCTGTACATTTGTACATGCAACATTTCTAGAGGCTGACCTTCAGGACTAAGCAGTTACTGACATGCTTCTAAAAAAATGAAAAATATTTGCATCTTTGCTTGGTCACTCTTGCAACTGGGTTCACTGATCTAGTCCTGTGTTTTTGAACTTATTGTCTTCCTACATCTGCACACAGAAATATCTCTAAAATGTTGCCATAAAATTTTTTGAAGTTGGGAGCTGGGTTTCAGATGAAAACTATTCTTGTGCAAACCTAAAGCTATTTGCTTGCAAACCACATTTGGATTACATGTGTCCCAGCATATGATTGATTAAAATTTCATATATGGGTGTAACCAGCATGGCACATGTATATTTTTACGTGCAGGTATTGTTTCACAATACAAACACACAGTTTTGATACTTGAGCATTTGTTTGTTCTTTTTTTTTTTTGGAATAGAGTTATGTAAAATTTCACCCTAAAATTGGACATCTTCTTTGGGCCTCTGTATGAGCAACTGAAAATAGAAGACGGCTGGTATGTGTGAGAAACGTACCATCAGTCAGTCACTGTAGCTGTGGCTCTCGTCACAGTAACAAATGTTTGTCGTGAAAAAGCATCCAAGCATGTATACTACTAACACTGGTACTGCTTTAAGAGGCACACTCTATCTGTCTGCTGTAGACCTGCTGACTTTTATCTTCCTGTATAAGAGGTTTCAAATGATAACGAGAAGAGAGTCTGTCTACAGTGCATTATTATGCTTTCATGAGCAGAGACCACCATCTCTTCAGATTTGCCAGTTTAACCATGAGTCTGACGTTTTGCTTGAGGACAGCACCGAGCGGAGAGGTCAGCAGAAGAGACATGCCTTCCACAGCTTTAGTTATTATAACAAAGCAGTTCCCATGTAAAAGCTCTGGAAAGAATTTTGGCATGACAGGTTGCCTTGCAGGTGTTCACACCTGGATAGTGTCCAAGGGGACATTTCCAGGGCATGAGTCTCCTGTTGGTGCTTGGAGTGGGTGAGCTTCAGCCAGCGAGAAGAACTGGTGTCCTGGCTGAGCCCTGGTAGCTGTGTGCAATGGTGAGGAAAATTCTGTTTTCCTCACTACACTTTCCCCTTGCAAATGTGTCCAAAAACCTCATTAATTTAAGTTCCTGAAACACCAAATCTTGCTCCAGCCAAATTCCTGTGGAAATCAGTGGTGTACTCAGAATTTCATATTTGGACTCTAATAAAGGATTACTTTACACATTGATGTAACTCTTGTCTGCATGGTCAGAATTATTTTGCAGAGCTTCCCATTTCTTTAAGGGCAGATCAATAGGATAGAATGTTATTTTCATTCAGGAGACATTCCTTTGTGTTCAGGAAAGGCTGCTTTGACTGACTTTGCCTTAGTACTTTTATTTTTTAATGAAATGAAGCTTTAAAAGTAAAATATTTTTATTGGAGATGAATATGAAGAAGAAAAGATATTTAAATGAAGGTGAGTGAATGCAGTACTTTATACTTTTAGGAAGTGTGGGTTAGATGAATGGACAGTGCAGTGGATTGGACAGTGGCTGACAGATAGAGCTCAGAGGATTGTGGTCAGTGGCGCAGTCTACTTGGAGGTCAGTAACAACTGATGTCCCTCAGGGGTCAGTACTGGGTCCAGTCATGTTCAATATATTCAACAGTGACCTGGATGAAGGGATAGAGCGTACCACCAGCAAGTTTGCCGATGACACAAAACTGGGAGGAGTGGCTGACATGGTGGAAGGCTGTGCCACCATTCAGTGTGACCTGGACAGGCTGGAGAGTTGGGCAGAGAGAAACCTTATGAAATTCAACAAGGGCAAGTGTAGAGTACTGTATCTGAGGAGGAATAACCCCATGCATCATTACAGGTTAGGGGCTGACCTCCTGGAGAGCAGCTCTATAGAAAGGGACCTGGGAGTCCTAGTGGACAACAGGATGACCATGAGCCAGCAATGTGCCCTTGTGGCCAAGAAGGTGAATGGCATCCTGGGGTGCACCAAGAAGAGTGTGGCCATGGCCAGCAGGTCACGGGAGGTCATCCTCCCCCTCTACTCTGCCCTGGTGGGGCCGCACCTGGAGTACTGTGTCCAGTTCTGGGCTCCCCAGTTCAAGAAAGACAGGGAACGGCTGGAGGGGGTTCAGCAAAGGGCTACTAAAATGATTAGGGGATTAGAACATCTCTCTTATGAGGAAAGACTGAGGGACTTGGGTCTTTTTAGTCTAGAGACAAGAAGACTGAGGGGGATCTTATTAATGCTTATAAACACTTAAAGGGAGGGTGCCAGAGCGATGGCAACAGTCTTTTTTCAGTGGTGCCCAGGGACAGGACAAGAAGGAACGTGCACAAACTTGAACATAGGAAGTTCCATCTTAACATGAGGAGGAACTTCTTTCCTTTGAGGGTGGCAGAGCACTGGCACATGCTGCCCAGAGAGGTGGTGGAGTCTCTCACTCTGGAGAAATTCAAAACCAGCCTGGACGCCGTCCTGTGCAAGCTGCTGTAGATGACCCTGCTCTGTCAGGGGGGTTGGACTAGATGATCTCCAGAGGTTCCTTCCAACCCTGACCATTCTGTGATTCTGTGATAAATACATGCTTTACCATTTTCACTTCCTTGCAGTGACTGCCTCTTTTTTTTTTTTAAAAAAAAAAAAAAAAAAAAAAAAGAGAGAGAGAGAGAAGGCAGTGGAGGTGTTTGACCCTTCCTGTATCTCATCTTCATGGAAATAAACTCCATCAGACTAAAATCTTTCTCTCTCTAAAGAAGCTATATTTGGGTCTCTGACACAGCCGTGGGATAATGCTCTTTCCCTGCAGTCTCATGGAGCTGGTATTGTTTCATCTGCAGGAGAATCCAGGCTTTTCTGCTTTTGCAAAAAAAAAAATTGCGTGATTCCTACTGTGTATTTGGTAAAAATCCTTTATAGAATCGAAATTTGAAGAATTAATTACTAAAATACATAACAGTAGATTAAAACTAGTAGGTTAAAAAAAACCCAGTAGATTAAAATTTGCAGTGTGGCTAAAAAAACACTGACAAGTATTAAGAGCTTGAAGATTGGAAATACCAAATGCCAACTGGAAATGGCAAGCTTTTAAAATATTTTTTTTACCCCAAGATGTTCTTCACTTTTCTTACTGGTCAAAGATAATACTAAAAATGTAAGCAATTATATTTGGAAGATGTGATTTCTGAGTCTGTGGTCCGTAAGTGGTATATTCCAACCAAGAAGGTTTCAGGAATTCTGTCTCCGTGGAATGTCTGATTCGGTTTCCCAGTTGTTAGTGGAGGTAACAGCTGTTACTGCTGGTGACAGAGAATGCTGATTGGCCATTTGTCCTGGTTTGAGTGACACAGAACTAATTTATCTTCTAATATTTGGGAAGACCGCACTTTTAGAAGACTCTAGTGTCTGAATTTGTGAAAATATTGACTTCATAGCCAGCTATACTGTGTGGGTTTCAAGGTCTCAGTGTTTTTGAGCTCGCCAGGTGCAGGGGTGAGGAGGAGCAAGACCCGGGCACTTCACCCAAGCTGGCCAGCAGGGTTATTTCATACCATGAAGTGACAGTCAATACAAATTAGAAAGTTTGCTGCGAAGTTCTCTCACTCCCTTGATGACTGCCATCTGAGAACTTCTCGCCCCAGTGCCGGACCCCTGAGCCCTTCCCTTCCTCCCAAAGCCGTATCCCTCTCAGTGTCCCATATTTGCTCTTCACTGCTGGGAGTGCACAGCTTCCCACTGATAGAGTGGGCTCATTATAACCTTTGCATATTCTGTATTGGTGTCGGGATCAATATTGGTTCTTTAGTGCTATTAATGTTAATTATCTAATCTTATTCTATTAAATCTGTTTATATTTCAACCCCCAGGTTTCCTTGTTTTTCCCCCAGTTCCCCTTCCCGGGTGGGGAGGGGTCATCAGTCGATAGAATGATTGTCTAAATAACAATAAACTGTTATGGGTTTGTCAAACCATAACATCATTATACAATAGATGTGCCAAAACTTAATGTAAATTTTCAAAATTAGCCATTACAAAAAATAGGATAACAACTAGGGCTAACTTCATAAAAAGAAAAAAGTGAAAGTAGTAAGAGGAGAGATCAAAATGTTTATCCATAAATCCCACAGGGTCTTAAGTGGAGTCCTTCCTGGCAGCTAGCGCAGGGGTTTAGGTGTGGTGGGAAGACCTGCCCAGTCCTCTCCAGTCTGTTGCCAAGTCTTTGTGTATGGCTTCCCTGAGATGTGACTCTCTGTCTGCTCATCGCCATCTCTTCAGCTCCACCCTGGCACCGTGCTGCACCCTGTGGTCTCTCCAGCGCCCTCTCCCTCCACTAGCCCAGCAGCTCCCAAAAGGAGGAAGGGTCTCTCTTCCCCAGGGGTCACCATGGCCCTGCCCCTTCTACCATGCCATTTCCAAAATGGGGTTCCATTCAAACAGGGAGTGAATTTTTAGGCTGGATTATGTTTTATTAATGTTATAATGTATTCAGGTTTTGTTGGTTATGAACACCAAGAGTCATGATCTTGTATGAACAGCAATGAAATTGTGCAGATTCCTCTGTTTAGGTGGTATTTGGTATTGACTGGACTGAAGATGGAGTTACAGAGCTACTCTGTCTGCTTTTCAGTATCCTCAAATCTTGGGGTTTTGATGAAAAATGTTTCTCTTTATTTTACCTGAATGGCTCTTTTCATTATTTCACCTCTTTTCTTTACTGTCACTTGAATGAGGAGTCTAAGGTTAAACAGAGTGCTTTTAAGTAGTGTTATATCCTGCCTTTTACACAAAAAGTTTAGCTTTACTGTACAGTTTAGGATTACAGTTTGTCTCAGTCTGTGTGTTTCTGAGACTTGAATGAGATTTGGTCACTGAAAAGGCTTTGGGGTTACCAAGAATTTTACCATGAATAGTTTGGAAACATGCTAAATAAGTGTTTCAAACATAGAAGTTTTTTTAAAAAAAAAAAGTGTAAAATCTCCAGGGACAGTTTAATAATTTTTACTTAGAAAGGTAAAAAGAAAATAGATACTCTTGCTAAAAAGGCATTTGAGACAACCCAGGATAAATTTTAATATTTGCCTGAATTTATAATTCATGCTTTACTTGAATACCAGTATAGTATGACAGGCAGTCGTCATCATTGCTGACTTTGGCAGCTAAATGTAGTTCTTGATTGCATAACATACACTTTAACATCCTTGTTCTGATCTACTGAGATGTTTTCAATGGCCTATTTCAGAGGGTAAGTCAAGAGGTCAGCAGTAGCATATTTGATCTAGATTGAATTTACGTTTATTATGTACTACTGTTTGAACATCTGTTAATAAATCTGCAGTTGGCTTTCAAGTTCCAGCTAGTCAAACTGTAACTGGTCCGTCAATCAGTCTTCCCAAATAAATGTTTTTGTAAAAAAAACTAATGACCCAGCATTGGTGTCAATTAATTAGTGAAATGTGTCTTCTAACACAATCCACACTGTTTCTTGTGAATGTTTTGATGCTTTTGGCAGTAAGAGAGGACTGGTTGGATATTTATTTGCTTAAGAATGTAGCTAGAAAATGAGCTGGCTTTCAAATAAGAGCAAATTTTTAAAAAATGTAAGAGAAATACTGTTCATTTTGGGACCTTGAGGCCTGCTGGAAGACTGCTTTTGGTATCCTGTGTACTCTTCCTGGCCAAATCCTGAGCAGTGGAATGGTTAATGCTGCTGCCTGACTCTTCTTTGCCCATAGAGGTGCAAGGCTGGTAGTTTTTGCCCACTTAATCTGTACTCAGATTCTTGCTAGCTTTGCTGTACCACCTTAAGTGGCTTTCTATCTTTACTTAATGTTGCGTCAGCGTGTTTCCCATCATTCGTATACTTTCTCAACTGTTTTCATCATTGGTGTGAAATACAGCTACACATCTTATTTCCATGTGAAAAACCATTTATTTTTGAATGCATAATGCGTGTTCATAAAAGAGCAGGGAAACTTCTGCCCCGAGCAGTGAGTATTTATCTCTGAAATTACTGGGGCTCATGTGATGGGAATATTGTTTCTGGAATCTTGATTGGTTGCAGTGGAAGTGATTGTCATTTAACCGCACTTTTTTGGTGCGAAGGATCAGCGAAGTCATAAAAAAAGATTTTTTGATCATTGAATGCATTTTAGAAATGCAGAGGAGGGGAAATGAGGAAATTAAGTTTACATAGATTTGTATATTTACATCCATTCATTCATTTGTGATCACACAAACTCTGGGCAGTATTAAAAAACCTGGTGAAAGTGTCACTTTTTGGTCAGTATTGTTGACTTGGATGGGAATGGGAAGCTTTTGTTTCATAAAATGGTTTTGTGCAGTTAACAGTCAAATTGCTAACTCTGCCTGGAATCCTGTGTTAGACCAACACCATTCATATTTTACGCTTTTTCCTATGGCTGTTTTGAGTTCTTTTCTCACAAAAGAAAAATAATTGTCTTGCTAAATATGGAAGCTGCTGAAGGCTTTGAAACTTTTATTGACCTCATGACAAGTCCTGTACAGCAATTAAGTAGCGTTGATATCTCACTGGGATGTTTAACTTACTGGATGTTTGGAAGGTGGAACAGTTTTGAGTCTGCCCCAGGAAATACTTGAAAAACAAATGAGACAGGCCATGTGTCTAGTTAGCTACTGGAAAATCTTTCACCCATGCCAGTTCCACACAGCCCCCTGACTGGTGGTTACCAAAGGCCACTGGTCCCCACCCGTTGGGATGGTGTGTAAGTCCTGGTGTCCCCAGCATCACAATTCTGTCTCCTTTCCCCCTATGTCTGCTCTGTCAGCAAGCCTTTCTAGAAACCAGCATGCTTGTGCAGGGTGTGCCTTGGAGCTTCATCCTGTACCTGTTTTCTCTTTCGTATGCCCTTGGCGCTCCTCTTACCTTCCTGCGGTTCAGTCCCTACCAGTTATGTTGAACAGCACTGATGGAAAAGGAGAACTTGCTCAGGTAAAGAGCAAATACAGTAAGTTGTGATTTGGGGGCTTGCAGGAATTCTCTCTCTTTCCCTTGGGAAGAAAAAACAAATCCCCAACTCCAGTGATGCATCTAATATGAAAAGTAAGTCTAACTATATCTTGATTTTGCCTTTGACAGATGTAATTATTATCTGATATACAGATAATAGTGACAGATTCTGAACCCCTTTCGCCTTCTAAATATTATGCTGTGTAAAGTTAAGGGCTAATGGGAATAAAGGATCATAGTTTGGACCACAGGAGATGAAAATATCAGTGTATGTACAGGGCAACCAGAATTGAAATTTGAAAGTGTATTTCAAATATGGGTATAATTCTGGTATGAGCACTGCTCTTGATTCAAGCATAGCGAGTGCTTGTGCACTTGTGTTGATTGTAAGTACACATTCAGATTGGCTTAAGTTCTTGTGTGGGTTTGTAAATCTGTTTTCATAGATTTGTGTCTTAATATTCTGTAGATTGAAGGACCTATTTAGACTTGTGGATTTTCTTATCATTGTGCACTGACATTTATAAGGGGAAAAATTAAGATTTGTTTTTTTCTTTTGGATGGAAAATGGCTGAAGTATTGTCAGCCTTCAAACCTAAACCAATGCACAGGTCTTCCTCCCAGAAGAGGGAAAAGGACATTCCTTTCTGTGCATTATGGAGAAGACAGTCACAGTCACTGATAACTATGGTGCTAGGAAAGTGGACTGAGGAGAAGACAAGGACCTTCTTGGGCTGGTGACTCTGCATAAGGCCTCATGATTGGCAAGATCAGCCCCAGGGCTGTCTGAGGGGATTCTGAAAATTTGAGCTGGGAAGCTCTTTTTCTACATGTCTGTGTCCCCTGTTGGTCATGAAAGTGGGAGTTTGTACATTCTTATTAACAGAAAACATCGCATGAACTGACTCCAACATGACTTTCTTCTTTAATCTGGAGATTTTTTAAATTAACCTCTTCTATTGATAGAGGTGGTAGGGTCTGTGCAGCTGGAAGGGCATTTCTTTGAGATGGTAAGAGCTTCTCCCTGTCAAAGGGTGAAGTTGAAACTCAGAATGAAAGGCTGCTGGAACAGTTTATTTTTTAGCCTTTGTGGACAAGTCATAGAAGTTTTATTAGAAAATGCTAGACTTCTATAGAATCTAATGGAAAACTATGTCTATACTGGGTAGTTCTGCAGGAGTGTTGAAATTGTAGGAAAAAAACTTTATGTTAGGTTCTAGAGGTTTAGACCAATTTATTTATTTCATTCCAATTAAATTCCATAATACGGTATTCTTCATAGCAGCTATTTTGTTGAAATCAATGTGGTAAAAATAACGCTGAAAGAAAGTTAATTGAGTTTGGATTACAAACTGCCAAAGATAAGTCACTTACTAAGGAACAACAGTAACCTTGAAAGACAGGAGAAAAAGAGTATATGGTATCCTTTTTTTTGTTTAAACTTTTCGAAGCCCTGGGTTATTTTAGAACAGGGAAAACAAACTGTTAAAGAAATAGTAAGTATAAGACTAGCAAAGCATCTGATTTTCCGACTGCAAACATTTTTAATAGTGTTTTGAATTATTGAAAGAAAAACTGAGCATCAGTATTTTCAGTTGTTCATACCTAACACTTGGTGGCAAAGGATGCAATCTGAAGTTCAGATTACTTCATTACAGTAAGTGAATTGCTGCTGCTAATGCAGTATGATTAGAGTTTGATTCTTAGCAACTATTTTAATCCATTTTTTTCTGGTGAATATTGTAATTGTTTACAATATTTCTGCTTATTGTCTATTTACATAGTAATATATGCACACATCCTAAATTTATATGCTTACGACTAACACAATGCAAATTCAAAATACAAAATGCAAACCTACTTTATGCCTATGTACAAGTGAATCAGATAGTGTAGCTGTCTAACTTGTGACCAGAAAAATAGTGGCCACTGATTACTGCTGTGTATTTGTGATAATATTCTAATTACCAAAGTGAAAAAACACATCAGCTGCTTTTTTTTTTTTGTGTTGCAGTAGGCCATAAGTCAGATTTTCCCACTTACATTGGAAAAATCCCACCAACCCCACATGTGAAATAACATATCTGTACTGTATTCATGTCTGTTAGTTTTTCTGGAAAACTGCCATTTCTTTCCCAGATCTCCAGTTTTGCTGCTTTCTCACTAGCAAGGCCTCTTCTAGGTACTCTGAGTCATTGCTAATATGGTATCTGCCAAAATCTGCTGCTGTTACTCTACAAAAAATGTAAAACCGCAAATTACAGAAGTGCCTTAATGTCTGCACAGTGCCTGTGGCCATACCTCTCAATTACCTGTCATATGCCTTCAGTATGTCTCCTTTTGTCTGAGATGTACCTGGTCTATGAATATTAATAAACATTTTCCAGATGCTGCTGAGTCCTATTCAAAATTTCACAAGATGATTCTTTGTATTAGGCCTGTAGTTGTATGTGGAAGGCAAATTTGTGGCAAGGATTAGTGGTAGCACCTCTAAACTAATGCCTGTGGCAGGTGTGATAACTCAGTAAAGACACAGGCTGGTATTTGTCATTTCCCCAAACTGGTAGTATATCACAGAATCACAGAATGGTCAGGATTGGAAGGAACCTCTGGAGATCATCTAGTCCAACCCCCCTGACAGAGCAGGGTCATCTACAGCAGCTTGCACAGGACGGCGTCCAGGCTGGTTTTGAATTTCTCCAGAGTGAGAGACTCCACCACCTCTCTGGGCAGCATGTGCCAGTGCTCTGCCACCCTCAAAGTAAAGTTCCTCCTCATGTTTAGATGGAACTTCCTATGTTCAAGTTTGTGCCCGTTACCTCTTGTCCTGTCCCTGGGCACCACTGAAAAAAGACTGTTGCCATCGCTCTGGCACCCTCCCTTTAAGTGTTTATAAGCATTAATAAGATCCCCCTCAGTCTTCTTGTCTCTAGACTAAAAAGACCCAAGTCCCTCAGTCTTTCCTCATAAGAGAGATGTTCTAATCCCCTAATCATCTTAGTAGCCCTTTGCTGGAACCTTTCCAGCCGTTCCCTGTCCTTCTTGAGCTGGGGAGCCCAGAACTGGACACAGTACTCCAGGTGCGGCCTCACCAGGGCAGAGTAGAGGGGGAGGATGACCTCCCGTGACCTGCTGGCCACACTCTTCTTGGTGCACCCCAGGATGCCATTGGCCTTCTTGGCCACAAGGGCACATTGCTGGCTCATGGTCATCCTGTTGTCCACCAGGACTCCCATGTTTCTCTGCAGAGGTGCTCTCCAGGACATCAGCCCCCAACCTGTACTGCTGCATGGGGTTATTCCTCCTCAGATACAGTACTCTACACTTGCCCTTGTTGAATTTCATAAGGTTTCTCTCTGCCCAACTCTCCAGCCTGTCCAGGTCATGCTGTAAGGCAACGCAGCCTTCTGGCTGTGCTGTATGTCAGAAGCTCCTTTGGGGAAGAGGTTCTTTAACAGAGGCAATGAAATCAGATGAGGTGGAGGGCAGTGATAAGTTTTGCTTTTAATCTCTCAGTGATTGTGTTCTTGCTTCCAGTCTGTCTTCTGCCATCTTCATTGTGCTCTGGTTATTTTCTCATCATTGCTACCTTTTATTTTTGGACTTTTCAAAGCACTGTCCAAATTCCCCCTCAGCCTTCAGTTTCTTTGTAGGGGGATGAAGAGCTACTGTGACAGCACATATGATAAGCAACAACATTCTAGTGTTAAAAATAACATACTGTACATGCAGCTACAGAAAGACATAGATACAGAGCGGGTATAGCTATAGTGTGAAACATCTGCCGTGTGAATAATTGAGTCGTCTTCTTGCACAAGAAGGTAATGGTTTTCTTTTATGCACATTTCTTTTATTATTTTGCCTTTTATTTCTAGTAAGACCGATACTGATTGCAATTTGTTTGGGTGTCAGAGCTGAAAGTGTGTGAAGGGATACCTGTGGGAGAAAGACAGAGAACAAAGTGTACGTGCCCCATGTTTACTTAACCACAATAGAATTCTGCCAGCTTGACAAAGGGAATACGCTGGTAATTGCCCTGCTACAAGCCAAGGGGAACACCGAGGACCAAATCTGCGTAAATGACATTCAGGTTACTTGAGAAGTTTTGCAAAGCCGTACTTCCTGAGTGAGAGACCTGGGAAGCATTGTGCCTCAAAGTTCACAGGTTTCACCAGGAAGATGTAGTTTTGCCTTACTTTCTTTTCAGTACTTTACTTTCTTTCCTTTTACTTCACTACTGTCTGCCTTTGTCTAGAGCAAACACTGTTGTGTGAGTCTTGTTGGGCTCTTTGTTGTCCTGTTGTTGGACACTGAGAAGAGCACAGCTGTGTTAGTCTGGTACTGCTTGTTGCACCTTATCTTTGCTCCTCTGAAATACAAATTGTGATTGTCTCATACATAAAAGGGGAAGACAGGCTACTGAAACCAAAATTTCCAGACCCAGCCGCACTTTGATCCTCCATAGCCTTCAGAAAAAAAAAAGGATGACAATTTCTATATGGAAGCCAAGAGTAAAGGAAAGGCAATGAAACAGGCTGAAATCTCTGCATTACAAAAAAAAGAGAAAAAAAAAAAAGAAAAGAAAAGAAAAAAACACCCAAACCTGCACTTGGTTTATTCCTTTTAAACAGTATAAAGCACAACATACCCCGCTGAAAAAAAAATCGGAGTGTTACCACACATTGTAAAATTCTTACTCTTAGAGTGTAAGCACCTAGAAAGTATTTGAATTTTTCTTGTTTCTTCTGTTTTCACAAAAGCCTGTCAGAAAAATGAAGTCTCAAAACACTGACTATGTGATGACAAGCTTGTATTTGCTATAGCCACTTGCACATTTCACTGATGGGCTTTTTTAAACCCTTCAGCAATGGTCTCACTTTGACTGGTCTGGAGGCCTAAGTGTAGTGGAAGTGAATTTAAAAACTGACTGGCACTTTTTGAAAATTTCATTTTACTTTTGAAGAAGTAGAGGTGGGCACTGAGCACAGTGCAGCTGTGAGAGAAGTTCATACTCAAGTGCTGCTGAGAGCTGCTGTAAGTAGGGAGCTTGACTGAGCAAGTTCCTGCTGTTGGAGACAACATGTGTCCTGGTTTCAGTTGGGATAATTGATCTTTCTAGTAGCTACTGTGTTTTGGATTGAGTATGAAAATAATGTTGATAACAGATATTGTTTTAGTTGTTGCTAAGTAATGTTTACAGTAAGTCAAGGGCTTTTTCAGCTTCCCCTAGAAGGTGAGAAGGAGTATAGACAGGTCAAGCTGGCCAAAGGAATATTGCATATCATAGAGGTCATGTTCAGTATATAAATGGGAGTTGGCTGGCGGGCAAGGATCCACAATCGCTGATCAGGATGGGCTGGGCAATCACTGGATGGTGAGAGCAATTTGTGTTGCATTATTTATTTTGTACAGTCTTTTACCATTATCATTATGATTTTTCTCTTCCATTACTGTTCTATTAAACTGTCTTTATCTCAACCCGCAAGTTTTTTTTTTTCTTTTTCCCTGTCTTTTTTCCTCTCTCTTCTCCCTACCCTACTGGGGGCGGGCGAGTGAGTGAATAGCTGCGTGATCCTAGTT
Organism: Vanellus vanellus; assembly: GCF_965231255.1. Lineage (NCBI taxonomy): Eukaryota > Metazoa > Chordata > Aves > Charadriiformes > Charadriidae > Vanellus > Vanellus vanellus. The sequence continues at coordinate 57,953,314 of NC_138908.1, forward strand.
GTCACTGGAGTTAAATCATGACAATGTGTTTCCAGTGGTCATATTTAATTGGGTTCTTGCATTTCAGAGTGCATCTGAGACACCCTGATCTTGGTTCTTATATTGCCAGCTGATAAACATGAGCAACTCTTGGAAAAAAAAAATAATTGTGTACGTTAAAGCACTGTGCAAACATTAACTAATTATATAATTAGTTTGTATAATTGTATATACAAACAAAACAGTCTGTTTTGCTATTGTTGGCACCATGCAAAATAAACTGTAAAAGTACTGCACAGGCTTTTCGGTTTTTAAATATGTTAATTAGGAGCTACCATGGAAAGAAGGTTTTATGAATACCAGCTTTTGAGTTTTTAGGTAAAGAAATTAGGAATAAACTCATCAAAATAAGGTTTGCAGCTCTAGTAATTTTCTAGCAGATTTCAGATTTTTCCACTGTCTGCAGGTGGAAAGAACAGTGCTGACATTTGCCTGCAAAAGCCACAACCAAGGAAAAAGCTGTTTTTTTGTTTAACTTGAGTTAAGGAGTCTTATTTTGTCCAGTGGCTTGTCTACCCTGGGCACCTGCAGATGTTCACTGTGCTCCAGGGCTGCATGTACTTGGGGAGTCTAGACCCCCTCTGTTCACACAAGCGGCTCACCGTGACAAGATCCCTTTCAGGGTCCCCTTCTGTTTTGACTCCTGATGGCAGGTAGGGGACAAGAACAAGTCAGCTGGCAAATACCAGGTGGTAGTTCAAAATGTGCAGGACGGTGTGCCTGGTGTTGAGGGTGGAGGGCAGGAAGGGTCTTCTCAGTACCCTTGCCGGTCCCTCTTAGCTTGACTGCCGAAAGAAAATGTACATGAGTACACCTACAGACAGGTCTGTGGTTGAAAAATGTTGATAAATGTCAAGTCATTAATACCATTTGAGGAATGCAGTGCCTTCTATGACTCCTTCTTTGTGTAATGAGTAACTCAGCAGAATCACCGAGAAAAAAATGTGTGTGAAACTGTATGTATTTTCAGGAAAAAGATATGCTTCTAACCTAAAGTTTTACTGCAGTGAACAATATGTTGAGTGTGATCTTTAACTGTTTTTTTTTTCCCCAGTTCATGTTTATAAAAATTGACTTTTATTGAGAGGCGTTGATTTATAAATAGAACTGGGAGGGTTTGAGAACACAAGAAAAATACATTCCAATTCTTGACTAATAAAAATGGTCTCTTATGTGCTACAGCAATTAGTCTAATTTTGTACAGTCATATATCAAACATTAGGACATGGATTCCATGCAAACGAAAAAAATCACTGTTAATCTTTCATTCTGGATTTCTTCTTATATTCAGTTTTGGGGATTCTGGTTCAAGAAAGATTCGAATTCCTTAGTCTCTGGGGAGACTTAAGAAACTTTGTAGTATGTTAAACTATAAAGAACCAGTCCATGTTGATTGGATTAAAAAAAAAGTTCTACAAAACAAGAACAAATAGTCATGAGCAGATTCTTTCCACGTGATTGCTCTTGTCATGAATTCTTTCACTGTATACTAACCTATAAGTTCATTAATGGTCAAACTGAATGATTTGAATAGTTCTTTATCCATAGATCACTAATATGAGTCTTTTAAATTAGATGCTGGAATCCTTTGCAAGCGGTTTGTTAAAACCGGACTTGAACATAATGATAATAATCTCCTTTTTTCCTGTGTGACTACCTAGCATGTTATAGCTAGACTAAGGTTTCTTTCTTTTAAAAAAATTCACAGAGAAAGAAATAATTGTGAAAGAGTTACAAACAAGAAACCAGGGGCTAAGTTACAGTCATAAAAAACACACTTCCAATAAAGTATCTTTCATTGTTTCCTTAAAATAGAAAACTTGGGTGTGGCTATTGAGATTTATATGATTTAGTTGTTTAGGTTAATAAAACGTATAGGTTTACTCTGATCACAGCTATGATCCAGTCCAATAAATACTTAAGAATTTACACACCTTTTTGATGTGAAATACTCTGTTCTGGAGGATTTACTTCACTGCATGTGGTCAAGCTGTTGGGTTGTTCATCCATTTGGCCAATCATATTGTACATTTTCAAACTAATATCACAAAGATTGCATGGTGGGTTCAGTGAAGCACCCTACCTTATCCCATTGATAACTTGAGAAATATTCACACACACACACACACACACACACACACACACACACACACACCTGTCTCCAGCAGCCTTTTGAAAAACATGATAGCAGTCTACTTAAAATTTTTGTGATGGCCGTAACAGGATTAGAAGAGTAAAAAACATGGAGAAGATCAAAATGTAGTCATGAAGACTTCAGCCTTTATAGGTGCCTGTTTATGAATTGTTAATTTAAGAACTGGCAAAGTTAAAGACATAGAGGTAGCTGTACCTTTGCCCCTGTGTATGTATGCGTTAGGTGGTGAAATATGCTTATCTGTGATAAAATGCAGTATGGTTTAGTTTTATATGCATTCTTAGTAGCACCCAGGTAGAATACCGTCATGGTTTCAGCTGGAATGGAGTTAATTGTTTTTTTGCTAGCAGCTGGTGTAATGGATTTGGGATGGGAATAGTGTGATGATTGTGCACTGGTGTTTTTGATTGTTGCTAAGCAATCAAGGCCTTCTCTGCTCCTCACACTGCCACACCAGCAAGTAGACTGAGGCCAGGAGGGGGGGCAGAAGGATTTGGGAGGAGACACAGCCAAGACAGCTGATGCCAAGTGACCAAGGGGATATTCCATGCTATATCATGTCATGCTCAGTATATAAAGCTGGGGGAGAAGAAGGAATGGGGAGAACTTTTGAAGTGATGGTGTTTGTCTTTCCAAGTAACTGTTCACTCATGACGAAGCCCTGCTTTCCTGTGGATGGCTGAACACCTGCCAGCCCATGGGAAGCAGTGAATGAATTCCTTGTTTTGCTTTGCTTGCATACATGGCTTTTGCTTTACTTATTAAACTGCCTTTATCTCAACCCACAAGTTTTTTCACTCTTACTTTTCCGATTATCTCCCCAATCCCAACAGGGGGGAGTGAGCGAGCGGCTGCATGGTTCTAGCTCCCGGCTGGGGTTAAACCATGACAAATACCTAAAGAGAAACAAAGACATTGTTAGTATAGCAGATATTTGTTGTGTGAGGCTATGATTGTGTTGCAGTTCTTCTTATGGAATGAAATTAAAACAACAACCCAAGAATTTGTTTTCAAAGATAATTTGATGAAAACTTTACTCTCATTAATTTAAGGCAAAAATTAGAGCTGAAAAAGACTAGTACCTATTTGGGACCAGAAATAAAGGGGCTGTTGAGTAGGTAACTGATTGGGCTTAGGAGCAAAAAATTCACAATCTAATGTGTGTGGGGAGGGTTTAAGAGATATTTATTTGATGTTGCAGAAAATGTTACCGATTTCCAGATTTCAGCACCTGAGTTCTAACAAGAAGAACTGTAAAGGGGCCTACAACCTTGCCTTAGCTGAATAAATTTGGAGTGTCTCCAACAGTGGTTAGGCCCTTTGAAACTGTCTCAGCATACATGCTTTTGGCCTTTTCACCTAGGAAGCTAAGTAGAAGCAAGAATTGTCTTGTATGTTAGGCAGAAGGAACCAGTTGTTAGGTTTCTGATCCTGAGGACTTCCAAGAAGAGCTACCAAAAGGAAAGATGGCTAGTTTGTGTATGTACCTAGTGCTTTCATGCATTTATATAGTATTAAAGCCAGGCATAAAGAGAGGATCTTTGAACGATTGTTAGAAGTATTATGTGAAATTTGCTTGGTGGCTTACATTTCCCTGTCAACGTCCTTGCAGTTTAATGAAAATCACACCAGAATACTAAAAAAGCATGCAATAAATTGTATGAAGAAGAATATGTAGACACCTGCATGTGACAGAAATTTGAAAAATTACCTAAGCAGCCCATAAGGCCAGATTCTACTTGTAAAAATGACTTGTGTACTTGGGAATGTAACTTCACTGAAAGGCAATAGGATGAAGTCCTCAAAAATCACATGATCGGTTTTGAAGATTTTACTCTTACCTATAGCACATTCTCTCTGATAAACTAATGTAAAGATGGGTATCACTTGATTTTTTTAGAGGTGTGGAGGAGAGATACAGTTGGGATGACCAGCTTCATAAAAAGATTTCAGTCTGCATCAGGACATTTGTGTGGGTTTCCACCCTTTCACAAAGGTGCTCAGCTCAGCAGAGCATGCATACATTTGCCTTTTTTGTGCCTTTGTCCATGAACAGTTCTTTCCTTCACAAAGGCCTTCAGACGGCCCTTGCAGACACACACCCGCACCATTGCGTTGGTATGCCAGTGTGGTTTCCTGTCTCTTTGCATCAGACCTTACTCAGTAGCCAACTTTGGATGCCAAACCCTGCCAACAGAGCAGCCTCTTCTTCACAAAGTAATAGCTGTGGTTAAGATGTCATTCTCCGTAAATCAATTTTGGCAAGGATGACGGCTAAGGGCAGGAGCGGGAGTTGTCTTTACAGGCCCTAAGCCATTCAAGTGGTCTTAATCCTCCCTCGTACTACCCTGGCTTTGTGAAAGGGGGATGGACTCATTTTAACATGACAGAATGAACTTTTTTTTGGTCACAACAACAAAAGACCTGGAAAATTCCGATTAATTAGCACGCCTTGGGCTAATGAAAGAATAAAATTGAAAGAAAAATGTCTAAAGCTTTGAGAGGACTGGAAGCATGTACTGACAATACATATTTTAAATACTTGTGGCTGTTTGTATAATTTTCCCAGGGTTTGCCTCTTATTGACTTGAAGAGATAAGAGTAGAACACAAGCGGAAGGTTTTGTTTGGACCATGATGTAATAATGTTGCAGCTTTTAAAGCATCTAAATAGGCTATAACATGAAGGACGCTGATAGTGGCCTCCTCTAAAAGTCAGTTTAAATAATAAGAACTGCTGTCATTTTATTATTGCAGTGCACCTTACTGACCATATATTTCATAGAACAAAATTGCATATGAAGATAGTAGTAGAAGTTCTGGTGATGATCATGCGGGTAGACTTTTAAGGAGTAATTTCTCATTCTGGAAAATGTTTCTCTAAACTGCTCTGAGGTAATCTTATATCCTGAATTGAGAAAATGTATATTCCACGTAAGTAAGAAAACCTTTATAGTAGAAAAAAATGTCCTCTTAACCACAGAAGTTTCTTTTTATAAGTTGCACTTGGCTTTTGGCCTCTTTATCTTTGCAACTATTAGCTTCATTGATCTTTATTCTTCCTTAAGGATATGACTTCTGACTTTCTGAATTTAAGGACTTTTGACAAAACAGGCACAACTACTGGATCCAAGGTATGTTTGAGCTGATTGTTGTCAAGGTGGAACAACCAGAGATCAGTGCGGGAACGTTTTTAATGGTGAAAATAGCATGTGTCAAAAATGTGCTTTTTCTCAACAAAGTACTTTTGTTTCAGGAAAAAAGAACACCCTTTCCATTGTGTGTGGAATGAGGTTTGCATGATGCTTTGAGATACCACTACTGTAGCAATTCAGACTTTGATAGTGTCTGATAGACATGCTTGAAATGTATATATCAGTTAACAAGATTATCACTTAAAAAGACAATTGTATTTTTACTGAAAAGTTTTTTGAGGTGATAAAATATATTGATATTTAATGAAGCATGAAACTTTTAAGTGAACCATGAAAACAGTAGTTAAACTAATTAACTGAGTACAAAGCCTCTTAGAATACATATGTTATGTGGGCTGTATGCTTGTTATTTCTGCCTGGTTAAACTGACAACTAGGATAACATTCTCGTATTATCTTTTAGGAGGAACAACATTAAACAGTACCTTGTTTTTAATGCAAGGAAAAATAGAAAATTGTTTGTTTCTACTGCTCAGAAACTCAGGGACAACGCAGTGTAAAAAAATTACCTTTTAGTATCCTTGCACAATAGACTTTATCTGGGAAACAAAAACATACTGAATGTGATTGCAATGTACTTACGTTCCTGCTTGCATACCACAAGAGCCAGTTTCTGCAGTTCTTTCCATGTTAACATTTGCCACCTGTTCTTAATTAGTATTCAACAGGTTGGCGTTTGTTCTTCTTTTTTCCTGCCTGTGCATTTTGGTCCCTTAAAGGAGCAAAGATGCCCGTCTGAGCAGCAGTGATCAAATACCTTGGGTTATCTGTAAAGATTTAGAAAGAGAGCCTCACATGGGATTACAGTTTAACATTGAACAAAGCCTTTATTGCATGCTTTTTTGCTGAACAGTTGTCTCCTTCTGGATAATGACTGGCACTGATGTGTTACGGTGCCAAGACTGAACCCTGGCCCATGCTGGAAGTCGAAAGCAACCTGCTTGCTCTTCTCTGCTCAGGACTCCTGCACAGCTGGAGGCAGGTTTTACTAGGGGGAGGTCACCATTTGAGTTGAGGCAGCCTCAAGTTGCTGAGAGTTTGTCCTCTTACTCTTGGTGCTCTGCTTTATGGAGCTAGCATTCCCGTGTCTAAGCGGTTAGAGGAGACAAAAGATCATAGAATCATAGAATGGTTAGAACTGGAAGGGACCTTAAACATCACCTAGTTCCAACGCCCCTGCCGCTGGCAGAGACACCTTCTGCTAGACCAGGTTGCTCAAAGCCCCATCCGGTCTGGCCTTAAACACTTCCAGGGATGGGGCATCCACACCTTCTCTGGGAAACCTGTTCCAAGTGTCTCAGCACCCTCAGAGTAAAGAATTTCTTCCTAATATCTAACCTAAATCTACCCTCTTCCAGTTTAAAACTGTTACCCGTCATCCTATTGCTACACTCCCTGATAAAGAGTCCCTCCTCACCTTTCCTGTGGGCCCCCTTCAGGTACTGGAAGGCTGCTATAAGGTCTCCCCAGAGCCTTCTTTTCTCCAGACTTAACAGCACCAATTCTCTCATCCTGTCTTCATAGGAGAGGTGCTTCAGCCCTTGGATCATCTTCGTGGCCCTCCTCTGGACCCGCTCCAACAGGTCCATGTCCTTCTTATGTTGGGGCCCCAGAGCTGGGTGCAGTACTCCAGGTAGGGTCTCACGAGAGTGGAGTGGAGGGGCAGAATCACCTCCCTTGACCTTCTGGCCATGCTTCTTCTGATGCAGCCCAAGATGCGGTTGGCTTTCTGGGCTGTGAGTGCACATTGCCAGCTCATTCTCAGGGCTGCTGTCAATCCATTCTCCTCCCAGCCTGTATTTGTGCTTGGGATTGCCTCAAGCCATGCGCATGACCTTGCACTTGTCCTTGTTGAACTTCATGAGGTTTGCACAGGCCCACCTCTCCAGCCTGTCCAGGCCCCACTGGATGGCATCCCTTCCCTCCAGCGTGTCAACTGCACCACACAACTTGGTGTTGTTGGCAAACTTGCTGAGGGTGCCCTCAATCCCACTGTCCGTGGTGCCAGCAAAGATGTTAAACAGCACCGGTTCCAGTACCGACCCTGAGTAATGCCACTTTCACTGCTCACCACTTGGATGTCAATTCATTGACCACAACTCTTTGAGTGCAACCATCCAGCCAGTTCCTTATCCACCAAGTTGTCCCTCTGTCAAATCTATGTCTCTCCAATTTAGAGACCAGATGTTGTGCGGGACATTGTCAAATGCCTTGCACAAGGTCTTCCCTTTGCCTGGGGCCTGGAGGAAGGAAGGTGTCTGCTTCTTTCTTCCCAACATCACTCACTGCCCATACAACCAGGCTGACAGGAGAAGCAAGTATTAGGTGTGCACAAGGAAGGCTGCCTCCATGTTAGATAATAGTCCAATGAACACAGCAAGAAATCAGAAGTTACTGTGTGAACAGGGGGGTACATTGCTATGCTGCCTTGCTTTGGTACATGGAACAATAAAGTTTTTTCAGTGATGAATCTACATGCGCCCATGGTTACAGATAACAAAGCTCCTTCGTGGTATTTTCTAAAATGCTAAGGATATTGAGATAAGAGAAATTATCTGATCTGAGCATCTTTCAATTAAAAGTGAGGAAAAAAACCTTCAGGAATTACTGGAAAAAATGCTAAGTATGTGTTTCTAATGTGAAGAAAAGAACAAATATGCAGTGAAGGTTGAACACTAGAAGTTGTTGTGGGAGATTAAGTGTTAGAGTCCAGAGAATTATTTTTGTAAAGCATTTTCTTATTGCCCCTTCATAGTTGGCTGTTCTGCATTACAGTCAGGTGGTATCAGCAAAGAAGCATTCCAAGAACACTGCTGGAATTGATCCACTTATTTTGCAGTTGAGTGCAACACTGTTTAATGGGCAAAGTGTTTCCCTATAGATTTCGTTTGAGTCCTACCATTCATAATGTATGAGGAAGTTTTAACAATATTATTTTTTTGTTTGCCTCTCAAGTAATGCCACTTGCAGGTCAGTTGAAATAACATATGTGCTCTCACACATATACAGATGGATGCTCTGTGTTCATTTAGGGCAGATTCAAACAGTAGTTTCCCAATGGCACTGAAACTGGAAGGTATTATCTGTAATTCCAATACAATTATTTTTTGTTCTTTCAAATATATGTATATTTCCGTTTTAACTATAATAATAATTTTTTCTCTGTCTGTATTGTAATGGTATTTTAAGGAGCTGGCTAATACTGAAATTTAAAATACGAAACTTAGTTTTTTTCACTTGTTATCATTCACAGTTACATTAATATACCAGTACAGTAATACATTACATGACTAGTAGAGTTTCTCTTGATTCATACCAGTTATTTGAGAAGAATATGACGCTTGCAAAATGTATTAATTTTTCAAAAATACAAACTAAGTGGTTAGGCTAAGTTTTGTAGGTAGAAACTTACCAAAAGCTTGTATGAGTAACGAGTACTATAGAGAAGTGGTAGAATAAACCAAAGATATAAAGCTGTGCAATAAAGCTTCTGCAATAGAAGAGCACATACTGTATATTATTCTAACAAGGACAAAAGCAGAAGTCATTTAATGTCACTGATAATAAATAAGGAGTTACCCATTGCAGCTAAAACATTTATATTTTAGTTCAGTTAAACATTTACTGTCTGTGCAATAGTTAACTAATCACTTCTTAGTTTTTATGCAAAATAAGAAAACAAAGTAGCTTTCAAAATAGCTTTTTAATAAGTGGGAGGCCTTCCTGATATAAATAAAACATTCAGAATTAATATGAGATCTTATAAATGTCTGCAGATCTAATTGAAAATCTTTGTTTTACAGTATGCGTTTTCTCTTGGAAGTTTCCTGAACTTGTCTTGTTTCATAATATATTCTTAGTTTAGTCATTACAAGCCCGCTGTTTTCATTTGTTTAAATTTAGTGGTTAAAGTGTTCCATAGAAGTAGGTGATCTCATTGCTGTCTGCTTTAAACCAGCTAAGTTAATCACCTGTGAGGTATTGTTTTCACCGGTCAGTTCTGGATAATTTTTTACCTTGGTTCCACTTGAAGGGAGACATTGTTTTTCATTGTGCTTTGTCAGTCTCTTTTGTCTCACAGTAGAGCTGCTGAAAATACATGCTTGATTACTTCATACAATGAATGGAAAATAGCATTGCAAATTAGTGCAAGCTAATTTACCAAGTGGGCTCTGATAGTGAGGAAACTGTATTTCCAAGATTCAAAGGATGGAGAGCTTTTAAAGTGCATACATGATATTTTCTCATAATACAGTGTGGTCATGTAATTCTGTTTAGTGTATTTCCTCCAGATTATTTTTCTTGATTGTAAAGATTAAGACTCTGCAAACAGTTAAGAACATGGGAATTGCCAATAGTAGTCAAATTAATGGTCTGTCTAACTCACTGTTCAGAGTGGGCACAGCCAGAGGCTTTGGAGGAAATTTCTTACTAGCAAGGCATTGCTATTTGTAAGTGTTAAGAAAATCGTGAGCTAAGATCATAACCATGAGTTTAAAAACAGTGAGATTTTAGGATCATAGGGCCATAGAATGGTTAAGACCTGGAAGGGACCCTAGAGCTCATCGAGTTCCAACCCCCCTGACATAGGCAGGGACACCTCCCACTAGACCAGGTTACACAAAGCCCCATCCAGCCTGGCCTTGAACACTTCCAGGGATGAGGCCTCTACAGCTTCTCTGGGCAACCTGTTCCAGTGCCTCACCATCCTCACAGTAAATAATTTCTTCCTAATATCTAATCTAATCTCCCCTCTTTCAGTTTTAGGCCATTACGCCTCATCCTATTGCTACGCTCCCTGACAAAGGGTCCCTCTCCAACTTTCCTGTAGGCCCCCTTTAAGTACTGGAAGGCTGCTGTAAGGTCATGCTGGAGCATTTTTTACTCCAGGCTGAACACCACCAACTTCAGCTTGTCTTCATAGGAGAGGTGCTTCAGCCCACTGATCATCTTCGTGGTTCTCTATTTCAGAGTTTTCTCTCTAACTACAAAGCCTTGATTCTTTTTAAAAAAATTATTTTTAAAGAAAATAAAGGCCAAGAGTCACCGTTTTACTTACATGTAGTTTCTGTGTGGTGTAGTGTAGTTGAGAAACCGCTATATTTCATAAGACTTTCAATAAAAATCATAATTTGGCAACTTTTTGACCCATAGTCTAGAAATTTTCTTACCCCCTGAAAAATTCCAGATTGCATGCCATACAGAAATTGCTCATGCCTAATGTAATTTTGACTGAATTTCTGTGTAGTTCACCTACAAGCCTCAAGGTTTCCGAAAAAAGACTTGGGCTCAGAGGATGATACGAGTGTGAACAAGCCTGGATTCCCAAAGAGACAAAGATTTTGGCTGATCTTATGCTAATAGAGGGTAGTGGAAATCTTCCCCCCTATTCTGCCTTTTTTTTTTTTCTCCTTTGATGCTCTATTTTACTACACTTCAAGAGGGTTTCAAGTGGTCTGATATCCATTGCCCTTTGGCTGGTGTCTCTGTCTATGTAGTTGGTGTGCAATAGTGCCTCTTAGCTGGCTGTAGAAACAATAGAGAAGTGGCCATTGTGTTTAAGGACAAAGGAACAAGTGCTAGCTCTCTAGTAGTTACCAATAATATGGCTCAAATTGGTGGAGGGGAAGCCTGAAAAGTTTGGCAGCCCTGAGGCAAGAGGGATTAGGATATTCCCCATCTGGAAACAAGTCTTCCAAGCAAACCTTTGAGTTTGTTCAGTCAGCAGCTATTGTGAAGTCCCTCCAAATAGCGTGCCAACAACCCCACAGAGAGGGGGACACACAGCAAAGATGAACGTGGTAGCTGGGGACTGCATCATCCAGAAGATTCATCATGTTGCCGAAGATGACCAAATTTGGTTTGAAAAGGCCTTGGTGGCTTATATCTAATCTACATGAAGAACATATTAACATGATCTTACTTATTGCTTTGGCCTCTTTCATCTTTAGTATTTATTTTCTTACTGTATGCTTTTTTGGGTGTCCCCTTTTGTCCCTGTTTTGGTGAATACAGAATCCACACAAACAAGACTGGAAACCAGTTACAAGGGAAACTTTAAAACCAATGGTTTCCAAAGCTCTTAATTACTGTATGTGAACAGACAGAAAATTCCCTAGGGAAATTACCTTTTGCTCCTTTGTTGCAGTTCTTTTATTTCTAGCTGTTATTCTAACAGTAACAACAGGACAGATTTTCAGATAATTTTAATAGCTTTCTTTCATACTGATTAATTCAGTTATTGCAGAACTTATTGATTGAAGAGATGATTGAATTTGATATTGTGTTATGTGTTTGGTATGTTGTGCGTTTCAGAACACCAAACAATTAAAACTGGTTTTGCTATTACATGTTTTTGTTGTATGATCATTTATACATGGGAAGCATAGTTTACAATTTCAAAGGTTTGGTGACGCAGTTTCATTTTATAACCTTAGTTACTTGGCAGAATTAACAAGTTACAACTTTTGACTTGGAGAAGTAGACAAAGAAACTGGATGGTTTTCAATCAATATCTCATAAAAGAAAATGTGTTTAAATGGAAATAATTTCATATTGCACTCTGCCTCTGAAAAGTATGAATGATATAAATTAAGAGAATCTTATTTGGAATTCAATGCACATGAATTAAAGTCATCGTATTTTTCTGTATTCTCTGAATGTCCTTCAGAAGATTGCAGTGAAATATTTTTGCATGTCAAGGATGAGTGAAGCTTAGCTATTAACCAACTATAGAGAATAAACGGGGAAAATAGGCAAGCTAATGAATGAGGAAGTGAATGGAGTAAAATATTTCCATAAAATATTTTTACTGTTTATACTTGTTAACTATTACTGGTAGTTATCGATAAAGAGCAGTTTTGATTTATGTGTAATATGTTTATTTGGAGGAAATAACATGCTAATCAACCATAGCTCTTCCTGTGAGCCATCTCTGGACTGATGCCACCTCCTCAACTGTTGTTGCCTTTAGTGGGCTATCTCCTGGTTTACATCTTAGTATATCAGAAAAAGAAATGACTTCTATTGCTCATTTAAATTATTAGGTCTATGTATTTTTCTTAGAATCTACAGCCTCATTCAAAACTCACTGATCTCCTCCAAAGAGGTTCCCATTTATCTCAGCTGATGTAGATTCAAGATATTAAGGAATTCCTGATTGTCCTTTCACTGTCTTGAAATTTTTCAGGCTTTGGGTCAATGATACAGCAAACCTGGACGGAGGACTCCTCTTGCACTATGGGTATATGATGCCAAATGCTGGTGTGGGACATAGTAGTTCTGCCAGTTCACATTTATTTTGCACTTCCGAACACATTTTCTGACAGCTTGCCTTTTAGCACCAGGCTCATGCCAGGTCAGATGTCCGTGTTGCACCTTTTTAACTTTATGCTAGATCAGATGTGGTCTGTGCTGCTGCAGCTGGCTCAAAGTCAGCATAAGTTTCCTATCTTGCGCTCTGACTTGGGTCAGCAGACGTGATTGTATACTGACGTCTGATTCAGATCAAATTAATACTGCTCAGTGACCTGCAGGGCACAGATGAAGTATTAGTGAGGGTCTTTTGGCACTTTTACACCTGTACGAAGCAGAGGATAAAATGTGACTTTGCTTTTCATAGCAGTAGTACTTTGCAGTCGCTTTGAATGGGAGGAGCTGATGGTAGATTCTTTCTTGATAATCTGTCTCATGCCTTTTAAGTGGAAGAATTGTCATTTTTTTGCCATAACAGCAAGTGTTTATCAATGATAAAAAGAACAAAACCTTTTCCTTCCACTTCTGCACCAGAGAAATGCCCAGGCAAATGTTTATTAGGACTGGAGTCTGGCATTACTTTCGTCTGTCATCCCAGTAATACAATCTCTCCAAAGTACTCCTTTCCTTATTTTTTCCGTTCAGTGACAAGTGACGAGACCATCTTTGGCCTTCATCCTTACACAACAAATTCTCTTAGCTGTTCTTGGCATCAGTGAGGTGCTGTTTATGCACAGGTAATAAGAGCAGATCCTATCATTCCAAGGGAAACCGGAATGTATTGAGGATGCAACATTCTGTGTTTACAGTACTGTTTTGACACTACTCCCTTTCCTGGGATTATTTTTTTTCTGACATGTAAATTCCAAGCAGCTCAGGTCTAATCCTGTATAAATAGCAATTTCACTGTATGGTTGAGATTGCCATTTGAACCGATTAGGTGACATGTGGCCTGTCCCTAAATGATAATCTTGATTTCTGGATATGATAAGGTAGATGTTATTGTTACCATTGAAATTTGTTGAAAGCAGCTTATGAATGAAGAGCATTATGGTGTCATCCAGGGAAGAATCAGTATATATTTGGTACATTTTTGTCATAGAGCTGCTCTTCTCAATGCTAAATATTAGGTTTATATCTTATTAAGTAGTCAATATATGTAGGCTCTACAATCATTACAACTGTGTTTCAGTGTCAAAATCAGTTGGATTTCTCATGTTATTATAGCATGCTTCCCTGTCTTTTATACCCTTAGGTGCAGAAAGCCTTTGTTTCTACATACTAAAGGCACTTTTCTGAAAAACAGCTGACTGAACATATGCAAGACACACATACAGAGGCATATTATGTGGTAGTATGTATTTTATATGATGTGAAGGTGTCGTATAAGTTTTTAACTTCACCCCACCCAGCCTTTTGCTAAGAGGAGTAGTGTTCATATTACTAATTACTACCAGGGGCAACTTATGCTTTTTGTCTAATTTTTGCTTGCTGTTTCCATTTTAGCACTCTGTAACATTATAAAAGGAACTAATTTAGCTTTAGTGAGTTCAAAATACAAACTGCTTCAGAGGAAAGAAAAGAAAATGTCTTTCTAATGCATTTGATTTAATCTTTAGTGAGAGCAGACAGTAATCCTACAAAGCTTAAAAGCTTTTTTCCTGGTACCCACAATGGAGTTGAGTGCAGTACAAGGAATTCTCCTTCCAATTCCATGTTTGTCCTTGGAAATTTCCAGTCCTCCTAGCTAAATTTCGGGGTTGGTTATTAAATGTTTTCTGCTTTCCTCACCCTTGAGTTTTCAGTCAGAGCTATATTCTATGTTTTGAAGTAGTAGCAATGAGTAAGTTGTTTTTCTTAAAGGGCTGCCATATTTCATACCAAGGAGTACATTTCGGTGGTGGATCATGCAGTCAGCTTGTAACATCTGTACACGAATTTACAAAGCACTTAGGATCCCAGTGGACTGAGAATTATGCATGTGCTCCTCACATATATGTGAGATATTACTAATTAGTCAAAGAGAAGAATAATAATTTGAAAAGAAGGCACAGACCTCTGAAACAGGAATAAACATATCTATTTGTTCTCTTATTATATATTTTTTAAAAAAGCTATAATTTGAAAATTCTATGGTGAATTGCAAATTTTTAAGATAATCCTATTTGATCTGGAGGAGATTGAAGGATTTGGATTTTCTTCCTATGACTGTGAGGGCCATAAATGCCGTAATATATTTTTGTGTGAAGTTCACAACCCATTTGAACATCATTGAGAAAAAATGGTATGTGAGTTGTACAACCAAGTCAAAAGTAGATTTAATTTAGAAAATGATTTAAATTGAAATACTTTTCACTATTTGTCCTGATGTTGTTATCCTGCTTTGGGGAGTAGTTTGAACACAGGGAAGCAGCTAGAAATGTGAATAGTACGATTATTAATTTCCAGCTGTGATGAGAATTTGCTAGATATCCAACAACTTCCGTGTGATGACCTACATTTTAACTTTTTCATCTCCATGCGTTTTAATGCAGGGGATCTTGTAAACCAGCATCTGTGACCTAAATCAGAACACAAACCACACAGAGCATTTTGCAGTTGTATCCCACTTGCGAGCTGCCTCTACAATTATCTCATGCTACTGTGTAATAGCCATCAGTTTGAGCCATGGCAGCAGTGATTAAGAGCAGATTGCGGCCTTTTAAAGAAAGTCCAGAATGCTTCTCTGCTTGATCCAGCTCGAATGCCTCTCCCCAGATCTCCGAGGAATGCTGGGTTCCAGCTGTAACTCGCTCCTGCCAGAGAAACTACTCAGCCTGTGTGCTTTGCCACACCAGTCTTGTTGCAGGGATTGCGATTCACACGCACGCCTGCAATCCCCTTGCTTTTTGGATGGCTCGTGATAGGAAAGATGGAAGGGCTTGCAATGGCTTGAAGCTGTGTTGGGGGTTTGGTAGGATTCAAGGCACGGTGGTGCTCCTGCAGCCTCCTTGGGTTCTCTCTTCCCTCCTTCTTGAGAGAAAGGTGCACTTATGACTTGACTGTCCCTCAGCTGAGGGCTGGTCTTTTACCCAGACTCTTCCAGTGGTGTTTTTTCTGCTGTTTACCTATGATGCCTGGTCTTTAGTTTATGTCCTTCAGCATATGTTTTAAACATGCATAATTTATTAATTCCCCTTTAGAATATTGCTTTTTGTGTTTGGAGAAATTTGCAAAATCCTGTTATTGGTCCCATGTTTCGTCCTCATCTGAAGATACTCAGTTCCAGTCACTTTTCCTACTTTGCAAAGTGATATGAGTTCTGTGGCCTCATCATGGGTTCATGGGAGATGAATACTAACCTGCCTTGTTTATTTTTAGGAGGTCTTGGTTATGGACCCCGGTGCAAGTCCATTGGAAAAGGCAGCTGCAGCAATGTAAGAGTCACCAGCAGTCCCATGACAGTTCAACAGCTGGGACCTGTTTCACCTCTCGCTAATCAGGTTTCAACAGCATGCAACCAGATCAGCCCTAGCTTACAGAGGTCTATGGATGCTTCCAACCTGAGGGCTTCTCCATCAGATACAAGGTCCTGAGTTACTTTTTTATATTCAGTATTTAAAGAGAAGGTATTTTAATCTTCTGTAATTTAAATGCAACCTTTCTGGTCATTAAAGTGGCCTAAATGATACTCTCTTATGCCACAGGAAATGTAATTTGATGCAATTTTAATTCAAATCAGCTGTAATCATACTGTTTGGATCACTCAAATCATGGGTGGAATTTGGCCACACGTTTTCTGTGTTTGATCGGGCTTTTTTGTTAGATAAAGATTTTCATAGTCACTGAACTGTATTTTTGTACATCTGCAGTGGCAGTGACCTGTTTTAAGCTTACCATAGTGCTAAGCATGTTATGTTGGTGCCGGACAAGTAGTATGAAAGTCAGACAAAATAAACTTAAATTCCCTGCTAACATTCCTTTCTCCTCATCAGACACCTTTGCTTTCAGATTATTTAATTGCTTACATAATTAAGTTAATCGGATCAATTGTTCCCTGTCTGTGCTGAGCCAGCTGTTAACTTTATCTTAGTCTTGTGTCCCTGAAAACTTGTCCATTTTCCTAGCTCTGATGGGTAGTCTAATACCAGGTTCTCCCTATAAATGTTGCCTTTTTATATCACTAAACCACAGATAAATATTTGCTAATTATTTTTTAAATGCTTAAATAACTTCGGAGATTGTGGCCATGAGTATTATCAACAAACATGAATGAAGGGAAGAGTAGGGTGGCAGAGCACTGGAACAGGCTGTCCAGAGAGGCTGTGGATTCTCTTTATCTGGAGATACTCAAAACCTGCCTGGATGTGTTCCTGTGCAACCTGCTGTAGGTGAACCTGCTTTGGCAGAGGGGTTGGACTAGATAATCTCCAGAGGTCCCTTCCAATCCCTAGCATTTTGTGATTCTGTGAAAATAGTTATTTGACAACCTCAATACAAGTATGTTAAGCACATCCCTGGATATTAGTTAAACATACAGTGAGAAAACACTCTGGTGTGTTATTTCAGAAGCTATGTTTCCACTTTTGTAGACTGGACTCATGCAACAGTCGCCTACTGAGTTGAAATGTAACTGTTCTTATTTACAGAAGGCCACAAGAGTCTTTATTCTCAAAGCAGTTTACATTTTACTATATTGCTTTATTACAAGCCAAGGAACATTCTTGAAATAATTAAAATTGCTATTATGTAACTGGAAGAAAGCCTTGCTTTACTCTACTATAAGATAGTTTGTGACATTTCTGTCACTTCAGTTTTGAAGACTGAGTCCCCTGGGAGAATTTACAACGTTAATTATGCTTCCTATGCAAACATGTCAGGGAAAACCATTCAGTCCTAAAATGGTGACAAATGAAAAATCCAGAGACATGCCTTTGAGACAGAACAAAACTGATGATATAAAAAGTATCATTAAGTAATTATTACTTACTTAATAAGTTTTAGGTGTGCCTGTATGGTTCCAAACACTGTTATTTTTATCTGAATGTGTGGTTGGATGTACTATGTCAGTACTGAATTATATGGTTTTGTTTTTATTTTAAAGAAACATTTACTAAGGGCAAACTGAATTTGGAACTCTGGCAGAGTCGAGGCTCTAGTGTCCCTAGAGTCTCTTTTAATGATTTATCAATTAAGGTGTTATAAAATCAGTTTGTCACACAAAGAATGTTCATTTCAGCAATTTTGCCCTCAAATTTACTATTTTATAGGGCAAAACAAGTTTAAAGTCAGATTTTAATTCACAGATTGTTGAAACACTTTTTTTTTTTTTTTTTTTTTTTTTAATTCCTTCAGCCTAATTTGCCTAAACTGGTTGCCTAAGATGACTCCATAATCCTTCATGGGCTGAGTGCCTTTTCTGGATTATATCTCTCAGGTGTCATGAGTGTGCTCTGGCCACTCAATCCAAACCAGATTATTTGCTGAATTGACCCAAACCAAAATGACTTGTCTTGATTTTTACTGATCGAAGAAAGAAAAAGTTGGCAAAATTGGAGTTTTCCTACAGATAACATCAACTTTAGATATATAGACCATGAGGGATAAAACCTTTGCCATCTTTTTTTGAGAGTTTCCCAAAAACTTTTTCAGAGCATTCAGATAGAGTGCTTGAAACCAGATGTAATACTGCCATTTATTTTGATGAAAATCAGAAAAGGACCTGGGAAAGTGCAAAGGGTTCTTGGCTAGTAAAACAGAACACCATGCAAAAAGACAAGGAAACACAGGTTTCACTCTTCTGTTTTTATGGTTAAGATTCTGGGTTGTACTTGGCACTGTGGCCTCTCTACACAGAGGGAGAATAGAAAGTCATTGCAAGAATCTCTTGTAAATGTTCATAAAAGATCTGGTCCAAACTCAAGCTGGTTTAGATTACAATACACAGATGTGCCAATTAATACCATCTGAACACCTGGCACAGTGGTATAGCTGGCCCTTCATTATCATATTAGGTATATTTATTTTGCCCCAGAAAACTACTTAGTCACAGTGTGGGCTGGGTTTTTAAGAAATTTTCTTTGCTTTGGGAGCTGGAATCTTTGTTACTTTTGAATTTAGAGGCTTAAGTGAGAACCAAATTTCTTCAGATTATCTGGCTCTTACTTATAATATACTTGAAATTCTGGGCCAACTTTTTATTTTTGTTCTGTTATGAGACTTTTAAAATGCAGTTTTTCTTCAGCTTCACTGATGGGTATGTCCCTTTGTGTTAGGCATTAATAGCTTTTTGAATGACACTGGTCCTACTATGCATCTGATTAAAATTCTTGATGTTACAAGAACAGACTTGTTATATTGATGCAATTTTTTTTCCCGACTTATAAAATAAAAACTTAAATAATCAAACTAGAAAAAACCCACCCTTATTTATATTTTCCAGATGTAAATATATATAGCCTTGCATGAAAGACCCAAACCTTACTTACTTTTATTGCTCTGTTGAAGACTGGATCTGTATTTGGGGTCACAGTGTACTAACATGATTTAACTGCCCTATAATGAATGTGCTTCAGCAAGATCCATTGATAACAGACCCAGCAGCCTGAATCAATTATTTTCACAAATAAATATCCCTTTAGATCAAAATCTTAAACAAGATTGACCCACAGCAGTCTCATTTTTCTCATTTCTCTCAATGTGAATTGTATTCAGCATGTTAATTGTGCTTTTCTTCAATGCTCTGTTTTGAAAGTACCTTTTAAACCCTTATGGAGTAACATAACCTCCATAACAGGACTCTATACTGATGGTCAGTCTGAACAGGATCTTTCTTATTCTGATAAATCAACCATCCGTTACAAAGCAAGTATCTTGAGCAAAGAAGCATTTACCCTTCTATCCCATAGGTCACCGCAGCAAAGCTGGGTGATATTTAAAGCGATATTTCTGCTGTTCGTGGGCTATCTCAATGCGCAGACGTAGCCCCTGCAAATGTCTTCCTCTCTCCCTCAGCCTGTGCCAACATTCCCCTCTAGACAGAAAGGGGCTGAGGGGGTGGCCAGGGTGCCCTGAGCACCAATTCCCCTCCTCCAGCTCTTCAGCAGCGACTGGGCTGTATTCTTCCAGCACAATCCAGCTCTTAAACCAAAGTCCCTGCAAACTGACTTTTCTTTCTTCATGTTGGTTGACTCTCAAGTGCTGGAAAATGCTGTAACATTAAGTAGTAGGAAAAGGGAAGTGCTTGTGTGGTGGGCAGGAAAAGACAACAAAGACGCTGTCATTTTTCAGCTTTAACCTCTGTGGCTAGAACCGAACATGGAAACCTATATATGTTTCTCTTGCCTGAATTACTTTACCTAGTATTTCCATATATTCTTTCAGCCATGCTGATCTGATTGAAAGATAATCCACAGATCTCAGAGGTGAAAAGTCGATTTACCAAGCAAAATCATGGAAATTTGGTAAATGTTGCCATACTCACTGGGAACATCTCCAGAGCCATTGTTCAGGATCTCTTCTGGCTCTCTTGTGTTGACTGATGTTGTTTTAAATGGGATTCAGATCCCCAGTTTTAGCCTACCACCATTTCTTAAATTAAGTACTTTCATGTGTCTCCACCAAAGCTGCTGTCACTGCAGTAGGGCCGTGGTGCAGACAAATGATGCAACTATGACCCTTAAAAGATCTGTCCCATGGATCCTTGTTTCCTGAAGCAGTGTCTATAAGAAAATCTTGCAGAACTCACAAGCAACTGCAATGTTGCTTACCCTGAGTAGATGTCAAAACCTGTTTGCCTATTAAACAAAAAGAAGCAAGTAAAATAGGTAGAAATGCCTTCTCAAAGGGGCTTGCTGCAATGGTGTCTCTATCGAGAAAGAGATGAGATTCGTTTTTGTTAATTTTCTTTATGGTGCATACTTTCTCTTTTAGAAATTTGAAGTTTGTAGCAATATAAAACCATGCAGTAAAATAATTATAAATAAATGACTATAGGAACTTACCTTTACAAGTAAGAATACATTATTCCTTGCCTACATGATAGTTCCTTTGGATTATTCCATGCAAAGATTTCATATACTGTTTACTTAGAGCCTTAAAAATATTTTTCACCATCTGGTATTTAAGGTACCCACTAGCACTTATTAGCTGTCTTTTTTAAGTTAATTTGACCTCCTGAGGAGGAACTATTGTGTATCTTGTTTTTTTATGTGAGAAACTGAGACGCAGTGATTGATGTGTCCACCTTAAAAAAATGAATTTTAGATTGAGAAGAGAAACCAAATTTCCTATGTACTTGATCCACCATTGAAATCTTATGCTTCTTTGAAAGTGTATGGTGAAAATAATAAACCCAGGAATTAATCCCCAAAACATAAGATGCAGAGGCTTCTGTGTCTGTGGGATCTCCAGGCTTGTCTAGATACATACCTGGTTCTTCCTACTGGTAGAATAGGAAAATAGAAATTAATATATTCACAGCACCACTGGCTGGTAGGAAATCCAATTCTGCCAAGATGTGAACTGGAAATGTAAAGGCATAAATCCATGGCCTCTACCCAGCATTTGCAGCCATGACTCAGGAACCCTGATGTCCTTGTATTTCCTTTTTATACCTTTCTGTAGAAAACAATATTGTTAAGAGCTTTGGTTCTTTTTTTAAGCTACCCATAGGACATTTGCAGCATAAACAAGTTTCATAATATCTCTGTGAAAAGCCAACGATAACAGCAAGATTACACTTTTGTGAAAAATTTTGATTGCTGACTTGGAGGCAGATACATCATCAAATCAAAACTAAATAAACCCCTTCAACCAGTTCTTCTACATTATTCATTTATTTTGTTTGTTTTGTAAAGTTAGATACTATCTGTATTTATAAACGAGGTATTTCTGTCGAGAATACTATTTGTATGCATTACAATTGGCAAAGTCATTCAGGTTAAATATTTATTCTTTATTAATCAGTTTTCTTCCCGTTCTTTGCCAGTAAAAATAATAGTCAGCTCAAATCAATATGAGTTTCATACAAGGTAGGAGCATAATACTTTGTCTTCAGAAGCCCAAACCTATTTACACCACAGTCGAAAAAAATTGCATTTATATTTGCAGTGATGTATCGGGAACCTTTGCAGCAACTCTTCTTCAAAATCTTGAGGTTTTAAAGTTGGTTTCCTAAGTGACCTTGTTACATATGTGTTACCTGTGTATGCCTGCTGGTACATAACTCAGAGTGCTAAAGTTGATACCTAAAATTAGGGACAACTTTTCTCACATGTAGCCTTTCTTTAATTATTATGTGTGTCTGAAGATAGAAGAACCACTGCTGAATTGTCTAACTGCTTACTTACTTTATTGTGCCTTTATTCCAGGTCGCTTTTGTCAAGTGAGTCTTTGGCCTCCACGACGTTAAGCTTGTCAGAAAGCCAGTCCACTTCGAGTGTAAAGCAAGAGTGGTTGCATGAGTACAGACCACTTCCTTCTGTTCCTCCTGACCAAGGTTTACAAAACGGCAGTGACCTGGGGGACTTACTAAACTTTTCAGCTGCAACATCTGTGTCCAGTAACTGCGTCTCTAACTCGTTACCATCCTACTTATATGGCCTGGAAAATAAGCATTCCCCTTACTCTAGTCCTCACCATTCCTCAGCCCGGTCTCAATCAGTCCGCTCCAAAAAGAGAGCACTCTCTCTGTCACCTCTGTCTGACGGCATTGGGATCGACTTCAATACAATCATCCGTACATCCCCAACCTCTCTGGTGGCCTACATCAACAGCTCCAGGACGTCACCAGCAAATGTCTCTCCACAGCCTGAGGTCTATGGACATTTTTTGGGAGTGAGAGGAAGCTGTATACCCCAAAATTGCTCTATTCCAACTGCCCAGAAAGGCCTTCTCATGGCTAATGGCAACGTCACCTTCCCAGGGTATGTTGAGAATGGGGCTGGTGAGTACCAGCGGATGCAACAGCTGGAGCACGCCAGCTTGCAGATGGCTGCCACAAGTAACATGGTGATCCAGCAGGGTGCGCCGCCTGTGGACAACCAGGTGGTGGGTGTCCTGAAAAATGAAGGGCTGGATGACTTCTCAGGCCATACAATCGACATGCCTCCTCCACCCCTGTTGCCGCTGCCTCCTCCACAAGGGCCACCCCCACCATACCATGCTCACCAGCACCGGCATCCACACAGCCTCCCCACTCACATTCACCCGCTGCCTGTGCCTTCTCCTGCCCCAGGCTCCCTGCTTGATGAAGACGGTGAGCTGGATGATTTCAATGGCAAGCATGGCTGTCGCTGGGTTGACTGCGGTGCTCTGTATGACCAGCAAGAGGAACTTGTGCGGCACATAGAGAAGGTCCATATAGACCAGAGGAAGGGAGAAGACTTCACTTGCTTCTGGGCAGGGTGCCCACGAAGGTACAAGCCATTTAATGCCCGTTATAAACTGCTGATTCACATGAGAGTCCATTCAGGAGAGAAGCCGAACAAATGCACAGTAAGTCTGAATTCTGCCTCTATTAGCAATGAAAGGCTATTACTTATGAAAATATAGAGAAGTTGTAATGCTGCCTTTGTTTTTCCTAGCTAATGTTGTGCTTTTTTAAGTAGTCTGTGTGAATGAATGACTGCTTCATCTTTCCACCTAGATAGAAAGGAAAGGTATTCTTTCATTTGATCTGTACCGACAGATAGGATTAGACAAAATTTGATTCTCTAAATTTATAAACTTTTAGTGTAGACTGCAAAAGTGACATGGTAGACCTTCATAAAGCAAGGCTTAAGTACCATTGGTACTTAAGTACCTGCATGCAGGCTACATGCAGGAAAAGTGCTGTAGAATAAATGGCACAATTTATTCAAAAATATTCTTGCAGTGTGTTACTCCTTTTTATCTTGAGGAATTTTCAGGAATCTTGTGTAATGTTACCGTGAGAAACTGAGAAGAGTTGGGTATTTTTAAGGCAGTTGTTTTTTTCATCACTAACAAAAAACAGCCCCACAGTCCTGTTTCCATGAATACAGAAGAAATAAAACACATTACAATTTCTATGTTCACAGATTCTAGCAGGAGCATTCAACCCCCAAAGTCATGTTTTTCTTGCTGTTTTTCTTAGAGTCACTGCAAGAGAGTTTCACGTATGTGTAATCACATGGGGTAACAATCTAGCCAGTAAACCCTGGAATCAGTCTATGTTTAGACTCCAGTGAACCATCTGTAGTCTACTTGGTTGGCCTTACATATAGTCTCTATTTTGGATGACAGTTTACTCTTACTAACTCCTTATTTAGCATCAGCAGAAAGCAGCTTCACCAGTGCTATTTCCAGTCCTCAGCACAGAATCACAGAATCACGGAATTTTCAGGGTTGGAAGGGACCTCTAGAGATCGTCTAGTCCCACTCCCCTGCCAAAGCAGGATTGCCTAGAGCACATTACTCAGGACTGCATCCAGGCGGGTCTTGAAAATCTCCAGAGAAGGGGACTCCACAACCTCCCTGGGCAGCCTGTGCCAGTGCTCTGTCACCCTCACCGTAAAGAAGTCTTTCCGTGTATTTGAACAGAACTTCCTATGTTCTAACTTGTGCCCATTGCCCTAACAAAACAATGAATACACAATTTCTAGGAATAACTGCTGATTATTACTTACTTGAAGAAAAAAACCACCATTGTTTATATGTTGTGAAATACAAATTGGTGCTAGGAGTCTATTTCAGTGTGTGCCTAGTTGAATAATTTTCCTACCATGATGTAGACATTTGCTTGTCCAGTAAGTAGAGGAATTTTTTTTTTCTTCCACTTTTCTTACTTCAAAGGGCAGTCTCCTCAGGGAGAGTGGATATCTTAGCAGATTTCTCTCTTGAATTTAAAGGACCTGGTAAAGATTGTGTCATGACACTAGGAAGAATCCTTATCCTTCCCTTTTCTCACAACAGAGCCTGAACTCAGGCTCTCTGAATATTTTTTTTTAATTCCCCGATATTCTCTTTTCTACTCTCCAGATATATTGGATCAGAGTTTACTGTTCATTTCAGTTCCACCTCAGGGATTTCTTGTTAGCTTTGTAGGGAGAGAGAGGAGAAAATAGAATTATTGGGAGTCAAGAAAGTAATTTTTCAAGGGAATAGCACGTGGGAAAAAAGAGATGGAGACAGACATCAGCAGGTGAGTGAGGACAGACATCAGTATGAAGAAAGAAAGCAGGAATGGTGAAAAAGCACAGAAAAGAAGAGTAATGCAAGTACCCAGGGTCTTTCCAGTAGGGTAATTATGACAAGGGATCCAGTAAGACTGGGGAAAACATTGTGTTAGTAGGACTCTATACTCCCTGACCTGCCTCTTCAGAAAGGATGCTTAAGTCACCTTCTCGTGATTATGAGGCCTCCTTGAGGAGTCCTTAGCTTTGAAGGAATCATCATTAACTGATGATAAATATGTTAAAGTGGATAAGGTATTCCATATGATAACGTTGTTGAGATTACTAAAGCTAAAGTGTGTGCCAAGTCATGCTGTGTCACAAAAAAATGAGAGGTGTCTATATTAGCTTCTGAAAGAGTGATTGCTTTCATAAACATTAAAAAGGGTGATTAATTTTACTGAACTTCAGCAAGTATTGCTGGATAGTGCCAAGAAGTTTGCATATCAGAAGCAGCAGCCACATGCTTTTTTCCTTGTCAGCGACATGGACAGTGGGGTCGAGTGCATCCTCAGCAAGTTTGCCGATGATACCAAGCTCTTTGGCGAGGTAGACATGCTGGAGGGGAGGGATGCCATCCAGAGGGACCTGGATAGGCTGGAGAGGGTGGGCCCAAACCAATCTCATGCAGTTCAACAAGGCCAAGTGCAAGGTCTTACATCTGGGTCGAGGCAATCCCAAGCACAAATACAGGCTTGGCGGGGAATGGCTGGAGAGCAGCCCTGAGGAGAAGGACCTGGGTGTGCTGATTGACAAGAAGCTCAACATGAGCCAGCAGTGTGCGATCACAGCCTAGAAAGCCAACGGTATCCTGGGCTGCATCAGAAGTGTGGCCAGCAGGTCAAAGGAGGTGATTCTGCCCCTCTCCTCCACTCTTGTGAGACCCCACCTGGAGTACTGCATCCAGCTCTGGAGTCCCCAACATAAGAAGGACATTGACCTGCTGGAGTGCGTCCAAAGGTCCACGAGGATGATCCGAGGGCTGGAGCACCTCTCCTATGAGGAGAGGCTGAAAGAGTTGGGACTGTTCAGCCTGGAGAAGAGAAGGCTCCAAAGAAATCTTATTGCGGCCTTCCAGTACCTACAGGAGGCCTACAGGAGAGCTGGGGAAGGACTTTTTACTAGGGCATGTAGTGATAGGACGAGGGGTAATGGCTTTAAACTGGAAGGGGGCAGGTTTAGATTAAACGTTAGGAAGAAATTTTTCACTGTGAGGGTGGTAAGGCACTGGAACAGGTTGCCCAGAGACGTTGTTGAGGCCTCATCCCTGGAGCTGTTCAAGGCCAGGCTGGATGTGGCCTTGGGCAACCTGGCCTAGCAGAAGGTGTCCCTGCCTATGGCAGGGGGGTTGGAACTCGATAATCTTCAAGGTTCTTTTCAAACTAAACCATTCTATAATTTTATGCTTATCTTGCTTTCATGTTTAGAAGTGTAATGAAATGTAGAAATAGTCAGGGTGACATGATAACCTTCATAATGTGGATGTAAATCTAGTACATAGGCCCCCTTTCTTGGGACAAGCATGCAGGAATGGCATTCTTTAGCAGGGTTTGAGTGAAACAGCTTGCTGCTTTCTTCCTTTACCATTTCACAAATGGAGTGAATTTGGAAAAACGTATTTGGGTTTCCAATGCCAAGAGGCCATGGTCTGAAAATTTCTCAGTGTATTTAGGAAACTGTACTTCAGACAGTCTTCATACCTGTCTCACAAAGCAATGAATTTTACAATCATATCACTACAATTTAAGGTTTTAAACTGAGATTAAGAAAAAATTATGGAAAATAAATGTGAAACTTTTCACCAAACCTGTATGAATTTAGGCATTTAAGTGATAAATCAAAGCAATCCATTCATAATCTTTATTTGTCCACCTAGGGCCTTTCTATAATTTATTTTCTGGTCCTATATGTAGGATGTCTCTTTCTCTAAAACCATTATAAAGTAAAAGTCTACATCCACTGCAGTTTGCAGACTAGTAAGAGGCAGTCTAGTAGACCAAGCAGGGAAGGAAAAATACCAAATACACATCTATTATGTGAAACAACCAGATTTACTACAGAGGCTATTGCAGAAGTATTAGGTCTTTGGGAGGAACTATCTTAATGTAACATATCAAGACACTGTATAATCAAAGGCAGCCAGTTACAGTAGTTACTTTAGTGACATCACATGGTAGTCACTGTGTGAGCATTGTATGTGTTGATGGTTTCTAACATTTTGCAGGAGACAATCTTCTCATTAAGTGTATATTGCAGTGGGCCCTAGTCAGTATGTTTATTGTGCAGTACTTGTTTCTGTGCAGCTGAGTGTTGAAAGTGTATTGTTATATACTGTGTTGCATATCCCAATGGATTGCTGTGATACTCCAGCAAGTTTTGCAAGTCTTTGGTAATACAAGGTCAAGGTTACTTCTGAGTTGTATTATTGTAATAGATAATGCATTAGAGATAATATGGAATCAGATACACAACTAACTATAAGCTGAACTTCATAAAATCATTTTATTATTCTGTTATCGCTCTGTGATATGAACTCATATATTTGAGAAGGGACTTGAAGACCAGCTAGGATTGCAGTACTTGATGGTTAAAATCACAGCCCAGTAGAATATTCCTTTGACCCCAGCATTTGTTTTGCCAAATCTGAACTAGTTTCTATTTATCTATGTAACAAAAAATTCAAGTGATAAACTATAGCTACAAGCAATACTCTAGTTCCTTCTTGTTCTGGATGAACAGTCTTTTTGATTCTGGAAAGTAAAAGTGTTGTAGGGTGAGTGTTAATCAGATAGCAGCACATAAAAACATGTGACGATCATGATAATCAGGTCCAAACTTAAAGTCAAGCACTCTTAAGGTCATAACCTCAGAACATACTTGTCCCTCTGTACAAAGGTAACTAGGGTGGAGTGGAAAATAATTGCAGGCTGGTCCTGATAGATTTATTTTGTATTGGTTGGCTTTTTTTTTTTTTTGTGAATCAGGCTCTTTTTTTCCAGCACTAACTGAATTTGTTGCCAAAGCTGCATGTTCAGATTAGGTCTTGGCAATTTGATCCAATGCACTTTCTCTGTGTACTGAAAAATCATGGTGTTATTTTTCATTCCTGCCCATTTTCAGAAGATTGGTTCTTATTCTATAAAACACACTTTAATTTTAAAACGCTTGAATTTCATGGAGTCTTGCATTTTATTTCCTATGGGAAGCCAAAGTAGGTGACTGTGCTTGGCCTTGCTTAGTTACATTTTTCACAGAAAGGGTGGTCAGGCATTGGAATAGACTGCCCAGGGAGGTGGTTGAGTCACCATCCCTGGATGTGTTTAAGAGACGTTTAGATGTGGTGTTGGGGGATACGGTGTAGGGGAGAACTTTGTAGAGTAGTGTAGATGGTTGGACTTGTGATCCCAAGGGTCTCTTCCAACCTAGACAATTCTATGATTCTATGGCAATTTGTGAAGTTGAAGAATACCTGCGTGCAAGAGGCCTCATCTGAAGTTGAATTGTTTGCAATAGGAATTCATGAAATAGCTCTCAACTGTTCGTTAAAACATCTTTCAGGTTCTTTTCCAACTTACTGCATCTGGAATGCATTCTTCTCTTCAGTGACCTCGTTTAAAAACTAAAAAAGTTATTCATGATATGGTAATATACATTTAGTGTCTATTCCTAAACTTCATTTTATAAAATAGGTATGGCATGTTCAAATGTGTTGTATTTGTTAATCACAAAATCACGGAATGGTAGGAGTTGGTAGGGGTTGGAAGGGACCTTTGGAGATCATCTAGTCCAATCCCCCTGCAAAAGCAGATTCACCTAGAGCAGGTTGGACAGAAATGCATCCAGGCGGGTTTTGAAGATCTCCAGAGAAGGGGACTCCACAGCCTCTCTGGGCAGCCTGTTCCAGTGCTCTGCCACCTTCAAAGTAAAGAAGTTTTTCCTCATGTTGAGATGGAATTTCTTGTGTTCCAGTTTGTGCCGGTTGTCCCTTGTCCTGTCGCTGGACACCACTGCAAAGAGTCTGTCCCCATCCTCTTCACACTTGCCCTGTAGATATTTATAAGCATGGATGAGATCTGCTCTCAGTCTTCTCCAGGCTAAACAGACCCAGGTCTCTCAGCCTTTCCTTATAAGAGAGGTGCTCCAGTCCCTTGATCATTTTCGTAGTCCTCTGCTGGACTCTCTCCAGTAGTTCCTTGTCTTTCTTGAACGGGGCACCCAGAACTGGGCACAGTACTCCAGATGTGGCCTTACCAGGGCAAAGTAGAGGGAGAGGATAACCTCCCTTGACCTGCTGGCTATGCCTTTTTTTAAGGCACCCTATGGTACCATAGGCCTTCTTGGCCACAAGATCACATTGCTGGTTCTTAGTCAACTTGTCGTCCACCAGGACTCCCAGGTCTCTCTCTGCAGAGCTGCTTTCCAGCAGGTCAGCCCCTAACCTGTACTGGTGTGTGGGGTTATTCCTCCTTAGGTGCAGGACCCTACACTTGCCCTTGTTGAACTTCATTAAGTTCCTCTCTGCCCAACACTCTAGCCTGTCCGGGTCTCACTGAATGGCAGCACAGCCTTCTGGTGTGTCAGCCACTCCTCCCAGTTTTGTATCATCAGCAAACTTGCTGAGGGTATACTCTGTCCCCTCATCCAGGTCGTTGATGAATATGTTGAACAAGACTGGACCCAGTGCTGACCCCAGGGGAACACTGCTAGTTACAGGCCTCCTACTAGACTATGCACCAATGATCACACCCCCCTGAGCTCTGCCATTCAGCCAGTTCTCAATCCACCTCACTGTCCACTCATCTAACTCACACTTCCTAAGCTTACCTATGAGAATGTTATGAGAGCCATTGTCAAAAGCCTTGCTGAAGTCAAGGACAACATCCACTGCTCTCCCTTCATCCACCCAGCCAATCATGCCATCATGGAAGGCTATCAAATTGCTCAAGTGTGATTTCCCCTTGGTGAATCCATGTTGACCACTCCTGATAACCTTCTCTTCCTCTGTCTACATGCTTAGAGGTGACATACAGAATAAGCTGTTCCATCACCTTTCCAGGGATGGAGGTGAGGCTGACTGGCCTGTAGTTTCCTGGGTCCTCCTTCTTGCCCTTTTTGAAGACTGGCATCACATTAGCTTTCCTCCAGTCCTCAGGCCCCTCTCCTGTTCTCCATGACCTTTCAAATGGAAAGTGGCTTTTCAGTAACATCTGCCAGCTCCCTCGGCACTCATGGGTGCATCATATCAGGGCCCATGGATTTGTGGGTGTCAAGTTTGCCTCAATGGTCTCTAACCTGATCCTTCTCGATCAAGGGAGAGACTTCCTTTCTCGAGGCTCTCTCTCTTTTACTTCCAGGGTCTGGGATTCCCAAGGGCTGGCCTTAGCAGTAAAGACTGAAGCAAAGAAGGCATTCAATGACTCCGCCTTCTCTGCATCCTCCATCACCAGGGCACCTACCTCATTCAGCAGCAGTCTCATATTTTCCCTAGCCTTCCTTTTGCTACTGATGTACTTGAAGAAGCCTTTCTTATTGTCCTTGACATCCCTTGCCAGGTTTAATTCCAAGTGGGCCTCAACCTTCCTTGTTGCATCCCTGCATATCCTGACAATGTTCCTATACTTGTCTCAAGTGTCTAGACCCCGTTTCCACATTCTGTAAACTTCCTTCTTCCATCTGAGTTTTTCCAGAAGCTCCTTGCTCATCCATGGAGGTCTCCTGCCTCCTTTGCCTGATTTCTTACTCCTAGGGATACACCGAGCTTGGAGGAAGTGGTGTTTGAATATTAACCAGCTCTCTTGCAACCTTCTTCCTTCTAGAGCCTTAACCCATGGGACTCCTCCAAGTAGGTCTTTGAAGAGGCCTAAGTCAGCTCTCTTGAAGTCCAGGGTTGTAATTCTACTTTTTGTCTTGCTTCTTCCACGCAGGATCCTGAACTCCACCATCTTATGGTGACTGCAGCCAAGGCTACCCCCAGTGCATTAGCTAGTGCTTCCTAGGAGTACGTTAAAGAAGAAAAAGTTGAATGAAAAATTGATATTGAAATGCAAGCAGTTACTACACCAGTGGTTGAGATAAAATCTGTAATGCTTGCCAGCAGTTACCACACAATGCTATCTGAGATTCCTTCGGATTTCCTCTGGATTAGAAAAAAAGAATTCCTGGTAGCTGTGGAAACTCCACAGTAGCAGTTCGCAAATGCTGACCTTTTGCTGTCTTTGGCTCTACGTGTGAGCTTATTTTCTGCTCAGTGTTCCTTCTTTTGTAGTGAGTATTTTTGTACTTTTGAAGTTCAGCTGCAGTAAGAGGTACTTAATTAGCTTTATTGTCATGCTATGCAAACAATAAGCTTAATATATTTATTCTGGTGTAGATAGCAACGGCATGTTGTTAGAGATAAATTTCAGGCTCTCTCTTTGCAGTTTCATTCAGGTATACCAGGAATGCTTCCCCTTTTGAAACTGGATTAAGTCTCTTTGCTTTCTGTAAGTTCTGAGCTATGCTTAAGCGCAATGCCATTAGTATTTTAAAGTATGGGATAGTAATACATATACTGCATTTGTTATCACGGCTGCTTGATGTGATTTAAACCAATAATATTGCTAGTGTTCCTGTCAGATTTGAAGCAACACCCATCTAATATCTGCTATCTGAAGTTATCCCACAACAGATCAATCTGCTAAACACATAAAAGAGAAGCTATAGTTAAAAAAAGAACATAAAACTTAAACCACTTGTATAATGCTTTTTTGAGACATGAGTGAACATATTTGGGTGAGCATGAGTATTTAGATCATAGATAGATATGTGTGTGTGCTATTTGAAGAACATGTGCTTGGAAGGCGGTGTTCAAGATGAAATTTTGATTAAAACCAGAAGTGCATTCTGTAAAAATGGGATTTTTTTTCCATCTTCAGGCATCAGCAGTGTGCCTTCATATGGTGTGTTATGTATGGCATATACTATGTATTTTATGT
Source organism: Vanellus vanellus (assembly GCF_965231255.1). Taxonomy (NCBI): domain Eukaryota; kingdom Metazoa; phylum Chordata; class Aves; order Charadriiformes; family Charadriidae; genus Vanellus; species Vanellus vanellus. The sequence goes on from NC_138908.1 coordinate 57,985,122, forward strand.
ACAGCACATGCCGCTGTTTCTTGATCATGAGGAAAGACCATATCAAATCCTACATTGCACTGAAGTCTTGACAAAATAGAAACTATAACAATTTCTGAATTTGGTTTTGCTTACATGCTTGCAGAAGAATTTTTCACTGTGCTAAAGTAGCACTTGAGCACCTAGTCTTAAACAATGTTAAAAGACCAGTAATTTATTGTAGAGTCAAGCTACCGAAATTGGAAAAAGCCAAGTTTATAGTTGCCTGTTGCCCATTTTTTCAATAATTCAGTAAGCTAACTGAAACAGAAATACCACAGAAAAGGCAGAGATGTATGAGTAATTAGACTATTTCATGGTGTATAGAGGCAGAAACACTGAGTTTTAATTTGCAACAATAAAGCCCAGACTTCCTAACTCTCACAAGTTTGTGCAATCTTAGTAACCTACTGGTTTTGGTTATGATGTTTTAGCTGTTTAAAGGAAAAACAAATTATGAATTGTGGGTGTGCCTCCACAAACAGCTCAAACTCATGTGATCACATCAGATGGCATCTAGCCCAAGCTAATAAACCCTACCTCTCAGCAATGGTACTAATGCTCTTTTAATATTCTTTCAGTATGAAATACATAATGCATCCATAGTTCAAAATGTAATGATATGTGCTCTTCCTGTGGCTGCTTAAGATGCACAACTTCCACTTGAGTTCAGAGAGCAACTGAAGGCTTATGGTGTCCGAAGTACTGACCATTAATATCAAAGCATCTCTTTATGCGATCAAAAATGCAAAGCAAACTCCTTTCCACATGCAGATGTAGAACTGATGACAGTCAAAAATGACAGCCAGAGAACCATATTTTATGTTACAGAATAAAATTTATGAAACCTTTAATTTTATTATTGTTGTTCTAAAGAATAATTTGATTTTTCTGTCAAGTATTTGAACCAGCTTTGCCTTTTGGCTTAGATATTTGGAAAATTTAAGACAGATTTTTAATGAACTTTTTCAAACAGGCATCTTTTGAATTTCACTGTAATGCAGAACATGACTGTGAATTATCCAGAAATAACAATTAACATTCCTAATTGCACAAACACTTATGTTTGTGAGGAAAGGTTTCTAATTTATTACCTCTTTGTGCTTGTGGGTAGGCACAAAGGTTATATTTTATTTATTTTCTTTTCCCTGTAACAGAATTTTAAGGGAACTTTTTTGAGATTTTTGGATTCAAAGCTGGGGGGCTAATGCTAAGGTTATGGTTTTGGAGCATGTCTGCATGAAGTATTTGGAAATTGGATTACTCTCCAAGCCATATAAAACTTCTGCTTTTTTCTGCCAAGTTTACCTTGCATTTTCATCATCCCTATTTGGTTGATGGCTGGACCTGTATCAGTAACAGAGTGAGTAAATTATGAAGCTTTCCATTTACTGATAGAAAAGCCTAACTGTATGTGATGGGAAAACAGAAAATGCAAGTTATGTTACAGTCAGAGCAGAAACAGACAGAAACCATTCCCAGAAAACATGATTCTGTCTTCAAGAAAGGAAGAGAGAAGTAGAGGGAACTAGTTAATAGATTATACTGTCTGTTGCAATGTTACTTCTTCAGAAAGGAAATACAGTTTTAAGCAAAGGTGAACACACTGTCAGCTGTTATTCAGGTGATTGACATTGATTTCCTGAGGATCAGAGGTTAAATTAATGCTTCTGGTGCTCTGTGGAGAGCTTCCGACACATCTAAGTCTGACAGTTTATCTGTGAACATAGGCTTTAAAAATAAATGTTGAGAATTGAGCATCATAGAACAGTTATTGGATTATTTGTAGAGTAATTAAGAAATGGAAAAATGCCACATACCTTTTTGTGCTCATACGATTGCACTAGTTAAATATGTTGAAAACCAAATGCAAACATATACTGAAGCATTTGGACATGCTAAGGTGTTCTTTGACATTTTTTTCAGCATTCAGATTTAGTTTAAGATAATTTTACTGATTTAATGTTTAAAGGAATCAAGAGAAAGGACAGGTCCTGTGAATTTTTAAAGGGTAAGTTGCACAGCAATAGTCTCATAGACTTTAGTGAGATTCTTCCAGGCAGAATCCTGAAGCCAGTAACACACAACTTGGTGATTCCATTTATTTCAATGGCATGTCTTGAACGCAGGTTTGTACACATATTCACATAGAATGTTTTAGGTTGGAAAAGACCCTTAAGATCATTGAGTCCAACTGTTAAACTAGCACTGCCAAGTCCACCCCTAAACCATGTCCCCAACCACCACATCATCTTTTAAATACCTCCAGGAATGGTGACTCAACCACTTTGCTGGGTAGCCTGTTCCAGTGCTTGACAACCCTTTTGGTGAAGACATTTTTCCTAACATCCAATCTAAACCTCCCCTGGTGCAACCTGAGGCCATTTCCTCTTGTCCTATCGCTTGTTACTTCGGAGAAGAGACTGACACCCGCCTTACTACAACCTCCATTCAGGTAGTTGCAGAGAGCGATAAAGTCTCCCTTCAGCTTCAGGCACAGTAGGCCAAACACCAAGGAAGCAAGAATCAACCTGATTCACTCTGATCCCTGAAGCAATTTTGTTTTATTGCCATTGTAGTCCCAATTAGCTGAGGTGGCGTTTAGCAGATGCTAAAAGCTTGTGTACTTTTACAGTAAGATAGGTATTTGCAGGGTAGGTTTCCAAAGGACTTGAACAGTGTAAGGATTAAGCACTGTTCAGAACAGGATTACAGTGGACTCTCCCTATAAATGGTTGAAATAGGTTTCTTGGACAAGGAGATTACCAGTACAGCCAGTGCAGTGGAGTCCTCTGTTACAGAAATGCAATTGCTGTTGATCTTGTGTTAACAGGCCTTGAATAACTGCTGAACAAACCTTTCTGAACAAGGCTGCACGGAACCAGGGAGGTCTTCTTTGAGGTAGTCACTGTGAAGGTGCAGTCCGTGACTGTGTTGAGTACTGAACTAGCTGAGAACAGGGAATTCGGAAAGAGGAGCTAATGAAGATGCCGTGACTGTTTTTGTCTAGAACTGCCCTGAGACTGGGGTAGTTTTGTTGTTCAATGCATCTGCATTTGCTAAACGTTGTCGATAGTTTTCTGCTATCACCTTTTATCTACTCAAAGTGCTTGTTTTCCCTGTCTATTAAAGACTGTTTTGATTTAGGTCTGATACTTTCTTGCCATTGTTTTTAAGGATATATAGCAACTTTATTCCATGAGTACTCGGCTCTTGAGAATTAACACACATCATTACAAAGTTCAAGATCATAAGTGAATCATTTTAGAGAGATGTCACTGTGGTAAGAAATTGTTTTTTAAGAGCTGTTTCAGCATGAAATGTTGAAACGTAATGTTCCTTGTTTGTCCATGAAGCAGTGTGCTTGATACAAAGAGTTGTTATAAATAATTTCCCTCCCTCTCTTTTTCTCCCTTTTTTGAATGCTTTCTATTGGTCATCAACTGGCACAAGCTCAAGGAAAAGATGACAACATGCCTTTATGGGTACTCTTGGTACGTTCCTATAAATACATTCAAACAAAATTAAATTGCTTTGGCTCTTTACTATATTCTTTACTGTTTAACATTTGCAGAATTGCTTCCAAGGTTAATCAGATGTAAACATCAAGCAATGCCACTGTTCTTCTTCAAGGTCTGTTGTACCGCTGATGGATGTATTTTCCTAGTAACATTCAGATTTCTGTTTTAAGAAATCACAGCTATGCAAACAAGCTTATCTGGGCCAACAATAAAAAATCATTGATTCTAATTAGGAGTCGTCACATAATAGAAAAAGACAAGGCTTCTTTTGTTCCATGAAAAGCCTGCTTTGCCTGCTTGCAAAAATGCATGGATTTCTTTCCAATGGCTTTACATAATTGGTACGACAAAGTTTCAGTCCTGTGTTCTTACAGTTTCCAAGTGATTTAGACACACGAGTTGAACCTTGTTTAAGGTATTTGATGGTAATCTGTTACAGAAGTTGGTAGATGGTATGAACATGAGGTCTGTTTTGTTTGTTTAAAGGAGTGGACTATGCATAAACTGAATTAAGGAATATTTATGTTGAGACTGCTGAGGTTATTGAGAGTCCTTTTCTAAAAATGAGCTACTGTTGAGAAACAAGGCTGCTTAGCTCTGTCTGACTCACAAGGACTCTTGGCTTTTTAATGCCTGGACAAATGTGGTCTGGATCCGTTGTGTAAATTAACAATGTGAGCTGCTAAGTTGTGACACTGATTTTATGTCTGCACTAGTGAAGCAAGTCCATTATCGCATAACTTGTCAAGGAAAGAGACATACAGATTGAACAAATACTGTGGAAATCATTATAAGTGATAGCTCTGCAGGCAGAGTGAGTGAAAATATACAACATATCACCTGTTAAACTCAGACTGTTAAACTAAGTTAAGTGAATGTCTGTGAAGCCTGGGTTGGGAACATGGCATTTCAGGGAATCATTGGAGGGTTTGGTTCCAAATTAAAAGCAAGCCATCTGCGAGATTGTTGATCCGCTTTAATTGTGATAAGGTTCTCAAAAGTCTGTCATGTGTATTTGTGAGAGCTGATGTTTCCTCTGAAGGCAGAGGTCTTCTACTTCAGCTTCTGGTTGTCAAGAGTTGCTGAAGGGCCACTGAATGCAACACTAATCTTAAATGCTAAGTCTGAATCATCACACATCTTGAAGAATGGTGAGGGCCTCTTTGGAAAGTCATCTCCTCCCCTCATCGTTCAGCCACCCACAGTGAAAAGCTTTGGGGTTATTTTTTTTCATTTCTTTTACACTTATCAGTGCAAGATGCATAGTGGTTATATGTTGCGGGTAGTCTTTGCAAGGCTTAGAAGACAGCAAAAATGAACTCATCGTAGCGGGTCCTGTTCACTAACTTTAGTTCTTCTTTCATCATCCTAGTGTCTGTTTTACTTTACTTTTTTCCATTATGTAAGATGAGATGGGTCACTGAATCCATCACCATGGGCTTTTGCAGATGAACTAATGCTAAAATTTTAGTATACTTCTAGTTTATGCTGTATGTTGCTGGTGTGAGAGACCCGCTATTACCATCAAGCAAAAATGGTATCTGATCAGCAAGGAAAGGGTGTGCCTGGCCACTCTCTGAACCTGAGGGAGACAGAGAAAGCTAAAGTCAGCTGAATAAGGAGAATTCTTGATTGCTTATAGGAAGGAAGACTGTGTTCATCCAGCCCCTGGAGATTTCCACAACTGTGAAATTCTGATACAATTTCAGCTCAAAGATGTTAGTTTTTGAAGAGGAACAAAAGACGGGAATGAACTGCTTTGGTAAGGATGAATAACTATGAGAAGTTGTTGCAGTACAAACACAATCTTTATAAAGGAAAGAAAGTGAGACAAAACTGTGCTCAGAAAATGAGAAAAGCTAGTAGGTTATGTGTTAGCTGTCTCTCGGGTCTTATCTTGAGCTAATGTTTTTCCTTCAGTAGTCCGTAATATAACTGAGAAGCATGAGGCCTTTAGTGGCTCAGCGTGCAGGAGGCAAGGCAGCAGCAGGGTGAGGCAGCGGCCTGTTCCCTTTAAATGTGATGGGGGAGTCATATCTCCAGTGTGGATGCAGAAAGCACATCTAGGGGTGTGCGGGTGTAGAACATTTCTGTAACAGACTGTGCGGGTAGCAGAGACTGGAAAGAGGTGCTGTGGTGTGTCTTTTTAGGCGACCTGCTGCCAGCTTGGGGTGGTTCTTGCTGCTGCTGCTCGTTTCTCTGGAGGATGGGGAGGAAGGACGTGGGTGTGTAGTATGACTTTGACATGCTCTCACAAAGAAGAGAAGAAAATTAGGCTAGCAGGCTTTACAACATATGTGATGAGAACAATACACCAGTTTTGGCTATTCTTGTTTTACGCATACCTGCAGTTTGCCTTTTCCCCTCCCCCCGATTTTCAACCTTGATAGACAGGATTAAGTCAGTTTTGTATTTGTTGTGAAGATTTCTCTTCACAGTCCTTGTGCAGTTCTGTGCAGTGGGAGCAGTCCCCAACACTAATCATGGATATGTGGTATTTGGATCTATTCTGACACGTGCTCGCAAGCTCAGAGTTCAGGCATAGTCAGTTCGCTTCTGTCTGTGTAAGACCATACAGGTACAATCTTAGTGGTCCTGAGAGCCTCCCTCAGTGGGCTAGTGACATGAGCCATGCAAACAGCAAGGTCATCTTTATTAAGTTCTGAGGAAAATCACAAACTCCGTTATTCTGTTTTAGCTCTAGAGTGACACAGGGGAAGATACGAGAAATGTTCTGTCAGTGTTTTAGAATCTGACTCATTCCTATGGGTTTGGTATATATAGCCTCTGGTGCTATGTATTGCATGAGTTTTCATTTTTATTGAAAGTCTTTTTTTTTAAAAAAAAAGGAACTACTTTTTAAATCCCTTTTTATGGTAAGAGTAAGCTGAATTAAATAGCTTGAACTCTTCCAATTTTTGAATGGTATTTGGGTTTTTTTTGCATTAACTCATTCAGTGTTTTGGCTTCCTTGATCAGTAGACTTTCCAGAAACTGCATGTTTTTCCTCCTGAAGTTAAAAGTTTAGACAAAATGCAATTTCTTTGAAGGAACCATGGACCTAATTTATTAACAGATAAGCTTTTCTTTTTAAGTTGATTAAAATCTTTACAAAGACAAATGTTTTGACTTGAGTCCCAGAAAAATAATTGTCCATTCTATAAATTCACAGTAATTTAATTTTTTTAAGGTCATGGTCTGATAAAACATTGTGTCATTGCCATAACACCCTGCTCCTCAAGCAGTCACCACTTCAAAAAACAAATGCAGATGAAGAAAATAATTAAAACGTGTTACTTAAAGTTACACAGGAAGTTGTGAAGTATTTGACCTGTGTGGAAAAGACACATATGTTTTGGGAAAGCTAAAACAGTAAATGAAACACATCTGTCCCTGGTAAGGAGCAGGCAGAGTGTGTTTTATTTATTTATTTATTTATTTCATTAATTTTCTTTGACTATTTTCATCTATATTAGCCTGCGGGATAAGATAAAATGCTCATGTTCTGAGGTTCTGTCTTCTGGTTCTTGGTCATACCAGAGTTGCTAGCAATGTTTGGCATTGAAGCTTCTTTGAATTGTTGATAGGAAGAGATGATGAACAAGTTCTCAAGTTAGGAAAAGATACTGTGGTTTTCTTTATTTGCTGATATAACTATGTACAAGTTTTCGTAGTATCAGAAGATGAGTTAATCTGCAGATAAGGGCATTCAGTTTCAAATGATTGTGTTTCCAGAGCTTTGCATATTACTGGCCACATGCAAAGCCATGGTAAATTGTAATTTCTGAACACTACAGCTTCTGAGGTCAGACGCACATTTTATTTTGCATTTGGAATACACTGGTTATATACGTATGGTATACTATAACTTAACTAATAGGTAGTAACTTGCAAAGTGTTAGTTTCTTGATGGCTTGCAAGTGTACCTGTGGATTGCGTATGAGAAGGAACTGTCAGAATTGTAAAACATCCTGGGTGGTTTTCAATAAGCCTTAATATTAAAATGGCAATTTTTGTAGATTAGCCCCATTTTTTGACAGGAAAATCCTGGAGTATATTGTAATTGATAGAAAAAAGGCAAAAAAACACTTAAAAATTTGAAATATTTTTCCATATTAATCATGACCTTGTAAAATGCACTTGAATCTATTAAATTTACATATTGGTTCCCATGGGGCAAAAACTGAACCTTGCTATAAATCAGCCATTGATTATGGGTAAGAGCTTTGTGGCTGAGGTGAAAATGAGTTTGAAGGGTAGGAAAGCACCAAGGAGTTTGCTCACTGTCCTTACAACAAAGATACCCAGGGTGTTTCTGCTGCATTTTCTGTAGGACGTTGAGCACTCACAGTGAAATACCTGACTGTCCTTGAACATGGCCTCCTGGGGAAAATGTTAGCACTTGGGACTTGGTGGTGGTATTCAGGAAGGCAGGTGGATTCTATCATGCCATTGTTTCATTATTCAAGAAAAGTTAATGAGATGCCTCCTGACAAGCGTGCAGGTGTGTAGTACATGGCCCATATACCTATCTCACGGGGCACCCATCCCAGGAAATACGAAGTTTGGCCTTGTTGACTTTCCACTCAAGTGCATGTGTTAGAATCTGGAGCTGCTTATGAACACACTCTTAGGTAAAAAAAAACTGTTTAAAACCTGTTTTGCTTAGTTGTGCTTCATAAGGTGTATGTAAACAGACATTTTGATTTTTGACAACTGCAATTTCAGAAAGCTCAATTTTTGTTTGTTATAAATATCTCTTCATAAAATATCTCTTATGTAAAGCACGCTGGCTCCCTTTGCTGCTTGTTAGAACAGCAAACAAAATATCTCAATCTTGGCTACTTGACAAGGATATGGTCTTCATGGTTTGTGGTAATAAAAATATGTTAGCCTGAGTGTGGATGCCCTTTGGTTTAAGCGGTGATGTTTCAGAATACCCACATATTGGGGAGGATCAGAAGGTTTTCTCTCATCTGAGGAACTATACCATCTGGCATATGGATGTCAGAACATTAATTAGATTGCTGGAGGTGTATTGAAAAATGACACAGGTTTAGCCCGCTACAAATAACTGAGTTGCAAGACGCTAATTATGTCACAGAAATAACAGATTTCTTTTGAGAAACTTGGATGATTCAAAAATATTTGAGCAGAAATCAAGTCCCAAGTATCACCATACCCTCTAAGAATAACTAAAGCTGACTGTGCTACAGCTGTAAACAAGACTCTCATCTTGCTAAACTTGCATTGCAATTCCAATTGCTAACTGGATTTGGACATTATAAATAAGGCCAAAATAACAGAACAGCATATGCTGTCCTGGCATTTAACTTTTTCTGATAAAAATGGCTGTAACTGCTTAACAATGTCATTAGGTTTTTTAGACTAATTTCAGAGTATCTGCTTAACAACTCTTTGTTCTATTAAGATATTATGTATTTTTTAATATAAAAGCTGCCATCAGTGATATAAAAGCATTCTTAAATATGTAAGCTTTTTCAGTGCTGTACAAACCCGTCAAATGGTAACCTTCTTTTAAAATGCATTTTTCAGTTAGTTATAAGTAGAAGAAAATACCTCTGTGTTTCTCAGGGGCTGAAAACCTCTCAATAGAGAACAAAACTGACTTCTCACTTTATGCAGGAGACCATCAATGGGAATGTCAGCAGCACGGATAGGTGGCTTTTCCTCACTTGCCAGTGTACAACGGTAACTACAAAACTCAGCTGACTCTGGAGTAGTATTGATTGCCGACTGTTTTAAAAGTCATGCCTGCATTGTGTTCTGTCTGTTGAAAGAAATGCTGCGAAGGCCGTAGTCAATTAATCTCCTGGAGTAATTTGTTTGCCCAATTCTGTTGCCAGATGTGCTATCCAGGTACAAGCCCCTTTTTGTGGGGGATAAAGAGACTTAGCTGATAAAGCAGTTTATTATTTTTCGCTGCTGTAAAATACATTGATCTCGCTCACCGAAAATGTTAGTACTTTCTCCTTTGTTTGAACTGTACCTCTATTTTTCCAGTAATTGTTGTCTGTGACTTAGATCTCATTAGGATTATGCCAAGGTCACTGAATGGCATGTCAGCTTAATTACAGCTGCTTTCAAGCTGAACAGTTCTGACTCACAAATAGGAATTCACAGTTAGGTAAATGAACAATCTGAAGTCTCTGAGCCGCATACCACGCGATGCTTAGTTCTTTGCGGTAAGATGCTGAGCGAAGACAGTGTTCCTTGGCTGCAGTGAACTGCAGCTGAAGTTCAAAAGCCCTCGACTTCAACAGGACTGAGCCACCTGAGGGGCTAGCCGTGAGCTGCACTTTTTAGCTGTCTAATTTTAATGGGTTTAGAAATGAACAGGCCTCTGCTATCCCAGCTGAAAAGTTGTGTAACAGTGGTGGGAAGTGTGAGACACCTGGTGCCCTAAAGGAAAGGCATCTGTTAATGACAGCGTGACTTCGCCATTGCAAGCAGCAAAGTATTAAATAATTCTAAGCACTCCACAGGGAAAAAAAAAAGAGGTAATTCCCAGCCATCAGGTTAAAAGTCCAATTCTTAAGGAAAGGCATAAGCAGTCTGCACTCTTTTGCCCCAGAATTTTCGTTGTGTTGAAAACAACCTTATTATAATTATGTCAGGCCATGTGTCATTGCATGTGTTGTTGCTCCAAAAGCTTAGATCTTTCTGCAGCCCGGATGATGTGACCCACATAAGAATTCTGTTTGTAGTGAGAGGCAGCTCCCATTTTTAGTGGTCTCTGTTTCTTTTTAAACTCTGTGTTTTACCAAACTGACATCCCCATATCTTATAGATCAGACTGCCATGTGCTTCGATAATATAATTGGCTTTATTTTGCACTTCAAAGGTCTTTTGCAGTGGTGCTTATCTACACAAACATCAGGTGGATCTAATAAAAACTGTCAGAATACAGAGGAAAGCAGAATGCAGCAAGAAACAGAATCTTTTTTCATGGGTTCCCAAGTAGATACATCAACAACATTTATCATTTATGCTTATAATCTTAGTGTTTATTCAGATTTGAGCAGAATTAACCCAGGTGTTTTTGAGTACAGGGGAGACAAGATAAAAATGCATCTTTCCAGTCCAAAAGAAAAAAAAAAAAAAGAAACAGCGTAACTTTCATATAGTCTCTAAAGTTAAAATAACTGAAGTGTCTGGGAAATCTCTGTTGGCAGTAGACATAGTCAGGTCTAGTAGTCAGACCTAGGCAATGGTCAAGGGTAGAGTTGGGTATCATGATCACATTAAATTATGGTCCGGATCAAAGAAGCGAAGAAATGCACCATTTCAGAAACCTTGTCAAGAACATCTGGCATCCAGTGGCTGAAAGCAGCAGTCAGAGGAGCCTGTGCTGCAAATTTGGGTTTGAGCTGGAATGGAAACCTAAGCAGACCGTGGGCAAATGGTTAAAAAGCAATAACAGAGCAGTAAGGACCAGTGATTTTCCTATCCAATACAGAATGAAGACTGGTGCAAGGCAAGCAGGGATTATGACTGAGCAGTGAATGAGGATCTCCACTGCATCCTAGGGGTTGTATCCTATGAGCTGTCTCCTGGTTGTTCCAGGCTACTCTGTCAGCTTCACAGCTTTGCTTTTCATCTCCTGGAATATTGACTTATGGGAGCACAGTTGTGGCCAGCTGTATCTTGGTTATTTTATTCAGGTTGGACTGTTCCTAATAAAAAAAGAGACATTGCCATGTGGCATTATATAATTGATTGCTTGGCTGGGACAGATAAAGCACTGACAAAGAAAAGAACTTGAGAGGCTCTTAAGTTTTCTGACAAAGCATAGCTTTCACATTCGCCTCAGTTTTTCAGGATGTCTGAGAATCGTACTTTGCTGCACTGGTTTGCAATCTCTAAAGTGAGAGTCCAGTGAGAGAGAAGGGACTCTACAGGACATGTGCCTTACCCGTTTCTCAGGACTGTTTGCACAGGTTTGTGTGTTCTTAATGTGATGTACACAGTAACATGTTGTATATACAAGACTGAATATAATAAAAATACTGGACCTTTTTAATGGAGGGAGAAGAATAAGACGGGTAGGTTCAGGGTTTTTTAATATTGCATCTGTTTAATGTTTAATTCTCAGTAATTAAACTCATAGGCTGACTATGGAATGGAAAAGAAAGATCACAAAATAGAAGTATCGTGTCCTTTAATTTAAAATGCACATGGGTGTTGACTCAGATTTTTACAATAGAAAAATTTTTCCAACTAGTTTCAGATATCAATTCTGAACTTCTGTTATAAAACCAACAACAAAATGAACCACTAACATGCAAGTCATTGCAGTCTCTTTTATCAGGTACTATGGCTTGATTTCATTTTCTATGGAATTAGATTGTAGATGAAAAGTCTCACAATTACTTCAATACGAATTAAGTAGCTAAACTCCTAGTTAGCACATCAGATACAAATGGTTATTACTGAGTGTATTTTGCTATGTTTGACTTGGCAATGGACAACAGCAGGGCTTACATGTAGACTGATGATGGTCGACCCCAATCAGCTTGTACAGTTCATTGTGACCTGATGCTTCCTGGGATACTGATCAAAGTGCCGTGAATCTTTCTAATGCAAAGAGTTATTCATTATACTTCTCAGCACATTCTTCGAGAGGATTGTCAGAAGATTCGGGCTTTCTATAGTAAATCTGATGCGCGTAGAATAACCCCCAGTCAGAGGTGGTAACCTGATACTTTTGCATGATGGCTTTCAGGAGACTAGTGGCTGGTGTTGCATAGAGATATGGAACATCTTCATTACTGTATATAGCAGTCTGGATTTAAAAACATTCTTTTCAAAAGTTGGTCTATCGGGAGTATCTTTCTGAGGAGTCCACTATGCAAAGTTGTTTAAGAGGCAAGGAGAAGTAGCCAATTGTACTTGCAGGATATTCATTGATGCTTCCCTCTTCAGTGTTTCTGACTCAGGGTTATGAAATATTAAAACAGGAAAGAACATTACTGAAGACAAAAATCTGAGTTGTGTAAAATATTTTCATTACACTGTCCGGTTAAACATGTTTAGGTCTATAGTTTTTCATCTCCATAAAGAGAATAATTTAGGACTCATTAGGCAAGTGATGCAAAGAATCGTGTATGTAATTTTCAGAATCTCTTCCAAATTTTTGAAGTACATTTATTTCCTGTATGCTGAACGGCAGCACCCGGTTATGTCACTTTAAGGGAAGGTTTGCAGTACACCTCACATCACTGCAAAAGTTGGGTAAAACTAGAAAAGTGTCTAGCATATACCTTCTTCTGCACTGTTAGAATTTTATATGCAGAGTGAAAAAGAATACTGTCTCTCCTAGGAGACGGGGGAAGGAAAGTCTGTGTGTACTTAATTTGAGGTTTTATTCATATGGGCAAAAGCAATGACATTACAGCTACATTGGTATACACAGTAGTTCAACCCTGCTGTCACAGCTGCTGCTTCACAACAGACCATGCCTCTGAGGACAGCCGTCTTACCTGTGGAAGGACTCAGAAAAGAGGTCTGGGGTCCGCTGTAAGCTCAGGGAAGCCTTGCAAGCACAACTCCCTTGAATGAGCTGTAAACAGCATAAGATTTGCAGCCAGGAGTCATAGTCTGGCTCTTTCCTACTGCTTAATTCTCTGGGAGGGACTTTGTCCCCCAGGCTCTAATGGGAGTGCTGTCTGCAATTACTTCTTCCGTGTACCTCACAACCAAAACAACAACAAAAAATAGCTGTGCTTTCTTTAAGGCTAAAAACTTGCTTACATGCTTAAAAGAACTTGAAGACTATGTTAATAGTGCCATCTGGTGACATTTCGTGTAACCCTATGCTACTTCTGAGGCAATGCTATATTTTAACATTTTTTTACCTATGTTTATCAGAGTGTTTTCTGCCATGTTAATAAAATCACTAATGGACTAGCTCCTCAAGTATCTTTTGCTGTTTAGTCTCATGAAATGCTTTTGAGGATGTTTTCTCAGCTTGAAGGCAGTTCTTTAGATATGATGATAGGATGAAAGGTCTGCAATTTTGCCTTGGCTGGGGATTCCCCACTGTTGGAGGGATCTTGGACAGTATCAAATTGACAGCTGTGATTTAAAAAAAAAAAAAAAAGGGCAAAAAAAAAAAAAAAAGCTGCTTCTGGTAACTATTGGCTATAGCATTCTTTACTTCTACCAATACCTGGTTAAGTGCCATATCAGTTATGTGAGGAGGAAGCCAAGATACTCTTTACTCTAATGGGATACGTGAGTAGAAATGTATATGTAATCACGCACTCCCAAGGAGACCATACACAGAACTGGAAAATTTTCAATGCAAATTAAGCTGCAACATCAAATTAGAAACACATAAACTAAGAACTTTTGTGCTTTTAGCACATTTTTGCTGATGGGGCTAGTGTATGTACCTACCTGCTTCTAAAGGTCTCACTTAAAGCACCAGCAGCATTAAAATTAATGTCTGCAATTGACCTCACAGTAGAGAGAAACCAGAAATGCCTGAACTCAGCAAAACAGATGATGACTGTTGAATTGCATTCCTTAATGCCTAACATGTCTTTTTTTTTAAAGGGGCACACACTGAGTTACATTTCCAGAATGCTTAGTGTGTAGTATACTCCAATGGTCTAAAAAATAAAATACAAAAATACTTTAACATCTGAAGGCATAAGAGCATAACAATCTGAAAGTTAGGAGGGGGCTGGAAATTAAGCCCTATGTTTATATGTCCCAAATATTTAAAATTCTTACTCTCCTTAAGTATATAAGGAAGAGTATAAATTTTTACTGTGTCATGAACTGCTGCATTCCTGTTAACAGTCAGTGAAATGTGGAAACGGTCCACCAACAAGGTTTTTTAGTGAGATTAGTTCAGCTGATGTGCACCTGATGTGTTGAGTAATTGATGTCTCTAAGATACAGTTACAATTCACAGGTATGAAACAATTCACAGGTGAAACAATACAGCAGGTTCTCAAATGAATGAGTAAATATTTCAAGACCACAGAACAAAAGGGACATATCTCTCTTTTTGGTGAGAGGAACTTCATTTTAAGCGATAGTGTTAGTGGGACAGGGGCGAAGTAAAAACAGTCTGTTACATTATCTGGCCCAACCATCTACTGGGACTTTCATATTTTATATAGTTAAACTTTGACCAATAATTTATGGATAATTGAAATGGCTCTTCCAGAAAGATGTTTAATCTTGAAAACCTGAGGAAGGAGGAATCGGTAGTTATGCTAGTAACTCATTTGCATGGTTAATTAAATTTGCTGTTGGGAAAATGTGCCCTTTTCCTAATTTTTATTTGTATAGTTTCAGCTTTTAGACATTAGATTAATGCTTTTCTATTAAGTCAATCAAATAAAGTACTAAATTAAGTCTACTTTAAATAGCAAGTAAATACTTCCAAGAACTTAAGACCAAACTGTAAGCATTGTGTTGTGTTACTAGTCCTGTATGATGTAGCTGAAGAAAAATATTTTTCAGTCTTCCTCAAATAAAGATATAAAATAAATTTTCGTGAAGAAATTAAAATTTCAAGCAGTTAAAAAGCTTCGATCAAATAAAATGTGTGGGTCTGTTATTAAAAAGATTGTTTCAGTTGTTCAGGAGGGATAACAGTTTTCTGTAATCTGTCAGTGCAGATATTCATGCATGATTCTCTTTACTTGCCATAGTATTCTTCTGAAAATATTCTAAGATCTGTGTAAATAACTTCTTTTAAAGCATGGTTTAATGATATTTTGTTGTTACTTAAAAGGTGAAGTTGCAATCTAATAATTTTAAAATTCTTTAACCTCTGAAACAATGTTTAAAATAAATTTTAAATGTTAAAGGAAAAGCTAAATGATCCTGAGGTATACGTGTAAACTGTGTCAAAGATACCACAGGCTGTGTTACTAAGGGCTATTGGGGCTTTTTTCCTTCAGTCATATAATTGACTGTTTAGCTTTTTGACAGCATGAAACGAAACTTTAAATGCTCCTGATAAACCCATTGACTTCAATTACAGTTACACAGGTTTGAGTGATATATGGCTCTGAAGTGACATTCTTAGTTTGAGTGGTTAAATTTACATTAAAAACACCGTACTGTTTAAATTGGTTGAGGTAAATGATGGTGAAGCAGCATATCCAAGGCAAGAATTTGGCCGTATGTTTACCATGCAAACAAATTAAAATCACGTGCTGTTACATCTGGTATTTTTTGTATTGTTTTCTTGTTTGCCTTGTAATAGATTACATTCAGTTGCTTTAATCACACGGTTTCTGTTTAGGATGCATGATGACAATGTAGAGAGGTATATAAATCTTCAACTGGTGTATACTCAGACGTCATTTGGTAGAACTTTATATAGGCCCAGTGGCCTTCCTTATTTACTAACATACTGGACAGAAGGTTTGCATATCAAGACCTTTTTTTTTGCTAGGTATATCTCCAACTGAAAATATAATACATCATTGTGTATTATTCTGTGCAATTTAACTACTTGTGTTGTTGCAAAGTCCAGACATACTAAGTAAATATAATTCACTGAAGGATGTGTTGATTATTTGTTCTGCTTCTTGGCAGTAAATAGAAAATCTTGCATCATTTTTGTATTTGCTGGAAAAAGACTTTTCTCATAAGAGGGTTATATGGGGTATGTAGCTTAGTGAGATTTGTCACGTAGGAATGAATCATTACAAAATTCTGACTTGGGAGGTTAAATATGTTGATTCTTGTAGTCAAAACTCTATTACGGTGTTCATTGTTCTTGTAGAAGGTTAGTGCTGTACCATGAGAGGAGATGGGATATATCTGGCGGAGAACAAAGGGTCCTATTCTGCTTTCCCTTAGCACCCTGTAAGTGGTATTGGTTCAGTTTCTGTAGAGTTGTTGCCAGGGCAGGCTGCCTATAGGATGGCTGGGTCAGCAGAGGCCCTAATTGTCCATGCTTAACTTTATGGTTTCTTGTTAACGTTCCCCTGAGTGTTCCCACTCTCTTCTGTTTCTAAGGATGTATGTTGTATCATAGAATCATAGAATTGCTGAGGTTGGAAGGGACCTTTAAGATCATCAAGTACAACCATTAACCTACCCTGACAAAACCACTTCTAAACCATGTCCCCGAGTACCACATATACCCTTTTTTAAACACCTTCAGGGATGGTGAATCTACCACCTCCCTGGGCAGCCTATTCCAATGTTTAATAACCCTTTCAGTGAAAAAGTGTTTCCTAATATCTAATCTAAACCTCTGACATAAGTTGAACAAATTTCCTTTCGTCCTATCACTTGTCACCAGGGAGAAGAGGTCAGCCCCCACCTCTCTACAACCTCCTTTCAGGTAGTTGTAGAGAGAGATAAGGTCTCCCCTCAGCCTCCTCTTCTCCAGGCTAAACAATCCCAGTTGCCTCAGTTGTTTCTCATAAGGCTTGTCCTCCAGACCCCTCACCAGCTTTGTAGTCCTTCTCTGGACATGGTCCAACACCACAATGTCCTTCTTGTAGTGAGGGGCCCAAAACTGAATGCAGTACTCGAGGTGGGGCCTCACTATTGCCAAGTACAGGGGGATGATCACTTCCGTAGTCCTGCTCACCACCCTATTCCTGATACAGTCTGAGATGCCGCTGGCTGTCTTGGCCAGCTGGGCACACTGCTGACTCATATTCAGCTGGCTGTCGACCAACACCCCCAGGTCCTTTTCTGCTGGGCAACTTTTGAGCCACTCCGCTCCAAGCCTGTAGCACTGCGTGGGGTTGTTGTGATCCATGTGCAGGACCCGGCACTTGGCCTTGTTGAACCTCATACCATTGGCCTCAGCCCATCGGTCCAGCCTGTCCAGATCACTCTGTAGAGCCATCCTACCCTCAAGGAGATCAACATGCTCGCCTAGGTTAGTGTCATCTGGGAACTTACTGAGGGTGCATTCGATCCTCTCATCCAGATCATTGATAAAGATATTAAAGAGAACAGGCCCCAGTACCGAGCCCTGGGGGACACCACTTGTGACTAGACACCAACTGGATTTAACTCCATTCACCACCACTCTCTGGGCAGGGCCATCCAGCCAGTTTTTTACCCAGCAAAGAGTACACCTGTCCAGGCCATGAGCAGCCAGTTTCTCCAGGAGAATGCTGTGGGCAACAGTGTCAAAAGCTTTGCTAAAATCCAAGTAGATAACATCCACAGCTTTTTCCTCATCCACTAAGTGTATCCATTGAGCGTCTTCCCTGAAACATGTTGAAGCGTTCCAGTTGTACTCTCCTCCACTGCCATTTCACTTGCCAACTAGTTTATCCACAGCTTGCATGATATTTGCATCCCTAAGTACCACAAATGTATTTGGCCCAGTAATGTGACTGATATTACGCACCTCAAACTCCTTCTGTACAACCGGTATCGTGAAGCAGAGTGTAGGTGCCTAGCTCTGCTCCATTTTATGTCCTCTTGGATTGTGAGAGCAGAACTCAAAGCCACCTTCTTTGTGTACCATGTGCAACGTTTTTCGGTGCCTGCCTGCAATGATGGCAAAAGTAACATGAACAAACCCTGCTGTGGGAAAGTGCGCTCTGACACTTTCACATCTTTGCTGTGGCACATATCCAATGCTGTAACTCAATATTAGGTAGCAAATAAATAATAAAAAATATGCCATGAGGAATTCTACCTTTTTTAAAGTAAAATTTATGCTTTTACATCTAAAGTAAATGAATTCGGAAATTGAAGGGGAAAAGTATTTATTTATATGATTATTTAGATTCATTTCCCCTTTGATTTCCAACATCAACCCTGACATTGCATGTCTTTTTAAAACATGTTCTATTTAAATCATAAGTTAAAAGTTTACTTAAAAAAGTGAGCATGAATAATTTCCTATACTCAAGAAATTACTGGTTGTGTATTGTGTTATTCAGGATGCCAGTCTAGGTGGAGGTGATGGTCCCATCATGATTTGAAAACTAGGAATTGCTAAACTGGTATTCAGTTGGTGCTGTAAAATTTTTAAACATTAGTCTTTGCTTATGTGTATTCACACATGCATTAAAGAAGTTGGCTGGGTCAGAAAATTAACATTCAGAATACTAATATTTGAAAGTTTATACCCATGTGTATTAAGAAAACATCCAAATGAATTATATAAACCTCAGCCCTATTTTAGATACTCTAAAATATTCACACTGAACAGCCAAGTGTTTTGTAACTGCACATCTTCAGTTTGTTTCCTCATATGTGATGGAAAGTACTGGCAGCACAAGGAGAGGAGAGTTTTAACATTACTGCATTCAGTAAGAGTAAATAAGAAGACCACTGCCTGACAACATATTAACCAACTGGGAAGCAAAATTACAAACGAATGGACAGTCAATTTTGCAGAGCAGCTCAAGATCCCAAATTGGTTATTTAGTCATTGAGTCCACAGAGCTGAGATTTTAGCTTGGACCGCTGCTTGGTGTGTAATGACCCTGTGTAATGAGGGGCAGTAAACTGCCACATCCCCAGCCAGATTTGCCTCATCAGTTCAGAAATAAGATCATGGTAATAAACTCTGGTTTTCAGATTCGAGGGCCTGTGCTGCTTTGCGCTCGCAGGACTATCCCGGTGTTGCTGTTGAACTTGCTTTGCTGTCTTTGGGCTCTGCACTGGTCTCTGCAACATCCGTGATGTCCACTTTGGACTGTTGCAGAAGGGTGTGCTCCTCGTCTCTGCAGACTTCTTATTGCTGCAAATTACTTCTGCTCCTCAGAACACAGACGCAGATTCCCAGAGAAAGCCAAACAGTTACTCTGGTTGTGTGTAGCAAACACCCACAGCTACCTGAGCTCCCAGGTACACTCCCAAAATGCAGACTGGGAAATAGACTCCCAAAGAGCTGTCCTGTTTAAGCGTACTCCAATCTTGGGTTCTGTTCCCAGCCAGCAAAAACCATGCTTACTATATTCCATCCATGCTTGGTGGTTTTTTAACCTCTTCTGTTCACCTGTGTTAAATTGTGCAACACTGATAAGTAGCTATTCCTACTTGATGGGCAAAGTGATGTTTTTTTTAAACTTCTGAAAAAGTACACGTTCATCTTGTTTTGCAAGTGCCATCAGCTGTCAATGACTGCTTAGAAAAGGATAAGGAAGCAGCTGGGTTTCCTTCCTCCGCGCCTCTTCTCTGTGTTCCACTGTGTCAGGTGTGTGCGTGTGCATTTGTGTACGTGTGTATACGTGCATGCTGCTGGCCCCCCAGATCTTAATTTCCAAACTGGCTCCTGCTGTCTCTGATGAAGCTGAAGACATGTTACTGTTATCTGGGTGTGCTGCTTCTGCAGGATCTTTAACCACGTCTGTGTATTGGAAATGATACCGTTGTTCATTTCTTTCACATCAGTTACAAAGTTTTTTGCCTTTGATAGATTTGTCCATGAAATTTGATGTGTTATTGCTCTTATGGGTAAACTGGGAGATGTTTTAGCTATTTTCCATTTAGAGAACTTTCCAGAATCCTTTCCTCAACTGAAATTACTATTTTGTGTAAGAGTACCTTGCTCCTAACAGTGTTACCTCGTTGAATGGGAAAGTAATGTTAATAGAACTAATCAATATATGTCAGAGACCTGCTGATACTGCATGCAGTTGAACAAATATTTAAAAAAAAAAAAATAAATATTATTTATACTGTCATTCTGAAAAAGGCTAACAAGTTTCCAAGCCAGTGTGTCCCTGACCCGTGTGGTATGTGCTTTTGTATGGGAAGAGCAAGAATACCCTGCTCTTCTTTTGTGTGCCCTGTTTAAAGGGCCAGCACTGCTGTAATCCCTGAGCAACACAGGCCTAGTGAATGCAGAAAGAATGTTTAAAAGGATGGAACAACAGTTGTATTCTCTTTCTGCCTAAAAATGTGGTAAGACAACAGGATGCTCTGAGACACAGTTCTCCCTTCAAAGTTTTCCAGGCCACATCTGTCTGTTCTTCCTATCCAGAGCTGATTCCTGTGTGCATAACATTTCCCAGCTCCTTCTGGCCGATCCAGGTGAGCTAATCCAGATACTGTAGGAGAGCAGGATCCAACTGGAAATTAGGTGGGTTTTATTTAGGTTTGAGGACATTTTGACTTCATTTGTGCAGTTTCTGAACTATAAATGGATTATTTGAATGTATATCCTGGTCATTATTATCTCAGAATATATGGCTCTGCTGGAACAAGGGGGTGATAATGGCTCATGCATTAAAATTACTTTTCATTTAGAAATGTCTTAGAGTAGTTTACCAGTATTACGTATAGGAATGGTTTGCTACATACCATACAAATCACATCTTCACTATGCACAATCTTAGATAAAAACTGTTTCTGGGTTGGTTATTTTCCAGACTTCCCTGGTAACATATTAGGCAATAATTATAAATATACTTTTAATTCTGTTGTGGGACTGTTGTGTTATTTTTAGCAGTCTGATGAATTGTGTCTTTATTACTCTCTTTCAATTTTCTATGTAATTAAACATACCACTATAGACATATGCACCCTAAGTATTCTCTTCTATTCAGATATTGTATTTCTCTGATATATTTTGCTTCTGTATTTTAGAGTCCCGTCTTTTTTATCAGTACCAGGGAGACAAAGTATAACCACTACATATGGGGAGTGGCAGTAGAGGACTGAAGGAATTTCCATGGCACTGTTGGCTTTTTGTGGGCCTTCTGCAGTGAGTCAGAAAGGCAGAAACAGAAATAATTATGTGCTCGCTCATGTGCAAATATATAAGTATTTTTCCATGGTTCAGATTCAAGGAAGCAGCCCTGCTCAGGAAGGATGCTGAGGCGTGTGAGTAAAGCATACGCTTAAGTGTTTGTTGTGTCAGTATCAATAAATTGTGATGGAAAAGTACTCCTTCTCAAGCTATTTGTACACCTGCAGCTCTAGGGAATTAAAGAAATTGTTTGGGTTCAAGAAGAGCATACCATTCTAGCCTCATGTCACCATTGCTATTTAGTGGTTTGAGTTGTTTTCTCCATTTAGTTTACCCTTCTACTTTGGGCGTGGGGTGAGATTAGCCCTATTCTACTGAAAACCAGAAGTACAGCTGTCTCCTTGCAGCCCTGTGTGTCCATAACGCACAGTGCAAATATGATCGTCTTCTAAAAAATATCCTTGGTAAATATTTAGCCATTCAACTACACCTTCTCTTGCCTTTCTGGTGCAGTATTGCTGCTCCTGCTTGGTACTCACCATAAATACTCAGATTACTTTGAGAACTACTGTAGGAGCTGCTGACTCACATCTCCCTATCTTCAGCTTAGCCTATCTGTGCAGAAGTACAAACACATTGTGGTGTCTGTCTTTGTTACATTGATTTCTTCAGTCATTCCAGTGCCTGTTGTGCTAGCAGCTATGGAAATAAAGAATAATTCTAGCAGAGTTGTTATGCTGTTTGAAAATTGTTTTTACCCAGTGCTCACTTTAGAAAAATTTTCTTTCAGTCTTCAGGACGTAAGAGTGCTTTAGGAGGGACTGGACTCCCGTTCTCCACTCAGGGGAGTAGGCCTGGACTTTTTTTATGGAAAACATGCAGAAAACCATTATAGTATCAAAGAGGCTTCCGGGCTGCCCTCATACAAAGTCAAATATCATGGTGTTGCAGCTGCCGGTCCAAAGTGGAAGGGAAGGAAGATAATTCAATGAGGAATGGAAACTTTCAGCAAAACCTTAGGTGAAAATCCTGTTGTCATTACCAAAGGCCGTCATAATCCTGGAGTGCCTTTGTCTGAAAAAATGAGAAATATACATGGTGGGATCAGAAAGGGAAGTCACCTATGCTACAAACGGTGAATTAAGTCATACCTCCTAGGGAATGACCACAGGTTAGGCTGGGTTGGAGCAGGCAGCAGGTACTATTCATTTTCCAGAAAGATGGTATGTACACTCCTCAGCACCTGCATGGGTGATGAAGTCAATACCGATAGAAATATTTTTGGCAAGACACATTTTTTAAGACGTTTCTGACTAGAAAAAAAATATCAACCAGATCTTTGAGGTTTTCTTTTGCTAACTAAATAATAGCAGCTAGAGCAGAAGTTTCAAAATGTAGTTAAAGCCAAACAAATGTGTTAAAAATCCTTATCAAAGTTGTTATACAGCTGTGTGGGTACAACAATAATTAACCAAATAAATAGGACTTTCATAGTAGAAAATAGCAGGCTTTGAAGATTGATTAACTATTTTATTATAAGCTTTAGAGGTATTCAGAAAGGGCATTCTCAAAAAATAGAAAATACTAATGATTCAGAAAACTGTTTCAGTGGCATGAATATAACAAACTCTTGAGTAGCAACATTTCTGGCTGAAAAGCTTTCAAGAATAAATTAATCACCATATAGTAGCATGAGGATTTATGAGCCTGACATGCTAATGACACTCTCATACCAGGAAACAGTAGTTTGACTTTGAGTTTGATGGAGAGTCCCATCTGCATTAGCCCGTCCTGCCCCAACTCTAGATTTTCAGTCTAGGAAGGATCTGGGGCACATTCTAGTTCCTAGCCTCAGAACCTACGTCTCTCTCCTGGTTGAGAGATCGGGATGCTGCAGTGTGCTGATGCGCACTTGGGTGCAGCCTGTTCCGCTGTTTTACTCTTCTGTTGGCAGTGTAGGAAGGACAAGTAATGCCTAATGGCTTGGGCTGCCTTGGCTTTTCAGTACCTACCTAGAACCTCTTTTAAGGAGCTTTTTTATCATATGGTTGTTCTCTTGCCTCCTGGAAATGGGGATAATTTGAGATTACTCAAGCTATACACCAGAAATCAACAGTGACTTTGGGCAATATTGCATGATTTTCTGTGCCGAAGTGCCTTTATTCTACTAGTACTAAAAGCAATCATGGTGATAATGCGGCATGTAGCATATTGTATAGGCTGTCTAAACTTCTGGTTTGTATGCCCTTATCTTACAGTAAAGCATACCTCAACTGATGTTCTGTTTTCCTACTTCCCATGTCATTCTTTGCTACCTGAGGCTAGGTATGACCTCCTGGGTGGCACATTGCTCCTGCTCCCCAGCAGCAAAGAAAACCAGCTGCAGGTCAGACTAGTCTGTCTTGCACGGCTGGCAATAATACCTACCAGCGACATTCAGCCCTTTAAAATGTTTTTTTGATTGAGAATTTTATTACTCTTTACTATATCCAGAAGAAATTCACTCCTTTTGCTTGCATGAAAATAGAAGTAGGGAGAACGAACATAATTTAATCAATAACAAGACAAGGTTTTCTGAAGGTAACTGAACTTTCCTGATTTAAAGCCCTCTAGGGCTTTTGGTTGATCATATGGGACAGTTTTACAATCAGGGCTGATGAATATGCCAGAGAAGAGGTGACCTTCTTGGCCTTTCCTCCTACCGGAAACTAGTTCAAACATAAGGAGACAGTAAAGTCACGGAATCACGGAATCTTCAGAGTTGGAAGGGACCTCTAGAGATCATCTAGTCCCACTCCCCTGCCAAAGCAGGATTGCCCAGAGCACATTACTCAGGACTGCATCCAGGCGGGTCTTGAAAGTCTCCAGAGAAGGGGACTCCACAACTTCCCTGGGCAGCCTGTGCCAGTGCTCTGTCACCCTCACCGTAAAGAAGTTTTTCCGTGTATTTGAACAGAACTTCCTATGTTCTAACTTGTGCCCATTGCCCCTCGTCCTGTCACTGGGAACCACTGAAAAGAGTCTGGCTCCAGCTCTCTCAGCCTTATTATGATAAATAATCATGATAAAAATAATCTGTGATCAGAATACACCGAATCTTGTGAAAAATACAGTCTTTTAGTGTCTCAGTTTCTGATTTTCCATAATGGGATTTCTGTTTTCTGTAAGGATTTTTTTAGCATAAAATAAATTATTTTTTTGTTCCTTCAATGAGGAAAAAGATCCTGGTACTTCACAATATAGCACCAATGTAGCACAATGTAGCACCAAGAAATATTTCTTGAGTTATTTCAGCCATTAACATAAAACTTTGGTTTTGAAGCTAAATGCTATAGCCGGTCCTCAGGGCCAAGACTAAAGGTATAAAAAAATAGTGGTTCAGCATAACAGTAAAAGCAACAGCTCACTGAGTAGCAAAATACAGATTTCTGTGTGCAAAAGGGAGCTTGCTTTCTGATTATAATATGCCATTCGTTTTGCAAAAAGGCCAAGAGATGCCTTTTTTAAAAAAAAACCCTTTTTTTTTTTTAAGACTGTTCAGTACAGTACATTATATGTATTACATGTATTACATTCATGGATGTACCCAAACAATTATTTCTAATAGGATCTCCTCATTTTTACATTCCATCATTATTTCCTTTGCAAATAGATGCTTCATGTAAGACATGAGTAAATGGCTGGGCATCACGCTTTTCATCAGATGTTATCTCTTCTGTAACAATTTTTTCCAGTTTTCTTAACTGTTTATTCAGTTGTAAACCTCCACTGACTCACGTAATAAGAGGTTCATATTATTACTCACGTAATAAGAGTGTCAACAAAAGTAATCTTTATTGCTTGGTAATGAGCTGTGTAACTCTCTTTTGAACTTCAAGAGAAACAATCATGGAAGGAATAATATTTATGGAATGTGAAAACTGGAAGATGACTGCAAGTTAATCACCTCAAAAGAAAATACTCTTGCTCATAATTACATTATGAGAGAGCTCTTTATCTACATGATTTATTAAGTCTCAATTTCAGATTTGGAAAGCCCAGAGCACTTCTCAAGGCTCTTCTTGTGTCCCGCGGTCCCATAGCTACTGTGATGCTCCATCTGCACTTGCTTTCAGCCAGGGATCTGAGCACCAGCAATTACAGGCTTCCACTTCCCCAGGCTCCATAAAACATGGTTAGTTTAGCATTGCTGGGAAGCAAACTGGAGTTAGCAGGGAACCTGTTAACCGTCAGGCTCGATTGTGTAGCAGCCAGTCTGAGTGGGTGCTGTGCCTGCCCGGGCTCCTGGTAAGTTAACGTTGTGTCTTTCCATTTAAAGTGAAGCAGAACTTGTTCTGTTCTCAAGTGCACCCAGAAATGTACCAGCCTGTCAGCAGTAACTGAAACAATAAAGTTTGTAAAATCAACTATCTGTCTGGGTAGGGATGTGGAAGCCCAAAAGCTGATTTCTTTTTCATTTTCTCAGGAGTAAGTGAGGGGTATCTGCTCTAAATTCGGTTTCTCAGCAGGGCGACTCAGCTTTATAAAAGAAAGCTTCTCTATATACCTTCTTGCTTAAGCTATATTTGAAGCAATGAATAACAAAGAAAACAGGGTCGCTTTTTAAAATTTTCACCCAAGTCTAGATTAACAAAATTGTATTACGTTTTAAAGAAGGAAGAGTGGGTTCAGAAGGTACTGAACATTAGTGGACTGTAGTATTTGTTTCTCAGTGTGATTTGAAATTAATACACGGGTTCTTCTACAATATTAGACTTTTCCTATTAGTTTAATTGTTTTAAACATTGTTTCAAATTTGAATATATTTGTAATGTGTCAGGGAGACTTCAAGCTTAAAATAATACCTCACAAAATAAATTCTGAAGAGCATTGTCTTGTGCAAATAGAAACAATACTGATATTCTTCCAAAGCTACAGAAATATGTGCACTTTGGCCTTTCTCCAAAGCAAGTGAAAAAGTATGGTGAGTGATTTTTGAAAGCCCTTTTGGATCTCGATTAGTGGATGAATCTGTTCTAGAAACAGTCCCAGTAGGTTAGTATGCTTTTAAAACCTGTTTATCGTTTTTATTTGCCTGTGTAACTTGAAATCTGCAGTTTTTAGCAACCAGAGCTCTTGTATTACACAGATGCTGAAGAAAGCCGCCGTGAGGATGTGGACTGTGTCATACAGCTCTGTGCATTTGTTCTTGCCATGTTGTAATTTCTGTACTCCAGTGGTGAGATTCATTTCTCCTCAGCAAGTTGTCTAGGCTCTCCGAATTTGGTGGAGGGAGACACGCAGGCAGACACAGACATTTCCGAAGGGGCGATTCGTCTGGTCCTAAAACAGTCGTTGGTTGGGACATCTTGAGCTTTCTGCAATGTCTCTGCGAACTTTTTGCAGCAAATAGGTGGGTAGAGGAGATGTTGGCTGCCATAAACTTTTTGAGGTCACCTGTTGCTATAGTTTTGTGCGAGCACGATACAAAAATAACTACCCACAGGGCGCTGCTCCTACACTGCCCACAGGACTGTCCAGACTCTTGTGACTACTTAATCTTGCAACTGATGCTTCAATGTTTAAGGAGAGAAACTGAACATCTACGGGGAAAAGAGTCCTTAACACGTGCTTTTTTTTTTTTTTTATTCTAGGCTCTTCTGCTAACAAAGTTCCCATCCAAGCTGGGATAAAAATACTCAGGCACAGGTTTTCTCTGCATCTTTTCTTGTGCCTTGTTTACTGCTGGTGTGATGCAGCCATTATTAATTTGCTGCTGCTGCCAACTTGTAAAACTTGTTTCATACTAATTAGAACAACAGATTTAAAGGGTTGGAAGGCTCAGTCTGGCATTTATGCTTTTCTGATGGCTGCCATCACTTGCAACAAGGGTGGATCTGGGGAACGCTGCAGCATAATGTGAGTCTTTACAGCTCGTCACAAAGCTCCGTTCTTTAATTCCGAATCACGCTGTAGAGGGGGGCACAAAGGGAACAGGAAACCAATACCGACCAGTTGGTTTTGTACTTCATAGTGGTAACTGAATGGGGGCTTGCCTCATTAAAAGGCATGAGCTCCTACAGAACGGGGTAAACATCCATCTCCTCAAAGTAAGGGCTTGATGGTCCCATGTCCTTTCTAGTGCAGAAAAGGGATCAATAACTGCAGTGAGTCACAAAACACTCACTTTGGCTTGTTTTACAAGGATCTTTCTGATTTAAATTGTATTTCCTGTCTCAGAAATGTGGAAAAAGAAAAATATATCTATAAATAGTCATTAAGTTAAAATGTGAAATAGGGGGTGAAATTAGATGAATTATTCATTTGAAAAGGGAAATTAGCCTACAGTAATGAAGCTAAAAGTAAAAAGGTTGAGATAAAAATTTTGAAATTAAGAAAATTAAGTTTTTTACACTTGAGACAGATTAATATAGTTGAATAATAATTAAATAAAATATAGTAATTGCTGAAACCAAATCGGTCTTTTAGAACATTAAATCATTTAGAAAAAAAATCTTTTTTAATAGTTTCCAATTTTCCAATCAGTATTTTGTAAGTAACTTTCCCCTCTTGAAAAATTTCTGATAGGTTGTAAGTTACCATTTTTCATGTTACCTTGTTTAATGTATGTGCCTTTTGCAAGTGTCTGTGTGTGTTTGGGAGGGGTTATGAGTTCCCAAAGGTTTTGTTCAGGTTTTTTCAGGGGATTTCTGATGTTTACTGTAACAGAGTTTTTAATCACGGGACTCAGTTCAGAAGTAAAAGTTTTTCTCTACATGAAAACATCAAAACCTTTTTAAAAATTATGTGTAAGATATTTTGTGCAATTGCTGCTTCCCTTCTAAGTTGAGGGATATGATTATTATTTTGAACAGCTCTGTAGTCTCCCATCTTCATGTACTTTTTGGTATCCACCTGCATTTTTGATTGCTCAGGTGAAAGGACAGTTTGGCTTGGAAGGATAGGTTTGGAAGAGAATTTGTTGTAGAAGTTGGGATTTTTAATTCAGGTAGAAATAGTTGAGAGTTCTGTTGCTTTTAAGTGGGGAAACAGTGCAGTTATCCTATTCTTGATATCACTTTGTGTAAACATAATCTAGTCTTTTGCCATTTGTCCATGTAAAGTAGCCAACATGTGAAAGTTTGGGGATTTTTATATGCCTCTTTCCCTCTCTTTCTTTGTGTGGAAGATGTTTGCAGTTTTCGTTATGTATGACTTCTTCAATTCTAAGGCAGTGATTATTAATACCTTATTCACAGGACTGGGTTTGTCTTCTGCCTGTCACAATGTTATTAAATAATTGGAGAGTTAACTCCTAAGCCTGACTCATGAAAAGTCAACTGTAAGCACCAGAATGGAGGAAACGGCAGGAAGGAAGCTGCTTCTCTTTAAGGGTTAGAAATTCTGTGTCACCCATCAATACAGCTGTGAAGCATTTACTCAGTGGCACAGAGCATTATTGGAGGGCAAGCCTTTGCCTGTTACAGAGGGAGGGTCAGGCACAAGTGGCCCAGACCCAGAAGAAGAAACCCTGTCTCCCTGTTGGCATCAGTCCTGAAAACCCTTGGTAAACTACTGCGTGGCTTTGGGCAGGTCCATAGGCATACAAACTCTTGACCTTGAAGTCCCATGGGCACCTGCATTTCTGGTCTAGGATGTGCGCAAGTATTTGGTGTTGACAGAGCAGAGTGACTCAGCCCTGTTTTCATTCTTGACTCCCAGTAAAGTCCAGAAAATAGATGTTCTTCTGTCTGTTACTTGAGGGCTCGGCCAAGCTGGCATTTTTGGGGAATACCAATCATACCTGTGTATGAGTCTGACAAAAAAATGTGATGGTAGCTGCTGCTTTGGATCCCTTCTTTTCCCCGTGCATTGCATGCAACACGGGGAGTCCAAAACTCAGCATTGAAATTGTTACGGTATTTATGCCCCTGGTTGAATTGAACACCAAGTGACTTGCTCGGTGTCCAGTAACATTTTATTTGCAAAGCTAGAATTGATGAGGTTTTGACTTTTGACGTTTGCTCTCAATATCTGATCATGTTGTCTCTGACTAACTGCTCAGATTCAGCTAAAGAATATTTCTGCTAAGGAAAAAAATGCTACAGAAGATCTGATATCTGATTAGTTTAAATGGATTAAATGTGCTAGTGTACCTTATTTACAGTCTTTATGGCAAATGGTCATATTATTGCAAGTAAAAGATATGAAAAATGGTAATCATTCAAAGATAGCATGACTCTCTATTACATAGGCTAGTGTATTTCGCTCAGGCACACATAGTCTTAGTAAAAGGGTATGTGACTTCGAAACGCTCAGAGAAACATTTTGAATGGCACAGTATTTCCCAAAGAGAGATAAAAAGCTCTGGTCTGTATCCCTCTCAGCACTCAAGACTAGATAACGTGACCGTAAGAGCAAGCTCATGTATGCTATTTCTTCAACAACAGAAGTGTTTCTTGTTGAGAATTGTAGCTGCAGATGATGTATCAGAAAAATTCCTGAGCTATATTGTCCACCACGGAGACCTCAATCAATCCTTCCAGTGTTTAAGTGTTTCTGGGTGGTGGTGGTATTATGTGACCATCTGCCATCTGGTGATGGGATTGTAAGGGCTTTGAACAACGGTGTAGTCATCAAAAACCTCAGGAAGCATGACAAATAATGAGTGGCAGTATTCTTCAATGTTTCATTTAGTAAGGAGAGAGTGATTTAGCACAGCCTTGTGTGGGAGTTTTAAAGTATGCGCAGAACCGCATAACTCTCAGGAAGGACAGTCTGTGCTTAAATTGGGGGCTCCAGTATAATGCTGCAAGCCCACATTGTAATCTTTTACAGTCTGGATTTTGCTGTCTCTTTGTAGAATACGTAAACACTGATTTCTTTAGGAAGGCTTAATTTGGTCATCCAGCTCCCCTGGGTTTAATCCCTTGAGCACAGGACAAAAAAAGCGGTAACAGATGATCTTTATTTCATTTATTTTGTATCAAAAGGTAAAATGACAAGCTAATTAGAAGATTGTTTCCTTGAGTCTCAGGGTTAACAGTTACCTACGGATCTGCTAACAGAGTACCTGCTGTGTGAGGATTTAACCTATAAACGTATATCTTAGTCATATTCTGGCTTTACTGACTAGGCCGGTGTGAGAGGAGAAAAGCTGAGCTGGAGCAACAGTGGGCCGAGTGACAGCAACAGAGGAGAAGGAGGAAGGCAGTCCTCCCTAGCAAGACACAAGGACGAAGATGCTGGAGAGATCAGCTCTCGCAGGCTCCTGGTGCACGCAGGGATGCTGAGGCCAGTGCATATAGTCACAGTAGTGAGCACAGATGCTGGCCAAGCAAACCTCTGCAGTTTGATTGCTGCATACCTGTGCCCTTTAGGTTAACTGGGAAATTATCATTGTTCCCTGTGAAGAATTGAGTATGATCCCAGAACATTTCTCCCAGCTGCACCTTGGATTTCCCCATGAGGAAGGAAGGGGTGGCTGAAAGCAAGACCTAGATAGCACATAACTCGTGAGCTGAGGCCTGTATTCAGCTCATTTTGGGGTGGGGTTTTATTTTTGTATTTCAGTTAGCTTTACAAACGCATTGTTTGATTTAATTTCTTATATATGCTGAACTGTAAGGCTTGGCGACAATTACAGATCAGTATTTTACTACATACATGCATGGAGTTGAATGTTAGATATTTAGTAATAGAGATGTTCATTAAAATCAAGATAAATTGGTGGAGACTGGATAAAAAGTCTGACACAGGATGTTGTTGAAATTTAAATCTGAAACAAAACTTGTCTTCTTCTGCACATGTATAAATTGTGAGTACGGTGCAGTAATTTTATCTCTTGCACCCTGTCTAGGATGCTGGAGAATCACTCTTAACTTTGTGTTAGAACTGTAGGTTCTAGAGGTTGAGTATTTCCTTATGTCTATCAGGAATCTAACAAGTCTTTGTGTGTTGTGAACCTGGTAAGTACATCTCTGGCCCACAGAGTAAATAAAGTAATGAAATTTGCAAGTTCAGACTTACTTGCCAGAATGTGTAATGGTGTAACAGTAACAAGCAGCAGCGCATTCCTTTTTTATGTGGAATTTGTTTCCTCATTGGGATAGCACTTTTTTCTAAGAGTTTTTTGGCGGTGTTCTTTTCGTGTAGGATGAAGCAGCATTGTTCAAACTTAGTGCCTGCTTACATTTTCAGTCTGTGCTTGCAATTTGTACAGCACCTATTATTTAATCTCTTTGTGCAATCCAGTAAGTCATCGCAGTGCTGCCAAGCTAGAGGGGAGCCTGGCATTTGCTTTTCCTTAGCAAAGTTTGCACAGATGGAAAAAATGTTGTGAGTCTGGGCACAACAGAGCAGCCCACCCTCTTCAGATGCACTCGTCTTGGAAACTAGATTTGAGCAGAGAGATCTGGCTCAGGCTGTGGTTCTTACGTCTGCATCTTTGCCAAATATAGTCAGTGGTTAAACTAGTGTTTTGGTCCACACCTATGTCAGGGTAAGGGCCTGTATTTAAGTCAGGGATGGGGGCTGTCTGTCTGCTGTTTGATCCCTCCTGCTGACTTTCCAGGCCAGAACTGGTTTCTTAGTCATGTTCTCTGCCAGACATAACCTACAGCAGCACAGTCGCTATGATTAGCCTACTCACAATTTGTGGCTGAGATGACAGAGCTTACACAGTTTAGCCAGTATTATGTATGACCCGGAAATGTAGCTCAGAAGCCAAAAGTATATATTCTTTACACAAACAATTCAGTACAAAACCCATTATTGTCTATATCACACCATGGTGGATTATATGGTTTTGCTATACAACTGCATCTGGAGCTTAGGTGGAACATTTAAGATTGAAACATTCTTGAACTTTTAAACATTTCTTCTGGTATTCCCATTTACACATATATTAATTTAATAGTAAATAATTTCAAACTGAAAATGGAAAAATGCTGTATGAGGATATGGAAACAGTGTATATACAACTGGAGAAAAGGGTTTTCCACATAAGCATTTAGTCAGATCTGCTTATTCTTGTGAAAAGTTTCTGTTTGGGCTAGTTGGCATTGTCTGACTGTTTGGGTTTTTTTCCTGTAATGTTGCCAACCAGCCTGGTTGAAACATGAGATACATCAGCAATTTTCAAAACTTGCAGACCAGCATGCAAGGCTTAAACCCAGAAGAGAGAACACCCTTGCTGAAATAACTGTTTCTGCTGTCCCATCAGTGGTTGTTTTAAACAAAAATGTAACTGACTAGAGTCCATATTTTAGAGTCCGCTACCTGAAGAATTAACTCATCCAACCACCCACATAGTAGAAATTTTGCCCACCCTAGCCGTGAAGGCTATATTCAGGTTCCTGCTGGGAAGGATGGTTCAGAGAGGAGGCTGAGAGAGGCAGCCATCCCGCTGCCGTCCCGCTTCCTCCCTGCTGTGGCTGAGGCAAGCTGTGCTGCTTAACGAAGTGCCCACAGGGCTTTTCATCCTTCCAGAGGACCCAGGTATGCCTTTGTCCTTCGCAGTCTCATTGGAGATCTCATTTAAGAAAAAAAAAAAAAGACAAAACCACCCAAACAACAGAAATAGAAGTTGGGTATTTTGAATGTCTGATTCACTTCAGGGAAACCATCGCTCCTCTGCGTTGCTGGCAGGGCTGCCGCGGAGGGCCGGCAAGCCTGTAATCACAGGGTAAGGCATCGCCCTGGGGACCGCAGAGCCCGGGGCCCCTCCCGCAGCCACCACATCCCCACGCCTGGGTGGTAGCCCTAGGGGATGGCCAGTGTGTCCTTTGGGCTTCCCAGACGTTGCAGAGGGTCAGTCGCTGTGTCATGTGGCATATGGCATATGGCACCTGGTTGAAAACCCCCACCTCATTGTGTACCTCTGTTGCGTTTGTGGATTATGGTGTAACCTGTGGGTGCTTAGGGCAAAATTTTGCAGGGCTGAGTATGAGGTAACAGGTGCATTACTCTTTGCTGGGCCAACCTCACAGCCCGTGTGCTAATATAGAAACGTGTATATAGGTCAATGTTTCTCAAAATTATCAGGACAAATCCATAGGTGAGACTAAATTACAGAGCAGATTTTAGGCAAGTACCTAGAAAGTGGTAGACTTTTTTTTAAGCAGCATGAAATGCTCATGGAGTTTAGGTAATGCAGTCAGGAAAACCCTGAAGATTGCAAAAGCACATTTAAAGAGCCTGCAGATATATGGTACTGTTTGTGGGATTTCAATCCTTTCCTTGAACTGTTTTTTCCATGCTCAGAGTTTATAGACAATTGTTAGGGTGAACACTCTACGCGTTATGCTGTATCTGATACCTTTGCTAGGCCTTATTGCTTATTCAAGATTTTCTGTTGTTTTTTCCCTTCGGGTGTTCATGTTAATTGTGTTCAGTGTCTGTTCCCCTAGTAAAGAATTACAGAATTACAGCTCAAGGACTGCTTCAGTCATTCTTAAAAATTATTTTATTTTTTTATGAACTTCCTCTAGCCCTGTCAACTTTCTAAACTACCTTTATTAGCATTTGCTGTAAGCTCTTTTTCTTGTATGCCTGCAGGCCTGGACTAGTCTGGTGAGATCATCTTGAAGATCTGCGATTCTCTGCAATTGCTATTCCTCATTCCATGGTCTACTCTGATTCTGATTACCACTGGCATTTTTCTTTAACTTTTGAGAAATCTTGAAGAAAGCTTGGGCTCTCTTCTTAAATTAACATTGAAGCAAATAATTATTTAATTCTCTAGAAATCTACAGCCTAGCTTCTTGGTCATTGAATTACCCTTATAATCTATTTTGGGTTCTTCTGTTTAATATACAGGCCTCTTGATCTTTGAATATGTAAAAATAACAGTTTATTTGAACCTCACAGGCAGATACGTATTTCCGGCTCTTATACAACGTCTCCTGAGCTCTGTGTGTGTGCATTGTTTGTAGAAGATCATGTTTGAGGCTGTTGAATGCATGGACCCCTACTTCACTGAATCATGATGTACTGGTTTTAGCTGTAAGCTATCTGCCATAAATTATAGATGCTGCTCAGCAGTAGTCAATTGCAGGTTCAGTATCTCTTTACTTCTCATGGTGTGATTCACGATCCATAGTAACATGTGAAAAGTGCCTGGATCAAGCCTCTAATACCACAATTTTAGCCACACTCGTAAAGTAGTCAGGAACAAGAGGTTACTTCATACGAGGACTGCAGTGCACAAAGTGGGGCTTTAAACCTTGCCGTCAATTCTGAACAGTGTCAGTGCTGGCCTTCAGCTGCAGTCAGTCTTCATATGAGGCAGGGCTTCCTGGTGGCACCTGCGTTTGACCAGGGAGCACCAAAACTAAGGAAGGTGAAAAACAGTTTTGTTTTTACACTTTTGGTCCATCTGCTTTTGAAGCTTTAGATAAAGTTTAAAAAAAACCCAAGCGAACACCCACAAACCAAATCGAAAAAACCCTATACATAAATGAATGCAGGTTTAAAACTGTACATCATCACATTCACTTTTCTGAAACATGACTAGGGACATCCATTCCAGTCTGAAATACCACTGTAACATCCCATTAGAGGCAGCAGACATGGACATACTTACCATAGCAATCTTAGTTGGCCTATCAAATGACATTTTGCTGTCCACAGAAAGTTTTCTTTGACTGAGTGTCCTCAGTAAATAGCGTTTGGTACTTCCAGTGGATGGTATGCATCTGAGTTTTTCATTTTAAAAATTCTTTCTTAAAAAGAAATTTGCTGAAAGTGTATAGAGTCCAAAAATAGGCTAGTAATTTGACACTGGATAGGTATGCTTCAACATCAAGTGAAAATAGATTTAGAGAACTTGACTCATATACTCGGTCACTCTGTATTTACTCAGGCATTAGATGTTGAGGTAGGAAAGAATCCTCATGGCATGAATAATGTGGTAGCAGACTAGACAGACAAGGGGGCAGTAGAGGTTATCACTACAGACATGTAAATACAGTTGAGCTGAGACTTCAGGAAAATACAGTGAGTAGCCCTATGGATGATGCCGAGTCAGGCTGCATGATTCAAGTGATTCCTCCCTCCACAAATTCCTTTACCTGTGAGTCACTGTGTGCAAATAAGGACTGCAGTCAGACAACTGAAGAAATAATTCGGATTCTCTCAACTGAGCAAAGACTCGTCCATGACGTCATCCTTCTTCTCAAATATCTGCTCTATTATTAAAGGCACAGCTTCATTCTAAAGAGCAATTGTTTGTTGTGCTTGTTTGTTTTTTTTCCCTAAGCCCAGGACCACCTGTGAGAGGACACTTATGAGTTCATAGATGCTGTGACTGTTCTTTGTGAAAGCTTTTGATGATTCCATGTGATACATGCTGTAAGCATTGGAGAAGTGTAATCATAGAACTGTTGAAGGGTGAATGCCAAACAGGCTGAGTAATCCTGCCAGAGGTACCCTGTCCGCAGGCCCCAATGATTTGTGTCAAAGAGAGGGATGTATCTTGAGTGGGGTTTCACAGTGATCTGTCATGTCTAGTCAGTAGTTTGCTTAGCAGTCTGACGTGCTTATCCAGTTTGCAGATGAAGCTGGAAGACTCTGTGTATCTTGAAGGATTAGGATCCAAATGCTAAGCTATCTTGAATATGTTTTTTTTTTTTTTCAATCGGTATTCCATAAGAATAAATATAGGGGGGTTTAATTAGGCAGTAGTAATGAACCTTTTAGGGGCCTGGTAACATTTGGCCATGTAACAGATTTTCAGGGGAAAAAAAAAAGAATACAAGAATACACTTATGGTCCTCAAGCTGAATATCATTAAATAATGCTGTTCTGCTGCAAATGAGACTCTTAGAACACAGGGACTTGTACGTAGAAGTATTGTCTGTAAGAAGTGAGACACCATCCTTAGCTTATTCCTGGTCCAGTGATAATTTGTTCAGTTTCACAACGCTGAGATTTAAGTAGAGATGGACCAGTTGAAAAGTGTCACCCCTGGAGTCCAGGAAGACCAGTGTGAATGATCAGAGATTTAGAACACAACCTAGACAACATGCAAGGGCTGTGTTAGCTTTAGTTAGGGAATGGAGGACTGAAGAAGAGTGGAAAGCAGGTATAAATTCTCTAAGTGCATAAAGTGTTATTGAAAAGGATCAATCCATTCTTCTGGCCCTCATGGATATAGAGACTTCTTTTCAGGAAGGGAGATTGTTAGGCAAACCTAGTATCAGGAAGACAGTATTGCCGTGAATTTCTGGACTAGATTGCCCGCAGAAGCTATACAATAGCTGAAGGCCTTTGAGAAAAATAGCTGAATGCCAGTCAGCAATACTTTCAGTAGAAGCTGCAAGTTCGTGCTCTCTGTAGGCACCTTCCATATTTCTTCTGCCACCTGTTCTGTCATCCCCTGAAAAGGGTACACTCCTTGAAGTAGCTTTTCCAGGGCAACCCTGGCTGAAGAAATTTGATGTGCCACTCCTTATAATGATGCAGAGCTTGAACATGGCATGAAAGAAAATGCTTGTGAAATGCTGTACACATTTCTGAAAACACATCTTGCAGTGGAGAGAATGAGGCAGGGCGTGTGACTTCTTCACACTGAGAAAGGAGACTGAAAGAACACAGCTGGAAAGAATATTAAAATGTTGGAAAATCACATCGTGCAGTTGTCCGTATGAATAAATGTTTGCCATTACTCAGCGAGCGAAATTTAGCTGATGAAGTAAAAACCTCATTTAGGTAAGCTGAACCTATGGAAGCCAACCTTAGATGAGTCATTAATGTGACTATGAGGATAAAGATGTGATGAAATATTTTACCATTGAGCGCTGTAGCTTCCAAGAAATACAGAGTTTTTAAATCACAATTTCATAGCTCCATAAAAGAAATGCCTGTTTCAGTTCATAATTGCCTGGGTTTGATACACAGGATAAACTACAGACTACAGATAACCAAAATGGTTTTAAGATGTATGCAGCCTAAATAGAGGATGGATAGTTCTGATACATATACAAAGTAAAATTTCTGATACGTATAGAAAGTGAATTTTCATGAATGTGAGAGTAGACTGAACTTCTGATCCACACTCTCTTTCTCCTCTTCAGTAGAATAAGAGCTTCTCTATTGCAATTTCTGTCCATCCAGAGAAGGACCAGGGAGGGCACGTTCTGTCCTAAAGCACATCTGAAGTTCCTGTAGCTTGTGTGAAAATTGGTGACTGGTTACATTAGGAACCCAAATTATTATTTCTGTCAAGCAAAACGAAGTTATAAGGCATTCATTCAGACTGGTGGTGATACCCTGTCCAGTCAGTGCACTTTATTCCAACCTTGCTGTGCCACAGGTTGCAATTTGTCCCACCAGTGGCAAGGGGCAGGTCGTGGGAGGGAGCTGGAGTTGTGGGAAGGGCTGAAGAGGTGAGGTAGGGTAGATAGGAGGGGGTAGGGGGTAGGGTAGATGGTGGTCACAGGCTCATGATGTAATACCCAAAGTGCTGACAGGAGGTGAGGAAAAGAAAAAATAAAATCTGGGTGGAACGTCTTGGTGAATGAGGCTGCTTATTTACAAAAGCGCTCTACTGGTCTGCCTGTACGAGCAATATGTTTTTGTGCTGGTGCTGTTCACTCTGCATCCCATATGCCTGTGCTCAAACTGGACACTTGTCTTTAGCAATATATCTATTCTAATGTCTCCTGCTTAAATTATTACGAGGCCATGAAGAATTACTCCCTTTTCCCATTAAATCATTTTCCTCAGATTTATTAGCTAAATCCAAGCTATAGAAAGTAAAATGGAATGAGGATAAAATTGTACAAAATGATAATTCTAGGCCAAGATATGACGGTGGATATTTAGCACTAAGTTCAACTATAGAAATTTGTTGCATTATTCGCTTTAGAGTACAAATTATGCTCCTGATTGAAACACTTTTTACTTTTAATCACAGTTATGTATTGGTACGTCTTGCAGTTGCAAACCAGTTTAATTTTTTAACCAGACTAGACCTCACAACATCATTTTAGAAATGCTATCTTTAGTTTTTGTCTTTTATTTTTTATGATGAATAAAATGTTCATTTGTGTATTTGTAGCATTAGCAAAATTAAGCTGAAGAATGCAGTTCTTATTTTTTAATCATATAGACATTAACAATATGAAACACAAGGGCACCCTCAGCACAGGAGTGAGAAAGAAAAGCCATGCATTTCAGCTGTTGGCACTGAAGCAGGTTAGTGTTTGGACTAAAGCATTCTTAGCTATGGCTTGGGTAGTGACTGGAGAGATTCTTGGTATGCTAACGAGATGTGAATCCAAACCTGATGCCTACAGTACTTCAAACTTAAGCATATAACGTACCATCAGCAATGTCTGTCCAGAAAAGAAATCCTCAGCTGCTTGGAGCTTTTGTATGATTTATGTTTTTATTATTTCCTGAATCAGTTTTGTAACATGAGTAGAAGGAGAGGCCCACAGAGACAAAAGAAGAGATTGTCTTTATTCTGTAAAGGGACACTGAAAAAGAAGAATGCAATAAACCTATTAGAGTTAAAGAGCATGTCAGCTTGCAAAGGTTTAAACTTTTCACTGCAAGTACAAATGGCAAATTGAGATGCTTCTGGAAGGGGGCTGTAATTCATATGCTAGCCTTTTTTCTTTTTTTTTTTAATCCATCCAGATACTATAGTAAACATTCTTATTTTGCTATTTAGGCAGTTGTATTAAAATTCAGAGTAGTCCTACCACATGCTGTTAGAGGCAGAACAAATCATGGGAAAGAATGCATTTTGGAATGTCATGTTCTTTTCTGTCTCTGCATTAGCAAGTAAATACAATAGTTCTGCAACAAAACAAAGGAACTAAAGTGTGCTATTCTGTAAAGTAATAATGAACTCACAGAGGACAATTCAGAATAACTTAAAAAAACCCTCCAAACTAGTTGTATTGCAGTTGAAATAAAGATTCAGGCTTTTGCATGAGCCCAGTATCACTGATTTAGAACAGCAGGGTACTGGAACAAAACTCCTGAAATGTTTAAAAGCTGATCCTTGGTGGATACCAAATGGAAAGCTGTTCTCACACATGGTATTTTGAGAATGACTAAATGTGGAGTCTATTCTTGTAATCATTCCAGGGCTGATTCTGCTAAATCACAGTGTCCAAATGTAGGATGTTTGTACCAAAGTTAGACCTGTATCACTGACTTTTTCCATCCATGAAGACACTACTCCATTCATGTGGACTCTTTGCACCCTAAGTTGGGTATATATTCACCCTCTTTTTCCACAAGTGTTTCATAAATATGCCAAAAATAAAACCGCAATGTTTCCCTTTCACTCTCTCAGTTATATTCTGAATTGTTAAAATGAGGAAGCATCCATGAGGTATGAAATCCTTATGCTATCATACTAATGCTATAGGAAGTACATTGCAAGTCTGTGGAGATTTTTTTACTGAGCGTGACCACACAAGCTAGATGTATTTAGCCTCTCAAGGATTCTATGTATACTGACCAAAGACTAGCAAAACTCTTGTGTTTTACTCGAAGAACTCAGTACTGACATATGATACTGACATAAAACGGTAACACTTATGTTTATATCAAGTTTGTACAAAACATCCTAAAAAATTATTTTGGAGTATTTACAGTGAAAATATTGCTGTGAATTGATAAGATCTGCATGATAAATTGTTTTTGCTAGCAGTTGTATACTTTGGACAGCCCAGTGTTAATAAACCTGTTGCTTTCGTGTGCAATATGTTAGAAGAAAGAAAAACTGCAACTTAGCAAGTTGGTTTCAAAATTATGAGAATCACAATAAGGAACATGAGTGAGTGTTTCATGGCAGGAATACCATTAAGAGCACTAATTTTGTCTGTTCAGGAGCATGGGAGCTCTTTTTAGAAGTAATTGCAAGGGCGACATAGAATCTGCACAACAAAATGCTCATGAGCTGACCATGTGAAAAAATTCATCCTGTAACTCCTCAGGTGTTTAGTTAGAGAAGCTGTTCAAAGTTATATTTCCATTCCAAGGAACAAATCACAGGGATATTGTTTAGTTGGATTGCAAAGAAGAAGAAAGAAATAAAGGATTAAGGTCTCAGTTGTTCAGCTCCAAAATGACTTGTATCTAGAGCTTAGTCAGAAGTGTTAAAATTGGAGCCCTGGAAAGGGCAGCATGTACTTTCTGACTGAGAGGATTCTTGTTTGTGAATTTTAAAGTTGTGTTTTTTCCCTACTCATATATACGCCCCTGCTAATGGCATACAGAGTACTTAAGTATTATGCTTTGGTAGTATAACATACATGGGATTTAGCACTGATTCTTTGGAAGAATATATATCAATTTATTAGAAACTCGAGGGTAATTTATCCTAAACTGTAGAGGTGGGGTTTTTTGGTTTTTTGTTTGTTTGTTTGTTTGTTTGTTTTGGTTTGTTTTTTTTTTTTTTTTTAACTTTCATAAATATGCCCAGGAATCTGACCAAGAAATTGAGAGTGGGATGTTTTTTTCTTGATTATCCTGTCTCCTTAATTTCCTGTTTTCCTCCTCATTTAAATATTTACAGAGGTGCTCTCAAACAGTACTGTTGAACACCAAGTCACACCTAAAAACCATAGGCAGCATGTCTGGTTGGGTGCATCTGTGATGATACTTAATGAAAGGGCTTGGATGTTAATAGCTCCCAGGGTTTGGAACTTAGAAATCTGATATCAGAGGGCTGCAGGGTCTCCAGGTAAGTCTTCTCTAGGTCTTCCACCTCAGTGTTGACCATTGGGAATAAACCATGGCTCAGACAGGGTTGTCTTTGCTTCATTTATGTTATCTAAACCGAAGTCCTGCAGTGGACATACATCACCACTTTGGGGACACAAAGCTGGGTGACAGCTTTTCTTCAAATCCAGTTTAGAAAACAATGTAAACAAACGTAATTCAGAAAAAGTTGCATTCAAATCCTTAAC
Organism: Vanellus vanellus; assembly: GCF_965231255.1. Classification (NCBI taxonomy): domain Eukaryota; kingdom Metazoa; phylum Chordata; class Aves; order Charadriiformes; family Charadriidae; genus Vanellus; species Vanellus vanellus. Next base: position 58,026,248 of record NC_138908.1, read on the forward strand.
CCAATAGAAGTACCTGCTGAAACAGCTAAAAGAGAGAATCTTTTCACAGAGAATTTTCCCTGGGTTTTCTCTGCCCTGCATAAATCAAAAGTTTCGTCCAGTCTTCCCTTTTTTACCTCCATTGTTGTTCCTTTACGTTCTTCACCTCTTCCCTTCCCTTTTCTTTCTCTTTAGTTTATCCCCTCACTGAAGCGTTTTCTTTAAATGAAAGTCATGACATTGACATCCTCGCAACAGTGGCATTTTTCATTCCATATGCCATACCTTTTTTTTTATTGCTTATTTTCTTTATTGCAAGTACTTGCAGGGACAATTAGCTACCGTGTTCGTACAGCATGTAGTATAATGCCAACCCATCTTTGACTGGGTCAATAGGCAGTATATGCAGGAACACGATGAACTTGCTTCATCTGAACAGCGCAGAATTTGTCTGTTGGCTGAGCTAGGAGGCTGGCCGGAGTCCATGGAGTAATTGCATACTACTCGTTGAAATTCACTGTCACCGCTGTGGTATTTAATTAGCTGATTTGCTGGAAGCCGGTTACAGGGAAGCAAGAGTAAAATTCTGAAAGAAAGCAAGCAAGAAACAGAAGAACAACAGAGCCAGACAGTCTGTACCGATTCAGATGAAAGATAGGGTCAGTAGTATTTTTTCCATGAGCCCATTTTCAATAGACTTGATTACAGAACATGAATTAAGAAGTATTTCTTCATGAACTGACGCACACACCCACCCGTCTTTTACAGAACCCGTCTATTTTCTGATATCAAGTACAAATCATGTTATGATCACGGGTCTAAATAGCACAGATATTCTATCCTGTTAAAACAATTGACTCTCATTTTTCACTGATGGCTGAGGTGAGAGTTAAACTGCTGTTGAATAAGATGTCCCTATTAATTTCCCTAGGCTCATGTGCATAATATATGCTAGAGGTAAAAAAATGTATTGTGCTGGAAGCATCTTGTTATAAACTTCAAGCATTTAGCTTGCAAGAGCACATGAGGGCCAAGGTTAATATTTTCTCTTATGTGACCGGTACCATGAAGAAACTTTGCATAGTGATGTTCTCGAGGAATAGGCTAGACTGACTTCAGTTTAGCTCCATGCATTCAAAGACCACAAAGATTTATCTTGCAGATTCATATATCTATGAAACTCCTAGAAGATCCGAGAAAATGAGGGAGTGTCTCTTACCATTGGTTGTTATTCCCCAGAGAAGTCTGTGACATCTTATGTGTTTCCTAAATATTTTGTTTTCATTTGAATGGGAGAGTGTGCCTCTCAGCACATTTGTGTGTTTTATTAAGTTCTGAGGTGTTTAGTTATGTGAGCTCATGTTCAGTAAATTTTGCTCTTATTTGTATCTGATTCAAGTTATTTTGCTGGTTGTGACCTTAACTATGAATTTTCTAGGATTTTAGTCTATGATTTGTGAATAACACTGTTTATCATTTTGAGCCTTCACTTATTCACATGTACCGTTCACATTTGACTGATGATAACTGTCTAAGAATTGGCATCTTCAACTCTGTGATTTAGTATGTGTAATTATTGTTCAGTTACTGTGCCCAAGTATCAAATTCTTCATCGTGAGAGTAATTTTGATAATTTCAAAAATAGCAACTGTTAGTATGAATTTACCAAGATTTCTACGTCCTTGGGTTTTCATGGATTTGAATGAAAAAAACAAGTAAACCATAATCTCTGAGAAAGGATGGGAAATTTCTCTGAGTAGTGAAACAGTAAAATAACTGAATATAGTACTCTCAGCAAAGAGCATGGGTGTTAGCACCTCCATTCTGTTTGTGTTAGACTCTCCGAAAGCCAAGCTGTTTACAAAAGCATCCTTTGTTGCCAGTGCTTAGGCAGCAGCATCACAACGTGGAGCCAACAGATACAGATTAGTCATGAGCATCCTGATGTTGTGCACCATTTGTCCCTGCCAAAGATGTGGTGGTGGTGGGGTGGCTATTTCATTTCCTGATCCCCATAGCTGCAAGAAAGGAGGCTTAAAACCTACAGAAAGTTGTGGGCTTGTTTGTTTCCTAGGGCTGCTAAGCTTCCACCGATGCTGTAAACTGTCTTGAGATGTATGCTCGTTGTATGAGGTTTTCAACAATGCTAAGCTTGTACTCACTCATGTGGAAAATACAAAGCATCCAGATCATGAAGCTTTTTATTCCTAAAAAATACTGTTAATGTGGCTGCAAGCACCCTGTCTACCCTGGGGGGAGGTTTCCTGCCTCATGGTGGCCTTTTTGTGCAACAGGTAGAAAAATGGTGATGCTATCAGCCTCCTTCCATTCTGGTTTATGATCACGGTCTTCCTCTTTATCAGCTGATGAGTTATTGTCCCCCCTCATTCTGGGGCATCTGCTCATTGTCCTTTGAGGGCTCAGAGGGTTCACCTCAATTCTTTCTGACATGAGAAAGGAGATGTTGCAGTAATTAAAAAAAAAAAAAAAAACAAAACCAAGAAATAAGTATAAAATTAAAAGGTTTAAAACTTTTGTAAGAAGTATGTTAAAACAATTTAAAATAGGTTTTAGTAGCAGAAATAGGCTTTTAGATTGTTGCTTTTATCATATTCAAGCTTAAGAACAACATTTGTTGTGCTTTAGCAAAATATGAAACACATGTTCATACTTTTCTTCCCATCAGCCAAGAGACTTTTTAAAATCAAGGCTAAAATTATGGGGTTTGATCCAGTCTGAACCAGTGGCTGACGTGGCCCTGGAATTAAGCATATCATGTTCTTTGACGATGTCTTTGTTTTGGCTTTAATTGCAGGATAAGTTTCTTTAGTGTTTGCTCTACCTTTCCCAAAAATACACCAACGCTCTTCGCAAGTAGGAATTGTAGTACAAATCCATCTCTGCTTGGAAAAAAATGGCAACCAGGTTTAACAAACCAAGTGAAATCTTACTATAGGCTTTGCCAGGATGGAAAAAAAAAATGAGAGAAATTGTTGCCTCCAAAGTAGTTTAGAAAGGTGAATAATTTCTGTGTTGATATGAACTATACTGATCTGTGTTACTGTCCATGTTTCACTGGACTTCTGTGACAAAACTGGAGAGGAGACCTTTTTCTGTGCTGTATGTTGCACTTATTACTGTTGCATTAAGTCTGAAAGGATAATAGGGCATTGTGACATCTATCCTACTTTCTGACTGGCTATACCTGTCACTCTAAGCATTGACCATAAATTATTGTTCCCATTTTATATTTCCAAATAACTTTCTTCACCCAGGATATTTTGCAGCAACTAACAGGAATGCTGCTTGTTGTTCCTCCCAGCAATGCCACATAAATGTAGAGATTTCTGAGTTCACTTTTAAAAGAAAGTTGGCTTTTCTAGAGAGATTGTCCAGCCAAATAAGGCTGTAAACTGAGGCAGATTTTACAAAACTCAGCCATTTGTTAATGACCTGAGTATCCACAGCCATAGACCTTGGAAGAAGCTTTTTTCAGGAACAAACTCTGCAAGCATATCTATGGGGGATCTGTAAGGTAGCGGTGAACAAGGAAAACTGAGGATGTTATTTAGAGAGACAATACAACATGTCTTCCATCAGCAGCGCTAGCTTGTTGAGATATAGCCCAGTTTTGTCCACAAAGTGCTGTATTTTTTTCCATATGGATTCATTCTTGAGGTAGTGCTTTGATTAGTTGCAATATGTTTTGATCAACAGTGCATAACCCCTTCCTGTTAGTGTTTGACCCGCCTCAGGTAAGTACTCCATTGCCTTCTCATTAGGGAGAGAAAACAGTGATTTGCAATCCATCTCTATGGTCTAAACAGCCATAATTAGAAAATTCTTCTAAGTCTCTATTCTCTCATTTCTTACACAATGTAAATGGAGGAAAACAAAATATTTGTAAGTTATTATAATCCTGTTTTTGAAAAGTTAGATGTTGCTTGTTTTAGTCTTGATTTTCCAGCTGTCTTTTGACATTGAAAAGACTGGAAAAACACACACTTTATTTCGCAAGTAAAGAGACTGCAACTAATTTACCCTAGGGAAGGTGAAATTGTTTCAGTAAATTAGATTCTTTTGCTATTATGTTCTCGAGGGTTTTTACGTCAGACATATTAAAATCCTGTAAACTGAGATTCCAAGAACTCATTCACCTGCCGTCTGCAGTCTAGCTTTCCATACATGAAAAAAATTGTGACTTGTTCTTTTAAGCCTTATACAAATCTTGTTCTAAATTATCTGTGAACTTTCTGACCTCCCCACTGATGAAAAAAATGTTTTTCACAATGATGTGAATAATGGTGATTAAGCATAAGCCAAATCTGTCTGCTAGTAGTAAAAGAAATACCATTTTTCACTAAATGCATCAACTACATCAACAGTAGCTATTAAATTCACTGTGTGTCAAAGGCAGCTCTCGTTAATGGTAAAGGTGAATCAAAGACAACCTAGCAATTTCTGTTAAGTATAACAGCAACCTTTTTTGTTATTTACATAATAAGGAGGACTGAATCCCTAAATAATAAAGATTAACAAAAAACCCTAGTATTATTGTAGACTACATAAACACTAATAATCAGTTTTTCCAAATCTATTCTTGACTTGTAGTCAAACTCATAAATTTTGTGCTTTCAAACAAACTGTAGAGAAGATTAGGACATACATTTTCAAAAGAAATGCAATTTTAATTAGCGACAATCACAATTATAATACGAGGCTTTCAGTTTAACTAAATTATGTAATCTTTACAGCAAGCATAGTCTTTTATTACTAATATATATTTGAAGACTGAACATGGAAAACGTTAACAGTATTCTTTATAGTTTTGGAATAGAAACAAGAACTACTTTTGAAATTATGAAGTTCCTGAGAAGTCAGCAATACTTGCATCTTTTCTCTCTCCCTTACTGTTTTGTTATCAGAACACTTGTATTTGTGCGTGGTTTTCATTTCCAAAGAGTAAGCTATTGGAAGAAAGTTTTATTGCTGTCTTCTGTGTACCTAAATGTACCAACCTGCCAAAGCTTTAAAAGATGCCAGTCAGGGAGCTCAAGACCTCTCATTTGGTTGTGCTGATCTCAGAATTTTGCATATTATGTTTGACTTCAGCATTGCAATCTGGTGTTTGTAAATTCAGCAGGCATGAATGGTTTCAGTTGTGGACAGGTCTTAATTACAGAGCTGAGGTTTTTTTTTTTCTTTTTTGCTGCAAGTAGTGTTAAACAACAATAACAAAAACATTATTTATTAAGGAAGCATGCTTAGCTGTGGTGTAATCACACATTCATGGAAATATAATTGACATTTCCATTGCTACAATATTCAATATACAACTGACAGTGACCTTAGGTTATGTCAACCCACTAATACCTTTCTAGACAATGGATATACCAAGCTGATTAGAATAATGATTATCAAGTCAAAGTTGCTTGATGGAGAAGAATAACTCGAAGATAGCATAGATATGAAATTATAAATTTTCCTTATAAATTTGCAGTATATTGCACTTAATAAGAAAAAAGCGTCATAAAAATGGAGGATTTAGAAAAGCTTTACAAACGTTTTATCAAAACACGTAATTTAGTCTGTCATCCAATTCTTGGGTCATACATATCTCTGAAAAACTGTCTGGGAGATTTTTCAAGTCGTATATTAAAAATGGCGAGTGATGTCTGATAACTGTGCTGTGCCATAGCTCATCTTGCTACTTACAAAATTGGTGATAAAGCTCTTGTCAGGTGCTCAAAATTTACAGCTGGTAGGCACCAACGAAGTTGTTTGCATACATTATTTGTGTAATTCAATACAGATTGTTTCCTGTGATAGCAAAGCACGGACACAACCAAGCAGAGCAGAAACAAGACACAAACCTAGAACCATCACTGTCTGTGCCTAGCTAGGAGGGTTAGAGGAGAGGATCTGTGCAGACTGCATTCCTGATGCCAGTTTCCAGCCTTGAGAGAGGTGCAGTTTCTCTGCTCACATTTTTTTTTAGACATTCTACTTTGTATTTGGAAGAGTGTATTTGGAAGAGTGAAAGCTTAACAAAGCTAAATCCACGTACCAAGTAAGGGGATGGTTTTCTAGGAATCTGTAAGTTTAAAACTGAAAAATGCTCTTTATCCCCATAAGAACAGAAAACATTGTTTCTATGTTACAGAATGTTAATAAGGTAATGGCAACTTGACCTTGAGACTTAACTTGGTAGGTCTCGTTCTGGGACAAATGGCTGGCTGGAAAAACTACTATCAGGATGCAGTGTTTTCATTGCTGCTATCCTTCTCTCTCTGTGCCTTCAGGAGTCATGGGTCCTAGATTTCTGCTTAAATTTGCAACAGCAATCTGAACAACTCTGATTCCTTCCTGTTGGATCCTGGAGCAGTTGCGTATTCTGGGCACATTAGGGGAATTATGAGAAGATGACTGAGGATTATTGGCATGTAGGTGGTTTATTGTGCATCTTTGGCATGGTGCATCTTTTCCTCTTTCTCTCTGACACTTATTGTCAGTCCCTGACACCTATGGATGACATAAAGTAAATTACGCTTAGTGTGGTAAGAATCTGCACTTAGTGGGTATAGTTCATTATTTTAAAGAGAATAAAAAGTATACCAATTGTTTTCTTCTTCTATTCCTTTCTGTGGAAATCCTTAAAAAGTCCGCTTTGCAGCTTAAGGAGGTACTTTCCTGACTTGGAACCTTTGTGGAACAGTTCATATGCACTTAGCCATTATTTTGCATTGGGCTTTGTCTGCTTTAGGCTGCTAGTGGACGATCATAAAAAATTCAGAATTAAAATTCACTGATGTAAAGTAGGAATACTGGTTTGGGATATTTACTGGACCCATTCAAACATATTGACTCTGTAAAATTTTGTTGTACATCACATGAGAGCAACAGTTTATCTGGGTGCCCGTGGATGCTAACCATTGAGTAAAACAAAAGAAAAAAGAATCTTTCACCTTTCTCTGCATATACCAACTCTTATTGTCAATACTGTTCCATGAAATAAAAGCATCAAGAAATAATGCAATTTGTTTTAAATTAACAGTGTTTCCCTCTAGGAGTGATTAGTAGTTAGGGAATATAAAGGCTGTCATACCCATTTCTTTCTCTCCTCTTACTTCCCTATCCCCTATACTGATTGGTTCACCAGTGCCTGATTTTAACAACAAAAGATGCTAGTCAAAGAATGTGCATATTTTTAAAAGCTTTTGTTTGTGATGCTTGGCAAGTTGCAATATTTGGCAGTTCCCTGGTTATTCATACCGCAATGACCATTGGCATTATTTATTTTTCTGCGAATGAATGTAATAGCCTTTTTAGCCTTTTTTGTAAGATTCTATCCCAAATATAAATTTAAAACAAGCTCAAAATAATTATGTGTTAGCCTTTTTGTAAGACCCTATCCCAAATATAAATTAAAAACAAGCTTAAAATAATTATGTGGCTTTTAAAGCGTATTTTTTAGTTGTGGCTACTCTTTATGTCCAGGGGGAAGGGATAGAGAAGGCTAGGAACAACTTAAGATTCACATCCAGTCTTGGCTCCAAATACAGGGCTTTGTTAATGTTGAATTTGTTTTCTTACTGAAAGGAGGGAAAAAAAAAAATCTTGTCACCAGAGATTAAATACTGAATGACATCATTAGGACTCAACAAAATCCTGGGATCCTGTGCCACACTACTCTCCATTTCTTTCTTCTTTGTCTCTTCTCCTCTTCCTTCTTTAGTTTTTCTTTCTTAAATGAGAACAGTGGTGTTCAAAGTCATTAGATTGCTGAAGAACCATAAGTCACTCAGCCTTGTTTAAATAAGTGTAATTCACATAGCCAAAAAACCCGACAACAGTCATTTTCTCTTCAGACTGGATCCTGTTTGCTGAGGTATATTGCATCTGCCTGTTTTCATTAAAGAGGTATCTCTCCACAGACTTAGAAAAATACTGCTTTACAAAAAGTACAGGGAAAACATGACGGCATTTGAAGGCTTCTAGGGAGAAAACTGTGTGCCTCTCGCTGTCACTGTATATACAGAACTTTTCTTGTACTGCAGGGTAGCAGACAACTGAAGGTCCTCACACTGCAAAGATTTATTCATGGGATGAGCTTATGGCAGTACAAGTCATCTGATTGAACCAGCTAGGACCTCTCAGAGTACTGGGGGCAAAGGCCCTTGTGGAATTGGTGCTTTGAATGGTTAGGAATATGCTCAGAGAAAGTATTCCTCTGAAACTTTTCCTTATTTTTGCAAGTTTATTCTCCTCGCAAATACCCTATAGCAACTGAGGACATGGTGCTAATTCCAAGTTACCCCATTAAACTGAATGTAATTATAACAGTGAATTATTCAGGTTTTGAATAATTTGCCACCAGAATAATTTGGTGATATGGATAATTAGAAGGGATTAGCTCCATTATAAGACTCTTACATCCTGTACCTTTGGTGAAGCAAATTGTAGGTGCATGCACATGTTTCTGGAACAATTTTTACCACACGGTAGTAAGTGTGGACTGACGTTAAGTACTTTGTGGCTAATATTACATCAGATGAAGAACCTGCCACTGATTCAGATGTCACTCGGGTGATCAAGAATACACATAGGATTACGCAGTAATGATCTGCTGGATTGGGCTCAAAGTGTTCCACTGCCAGCTGCTGTGTCTGAGCAGCTTTCCAAAAATGTAGTCTGAGTCAGCTGGTAACTTCTTTCATAGAATTTTGTTTCAGAGTAAGTGACTTTCGTCATCTCTTTTTAATTAAAAAGAAAATAACCCAAAACTAATAACCCAAAAATGATAGTCATCATTGGAGGTCACATACGGCCTATGAGTGTTCTTTCACTTTAGGCGTTTGAGGCTTTGTTTACTTATTCTACAAAATGATTAGTAACGTTGTTTGGTGACCCCATGTCATTTAGCTGGTACTGTTTCTACCTCTCATGGGGTCAGAAGGCCAGACTGCGGCATACGGTCAGGGTGCTTGGTGGGCTCTGATCAGTCATTTACTTTCTTGTAATGCAAAGGCCTGTTTAGTTTGACACTTGTGCTGCTGTCAGAGGCAATGAGGGTCAGCAGTTGTGGTGACAAATTAGTTTTGACAAGCTTAATGACCCCAATGAAGAAAAGTCTGCAGCCTTGATAGCAACTGCAGAATAATTGGTTAGTTCAGCCAAACAGGGAACGTGTTAAAATCCCAAATCCTCTCTGGCAGGCCAATTACGCCATTCAGCAAAAGAGGTGGAAGGTTGCCATCAGCTTCTATACAAAAGCATCAACAGGCTGTATTTCAGTCAATTCAGTTTTGTTTGGTGGGACATCAGGACACTGAAGGAAACAACTGAGTCTTTCAGGCAGTGTTCATGCTATAAATTGAAGCAGAAATCAAAGGGAAATCTTCATAAGAGCCCTTTAAACCTTTATTGGCAATAGTAGCTTGCAGTGTTTCAGGTAAGTGTGTATATATATGTATGCTGAATTAGCGAAATGCAAAAGGCTTATTCAGGTTTTCCCCAGGTTTTCAGACTGTAGCACAAAGCAACCAAAGTCAAGTAACAAAGCAATGTAGGTAACAGAGTAACAGCTGGCACACACTTAATGGAGAGTGTTTAATGTTTGATCTATACATAGTCTTCATAAAGAGAATATAACGGCTATAGAGGCATAGGCTTAACATCAGGTTTTCATAATGTATGTTGGTTTTGGAATTACAGCATACGCTGTTAACAATCATCAAAAGGTCACTGCTAGCAGGGCTAGCAGAGGTGATTAGATGTGAGGCCTTCTTATGAGCAAACATTAACGGAGGAAAAAAAATCTGTAGCACCATTTTCTTACCTGCAATATCATAATTACCGTGCTCCTTCTTCATTGCTGGACTCTGACTAACTATGAAAATAAAAATAAATAAAGGAAACCTCAATTTTTCTGCAAGTGGTCAGTTTTCTAGAAGAAATAGAAGTTGTCAGTGCAGTGCACCCAAGATTTTCACTGAGCCCTCCTTGAGTCATCTCTGAGTTCTGAAACTCGGGTGATCTTCAAAGACAAACCATGCTGGTTTGAATGCTCTATTGGTACATTGGATGCAAAGAGAAGAACAGAATACAGATGTCACAGATGTTTTTTGCAGTGCTGCTGGTGTGACTGGAGACAGTAAGTGCTTAGTCCAGCAGGATCCATCCTGAGGTCGGTCACCCGTTCACTTCAGTTTCTTGATTCTTCCAGGTCTCTGAAACCATGCCAGTTTTCCCGCCGCTCATTCCCTCCTTCCCACACACTGCAACAGAGAGGTTGTCGTCTGAAGATAATCAGGGCTCTGTATGAAGCTATCAATAACAAACGTCTATCAGATTTGCCAATCTGCCTTAAATTATAATACAAACCAGATACCAGGTTTGCTCAGCCTGCATTTGGACATCTCTCCCGCCAGATGTTGACCTTTTTAATAGCAGTGTAAAGATAAAGTTATTTTGAAACAGAAACTCCAGGTAGATAAAGCGCAATAGGGTACCTTTCTGCTGTGCTTTCAACTGGTTTTGTGGTGCACATCAACATGCAGTTTTAGTGTTGCACTTGATTAGGAGGTGGACATAAATCCAGGCTCAGAGTTAGTCTTCTGTTTCCATTAGCTCATGTAAGCTTCATCTGGTGTTCATTTTCATTTAGTCTTTGTGTTGTGTACTTATCTGTATTTTTATCATCTGGCTTTGTTGCTGTGGTACAGACCATTAAAATAGAAAATAAAGTTTTTATTGTCAGTTAAAAAAACCCAAGCACCATGATTTTGGCCAAACATGCAAAAATAGCTCTAATATCTGTTGTAGCTTCTCTAAGACATCCTTTCACAGTGGGAAGATTCATTTCAAGGACTATTCAATGCTGTAATGATTCACAGTGAAAGAGGTAAATGTTAAGTTGCCAAGGGGAAATACATGCTAACAAGAATGCAATGTCCACCAAGGAGAGGAGGAAAAAACCCTTAACTTCATACACTGGTGGTATGTTCTAAGGATAGTTATTTACTGAGTCATCCCTTTATTTTTCTTTGGTGAAATTCAAAGCTTCTTATCCTTGCCCTCAGAAAATTGCACAGCTCATCCCCTACTTGTGCCTCTGAATCTGCAGGTATTTTGGGTGCTGTACCCATGAGCAGTAAAAATTAGATACAGTCATTAATCCATTATTATCTAAAATGTCATCTAGGTATTCCACAAACAGTCATGGTGCTGGACATAACCACATAAATAAATTAAAGTCTTGCAGCTTGCTCATTGAGCAAACACTTCACTTGAGGAATGGGCGTATGTACTGATCTTTAGTAATAAGCCATGCTTACCAATCTTCTTTTTCTTCCTGTCTCTATTTTATGCATCTCATTCTTCTGCCTGGCCTTGCATGCTGTGGAGTGGCTTCTGTCACCCTAGCCTTGGATTTATTCCCAAAGCCTTCTGCTTCTGTAAAGTCTGTAAACCCTTCAAGACTTCCGTCGAAAAGGACATCTGTTGCATGATAGGAACAAAATTATTGGATTCATCAAGGCTTGTTATTATTCCATTAACACCCTACATTTATTACTGAATTCCTCTTTCTTGCCCTTGCTCTATAATGATCACTTAAGGTTTATCATAACTTAAGCCCCAGTTGCACGGCGAGAACCACTTGCATGTAAGATGTATGAGACTCATGTACTTACACATTCAGGTGAAAGAAATGCATTGCTAGATGCTTTGGAGGATCTGTGCCGTAGAGCAGAGAAACTGGTTTATTCCTAAATTCCTTAGTAATTCTCTTTCTGCATCACTGCCATGCCACTTTCCTCAGGAGCCCCAGGGAAAGAAAAGTGTTCAGCACACCTCTAAGCTATGCCTGACATGAAATATGTAAGTTCTTGCTTTATTAAGCTATGTAGATGTCTGTGGTATTTTAAAGGTTGGTTGTGAGATGTAAACGTTGTATGAATGATTTAACTTTATTAGAAAGATGGGGAATAAAAAATAATCAACACCACAGTATCTTTATTAGCATATTCCTCAACTTTTCCTGTATGCAGTTTTTCAGAGATGAGCAGCTTTTTTTGGCTCACCCCGAGGGAACTCTTTTCCATTAATCCCTCATGGTCCCTTCACCACAGGCCTTTTGTCATGAGGGTTTTGTTTGCATAAGGTAGCATCTCAGTACATGGGAGCAAAGCCCCTGTATGTGTGACTTAAATGAGTGCAGCTTTTCAAGGGGATCCACATCGGTTTTGCATTACCTTATCTTCTGGTTTTAGGAACTTGAACCTTTTTGCCCAGTCTGTGTGGCGGGGAAACAATAACCCTGTAGTGTGTTAGAAAAGACCAGTGGTGGCCATTGCCCTTAGGCAGAAGCTGTTGACTGCTGAGCTCTTTAGAAAAAAAAATATTGTGCCCTAACCACAGTTTTACAACCGGCGAGTACGTGGCAGCAGCTCTGCCGGCTGTGGTCCAGCTCCATGCCTTGCCTGGTCCTGGGTCCTTCAGATGGTGTCCTGTGTACCCAGCCTTTCCTCTGGACCCCTAGTCCTTCTCCTGGCACCCAGACACATTTGTTGATTAAGCTGTGGCCCTGCCTGCCTCCAAACCAAGGTCTGGCCCTAATATTTGTACTCCCAGATTCTGCACTGGATTGTTATCTCAGGTGTTGGCCTTAACCCACTGGTGACAGCCTGAGTCCAGTGACTTCTGTTTGTCCTGACTGCACCCGGGCGCATAGTTCTGCTCTGACCAGGGCTTGCCTGAAATACGGCCCCGACTACCCTCACAAGGGGACTTCTGCTGACACCAAATGCTTTCTTCTGTCTGTCTGCAAGAGGCTTGGCTTTCTTGTGCACATAAACTGAGTTGCAGGTGATGCAGTATGAACTCTGTTTGTTGGAACTGAAAGGTGAGCTTTGGTGACATGCAATGGGATGTCAGAAAGCTGTAAACCCCAGCCATTATCTGAAGATCAGACTGCTTCCTACTATGTCTTTTCTGATATTAAGAGGGAGGAGGAAGGGGAGGAACAGCAGCCTTGTTTTCTTTCCTTTTGTACGCATTTGTACCTATTGGTTCTTTGCACTTGGGCACATTGCACCAAAAGGAGGAAAATAACCCAGAGTTTTGTCTTGCTGCTGTTTTTACTGGCATGGGATCACAGCAGAAATCCTTCACAATTTGGCGTGGCACATAGAGGCAAGGTGATTTTCTGTCCTAAAATGGAGAAGGTGCCAATTTCTGCTTTTAGTGTTCTCTTTTGACTTCTGGTTTTTTTCATCAAATTTTCTTCATTTTAATTCAAAATTCAAAGCATATTCATTAGGCTTCAGTTAATTCTACTCCACAGAAATAGTAAATGGTAACCAACGCTTTACTTTTCCCAATCTCTGGCCTCTTCCATTGCCTTTCTCATCCCTAGCAAACTCATACCCATCAGTCAGATCTGTTGGTCATTTTGAAAATTATTTTCCTTCTGAGGCCACACTGCACTGGACAACTGCATTGCCAGCACCTAAACTCCTGTCACCATCTTCTCACAGTCACGGTTTGCTTGCTTTATATCCATATGGCCTTCTGTCTTGCCCCTTTCAATCTGGAGAGCTTGCTCACCAGGTGGGTTTCTGTAAGCTTTCCCAGCTCTCTCTTTAACTCACAGGCTTATAACATGTGGGAGTGTTGTCTGAGTTGTCATGAATTGTGAGATTTAGTTGCAGATAGTCAAAAGCATGTTTTCAGCTGAACAAATCAAATGAAGCAAAAAAGCTTCTTTCTCCCTTTATTCTTATTACACTTCCCAGCAGGGCGGAAGATTAAAGAATGCATACTCCAGATTCGAAAAGAATTTCTAATTTATGTTCTTTCTCCATAAGATACAGGGCTTAATCCTTTCTTTAGAGCTTGCTTTTTTTTTTTTTTTTTTAGCTAAACAAACAAGACCTAATTGAAAAAAGCTGAGGGTGCTAAGCAGCCAAGAATAGAAAACATGTACTAAGCTGGGAAGTGGGTTTTGAATGTTGCTGGAAATTTGCATATGGTTTGCTTGTGGGGTAAGAAGGGAACATCCCCTGGCTGTTTGCTATTGTGGTGGACTCCCACTGATTACAATGCCAGCACGTTTGCCTTGTTTTCCACAACTGTTCTTTTCTGCAATCCATCTCTCCTAAACCCTGAGCTGAATATTCTCCTGTGCTTTGCCATGAAAGGAGAGCTGTCTAAGTAGCTCTGCTCAGAACAGGGGAAAGCTAGGATGTTAAATGCTGAGTTGTGTTATTGGTTTCCCCTTTAACAGGGAACAAATGGGGAAGAAGAGGTAAGGCTATGTTGCTAAACAGCTGAAAATGCGTTTTAGTCTAAACTTTTGATTGCTTAGTTTAATGTTGCAGATGAGAGTGCAGAGGCAAGGTCCTGGTATGATTTTTAGACTAAATCAGCAGAATCCTACAGTTATTGCCCTAAAAGGTGCTGCAAGGCTGTTCAGCCTGCAATATTATGAGTTGAGGCACTATAATTATCATGGAGTGCAGCCTGAGGATTAAGAAACTAATTCTACATTCCTTGCATATCCAGAATTCCCATTGACTTCAGTGGAAGTGGTGCATATTCAAGGAACGCAGAATTGTGACCTGGTTGTTATGACAGAACTGTTATAGTGTGGGCTGGCAGTAATACAGCCATATTAAGGTCCTTTAAGAATTCACATTTGGAGTTAAATCCAGTTGGTGTCCAGTCACAAGTGGTGTCCCCCAGGGATGGGTGCTGGGGCCCATTCTCTTTAATATCTTTATCAACGATCTGGATGAGGGGATCGAATGCACCCTCAGTAAGTTCGCAGACGACACTAAACTAGGGGGGCGTGTTGATCTGCTTGAGGGTAGATTGGCTCTGCAGAGGGATCTGGACAGGCTGGACAGATGGGCTGAGGCCAATGGTATGAGGTTCAACAAGGCCAAGTGTCGGGTCCTGCACTTGGGTCACAACAACCCCATGCAGCGCTACAGACTGGGGGCAGAGTGGCTCGAAAGCTGCCTGGCAGAAAAGGACCTGGGGGTGGTGGTGGACAGCCGGCTGAGCATGAGCCAGCAGTGTGCCCAGGCAGCCAAGAAGGCCAACACCATCCTGGCCTGCATCAGGAATAGTGTGGTGAGCCGGACTAGGGAAGTAATCATCCCCCTGTACTCGGCACTGATGAGGCCTCACCTCGAGTACTGTGTTTGGTTTTGGGCCCCTCACTACAAGAAGGACATTGAGGTGTTGGAGCGTGTCCAGAGAAGGGCTACAAAGCTGGTGAAAGGTCTGGAGGACAAACCTTATGAGGAACGACTGAGGGATCTGGGGTTGTTTAGCCTGGAGAAGAGGAGGCTGAGGGGAGACCTTATCACCCTCTACAACTATCTGAAAGGAGGTTTTAGAGAGATGGGAGCTGACCTCTTCTCCCTGGTGACAAGTGATAGGACAAGAGGAAACGGGTTCAAGTTATGTCAGGGCAGGTTTAGATTGGATATTAGGAAGCATTTTTTCACTGAAAGGGTTATTAAACATTGGAATAGGCTGCCCAGAGAGGTGGTGTATTCACCATCCCTGGAGGTGTTTAAGAAAAGGGTAGATGAGGTGCTTAGGGACATGGTTTAGAAGTGGTGGTGTTTTTATCAGGGTAGGTTAGTGGTTGTACTTGATGATCTTAAAGGTCCCTTCCAACCTCACTAATTCTATGATTCTATGATTCTATTTGCTCTATTTTCATTTGCTTATGTTTTTGCTGAATAGTAACTTCTGGTGAGTTTTCTGTTCCATATTTTTTCAGTAGCCATACAGATACTAATCTGAGCACTTTTTAATAAAGCATCAATTAATCTGATTTAAAACAAGCGTGTTTATTTCTCATTTTTTCTTTGGAGGAAAACTGGCAAGGGATGTCCCACTTTGGTGTCTGTAGGAATTGTTTCTGAGCTAGTATTTTTGATGAATATTTTATTTATTGGGAAATGCAGCTAAAGGCTAGCAAAAGCAATAAACAGATTCATGTCAAAATCAGCAAACAGCCTCAGCTGAATTAGGAGGAAAGCAATGGGAAAAGTCTAAACATGATTTTCACACTTTCAATATAAAACTTCAATTTTTATTTTGCAATAGCATATTTCTTTTGAAATTGCCAAATTTTAATGTAGTTTTTTAAAGTTCTGAAATTATTAAAATGAACATTATAATATGATCATTTCTCTTTTTAATATCTAGTTACGTAGTTTTGGGGTATGTGGGGTGGGTTTCAGTGTATTCTGGATGCCTCAGACTATTCAAGTGAATGTGATACAACTGTAAACCCAAATCAACCACTTAAAGTGTTAGAAAATGCTGAATATTTACTCATGGGTATGGCCATGAGTGTAGCTTCTGTATACTTTACATACCTCCAAGTAGTTAGAAATATCACAAGGTAACATATTCTTGGTGGCTTTTTGTCTACAATTGTCAGGATTAAAATTTCCTATGAAAAATCACTGACAAGGCATTATCATGGTAGAGTCAGCATTACAAAACCGAAGTAGAAAAAAATTAGTATTTGTCACGTCTGTTCCCCAAACAGATGGAAATTTCAAGTTAATAGTACAGTTAGAGGATAGCCAAGTAATCCTTATATAGTCAAGTATCCAAGTATAGTGGATAGCCATAGCTATAAAGATGCACAGATTGTTTCAAAAACATTCTAAAAGGCAGTGCAAGCAATAAAAAATTGAAATAATTCATTTAAAAGGAGATTTATCTTGCGGCCACAACCCCCATAATGTTTTGGTCACCACTGTGCATTTATTGTAAAATATTATCACTGGCAGAGGTAAGACTGCTCAGCTTAATTATATATATGCACTCCCACTGTATGACCATATCCATTCCACTATATGTTTGGCCTCAGGTCTTTTGTGTAGGACAATAGTAATGTTTTCCCTCTTTTCTCATGTAGCTGTTGGAGGGATTGATTGATTAAATAACATTCAAAATGTTATTTAATGGGCAAACGCTAAGTACATTGGAAAAAAGAAACTATACATTTCATTAGACATCTGAAGTTCCTATGCTGGAGTTGGTTATGTGCCATTCTCAATTTAAAAAGAGTACTTTTGATAATACAGTTGTAATTCCTTCTGTTTTGTGATTCAGCAATCTTTTTTGAGAAAAAAAAAAAATAACAGTGTGTGTGAACATATTTTAACAGAAAGCTCTTTCCTCCAGCCCCCTCCTTTTAACTGCACAAAAGTACTATCTTCAATGAAATGAAACGTTATGACTGCATAGTGATAGACTTTTCCTTGAAACAGCATAGTGGCTCCAACATTGCAGCTAAATTCCTTTTTCTGTTTCATAGTGAAACACCTGAATTACTCAATGAATAAAAAGAACTAAATCCTCTAACAAAAGCAGAGGAGTTGCATCCAATGAAAAGGATGCATGTTTTCAAGTTTCCTGCATCCTTCTGAAGAAACTAGCTGAAGAAGGTTGGGAAGCCTGTTCTTTGGACTTTATGCTATGATGATATATTTCCTTTAAATACAGAAGAAAAGATATTCTTTTTGTCAAAATACAGAATTTAAAAAATCCTATTTTTAGCCTTAATTTTTTCATAGACTTGTGGCATGATTCTAATTTTCATATTGTTTCTTCACCGGTTAAGTGAGATTGGTTAGTTCACAGATGTGCTTTTATAAATTGTTAATAATATAGACAAAAAAAATAAAGAACTATTATCCAAGAGATTTTTCTATCTTTTTGAATGTTTCTTGGTTCTGCCAGAGCGTAGCAGAAGTCCTTTCTACATTATGAACTGAGTGGACCATAGTACAACATGGATTGAGTGGCTTGAACTTCCCACTAATTCAACAAGACACATTCAAGGAACATTACCTGCCAGATGGAAAATTATCAAATAAATACTGTTATATGGAAGTTGCAAAAAATTCTGTCCCCTGATGAGATTGTTTGCGAAATGGAGAATCTAAGACTTTTTGGTACTTGAAATCAGACAGTATTCTTCTGTGTATCCCTATGAGACAGCTTACTTGGGAAAAGGTACTCCTCACACCACTGCAAATTGGAAAAGCAACACAATTTAATCCTCTGTTATTTTAACAGTAAAATAGTCTTTTTATATCATTAAATTAAAATTGTATTATGCAAGAAGTTACGTATGATTGAGCCAATTTGGCAGGAGAAAAGTAGGGCACCAGGTACGTAAATATTGTATTAAAATTAAGATAGTTGCCCTTTTCAGTATATTGTTTGGCACATTTTTCCAGTGAACCTTGAACTTCTAAATGCAAGTCAAGGTTTGGCCAAGCATGTTTTTTTCTTCTAATGGTGCCTCTTCCTGTATGCATTATGCTTTTCTTTCTCAGGCATTTTAAGTTGCATAGCACTTTACATAAACAAGCAACCAATTAAATTGTGCTTTATGCTTTTGCTTTAATAAAACCTCTTTAACCAGGCCATTTAATTAACGTCAGTGTCAGTTTGTCAAAATTTGAGCCATTCGGCCTTTTTTTTTTTCCAGGAGAACTTCAGTACATAATTTCTTTGGACACAAAGTTACTGTTTATGGACATGTTTTACTGTATTCTAGCATATTTCCTCTAGGCACATGCTGCACTCATGAAAGATCAAATGTCCCTCTCACTGCCTATTTTGCTCTTGGCAGTGATCTATATGGCTTTTTTCAATTAAAAGAAAAATCTGTAAGAAAAATGAATTTAAGCTCTGTAAATAATGCATGGAGTTTACTAAGAAGGCCTATGCCACATAGCAGCTGACTTTGTGTACATGTCCTGGGGGTAGAAAGAACCTCATACCCAGGTCTGTAAAATGCAGTGCTAAAAGTTTTACAGTGTCAGCTGTGAGCTGCATACCATAACTGTGAGAGTTTACCAATACTCTAGTCTAGAGGATCATCTTGCTTTCCTGTCTCTAGTATCATTGTATCTGTGAAAAATGGCAATCAAGTGATATATTTTCAAATAACTGTAAGAAGAAATACTTCAATAGTATTCGTAGAACAGCTTGCATGTTTGTTTGACTTTTCCAGTCCCAGTTTGCATGTTTATAGATGGGATGGGATGGGATGGGATGGGACGGGACGGGACATGACGTGACGGGACGGGACAGGACAGGACAGGACAGGACAGGACAGGACAGGATAGGACAGGACAGGACAGGATAGGATAGGATAGGACAGGATAGGATAGGATAGGATAGGATAGGATAGGATAGGATAGGATAGGATAGGATAGGATAGGATAGGATAGGATAGGATAGGATAGGATAGGATAGGATAGGATAGGATAGGATAGGGTAGGATAGGAGAGGATGGGATAGGAGAGGATGGGATAGGAGAGGAATAGAAGAGAATGGAATGTACCTATTTCTGTGTATAGATATTTCTGTCCTATTTCTGTTTATACAAAATAGAATGAATCATGAATAATCTGAATTTGGATACAGAGTTTGGTGAGGAAGAACCCTCTAGGCTCGTGTTTTTTTCCCATTTGGGCTACGGTTTCAGAGGTTCCCTGGTCTTTTACTGCTTTATTTTCCTCTAGTGTAATAGAGAACAAAATTTAGTCCTCTGTGAAATTCACGGAATCACAGAATCACAGAATCACAGAATTATCAGAGTTGGAAGGGACCTCTAGAGATCATCTAGTCCCACTCCCCTGCTAAAGCAGGATTGCCTAGAGCACATTACTCAGGACTGCATCCAGGCGGGTCTTGAAAATCTCCAGGGAAGGGGACTCCACAACCTCCCTGGGCAGCCTGTGCCAGTGCTCTGTCACCCTCACTGTAAAGAAGTGTTTCCGTGTATTTGAACAGAACTTCCTATGTTCTAACTTGTGCCCATTACCCCTCGTCCTGTCACTGGGAACCATTGAAAAGAGCCTGGCTCCATCCTCCTTCAACCCACCCTTTAGATACTTGTAAGCATTAATAAGGTCTGCCCTCAGCCTTCTCTTCTCCAGGCTAAAGAGTCCCAGCTCTCTCAGCCTTTCCTCATAAGGGAGATGCTCCAATCCTTTAATCATCTTAGTTGCCCTTTGCTGGACACGCTCCAGCAGTTCCCTGTCCCTCTTGAACTGGGGAGCCCAAAACTGGACACAGTATTCCAGTTGTGGCCTCACCAGTGCAGGGTAGAGGGGGAGAATGACCTCCTTCGACCTACTGGCCACACTCTTCCCTATGCAGCCCGGGATTCCATTGGCCTTTTTGGCAACAAGGGCACATTGATTGCACATGGATAATTTACTGTCTACTAGGACCCCCAGATCCTTCTCCTCAGAACTACTTCCCAGCAGGTCCACCCCTAACCTCTACTGGTGCTTTGCATTCTTCCTCCCCAGGTGCAGGACCTTGCACTTGGTTTTGTTGAACCTCATTAGGTTCTTCTCTGCCCAGCTCTCCAGCCTGTCCAGGTCACGCTGGATGGCAGCACGGCCCTCTGGGGTATCAGCCACCCCACCCAGTTTGGTATCATCAGTGAACTTGCTGCGGATACACTCTGTCCCCTCATCCAGGTCATTAATGAATATATTAAACAAAACTGGACCAAGTATTGACCCCTGGGGGACACCACTGGTTACAGGCCTCCAGCTAGACTCTGTGCCGCTGATCACAACCCTCTGAGTTCTGTCCCGCAGCCAACTCTCAATCCACCTCGCTGTCACCTCATCTAGCCCATACTTCCTCAGCTTCCTGAGGATGATATGGGAGACAGTGTCAAAAGCCTTGCTAAAGTCAAGGTAGATGACATCTACGACTCTCCCCTCATCCAGCCAACCAATTATAACATCATAGAAAGCTATCAGATTGGTCAAGCATGATTTACCCTTGGTAAATCCATGTTGACCACTTCCAATAACTTCCTGTTCCTCAGCATGTTTGGAGATGACATCCAGAATGAGTCGCTCCATTACCTTCCTAGGGACAGAGGTGAGACTAACCGGTCTGTAGTTCCCTGGGTCCTCCTTCTTGCCTTTTTTGAAGATCGGAGTGATGTCAGCCTTCCTCCAGTCCTCAGGCACCTCTCCTGTTTTCCATGACCTTTCAAAAATGATGGAGAGTGGTCTAGCAATAACATCTGCCAGCTCTCTCAGCACTCGTGGGTGCATCCCGTCAGGGCCCATGGACTTATGAATGTCCAGCTTGGCCAAGTGGTCTCTGACCTGGCCCTCCTCAACTGAGGGAAAATCTTCCTCTCTCCAGACCTTCCCCTTTGCCTTCAGAGTATGGGATTCACGAGGGACAGCTTTAGCAGTGAAGACCGAAGAAAAGAAGGCATTCAGTAACTCTGCCTTCTCTGTGTCTTCCACCACTAGGGCACCCGTCTCATTCACCAGTGGGCCTACATTTTCCCTAGTCTTCGTTTTTCTATTGATATACTGAAAGAGTCTCTTCTTATTGTCTTTAACTGCAGTGGCCAAGCTGAGTTCTGATTGAGCTTTGGCCCTTCTCATTTTCCCCCTACATAGCTTTGCTATATCTTGATAGTCCTCATAAGTTGTCAACCCCCTTTTCCAGGGAATGTAAACTTTCCTTTTTTTCCTGAGGTCCAGCCAAAGCTCTCTATTTAGCCAGGCTGGTCGTCTTCCCCGTCTGCTCGTTTTTCGAGACACGGGGATGGCCTTCTCCTGTGCTTCTAAGAGCATCTGCTTGAAGTATGCCCAGCCTTCCTGGGCACCTTTGCTCTTCAAAACTGCCTCCCAAGGGACACTCTCGACCATGCTCCTAAACAGGCTAAAGTCTGCCCTTCGGAAATCCAAGGTGGCAGTTCTGCTGGCTCCCCGCCTTACTTGATCAAGAATTGAAAATTCTATCATTTCATGATCACTCTGCCCAAGGCGACCTCCAACCTTTACATCCCCCACAAGACCTTCTCTGTTAACCAACAGTAGGTCCTTCAGTGGCCAAGCTGAGTTCTGATTCACAAAGAACAAAATGCTCTAAACCAATACAATCTTCCCAGTGAGACTGTGATTTACACTTCCTCATCTCCGTGTTTGAAAGCCTATGGTCTCAATGTGCAGCATATCTCTGGCATAAGATCCTATAGAGATCTGAACTACCGAAAAGAGATGTAGCTACATGTTGAATTTCTGTTGGAGGGGAAGATGGTGTTCCCACATATATTCTTTAAAATACCTGCAAGGAAATAACTGTTTTTTTTATGTGATTAAAGGTTATTTAGTTCTTGCAAGTTTACTAGAAGGAATAAGTATTTAAATCTAGATGACTTCTCTGGGGTTTAGCAATAATGGTACTTGCTTTAACAGTGAACAATTTTAGAACCATGTCAACTTTTAGTAGACAATGCTGCATGAACGCAGATGGTGACCTTGGTTACAAGAGGATCAAAGTCAACCTTTTAGAAGAGCCAAGGAGGAAGAGAAAGAAAGGAGAAAAACCAGAAAAAGTAAGGAGTACTGTCTTCCAAAAGGAAGCAATGAAAGAATTCCCAAATTGTTCATTCCTCCTCTAATGGTTTCTGTACCATATGGTTTTTGAATCAGTAGCAGCTGATGTGTTCAGTAATGGTTTCTTTTGAGGGACTTGTCATAATATTTACCTTCTCTACAGCAACAGAAATAGCTTCCAAGGCCGAAATGGCCACACTTAGTAAAACTAATGAAAACAAGAGACATTTCCATGGTGAATGAATCTCTTGACACCATTATTTCAGGGGATAAATAACATTCAATGTACTGTGCTTCATTTCAGCTGAGAAATTTGTGTCTTTAGGCATGGTGTTACCTAGAAAGTAGGAGTATACGGTGTGGTGCAGATCTCTAGAATATAAGTGTGAAGATCTCCAGAGTATTGAAATGAAAAAGAGAAATGAGCATGCTACATTTATCAAGAACGCATAAATAGAAAGAACCATCTGTAAAGATACCTCTCACAATAAAAGAGTATTGTGGGTGTGGGCAGTTCCTTACCTGTTTTCCTCTACCACCTTTGCTGCGATTTGGTGGCATCCTTAATCCACAGTTTCTTTTTGTCCTGTCAGAACTGACACCGGAGTGTTCTCTGTGAATACTGATCTCCTTGGAAAGGAGATTCAAATTAAATTTTATTGGTAAGTAATCTGTCTACATATGGAAATACTCAGCCAAGTGTGTACAGTGGGACTGATAAAGTGAGATTTTTTTGAAAGAGAATGCAAGAGACTAGCCTCTTGTGTGTCTGTCTGAAAAAGTAGCCCAAGTCGATTTCCCATATATTAACCAGTGTGTAAATTTTTGCTCTGCTTAATATCTCTGTTTTTTCCATTGATTTCATTGCATTTTTCAGTTATAGCAGCAGTAGGTAGCTCTTCTTACTTAAAATATACTCAAAAAGATGGTTGTATTGCAAAACTGAAATAAGATTAGGATATAGTTTATTAGTCTTGTTCTATCGACATACACATACAAAAAGCATTATGTGCTCCTTAGTAAAAAGCTCTTAAAATATGAGCCTTATAGCCGTAAGCACTGACTAGTCCCTTAAGTCTTACATCTGACTCATAATATGAAATTTCTTGTACATCTACTGAGTATAATAAGCCTTTCAGCTTAAAGTAGGAGCACAAAGAAGATAAATAACAATTATTACTTTAGGCTTTGTCATGGTCTGTAATTATCTTTTGTTTGCATTTATACTTACGTGGTACTGGATTGTAAAATTTTAATGCAATCTACCAGAAATACCTGAAGTGAGGATATTGCAGTGGAGGGAACCTTCTTTTTTTTTAAGAGGAAAAATAGAGAATAATTACCTATTGACTTCAATAAGCTTTGGACAAAATTGTCATTGAATGGTTGGGCAAACAAGCATCTACTATAATCAAATGCAACACATAGTCTGTTATTATTTACTGGAGCAAAGAATTCCAAGACTGTATCATTTCATAAGCTTAACTATAAAAAGCAGAAAATAAATCCCAGCCTTTGCATAGCTTTGAGGAAAATATAGCCTTATACAAGCACTATGCATTCAGTCACCATGTCACAGTTCTGTTCAGATAGAAATGGTCGCAGTATAATGACATGCTGCTCTGAATGCTACATTTTTTCCCCATTTAAACACTTTAAGGGTTAAAAGCAAAGCACTTATTTTACATGAAATGAACCTGGGCTTTTAAATCTCAGCTGTGGCATGCAGCCTCCTTGTTGGTGAACACCTGATGTCAGCAGTTTGAATGATGTCTGACACTAATTATGTGTTGTTCACAAGATTGCCAGGCAGGAGAGTCTGGGGGAATAAAAAGCTATTTAAAAGGTTTTCATATGAGGTCTTAGCCTCAATTTTTTGAAAGCCTTTACATCTCTTGCAGAGCTGCACCCTGCTAATGCTGTTGAGGAAGGGAAACACTTTTTAAAAGACTATTAATTAATGCTTGAAATGCATCGTTCTTGTTTGAAAGCCATGTAAAGAACAGCTTTAACATCTGTTCATGGGATAAATGCAAAGCTGGGGAAAGATACTTTGTCCTTGTCATACCACCTGCCTTGGTGCTGACATATAGAAGAACCTACCTGATCAGCACATCAGAGCAGTCTAAATTAATTGGCAGATAGGCATAAAACATTGCTAAATAATTAATTTGCCCTTTATCTGCAAACAAATCTTTTTAAAATGCTACATGACTACCAAATAATTCAGATATTTGTTTTGGGGCCTTATGTATATGTCCACTGGATTTATTTTTTCCTCTATAGTTTTTGGGAATACCATTCCATCTGTTTGCATATATGCATTCACGTATGACAGCATTCCTTAAGATTCAGAAATGGCTTATATTTTCATTCAGATAATTTTCTCCAAAGTCTAGGATTTAAAACTTTTATTTGTCATGCTTATGTTCAGCTTACAAATATTACAAAAGTAAGCAAGTCAAGCAGTTTGTCAAAGCAATCTCAGACAGTAACTTGCTGTTGTGAGTGGGATCAGGTCAATGTCCAGAAAGTACACCTGTGTGAGGCAGAGGCAACATGTTATACTGTCTTCAAGCAGCCAGACTCATGCCAGTTTGGATCTTTCAGCACGTGTTATATCAAGTCATCTGTTTCCAAAGCCTTAGAAGGCTACATGAAACATCTTGGAGTCCTTCTTCGCCTTCAGAGAGTCCCACTTGTTTCATTTTCTTCTCCCATATCCATCAGCTGTTCGAGGGAGCATGTGTTATCAAGCTGTTACTTCTACAGTCTGGAATGGAAGAAGGAAAAAGTAGAAAACTAGTACTAAGTTTCTGTATTGATATTTTGCTGAAAAAAATATTAAATATAATTGTAGATTATAAGAACAGAATATTTAAAAATAGTCCAATATTATTCTTGAAAAATTTACTAATGAGTAGATCTTAAATGGAGTTCAAATGTGGAATCGTAGACAGATAATGCTGTTTCCAAAGGAGGTCTTGCACTGAATTTTATCCCAGTGCTGATGGGCATCAGTGTGGAATGGAATATAAAATACTGCTGGTGAAATGCCTGCCATTCTTTTCTTGCAAAAGGCAGTATACACTATAACTGGGTTTCTCCAATGCTTTTCAACCACATGACATTTTTGAACCATATGTAAAGGGAGATCTCTACAACTACCTGAAAGGAGGGTGTAACAAGGTGAGTGTCAGTCCCTTCTTCCAAGTAGCAAGTGATAGGACAAGAAGAAATGACCTCAAGCTGTGGCAGGGGAGGTTTAGATTGGATATTAGGAAAAATTTCTTCACAGAAGGGTTTTTTAAGCATTGGAACAGGTTGCCCAGGGAAGACGTTGTTACCATCCCTGGAAGTATTTAAAAGACGATGTGGTGCTTAGGGTTATGATTTAGTTGTGGACTTGGCAGTGTTAGGTTTATGGTTAGACTTGATGATCTTCAGTCTCTTTTCAAACCTAAATCATTCTATGTTTCTATGATTTTGAGGTTTTTGTATTAAATACCATTAGTGGGGCACATACTAGTTAAAGAGTGCATAACTTTTTCTCAAAATAGTGGTGCTAAGCAGGTAAACTTTGTACATTTCACAGGGACTGGTAGAACGACAAATTCTGAGGATATCACGCTGTTACAGACTACCTGATTGACTTTGCTGAATTATTGTGCTATAAAAAGGTGCACTGTAAATTGGCCAAATGCAAAGCCATACAAGCAGGAATGAAGACAGATAGCTTACGTTTACGAGATATGAAATTCTGCATAGCAAAAAGTGAGTCGGAGTGGGAATTTAATATTACCAAGTGTGATGAAAACCCTCTGTAAAATGC
The DNA here is from genome assembly GCF_965231255.1 of Vanellus vanellus. Lineage (NCBI taxonomy): Eukaryota > Metazoa > Chordata > Aves > Charadriiformes > Charadriidae > Vanellus > Vanellus vanellus. The sequence continues at coordinate 58,052,504 of NC_138908.1, forward strand.
TAGCACTTTAGCAAGACTGACACTATCCTTGAATGAGTGAAAAAGATCGTCTGATTCAAAAAAGGTGTGTTACCTGAATGCCTAGCACTGGTAAGACTACTACTGAAAATTTGATCCTATATTTCTATCCCAGGTGAATGTAGAAGTATTCAGAAGGGGACCACAGAAATTATCAATGGAAAACCAAACCATATTGTGTGAAGAGTTTTTAGAGTATGCATCTATGTTGTCATGTGCAATCAGTCATCGATTAATGTGGGTTTGCCATGGGTTAGCTGGAAAAGGAAGAGGTAGGTTTGATCTGAACTGTACATTTGTAAAACTGCTGGATTTCCTACTAGTGTGGATGTAGTGGGGAGGGCCCAGTCCCACAGTGTTATGACGTGATGTGTCCTTGGACCAGAAGTAGCATCCATTAAGCTTAATGAAGAAGAGGCATGGAAGGTAGAGATGTTGATTATTTCAATACTTTTTCGTGGAAAGCATGTTTGCTAGGGTGAAACTTCATATCTTGTTGACCTTCTAAGATCAGGGAGGAATTTCTCCTCTCTGATATGTATCTTAGTTTCTGGATGTGCTTTTTTCTTCTCTTTCTGCATCATCAAAGGTTCATCATGGCTGAACAGGTTACTAAGCCAAACAAACTGCTGTTCTGCACCTGTGTAGGAATGTATCTGAAACATCTGGTTAGTACATCCTGGGATGGGCTTGATTTCCTCCAAGTCAGGTTGGCAGAGGTTTGGACAGTGCTTTACCTTTCTACCAAGCACAGGTCACAGTTAACTTTCTGAGATTATTTAGATGTCCAATCTAAATAATATCCAATCATTTCCCTATATCACAGCCTTTTGAGGGCCTCATAGCCTCTTCTGCTTCTTGCCCGAGGCAAGTGTTTTGTTTTACTGAGGAACAAAATGTGTTCTGTCACTGAAGTATCAAGGTTTGTTATTGAGACTTTGTGTAGACACTGGCTAGCTCTTGATACACAGAAAGACAGCTGTTGCAATTTCATGGTTATAGAAAATTTGATGTTTAGTAAAGTCAAATTTAAAATGGAAAAACACCCCTCTCCCTGTAACATTAGAGGGAGACCAGATTGAGTAATGAAATGTAATGAAATGTATTAATTATAATGTCCCATAAATATTCCCCCACACATGGCAACAGGCTAGGAAAATGCTTTTTGTTCGCACTTAAAAAATAAAAGATGATACTCCCCTAAATACAGTTATGCTGAAGAATATTTGAGGATCACTGTGTATAACTGATTCAAATAAAAAAAGATAATAAAAGCCTAAATGTGACATTATCAGAATAAGACAGTAACACTATGTTGTATGTTGGAGGAAACATTACTGTAAAATCAAGTACTGCTCAGATGTCAATATTTCTAAGAGTATTTAATTTTTTTTCTTTTGGTTTTAGAATCAATTTCAAAGTGGGTCCAAGAAAGCACTGTTTGTAGTGAGAAATCAAGTAATTTTTATATATATAAATTATTTGGGAGAAAGTTAAGTGACTTGATAACAGAAAATATCTAGAATCAGAGGTTATCTTTGATATGACTTACCACATTAATATAGGAGAAAAAAGACAAAAGAAAATACACTATTTGGATGTGAAGCAAAACACATTCAGGTAGGAAAAAGTGAAGATTTTCAATAACAGATATTATTAGGGTATAGTTGGATTAAGAGGAAGCTGGGCTGTCTGTCATTGACTTTTAAAATCAAGACTAGGTACTTTTCTGTGAACGGATCAGATCTCAGACAGATGTTGTTTGCCAGAGCAAGGTCTTCCGTCTTTGTTACACTGGCGATCAGCTGAGGTAATCAGAGCAGTTCCCTTTACAGTGAAAACTGACTAATTTCTTGAACACTTGGCCACTGAATGTCTGCTACAAACATTAAAGTATTCACAGAGGTATTACCATGCTGTTCCTACAGTAAGGGTCTAAATCTATTTCATAATTAAAGTTGCTGTCTAATTCCAGACAGGGGTCAGGAGTGCGTGGTGCACACAGCAGGGCTTTACATGCTGCACAGGTTATTTTATATAAATATATGTAATTGTAGTATAATTTTACAGGATGGTTGCCTGGTACACTGAACACCATCTCTGTGTATACAAACATGAACAGCACACTCATGAGAACATGAGTGCTTTAAAGTCATAGCGCTGGTTTCGCTTTTTATTGACATGTTTTACCTTTCACTGTAAATATATTGTTTCTTGCTTTTGACAATTATCCTTATAAAAAGATGAAGTAAACATGGATATGGACACTCCAATGAATATGTTTTAAAAAGAACTTCCAATGTTAGGAAGTACAGAGAGGAAATTTTCTTTATGAGCTACTTAATGGTTTCAATTTGCATGCAACACTAAAAGTAAAAGCTCAGTAACTATGATTTCTGTATTGTAGTTTAGGAAAACATTACACAATTAATTCCACATACTACTTCCAAAAAGTCTAGTTTAATCGGAGTATGTATAGGAGTGTTAAACAGCTTCAGAATGCCAAATGCTTTCCATGTACTTATGTGACACTGTAATGAAGGTGTTACCATCCTCCTCTTCTACCACAGTTAATAACTTAGAAACTACGAAGAGTTCCATTTCAAAATAAAACTACCATCTACCTGACATTTTTCCCACATAGTTAATTGTGTCTTCTCTGGAATTCTTTCATTGAAATCTGGTTATCAGGAAAGAATGTATGTTCTGTGTTGTTGGGAAGAATTCCTTTTCATTCCTTTTGTCTTAAGCATCAGAGATTCCCAAGGCTTCAAAAAAGTCTGTATTTTAGAGTAAAGATTCATTAATTGTTCTGTAAAGGTGATATTTCTAATGATACATGCTTGTAGTTTCTGTGTTTTGCTAGAATGACCTTTTCCGCAATACACAACTATATATAGCCTTGTGAATATGACACACAGCAATTTAGGGCTGTGGAGGGGAGAGAGAACTTCAGACTATTTTCTCTGCTTCCAAGTTATGAACAGCAATGCAGGAATCTTCAGAAATCACAATTTTTAAATTTGTAAGATAACATTCCCCAGTTCTGCTCAGTTGAACATTTTTGCACAGTTAAATTCAATGCTAATTTTACAATCATATCAACATTTACTTGCACGTTTAAATTTGTTTGTATGCTTGAAGATTCAAAGTTTAATAACTTGTGAAATAAACAAAACAGAGGGCCTGCTTTTAGAACTTTTTCACTGGGCTGAGATTTACCCTATGAAATTGAAGGTTGCTTGAGATACTACAATTTATTTCATGATTATGTAAAGCTTAGTTACTGTCATTAGAATGGATGGTATTTCTTTTATAAATTTAATAAGAAATAATAAGTTGTCTGCATAAGATGGGCTTATCAGTAGTTTTCTTTGTTATTTTAACATAGTTGCTTTTGAATTATTTTGCTTTTCAAAGGCCATTTATTGTATCAGTCTTTTAGCTCTCATGTTTTTTGTGCTTTCTCCACTCTTTACTTTTTCCTAAAAAAAAAAAGTGTTATTTTTATCCAGGTAATTGTAAAATATATATCTAATTTTTTTTTAAATTTGTTTATCCTGGAATATTTTCCAAGAATAGTTCCCTGAAAGTAAAAATATTTTCACACTTGAACAATGTTTAACTTGCATACTAAACCTTCATAAACATAAAGGCAACACTATATTTATGAGTATGTTGTAAAATGTTTAGTGATCAAAACTGGATAATCTTAAAAGCACTGTAGGTTTGCTTTGGATAAATGGATAGGATATAAACAAAAAGCGTCATGGCTTGAGACGTTTTCTGAAATCGATATGTGTGAAAGATAAAATTGCAATTATGATATCGGGGGGGTGGGGTAGTTCATCCCTTTTCACAAGCTTTAATTTATTAGGCTTAGTTTTAATATTGCTATTTTATAAGTAATGTGTATTTTCTTCTGTATACTGAGTTTTCCTGGGCAACTTTCAGTCTATTATTTCCCTCTGTTGCTAAAACTAAACAAAAGTTGTTAGTGAGTGCTGCACAGAAATTCAGCCTCCCCAGTTTGTTTGGGGAGGCTGAAACTTTTTTTTTCTGTATTTTCTCTCTGCACTTTATTCTGTGAAATTGTAAGTCTCTCTTGCATTAACCCAAAAAAATGTAGTGATGAAAAGAAAGGCATGCTAATTATGACCAGAATACTGTCAGTGTTTTCCTACCTGTGCTTTTGTAAACATACATGCACTGAATTATTAAATATTATAGAATTTATTTGTGTTATTCTAACATTAGTGAAAAATGGGCCATTTCTTTTCATGTGAGTAAAATGAATAGGGAGATAAATGGTGGAAAATTTTGTGTTAGCATCAGAAATGTTTGACATCTGTTAAAGCATTACTGTTTTTGCAAGTATACAAGAACTGCAAACTAACATGTTACGCAGCAGATGCTTTCGATGTTGTATGGTGGAATATGCAACAGCTGAAACTAATGAATTGATCTTGACTGATAGAATTAAGAAAAGCCTATACTTATAACTAATACTCATAAATATTCAAGTCCAATTGAGATCAAATGTACATAAAAATGCTAGTGTCAAATAGAACTGATGGTTTTTAGTTTCACTTAGGATAAAGTATACTGTGGGAACATGATAGATGAAGAATGGGTTTTCTGCTTATATAAACAGCTTTCTCTGCAGATGCAGTACTTGATTAGGTGAAGAAATACTGTGCCACATGATTATTGGTTGCCCGTAGGGATTAAATCCTGTTTTGATGGGCTCCCATTATTTTTAGTACCTTATACATTTACTCATGGCAGAAAGGTAAAGCAATATTTCAAAAATCATTTCACTTTTTACCTCACGCTTTGCAAGGCAGAGCAGACTGACATTTCCCTGTGTGATTTTGTTGTTGCTCTGTAGGTTGGGTCGCTAATGAGAGATGCGTGTGTTCGGCTCAGTTGCTAATATCCAAACAAGCCCAGAGCCAAGATAAAGGTAGCTAGCGTGGAACGTGGGAGCCCCATGGTGACCATTTTGCTGTCTGTGCGCTGTTGGGAGAATCAGCTGGGTCTGGCTTTCCCAGAGGGGCTGAGTGGTGCTGCGCTCTGAGCTGACTGATCTCTTTGGGTCTCGGTGTCCCATCTGTAAAATGGGAGTAGGACATAGTTTCCTAATTCGACTGCGTGCAGGAAGGATAAATACATTCTTATGGCCTGAATGGTTCAAACCCTGCAGCAACACCCACACCGAGAAGCCAGGCTTTCCTCCGCTCCGGAGAGGCATCCAGCCAAGGCAGGCTGAAGGTCTCTGTAAGCCCTTTCACCCTCCTGCTCGGTGTTTGCTGTTGCAGTTTGCTGTGTGTGCTTTCCTTTCAAATCATTTCTCTCTCTTTTCTAGTTTGAGGGTTGCAAGAAAGCCTTTTCCAGACTAGAAAATCTCAAGATTCACTTAAGGAGCCATACGGGTGAAAAGCCGTACCTTTGTCAGCACCCTGGCTGCCAGAAAGCATTCAGCAACTCCAGCGACCGCGCCAAGCACCAGAGGACACACTTGGACACTGTAAGGAAGCAGAAGTCCCATTGCAGTCCCCTGTACATTAGACTGTGTGCTCCTTTCCTCCAGCTTGGTGGCAGCAGGTAGCCCATAACCTTAGAGACAGGAGGGAGAAGTGCCTAATGAGGCTGTGTAAGCTGTTCAGCAGTGACCAGTAATGTAAGCATGGGTGAAGATGGGCCAAACTAGTTGATAAAGAGGCCGCAGCCCCATGGGCTTTGCTGCAGGTAGAGCCAGTAACTTCATCCAACTTAGATGATCTTTAGGGAACCTGAAGTCATTACGCACAGACACGGAAGCCATCTGTGATAACAACTGCTATTCTCTGACAAAAACTCAGTTAAACTTAAGGCTGGGGCAGAAAGTTAAAAGAGGAAGAATAATTCTGTAAATTGAAAATTTTTCATGCCAACAAATTGTTGCTTGTGAATTTGAGTCACAGCTGAGATTTGTTTAAAAACTTCTGTTTCATAACAAAAGATCTTGTTTTGTCAGAGACAAGCAGTTTCTAAAGGGCAGAAGTCCAGAAAGAAAAAAAGAACAATGTGATTTGGATGAAATGGCTGTCACAAAACTTAAATTATCCATTTGCAATAGTCGATAGTATGACTGGTAAGTTAATCATTTGTACAAGGTGTTTTCAGAAATGCTTTGTGAAACATAAATGGCTAAATTGCAAAATATCTAATTTCAGCAAACAGTTGGACCTAATGTTCATTTAATACTCTGTATTCTGGAGCTACAAGTCTTTAGGGAAGACAGACAGATTAGAACAGGCAGAAGGAGGTATTTATATAGATTTTTACTTACTTGATGAGTTAGATTTATTGGGCTTTCTTTTAAGAAAACTATAAAGGTATTACAGGACTGGTATCTTTCTATTATGACGTGTTACCAGAAAATCTGAGCTGAAGGAGTTTTGCTTGTACTTCACGTTAAAATTTGTATTTTTGTGTGTAATATTTGTGAAACTTCAGTATTCAATGCTTGCTTTGGTTTTTGCTTGCTCTCTTCGTAATGTAGCAAACTAACACTTTTTCTTGTTCTCTTTTTCTGGAGCAGATTCTTCTATAATCCTAACAGTCTATCTGGGCCTTTACTGCAGTTTCTTTACCTGATTCAATAAAGAATGTAATTTCTGATTAAGTCAAAGATTGCTCTGAGGGTGGAAGAATTGTGAGTATAACTAGCAATATTCATTGTACTGATTACAAAAAAAAAAAAACAAACCCAAACCAAACAACAAAAAAACCCCCAGTAACAATGAAAGGTACCATAATGAAATCTTTCCTTTTGTTTGTCTTCCTTATAAGCCATACTTTCTTCCTTTCCCTTTCTAATAAATTACCGAGCGTTCTGCTTGTAATAACGTACAACTCATGTTCTGTAGTAATGTGGTTTGCATCATCCCAAGGCTCAAAAGGGATTCTCTTGAGTTAAAATAATGTGTGATATAACAGCTGCTTTATCTTTTTTCTTTTTGACTTAGAAACCTTATGCATGTCAGATTCCAGGATGTACTAAACGATACACAGACCCGAGTTCCCTGAGAAAGCATGTGAAAGCCCATTCTTCCAAAGACCAACAAGTCAGGAAAAAGGTAAATTTTCTACCTTGTTGACTGGTGTAAAGCCTGTGTGGAGAACAGTGTTCTAATACTAGGTGTTTCAATGCATCTTCAAGTACTTGTTCTGATTTCAGGCTGCTGATTAGAAAAACCGTTAATGGGAAATAATAGATACGGTTCTTATATAGATGGTAATTTAATCTTTGACTCAATGAGGCTGCCTGCTTTATTGCTTTTATTTTTTGATGTGATGAATAATCACTAAATGTACATACATAATGAGGCAAGTCAGAAATAATTTTTGAAAACAGAAATTTTTGTTTTTAAAGTTCTGCCTGTTGGTAAATACATAGTAATACAAAATCCAGTTTACATGACCAGCGTCAGATGGAAGGATAGACTTTGAGGGCAGATGGACGGCACGTGAGATTAAGCTCTTAATTTCTATTTCCATATGCCAGACACTTCCAAATACCAAGAATTTTTATGCCAGTTCCCTGTGGAACTCAAGTCCATGAATCAACAGTTGTTTATATGTATAAGCAAATCTTTGAAGAGCTGAGTTGCGACCTAGGGAAATGATTATTTTTTTCTGGGCATTTTCATCATAGAATCATAGAATCATAGAATGGTTTAGGTTGGAAGGGACCTTGAAGATCATCGAGTTCCAACCCCCCTGCCATGGGACACCTCCCACTAGACCAGGTTGCTCAAAGCCCCATCCAGCCTGGCCTTAAACACCTCCAGGGATGGGGCCTCAACAAGCCTTCTGGGCAACCTGTTCCAGTACCTTACCACACTCAGAGTGAAAAACTTCTTCCTAATGTTTAATCTAAACCTGCCCTCTTCCAGTTTAAAGCCATTCCCCCTCGTCCTATCACTACATGCCCTAGTAAAAAGTCCTTCCCCAGCTCTTCTGTGGATCCCCTTTAGGTATTGGAAGGCCGCAGTAAGATCTCCTTGGAGCCTTCTCTTCTCCAGGCTGAACAGTCCCAACTCTTTCAGCCTCTCCTCATAGGAGAGGTGCTCCAGCCGTCAGATCATCCTCATGGCTCTCCTCTGGACACGCTCCAGCAGTGTCCTTCTTATGTCCTTCTTATGTCCTTCTTATGTTGGGGACTCCAGAGCTGGATGCAGTACTCCAGGTGGGGTCTCACGAGAGTGGAGTAGAGGGGCAGAATCACCTCCTTTGACCTGCTTCTTCTGATGCAGCCCAGGATACAGTTGGCCTTCTGGGCTGCGATCACACACTGCTGGCTCATGTTGAGCTTCTCATCAATCAGCACACCCAGGTCCTTCTCCTCAGGGCTGCTCTCCAGCCATTCCTCGCCCAGCTTGTATTTGTGCTTGGGATTGCCCTGACCCAGATGTAAGACCTTGCACTTGGCGTTGTTGAACTGCATGAGGTTGGCTTGGGCCCACCTCTCCAGCCTGTCCAGGTCCTTCTGGATGGCATCCCTCCCCTCCAGTGTGTCTACCTCGCCAAAGAGCTTGGTATCATCGGCAAACTTGCTGAGGGTGCACTTGACCCCACTATCCATGTCACCAACAAAGATGTTGAACAGTACAGGTCCCAGTACCGACCCCTGAGGAACACTACTCGTCAATGGTCTCCACTTGGACGTCGAGCTGTTGACTGTAACTCTTTGAGTGTGACCGTCCAGCCAGTTCTTTATGCACCGAGTGGTCCATTTGTCGAATCCGTGTCTCTCCACCTTAGAGACCAGGATATTGTGTGGGAGTGTCAAATGCTTTGCACAAATCCACTTATTAATCACTGGCACTATTCCATCAGATTGTTTAGATCATTGAGGATAAAAATCTAAGCTCTCATTTTAAATGAAACTGGTCTTGATAAAAGGGGAACATGCATGAACTGGTGTAAGGCTAGATAAACCTTTGAGATATCAGCCCCTTCTAAAACAAGTTATAGTTTAGAAATTTTAAAATTAAATGCACAGCCATTCATAGAAAGCCGCAAAAAAATTGCTTCATACAGCATTGGAAGCGCTAAGTGTCAGTCTTTAAAGCTGCAGTATACAAATTGGGAGAGTAGGTTTTGATTCAATGGTTTGTTGAAGCAGGACATGTCAGCAGAGACCTGCATGTCATCAGCCTCTGAGGAACTGGCCTGTAGTATTCTCGAAGAATTTCCTTTAAACTCGTGCGTGCCTACACCTGTGTCAGAGACGAAGTCACTGAACACTCATTTTCACCTTAATAAGCAGTGCTTTGGCTCCCTTGCTCCTGTGTACGGGAGCCAAAGGCAGAACTGCCGAAAGAGGTCTGTGGGCCCTGTCCTGCCTGTCCCAGGAGGGCAACTCAGCCACCCAGACGCTGCCTTTTACAAGCATGTAAAGTAAATGCTGACCAAGACATTGCATTCTGAGAAATTTGTGTGCGATGCCTCAGCTGAAACTGGCATAATGGACCTGAATATGGGTATTAAACTGCACTGTAGCATTACTGTCGTTGGAAGGGAAATAATGTGTTATCTCCTCTCTCATTTTGCCACATTGCAAAACTATGTGGGATTTTCCTTCTTCCATTTCATTCACTGTTTGATTTTGCCCATTTTTCATTCCTTCTTTGTGCCAAACAGTTTAAACCTGGCCCTTTTTCCTCCTTGCTTCACTCTCTATGGGCACATTCTAGACGTAAAATTGCTTATTTTTTCATCCCTGTGTGATAAGGATTTATTTATGCTCATTGGTCACTGGGGATATGTTGATATATGGGAGGGGAAATAAGCAAAACCTCCACAAAAAGAAAAGAAAACTTGTGGCATCTATCAAGCCAGATACTTAAAGCATGGATAAAGTTTGCAATGTATAATGTTTACAAGGTACAGCATAGTTACTGGACCTTTGAGAACTTATAATTGCTAACTAGCATCATGCTTTGGTATTTGAAATATTTCCTGGCCGTAATAATAATAAAAAGTAAGAAACAATAAACCTTTTAATGCAGAATTAAGGTTATTTATGGCTTTAATTAAAAGTGAAATTTGGCCTGATGTCAAAAAAGTCTTTACAAAAATGTGAATTCATCAAAAATAACCATAAAAATTCCAAGGTGATAAAGGCACAGTGGAGTAATGCTTCCAGCCCTAGGGATCTATTCTGTTGAAAAGAATGAAACCCTTTGCTGTCACACCCCGTTAGTCATGGATTCATTTAATATATTGTGCCTGACTGCTTTTAATCCTCCGTTTGACCTCCCCCTACACACCAAGTGACATTATTGTGGCGTCTTAAGTTGCTGGCTCTCCCAGACTGTACCTGCAAATGTGTCTTTGATGTTGCATAGACTTAAAATAGCAGGATGAAGTGTATTCATAACAGCGGAATCAGCTACTTGCTGTGCTCAACATTACATTAAGTCTTCAGCCCAGATTTTATAGATCTGTCTTCAAAGCTTTGACCCTTTCCTTGGCCCTCTAAGACGGGGCCAGATTATGCAATGTGATATAGATAAATTTCCATGAATGAATTATTTTAAGCAACTTTTATTGATACATGTTTATGGCTTACCATGTAAGGCAAAAATGCCTTTTCTGCAGATCTTGTAAGGCAGCCACTGTTCCCCTTCTCCTCTCAAACCCCACCCTCCAGCCATCCACCAAATGCATTTAACTGGGAATCTCTCCAGGTAATGGGATGAAATCCTATAGACCAAGAAGATCCCAGCATGAATATTAATGCAAGCAATTTAGTGGATAGTACAGTGAACTTTCATTTACTTTTCAAAGGAAAGCAGAATAGTAAAGAGACCTGTGCCTGTTTTAACCATCTTTGTGTAATTTGTAAAATTCTCCATAAACATAAGGGCAAACATATACACAAATACCATGCAAAGACCTGGGAACAGATGCTGAAAATGTCAAAACATTTTAGGTATAGTCTCTATGCATCATAGTATTCAGTCTGTACTTTAAAAATATTTTGGTGGGATAAAAAGCAGTGCTTCCTACCTCATTTTAAAAAGTCAAAATTGTTGACTGTGCCTGGATTTAATCTTCCCTTGGGGAAGGTGGATGGAGCTCCTTTTAAGCAGGGAAGTCAGCAATAGAAAACTAGACGGCAACCAAAATGAGAGCATGAAGTGAAGCTGCGAGGGATGCTAATGCACAACATGCCCCTGGACCACAATTACTTTTAAAACCTCTCCTCTCCTTAGTCATGTCCTCCTTTCAGCTTTGAAAGGGCAACAAACTTGAAAGATTTTTTTTGTACGTTGAACAGTTCCCATGTGGTGCTTATTACCACAACGTATTATGGAAGCTAAGAGCCATGTGGGACTCAAAGGGAACTGGATATTTCTGTGGATAATGAGACAAGGTTGAAAAATAAACATGGGATTTGCAAGGGATACTGGTGCTTCAAGATCATGCTTCAGGACAGAAGTCAGCATCAAGCTAAATATCTTAGGGAAAAGCATGTTTATTCTGTACTGCTTATTTGCAGTTTCTCACTCTTTCTCCTCAAATGCCAGCTGCCAGTGGACACAGTGTACGTAACTTAAAGCAGTCTGGATGGATCTTGGGCCTCATCTGGAAGAAGGATCTGCTTCTAAATTGACACTTTAAAATAACCTTCAGGCTGCCTAACCTGAATTTATGTATTCTCCTGCTTTTTTCCTTCTCTCATTCCTTTTTTGTAATCCTTTTCCCTTTCAATTTCCTTTCTTATTCTATCTTCGACCTTTGTAGCTTTGGGTCTTTAGGATATGCAACCCAAACTGAACATCTGTAGGCAGCTGAGGTGCGTATGCTGTGGTAAGACCAGCCCCAGGTCTTTCTTCCCCTGCATATTCTCCTATATTCTCTCATCTTTCACCCTGTTTCTTTCATTCATTTTTTTTTCCAATAGGCCGAGTGCAACTAAATTGTCAATTTAGAAAGCATATTGGTACATACAGGCAAATGCCACTTAGACATTTCACATGCTGTGTGTTTGCTAATCTTTATCTAGCTTGGACCTCGTATTGATTTAGGATCTCATGAACCATTTACCTTTTCTTTTCATCTCACATCAGTAAACTGTTCAGCTTTTTCCATCTTCCAAGTGTTTTCAAGGCAGACCAGGACCAGAAAGAGAAATGAGTGTGTTTTTTTTTTCCCTTTGGGAAACTCTACAAAGGAGAGAAATCCAGTTTTTAGCTGAGTCACTTCCTGAACTAGCAGCTTTCATCTGAAGAGAGGCTGTAACTGCCTAAACTGATTGTTTCCCAGAATCGATGGTAAACATGCAGGATTTTGAAAGGAAATGACAAGGAGATAGAATTCATAGGTTGACATTTCTATTTAATTTCTTCCTTCGGATACCCAGTAAAAACAAGATAGTTACTTGGCTTGCTTTGTGGAAGTGCAGAGAATCAGGACAAAAGCTTGGGAAAACAGAAGGATGAGTGAGGCAGGTATTTGTTTCAGCTAACCTTCATATTATTTATTCTTCTTACAAAACACTATTTTCAGACTTCATAATATCTCAAAACCATTTATACTTTGATACTTTGTGTCCTGAGTATAGACTGCCCCTGAAAATCGCCAGCCTATAATATTAGGTGCAGCTGTTAATGGTAGAAATACTGTCTATGTGAAGTCAGGGTGAAGCATTATGCCTATAGATCCTATAGTTCTTATTTGTAGAATAGCTATAATAAGGAAGGCTACAGTTGAGAGCTTCGGTTTGGTGTCTTTAAAAGGGCTCAGTAGTTTTGTTCCTTGAGTCACCCTGTGGAGTTTCTGACTAGTCAAAAAATAGGGCAATACTTGACACACGTAAGCTTATATTCAGTTGTTTAGACTTGTGTAAACAGCAAGTTTCTTTCATCTGTGAACTGATGATACTGTATTTGAAAATACGAATCCATAGCTCTTTTAGTTTGTAAGTCTTTTAATTGCAGTTAGTGAAAATGAAATTACGCAACATATCATTAACACAATACAGAGCCTGCACTATTATATATCCAGTGATTTGAATGAAGGTGAATACTACCATTATGCTCTTCATGAAGATCTGTTTGTTGTGCGAGCTAGCACTTAGCCTTGTACAAGTATAAGAACATTATCTTTTTCATACAAGTTTACCATGAAAAAAACATTTGCTATTTCTGCAGGAGTCTTGCTGAAGAAATCTGTATTTGTAAATCAAAAAAACTCAAACATTTCATTCAATTGTAAGTATTACAGTACAAGTCCCACTGTGAATGGAATGAACCCTCCACTGACTTTGTGTAGATCTTGTCATGAACATCTGCAATGTCTAATGCATTTTTTAAAGGTTTTATCTTTTAAAAAAGTGCATTTTCAAACAGATAAGACATAATTAAAAAAAAGGACAAAAGATTGCTTTGATTTCATACAGCTGTTTGGCAAGGCCAAGATCAGTTTGGTAACATCTGCCTTCTCATCTGAACAATGCAGTGGCTATGCTTTTAGATACAGTTTTAATTTTATCCATAATTACACCCACAAACAACTGTTGTCATGTATAACAGTTCTTTAAGCCACTATATCCTGCCAAAAAAAAAGAAAAAAAGATTTAGAAGATTGTTTCCTTTTAATTAAAGGAAAGTGTAATAGATAAGGGTACAACTCGTTAGCTCCATCCTTGTGGGAAAAAAGGAAAAGATAATTTGAGCATTTCAGATAACCAAGACCAGCTAAAAGGAGTGTAGAAGTCTTAGTCTGGGTGTTGAACTGAAAGACAATTTATACCAAATAATACAATCCTTCAGCTGATCAGTCTTTGATTCTTTGTCAGTGTTAAGAGTGCCCAGACCGCGTCTTTGATCTTGTTGTGTACATTAGTTATGGGTCAGATACAGACTGATTATACAGACAAGCTTTCAGGTGTTGAATGTTTACCTGACAGTTGCCTCTGAAAGCTGACTGTCTCCTGGAAACCTGCATCATCTTAGCTCATTCAAATGGGTCTTGAGGAAACCATGCATGGATTCAGCTGACCTGGTAGCTTAACACCTCAGCAGATGCATAGCATAGTAAGCGATCTGTACTGGGTTTTTCAGTACTATGAGGAGGAGCATATATCAGCTAAAGTTTGCAGTGTTTAAGCTTAACCGTAATTTGCTCCTCATTTATTTATTTGATTTGTACTTAGTCTTAGTCTAACATAGCAATTGCAGTTGTGTTTATTTTCCTGGCTTTTCCCAGGACAGAATTTTTGTACTGTCTCTGCCAGAAAGCAAATATCATGGAGGTATAGCTTAGGGAAAGGTGGTCCAAAGGACATTTCTGAAAGTTGTCTACAATCGGTGGAGGTTTTTTGGAATTGTAGTGTATATGGTACATCTACCAAATCACTAAGGAATGGAGGGGGTGGTGAGACCTCATGAGATAAGGGATATGTGCACAGATTTCCAGCTTGGTTCATTTCATCTTCCTTTTTGACACAGGTTGGTCAATTCTAAAATGATGGCTAAACAGTGGCTCTTGGGGACTTGTCAAAACATTCTCCCAATGGAGATGAACTCTTCCAAGATTTGTTCCTGTAATACCTGGTTGGAAGGAGATCTTCTCAGGTGTTACTGTGCTGAGGAGAAATAAAGGACAGGCAATTGGGATCTCTCTAATGAATCCTGCTGCTATTTGTGCATGATTTCTTCCATGTTGCATTTATTGCTCTTTCAAAAACCAACCAGCTTGCAATGGCTGGAAGTTTTCAGAATACTTTTCCTGATTGCAATAAAGAAAAAAGGTGCTATACTGCCACTCCTACTTCAGACTGTAGTAGAGGCTAGTAGAGCAGAGCAGTCCACACTAGGTGGACATACTGGAAATAATGAAATAAGAATAATGATCACCTGGCCAAATCAATTCCTGGAATTGCCTTGCAGAGTGGCCTGTGCTGGCCTTCACCAGGGTTCCCATCTGAGCTGAGGGGGCTTTACAGGAGCCACCTTGCACAGATGATAATGATCCTGCAGATATTGCTGTTCTGCCACTGTGCAATCCCCATATTAGCAAAACCAGATATAAAATCTCCATCTTTAGAGGCAAATCTCAATAACTGAATTCTTCTGAAGCTTAGTCATTTTATATCCCTTTTCTAACACTTCATCTCTTCTCTCTTAGAGCCCTGGTATGTATAATGTATATAAACCTGTCCATCTTACAATGAAAACGTTAAGAGAAATGGGAAAAAAAATGAACTGCTTGAAGATGTGATATCCCCCTGTTGAACAGTATTTTTCTGAAAATAAGACGTACAAGTTTTCATTATAGGTTAATGTGGACTTTTCTATAAAGATTTGAGAGATTGTCTACCTTTGTATTTAGTGGGTCATGTCAGCAGAAACATTACTCCCTCAGCAAAATCATACAGAGCTCTGGCTTCTTACAGGGCTGCACACTTCTTGATTGTTTATTGTGTACATTGTTTTACAGCAGAAGCAGGCTTTTTTATTGTGATTATGTGTTGATTTTACCACACAATCAATGAAGCTACCAGTTTGTTAAAAGATTTTGAATAAACAAAATTTTACACTAGCATTTAGATTTAGCGGAGAACATAAATAGGAAACAATGTCTGGTTATTTTCTTTAGCTAGTATCTTTGCTTTATTTAATTTTGCAACACTTATTTCCAGTTTTTCCTTTCATTTCTCAGTATTTGAACTAGGCTTTTTTTGTGAATCTAGAAGCACAATGCTTCATGTGTTTCTTAGGAGAAATAAATGCACTTGTAAAAAATTTTTTCTAACTCAGAATGTTTAATTGATGAGGAAAGAGGGAGCCAAGGAGGGTTAGAGCATTACATCATTGGTATTTCAGCAGGTTATACAGGCACTAAGCTAGTTACCAGTGACCTTGTCCATTATGTGACAATATTAATCTGGAGAAACTGCTCTGTTTGTGAACACCTGCCTCATGGGGAGCAAACAGCCAGATCCGACAGTATGAGCCCGGTTTGCTTCTGCGTCTTTCAGGTTTCACTTGCCCTTGCTCAAACTCTTAGTTCAGATTTCGCTGTTAAAATTGCAAAAGGGAGAGAGTGGATTGAAAGGGAAGCAGATCTATTTTCTTGCTTTGAGAGCAGTTGAACATAAGGATATTTTCCCTCATTTGTTCTCTATGGAGTCCATTTAAAAGATGTCACTCATGCAAAAAGAAGTGCATTCAGGGGCTAAGGGTCAGTAAGCAGTGCCCATGGCAACAAAGAAACTATTCTGCAGAAAAAATGCAGTGAAGAGTAAGTGTTTTAATCCCCAACTTTAATCCCTTTACTTCCTGTTTCCAAAATGAAATATAAATCAGGCACCATGGCGTGCAGCAATTTTTCCTGAAAGGGATGTTGGCAAAAAGGGATTAGGAACGGGCAGCAGTGTTTAAGGAATTTAGTCATACAATTTGTTGGAAAACTTTTGAGACTACGAATGACCAGTTCTTTTGAGTGTGGTCAGTGAGAAACAGGAAAACAGACCCAGAAAGCGATGGAGGACTGGTCGTGGCTGGCACCCCCCATCCCCAGCTGCTGCGGCGGCAGCGATGTGCGCTGTGGTGGGATGCACGAGGTTTGCCTCGCAAGGAAGCTCCGTCGTGGGGGGTTATGCTTTGCCAGCAGTGCATGTAGAGCTCTGCTCTCCAGGGAGGAGGAAACATCGAAACCCCTCTGTGGTTTTCGTCGTGCTGTAGCAGCTGTGGCAGTTGTTGTGACCAGCGCATTGTTGGTTCACTCTGATGTTAACATTCATGGTTCCTCCCTGCACTTGGTTTCTGCCCTGAGCGTGTACTCCTGTAAGCTCCGGCACCGCAGCGTGTTGAAAAGTGCATCAGAAGGAACAAGTGCGGTCATTCTCGTTACTTTTCCAAACATGCCAAAAAAAATCCAGCTTGATTAAAAACTCTGTAAACAGATGTCAGTACATGCCCACAGAATTTTGTATTCTTCAGGTTTGTTTTCAGCAGCAAACAATATCCGTTTCTGTATTTGCTTGTCTTCACTTGCCTGCCACAGCATATGCATGAAGGTGGGCTTGAGAGAGCATGAATCCTTCTTTCTTTGGGGACCTGGTTGACAAGGTCCCTTGGGAGGCAGTCCCAAAGGGAAAAGGAGTCCAGAAAGGCTGGACATTCTTTAAGAATAAAATCTTACAGACACAGGAGCAGGCTATCCTCATGTGCCAAAAGACGAGCCAGCAGGAAAGAGGACTGGCCTGGCTGAACAGAGAGCTTTGATTGGAACTCAAAGGAAAAAAAGAGAGTTTGTGACTTTTGGAGGAAAGGGCAGGCAACTCATGAAGACTACAAAGATGCCATGAGGTTATGCCGGGAGCATTAGAAGGACCAAAGTCCAACTAGAACTTACTGGAACTAATGCAGTAAAAGGCAATAAAAATGTTTCTATAAATATATTCACGACAAAAGGAGAGCTAAGAAAGATCTCCATCCTTTATTGGATGTGGAGGGAAACATAGGGACAAATGATGAGGAAAAGCCTGAGGTACTTAATGCTTTCTTTGCCTCAGTCTTTTGAAGTAAGACCAGTTGTGGTCAGGGTACCTAGCCCCCTGAGCTGGAAGACAGGGATGAGCCCACATAATCCAAGGGGAAATGGTTAGTGACTTGCTTCACCACTTACAAGTCTAAATGGCCAGATGGGATCCACCCAAGGGTACTGAGGGAGCTGGAAGAAGTGCTCACCAAGCCACTTTCCATTATTTATCAGCAGTCCTGGCTAACTGGGGAGGTCCCAGTTGCCTGGAGGTTAGCAAATGTGACGCTCACGTACAAGAAGGGCCAGAAACAGGATCTGGGGGATTACAGACCTGTCAGTCTGACCTTGGTGCCAGGGAAGGTTATGGAGCAAATCATCTTGAGAGCCATCATGCAGCACATACAGGAAGAGCAGGTGATCAGGCCCAGTCAGCATGGGTTTATGAAAGGCAGGTCCTGCTTGACTAACCTGATCTCCTTCTATGACAAGGTGACATGCTTAGTGGGTGAGGAAAAAACTGTGGATGTTGTTTACCTGGACTTTAGTAAAGCCTTTGACACCATTTCTCACAGCATTCTCCTGGAGAAACTGGTGGCTCATGGCTTGCACAGGTGTACTCTTTGCTGGGTAAAACCATGGCTGGACCCAAAGAGTTGTGGTGAATGGAGTTAAATCCAGTTGGCGGCAGGTCACAAGTGGTGTTCCCCGGGGCTCAGTATAGGGACCAGTTCTGTTTAACATCTTTATCAATGATCTGGACGAGGGGATCGAGTGCACCCTCAGTAAGTTTGCAGGTGACACCAAGTTGGGTGAGAATGTTGATCTGCTTGAGGGTAGGAAGGCTCTACAGAGGGATCTGGACAGGCTGGATGGATGGGCTGAGGCCAACTGTATGAGTTTCAAGAAGGCCAAGTGCTGGGTCCTGCACTTGGGTCACAACAACCCCATGCAGCACTACAGACATGGGGATGAGTGGCTGGAAAGCTGCCCGGTGGAAAAGGACCAGGGGGTGTTGGTCAGTAGGTGGCTGAATATGAGCCAGCAGTGTGCCCAAGTAGCCAAGCAGGCCGACAGCATTCTGGCTTGTGTCAGAGAGAGCAGGACTAGGAAAGTGATTGTCCCTTTGTACTCCGCACTGGGGAGGCTGCACCTCGAATACTGTGTTTTGGGCTCCTCAGTACAAGAAGGCATAGAGGTGCTGGAGCATGTTCAAAGAGCAATGAAGCTGGTGAAGGGTCTAGAGCAAGAGTCTTATGAGGAGCAGCTGAGGGAACTGGGGTTGTTTAGCCTGGAGAAGAGGAGGCTGAGGGGAAACCTTATCGCTCTCTACAACTACCTGAAAGGAGGGTGTAGCAAGGTGAGTGTCAGTCCCTTCTCCCAAGTAGCAAGTGATAGAACAAGAAGAAGTGACCTCAAGTTGTGGCAGGGGACATTTATATTGGATATTAGGAAAAAATTCTTCACAGAAGGGTTTTTTAAGCATTGGAACAGGTTGCCCAGGGAAGAGGTTGTTACCATCTCTGGAAGTATTTAAAAGATGTGTAGACATGGCACTTGGGACACGGTTTAGTGGTGTATTTGACAGTGCTAGGTTAATGGTTGGACTCAATGATTTTAAAGGTCTTTACCAACTTAAATGATTCTATGATTCTATAATTCTGTGATTATCATTACCCAGTAGCACTTCTGTCTGGGCTTTACATGCACTATCCTGCTCGTGATGCTATTTAAGCATCACCAGTATATGAGCAAGCAAGACTGAAGCTCTGTGAAGGATGTTTAAGAGGCTGCAGTTAACTGCCCTGACAGCAGCCCAAACACCCTTCAAGTCTTTGAGACTGTCCTCATTGAGCGTCCCCATTCCAAACTGGAACCTCCTCTGCATCCATTGTTGCCATGCAGATTTTGCACTGCTGGAAATGGGTATTGGCAACTGGCCTGCATTGGCAGGTACTGAGTTTGGAGTCCTCAGTACCACTCCTGAAGCAATGATATACTGGCTTCACTGGCAGTCCCTCGATGAGGAGGGCCTTTATCTACCCATTTGTTTCCTCCTTGTCCTGCAGAGCTCTGCCCCATCTGCTGGCACAGTTTGTGAGGCTGCGCTGTGAGCTGAATTAGGGTGTTAACAACAAAAGAAACAACTTGAAACAGAAATGCCCTTCAATAAATAGGAGGCTGTAGAAACTGTGAAAGGTAGCAGTGCCAGCCCAGCCATCACATCACATCATCATCTAGCCAGGAAACACACTAAACAGACAACTCACAGACAGCAGATGAAACTCCTCAGGCATATCCTAAGGAATCTTTGCAAGAGTAAAAATCATATTCCCAAAGGCCAATAATTTGGGTCTCTTACTAGTAAAGCTGCCAAAGTTTTTTAAGTTCTAGTCTTAGGCTCTAATCAATGTGTTATTTTGAACACATGAGTATTTCCTTGTAGGAACTGGTACGTGCATGAACTTCAGTTACAGTAGAGATTAACAAAAAATCAAATATTTAACATGAAGGCCAGTGTTATATAAAGGATGGAGCAGAGTTTAAAAAAAGAATGTGAAATCTGAAAATCATTGTTTCTGTATACTAGTAATTGCTGATGTTATCTACATATTTTCGTGGCAATTTTTGTAAGCCGTGAGAGGAAGAAAAATATGTTTGTGGTAAATGAAGCACCAGGTGGATGAGTTCTATTTTTTTCCACTCATGAACTGAAAATTTGCCAAACATCTCTTTTCAGAAAGGGAAAGCAAACCATTCTGTTTTTTTTGTCAGGCTGCATTTACTTGAAAAAACTGATGTTTAGCAATATTATATACTAGCTATATCTCCAAATCAGTCTGGTACAAAAGGATGATTTTTTTGTGCTTTTTGAGTGGCACAACTCATCTCTTAGATTGCTATTCACAGAAAAATGAGCTACAAGCTTCTTAGAACTGCAAGAAAAAGAAGAGGAAATAGGAAGACTTATAGATATGATGCAGGTAGCATTTTTATAAGATAGTTGCATGTTTTCAGATTTGTTACAATCTGATATGGGGCAGGGAGAGAGGTAATATGTGTGTGAGCGCATGCATCTGTTCAGGTGCTGTCCAGTTCTACGACTAAAGTGAGAAAGAAACAAAAGCAAAATTTGTGAAAATGTGGACTTCTCCAGGACAGTGGATGTTACAACAAGGAGCATCCTTAGGAGCCTTCTATATTAAAACACATTACTTCCAAATATGTAGAGCAAAATAATTGTCAGTTTTCAACAGAACTAGGACTGAACAAGCTCTGTTGTTTATTTCAGAAAATGGCAACTTACAATTCATCTCACTCCAACTGTACTTCCCTTCTTTAAAGTAAGATTCTCAGTTTGATTTTTTTTACTCAAAGTTTTCTTTCAGATCTGTACCAGCTGCAGTTTTTCCCCTTAAAATGGTGTTCTTGGTGTTTTATATAATTGTAATGAGGAGGTAACCCAAACTTTTCCTCATGTTAGAATAATACCAATCAAAAGAGAACTCTGTTCTAGATATAATAAAGGTAGAATTCATTTCTTGTAGTATTGCTTTAAAATAAGAATTTCCCTTGACTTGAAATTTGCTAAAGTTAGCTGATTGTGTAGGTTTCAGCTTTTGATTTTTAATGCAAGAGTCTGAAAATGTTTGTTCCCCAGGCTTGGTACTGGTGCCAGTTCTGTTTAATATCTTTATCAATGATCTGGACAAGGGGATCGAGTACACCCTCAGTAAGTTTGCAGGTGTCACCAAGTTGGGTGAGAGTGTTGATCTGCTTGAGGGCAGGAAGGCTCTACAGAGGGATCTGGACATGATTCTATGAAAACCATTTTTGGTATATTTTCCTGATTTACGCTAGGTCCCAAAGATGGGAGCCATTTTTGTATTTGAACTCAAATGTTTGTAGTAACACTTTGAGAGGAGCAAAAGTGACTATTGATTGTATAGAACCTAACATCCCTATTGTGCAGATAGGCTAGTTCAACTTGGTTTTTATTGTGTTTTCCTGGCCAAACATTTAATTGAAAGAGAATGTAAGAGCAGGTGAAAACAGCATGCACGCATATCTGAAAGCTGTGATAGACGATTAGCAGAACAATGAATGCTGTGGCTCTTTAGAAAACCTGCCCAGATGACTCACTGGAAACAAAGCTTATTGAGGAATCACTTCTGTCTGCATTGTTTCTTTGCCCCAAAATGTCTGTAGCCTCCAGAGGCAGGAATTAGGACACTTAGCAAGCATAAAGTTTTAGCAAGCATAAACTTCCATTGTCTCTTGTCAAAAAGGTGTAGTACTGTGCAAGAAAGCACTGGACCTTGAAGGTGATCTGTGGGAGTAAAGGGATGATCTAGCAAACAAACCTGTAATAAATACACTGTCACATAGCATGGCTTCATAATTGAACTTGTTATTTTCTAGTGGTTGCATCTGTGTACTGTCAATGTCGTGATGCTAACAGGACACAATTTTACTCTAACTTTACAAGCAAATACTAAATTCTGGCTACTCCTTCAGAAAAACTAGTGCAATATGTAGCTCTGTGTAGCCAGTGCCAACTTAAGGACAATAAAAATGAATGGAAAATTACTGGCTTATTCTCTACTTGACAAATAGCACTTAGTAAACTTGATACACAGACTATCTGAAGAACAGAAATTTCCTCTTTATAATGAAAAGAAAAGCAAGTCTATAAAGCTATTATAGTTTGTGTAAAACAATTCCTTTCAATGTAACATAGCAGTATTTGGGGGGGGGGGTTGCTGGTTTTAGGCATGGCAGACACAGATCTAATCTTCATCAAAATAAATAGAGTCTAACCGATGTCTCTCTTGCATATGGAAATACTCTACTAGGTGCACAGCATACATACAGGCTGTTAAGCCTGCTTTCACAAAAGCAAGATTTTAAATGCTGTGATTTGATGAGATAATTTGCATGCTTGAATGACTGAAGGAGTCCGGACTTTGCTGATTAACTAGAGTTAATCTAAGTACATACAGTCAGGTTTTGAAGTTACTGAGGTCCTATTTTATGTGGTTTGGAAACAAACTAATAATGTTTGAGAAATCCTAAACTACTACTGCTCTGACTAAGTATATTCATAAACACATTTCTTATGTTTTCCTTTATTGTGTCTGATTTCTGTTGAACAGGAATAATGCTGAAGAAACTAGCCAGGTTGTACCAAAACATGCAGATCTCAGATAAAACATGCATTGGTTACAGAAATATAAAGCAAATGATCTTTTCCTTTAAGGACACGTTTTCCCTGGAATTATGTCATGCATCAAATCAACAGCACCTCTCTGCTCTTGGACTCAAATATAATGAAATTGAAAATTGAAGAATGTAGAATCTTACTCACTTCTAATTACTTCTGCTTGTGTCATTTAATCTTGGGTAATTATTTAGTCATACCTAAAATGTACAGGAGTAGAATTTCCATGCATTGTTCTGAAAGCTGATAAATAGTACTTGATTGTTACAGAAGTAATACAATTGTAAATCATGACTGACAGTCATTTGTTTTGTGTATTAGGAAAAACTGCTACATTGTGATAATGGGAATGTCTCAGATTTCCAAATACAAAACTTCACAAGTCTGCCATACAACTGAGGTATTAAAATTGAAAATATGTTATTTAGAACAAATATTTCATACGGGGAAGTTATGAGTGAGCTGAGCAGTTGATTGTTAACTTGCACCTTGATCAGCCATAAATTTAGGCTATGTTAGAGCACACAGAAAATTTCTGGGCTCAGCATGGCAAAACTGTCAATTACTGATGTCATCATTTGGCAAGGTAACTTTCTAACCTTGTAGTTCTCAAAAATAGATTGTCAAGTTTTCAATCCCAACATGTTTGTACTGGTGCTCAGCTGAGTGATCATGAGGGAAGCAAGGTAATCATGGAGGAAGCAAGGCATTGCAGCCAGGATGCTGGGAAATTTGTGCTGGAATATGATTTATGCAGAAGTCAAAGAGAGTGTCAGCTGTCTTTTATGGCTGGTTGATAAATCTACAATCTAGGCTGGAAAAGAAATGCATTGTCTTTAGAGCAAAGCAAGAAAGAGACTGCAGCAGTTAGATCTGGTCAATTATTATTTCTCCTTTATAGCTTTTTTAACTGAAGATAAGTTTTTAATGGATGTAGTGAATGGTTGGTTTATTTACTTGTTTTTAAAATCATCTGTCTTTTCATTCTGTTATGTGTTTCTTCACATACTGAGGAAAAATCATAACTCAGAATTTGCTGCTCCTAACAAAATGCAAAACATTGGTTTCTGTTAAAACTTTTAATAAAAAGTTTTCTATAAAATACGCAAAAATATTTGACTGACATAGAGCGGTTTTTTACCCTGAATGTCTTACAGGAAAAAACAATGCCTTGATCAGCCATATTTGAACCAGAGTCTGTTTTTTGCAGTCTGTTTTGTTCCAAAAACGGCACGGCTTATGCCAGCCCTGTTAATGGTACAGGCAAAAAATCTGGAAAAAAAAATTGCACAGAGGGTGAGTTTTAGATGGCAGAGGAAGGAGGACCCAGCAACCAAAGCATGGTTAGCATGGTTACTCTTTCAAGAGAAAACAACAGTGGTGGGAAATGGAGTTTTCCAGAAGTTGTGTCTAGTTTGGGAAGCAGCTGTGATTTGATGGCAGGCTCTGCTAAAGGAAGTTTACCCATTTCTGGTCCTGCTCTGCTAAGCAGTAGAGAAGAGGTCCTCTACGCCTTGCTCCCTACCCTTTCAAATGGTGCAACAGTAATTACTCTTAAAGAGAAACTCACATACATACCCTGCAGTAAGGGAGAGTAAAGTTCTGAAGTTCTTCCCAGCACCTGTTATCTGGTGAGGATTTGGCCTGCGGTAGTATTTTTAGTGGCAACTTGAATAAGCAGTGTGTGTCTGCCATTACACAAATCAGTGTAATACTCACCTCTTGCTCCGAATATTTCATTATATGTATGTTAAATGCATATATTGTCATTCTAAAATTATGTATTATAACAAACAATATGTGTGTGTGTGTGTGTGTAAGTTTATAAAATCTAGCCCTTGTGGTTGTAAATATGAATCAATAATAACCAATGCATAGATTAAGCACTATCTTCAGAAATCAGATCACAGCAGTCTCCCAGTGTTTGTTTCACTGTTGGTGGTTTTCTGTTGTTGATCCTGAGTTTTGTTTGTTTTTACAAGCATTGGCTATTGGGCAAACCAGAAAATTTGTATCAGCACAGCTTGTCATAATAGATTTGTTCTCAGTATCAAAGGATTTGCAAATGCAAAACAAACCTCCTGAATAGTGCAAAATAGAAAAATGTGTAAAATAGGCTGTTGTTGTTATTTAATATTTTTAAGTCATATGTAAATACTTAGCTCTCATTTCCTTGTTCTGTTCACTGTTTTGTCCCTATAGTGCTATCTGATCATGGAAGATTGATGAGTTTCTGACTCAGAAAAAAAAAAAAAATTGCACGAACATACAACTTTGCACAGGCAACTTCTGTAAATTTGTATTCAGTGCGATAGAATCCTGATTTTGTTATAGAAGTCAGATTTTTTTCATGTTTCTCTTCATATTAGGTTCCATAGGAATTTAAAGCCACACAATGCTCATTAATAATGTAACTCATAAGAATTTGAATCTGGATAGATCTAGCATTTAATTTCATGAAAAATCCATGTTACTAGTGATAGCCGTAAAACCAGAATAATTAGTGGATAATAGCAGACAACCGTACATGCTAAACTAGAAGAAACATTTGTACTCACACAGTTCTAGAATAACAAGTTCTGGAATAAGGAATTTACCTCACTAAGGCAGTGTACCTTTGGACTTAATAATGACTCACTAAATCTCTAGAGAAGGAATAATCTACAGCATGCACAGTTTGTGCGTAGATATCATGGGCTGCGTAATATCTCTTAATTACAGTCACCCTCCCTCAGGTGTTTATGACATGTAAGACCAGCTCTCCACTCTGTTGCAACAGTTTTATACTAATGCATATCATCAGAAGTCATGTGAATGATTCTCAGCATCTTGTGGCAGCGCGATGGGTCTTTCTACAGTTGCATTCGGACTCGTTCCCTCTTTCTTCATTTCTGAGTATCGGGGACAGAAATTTCTCTTGTTGTTGCTCTTCCTCCCTTTAGGGGTTCGTTAGAGGTGCTAGGTTATGTTCTAGTTACTGTTGCCTGCTCACCTTTCATGGCATCAAACAGAGAGAAGGCGGCTCAGTTGCATCTGGGAGATTTGCTTCGTGGGACTCTGATGCACGAGTGCAGCAAATCCCACTGCACTAGGTCAGGTTTCTGTCCATCATGCTGCATGAACTATCGCTTCATCAGCATGGGTGATAGGGCAGGATATTTATCTGCGTCTCAGCCACATGCATATAAGCACAGACCTTCCTTTTCCATGCTTTTGAATGAATATACCAGCCTCTGAGCCGTGATGGCCGTAAGGAACAGGCAAATTTTTCTTATATGTAACAGTAATATGAGGCAGGGGAACGGGACAAGCATCAGTCCCAGCAGCCTGCAGCAGCATCCCTCTGCCAGAAACCTCAGGTTGTGGTTTTGCGTTACAGCTAGAACAGCCTTGTGTCAGGGTGCTGCAGCAGGCTTTCTCCCTTTGCCTTATGTTGGTTTGGGGATTATTTTTTTTTTAATTGTATTTTTTTATTGTGTTGTATTGTAGCCTCAGGGTGAGACTGGTCATCCAATTCCATTCAAAGGAAAACTCTTCTTATGAATTTGTTTATTGTTTGCAGAGTGAATTTTGTGCTGAATCAGCCAGATAAACAGACTTGCTGTTGATGGCTCCCTGTCCCTCACTCCACTGCCACAGGTGCCTTTGCTTTTCTGGTCCTTCAGTGAGCCAATTCAGGGTACTAAACCAGGAGGAAAATATTTCTGTTTTTTATAGTATCCCTCCGCTGATGTAAGAGATGTCAGACATTTGATAAAACTCCATTATCCTTGAATCAGGACACTCTTCTCACTTTTGCAGTGTATGACAAGAGAACACATTTAAGTCCATCTGTCCAAGCTCCTATCTCTACAAGTAGTCCTTGTCCTCAGTACAGTCTTGTTAAACATGTGGAAGAGTTTCCTTCCTCAGATTCGAAAAATACCTGCCATAATGGAAGAATAATAACCAGGATTTAAAAGAGAACTCTGCTTGTGCTCCATTTCTTTCTCTAACCCCTCAACATTCATTTGTTATAATTTTTCAGTGTCTTAAGGATTTTTGTGGTTTTTTTTCCTTCTTTTTCTGCATGTTATAATCATTTCTCCCTTTTTTTACCTTTTGTGTTTCAGTTGCGATCGAGCTCAGAGCTTGGCCAGGACATCCTGAATGACTGCCTCACCCTCCAGCCAGCCCCGTCACCACATGACGCTGCAGATAATACCATGGAACACTCCCCAGGGCCTGCTCACGATATTTACCCAGGTAAATACCCAGGAAAATACAGATATTTACCCAGGTAAATACCCAGGAAAAAGACAGATAAACAGCCTGCTTTATTATTGCTCACTTAAGATTAAGGATGATTTTGCAGAGGAAGATGTACTCTAAAATCCATATCTATCTCATGAGAAGGAGGGTAATATAAAAAGATCATATGTATATATATAATATATTATATAAAAAGATTTGAACAGTTTTTTACACGTTTTTTGAAGGGAGGCAGGACAAATTGTATTTTATTCATGAAAAGACCTGCTGCAATAAAGAGCACTATTTTTGCTCTATGGCATTTGCCTTCTGCTAGCAATTCACTTCTACTATTCCTTATAGACATCTTGAATTCATTAAGCTTCCTTTAAAATCAAAGGAGTATTTTTTCTCATCCTTATTCATGGATCACATATTAGTTTTCCAATAGATCTATATTAATGAACTTAAATGCTGCATTCTGAGCTCTCATATTATTGGCTATAAATACACCAATAAACACATTTATGCTATAAATGTAATAATCCTATTGTATTGTTTCAGTTAAGTATCTGAGATTTTCATATTAAAATACCTAACTCTATCATACCTGGCTAAATGTACAATTGTTGTTCACATTTCAGCTAAGTTTGAAACATTTAGTAAGTTATGAGTGATAATACATCTCAAAGCTCAAGACAACGATGGGCAAGATGTTAACGTTTTTTAATGCAGTATTTTAGTAGTTGTAAAGACATCTGGTTTTAACTTTTCAGGCAGAATGCATTACATCTTCTAGCAGTTCAATGTTTAATTGAGAACCAGATGTAGGAAGTGAAAGAATTGGCTGGATGTTCTGTGCAGTGCTGAAAATGACATTATATGAAGTGGCCACTTCAATAAGTGGTTTTATTTTACTGAGAGGCTTGTAAACCTATCAATTCTATGATATGTTTTTGCCAAGGCTGCTGTGAGCTGCACACTAGTTGGTGATTATGTAGGTTTATATGACAAAAATCAGGAAATTTAAAGCTGTGATTGACTGTATCCTAATTTATGAAGTAGTCGGTATTACTTGTAGGCTGTTAATTTTTAAATGCCTTAGTCTGAGTATAGGCTGTGTGGCATCTGTTATTTGAAAGCTAAAGGAAATTTCAGAACTTAAAGATCTGATTTTGGCCGGGGAACCTCTAGCAACATGGTATTGGTTACAGTTGCTTATTTTATATTGTACTTTGAGAGGGAGTTGGATAGTGAGGAATGTTGAGATTTACAAAATGATTTACTGGTGTTACCCAGTGTAACGCTCAAAACTGAGAGAGAATAAAAGGCTCAGCTTTTCCTTTTCCTTTCAAGTCTCTAGGTAGGATGGAAGCTAGGTAGGGACAGTGCGTCAGATGACCTGGAACCAGGTTTTCAGAAACGGAGGACGTTAGCACAGAGATTTCCACTGGGACCTGTTGAGCACTCAGCTCTTTCACCAGTCTAGCTTCCAGACTATGATTAAGTGTCAAAATCCGGCTGCTGGGTGAATCTAAACCTAGGCTGTCAGCGACTTGAATGAACTGCTGCCCCATGACTTGTCAGGATCCTAAGCTGAGTAAAGCCATTGCCTCCAGCCAGCCCTTAGCTGGTGACTGTCTGCAGATATGATGTCCCACAGACAGCTTCTGAGGCTGTGGCATTACTTTTTGTAATCTTGCCTTGTCTTTCAATACTTGGGATTTACAGCACTAGTAACTATGGACATTCTTTGATATAATAATTTATTTTGGTTTTTTCTTACTTGGCACTGCTTCCTATTGTGCAGCAATTTTTATAGTATTAAGCAACATACTTTTATCAGCATTAATTTATCCATAAGTAATAAACTGCATTCCTTTACATGTGTTCCCAGCTATCTATAACTTGGCAAATTTCTCCTAGTTTTATGCACTTGTGTTGTTTCACATCAATTAATTGAAGGTATTATGTTAGGTATAGATGAATCCGTGTCACTTCATTTTGACAACCACCCAATCCCATTGAAATTAATTGTTTCGTTAACTACTCATCAGGACAGCTACGTAACAATATACTATGTGAATAAGCAAGATAGCTCCAACAGGGAGGGAGTTATTTTATTGAAATGGCGACATGAAAATTATTCATGCCCCAAGGAGAGAAAAGCAAAACATATGAAAGCTTGTGTCCTGCCTCAGAGAAGCTACCTTTCAAACTTCTCTGAAAACAACATTTTTTCTAAATGTCATAAAAAACCTTTGAGACTTTTCTGAGAAATAAAATGTGTCATTTTTAATGCGAACTGTTAGAGACAGCGTATTAGCTGAAATGTGTCTGTGCTACTTTTCCAGTAGCAACAGGAACAGATTTCCATTTTTCCAATGCCGTTGAATCAAACTTTTCTCACTTGAAGGTTACATTTCTTACTGTTTATGCACATTTAAAGCAAAGGTAGGTTTTATCCTTTCCTAAGAGATCTACAGAATAAATGTTTGAAAGCAAACTATTAGAAATATGTAAGAGATGACAAAAGCAGACATTTAGACACTAGTCCATTTCTACTTGCCGAAGTACAACGATGCCTGTAATGATCACTGTTTCTCTGTACTGTTAAACAGCAGAATCTGTAAACACAGATATATTTAGATGAAATATAACAATAATATTTTTGATTACATGTCTATTACTTAAAGTTAAGGCTGCATAAATGTTTTTTCTTATCTTATGGCCTTTGTGACTTTATAGAAGAAACCTGAATGGAGTAGTAGTACAGTGAGGTACACAAAATTACATTTACAGGTCTAAAGTTAAGCAAGCATACATACTCTTCTAGGGCTAAGCATAGTGATATTTTGTAAAACTGAAATTCAAAGTCTGTTTCTACTGAAGTGCAAAAATCCTGGTAGAATCTAGGTTTTAATTTTTAAAATTACATAAGCTTTTGCATTTATTCAGTACATAGAATGAAGATGTGAGCAATTAATTCATAATAAGAACATGTGAATAATGTTTCTTCTACTATGAAATCAGATCGACTTACTTTGTATAGTGCAATCTAGAATCCCTACAGCTGAAAGAATCCTAAATAATGCAATACAAAAAAAATATTTTTACTGTGCTGTTTGGTTAAAACTTGACCCTTTCATATTTAAGAATAAACCATAAGAATGTGTCATTCATTTATAAATAGTTACTGAATGTCACACTCTGCTCTGCTCCAGAGAAAGCAAATGATATTACTAAAGCTTGTCAAGTGCATGATTTTCCGTGTAAGTTGGAAAATAAAAACTACATCAGGAAAGTAACAGAAGGTTTTGCAATTCTAAGTGTATTTTAAATACTGTCCTGTGTTCCAGTACTGTGAAACTTTGACCAAACTACCTTTATGCCTGTGAGCTAAGCTGCGCTTTACTCAAGTAATATTTTCCCTTGTGCAGGTTGGTTTGTTTTTGTTTTTTTTCCAATGAAATAGCACTGAGCTAGGTGCTCTCCACACGTAATAAGAAAGAATTAATTACCAAAGGAATCTATAGCTAAGATAATGTTCGGGCAGTAGGTAGATACAACAGGCAGGTAGAGAATAGAGGATGTACAGGAGAAATGATAGAATTTTCTTAAAGCAGTTGTCCCAGTGAGCGAGCTCCCTAACCTTAGGCACCATGGGCAGTGTGGGAGATGTCTGAGGAAAAAGCAGTCTGTTTGTCAAAGCTGACAGCCTTGGCAAGTAGTTACGGTTCATTACCGGAAGAAAAAAAGAATGAGAAGGAAGAACCGAGATATGAGTGGCCATTGCAGTGAAAAACAGAGTTGTATTTGGTGCCTAGGGAATGGATGCAAAAGAAGAGATGATGTTGGGTGACCAACAATTAAGAGGATCTCGGTTGTCATGTTTTTGGCTGAATTTAAGTATGGCATACATATCCAGAACTCCTACTAAATATGCTGTTTTACCAGGTAGGGCCATACACGCATTACAGGGGCCTGAAAAGTGTTAATATTATCATCTTATCTATTTTGAGCGGGATAGTTTATTTCCTTTCAGACTTGCCCTTTTATTCACTGCTTTTACTTCTGAGTTTATAGTTTCCATTTTGAGACAGCTTAATGGTTCTCCAAAAATTGGTGTCCAGCTCAGAGAAGAGATCAAAGAATGTTAAAAAATCAGAACCACACACCTTTTCCTATTTATATTATAGACTCTTTTGGGAAAATCTTGGGTGGCAATTAGGAGGCTTTTAGCAAGCACCATTTTTATCAGATGCCTATAACTACATATAAACTAACTCTGATATTTTTATTCTGACTCAGCTGGTAATTCTTAATGACTTTTTAATTTTCCTCTCCTATTTTCTGAGCTGTGGAATAGGGGAAAAGATTCTTAGTTGGTGGTGTGGTGTCTTAGGACAATTTTTACATGTGGAAGATCTTTATTACAAAACCACTTTATGTTCTAAACATTTAAACATTCTAAATATTTGAGGTAAGGGATCTCAAAAGACAGAGATTGATTGAACTGGTCTCCAAATAATGAGACTGGATTACTGTACAAAGTGCTTTCCTAGGCTTGTTTTCTTCTTCTACCCAAGCATCTTGAGTGGGTGGACTTTGTAAACTCTCCAGCTTTCTAGGTGCCTCCAGTACTTGGATGTCTCAAGTATCTCTGATCTGCCTGCAGAATATCTGAAGAAAGATACAGAGACCATCAATGCAGATGGTCCATGCAACAGACCCACTTTGGAGACAGGCTTATTGTTTTCATAATGTGATTTTGACTTCTGTTGTACTTCTTAATGCATGATGACTTAATAAGTTCCATGCACACTGGAGTCTTCGGATTCCCAGATGAACTGGGTAGGATCAAGGCAACATAGGCAGTATGTTTTACATCTGCTGGGCTTACCACTTCCAGTTCAATGAAGCACATGCCCACATTTTCCTGGCCACAAAATCCTGTAAGGGAGTGTGGGCTCCCTAGGGGAGGTGAGAGGGGAGAATATATGGAGGTGATGCTCCCAAGTACAAAAAGCATTTCAGGTTTTTCCTTCTGCACACTAGTAAATCATTTGTTCACAAGGACCACATAAATATTCCTTATAGAATTGGAAGGCTAAATATAGGAATTAAAAAAACCCCACTCTTACGAATGTATGTATGTAATTTTAATTTACTGAACTACAAAATGAAACATTCACACTTTTGTATTCTATATGGAAAGAATTCTCAGCCCTACTCCAAATTCATGCTGGTAGTGGTAAAAGGAGAGGTATTTTGGGGGCAGAAATAGATCGAACACAGTGCTGATTTGGCAGTAATAAATCCAAGATAGTAAATGATACCATTGTTGGTAATTTGCAAAGGGGAGGGTGATTCTTCTGCGTTTAAAAAATGTTCCATGAAATTACAGGTTTCTGGCTGCATTAAAAGAAAAATATATTTTTCTTAGGCTTTAGATTCTATAACTTCTTTAATGCTCCTTCTCTTTTTTTTTTTTTAAAGAATCATGTTCAGAATCAGCTTTTTCTCATCCAACCACCTAGTATGTTCCTATGCATTATAAGGATGCATGTGAATTTAGCTTCTCATAGAGAAGCTTTTGCAGAGATATTCTCATGGAAAATTCTTAGGTGTTGATAAATTGATTTGTGATGAGACTCCAGAAGTGAAAATATGGCTCCTCCCTCTCTGTGGGTGTAACCCAATCCAAAGTTCACATTCAGGACTAACCAGTTATATCCATCTTGTAAATCGTGGTGCAGGTTGGGCTTTTTAAGGGACACAGAGGAACAGTGTCAACAATTCTTTGTTTCATTTTCATACCATTCAAATCAGGTGTTTAATGAGATCAGGCACTGAAAAGGCATTCCTTTGTGTAGATATTTCCTGCAGGCACTTTGAGCAAGCAACTCACATTTAGCAGCTAAACCACTAGAAAATCTTCCCCCACACACAGCTCCCAAGAAAAAGTGGTAAAATAACCTAGCAGTTTCTTAAGTGGTGTCCAAAGTTTTCTGTCGGTCTCTTAAGACGAGCTCTACTAGGGAAATGACCTGTCACTGACAATATTTGTTGACTGCCATTAAGTCAGTAGACTGCCAGTGGCAGACTGTGTTTCCCTTCAACTGGTATTTACAAGATTCAGATAGTGGCTTGGATCAATGACATGTCTACAATAGGAAGTTTTAATAGTAGCATTTCCACTGGGAAGCAGCTACCAGCATTGCGGTTTCATTTCATTAGGTGCCCATGGAGGTGCTTTTGTCAGCACAGTACCTCTATGCAGCAAGAAGCTGCGCTGACAAAAGATGTGTTGTGCTGCCCACAGGTGTTATATGGTCTCCCATACCACCATTTGCGGTGCTGCTCTTGGAGGCTTCATTACTAGGCACTGTGGGAGCCCAGGGACACTCTTCTGTCATGCTGTGATCATTTAACCTACCCTGTGTATAGAAATATGTTTTTGCAGCTAATATGTGTGCTTTTTTCTTCCTTAAATGTCATACCAGCCCTCTAGTCCTTGCCATAGTTGTCTCTTACTTTACACTGTGTGCTGTCTCTTCATCAGAAACAGAAAAAAGTACAGAGAAACTGCTGGGAAACCTACCCAAAAGGTACTACAGTAGCAGATACTGCTACAGTGGTGAGTATTGCAGTGGGCTTCTGGTTGCTCTAGTTCAGAGAAAGGACAGATGGTTGCCCATGCCTGGCTGCAGATAACCTTTTCCCAGGGACAGCGTCATCAGGTCTTGGGCAGCGCTATGCGAACCTGTGCTACCACTGCATCCTGGACCAGCTAGAAGTGTGCAAGCACGACTTAGAAAATACTTGCCTGAAATCCTTATCATGGTTGTGGCAGAGAACATCTATGACAGGGAAGAACAAGTCTTGCTGCCTTATGCTGGAAACCCAGTCACTGTCCAGCCTTTTTACTCCTGATCAACCGTGGCCTTGAAGACATTTGTTTTAAACTCAAAGATCACAGTACTGGGAAACTAAGTGTATTTTCTTGTATTTTCTTACATATTTTAATGTTTTTCTCATGGAAAAATGCAAGTTATCCTATTTTTGCAAGGAATAATTTAAATAGTCTCTGTTTTTATTTAGATAATCAGGGTTTTCCTTTTCAATGTACTAATTTGTTAAATATTCTCTCTGCTTATTCTGCCAGAATGTGCATTTGGTCATTTTCCAGTATTTTCTTCTGCGCTGCATGTAAGCATAAAATAACAAATTCAAAAGCTCGTTCCTTTGTTTTCCCTGCTGCATTTGTCTTGATGCTACTCTGAGAGATGGGTGTGCAGAGAGTGATTTTTGGGGTGTATGAGCAAAGTGAAAAGATGTCAAAAGCTACATTCTCCTGTCATAGGGGAGGTTCTTCCTCAGGTCTTTCTTAGTGAGTCACTCTTCTGGCGTAAGTGATGTCTTATCTCCATGCGGGATCTGATCCTCTGTATCTCTAAAGATTTGGCATGCCTTCTACTATCAGATGCCTGTTGTCACTTGGTTTGTGATTAGGAGACTCTGGTCCATCTAAGAATTATCAAACAGTAGAGGCTAGTGCCCAGGGCAACCGCAGGCATTTTTGTTGGTCCTTCTGGCCATGCGGTAGGGCAGACTCCACTCCTCCAGCTTTGCCCACCAGTCTGGCTCATGCCAACTTTCCCTAAACTTTGACATTACCTTTGAAGCTTCTGTGTTAGATGTTTTTATTCACAAAGTGGTTTCGTATCTGTCATCTTGCACTCTGTGTCATCTCCACCGACTGAAAGATTCCAGGGCGGCTCTTTAATGAGGCTACAGCATAATTAAACTCATGAGTCTTTCCTTAACTCTGCCTTGTCTGGTGAATATCTAGTGTGTCACAAAGGCTGGCTTGTGAGGATGAATAGAGGCTTTCCAGAAATATGCTGAGGACTTGGGAGATGAGGTGGAATTTTCACCCTTTTGATTTTGGGTGACAACATTCAAAATTGTGACCTGTGACATTTTCTTGAAGATTCATCTATGGTGGGGTTACTCCTAAAGTAGTGTTTCTTCTGCTAGGACTGCAGCATCTGTCTTTTAGCTTAGAAGGATCTTTTACCAGTGACAATGCCCTTTGGGGAACTGGTTTAGGATTTTATCAACAAATTTGAATCATTAACTCCAACATATTCACTCACACAACATAAGTTTTGTAGGTAGAATTTTATTCTGAAAACCGGGCCTAAACAATACTTTTTTATAAAGAGACTGGAAGATATGACAACCAAACAGTGAGAGATCATTTTCATGTTGTAGACAACCTATCTAATTCATTCTCAGGGTTCATAAAATATTTAAGAACATATGTTTGGCTGCTGTTAAACACTGACATAAGCTACCTGACACAGATGCCAGTAAAAATAATTGAGTAACTGGATCTTCAGAGGGATTTGGCAAGCAGTGTCTTAGCTTCTGACAGCCTGATTTAAATAACTTCTGAAAATTAGTTTACAGGTTACAGGGTTTGGGGTAAACCAATTAGGACATTCAGAGGGAGTCCTGTATGGCTTTTTATTTAATCATCTGGAACCTTTCCTTGTTTGGAATGTATACAAGAGCAACCTAATAGAAAATTATGAAACTGTTAATGCTAGTTTAAAATTACTGGGGAGTCTGGGGACAATAATAGCAATATTTGAGTCAGGTTGACCTTTTCAGGAAATTTGGGATTTTTACAGCTGAGGGGAAAATGTAAGAAGTATTTCACTATTTACGAAACTGCTTTCTGTTCACTAGCTCTAAAAATATATATCTTAGGCAGTATTTGCCACCTCTTCTACAGCAGGAGGCTATAGAAGACTTGCAGCCTTATTCAGACAAAATTCCCAAGACAAGGAGCACAGCTATGTCATGCCTGGTTTTATGAGTGTCATTTGGGGGCAGCAAAGGTTATTTAGTTTTTTTTTTTTTTAATGTGGTTTTTTTTCTCCCCTTCAGACAGAAAACAACACTTGAGAAAAAAAAAAAAAAACAAAAAACAGTTAGTTGCTAAGAATTGCCACTACAGCTTTGGGGAAAGTGTTACCTATTATTATTTGGTCAGTTATCAATGCTGTTTCCTGCCTAATGAGGGTTATTTGTCTCCTTTCGCTTTCAGCGGCCGTGTTCCCCAGCTCACAGACAAGTCGAAGTGGAACAGCAGCAGGGGCAGTGTCCTTGTCCCACCCCAGCAGCCGCCCCTCCCCAGGACGTAACGTACAGGGTAGTCCTCTCCATCCTTCCCCCCAGTTGCCTCTTCTCTCAGCTGCGGATTCGGAGAGGTAAGACCGGCCCCTGCTTTTCCCACACTGCGCCTGGGGCAGGACTGCCTTCAGGGCTGCCAGGATGGGTGGAAACTGAATTGTTGGTGTGCAGAAAGTCACTGGTGGCAGCCCCTGGGTAACAATTGCTCTGGGTATGGTATTACCAGGGGAAGGAGAGGTGAGAGGGACTCTATCACCCCAGTCTAGGCAGGGAGGCTTTCCATCCACCTCCATTTCAGGGACTTCCTCCAACCTCCTCTTGATCTCCACCAAAGACCTGAGCAAGGAAAGTCATACTGGCTGGGACACTAAACTTCAGAGGAGCCCAGCCATCCCTTACAGAATGGGGGCCCTGAGATGCATGTTTCTGTTTCACTTGTGGTAGGAGAGTCATATTCTGTTAATATTCTCTCAATGAGTATTTCTGCAGGAACTTGGCATTTGTTTTTCCATGTCATTTTATTAAGACCAATAGATAATGAAAGAATTTTTAATTTCACTGGTTTGAGAACTTCATTTATAGTCAGGATTTATTTTGTGCAGGATAGGTACAAACCCCTTGACCTTTGCTGTTTCAATGATTTTAGATATTTCAGTGATGTGAAAGCAGTTTGCTTGGAAGTGGTTTATTTTTCATGTTTAGACATTCCCTAAATTATTTTCATCAATCCTTCCAATTATTTATATAGTGGTATTACAGATTTCCACTTAGTTCATTGAACCAGAACTGTACTGGATCGCAAGACTGAAGAGGCCTAAGCAAATAGGTTTTCAGTGGAAAGTCAGGAAGATATACCATCACACAAAATACTGAATTCTTATGTTGTGTATATGGATACTTAAACATTATTTTGTTAATCTCCCTGTTTTTCAGTGCTCTAAATGATAAATTGCTGTATTTCATTAATGTATTTCAAAGTGTTTAATTTCCTTGAGTGACAAAAATGCCCGTAATTTGGAGACCACAAAGCATCCAATTATAAACCTGAAAAAAACATTCATTACATTTCAGCTACTGATAAATGAGCATAATTTCTTTGGAGGAAAGCAGTACTCACTCTGCCTTGTATCAGGAAGATGGAAGAACACGATGGCTCAGGGAATTGACAACAGGTGAAAGTATTTTTTGATTTCAGACTGCACATGTGAATTCAGCCAGTTCTGGAGCCACTGCAAATTTTTTAGCTTTTTGTACACCAGTCTGAAGGGAAACTTGTTCTTTCATGATCATCTAGTGGTTCAGTTCTTCCTTCCCACTCCTGGCTCTGCCTCTGGCCCTCAGTGCAAACTCTGGGGCTGCCCATGCTCCCTTGCCTCAGCGAGAGGCTTTTCTTTCCTTCCCAGTATAGTTTTCTCTCCAGTGTGCGAACTGTCCCACACCCATATCCAGCAATTGACAGAGCACGAGGTGACAGGCAGGGACAAATCAATAATTACAGGTATAAATTTCATGACAAAACACATCTGTCTTCTCACTAGCCCATTTCTGAGGCAGTTACTGGAGTAGGACCACAGCAGACACATTTAGAGCATGACTTAACTCATTAAGTCCTTGAATGCGTTACAGACCTCAGGATACTACAGTACTCTACAGAACAGCAATAATAAAAAGCTAGTGTGACGCCCTCCTTTCTCATACGTTACTCTATAGACTCTCTCTAAAAGGCTTTAAGTGCTAATTCCTATATGTGGAGCCAGTTTGGATTAAAAAAAAAGGTGCCAGTAGCTTCATTTAGGTAATGTGACAAACAGCAATTTAAATTCAGAAAACAAAAAATGTTTATAGCAGTTGGTTTGATTGCAGAACATATAGTACAAATTAAGGGAAATTTTTAAAAGAAACACTAATGCAGAAGCTGTGTCTTGAATTTAATACAGTCCACTCACGTAGGTGCCCTGCGAATACACCGCTTCATGGGTGTGATGATACCTGTGAAAACATGAACTGAACAAACCAACACTTCAGTATATAAAGTGCTAGAGGCAGTGTCTTCGAAAGCTGTGAATCACCCCATTTATCCCAATCTGGTCACTGAGAGGACTGCAGGATTTAGGGGTGCAAGGAGGGGATTTGTTCCCCACATGCAGTGTGGTTCCTGACGCACTGCACGTGCCTGGGGTCACTCCGCGGCTTGGACTGGCTGACCAGCACTTGCCCCTGCAGTAGCCCACATTTGTTGGACAGAATTGGATCCAAGCTGGCCTGGTGGCTTTGGAGACTCTGGGGCCAGTCATGTGCCCCCTGCATTTTGGACAGCAGACTCAGGTTTGTGAGTGGCAGAAGCAGAAGGAAAGCACTTTCCCTACATCTCCAGGTACCGTGGGGTAGGGAAATGATTGGAGGGCTTCTTTTGCATCTTTCTCCACCTTGGCGATGGGAGGGAGAGTGTGGACTTGATTACGCCTTTTTAATGTGAAAAACTAAACCAAATGTGGGACGCATATCACACTGCTTTCATTCTGTGTAGAAAGCTCAATGTACAGAGTGCGAGTCAGATAGAGAGTTTGGATCCAAGGAGCAACTTCATTTATCAAAGGAGAGAATGTGCATAAGAAAAACATGGATTTACATTTTTTTGTTCCAGATCTTTGATACTAACTTTCAGTGCTCCCCTAATATGAAATATTGCAACCGTTCAATGAAGGTACCAAATGGCAATGGTACCCAAAAGTGTATGTATAAAAGCGAATGTGTACTTGGCTTCCTTTTCACTAATTTTTGGGATAAAAGAAGACATGGGCATTAAAGGAAGCTAAAAAAAAAATTAATTAAAATGCAGATAAAATATTTTGGTTTTATATGTCATAGTTAACATGTGCAGCTAAGTGCCCCAAAATTGATGGTGCCAAATGCTTGAAATTTTTTATTTTATTACTTTTTTATTATTTATTGGATTACCCAGCATGTACCTTTTGCTTTTAAAGGCTTGCTTTTGTGCAAGAAGTAGCCTGTTAACTGTCAGAACATGATTTTTCATTTTGACTTGGTGTTCCAGGTGATTTTCACCTTCCTGTGAAACAGAGATAGTGGTATGTCCCTGAAGCGTGATGCATCCTGGCTTGACAGGAATTTCTAGAGACTGTAAAGCTGGAAGGACTTAGGGCTGAACTGTTCAGTTTAGCGTTACTGTAAGGCTATAATAAGTTCTGCAACAATGCTTCTTTTGCTTATTTGAGTGTGTGGTTATATTCCTTTTATGCTTTTGCTGTAAAATAGTAAGTAGCTCCAAGCCAGACTTCCAGAAGCAAAAGCCTCTGAGTAGTTCTAACCAAGAAGTCGAGACTTCCAATCTTCACATATTACAAAGCCCTTTGTGTGTGGCATAGAAAGGGCTGCCTCAAAGAAAGTCTTTAGTTAAAGACCTTAACAGTGTGGTTTTGAAATCAGTACAGTAATTTCTTTCCAGGCATGGGACACTTCAGAAGATTGTCTGCTGAGACATTATCACTTTTTTTTGTTAGTGAGAAAATGACACGTATAAATGACAGACAAAAACAAGTGGAGGTGGCAGCAAGTCTAACCGTGAACCTGAGCCATAGAATCATAGAATCGTTTAGGTTGGAAAGGACCTTTAAGATTATCAAGTCCAACCATAAACCTAACACTACCAAGTCCACCACTAAGCCATGTCCCTAAGCACCGCACCTACATGTATTTTAAATACCTCCAGGGATGGTGACTCCACCACTTCCCTGGGCAGCCTGTTCCAGTGCTTGACAGCCCTTTCAGTGAAGACATTTTTCCTAATATCCAATCTAAACCTCCCCTGGAGCAACTTGAGGCTGTTTCCTCTTGTCCTGTCACTTGTTACTTGAAAGGAGAGACTGACACCCACCTCGCTACAACCTCATTTAAGAGCCAACCTAGCAAAGCTTGGGATTTTTCTCCAGCCTGTTTCCACACTTCTTTTTACAAAGGCACTCTTCTCCTTTTCTTTGCGTTTGCAAGAAACTCAGTTCTCTAGTACAATACAGCCACAGAAAGTGCTGAGAGAGATTTTAAAGTTCTATATCTCTGTCTCCAGGGAATCTGTATGTTGAGGTGGCTGCTCACAGCTTCCTTCCTTAAATTCCACTTTCAATTCCACTTAAATTCTCCTTTCTTATTCTCACCAAAGAGACCAGTGGTGGTGGTCAGAGGGGCTGTTCTTTCTTCCTGCCATCCCTTCTTTGGACTAGGTGGAACACTGGTTTGTTCTGAAATAACAGTTCCTGTATTCCTAAAGCTTGAGCATGAAAATGATTTTTAAACACTTATTAATGACTGAAAAGAAGGATATAAAACTAAAGTCTATTGGCACATGCAGCCTACTCCCCCAAGACACCATGGGGATAGAAACCTGCTGTGGGACCATTGCTGTGTAGGATGTGAGGCAGAGCTTGATAAGCGCAAATTTGGTGGCTGAACAAAGCTATGGAAAAAAATTTTGGTTTTGGGTTGGCCAAAATATTTCTGTTATGGGAGAACATTCCCTTCCTTTAAAAAAAAAAAAAATCATTCGCAACAGCAAAACCATTGGAGAGAAACATGTTGTATCATAGGTAGGTAAAAAATTTGTGGTTCTGTTATTTTGATCAAATGAATGCATTCATGACTTTCAAGAAAAATGTTTGATATTTCAAAATTGTGCTTGGCAAAAGCTATGCTTTCCTTACAAATGTTATTAAATCGTGTTTATTTGTCATTGATAGCTAGCTGGACTAACTAACAGTGCAGTGTGTTGGGTTACAGAATACTTTATTACAACAGAATGTTTCCCCTACTGACAGTGGACTGAGGAGCTGCAAAGTCACTAGCCCACAGCATAAAGTGTGGAGCCAAACCAAAATGTGAGATCGAAGCAGAATGACAAGGGTATTTAAAGCAGAGAATGGAGACATCACCCCAGGTTTTCTGGATTTGCCTAGAAATACAAAGGCAGTCAAGAGGGAGCAAGCATAGGTTGTTCCTCACTTAACGTTGTCTGAAAGTGCAGCACTGTACAGGATGTTGTTGGTGACAGAAACCTGCTACAGGGACCTTATGGTTTTGTTGTCTGTCCAGCCAAAAATTCAACCGTAATAAGATGAAAGCCTGATCTCCTGGCTGTGTCAACTGCATAACATCTGGATATGTTCGCAAACTGTTGCATCCCAATAAAAAGGATTAGAACTCAGCCAGTTAACAGAGCAGCAACCTAATAAATTGTGTTTACAAATTGTTCAAAGAAAACTATGACCTCTGAAGAAAAAGAAAAGACAAAAGTTTTCAGCTTTAACATTCCCTTTCTATTTTGGTAGTATATTGAAAGCAACCATAAGGAATGCTGTTGTCTAAACGATGGCACATGCTTTACTTTTCAGTGAGAATTGCTAAAAAGCAGAGAGTGAAGACATAGCTACATCCAACATAGTTACATAGCTCCTATCTCAAATCATTCCTGCTAGTAGCATTTTGTGCCATAGTGTAGTATGGATAAATAGTAGGTAAACTATATCTTCTCCTCTTTCCTCATTTATATGCAGATGCAGTTCCCTTTCTTTTCAATATCTTTTTAACAAATATATAGTTGCAGTGAAAATATTTTCTTTGCTGTTCCTAAGCAAAGAAAATATTCCCTTCATTTGCTATTATTAACTACTACAGTAAAATGTGCTGTTACCATTATTTTTGTCATGCTCCTAGTCCCCTGCAGAATTTATTTGAAACCAGAAAACAATTGGAATTAACCTTTTTTCCCAGCAAACTACTAGTCAGGAAAAGTCAAACACAACATTTGATGTAATATGAAATAATGATCGTTTGCTAGATTTAGCAAAAATCGACTCTTTTTCTACAACTCTCTGAAACACTACAAACAGGAAAAGCAGAAATATACTAAGCCCCTAGAATATTAAGTTGACAGAGCTGCTGTCCTGCAACCCAAATGGTAATTTGGCATTTGGGCTCTTAACATGTTTTTTTTGTTAAAAAAGAAAAATTGGTTGTGCCAGACATTTTTGGTGTGATCTGGCTTCTTTACCAAAAGGCAGTAAAAAGTCTTAAATCCTGTTCCCTAGAATAGATAGCAGCTGTCAAAGATTTGACAAAGTTGATTCTCTTTGACTACAAAAAAGAGTCAGAGTAAGTTAACTTCCACACTTTTGTTTTTTAATGTAAGTTTGCCCTTACACTTTTTTTCTGGTGACTCAAGGTAATCTTTATAGCCACATTTGAAATGTGCTTTCTGATATCCTATGAATGTGGCCTCACATGAAGGAGAATTTGAGAGAGAGAGAAGAAAGCCAGAAGCATGAGTGGGAATTCATGGTACCATTAGTGCCAAAAACAATAGTTCAGAAATTGTATCTCAGACGCCAAATCAATGTGATTGATTGGGTGCCAAATGATAGATTTTTTTTAGTGACTGTACACAATTTTTATCTGCATTTTGAATTTGAACTCTTGTTGTTACTTCTTTCCAGTATATGTATGTACATGTACGTGTGTGTATATATAGTAATCAGATTAGCTACTTCTTCCAGATTTCCTCACAAAGATGTGTAACTGCAGCTTTCCTTTGCTGTAGTGGTTCTCACTTCTAAGTCTATCTTGCAATTAATCATTCCCCAGTTCTGCCCCCAAAATGCCAGTCCTCCATCCTTCCTGCACTCTTTGCTTCTGCAGCATGAGGTTTAAAGCATTGAGGGAGGAGGACAGAAGAGCACAAAGATTTGAGATGTTGCCTTGTGTTCTTTTTGTTGCCCTTTTGCTAGTCTCCTGAAAAAAAAGAAAAAGGCAAGAAAAACTTAGCCTCTTGTTGCAGCTCAGAGTTGCTATTCTCTTTCAGAAGGTGGGGAAGTGTAGCAGGCAGCGAGTCAAAGGGGTTTCCTTTTAAGATGGGACTGAAATCAGAGACCTGGAATTTTTCTTGTCATCAGGACACTGTCTCCAGTCTTGGACCAAATTTCCTGCTCTACCTTCTGCCCTTAGGAAGGGGAGCTTTCTACTTAGCTACAGAGAGCTCTGCGAAGTGGATGCAGGTGACAACTCTTGGAGACATCAAACAGTGAAGGTGGGAGAATCCCATTGAGAAATTCCTGTATAAGCACAATGTCCAATATTGCCAGGCCAGTCATCTACTTCCGTAAGCTTCCTGAGACTGGGAGTGTGAAATCAAATGAAAGACTGCCAGCCTAAAAGAACAGCAGCCAAGATAATTCTGAGGTCATGAGTGTTTCAAATTCCCACGGAAAAAGGGGAGCACCATCAAAAAGGCGTAGGTCAGGCAGAGCTTTGAATGGTAATTCTCTTCTTGCTTTCCTTGTTTCCAACCAGCTTGAACAATCACAACTTCATATCACAGTTACAATACTGTTCTCCACTGTCTTGGATTGCAATGGCAGTTCTGCTTGGTGGGAAGTTTAACAAAAAAAAGGGTTTCTCTACCAGCCAGTTCTCAGTATTTTCTCCACCTACAAAAATAATCCCTTCATCCCTTTGATGCCCAGACGATTCAGTTGAGCCAGTTCTTTAATCGAGGACTCTCAAAGCATTTGAGATTCTAGCAGAAGAAACACCTTGCATGTATCCTTGCTACAGAGACATAAAAGTTTTTTTCTCAGCACACCAAAGACTCATTTACAGATGACCAACCATGCTAAATTAAACTATATGAATAGTTATAAATACTATATAAATTCACTATTTATACTATATGAATATAGTATTAGTATTAGCTTTCCTCTTCCCTTCCTTTTCCACACGTTGCTTAGACTGTGCATGTAGTTTACATTTGGGCCAGCTCCAGTCAACAAATGCCAGAGTAAAATCTTTTTTCCATGTAGCCATTAATAGTTATTAACAAAACCTGTATATATGTGACATTTTAACTAATCTTATCAAAACAGGTAAGCTTTGGTAACTTTGTCATCTGTCTTGCTTACTACCAAATCTAGTCATTCCCCAGCAGGACACTTTTTCCTAGCTACTATTGGAAAGGGAGAGGCTACTCAACAGCTCCAGAAATGTCTCTGCT
The DNA here is from genome assembly GCF_965231255.1 of Vanellus vanellus. Lineage (NCBI taxonomy): Eukaryota > Metazoa > Chordata > Aves > Charadriiformes > Charadriidae > Vanellus > Vanellus vanellus. Next base: position 58,096,783 of record NC_138908.1, read on the forward strand.
CTGATTTTGAATCCAGCAGGCATAGGGAAGGGCATCTTTCTGCAAATCTGGCTGGTTCCTGCTTACATCGGCTACAGGGCTTGGCCACAATTCTTGATGGGAGTTTCTGAATGGTTACGAGCTGTTCCTGATTGTTTCAGGAACAAAATTAAATTTGCAGTTCCCCCAGTAACACACTGTGATTTGCTCGGGGACAAATCTGGACTGAGAGAAGTCCAAGTTTCTCTTTTGTTAGGCAGAAGGGAAGTAAAAGTAGATAACTATAGAAACCCATATGAGTAAGCCAGGAATTCATGAAGTGATTCATAAATCATTATGAAGACCAGTAAAGTCTACTAAAAAGGAGTCCTGTCTGGCTACACAAAGTAGTGCATTATTACTGGGAGGGGTTTTTTGGATGTTAAATCAAATGTGAAATCTGTAAAACTGTGCTTTTCACTTGGAGTTTTGAAAAGGATTTTTCACCTGATGTTGGCTGCTGGTTAAAACAATTGTTCAGAGATTAATTTTCACAAATTAACTTTGAAAACACAGAGGATGATATCCCATATTTTTAAAATTATAGTAGCAATTGTGGGAGGTGTCCCTGCCTGTGGCAGGGGGGTTGGGACCAGATGATCTTTAATGAAACCATTCTATGATTCTAATAAAAGATTGTGTACTGCTGCAGCAAATAACAGTTTTCTATGTGAGTGCCATACAAAAATCTAACTCCGGTCCCTACTCAGGAGACATATAATCAGGTAGCTGTAGCACTTTTTAAAAACCTCTGATATTTTTGTCACAATATAGCAACTGATTTCTCTTTTTTGAAAAAGTATTCTCTACTATTATTGCGAAACACATGCTTTATTCTCCTCCTAGTATGTCTTTGAGTCTACACTGCATCAGTTATCTGGAACAATGAAATATTTGACACATTAAAGACTCAGTGACTCAGTAGTGACATCTTTATTTCCTTCATCTATATAGCATGGCTGAAGTAATACATGTGTTTATGAAGTTAATATCACATCAGCACAAAGACCATCCAAACCCTATCTAGTATGCCTAAAATGTGATTCTCAAAGAAAACTGAATAGGCAGGAAATCATCCAAAGTTCATGATGCTTGCTATACTCCAAATACAAAATATGGATCTACCAGAAATGTAGCGAATAGATTTCAAATTAAGTCAAAATCACACAGATAATGTGTGGCAGATACTGATTCTGAGCTACAACATAAAAGATCTCGGGTGTCTTGCATTTAAATGCAGTTATAACCTGTATGATGACCCTGTCCAGAGGTGTTCTGTAGTGCTGCTACCGCAGTTGCACTTTCTGTTGTACTGAGGGTGAGACTGCAGATTCCTTACACTTCTGCAGGAAAAACATTCTTTATTGGTAGGCCAAAAAAAAAGGTCCTCTAATGTGCTGAGGCCCAGTCTCAGGAGGACAGTGACCACATCCACACTTTAGGATCCTGGCAGACTGTGTTACCTGCAAGCACAAATCCCTCCTAGCCGCAGCTGCTGAGCACACCCACCAGGAGAGGTGGCTGCTCTTGCTCAGCGCAGACCTGCAGCTTGCTTTTAGGAGTGGAGGGAGAGGCTGATCTGTGACAGAAATACCACATCAGTTTTCACTCAGCCTCTTGCAGGAGTATCCTGCCTTTTTTTGTTGGCCATCCTGGCTGTCCTCTCACAGATGAGAAAGTGGCCCTGAGCCATTCCTGAGCCCAGGCTGAGCTTTTGTTTACTAATCAGTTCCCATTGGTCTAGTGGGTACTTTGGTCATTGGGGGCACAGACCAGAGCTCTTATAACCTTAGCTTTCCATCTGCAAAAATGGCTGTAGCACCTATTTGTAATGTACTTTGAGATATGCCATTTTAATGAAAGGTAGAAAAAAGTTAAATCTTACAAAGTCTGTAAAGCCCTTGTGTAAAATCCTCAGAGTAGTGTGTATGATTGTAATGCTAGTAGTGACAGAGCTGTGCAAAACATACTACTGAAGTGATGAACCTCTGTGGCAGCTGCACCACCAGGTTCGGTCTGAATGGTTCTCCTCCTCTTCCAGGCTTGTAAGTTTATACTTTGAGTCCAGATCAACATTTTGATGTGGTCAGACTCTGCCCAGCTGGAAGCGATTTAGCACTTGCCTTCATATACATTATAATGACATCAGATTGTTTATTTTCAAATAGCTTTATGTAACATGCAAAGATTTCTAGAACTTGAAACCTGAACCTGGACCTGAACCTAATATCTAACTCCTCAGTGTCCAATGACCAGAACTGACCACTGACTTCCAGTAAGGAAGGACAGCTATTTATTGACAGATAAAGCTGATACAAAGCCTTACAATGAGACAGCTGGCCATGCCTCAGAAGTCAGGTACCCCATGATGTATCTCCTCCCATTAAGACTTAAACCCACCCACAGAAGTTAAAAAGGAGTTTTCCATGATAAGGGTGCAGTTCAGCCTTTTAATTTCCCAGTTGTCAAATCTAATGATATGTCACCATTTGAAAATACATCTTCTGTCTAACTGGGCTGCACACTGCTCTTTTGGAAGTCTGTATCTATGCAAACTGCTAAACATCACAGTGATCTAAGTAAAGTAGCAACAATCTCTAGCTCTTATCTAGTGTGGATTGTACAGTTTTGTGTTTCTAAACTCCTAGGTTTGTTGCTCCAGCTCCTTCTCCGCACCACATCAGCCCCCAGAGAATTTCAGTTCCACATCACATGATGCAGAGACAGACTCCACAACCTCCCCACCTTCAGCAGCCTGCAGGAATGCCTCTAAAGACATACCAGCCAGCAGCAAACACTTCTTTTCAACCAAATAGCCTCCACATCCAAGGTAAGAAGGAATAATGTTAGTTGTTTGTCACTGCTGCTTGACTTCAAATTACGTGCTTCAAGGGCTGGTGCTGGTATTTTTAAGGCACCTCTCCTTTTGAAAGACTCTGGGAAATAGCCTTCAGGACCCTTCATTCAGAATTCCTTAAAATTCTTAGCTTACCTAATTGCTGTTCATCTCACTATGGAGTTATGGGTTTCTTTTTGGACTGATTTTCAGAGCTGTTGTTGAAATAGAACTGCAAGTAATTATTTGATGGCCTCTGCTTGTGAATTTCTAATGTTATCCTTGTCCCTCCTGACTTCACTCATAAAGTCTTACCAGGTTTTCAAGAGGTGAAATATTTTTCTCCCTTGCACTTGTGGAGAAATGGAGACCTCTTCTTTTATTAGCGTACATGTCTCTTACAGCTGTGTTCCCACTTGTGCTGTGTAAACAGCTTCTACAAGACTTCTCTCTTCCTCTTTGTTCAATCAAGTATAAACTTCTGTAGCCAGGAAGAAAATTAACAGCAGCAGCTGAAAACAATGTTGGGTTGTTTGGGATTTTTTTCTAGCTGGTATGGAGTCTGAATGGTAATTACCTTAACATCTCAGAAATGCGTTGACAACAGTAATGCTGTTTCCTCTCAGTGGTTTAAATATATGGTTTGCCATATTTACATACACAAAGTACATAGCACACCGGACTTTTATAGGCCTTGGGATTCTGCTTTGTGATCAGGTTTCCTGACAATTATCACAGTAGATAGCACAGGAAACATCTTGAGAAAACCAAGACTTCTTTTATTTTCTTCCACTGATAGAAGCAGTCTCTCTAGGCAAAGGAATGAGACAGGATGGTGAGACATCTCCCAGAGTTCATGAGTGTGAAGGGGAGAAAGGAACGTGCCAGTCCTGTTTTGTTCTTCTTATTGTACTAGACCGCACATAAGCAGGATCTGATCCAGGTGCTTTTCTTCCAGGCACTGGTAATCCTGTACATCACTGCTTAGTACTAGAAGAACAAGAAATTTACCAGTGGGTATAAATAGTTTTTGTTGGCTTTCTCTATTTTCTGATTAAAGTTTCCCTAATAATCTAGGGCCAACGTAGTACAGGATGAAATTTATTAATATACTGTTCAAAGTTGTATGACACATGCAAAGACATGCCAGAGCAGCTCCAATAAATTCCTAGCATATGGGGCATGAAGAGATCAGATTAGCTGCCTTCTTTCCGCAGTACAATACATCTTACTCAGTTCCCTTTTTTTGCTGAATAGTTGGCACGAACTCATCTTCCAGAAAGGTGTCCAGACATTAAGTAAGGTCTGTCTTCCTGCCTGGAACAAAAATTGTCTTTGGGTGCATGGATGGCTTTACCACCTCTTCCTGTCACGGTCATGGGAGCTTCAGTAATTGTAGAAGCTGGGATCACAAGCAGTTGCTCCAAAGTTGAACAGTTTCCAAAGAATCCTGCTTCCCAGAGGCTCACAGATCACCTCAAATTAGTTGCTGCTCCACACAGGACTTGAACTGGTTGTTGCAGCTAACTCCTTATCTACTCGGGCATCTTCTCTTAAGGACAGCCCAGAGCAATGCTACTGTGTTCCCATCTCCCCCTCCTACAATCCAAAGAGGATTTAAAAGAACAAAAGATACGGGTCATTAAAAATATTATAAGAAGGCTGAGTAGACACCCTCATCTGGGCAGACGTCACATATGGATTGAAGCCCCATTCCACATCTAAATTTAAGATAAAGATTAATACTGTCTTCTGAGTGGATCATGTTGAAAATAGACATTGCTGATGGAAATTATGTACGCATAGATAGCAACTCAAAGTTGTAATTATAAGGATCTCTGCACTTAAAACTGGTAGGAAGACAATGCAGGCTTTTTTAGTATTGAAAGATACAATACATTTCAATACAATAGCCATGTGTTGTTTCAAAGATTAAGTAACCTATTGTGGCTATAAGAGGTATTTTGTCAGAATGTACTCCCTCCAGCTTAAGCACAGCTGTCTCACTCCTATGTGCTGCACTGAAAGCTTTGTTTGTCCTGTGTGCCTGAAAGGCTTGACTAAACTCTCTAAATGTTTCAAGAGTTCATGGTCATGTTTTCCCAGCAGCAATACAAAGATTGCTTGGTGACATCATTATAATGTAGAAAACCACCATGGAGTTATCTCACCAGTCTGGACTGTTTGTAGGTTCTGTGAGAGGGTTCTGTGAGAAGCTCTGTTAGTACAGATCTCCTGTAGTTCATAACCTGCCTTTTCATGATTTAAAGTGCTGTAGCTATAGCCACTTCAGCTCAGTCCGCTACCAAACAATGATGACATTTTTGTCTCAATGTGTAGTCTTAAACTTGTCAACTCCATTTAAATTGGCTGTACTGAGAAAGAAAGAGTTCATTGCCTGAAAGCTTTTTGAAGAAAACAAGTTCTACACAGACTTCCCTACTGAAAGCCTAAGCATCTTAAAAGCTCATGGAGATCTCAAAGCGTTATCCTTTGGAAAGAAATGATATAGGAGATCCAATACTGACAAGCCTCTTATATGTAATAGCTACTTGTATTGTGACACTGCTTTTTCTTGGAAGAACATTGTCTACAGTTCAGATTTCATTATTTGCTCTGAGTGCTTTTCAGCATCAGATACACAGTAATGTCAAAGAGGGCTTTTTATTGCCTTGGTTAATATTATGTAATAAACTAAATATTCCCTTTCCTTCCACTTGTGAAATTGACAATTTCTTTTGCTGCATGGGATGTTTGGAAGCGATGATGTTAGACAACACACTGAGCTGCAGAAGTGAAGCTATTCTTTTCCTTTCATTAGACTGCAGTATCTGTTATTGGATTACCATAGGCAGAAAATCTGAAACTATCCTGTACTGGAGGCTGGAGTGATGATTTCCCAGCTTGATACCATTGTATGCCATTGTCCTATGCATTTGTAGACAGAATAGAAGACGTTACAGGTCCTGGAAATCTGCAATGACTGGCCCAGCACCTGTATTGAACTGGTAAGTCTTTTCAGCCAAGAACAACTGCAGGGATCTCAGCAGAGGTACCTGAGGACACAGGCATCTGCAGCACACAGGTAGCTGCAAGAATAAGGTAGAGATTAAGTCGGAAGAGATGCATGGGGTAGGAAAGAAAAGAACAGCAATAGAAACTCCTCCATCACAGTGACCAAGCTTCTTGTGCTTATAGTCTAGAGTAAGGTAAAGCTCCATTGGGCATGGACGTAGCTGCCTTGATTTTGGATGCTTCTGATACTGTGAACATTTTTGCACTAGAAATCTGTCTGTCCTTTAAAATTGTGCCTGTAACTCATGTCATGTGTGTTTGTGAGTTAAGCTGATGACCAACGCTGGCTGAGTAAAGGAAGAAATACAAAAGTCATGCAAAATATTCAGTAAAAAAAAAAAGTTGCCATTTCTTCAGAAAAAAAGTTAGCTGATATGAGTTAGCTGTACTAATGTATCTATACAGGCAGCTCTACTAGTAACAGTTATATTTTAATTACAAATAATCAGATTTAAATAAATATAAGCATTTTAAACATTTCTAGTTTTTCACATTTGCAAGTCCGTCTGGCAGTATAATATGTGACTCATATCTCTGTCTTACTCTTTCTTTTCCTTTTGTTCTTCATACTTAGATGGTACCAAATGATTACTTGTTTCTGTAATTCACCTAGTAGACGCTGTAGAAATATACTGCTGTGCCGAGGAACACTATTTTGAAGTAGTTGAGGCCAAAGGCAGCTGGAATTTTTAAATACCGTAGCGGTAAAGACTACTCACCCATGATGTATATGCCTGCATCAGTTCAGTGGTATCAGGACTCTATCACAAATTTATGTGGACCATTATGCGACCAAGCTCAGGAGTGATGCATCCCTACAAAGAGGAAGGCAGGCAGAAAAGCCAGGAGGCCTGCATGGATGAACAAGGAGCTCCTGGACATGATCAAAAGCAAAAAGGAGGCCAATGGGGGCTGGAAACAGGGTCGGGTAGCCTGGGAGAAATACAGAGGAATCGTTCGAGCAGCCAGGGATCGGGTTAGACAAGCTAAAGCCCAGATAGAACTAAATCTGGCCAGGGACATTAAGACAAACAAAAAGTCCTTCTTTAAGTATGTCAGTGAGTAAAGAAAGACTAGGGAAGATGTGGGCCCTCTCGAGAAGGAAACACAAGGACTAGTTACCCAGGACAGAGACAGAGCTGAGGTACTCAATGACTTTTTTGCCTCAGTCTTCACTGGCAAGGACTGCAGCTGCACTGCCCATGACGCAGAATGCAAAGGTGAGTATTGGGAAAATGGAGAACCGCCCACTGTAGGTGAAGATCACGTACGAGACCACCTGAGGAACCCGAAGGTGCACAAGTCCATGGGACCTGATGAGATACATCCGTGGGTCCTGAGGGAAATGGCAGATGAAGTCACTAAGCCACTAGCCATCATATTTGAGAAGTTGTGGTGGTCTAGTGAGGTTCCTGCCGACTGGAAAAGGGGAAACATAACCCCTATTTTCAAAAAGGGAAATAAGGAAGACCCAGGGAACTACAGGCCAGTCAGTCTTATCTCTGTGCCTGGCAAGATCATGGAGCAGATCCTCAATGAAACTCTGCTGAGGCACATAGAAAATAAGGAGGTGATTGGTGACAGCCAGCATGGCTTCACTGAGGGCAAGTCATGCCTGACAGATTTGGTGGCCTTCTATGGAGGGGTTACAGCGGCAGTGGACAAGGGAAGAGCAACTGATGTCATCTACCTGGCCTCATGCAAAGTGTTCAACATGGTCCCACACGGTATCCTGGTCTCTAAATTGGGGAGATGTGTATTTGACAAATGGACCACTCGGTGCATAAAGAACTGGCTGAACGGTTGCACTCAAAGAGTTGCAGTCAACGGCTCAATGTCCAAGTGGAGAGCGGCAAGAGTGGTGTTTCTGAGGGGTCAGTCGGTACTGGGGCCTGCACTGTTCAACATCTTTGTCGGTGACATGGATAGTGGGGTCAAGTGCACCCTCAGCAAGTTTGCTGATGATACCAAGCTCTTTGGTGAGGTAGACACGCTGGAGGGGAGGGATGCCATCCAGAGGGACCTGGGCAGGCTGGAGAGGTGGGCCCAAGCCAACCTCATGCAGTTCAACAACACCAAGTGCAAGGTCTTACATCTGTGTCGGGGCAATCCCAAGCACAAATACAGGCTCGGCGGGGAATGGCTGGAGAGCAGCCCTGAGGAGAAGGACCTGGGTGTGCTGATTGACAAGAAGCTCAACATGAGCCAGCAGTGTGCGATCGCAGCCCAGAAGGCCAACCGTATCCTGGGCTGCATCAGAAGAAGTGTGGCCAGCAGGTCAAAGGAGGTGATTCTGCCCCTCTACTCCACTCTTGTGAGACCCCACCTGGAGTACTGCATCCAGCTCTGGAGTCCCCAACATAAGAAGGACATGGACCTGCGGGAGCGCGTCCAGAGGAGGGCCACGACGATGATCCAAGGGTTGGAGCACCTCTCCTGTGAGGACAGGCTGAAAGAGTTGGAGCTGTTCAGCCTGAAGAGAAGGCTCTGGGGAGATCTTATTGCAGCCTTCCAGTACCTAAAGAAGGCCCACAGGAGAGCTGGAGAAGGTAGTGATAGGACGAGGGGCAATGGCTTTTAACTGGAAGAGGGCAAGTTTAGATTAAGCATTAGGAAGAAGTTTTTCACTGTGAGGGTGGTAAGGCACTGGAACAGGTTGCCCAGAGAGGTTGTTGAGGCCCCATCCCTGGAGGTGTTCAAGGTCAGGCTGGATGGGGCTTTGGGCAACCTGGTCTAATGGGAGGTGTCCCTGTCCATGGCAGGGGGGTTGGAACTCGATGATCTTCAAGGTCCTTTCCAACCTAAACCATTCTATGATTCTATGATTTCAGCTGTGAATTTGAGATGAGCTGTGTACCTGGGATTTTCAAATGCTCAGCATCTCTTGGGACAAGGCTCTGTACGTGATAAAGAACAAGAGCTTCTTGCTTTTATGAGAGATTCTTGCAGTATTCAGCTATTTTATCGTATATAAAAATATTTTACTTTCCTCAGGAAATAATGTTGTCATGCCAGAAAAATAACTGTTTATTCTGTATCTTGACATCATGGATCTTGCCTATAGTGTACTGATTCAAAGAAACACAACTGACATAACCTTGTGCATATTTTTTAAATAGTTTAATAAGAGAGCAACAAATATAATCTGGAGTCACAGTCCTGAGAAGAAATGTTCAGTTGCTGGAACTTCATTAGCCAACATTTTTCCAATGCTGAGTGAAAACACAGAAAACTGATGTTATGGGTAGTTCTCTAACAGATAATTTCAAACAAGGGGCCAGCTATGGTCAGGGTCTAGGGCCTGAACTGCGTATGGTTTCATGTTATCCTACATTCAGCAGTAGTGTAGGTTGTCTTCAGCATGGCACCGTGTGAATAAAGGGAAGAGCTCCTGATACCGTTAGGAGATTTTGCTGTATCATGTTTGGGCTCCAGTTCAAAGACCTCTACAATGTGACCTGACTCACTGCAGACATGGACAAAGACATATAGAATAGTGTTAAATAACTGAGGGGAAAAGAACAATGTATGTTTTGTTCTGCTCTTTCCTATTTATGGCTCTTCATTTTCTAAGATAGATATTTATGACACTGAATCACACACAGAATGGTCACACACAGAATGGTCAGGGTTGGAAGGGACCTCTGAAGATCATCTAGTCCAACCCCCCTGCCAGAGCAGGGTCACCCACAGCAGGTTGCACAGGATGGCATCCAGGCAGGTTTTGAATGTCTCCAGAGGCGGAGACTCCACCACCTCTCTGGGCAGCCTGTGCCAGTGCTCTGCCACCCTCAAAGGAAAGAAGTTCCTCCTCATGTTGAGATGGAACTTCCTATGTTCAAGTTTGAGTCATGAAAAGAGCATGTAACTAGGAAAGCTGAATAATTTTTCTGTACTCGTTTCCATCTTAAAAAATTATTTGGGGGTTTATCAGTTAACGAAAGTGCTTAGTGCCCTTCCCTGGTTCTTTCTGCAGTATGTTACTGTACCAATGGGTCTCAGCTTGTAAGACTTTGCCAGACAATATTCTTTTGCTTAAGTAGGGAATGAGCAAACACAGAGGATGTGACTCACAATAGCTCAACCCCAAGGTAAGTAGATTTTTTGCCAGGCTTCAGCTAGCAATAGTCAAAGTTACTGCCAGATTGTTCTGCATCAGGAACAGAATTCTGTGAGAAAGGCACAAATAGAGAATGAGCACAGAGCGATGTGAAAAGACATTTCAGCCTGTGTCTTGAAGGGTCTTTCCAGCTGGGTCAGACCACTAAAAGTTGAAATGGTTGTTTCTGGTAACTAGTCTGACTCAACAGTAAACTTCCACACTGTGTCCTATTGCTGGTTGAGAGAGAAGTAGATTTTAAAAGCATTTTTAAAGAAGGCAAAACCTGTCAATACCCATGTAGCTTCTGGAGGCAAAATCTGTCAATAGCCATGTAGCTTCTAAGTCATTTTGGATGGCTATTGTTTTTTCTTTCATTTTATTTTACTACAGTTGATCTTTAAATTAGTCAGGGCTGAACATTTAAGGATTGATGGGTTGTAAATTCCTAACATGCTTTGCAGTCTGACTCAGTTTTGCTGCAGTTAAACTTTAAAAGAAAAAAAAGATTGAAACCGTCATCTTACAGCTAGGTCTGTGAAGTGCCTGCAGACCCTGCAAAAGATGATGAAATCTGAGTGTTCAGCCTCTCCAGAGTGAGCACAGAGTCTGCAAATTGTGCCTGCTGTGGAAGAGGAACCGTGGTCCTACTTTTTATTTTTCTTTCTTTCTTCCCACCCTGCCCACCCCCCAGCTTGTTTTATATCAATTCAAAATACTCTTTTTTTCATGCAGGTTTTCAGACACAACGCCGACAATTGTTTTAATGTTCTTTCACGTAACTGTTAGCCTGATCTAAACTCTTGTTATTTATGTGTAAATTAGGCGTTTATCTCATTATATGTACACATAAATGTGTTTCAAGGCTACTAAATAAAATGCAAAGACCATGTTTCAGTCATCGTTGTTACCTAGACATCCCCCCCAAGGTCTCTTCTGAGCTTCTGGGTGCAGGTTCAGACTGTCTTTTGCTGTCCATAGTCCTGGCCTATTCTGATGCTTTTAAATATTGAGATTTCTATTTCAATTCAGGCACATCTTATGCATGCCAAACTTTGTGTGTTTCCTCATGGAGACCACAGAAATGAGTCTCAAAGGAAAAATAATTGGAATCATAAAACTCCTAAATCATGCATCCTTCCTCCCACTTGGCAGAAAATCAGTTACATCACATAAAGTGATACAGCATGTTTTCCACTGCATTCTTCTCCTGTCTCCTTCCCTATTATTTATGAAATGCATTATCTGAACATAAATACTTAGTGCAGCTTTAGCAAACAACAGTCCCATGTGCACACTTCCATGGGAAAGTTAATGGAAATGCATCTAGCTCCTAGCCACAATCCAGAACAAGTTTGCCAAGTGCCTTATATTCATAACATTTTTCTAAGCATAGACTATCCCTGTAAAGGGATTTGAGGTTGGAAGTTTTGTTTGGGTTGGGGTGTGGAACTGCACCAATATAAATTTTTTATTTTTAAAATACTTTTTATTCATATGTCAAAACTAGATGCCCCATGTGAGGCATTTCTAATTACTAGTAATGAATGAATAGGCCAATAGTTATGTTCAGGTGTCATATAATACCCGAGATATTTGGACATGTCCCTCTCAAATATCAATAGGCTCTGATTCCACGTTTCATGCTTCCCATAAAAGGGTCTTCTCTGCTTATATCTCCTTGACACTTTCTGAACTGTTAAATGGTACCCAAAGGCCTTTTGTCACATGCTGCTCACCCAAACATCCCAGTGCTTTTAGGGAGGGAGTTGAGTTTTTAATCCTCCCAACTGATTTGCATACTACTCATGGTTTGTTACTGCTTATGGACATTAGTAGATCCCAGGCGTGAAAGCTGAATGTCTGATATAAATATGCTTTCCTGACTGCACAGCATGGATGTACTGAGGCTGATTCCTGAACATGTGGAAGGATGAATTTGAGCTGGCTGTCCCTGCAACTACCCAGATAGGATTCCTTATTCCCTCCTAGTACTGAATGATCTTTGAAGTCAAATCTGCGAACATGTATGATCACTGAAAGTAACAAGGTTTCCTCCTTTTTTATAATATCCAGAAGACAATAAACAGATGCCTAAGGAGAGGGGAGTCATTCAAGTTCTTGAATTGTAAGGCACTATCTGCAGTACAGAGTTTATATACAGAAGATGCATTAAAAGATGTTTCTCAGTCCCTCTTTTCCCCTTTTTTTCCTTTTTTTTCTGATGTTGATGTTTTAAGGGTGTAGGGAAGGTTTTATTGTTGTTTCTTTTTATTGATATTTCTACACTAAAAGGAAATTCAGCTGGAACCAACATATGGATGTTGATTAACTAGACTGGCTAAAGGAGACAGCCCTGCACGTCGGCTTTTTCTATTGACAGTAGTGTCTCTGGAATAAACTTGAGACTCAGGAAATTCCTTAAGATGCTTTCTCAGGTAGGGGGTCATTTTTCTGACAGCGGCTTTTTGGTATGACTTACCACAACATCTCTTCATCAAGAGAATAGCACACTAGCCCTTAGGCAATAAACTGCTAATAAAATCTTCAGAGACTGTATTCACTCCTGGGCCTGGTTTTGGATAGTCAAGGCCTACAATTTCTATGTAACACCTTGGAGGTAATGCACCGTCTTTTTCCTTTTTCCTTTATTTATGGAGAGTGGTGAGAACAAGGAGCCACAGCACTGGCAGAGAGGAGCTCGATTCACAGTTTTTCTTAAAAGAAAAATATGTATATATTGTAATACTGAATTTATAATGGTTTCATTTCTGACGTATACTCCTAAGAACATGTTATAGAGAACAAAAATAAATGCATACCACAGTCTTTTACCTATAAAAGCCATCTTTCAGACTCTGAGCAAAATCTCCAAAACTTAGACTTAGGAGCAATTTTTTAAGGAGGAGAAAAGGCCTTGCATCCTTGAGAAAAATCTTCAGGCTAACCTACTGCAGAACATCTGTCTGTGCCTCTTAGATTGCATACACATCCCTATTTTACAAAGAAGTGTGGTTTTGGTTATGTAAATATATATTTTAGCATGGACTTCAATGTGAATTTACTCAGTGCTTATATGCTTCTCTCAAATAACACTTAAGGAACAAAAAACAACTTAAAGAACAAAAACCCTGGTGGGGGTCTTTTATGTTCTGTGACACAACAGTCTCAGTACTCCTCCATGTGGACTCTTTGCTACTGATGAGTGGGTTAGACTCTCGCCCTGTACTTAGGGTCAGCTAGCAGCCCTTCTGAGTCTCATATGCATGTCCCCACTATCAGTCAGCTGTCTTGGCATGAGTGACAGACTCTCAGATTTTATTCAGGTCTTACTTGGGGAATCTTCCTTTATTTTGAATTAAGCATTTTCTTAGAATTTTTCAGGCAGCAGCTCAGTGTGGAATCGGGAGACCACCAGTTCAGACAGCAGGACTGCTGAGTAAAGGGAGAAATTTCCTGGAAGCTTCAGCTTCTAGCCAGTCAGTGCCTCTCACAAATCATGCTGGAATCAGGAAGTCCATTAAGCAGATAGTGTTTGGAATTAGTAGCAACTGGAAGAATTCGTAGGGAGCTTCATATCAAAGCTGCTTTATTGGTGGAAAGTAATTGAAGTCTTGGTGCTACTGCAGTCAAAGTTTTTATCGTTCTCACAGCCACAGTTCCACATGCTGTCCCTTGTATCTCTGTCCAGGTGTTTTACTGACCACTTTCTTCTCCTTGTTGTAGGTTTTTATGGGCAGCTTCAGACTTTCTGCCCTCCACATTATGCTGACACTCAGAAGAATGTACAACATGGTGTTTCCTGCAATATGGTTCCTCCTTTTGAAGACTGCTTAGTTCCCACATCAGCAGGCCAGGCAGGGCTTGGCATTTTCCATCGAACTTTTTCAGCTCATTCTGGTATTACAGGTAAATGTCAGCTGGGGACTTTGTGGATGGTTGCGTACAGTTTGTGGGCTTTGACAGGTCTGCTCGAGCTGTGGATGTGACTGGGACCTGTCATGAAAGACTTCACTCTTCATAAAGAGGAGATGGTTTTCAGACCTCTGTGGAGTGGTTGGCATTGGGACCCAGTCACCATGGGTCACAATAACATCTGGCCTGTGTGCAGACTGCACGCTGTTGAGAGCTTCTCAAGGTTCTAACCTGTGGGGGTCAGACAGTCGCTAGCTCCTGTGTTTGCTTTGAAATACAGTCCATTGAGCCCTGTGTGATACTTGCGCAGCCGCTCCTCTCTGCTGTAAATATTGTAGCTGGGACCTGAGATGATTCAAACCACCGATTTTGCTTTATGCGTGTTTGATTTTTCTCAGTCTTTAATTTAATTTATTCACATTTCCATGACAAGAACTGCCTGGGTGCACACTTTTTTGTGCACACAGGACTTAGTCTCCGCCTAGCTGAAAAGTACATAAGGAGCTTGCAGGCTGCTCTGGAAGGGTGAAAGATGCCTCTGTGCAGAGGATCAGCACAAGACAGTGGGCCTAATCTTAGGTCCTAAGCACAATTGTTGCCCAAGTCTTTTACTGTCCTTTCACACAGGATGATTTCACTTAACAGCTATTGTGCTTTGAAATCTGTTTTACAGTTTGGTCCTTTGGTAGTGCATAAAAAGCCAATGCACCTGTAATTTCAAAGAGTCATCTCACAGCATGCGAAAATGTAATCTAAGAATGGGAGTTGTTCTGCACACAGCTACTCTTGTGCTTACTACTGTCGCTTGTAGAAGTTAGTGATTTCTGTGGCAGGGTCTGCAAATGAGTTCTATGATATTTTATTGCCTCTTATCATATGTTGGGTATGATGAAATTCAATAAGCAATCATGATGTTTGTTTTTAAAATCATGACAATTTTAGCACCCATTAAATGGGCAAGTGCTAGTTGTGATGAAATCTGCTCTTCTTCAGACTTGATTCTGACAGAACTGAAATTCCTCCCTTGGTAAGCAGTAAGTTAAGTTATTACTAATTTTGTAAGTATGTTGTCTTGTTTGTTTTGTTTGTCTATTTGGTTTAGAGCCATTTCCAGTTCTCTGCATAAGTATTAGGACATTCTTTGTGATATACTTATCCTAGTTAACTAATTGTTTTTGTATTTTTTTCCAGTTTATGACTTTCCAGTAGGGTCCACAGGTGTCTTTGGTGATTCAGCTCGCAGCATGCCAGAGGATAGTAGGTTCCTACAAGTAAATGCAGTGGATCGTTGTTCTAGCCAGCTTTCTTCTGTCTACACTGAAAGCTAAAGCAATATGAATCTAGTTAGAAGAACTTCATTTCATCTTGCCCTTCTGATATTTCTCTACAAAATTTTTCTCTCCATGAAACTGCTACGTATGTATGGGGATATGAGTTGATATACATACATAATGGAGAAGAAAAAAGCAATTACCGAGCATTCATCAAGCAGTCAACTGAGAAGGAGAATGTTTGGAGAAAGCAAGCTTTGCCAAAACTTTAGTAATTGTTTCTTTTCTTTTCATCTGTGGCACAGCAACTCTACTTTTTTTTGTTCTTTCTTCTTTTTAATTTCTCAAAGGGAATTCCCAGACTGAATAAGAAAACTGCATGTTGGCTGTAATCCTTTCAAGCTGAATAGGTGGACTTATTGAAGAACACAGCTTTAGAAAATTTCTTTTAAAAAAAAAAAAAAAAGGAAAAGAAGTGAAACCAGAGCATACGACAAACATTTCAAAGGCACACAGCTTTTTGCACACCCTGTTTGCATGTGTTGCTTCCAAAGTTAAACACGCACCAGCATCAAAAAGGGAGAGATGTCTGACATACACTCTGGCACTACCCACTGGAGACATTGGTGTGGCTTCTTTTTGAAGCCAAAGATCGTCAGTACTCGATTTCTTAGAGGCCTTAGTTTAGGTGTCTTTGCAGTCTCTCTGTATTTTAAGCCATACAATATGGCCATTGATATTTTTCAAATATTCCTTCTGACCCAGTGCTTTATGCAATGAATAAGAAGGGTTAAATGCACTACATGAGAAGGTACATGGACTTTGCCTGTATTTAGCACAGCTGCTAGGTAAGAATAAGTATATTTTAACTTTCTGTTGATTTTTAATTATATTGTAAAGCTTTATTGCTGTATGTGCTATAGTACTCTGTAGGAAGGCTTAAAATACCCTGTAGAAATGATTCTTCCTTAAATTCCACAGATTTCTTTAAAAGCAATCAGTACTGATTCGATTAAGTTTCTGTTGCCCTAACATTCTTCATTTCCATAACACATTTTCAGGAAGAAGAGCTACTCTACTCCAAGTTTGCTATGTTCCCTCTGCTAATTAGAGATATAAAACTGAACTGGTTTCGGTGGTTTTGATTTTTCTACTCAATGTCAGGCTCTGGGGCTTGAATTTAGTTCAGGATGCAAGCGAAGGAAGTTGCCCTTCATGAAAGCTACAAGGGTATGAGTTAAAAACAGTATTTTGCAGTGGAGATGTGTTATTACTGTGATCCTGTATACCTTGGGAGCAACTCTTAAGTTATGTAAGACTGAGTTTTTAGGTTATTAATCCCTGTTCATCCATTTTGTGGACTTCTTACTGTGTAGTGTGCATCTTAATATTCTCATGACCTGAGAAGAAGGACAAAAATCCAAAGTTTATTCCTACAGGCTAGACCACAACTATGCTTCTGAAATCACTCCTTTAGAAAGATGAATTTAAAAAAATGTTTATACCAACATTTTCTTATCCTGAGATGCTTTTGAGAGTTGTTGAGTGCAGTTTGGGTCAAATTCATGGTTTAATTTGCCATTATGTTGCATAGGTGAATCTATGTCCAGATGTTTATAAACACTGGCAATCTTTTGAGGTTTAGATTTGTGAAGTATATTCTTATATGCAGGTAATGTGCTTACTTATTTTTCATCCAATAAATCCAAAGAATATATGGGTAAACCATGCACATAGATGAAGTAAAATAAGAAGTAATATGGCTTAAATACAGATAATTCTGTACTAAATTCTTCCCCCTTTTATTCTGATTCTCACATGGCAAGTGAATGTGTCCCTGTGCTTCAGCTCGCAATAGTAGATCTAGTTGTTACTGTAAGTGGTTTGCATTGGGATAAATGACATCAGGCTTCCCTACACAGCTATACAGACCCAGGCAAAAAAGACAGTCCTGTTGTATTAATGTGCGATCTGGCTCAGTGCATTGACAGCAAGTTTTGCTTTTCAACAAAGCCGTGCTGTCTTAAAGCCCATTCTGGGATCACTGCACAGGCAAAACCTGATTCAGCAGGAGTAATTAGGTGTGCTGAACACTTCGATTTCAAATGTGTAGGACTATGGTTTGTTCCACCAAAATCAGTTAGAGCAGGATCAGGCCCAGTGTGTATATATGCATGTATATGTACATACATACTTTTGCATATAAATCCTTCAAGGTTCTTCTAACCAGTTGGTTGTCCAGGATATGTCAGTTGCTGTGTACAAAACTGAAATATTGCTGCTGACTTCAGATCTGTACCCTCTTGACTTTTAAATCTTTTGAAATTTTTTTTCTAGTATCTGAATGTTCAAGCTGTCCAGTAGAGAAGCAGCTTATACATTGTAAAAGATCCTGAACAAAGGGAAAGTGGAAAGAGAATTAAAAAAGGGTATTCGTAATTTGGGGGTTCATCAGTTGCATTTAAAAAAGGAAACTTCTGCAAGTCACTCATTCATTCTTTCATATATATATATATATAAGTAAAATATAATATGTATATTTACAACTTTCTATGAACCTTAATCTTAAAAAGAAGGAACTAGAGTACAGTCAAATCAAGCACATGAGAGTGGGCTACAGGTCTGTATAAAGGTACGCCTTTGTTTACTTCTGTATCAAAGACAAAGAGGATTCTTCACAATTATTTCATTATTATCTTTGGAGTCAGACTGACTTTCGGGGATCAGCTTATATCACTGAGGAAAATGTTATAAAAAAAGAACCATTTTATCTCATGTATTTTGGATATTTAAATAGGGAATCATGGTTGTCACGTTACAATGAAAAATGGTGCTTGTGAAAATACATAGCGTAATGCCAGTTACTGACTTATATGCAAATACTTGTGTCTCAGTGAATTTTGTGTTGTTATTCCACTTGCTGGATTGTTAACTTCTAAAGGGATTCATATCTAAGAGATGAAGTTATTTTACACTATGGACATTAAACAATATTCTAATGAAATTATTTACAATCATTCTTTTATACAATTCTCTTGTTTTCAGACTGAAATGGTCTATTTATATCTGCATTAGAAATGGGTCTACACTGGAGTTTAAAATATCGTTTCAAAGTACATGTGTACATGTGTGAGTGTATGCGAGTGCACGTGTGTATTTGGATCTCCCTTTCTATGTGTATATATATATACACACATGTATATATACACATATACATATATGCATTATTATTTGCTAGTACCAGATGCTGAAGTATTGCAGTGCTAAGGCCATCTGTCACATTGTATTTTTTTTCATCTTTCCTTGAAGAGGTGTGAATGAGTATAAAAATTACATTTTACCTGTTTGTTCCCTGTTTTCCCTGTGTAATTTTATAGCAGATTTTTTAAACAGCACTTTTTTGTTATTTGTGTGAAATTTTGTTGTGGTTTGTTGTTTTGTTTTGGGTTTTTTTTTAATATTTCCTAGGAACCGAGAAAGCAAAAGAAAAAGACCACGATTTAAAATTAGCCAAGTGGGGTTGGCTATAAATCCCTTTATTCTGTACAGAAAGCTGCATGTTGTGTAATATTTTTTACACAAAGCACTTTGGTGAGGAGAGAAAGTGGGAGTATGTTTTTCCTAAAACTTACAGAGTATTCTACATATTTATACATGCTTACATATACACATATGAACTCCAGTTGCCATAATGTATATCTGGCTGATATTTGCTCTAAAAACATACCTGTTGCATACCATGAAAAATAAATTTTCAAAAGCATTAGTTACACTTTTTTCACTACTAGTATATATAATTTTGTGATTTGTTACAGTTATTATTCATATAATCATAAGTTATTTTTGTCCTGTCTCATAAAATTCTTTTTTATGTAAAAGGTAAAATTGAAAGGTGTTTGTGCATGGTACAAAATAAAACTGGAAAATCATAACTGAATGGCACGACCAGTAGAATGTCTTATTGTGAGATGCCTTTAAAGAAGACTGCTCCAGCCATTGTCCTTCGCCATAAAACTACTAGTATTTGTATGGATTAGTATAATTAGAAACAGGAATAGAAAAAAAAAATATCTCAGAGATTTCTTCTAAAAAACACTTGAGTCAGAGTTTTAAGTCTGGATTTAATTATTGTTATAGTGAGGCTGGAGATTTGTAGAGATAAATGAATGCCTCAGTGTGTGTTTACACCCTGGGTGGAGACACAAATAAAAGAAGAACATTTAATTACATTTTTGTGCTGTGATAATTTTTATTGGTTTCTTTGTGCATGTGGGTTCTACAATACAACATGTAAAGGGATTTTGCTTTTCTGTCTGGTTATTGTTTCTAACATACTCAAGCAATTAAGAAGTTATTTCAGAGCATTTAATGTAAGGAAAAGGTTTTGTTTTTACTGTGCATTAGGCAAAATGCTAACAAATGATAGAGACAGAAGTTGATGCATGCTAATGTCCATATTGTCCAACACATCCTTAGAAACTGACATGCTTAGAAAATAAGAGGTTACCATTTACCACATCCCTAAATTAGACTAGAAATCTTAGGACAAAATAAAAACTAATAAATTAATTAAGGGGGGAGAAAATCCGATTATATGTTTGCAAAGAGACCTTTAAAACTAATGGTCCAACCTGATGTTACTATGAAATTATTAGCAAGGTTTGCTCTGAGTCAGCCATGAGCAGAACAAAAAAGTAGTAAGCCCAAATTCACTGACTGATATACATGTGAGCTTTACCAAAAATGAATTTTGCCCAATGCATTCTTATTTACCATGCATCTTAATTTAAGGTAGGAAATTTGCCCCATGGTTTAGCAAATATTGTTAGTGAATCTTGCAAGCTACCGTGAAGAACTGAGAGTTGCTGAATTTAAGTGTTTCAGAGTTCAATTTTTCTTTTTGATGTAGACAGAGCCCTTAAAATGAGAAGTATACAAGTTCCATATGCAATGGGGAGTAATATGGCTTGAAATACCTCAAAGCCAAGTGCTTTTCTCTGGGTGCCTGAGCTAGATCAGTTTTTCATTATGTCCTGCAAACCATCCTATAGCAAAATAGTGTAGTAAAGAAATTAGGTAATAGCTATATTCCTCCAGAGAACATAATTTCTGAATGAATGTTTCCTGAAATTCTTATTCTATAAAGTGTTGGTGGTTGGTTTTTCCTGTTTCAGAACAAAACTCCATTTTGAAACATCAAAATTTCTCACAAGGTGGAAACTCAGGGTGGGGAGGTTATTATTGTGTTGCTTGTATGTAGTAATGGGAGTTCAGCCATGCACCTGCACTGAAGCCACAATGTATTCCTGAATTTATACAGACTCTGCCCTAATGGAAAATTGTTCAATAAAGCTTTGTTTGCTATACAGCTATTTCCTTCAATAAGAGGGGGAAAAAAGAAACAGCATTCTTCCATTCTGAATATTAATTTATTCATATTTACTGCACCTCATTACAAGATACCTTGTATTTGAAGTTAGAGTGACAATGTCAGTACAAAACCACAACTGTCCATTTTTCTAGGCCATGATCCTCAGGAAGATGCTGCTTCATGTTCAGACTTGCTGTTTCCTACTTTGGATCACTTCATCAGCCCAAATAAAATAAAACATAAAATGCAGTTTGAATTACCTGCTTTTTAAATGCTGTCTGTAAACCACTGTAAATAAGCCTCCTCAAGAAGCAGCTTTAAAATGCCTCCCCCATAATGGACGGTCTTAAAGTAGACAACTTCTGCATGACTGTGTATACTCACTGCACTACAGAGCTACAGGAAACAGAATAGTAAAATTAATGTTACAGAATGAAAAATGTTAGCTTTATAAGATTGCTGTGCTTCCTTCCAAAATGTTAATTTATATTTTTCCTCTACCTTCCTTGAAACCATAATGTTCTTATTTAGAAGCCAAGTATGAAAAATCGTTCTACCACATCTTCCCATGCCATTTATAGATTTACAACCAAAGTAAATTTACCCAGCAGTCAGTATCATTAATGATTCACGAATGAGATGGACTAGTTCAGTGAACTGTAACAAAGAACGTCTTTCTGTGTGTCTAGTTAAAATTTCCAACATACCATTGTTGTAACTAGAAAATGCAAACCTCATGCATGGTTGCAACTAGGTACACAGGATAAAGCATTACAAGCACATCTGAGTAGAGAGAAGAAAACATAACCATTTCCTCTATATCACACATTTTTGCCTTTTAACCAAAAATGTACTTGAACCTGACAATCAGTACACACACTGCAGGCTTGGACACATGTGTAAATCATCCAACTTCAGCTATTCCAGGAATGGACACAGGGAGGTTGATTAAGCACACAAAAGCCATGGTGACCTGGCCTCCTCATTCCCTGAAAATTCTCTGAAAATTACGGCATAAATCTATTGGAAAAAACACAAAACAAAGTTGCTGCTAGAACTGTGGCTGACAAGTTTACAGTCACAAAACCAAGACTGACAGACAGCATTATGATTTCACTTTTTAACCCACCGCTTTGGATAGCACACAGTTGTAATTATGCTGTATCTATCTTTGGATGGAGGAAGAGGAAGGATACTTTCCTGTAGTGGATGTTAAATTAGTAGACCCCGAGTGATGATCCTAGGCTAAAGCTAAAGCAGTAATACCGGACGAGCTTATCCATCAAGGAAGTGGGAATAGTGTTAGATGGCACCATTATTGCACTAACCTTTATTCATTATCAATTTGGCTTTTAGCCAATGAGAAGTCAAAGCATTTCTGCAAAACAGAGATTTTTTCACCCCAGAAGCTTAAAATCTGTGGTAGCTGCATTCTATCACACACAGGTTTTTTTCAATCCTTTTTTAGAAGCCAAAGAACTCTGGGTAAAAGTTATCTAGTTTCAATGCCAGTTTTCTGTTTTGTGACATCGTTAAGACAGTCCACAAAACCATTAAATATGGTAGCAATTTTGTGATCTAGATACCTATTGAATAGAAACTGTAATAAAATGATTAAACTGATTTTAGGAAACCTGCTGAAATAGAATCTGGACAATACCAGTAATTTCTATCACAATTACTCAAACCAAAGTTGAACCAACATTTACAATAAGTTGAGATTGCACCTAACTAATGGAAATGCTGCTTAACAGTTGAACCAGAAAGAAAACAGTGGCACTCAAATCCACTGCGGTATTCATTGCTACACTTTTTCTACTGCTTGAAATTGTGGGTCTCAATTATTCAAGAGCCCTGTTTCACCATAGGGATTGGTAGATGCAGAATTGGTGCTAGCAGTTGGGCTTTTCAGCTTGGTGGGCTTTCTTCATGGAAACAGCATGCTATATACATTGCTGAGCAAACCTACTTTGAATGAAGGTGGAGGTGGTTGGTTGTTTTTAGGTAAAAGGGACTTATGTAATAGTGGCTTCGTTGCATTTACTTTATACTTTTTTCTTTGATCCCTAACCCCAACATGACTGTGAATGCGGCTATACTCAATGGCTCAAAGGACAGAAAGAATTGAGTTTGCCAATCCCATTGTTCCTCATTTAGCTTTCACATCACTGTGTGACCTGCAACAGGACATATAACATACAGGAACAAGCTGCAGCCAAACTGCTTGCTCTGATCAGTTTTTCATGCCTTACTGATGGAGTTGTTACTTTCACTGTATGAATGATGGCCATATGCAAGGCTATTGTTCAAGTCATCACACATGATGAAGGCTGTTAGCAGAAAAACAAGGGCCTTAGGGTAAATTATGACTAAAAGTGATCTTCATGCTCCTTTGGGCTAAGGGATCGACAGTGCTAGGCCTGCTGGTCATGCAAACCGGAGCACTCTGATGGCAAAAGGTTTGCTGAAGCAACTGGAGACCAGTGTGGCCCAGGGCTGACCACAGCCAGCACCTCTCCCAAACATGCTCTCTGCGCTGATTAATGGCTTTGGTAACTCTGTGCCACCTGAGAATCCCACCAATGAAAGGATCCTCAGGAAACTGACCAGCTGGCTTTTACACTGGTCTTGGGAGGATCATGGTTATTGAGCTCCTGGATTTAATTATGGACACCTGTACTAAGGAAAAACTGAAGGAGAAGCCTAGTAGCTGGGTTTTGCCCAATGAATGCAACAGATATCGCATCAAATCAATTCCCACCAGACAGTCTAATATTTGTTATTATTACTGCTATTTCTTTGTGTTTAATGGCTTTAGGTTACTCTTTTATGCTAAAATCAATACTAAGAAAGGAGAGGAAAAAGGCTTTTCTTATAGCATCTTTTCTGTTGTTTGGAAACTCTTCCTGACAAAGCACACTAAACATTTTACTCATTTTGGGGCTGCACAAATGTGAGTGAGGATAATTTACCCCTCTCTCCTTGCAGAAAAAGTAGGATAATTGATTTTGCCCTAAGTTGTATTCCTGCTTGAGAATCATACTCGGGTCTAAATTTGAACTAAAGTTTGGGTTTAACCTAAAAGCAAAAATAAGCCTCTGACATGTTCAGGTGCTTTTTGCCAATTTGCTCAAAACGTACCACACCTAAATCACCTGAAGACAGACATGGAATTTCTATCCAATTATTTTATACAGTTTAAGCTAATTGTGGAATCAAGCTCAGAATGCTATTATAAAATCCCAAACACAATGAGTAGTGTTATGCTGCTCTTCCCACGATCCACTGAGAAGCAGTGGTCCTGTGAATGGAAAAACTACATCTCCTCGCTTGCTTAGTATGTGAAGTGTGACCTGCTGTATCATAGGAGGCATCATTGCTCTGGTGAGGATGAAGTGGGTTGTAAACACATAGGTTTTTAAAGAATCAAAGGTCAAAGGAGGTGATAGATATATAATGGTGTTGTCCAGCTGAAAACGGTAATAAACGTTTAGCCTGCAATGAAAGGATTCTAATAACTTGGTTTCAGTTGCAAACAGAAGTATCATTACAGCAAGCTACTGGTAGCAGGGAACTGATCACAGGCAATCAAAACTAATTTTAAATGTTGATTCAAGAGGCTCATGAGCATTAATTTGCAGGAAAAAATGGTGAAGGAAAGAATAAAAACAATCATATTACAATATACCTATAAACTATATACGTACAGAGACACAGAAAGGACATGCAGGAATTGATAGAAGCTTTTTCCTTTCAAAGCTCTCAAGGCTCTTTCCTTAAACATGAGAATACATCATTAACCTTAATTTGGAGTTGCAGTTGCCAGTAACATCTATAAGATTATCAAGTATATCGTTTCGGTCCAGGTCAAGCTATTGCAAACATCATCAAAACCAGAAACTACTACTTATTGGAAGATGTAGGTTGCTTATAATCTGGAAGACCTTCCAGTGGTAGATTGTTGCTTCTACATTTGTCTTAAACTCCTTGATTTTATGTTCACAGCACTTGAAAGCTTTGTTCCAATTCCACATAAACCTTTCAGCAGATCCTCAATGGCGCTGTACCATACACACCTGTTAATAGCAAGTTGCCATGGTCACGAAGTACTATGACTTTGGCATGGCAGAGTTGTACATCCACTCTTCCCTGACATAACTGACTGCACAAAATATACCACAAAGGAGAATTTTGCACTCACTGGTTCCTGTTCTTTTATTCCTCTCTATTCTTTGTCTCATGTTTTTTGAGAGAGAACTGATAGCGGGTGTGCAGTCTTCCTTGGTATTGCCACGGCAGTTACTGAGTACCCTGAGATTCACTGTCAAGCTCTCTCTACACAGCAAGTAGGGAAAATCTCACCCCAAAGTCAGGAAGAAGGTATGTCATCCTCTCTTCCAGTTTTTTTTGCTGGAGTAGGGGATAATAGTAAAGTCTGTAAAAGAGTGACACAGAAATGTTAACTTTAATTCAGGCACCATTTGCACTGAAGTGAACAAGTAATGATTCTGCTAAAATCTATGCAGAGAGCATGTCATGAGCATGAATACCAAATCAGGCCTACTAAGTGCCACAGTAAAAGCTCATCTAAATTTCATATACTTGGGTTTGGGTAGAAAGGAGAGAAAAAGCGAGTAATCTACTTTTTTGCCTCTCAAGGCTGCTCCCTGCTAGACTATGTGTGGATCTGTAAAATGTTGGAATTAATCCTATAGCCTTACCTCATCCTGCAGGCATTTAACAAAGGCAGTATTCTTGAACTCCGAGTTTCAACTAATTATCAGAAATGAGTGAGAGAAAAGGGGACAAGGAACACCTGACATGATGCCATGTTAATAATTCACCCAAAGGTCTAGGACAACATAAGCTTTCTGTGCAACAACATTTCGTGAGCTCCTGAAATAGGCTGTTGTATCTCAGCAAAGGAGATGAAGCACTTGATGAAAAATGATAGACAGTGTGTTAGAAGTGTGTCACCTGTTTGTACATGATTTAACCTGTGTAAGTGTGTAAAGTCCTGTTGCTGCAGGGTTTTATTTTACGTGCAAGAATCAGGAGGTTCTTTGCTTCACCAAGTCTCCTTACAGCCTCCAGTAATTAACCCTGGAAATTGTACCTGGGAATTCCAAACATGCATCTTTGCACAGTGACAAAATGTAGTGGGGTGCAAGGGCACTCCAGAAAAAAACAGGGTGAAAAAGGATGCTAGACCACACTTCTCCAAGAGGTCACATTCTCAATGAATTGTTGGCATAGCATAAAGATGATGGCCCCTGCAAATATATGAGTGCCTTAGCTTGAAAAAAAATTGAAAAGCTCCAGACCTGATTCAGACCAAAGATGACTCCCATTTGTGAGGCTGCATTTACTAACTGAGGATACATTGGCAACAGTGATTGCCCAGATTATCTTCTGGACTCAGTGTCTTTATACAAGGTCATCACCATCAAGCAGGTTTAAAAATAACAAAGCCATCTTTTACGAGCTCCTCATGTTACTACAAGGTTAGAAGCTGAGGAAAACTCAGGGGTGTTGGTAAGCATATCAACTGCTCTTCAGTGAAGGCAAATAAGTTCTGTTATGGAATAACATATTGAAACAGTAAGGCCTCCTGTCTAAAATGCAGGAGCTAAGTGAAACAACCTTGAGGCTTCATCCCCTCCATCTGGCTGCAGCAAGAGGAGACCACTGAAAAAAAGTAACAGCAGGGTCTGCCTAGGCTTTGCATTTTCTGAGGATGGATCAAAGTCCCATACCTGCCTGTTCCCTTACGGTCATGGGTTTCTACAGTATTCCTGGGAATGTCAGGAAAAGTCTCCTCATGCCTTTTTGAACTCCAGGGACTCTTACTCTTTTTTCTGTAAAACAACTTAAAAAGCAGCCACAACAAAGAGAACAAAAGCCCCCTCTGAGCTGATGTTGGCCACTGAGTTACTTCAACACCATGCTGAAAACAAAAAGTGAAATTAGCAACAGGCACGTTTCCAGCAGCAGATCAACTGAAAGCATTTGTTTGTTCTACCACTCAAGGGATTCTATTACTTTATACAAAAGGAAGAAAAAAGATGTACACATCAACAAAACAGAGGATAAGGCCCCTATCTGCAACAGCCCTTGTAACACATGTGTCAGTTGCACAAGACATGTAAAAATATACAAATTCTTCAAAAAACCCAATCTTATGCCAACCCAAATAACCTTGCTGAGTCATAGGGATTCCAAGAAACTGTGCCATCACTCCTGAAACTGTTGATGTGCCTCATCTAATTGGTATGTGATCTTTCTAAATTTGCAGACCCTCTCAGTCCTGAGTACTGCTTGACAATGCTAATTTTGTTTGCTGACTTCCTCTCTTTATGTTTGATGGTCCTAGTTTTGAGATAAGTTACCCTAATTTTGAAGTGGTGTCACTCTATCTGTTTCCATGGAATTAATTCTGTGCTTACAGTGAGAAGATATAGACTGCTTGTGTTTAGCAGAAACATGCTGTGTGCTTTGTTGATGTTTCAAAGGTTGCACTGATAAAAAGATCTGGAAAATTTGTATGGTACCTATGTGTACTGATAGACTGAAAGATCCGTTTTATTTCTCCCCGGCAATTAAAATAGATTGGAACAGCAGAAGGAAAAGTACAGCCAAACTTAAGGAGATACCTTAAAATGAGCTCACAGGATTTTTTTTCCTTTCCATGTTAAGCTGGTACTGATCATGTATGTACTTGCTTAAAGAGGGCAGTTATCATCCCACGGAAGTTTCTTTGAAGCCCCTGGAACTAGGTTGACAGAAATCAGTATTAGCAGAGTCAGAATCAGGCATTCAGCCTCAGAAGGTGACTGTGCTGGGAAGTGTTTGCAGATCCACTCCCTTGGAGCACTGACTGTAAGGACTCAAATGAACACTCTTTCTACTGTAAAAATATTTAGATGACTTTTGGTCTTTAAGATGGCTGGTAGCAGTTATACTTCGCTCTGAGAATCTTCTCTATGATGTTATGGATAACAAGATAGAGAGGGTATAGAGAAAACTTTGCACTATCTGCAAGCAGATACATAGAAATTTGTCACCAATGTCACGTTCTTTGCTTTCCAAAAGAAAACCTGCCACAGGAACACATGGCAGTGTAAGGTGACCTAAAAGTGAATGAAGTGAGAAATTTATTGCTTAGCAGTCTTAAAAAGTGAGATGAAGTGGGGATAAAAGGGGCTCATTTCCACAGTGAAACTACAATGAAATCTGGACTGACGTGACTATGCATTCCTAAATTCAGCCGAGAAAGAGAGCACATAGCAAAACTATTAGTAGTTTCTTCTCAGAAACAAAGACCTCTCTTACTGGTCCTTCTTTCGAAAAAAAAAAAAAAAAAAAAAAAAAATATATCCTTACATAGAGATCCCTTACTTTATATTTCTTCTCATATGTTACACGAAAGGAAAACAGCTTCTGAAGTAAGCACCAGAAGAAAGCTTTATGACTCATGCACTTCATGGCTAACCATTAATCCCATTTTTGTGATCACTGTATGATAATAATGCTATGTCTAAGTAATTCTCTTGGAAATGTTGAGAGAAACTATTTGCACTGGGCCTCTTTCATCTTTGTCTACTATCCATTAACTGTAAACTAAAAGTATTTGAAAATGCAAATGTCAAATCTGATGAGTTCTCATTGTGCCAAAATCTCTGTAAGAGAGATTTAGAAAGAGCCATAGATGCTGATGACTATTCGAGTCATGCATCGTGGAGCGGAATTTAACACACTTATTTTTTCAAAGAGCCGTTTAGATTTAATTCCAAGCATATTCTTGTACATTTTGTACTTGTACTGTAAAGCAGTACAAACTGGCTGTATGTATTTGTAGGATGGCTGCAATTGGAAGAGAATGAAAAGATAAAAATCTCTAATATGACAAGTGATGGGAAAATATAATTTTTCCTGAAATTTCTGGCTGTATTGGGTCATAATCAGCTGTAGTAAAACTGAGTCCAGATTTCACAGTTCTTTCATTATGAGTTCTGACTCCATTCCAAAACTTCCAATAAATGCTGGATTTTTATTTTATCCAATTATCTCAAAACAATAAAGCCTATTATTTATCTTATCTGCTGTAGTTTTTGAACAGTTGTAACTATTCATAAGCACATGTTTGCAAATGTTGACCAAGAACACAATATATTTTTCTCAACCACAGAGGGTATAATTCAAGTTGTAATGAAAGATTTTTATTTTTCACTGGCAAAAGCCTCACAGAAACTTCTGAGGTACTTTACTACCATCGATCCGTAAACATGTCATGCTGACTAAACCCCAAGACTAAATCCTACCCTAAACTTGGTCTAGTTTAATTGCAATGGCCTTTCCCTAATGACAGTTGCTTTCTACTGTTTCCTACACTATTTATGATTTTTCGATGTTTAGTCATTTAAAGCACTTGAATATAATTACATCAATTCACTATTTTTCTTAACTGATTTTTCTTAACTGATTTTTCTTGGTTCAAAACCGAAATCTTCCTTCCTTCCCATATTTGCAGTTCCAGTAGAAGAAAAAGACTATTGAAATCACAGAGATTTAAAATCCCTGAACAATTTAGTACTGGAATACATCTAAATAGTAAATAAAAATTCTCTCAGTCTTTGACTTGCAGAATCTTTTATCTCATGCCAGAATATTACAGCATATCAATGGTTACTCAAGAAGCTATTTACAAATCCAAATACTGGCATTTTTTGGTGATGGTTGACTTTACACAAAGAAGAAGAAGATGAGAAAGCAATAGAATTTTGCCTTTTCATGTAAGACTTATTTATAGATACTTTTTTCAATTTTTTTTTTCTGCTATGATTTTATGCTTTGCAGAGTGGCAGTGCCCTATGGTTTGATCTATGATTAAGATGTCAAAATTCACTGGTACAGATCACAGTTTGGTGTGAAAAGCTTCAGAAAGAATGCAAGCTGCCTTAAAGCTGTGTAGGCTGGAGGTGTTTCTACCATTTTGTTATAAGTAGAAAATGCCTTTAAAAATGAAACAAACCATCAGCTCACTCTGTACAGCTCTGCTCTAATATCATTATAACTACCATAGGCTCAAACAGCCTTCCGAACATGCTGCTTCCTGCTAACGTGTTCTTCCAGCTGCTGTAGAGCACTTCAGAGAGTGGCCCTGAACAATTCCTTCAGAGCAGAGTCCAGGGTGGACCTACTTGCTGTCACTGAAACTCTGTGCTTGGCCCACTTGTCAACCCCAGGATATCAAGTGACCAGTGGCAGGCAGATACCACATCTCAACGTCTTCCTTGGACAATCCCTGAAACGAACAACCCATGGCAGAAAAGTTTCATCACAATGCCAAAGTTAGACCATATTCAGCCTGCATCAGCATTCATAATTATTAATTACAATTCTGTATCCTAAAAATACAGTGTTGTTAAAATATGGAATAAAACCTTCACTGGGTTTGAGAAGTGCCCTGGGCTTCAGAACACTGTCAAAAGAAGGCAGGATAGATCCAGTGCAATCAGAAATAGATGTTATACTGGGGGCTTTTCTGTTTGGGTAAACTGGAAGCAGGCAGCAGTGACAGACAAAACGGGTACAACTTCTTCTGGAAGGAGAAGCAAACAATGTGGCGAGCAGACTCTGATAAAGATGGCAATCCCTGGTTTTTCTCTGAATTATAACTCAGTGTGCTGAGATGCTCCTTACCCTTCCATGAAATAAAACTAGATAACAGTTTTCGGGGAAGCAGGCAGCTTCACAGAATCACGGAGTTTTCAGAGCTGGAAGGGACCTCTAGAGATCATCTATTCCCACTCCCCTGCTAAAGCAGGACTGCCCAGAGCACATTACTCAGGACTGCATCCAGGCGGGTCTTGAAAATCTCCAGAGAAGGGGACTCCACAACCTCCCTGGGCAGCCTGTGCCAGTGCTCTGTCACCCTCACCATAAAGAAGTTTTTCTGTGTATTTGAACGGAACTTCCTGTGTTCTAACTTGTGCCCATTACCCCTCGTCCTGTCACTGGGAACCATTGAAAAGAGCCTGGCTCCATCCTCCTTCAACCCACCCTTTAGATACTTGAATGCCATAATAAGGTCTCCCGTCAGCCTTCTCTTCTCCAGGCTAAAGAGTCCCAGCTCTCTCAGCCTTTCCTCATAAGGGAGATGCTCCAAGCCCTTAATCATCTTGTTGCCCTTCGCTGGACTCGCTCCAGCAGTTCTCTGTCCCTTTTGAACTGGGGAGTCCAAAACTGGACACAGTATTCCAGTTGTGGCCTCACCAGTGCAGAGTAGAAGGGGAGAATGACCTCCTTCGACCTACTGGCCACACTCTTCCCTATGCAGCCCAGGATTCCATTGGCCTTTTTGGCAACAAGGGCACATTGCTGGGCCATGGATAATTTACTGTCTACCACAACCTCCAGATCATTCTCCTCAAAGCTACTTCCCAGCAGGTCCGCCCCTAACCTGTACTGGTGCCTAGCATTCTTCCTCCCCAGGTGCAGGACCTTGCACTTGGTTTTGTTGAACCTCATGAGGTTCTTCTCTGCCCAGCTCTCCAGCCTGTCCAGGTCACGCTGGATGGCAGCACGGCCCTCTGGGGTGTCAGCCACCCCGCCCAGTTTGGTATCATCAGGGAACTTGCTGAGGATACACTCTGTCCCCTCATCCAGGTCATTAATGAATATATTAAACAAAACTGGACCAAGTATTGACCCCTGGGGGACACCACTGGTTACAGGCCTCCAGCTAGACTCTGTGCCACTGATCACAACCCTCTGAGTTCTGTCCCACAGCCAACTCTCAATCCACCTCACTGTCACCTCATCTTGCCCATACTTCCTCAGCTTCCTAATGAGGATGTTATGGGAGACAGTGTCAAAAGCCTTGCTAAAGTCAAGGTAGATGACATCTACAACTCTCCCCTCATCCAGCCAACCAATTATAACATCATAGAAAGCTATCAGATTGGTCAAGCATGATTTACCCTTGGTAAATCCATGTTGACCACTTCCAATAACTTCCTGTTCCTCAGCGTGTTTGATGACATCCAGAATGAGTCGCTCCATTACCTTCCCAGGGACAGAAGTGAGACTAACCGGTCTGTAGTTCTCTGGGTCCTCCTCCTTGCCCTTTTTGAAGATCGGAGTGATGTCAGCCTTCCTCCAGTCCTCAGGCACCTCTCCTGTTCTCCATGACCTTTCAAAGACAATGGAGAGTGGTCTAGCAATAACATCTGCCAGCTCTCTCAGCACTCGCGGGTGCATCCCGTCAGGGCCCATGGACTTATGAATGTCCAGCTTGGCCAAGTGGTCTCTGACCTGGCCCTCCTCAACTGAGGGAAAATCTTCCTCTCTCCAGACCTTCCCCTTTGCCTTCAGAGTATGGGATTCGTGAGGGACAGCTTTAGCAGTGAAGACCGAAGAAAAGAAGGCATTCAGTAACTCTGCCTTCTCTGTGTCCTCCACCACTAGGGCACCTGTCTCATTCACCAGTGGGCCTACATTTTCCCTAGTCTTCCTTTTTCTATTGATATACTGAAAGAGTCTCTTCTTATTGTCTTTAACTGCAGTGGCCAAGCTGAGTTCTGATTGAGCTTTGGCCCTTCTCATTTTCCCCCTACATAGCTTTGTTATATCTTGATAGTCCTCATAAGTTGCCAACCCCCTTTTCCAGAGAATGTAAACTTTCCTTTTTTTCCTGAGGTCCAGCCAAAGCTCTCTATTTAGCCAGGCTGGTCTCCTTCCCCATCTGCTCGTTTTTCAAGACACGGGGATGGCCTTCTCCTGTGCTTCTAAGAGCATCTGCTTGAAGTATGCCCAGCCTTCCTGGGCACCTTTGCTCTTCAAAACTGCCTCCCAAGGGACACTCTCGACCATGCTCCTAAACAGGCTAAAGTCTGCCCTTCGGAAATCCAAGATGGCAGTTCTGCTGGCTCCCCGCCTTACTTGATCAAGAATTGAAAACTCTATCATTTCGTGATCACTCTGCCCAAGGCGACCTCCAACCTTTACATCCCCCACAAGACCTTCTCTGTTAACAAACAGTAGGTCCAGTAGTGCACTTCCCCTAGTTGGTTCCTTCACCAGCTGTGTTAGGAAGTTGTCTTCCACACACTCCAGGAACCTCCATGACTGTTCCCTCTCTGCTGCGTAGTGTTTCCAGCAGACGTCTGGGAAGTTGAAGTCCCCCACAAGAACAAGGGCAGATGATCGTGAGACCTCTGCCAGCTGCTTATAGAATACTTCATCGGTTTCTACATCCTGATTAGGGGGTCTATAACAAACTCCCAACACGATGTCTGCCTTATTGGCCTTCCCCTTAATTCTTATCCATACACACTCAACACTGTCATTCACACTGTTAAGTTCCAGACATTCAAAACTGCCCCTAACATAGAGGGCCACCCCACCACCTCTCCTTCCTTGCCTATCCCTTCTGAAAAGTTGGTAGCCATCGATTACAGCACTCCACTTGTGTGTGTCCTCCCACCACGTTTCTGTGATGGCAACTATATCATAGTTTCCTTGCTGTACAATGGCCTCCAGCTCCTCCTGTTTATTCCCCATGCTGCGTGCATTAGTATAGATGCACTTCAGCTGGGCTGATTGTCCTGCCACTTTCTTGGAGGGACAAGCACTAATTTGCCCCTGATCATGCTCAGACACTACTGTAGTTACCAAATTATCACTACCCCTCATGTCTTTGCTGCCACACAATTCACCATCCCCCACCATCACTGAGACAGGCCGCAAGACCTTGCTAACACTTTTACCCAGAAGCACTGGTACGCTGCTCCCAGGCACCACTTTTGTAATCCTGGTTTCATCCCCATCCCCCTTCAAACCTAGTTTAAAGCCATATAAATGAGCCCTGCTAATTCTTGTCCCAGGATCTTTCTTCCCCTTCGGGTTAGGCTTCCCCCACCTGTTGCCAGCATGCCTGGTTTCCTGTAGATCAGCCCATGATCAAAAAAACCAAAGTCCTGCCGGATGCACCAGGGATTTTGCTCCTGATCCCTTAACCATCCGTCCCAAGGCCCTAAAGTCATTCTTCATTGCCCTTAGACGTCTGGACCTACCTCATCACCACCTACCTGAAATATCAGTAGTGGGTAGTAATCTGATGTCTTAACCAGGGAAGGGAGTTTTCTCTGCATGTCCTTAATTCTGGCCCCAGGGAGGCAGATGACTTCCCTTTGGGATGGGTCCGGTTTGCAGATAGGGCCCTCTGTTCCCCTCAGAAGGGAGTCACCTACCACAGTTACCTTCCTTTCTTTCTTGGTTGAGGAAGTCCTGAGGCGTGGGGGTGAGTGCTCAGCACTGGGCATCTCACTGGATGGATCATCCTTTCCATCCTCAATCACCTGGTCCTCAGTTTCCAAAGCCCTGTACCTATTCTGCAAGGGCAATTGGGATTCCTTCCTCCCAGTGAACGACTTTACAAGCTTGGCTCCTGATTGTGAGCTGGTGACTCCAGCTAAAACATATTCATCTTTAATCTCATTTGCCCTAAGCTCAAATTTATTGCACTTTTCATCCATTGTATCAATGAGGGAAACTTATTTTAATTTTGTCTTAACTTTAGTTTTCTCTTCTCTTTGTTTGCTGAATAGCCCACCTCCTGGAGACACATTTGTGTATCAGAGACCAACAAATCATATTCCTAGGGTGTTGAAGAGATTACTGAAGGTTTTGGCTGTGAAGTTGTAAAATCTTGCTTAGCAAGTTTTTAATGGGCAAGCTTGCACTTTATACTACAACGGGAAGGCCTGGAAAAACCTTAAGAAAGAAACAGATTTTTTAAGTAATAGAAAATGCCCAATGTAAAAACAAAAACAAAAACAAAAACAAAAACAAACAACACCCTAAAACACTGTGATCCTTCTGTAAAAGAATTTAAACATCCAGAACAAACCAGTGCATTGTTTCAAGTCACAAGGAAGTAAAAATAGAAATAGAAAGTTAAAATCTGGGAAAGCTGAAGGTGAAGATCAAGATCAAGATTAGGGAAGCGTTGAGAGCTTTTGACAATAAGAAGAACAGGAAAATCACTCCTTTCTTACAAGTATAGCGCCAAGAAAACTCTTTAAAGCAGAATAAAGGAAGTAGCTGAGGTGAAGAGCAGGCTAGATTTTTGACCCAGAACATCTTAATCCTGGTAATATTAAAAACAGAGAGCACTGAATAGCAAAAATCTCTTGCCATAGACATTTGGGTTTGAAGAAACCATTTGAGAGCCTTTATCAAATTTCTGAACATCACATCCCTGGAACAACTTGAAATGTTATTACATGCTAACAAAAGCAATTAACGATGTCAAGGCTTTACATACGGGTACAGCAAGTACTTTTAAAGTAAACACAATGAGCTTCAGTGTAGCGTTTGATATCAAACTTCCATTCTCTCACTTTTCCCATTGGATTTATTATGAAAAACTTGCTTAGACAGGGTTAACACAAAGAGTCCTTGGCATAATAACAGCAAATTAGGAAAGACATTCTAAGTTTCCTGATTTACATTTTTTTTGAAATACAAACTCCATCAGCTAGTAAGCAAATAACAAAGGACCCTGCAGTGCTGTAAACAGCAGAACTAAAAATTGTTCATGAAAAAAAACCCGCAAATCTAATAGAAAGACCAGCAGATTCTACCTGAAGCCCTGCTTAAAAGCAAAGAAACACAATTGCTGTAACTTAACAGTAAACTATCAGTCAAGGAGGACACATTTGGGACGGAACAAAAGCACAAGCTGGAAAAGTACCAGCTGTACTGACTATCTTAAATTACAACTTAATGAATAGACTACTAATCTTCAATTCTAAATGCATTTCTGCCTTAGAAGTCAAGTCAAGAAGCAGATAGGTGCCTAAATGCTTTTGAGAGCAAATGCCTCAGAAAATTACTTTTAAACACATTATGAAAATGCAAGATTTGTCAGAGTTCAAAAACACCTTATAGCCAAATTTATCTGGAAAGGAAGGTAAGGGTATATAATACATGTGAAAATGTGCTGTTGCATGTTTACCGGGTATTAGCAGTCAGCTGAAGGAATTCCAGTATTGTATAGCACTTAATGAGGTGAACTATACGGCACTTCAAGTAAAGGACATGCAAATGGTAGATGGCAGAATCCAGATTTACAGCACTGAAAATCTTCTCACCCTTCCTCTTTCTTTAAAACTTGAAAAGAAACTTTCAAACCAAAGTTATGGATTCTAAATGCATAAAATGAACAGATTTCACAAGTACTTCAGAGAACTTTATAATTTTTTTCTACGAAAAACATAGGGAAAAAAAAACAAAACAAAACAAAACCATAGAGGATTTTTCCTGCAAGAGTCAGCAAAAACTGTGAATGGGAAGTGGTACCATGACTACTCAATGTGTTGTATTATTATACTTGCTAGTGCTTTTGCTTTCTTCTTACAAGTAATTTTATCTGTTTTGTCCTCCTATAAACTTCAAAAGGTTTGGCTTTGGTATATTCACCTGTTCCTCATACAATCCATCCATTTACAGGGATAATAGTCTACTGAGTTAATTACTTTTAAAAAGTAAATTTACTCTTTTGCTTATTCTGGCTTCCACTTGTCCAAAGAAACCCCTCCAAATCTTTTCCTTCTCTACTTGTTTGCATAGACTTGCAGCAATGAATTAGAGACTGCTTTTAGCCTGATTCTTTGCACTTATGTTTATGTTGTTTTCCCCAGTTAAAAAAGAAATATGTGTATGTGTATGAAAGGTAAAGTTGAGTAACTTTAAGCCAGCAGTTTGCTAAAGATCATCAAGAAAAACAGCAGTCTTAAAATCAATATACTAATTGTTTTCTAAATGGACCTCCAACTAAGAAAGCTGTAACATCTTTATTAAACAGAACAAATAATTAAAAGCACCTAAACAAGTCCTGGTCTCATAGCATTGTTCTTTCTGCAGAGCAGTTTCAATTGTAGCATTGCTCTTCTGCAAGGCATGGCAAGGTATTGTGAAACACGTGCTTAATCGGGGAGAGTAATTTTATCATAGCAGGTATTATTCTGTGTTGCTATCATAGTTTTCTTTCCACTTTTTTTTTTCTGCTCCAACACAGTAAACATTTTTACTCTGAGGAGTGCACAGAGAATTACATACTAGTATAAACGTTTGTGAAAGATTGATGAAAGAAATTAATACTGAATCACTTCTTACATCCATTCCAAAGATGACAAGGGACAGCAAAGCCCCAAACTGAAGCATCATCATGCCTCAAAGGATCAACTTTAGTATTATTACACTCCGGATGTAGTGGGTAATTCAAAACTTTGGAGACATTGTCTGCAAGATATCCAATAGTTACAATGAAATAGTAAGTAAACTGATAAGAGTAGTAGTGAATCAGTGTGCTAGTTTTGATTTTGTTTTACATTTTCATAAATGGAAGATAAGTAAAGACAAACTGTCTGCCTGTCAGGATATGACAAGAAAAAAAAAAAAAAAACACAACAAAAATGCAAACATCCCTCTACCCCCAAACCAAAACCCAGATTACATGGGTGTTTTAAAATTAGGAATGTTAGGTAAATGTCTATACAGGTTAATGATATGTTGCCTTGAGTCCCTCCTAGGTCAGATATCAAATTTACTGTCTCAGACATGGTTCTAAAGAGTAGTAAGTTCTCCCTTTTGTAAAAGAAATTTCTTTTGACTAGTCGCCTTTCTTCACTGAATTTGAATATAAAAGGAGGTGAGAAGGGAATATTTTGTTGAAAGTGATTGTCAAGAATACTGTGCAGTTATACTCAGAGAAAGATGGTTTTTTGGTCGTTCATTATTTTTCTGATCCTAAGCAATGTTTTTCTACAACATGTATGTGAAAGAATTCAGATTAAGTTTTGTTAGGTCCAACAGAAGAAGCCAGACCTTATAACCCTGATAATAATCTGAGGGCCATACTAGGGTGGGAAGTTTTCTCTTCACATCTTTAACATGGGCCTCAGGGATGTAGCAGACTTCCCTAAGAAGTGGGTCCAGTTTATACATTGGGCCTTCTGTTCCCATCAGAAGGGAGGTTCCTATGGCAATGACCTGTCTTTTTTTCTTTATGGAAGAAGTCGGCACAGGCTGACTATCTTACTCTTTAAATTATTTTTTTTGGTTCTTATCAGGATTCTCATCATAAAAGCATTTGAAGATTTTAGTAATATATGTAGACAAAAAAATACATACATAAGGATAGAAACCTCAAGTGGTGGCAAGCATTTATATGGCAATTGTCATGAATATGTTACAAAGGAAAGCACATAAGTGCAAAAACGATGACTGTAAACATTGCCTCTCAGGCAATGATGTAGCTGTGTTAGATGTCTCTTTCTTGAGGCATCTTTATGGGTCTAACGGCAAGACTAAGATTTACTTTTCTAACTCAGCTATCTGTAAATGTTTCTAGCAGTTAGGTCTCCCCTGAACATTTTGGTCAAACGTTTCAAACAAATGTGACATAGGTACCAATGGTAAGAGCCCTTGCCTTGAAATTGAGCAAAGAAGAGAAAGCATAGCAGTGCTCCAGTGACCCACTGGCAGGATATAGTTTTAATACAAGTGCAGTTCTTTCAAGATACATAATAATGCAAGCATGAAACAGAAACTTACCTCTCACTAACCCAAGTGCCTGGCACAGTGAGGTAAAATGTTTTCAGTTTATGTCCAAAAGTCTTTGAAGCTGACAGAGAGCACACTTGACCTGATATTTCAGCATTGACAAGTTTTGTCCAGGACAATATGCACTTCTTGCAGTGTTTTAGTGACCCAAGCCTACAGATAATGTGAGTTATACTCATGTTATACTGCATCTACTATTCCCAACAGTATGCAGTTTACCCAACACTGAAAAAATAGTTACTAGAATTACTTCATTAGGAAAATTCATACCTGTTTTCTTCATTGTTGCTGCCTTTGTTAGAAGCTATAACATAGGCAGGTCTGAAAAGTCTGATTTCTCTGCTGTTTAAGCAGTCCAAACTTCAGGGGAAAACCAGATTTGTACCTGATGCAGGTTTTTCCACTTTATACCGTATGTGATTTTACAAATATCTGCAAGGAACAAATAGCTGTCATTGCTCCTGCATTTGCTAATAATTTCATTTAAATATCATACAAGGGAAATTTGAACTCACTAACACAAAAATAATACTGCATACAAAAGTGACTCTCAGACTAAGTTGTCTGCCAAAATAATCACTGTGGTCTTAAACATTTGAAATAAGTCTTCAGAGTGCATTGTATAGTCATCACAGACTGAGCAATACTGCTGTAAGAGGGTACACGAACATTTCCAAGTGCCATCTCCTGAAGAAAGCTGTGAAATGTCATCAGTTTATCTCAGCAGACAAAGAAAATCCAGACCTTTGATGACCCCTGGTGAATAAACTAAGCACTGCATTGAAATGATAACGATGTACTTGGAAGACTAGTCCAGTCAATTCTCACTATAATCAAAAAACAAAGAAAAGTTATTCCCGTAAAAAGCAGAGAGAAAAGGACAGAGCTCTTTTATGGCATGCCAAAGCAAACAGCTCTTCTGCAGCTGGACTAGCACCAGAGCTGGAGAGGTACAAGATATTAAGCTATTTTAAGCAGATCTAAAGGTAATGAACTACATTCCTCTGTCCCTATTAAAAAAAAAAAAAAAAAGGGTCAACTTATCAGATTAAAATTATTTTACTGTACAAATACCCTATTTCTTTTAAGACCCACAGAAAGGGAAGCTTTAAATTGATACAGCAATCACAAGGAAGTTTGTGAATCCAGACACTTCCTGCACCATCAGATATGGCTTAGGGCACTGAGAAGGCTCCCACTGTCCCTGTCCATCCAGGCTCTTTCAATTTTTTCTCTATGCTAAGCCTGTGATGAGAACTCCTTCATCTAACAGACTCAGTGACTCTAAATAAGGCTGTGCATTGCTCTGCAGAAAAGTTGAGTGCTGGGCAGAGAAGAACCTAATGAGGTTCAACAAAACCAAGTGCAAGGTCCTGCACCTGGGGAGGAAGAATGCTAGGCACCAGTACAGGTTAGGGGCGGACCTGCTGGGAAGCAGCTCGGAGGAGAAGGATCTGGGGGTCGTGGTAGACAGTAAATTATCCATGGCCCAGCAATGTGCCCTTGTTGCCAAAAAGGCCAATGGAATCCTGGGCTGCATAGGGAAGAGTGTGGCCAGTAGGTCGAGGGAGGTCATTCTCCCCCTCTACTCTGCACTGGTGAGGCCACAACTGGAATACTGTGTCCAGTTTTGGACTCCCCAGTTCAAAAGGGACAGGGAACCGCTGGAGTGAGTCCAGCGAAGGGCAACTAAGATGATTAAGGGCTTGGAGCATCTCCCTTATGAGGAAAGGCTGAGAGAGCTGGGACTCTTTAGCCTGGAGAAGAGAAGGCTGACGGGAGACCTTATTATGGCGTACAAGTATCTAAAGGGTGGGTTGAAGGAGGATGGAGCCAGGCTCTTTTCAATGGTTCCCAGTGACAGGACGAGGGGTAATGGGCACAAGCTAGAACACAGGAAGTTCCGTTCAAATAGACGGAAAAACTTCTTTATGGTGAGGGTGACAGAGCCCTGGCACAGGCTGCCCAGGGAGGTTGTGGAGTCCCCTTCTCTGGAGATTTTCAAGACCCGCCTGGATGCAGTCCTGAGTAATGTGCTCTGGGCAATCCTGCTTTAGCAGGGGAGTTGGACTAGATGATCTCTAGAGGTCCCTTCCAACTCTGATAATTCTGTGATCCTGTGATTCTGTGTGAAATGTAGAGTTGTGGGATTATTTATCTCTGACTTT
The DNA here is from genome assembly GCF_965231255.1 of Vanellus vanellus. NCBI lineage: Eukaryota > Metazoa > Chordata > Aves > Charadriiformes > Charadriidae > Vanellus > Vanellus vanellus. The sequence goes on from NC_138908.1 coordinate 58,137,167, forward strand.
CTCCTTAAGTATACCAATTCCTACAATGACTAAAATAACACAGAGTACAAACTCCTCTTTAAAAGGACAGCATCATGTAGGTTGTTGCCTCACAAACTGCTCTGCATAGGCTGTAGTAAACAAAGGCATACCCATTTGGAATTTTTGACACTATCAATGAAAAGTTAAATTGATCTTTTTTTTTTTTTTTTTTAAGAATGAACCTGAAATGTGAGAATTAATCACATGCAGCTGTAATTTCATCGTGGAAATGCATATAAAGTAGAAGGTGTTTAACTTAGGCCTACCCATAAAAATCAAAATTACGTCTGTCTTACGTCTAAGATAATTTATTATACGTAAGCAATATATTTCATTTCTGACAAGTCCCAAACACAAGTACTTAGCGTACAATACAGACCAGATATAGACATTACTCAACCATTCATGGTCTTTCGGCAATTAAATGTAGCACATGTGTAGAAGACACAAGATTAGCTGTTATCTTAAAGCTGAACTGAAGGCCTATTTTTGCACCAGAATGAAAGGGGAAGCACTAAAGCACCAGAGTTTAGACATAACACTTCTATTTACCAGTTGCATAATTTATCAATAACATTCAAACTAGTAAAGGGACTGAAGAATTTCTGTATGTGTCAATAACATCGTTGCTGGCAATTCTGAGTTTTACACACGGCTTTAAATTTCGCCTTTCTCTCTTCTCTACCATCTTAGACTCCAGTCTAACAAAGCCAGACGAATTTATTTCCAACCAGGACCTTCAGAAATCTTAAAGAAATCTGAGGAACAAGCCACAGGATTAATCAATTTGTTTAGGAAGGCAGGAGTTTGGAAAGGTGAAGGACCATTTGCAGCTCCAGCAGATGCTGCAAAAAGCATGGAAGATACTGTTACCTCCTGCCCAGCAGCTCCTTTCAGGAGAAAGTATGCTGGCAGAGCTGGGGAAGAGGGCATCCCTGAAATGGCAAGGCAAAAGCATATTCCTTTCTAGCTCTGCTGAACTGTGGAAAGGAGTGTCAGGGCATGAATTTCCCACATTTCTTGAGAAAGCTAGGCTTGCTTTGTACTTTTTAAGGTGCGCAGCTCTTGTGAAAACAAGAATCTCATATTTCTGTACAAACTTCATTAAAACACATTGTTGTCTCTATCCTAGAGACAAAGGGTTTAAGATTCAGATAACCATGACTCCAAAAATTAACACTGAAGCCAGTCTCAAGCATAAAAGAAACCTTTCTCGGTCAGGCTAACCCGTCCAACTTTGATTAACTATTGGGTGTCCTTCAGCTGTGAGGGACAATTCAAAGACAGCCTGTCGTGCTATATATATTGTTTGTCACTATTGTCCTGGGCTGTCACTTGACATTTTAGGTTATAGTTACACATGATCCAACCCTGTGTGCAAAAGTGTTACAAGAAATCCCTACCAATGTTCTGAAGAACAGATAGATACCATAACTGACCAAGAAACTTTTTTCTTATATTTAAGGATTTTTTTTTCAACTTGAATAGGTTACATTAAGTGACTTAGAGCACTGACCTACTAGCAGTGGTACTGACTTAACTAAAGGGTGAAAATAAGGGCCTTGGGAAAGTACCTCTTCAGTGAAAACAGTGGAACTCCATTATAACCTGGCTAGTGGTGTAGGATACAGGTGCATCACTGAGAATATGTTGTCCACATAATTAATTTACACAGATAGGCATTGGGCCACCTAAGGATGACAGCAAAATCGGTGAAGATACAGGTCTTTGCGGTTTTTTTATACCAATAGGAAAAAGGTAAAAGACTTCTGGATAAATAAAAAAGAAAAGGCAGAAGGATCCCAACAGATCTCATTGCTGACCTCACCGAAATATCTCACCACATTTAAATTAGATAAGCATTGCAGCCCTGTGTCATGAAATAAGGCCCTAAAGACTGGGTAATATTCAACAATAAAAAATCATATATTTTTTAGCTCTGTATCTGTCCACAAATAAATTTTCTTTAAAGTACCAAACACACTGGGACTTGATATTTATACACACTGTTTGATATTTATAAACACCAAAAACTGCTTTCAATTACTCTGAGAAACAATTCGATGCTTCTAGCAACAGGAATTAATATTATCTGATTGCTTGATAAGGCAACCATTACTCTGAATAGGTGCCAGGCCTCTCTTACAGCTAGAAGAGTTTTTCTGTTGCAATTTGACAGTAGGTATTATTAATTAAGCATGTCTAAGGTACAAGCTATTTGTATTACTTCCATGTGACTTCTGTACATCAGTTTTAGTTTTTGTCTTTATAGCCCACTGTGAAAAGAACAATACTGTTCTCTCTGTTTCTTTTATAGAGTGGTCTACTTGGTGAAAAGAAGTAAAACATAATATTTCAATCATAAACACAATTCCTCTCTCTGAAACTTTTGGAGAGTCACAAGTGGAAAAAACATTATTTTTGCAAATGGAAACCTACTTATCTTACCAATTGCCATCCTTCAGGGAAGCGTAATGTGTGCTGATACTTATAAGGATGTGTAGGTGTAAGAAGTTTTTTGCCTGATCTCACAAACTGAAAGGGACACTGTCAGACTAAAAAGAATATTTAAAAAAATCTTTTGTAAAAACTTCCATAGTAAAAATACCTTTTATTTGCACCACTTTTGCTGGCTCTCTCTTTTTCTTTTTCATTCACTTTTAACAATAAAAGCAGACCAGGCAGCCTCATTTTTGTGTGTATTCATTTTAACTTGCTGTGTCACACGTGGTAATACAATATTGTGGCATTTGAGCTGAAATTCCCGCAGGAATATGTTTACTTTCAATACACTCGACTGTCACAAGCTGTTTTTCAAACATTTTAAAAATTTAAATACAAATTATAATTAATCCCCAAATGTTCATGCATTTTTGTTGCATGTATCATTCATTGAACATCTTTTAAACTAGCAAAGTGAGAAAGAATCTTTTTCTCTGCTGTGGTATATTTTGTCCTATTTTATTACCTTTTTTCCCTCATTATTGATTTCAGGTTCCCCTGTTGATTGTATGGAAATTGTACAGACTACTTGAATAGGATAAGAAATTGTTATGGCAAAACTACAAGAACTAGTGGTGTGTTTCAGTAGCTGCTTGTAGTATCCAAAAATACTTCCTGGGTTTTTCCCCTTTTTTCCCTCTTTTTAAAGCTATCTCTCTCTCATGCCCTTCTTAATGCATCTGGATTTTTTTTTACATACCACCTAAGTGACAAGAAGTTTTTGACAAGACAGATAACCAATGCAACTTAATGAATTTTGAGATATCGTGATAAGGTGACGATAAATTTTTTATTTGATTGTCAGCCGCAACATTCTGCTTGCAGCTTCAGGCCAAAATGAAAAGTCATCTGTAAGTCATTACAAAGTGATCCGTACAGTTGCATGTGCCAAGCAATATGGTTTCCTATTATGAGGCCATTGCTCATGCATAAGGCACCTTAACACTCACCTGCAATATTCTTGGTATACAGATAACAAATGGTCCTGTAGCTCTCTGGGACATTGTTATTATATACCCTCAGGGAGAGAATATCAAATATGTGTTTTCGTGTGATGCATGCCAAATTCTAAACCAGGAATTCTATAAATTATCTAAAAGCTTTTCAGAAATCAACTTCAAAATTTGAAGCGATTTTTTTTCTGAAGCAAGAGTATTCCAGAGATGCAGAACACTGTTCCAGACAGTTGTTTATTATTTAGAAAAAGATCTGGGTTCAACCTTAAGCCTGCATACATCTTTCAGTGTGTATAACAATACTTTTAAGAGGTTTGTTTTTTCCCTCTGTCGCTATCATTCAGGTTTGTTTTCATGAAGTTTAAACCTCAAAATATATGGTACATGGTAAACCTACTTCCAGAATTCACTACAGGCTACAGACTGCAGAATGACTCAGGTGCTACAGGTAAAATTTAATACCGTCACTGGTGTACATTGTATTTAACTGTATTAATTTGCATAAATTTTAACTGTAAAAAGATCATGCTGCCATAATAGAATAGGAGGATCTGAAGACTAAAGGTACATCTGATGGGTGGAGCTAAACCTATTATTTCAACTAGTGGGAAATTCTGCCCCCTGTCAAATATCTTTACTAATGAAAAATTAATGTCTTCACTTTTAGAAAGACAGAAAAAAAATCCACCAAAAAAAACCCTAAAACCCAAAACCAATAAAACCCCAAACAAACCAAAAAATCCAAAACCAAAAAAAAAAACCTAACCCAAAACAGAAAACAATGCACCCATCCCGAACCCCCAGAATTCAGATTTTGATGAAAAATTTGAATTTCTCTGGGGAAAATGATCCCTTCCCTCCCCTCCCCTTCTCTCCCTGCCCTGCCCTGCTCTACTTTTTGTTAAATCTCTTTTTTCATAATTTTTCTTGGAATTCCCTTACCCTGAGTTTCTATCATAAAGCTTTTATAAAATTTATTTAAAATAATCCTGATTATTAACTGTCATCAAGCTACAGCTGTGCTGTGTGCTACCTGGAGTTCTATCATCTTTAACCTTAAGTTTTTATTGCAAAATGTGTGCTTTAATTTTAAGTGAGCTAAGACAAAGAAGTTGCTTTACTGTAAAGTCCCACAGGAGACATGACACAGGCTGCCTTTATCACAGTTTAGGTAGTAGGTTAAAAATGCCTTGTCTCAAGTAGGATTTACATTTAGATGCTCAACTTGTGCTGTTTCTCTTTAATACAAAACACACCCTTTTTCATAGTGAAGACAGTCTCACTTATCAAAGATTGCACTACCAAACTTCTATATATGTTATATATTTTTTTTTTAATATAAAATATATCTGTTGATAATTTACTGTTATGGGAGGTGACAGACTGTACTCTGAAAGCTGAAGTATTTCTGTCTTCATTCATAACAGCTTTCCTGCACACAGCCCTTCCTGTGTCCATCAGCCCTGACTTGGAGAGGGGGTGATCCTCATTGCAGGACACCTTAACTATTGTCTGGACTGCTAGCTCTTAGATATAGGACCCAGACCAAATTTGGGGGTTGTTTACCAAAAAGATTGGTACAACTGGATTGAAAACAAATGTCACCCAAAATGTAGGTGCTAGATTTAGGAGCAACAGCTGGTATAAGGCATGTGTTGCAAATGACTAGATCACATCCCTGCGTGTTTTTTTCTAAAACAGTGTAGATCTCAGTGAGTTTCTGTCATCCCTTACAAAGACCCAATGGCATGTAGGCCATAATCAACTGTTCTGCTGCTTCAGACAGAAGAAAGGAGGAGAGGCCTAATAAAGACGCTTACACAGGAGGTCCAGTTTCTAATTTAGTGATACCTGTGTTTTCTGTAGGTCAAATGTGAGGTGGAAGATGACCCTGAAACCCAGGAGTAATGTTAAAGAGAGCAATGAAATGCAAGTAAAATTGCTTAATTTCACACTGCAGAGAATATGGCTGGATCCCAACCCCCTCCACCATTTTGCCTATGACAAGAATGAAAAATAAATTCTACATTCTTGTTCCTCTTTCCGCAGGTCTCCCTTGAAGAAAAAGATAGCATTTTCCCTCCTTATCATACTTGTCAATCTAGACACCACTGCCTTACCACTCGCATTTTCAAAAAAAAAAAAATCATTTTCTTTTAACTGTTTTATTTAAATGGATGGGGAAATAGGCCAACAGGAAGCTTATGTGGTTTAGCAAAGGGAAATGCCAAACCCTGCACCTAGGGAGGAATAACCCCATGCACAAACATCTGGGCCAACCGGACAGATGGCAGCTTGGCAGAGAAGGCCGTGGGGCTTCTGGGGGATGCCAGGTTGGACACGAGCCAGCAGCGTGCCCTGGTGGCCAAAAGGCCAACAGTCTCTGGGCTGGGTTAGGAGGACGGCTGCCCAGCAGGTGGAGGGAGCTGATCCTTGCCTTCTCCTCCGTACTGGGGAGGCCACACCTGGAGTGCCATGTCCAGTTCTGGCCTCCCCAGTATAGGACAGACATGGACCTACTGCGTAGAAGCCAGAGAAGGGCTGGAAGCCAGAACATGATGAAGCGACTGGAGTATCTCTCCTATGAGGAAAGGCTGAGAGAGCGGGCACTGTTGAGCCTAAGCAAAAGAAGCCTCAGGGGCATGAGCCCCTCACGACAGGAGCAGACAAGCCTGAAGTTAAACTGGACCTTGAACAGGACAACAAAACCTGGCCAATATCCCGTGAACACAGGGGCTTTCCCCTTTTGGGGTGTTTGCCATTCTTGCCAGGTGGATGATGAGGCGCAGCCCCAGACATTCCTGTGATGTCAACTGGGGGCATTTGGGATGTCCCCAACCTCACTGCTCTTCAGTAGCTGCAGGCTCTGTCCCAGACCTCTTGCCAGTGCACACGCACAGCATGCAGCCTCCAGCAGGACCATGGACCTCCTCTGGGACAGCTGCCTTTGTGCAGGCTGTCCCAGGGCTGTAGGCTTGAGGAGGATGTGGGGGCCCTTGACATCACTGAAGGCTCCCAGCCAGTTCCTTCGCCTCCCCTGACCGCCTGCTGCAGGTACCCTGTGCCAGCTCGAGCCATGCAGGCTGCCCGGGGGGCAGTGCAGGGGGTGGGGGGTCCTGCAATGGAGGGGGGGCACACCCAGGGGGAGCTAAGGGGGGCAGACACATATGGAGGGCAGTTGGTGGGGCTGGCTGGCCACTTTCCAGCCTGCGAGGAGACCCTCTCACCTCCCTTCTCTCACCACCTTCTGCGGATTTCTTTGCTCTTCTGTCCCTGGTGCCCGGAAGAGCTCAGGCACTCTGCACATCTCTTGGCATGACATGGCGTCAGGCACCAAGGAGGGTCTGCAGGGCACGGGCTCTGCCGCGATGGCCGGCACAAGCCAGCTGCAGCAGGCAGGGCAGCGGGAGGCAGCGGCAGACGGACGGTGCCCCATCTGCCTGGACATCATGGACAACACAGCCCATCGACACCTGCTTCCACACCTTCATCCTCAGCTGCATCCAGCGGTGGACCGCCTCGAGAGCTGCGTGCCCGCTCTGCAGGCAGCCTTTCAGCCGCCTCCTGCACACAGTGAGGGCAGACATCAACTACCAGGAATACGTAGTCAGCTTGCCCGCCCGCTGGCAGAGGACCACGGCCGGGCAGAGGGTGCACCACAGATCCCTGCAGCTGCGCTACCACCTGCGCCCAAGGCCCAGTAACAACAAGCCCACCGCTGGGGGGGAAAGGGGCCCTGTGGGGAGGGACTGAGCAGTGTAGGGGGATGCAGCCCCAAGGGCCTCCCACACCTCTGCCCAGCAGGCTGAAGGGGAGCGCCCGGCCAGCCCAGCCTATGGACCTGTCCTCCATTCTGACCTGCTGGCACCGAGAGCACTGCTGATGGCCTTCATGGACATTGAATCAAGATTCAGAAGCCTTTCAGAGCATGTGTCTTTCAAAATCAAAACACAAGCCACTGCAGGCAATGCGTTCGAGCAAGGTGTCAACAGTGTAGGAAAGCAAAAGGGCAGAATGTGTAGAGTATGCCATCAACTTCTTTAGTGCCAGTGGTGCAACAGAGCCCCTTTCACTTAGGCTCTTTCTGCCTCCCCTCTCCAAGCACCAGAGCAAGGCTGTCCAAGCCCCTTGGCCATCAGCCAGACTGACTGCCCTGAAGCAAAGCCAGGTGCTACAGATAGAGAACATGCTGACAACCCTTTCCCAGAAATTGTTGAATAAACTCTTTATACATTCAATCACCATGTCTAGCCTTCATTATCATGAAGAAAATGGCAAGCAGAAGGTAATCATCTTCCCTCTACCATCTCACTAGGTACGTGGTTGTGAAATGTTACCCTATCAAAATAAGTCAGGAATCAAGTACTGGGCCCCTTCCAAATTCTAACAGCAGCTTTGATGAAGTTATCACTGATTACAGATTACCTATTATAAAATATGGGTGAAAAATGCACAAAAACATAGAATGAAGACAAATTATGCTTCTTTGATGGTGTGTTGGCTCTAAGCTAATGTTACTGAAACAATGCATTTAGTCCTGTGTGGAACTCAGCACTGGTTCGTGTCTTCACTCCTCTAGAAATTCATCCCCACAAAACTACCTTCCAAAGCCATTTTAATGCTGCAATGTCTTGGCAGAAAAGCTAAGTATACAACTTAACACAGGAAAGTAATAAAATTAGTATTTTGTGCTCTTGGCAAGTTGAAAAATATTTTTGCCCTAAATTCAGGAACTCTTATGCAGTAACATAATTAGGTACTATTTTCAAGTTTAAAAAAGCCAGTGATCTTCTTGGTATGACGAGTCAAAACTAATTTACTTGAAGTGAATTTTGTGAAGCTTCAGAAGTTAAAAAAAAAAAACTTCAAAAATGCCCATAATTTGTTTGAAGAGGTATGTTTTTTAAAAATGGCAAAACTCCCCATATAGTTAAAAGATCAGGAGAAAGTATGAAAGATTAAGTGGCAGATGAGATAATAGACAAGATAATTACAGAGCATTAAAGCCTCAGATTTATTTTTAAGACATTCAAGCTCTATTTAGAAAAGCCCTTTGTTAACTTTTGTGAATCTAAAAAGAATTATTCTCACATATTGAACAATAATGTGACTAACGGTGTTAAAGCTTCATCATTCCTTATTCTAAACCAGTCCATACAATAACTGGCCACAGAGTGTTTCTGCAGCAGAAATTGAAGACAAGACCAGAGCGGTTGTAGTGCAGCAAAACCTCAACATGCCACAAAAGAGATTTGTTGTGCCCTGTGCTCTCAGAGTGGGAAGTGATGAGGGAGTCCTGAATTTTCTCAATGAGCCAATGTGCACAAGGAAGTTTACCATACTTCCCCTCACAGGCTGCTCACAAGCTATTACTTTGCTGCAGTGGCACAAGAGAGGTAATGCTAATTCAGGGTGAGAGCCGAGGATATGAAAGCCAGGTAGATACTTCTCTGAAATGGAGCTGCACCAGTCTGATAGCGATAAGGAGAAAAGCAAACATAAACCTGTGTTGATGGGTTTGGAGGCAAGCAAAGTGTGTAGCTTAGCAAAGAGACAGATAACTGGTTTGGTTTTGAGCCTGCAGAGCTGTCTTTAGACTCATCTGGTTTCGTTTCACCTTTCTGAGACAATGAATAAAGAAAAAAACTCCTGCGTATTGTCAATGCCATCTGCACACCTTCTGGTGTAATTTCACTGCTGCAATTATCACCTCTTTTCAAGAAACTTCTAGGCTTTTCTGTTTAGGAATCCTGCTCTATTTTTTGTATTTTTACAGAAAAGAATAAGAAAATTATCACTTTCCTCCTACATTTTTTTTCCCCTCAGATGAAAAAATTTATAGGTATACTTAAATTAGAATATAAAGAAATTAAAAATAGATATATGCAGACATATTTTAGATATATGCTAACATACACATTTATTAGTACATATAATTATATATGCACGCATGCATGTATATTTTGCAGAAAGCTAGAACGCTAGTGCTATACTAACCACAATAGAGTGCAAACTGTGGACAGCAGCAGAACATATGAGATGTTCTGTTTCCCTTCTGTTATTTGATGCCTGAAATAATACCAAAATAAAAATATTTATGTTTAATTTTATCTTTAAAACCATGAATGACAAAGGACAATTCTACAGAGGTTTTTGAAAATGTCCTTAGTTTTATCACTACGTTTGCAATGGAGATTAGCCTTAGACGTTTACTGAATGTTCTTCCCGAGCATAAGGAACTATGTGAAAATGTTTATTTGTATGTATAAGTAACAGAAAACAAAGGCTACTGCTATGGGCAGATTAGAGGAAGGAGGTGGATTCCTGTGGGTGAAGAAGTAAAACATGGGTGGTAAAACTGGAAGGAGCCATAAAACTGAAAATCAGTATTTTATGGTTGGTGAAAGAGAGAAATTTCCAGAGTATGTCAGGGCACAGGTAGGTGTTTAAAACCACAAGTTAGTAAAAGTGTGTTTGCATTAGCACACTGAAGACATATTAGTGGAAACAACATTTGCTTTGCTCAGAAAGAAAAGAGTGTTGGCATAATTACAGTTGAAAATGGGGATGGCTGTGAGGTCCAAAAGACATTTCCTACCTGCGTGGATAGATAAGAAAAGCCTTACCTCAGATATTATTCAGGAAGTATATGCCAAAGTTAGTTGTAACAAGAATTTGGGGGTCTAGACAAAAGACTATGTTGAAGATGGTGCCACATTATAGACCTGAATAGCAGTTGGTATTATCATTTGTTCTACAGTAATTAAAATGGGTATAAAGAAGGGCTTCTCTTCTGAAAGGCTGCAAAAACAGTAAAAAGGAATCAATTAGAATTACCATGGCAACAACCAACAATCCTATGTGCAAAAATGGAAAAAAATAACAGGGAAACAAAACAGAAAATCAAATAAGAATTTAAAAAATCACAGAGTACACACTTTAGAGTATGTATATACTTTAGAGTGTGATTCTATGTCACCTATTTCAAATACGATTTCAGATTAAACAAACTACTTTCACGTTGTTGGTAGTGTAAAGGCTCTCAAGAAACTGTGGCCTAGAAAAGTAGGAGTATAAAATAAAACCGTAAAATCTCATGTCTTTTGGGGGAGTGAGGGCAGGAGAGAACAGAAAGAAATGGATTTTTACAATCATATGCAGAAATAATTTTTACACCCTCATTTTCTTGACATGTCGTAAACTAATCCCTAGAAAGTAAACTTAAGAGTTTTAGTCTTCATTATTTCTCTGTACCGAATTCCCATCAACTTCAGGAATTGTTCAATGGTTAATGATGTAACATTGTACCTTCCTTAACCTTCTGAAATTGTTAAATCAAACTGCTGTGGACAGCAGACTACTGTCCTCATTTTCATTACAGTCCTTAGCAATGGATCCACGCTTTCTTCTGGAATAGTATCTTCTGCAGTTCAGTGAACCTATAGTAACTGAAGCTATCTCACACTGTGACTTAATACTAACAGAAGATAAGCCAACAGCAGAAGTCAAGGTCTTAACTCTCTTACTAAGACAGGAAAGGAAATAGTACCATTGCATAAGAGAGGAAGGGGATGAGATACGAGAGGAAGAAAATAAATGAGAAGAAATATAAGGCCATTCATTACATCTGATTTTTCTAAAATTAGTGTGTCTCAGAAAGAATTTGCTAATATTAATATCCTTTATTCACATAACAGGAAATTTTTAGAGATCTGTGGGAGAGTTTTCTGTTTTGATCAAAAACTAGTGACACAATTCAGTAAGCCTTGGTGAAAAATATCAATAAAACATACAAAAAACCTATTTCGTTGAGCAGTGGTGTTAGCAGACTTTACGCAGATCACTCCCCTGGGGAGGACTAAATTACTTTTTTTTACCTCTAGCTCCATGTTTTCATATCATTTTGCATAATCTGCCTGTCTATCATCAAGCTCTGTTTTCCTTTCTAGCACCCACATCTAATGCCTTGCTTCCTGACTTGGATCCATTCTGTAATTATTCTGTACATCAGCCTTACTTCTGTGAAACTACTTTAAAAAAAAAGGAAAAAAGTCAATGCTGCCTTATCCCTCTGAAAATGAAGGCTTTAACTCAGTTAATAAATTGAATGTATTTATTGCATAGTGACACAACTTCATTACAGAGGAGTTTTGACATGGTTGTGTTTAATCACCTGACAAACAGTGGACAAAATTGTTTTGCCTTTGGGAGCTGCCATGTGTGTCTCCCAAAGCTTTACACTTACAGTATGTATAATTTGTGTCCTAGAACAGAGATGGAATTAGCGTAAATTTTATATTGTCATAACACCTTGGACCTTGGACCATAATGAGCTCCTCTTGTACTGAGTGCTCAGCAAGTGGTATTCCAGCATGATGATGAACATAAAGCTCATAAAGCTACTCAGCAAACAAACATCAGCCTCAGTGAATGGGAGTCCTGTGTCTCTGAGGCACAGAAACAGGAGGTCTCTTCCAAACTTTGCTTTCAACAGCAGCATAGCTGGACCATTTGCATGGTAACCTGACAACGGTTGTGATACCTCTGCGGTAAAAGTGCTGGCATGTTTACCTCTTCAGTGTCAAAATTAGAACTTCAACTGCCACTGAAACACTAAATGTAGCCGAAACAGGCAGTGGCAGTGGCCTGGCTCGCTGTGCAAGAGATGTGCATAGCTAGTCATCCTGCAGTGCTGCCCTGGCAGGGCTGGGTCCCTATGACCTTGTTACCAGGAGGGTGAGACAGCCAGAAACAGCCTCCTAGATCCTGCCTGCTCACCCAGCATCAGCCTCATTCTTCCACTGTTGTCATTCTCCTCCTTTCTCTCTCCCACACAGTGGGAGCAGCCAGCGCCTTGTTGTCCCATCCTTGGGATGACAAAATTCACTTGTGCTGGTGGTGGTGATGCCAGTCTTGTGCCAGCTCTGTCAGGTGGCATTCCCTCTGCTCACTGGTTCACCAGCTCACCAGCAGCATTTTCAGTGAAAATGAAGCAAGAGCCCCTTCATCCCTCCAGTGGGTTTTTTACTCAGCATAGAATCATCACTGGATTACTGATTGTCTTTTGTAACCTGGTCTTTTATACAGTTTTATTTCCGTTTATTGAGTTATTACCTTTAACCCGGACTCACTCGCAGTTGCTCTAAATATGCACAGGCTAGATTAGTTCCCTAAATGTAGCCTCCCATTAATTTCGCTCCCTTTATCCATTCTTTTTCCCCAAACTCTCCTCACCTGACTGGCAGCACCGTTTTCTTTCTCACTCTGAAAATTCTGCAACTTTAAGTAACTGCAAACTGCAGATACCCCCAGCTAGAGATGTGCAGCTCTGTCATTTCTCAGGAGTTCCTGTAGTAAAATGTCCTACTGCTAGAGAAGCTCTCAGGCACCTGTCCTCAATCTATAGGACAGTTTGCAATTTTGATCTTTATATATAAATTCAGTTTGAGAGCTTTGTTTCTGCATGGCACTGGGCATTATCCCAGTGGGAAACACACTCACAGGTCCAGATTATTTTTCACGGTCTATCAGGCACTATTTTTTTTTCCAGCTAATACATATACCAACATATTTGGCACTAGGATACTCTCTTGTTTCTGTCTTTAGAGTTCTGCATTGCAGCAAGCAAGGTTCTAACTCTTGCAAGCTGTGATCAATATGGCACTACTAATTGCCGCTTTTAGCTAAATAGCCATCTACCAGACATTTTATGGGATCGCCCAGTGTAGACTTTATCACTAATGCTGGATAAACTAATTTTCACCTTTGCAAGTGTGAATCAGACTCTGAAAAAAAGACTGAATTAATGAAAGGGAGTTCACGAGAAACAAAAATCAGCAACACAAGCTTGTTTTGACTTAGAAATTAACTTTTTCAAAGTGAGTGATTTAAGCCAAACTATTCAAAAACCCTGTGAAATATGGGGACATGATAAGTGTGTCATATAGAATTCTAAAAATTAATTTCTTTTCTTTTTTTAAGAATCAGGTATGTGTGTATATTTGATATAGATATCAGTATCCCTCTTCCCTACGGTCCCCCAGAATAAGCAAAATAAAGGTTGCATAAGTGCATTTCCTATCCACTCAGTAGAAATCAGGTCAGTCCTACTTAGGGCTACATTAGCATTCAGATCAAGCTCAGTTAACTTTCATTCCCACCCAAACATCTTATTACAGCAGTCAGTCTAGGCTTTTCACGGCACAACAGATTTTCTCATCCTTTCCACATTTGGCCACTTGAAAGGTGTGCTTTCAGTTCCTCTGACTTGCACTACAGCAGCCAGAAGCAGTCCTCATGAGGTCGTCGACCAAACTCAGAAGTTGTGAGTCATCCATATCCAAATCCTGATTCCACCCGAGTAGAGTGTTATTCGCTTCAATGGGGTTGAGCATGCATTAGGTTATTGTCTCAAAAAAAAAAACCAAAACTGATGGACCAAGTGCAGTAATGTTGCATTAGAAACAAACAAGACAAATTTTGCATTTTCTGAAAAAATCCTTTGAAAGAAGACACAATATGCTCTAGATTACAAAAATAAATATTTGAGCACCTGCAACACAGAAAAATATTACTTGATCAAAAGTCAACATACAGACTTATGCTATTTCAGGACAGAGCAAGGTTAAAATCAAACCAATAGCTCATTTTAAATGTACTAAAGTACTGCTTTTGGTAGATATCCTATTACAAGAAAGTCATGTTTCAAGAAATTGTGAATCTATAGAATGACCGAGGAATCCTAAGACTGAAAATATACCCTAATGTGGACCTCAAGCTTTAAAGCTTAGGAATACCTTCTCAGTATATCTGGGAACAGCATTTGCAATGGCAAATGAGACTAGATGCCACTTCTGAGTAATTCCTCCACCCTTTAAAGAGCAGACAGACAGAAATGTCAGTAGATGGAGCTGCCTTTCCCGCAGCCGAGAGAAGTTTCTGTGCAGAAGGAAGTTGCATGTACAGGCACTCAGTCAGCTCTTCCCGGTCCCTGGCAGATGGTCCTTGAACAAAACATGAACATGCAAGAATGCAGCTTTTACATCATGTTACCAAAGTGCACAAGGCAGGAGAAGACAGAACACAGAATTGACAGTGTTTGTCAGCACAAGCTGTTTGTTTCCACTTCTTTTTTTTTTTTTTTTTTTCCAGTCATGAAGAATGGTATAATTTTAAAGTGATATGCTTAGCTCCAGAGCACCTTGTATGCAACAGTAAAGCACCCTATTATTCATGCTTGGACTGAAGGTGGTGCTAATATAAATATGTCTATTTTCATCATCATCAGTGCTGAGATACATGCAGTACATCTTTGCAGATGACAATCAGGCTGACAGTTTTTCTTTCATTATTGTTCTGGTGAAATAAATATGCATATCATCTATTTATTACTAAAGAGTACATTATCTTCGTCTCTCAACTTGAAGTTGTACATAGATAGATGTGATCAATCTATTGTCCTTATTTTAAAAGGGAGATTCATGAATCTGATTAACTGAAAGAATGCATGTGGTATAAAAAATTCTGAGAATCACTCATATAAGGTGAAGAATAATCATGGCAAGAATTTATGACACAGGTCTGAACAGCAGTTTATTTCATATAAAGAATTTCAGGTCTGCTTTATTTCTGAGGTCTTGCATAAGTACTCCAAGGGAGTTTCCTTGACTGCCATCTTCAAGTTTGACTCTGGCTGAGTGACTACCGTTCAGTAACTTTCAAAAGACAGGCCAGGTACCAAAACTTTAATATTAAAATGACTAATTTTGGCTATGAAGTAAAGAGCTGATCCTGCCCTGGGAGTCATGGATATCACAGTAAAATCAGCTCCGCTGAGTGTTTACAAGTCACATAGAACATACGTAATTTCTGATTTTATATATCTCCATATGGCCTTCTCCAGCATCCTAGTTTCTAATCTTTTCTCCAATATGCCTGAAAAACTTGGAGAGGCTGGTTACCACATATATGTCTGTCTGATATGCTGTATAAAGTTAGCCAGTGAAAATCTTTGAAGATTTTTTTATTTTTCCATAGAAAGGGCAAAATGTGAAGAAGTATTTAATTTGCAAAGATATGCACAGAATGCTACTTGATTTCACTGTGCCGGTTACATGCGCAGTTCCTTTGGACTCAAGTCTTCTGATACTTTTCTCATTCTATGATTTCTAAAATAACCAAGACACTTTTAATGAGGACCTGGCATGCATATCCATATGACAACAGGTGGTGCTTGAAAGCATCTCCAAGCAGTAAGGCACTGCAGTGTTCAATAGACTGTGGAGATGCAGGGTTGACATGTCTATCCTCGGAGTGCCATTCAGCCATTCATCTGCTTGAGCTTGGGAAATGTAGTAAGCCACCTTCCATTTGTTTTGCTGCAACGAATATTAATGTGCAGCACTCCACAGAGGACAGGAAATAGGGTGTGCCTGTGCCAGTCACTGCAGGACAGAACTGAAAAGCACAACAGACAGTGGGGACCCATAGGCCCAGGGATACAGTGCGTGACTGCAAGACCTTCAGATATACATCCCCCCACCTCCAACCTCTGGCCTTGTTACCATCAGAAGGTAGGGACAACAATGAAAACTTTGTTGTTTTGTTATTGTTTCCTGTAGCTAGCCTCAGTGAAAGGAAAATTGATGTTTCTGAGCTACAGTTTCATGTACATTGTCACTGCTACTGAGCACTGGTTTTAGATTGTCTTTTCTGTCTCTTTCAATCACACCAAGTTTTGGCTCCCCTTATGAATGCCCCAGAGCCAGGGCACCTGCTCCTTTCAGCAAAGAGTCTCTAGCCAGTACTGATTTCACTAAACATCAAGAAGATCAGTAGTTATACAGCTGATCATTCCTTCCAGCCCTGGAGATAAAACTTTATTTTTGTTTTGATGGATACGCCAAGAGTTGCACACTTTTGAGAAGCAAGTTTTGTTCCACATTTAACCTCGATCCAACTAGTAGTTACTAGAAAAGTATCAAGAGGCCAAGGTTACTGGTCGAGGCTACTCTTTGAGGCTACTGGCTTACCATGTTCAGTTTGTTTAGCTGGTTATTCAATTTACATGGATAGCCCGTAAGTAATACTTTTTTTCAGTTCCAGATATTGCTTGGCTACTGGTTAAGCATATCTCTGTGAACTATCCTGCAGTAATGTCCTTGCAGCTATGAATTCAAACATTGGCAGAAATTTAGGAGAAAAACGCAGAGGATATTTTTCTGCATCTCTCTCTGTTTCTTCTTCTTCCATGAAGAAGTTGGACCCAGCACCACAGCTCACCAGCTGACATCAGGATCTTTGGGGGACATGTTTCAATCACCTCTGTTATGCTGTGATAATACAAAGGCACAGGCCTTATTTAAGCTTCTGTCAAATAGCCCCCCTATTATTCAAGACCAATCTCAAGAGAATAAAGTTTGCAGGATGGGATCAGCAGTGAGGGAGATTTCAGATAAAGAAATTTTAACTTAACAATTACAAAAACATTTGTTGCAAAGACCAACATTGTACCAAATAACATTTTCATTCCCATTCAGATTTGTTATTTTTATTTTAACAATTGGAAAAGCAGATGGGGAAATGTGTGGAGCTCTTTATTCACTATTGTTCAATAGCCAAGTCTCCCTTGTAGAACTGCTGCCTTGCCAAAAGTCAATTTTAAACGTGTAAATGAAATGTTTCAGTTTTGTAATGATAAATATCTGAAACAAGGCTGATATTCCTTAATACCATGATTGACTTGCCTTCCTTTTGTAAGAGTTTTAGGTATGATGGGAATGTAAGACCAAAATGAGTATACCATCATACCGGAAAACTTCAGAGAATTTTTATGTTGGGAATCATGTATTTTTGAGCAGTAAGGATGTGCAGAAGGCAATAGTCCCATGAGGTTTCCATTTTAACTGTCTAGGTTAACTGCATTAATATAGAAGCCTTATTTCTTAACTTATTGTTCTCTGTTTATATCCCACTTCATAACAAAAGCTCTACAACTAATTCTTAAGGTAAAAGGAACTGTTTCCAGCTGTACTGAATGGTCCCCATTGGGGTTTCTTACCTTTTCTTTAACATTGTAATGAGTGGAGATCATGACATAAAATGAAAAAAAAGAGCAAGAAGTATGGTAGATAGGAAAAATAATGTTTACTCTTAATGAAAAATCCTTTAGCTTGAAGTCATAGAAAGCATTGCATATTCCAGCCTCAGCCATACTTTCCTTTTTTTTTTTTTTTAACCCCCAATTCATTCATTAACTTGTGTCAGGAAATTACTTTGTTCTACTCTGTTTTTCCCTTCAGTATCTAAATCTTAATGTCCCATGCAAAAGATGATAGATAAAAATGTGCATTTCTTCCGTTCAGTGTGAGCATGATCTGTGAAGGGTTTGAATGATTTCAGTTTGTATGTGTGATACAGTAGTTTCCATGAACGCCTAAGCAAATCTCATCTAACACTTTTGTGTAGTTAAGGAATAATTTGCACAAATGACAAAGCTACTAGATAATTTCTCAGAACAGTTTTAAACTGTAATTTTGTGTATATATATCCTCAAAAATGCCAAGGAAATACTTTAAAGTCCTGTTATCTATGAATATGTTCTAAGATGGTTTCTTGATTTACTGCACAGTATCTCTGGTAACTTAACCACTACAAAAGTGTAAAATGTTTCAATATCCTCATTACCACTCTTCAAAGAGGTGAGAATAAAGCATGATAAACAGAAATGACAGAACAGATTTTACCTAAACAGCTAGATTCCAAGTAAAGTCATTTAACAACTCCTTGTTCAATAGACTATACTTTAGAAATTATATCTGTCTCAGTATATTAAATGCACAAGAGACTACCACTTTACCTTTAGGTCCTTCATAATAAAGCTGAGAAGTATTATAATGTCTTACATGCAAACCTAATCCACATGAATTTGGTTCGGTTTTAAATCTCAATTGTCTAGATATCTGCTGAGGACTTTTGCACTTTGTAATGCTATCTTTTTTCAGACATGCCTGTGTCTAGTGTGGTCTACTGTAACATGTAACTCCTTCCCATATTTAGTCTTGTTTGGGGAT
The DNA here is from genome assembly GCF_965231255.1 of Vanellus vanellus. NCBI lineage: Eukaryota > Metazoa > Chordata > Aves > Charadriiformes > Charadriidae > Vanellus > Vanellus vanellus. The sequence goes on from NC_138908.1 coordinate 58,155,717, forward strand.
GGTTGCATGAACTAGGAAAAACAGTGTTGTGCTGTAATCACTTTTGATAAATATGTTACTATACATTTTGAGTAGAATTGTAGATTACGATAAATACTTCGAGGATAATTCCAGATTCAGTTACAGATGTCCAGCAATGAAAGTTGTACTAGGTATACTTAACAACAGACGAAAATACAATCACAGGAGGGATGGATCTTGCTCTGTTATAAATAAACCAGCAATCTCAAGAGAAGGTGAAGGTGTTATCAGGCCAAACAAGAAGGTTAGTAAAGGTTAAAGGAGATATTCCTTCACTTAAACTGGTGAAGTTCCCAGTGACTGGAAAGGGGGAAACATAACCCCCATTTTTAAAAAGGGGAAAAAAGGAAGACACATGGAGCTACTGGCCAGCCAGTCCCACCTCTGTGCCTGGCAAGATCATGGAGCAGATTCTCCTGGAAACTATGCTAAGGGACATGCAGGACAGGGAGGTGATTGGTGACAGCCAACATGGCCTCACTAAAGGCAAATCATGCCTGATAAATTTGGTGGCCTTCTACAACGGGGTTACAGCACTGATGGATAAGGGAACACTGACTGACATCATCTGCCTGGACTTGTACAAAGCATTTGATACTGTCTTGCGTGACGTCCTTGTCTCTAAAATGGAGAGAAATGGATTTGATGGGTGGACCACTTGGTGGGCAAGAAATTGGTTGGATGGTCACTCTCAGAGAGTAGTAGTCAACAGATCGATGTCCAAATGGAGACCAGTGACAAGTGGGGTCCCTCGGGGGTCAGTATGGGAACCAGTATTATTTTAAATCTTTGAAAGGGACATGGACAGTGGGATTGAGCGCACCCTTAGCAAATTTGCATATGACACCAAGCTGAGTAGTGTGATTGATACTCTAGAGGTAAGGGGTGTCATCCAGAGGAACCCTGGCAGGCTTGAGAGGTGGGCCTGTGCAAACCTCATGAAATTCAACAAGGCCAAATGTAAGGTCCTGTACCTGTATCTGGGTTGGGGCAATCCCAAACATGGATACCGGCTAGGTGGACAATGGATTGAGAGCAGCCCTGAGATGAAGGACTTAGGGGTATTGGTGGATGAAAAACTGGACATGAGCCAGCAATGTGCACTCATAGACCAGAAAGCCAATCGCATTGTGGGCTGCATCAAAAGAAGCGCAGCCAGCAGGTTGAGGGAGATGATTCTGCCCCTCTACTGAGCTCCTGTGAGATCCCATCTGGAGTACTGTGTTCAACTCTGGGGCCTCCAGCATAAGAAAGACAGGGACCTGCTTCAGCATGTCCAGAGGAGGGCCACAAAGATGATCAGGGGGCTGGAGCACCTCCCCTATGAGGAAAGGCTGAGAGACTTGGGGTTGTTCAGCCTGGAGAAGCGAAGGCTCCAGGGAGACCTTATGGTGGCCTTCCAGTACATAAAGGGGGCCTACAGGAAAGCTGGAGGGGGACTTTTTATCAGGGAGAGAAGCAATAAGATGAGAAGTAATGGTTTTAAACTGAAAAGAGGGTGGATTTAGATTAAATATTAGGAAGAAATTCTTGTGTGAGGGTGGTGAGATACCGGAACAGGTTGCCTGAAGAAGTTGTGGATGCCCCATCTCAGGAAGAGTTCAAAGCCAGGCTGGATGGGGCTTTGAGCAACCTGGTCTAGTGGGAGGTATCCCTGCTCATGGCAGGGGGGTTGGAACTATATGATCTTTAAAGTCCCTTCCAATCTAAACCATTCTAACATTCTGTGATACTGTAACCGTGGAAGGAAAATCAATTAATTTATGGATCAGTCCTAACCAAACATTTGTTTGTCATTAAAAAAAAGACTCAATCATACAAGTGAAAAGAAAAGATTTGCAGCTGTGATTTGAGTTTATTTTATTATATTTTAGTTTTTACTTTAAACACAACAATCATTCCACTGGTTTTAGTTGAACTATTCTTGTTCTTTAAAATATGCATGTCTGAGTTTTTGCAGGATTAATGACAGTTTTGTCAGGAAGCTCTTCTGCCATGTGAGCTCACCAGGTGTGATGCCAGCTAGCTCACAGGTCTCCAGTTAAGACTGCAGAGGTCAGGCTCCCTGGTGACAGCTATTGCTTAATTCAACTAGTTTGCCACTCTCCATTTTAAGATCAAATTGTGGCCTTTACTCTCAAATACTGAACTAACATTCATTTTAATACTGTGAAGGAAATGAAATCATGTCTCTTCTAATTATTTCATTATTAATTTCACATCTGTGGCCAAACAGTTTCCTAGCACAATAAATTCAATATTAACTGTAACACAGAAGTAATTGGAAAAGATCAGGCTCAGGCTGCAGGGACTAGCCAAGAGCACCGGGGCTCAAAGCCTCCTGTTTCACAGCCCCCATGGGAAACAGTGGGAGCTGCTTGAAGGAGGGGTTTCGGCTGCCTGTTGGAAGCTTCTCAGCTCTTTGTGCACATTCAGGGCCAGCACGGACAGATCACAAAGGCTGTAAATTATAGCTTCATCTGCCCCCTTCTCCCTGTTCTCCCAGGCCTCCAGCAGAGTCCCTTGCTATAGTAAATGGAAAGACCTGTGAGAAACCTCATTTATTTAACTCTGACAGGCTGAGTCTTGTGGGTTGTACTAAGATCTCTTCTACCTCTCTCCAACCTTCTTCACTGCTTCAGTCATTTCATATCACTATCTCCTCTATTGCCACAGAAGGAGAAAAATAAACATGCTTCTTTTGAAATTTAAGGGAAACAAGTATCTGACTTATGTATTGCAAAGGTAATAAAATGACAGTATTCCCACTGTTATCTGATTTTGCTTTGTCTACCTCTCCTCTCATCTTTAGGTCCTGATTTGGCTTTTATAGATCTTTGGGCTGAAGGGACTTTTTTAAGTGCTATGAAGGAACTGTGGTTGAGTATTACTGCAGTAACAGTAACAATCACAGTAGCAGGTTTTGTTCTGGGGACTCCAAATATTATTATTCATGTGTTGGGAGCTAATAGCATCTAAACTAGTTAGGAGTGAACAGCAGGCTCCAAAGCAGCCTAACGGGCCTCAAGTCAGGCTCAGCTCATGAGCCATTCCCTTTATGCATTACAGCTGATAATGGATGACACAAATCAAGTGCTACAGTAACCACTTAAACCTTACTGAGCCCTAGCAGGGCTTCCTCCACCCTAAATTTTTATAGTCTTTTAGTATGTAGAAAACACTTTGTTGTTTTTTTGGTTTTTTTTTTTTTTCTGTTCTGAACTATTTTAACTATTTCAGTACCATTCTTAGGCCTACATAAATGCTCTAATTCATCTCATCCCTCAGGCAATTTACATAATCCTCTTTGAAGAGAAATGGTTAAATGCTTCTTAGTTCCACCTTGTCTTGAATTTAAAGTTCTTTTATTATTATTATTATAATGCACAAGGTTTGCACCTGGACAGCCAGGTTTTTCCAGGGTATCCTAGCTCTTTACCTCCATTTGTTCATTTACTTATTTTAACACTAATGACAAACCTTGGTGTGTGCATTTTGGAATGTAACAGCTAATGCTCAGCAGTGTCCTTTTTTCCCCCTCAAATGTCCAAGCATTTCCATTACTCCCTGCAGGGCTGAAGCCAACGGGATGGACACTTTTTCTACACATTTCTTTGAAACAGGTGCCTTGTTTTCTCATTAAGTCATGTAAACTAGTACAGTTCAGACTGCAAAAAAGCATGCAGGCTACATATATGAATAGAATTGAAAACTATCCCAAATCCAGTTGCTGTATTACGTCAGCAGCCTTTGAGCTTTGATGTCCTGATATTGCTCCCCTAGCTTAAAAGCAAAGCATTGCTTGCCCCGGGCCAGAGAATTTTCGTATGGACACTTACATGTGCTACATTAGTGCAGAATTAAATTTGCAGTAAACAGGCATTCTTAGCAGTTAAGTTGATCCTAAGATGCTCACTACAGGCTTTTGTTTTTAATGAAATGAAGACTGTAATTACCAGCACTGGCTGTCATTCTGTGCATGGGGGAGGACAGGGGACATGAACAGGGCACTGTGAAATGCTGCTAAGATATAGTAAGTGTGAGGAGCAAAAGAGATGTTGGAAAACATACACTGGGAGCCTAAAGTGAGGAGGTAAGTAAATGAGATACAAGAGCACAAAGAAGAAAAGACTGTGAAGTTATTAGAGGCAAGACCAAGTAAAATGTTGCACAAGACTAATCGGGTATAGGAGGATGGAAAGGCAGCTCCTTTGTCTTGAAAAGACTGGGGATTAAAAGAGTTGTCCTTCAGCAACAATAGGAAACATCTCACACGTATTTAAGGCTGTATTTTGACCTTTAAAAAGCACTTCATTTTAGGGACCATGTGACTCAGGAGGAATATTTGCAAAGGTAAACTGAAGTTGCACAAGCATAGTCTCTTTAGAAATCTTAAAGATTTCAAACTCAGTCTTTTTCAGGGGTGCCAACTGGCTACTTTCACTTGGCTAGGTTGGAAATACTATTTTTTGAAATCAGTACCCATGAATGCCATTATAGGGACAAGTAGCGTGTGAAAAAGCATTTTCTTATTGTTTGTTTCTTTTACTTTACTTTTTCTCTGCAGTTTGTGACATGCTGTTACTCCTGTGAAAGTGGAAATATTACTACGAAATCAATGTTCTGCTGTAGCAAACACCTTCTGTCTGGTTAACCTGTTAAGAAAAACATGATGATACCCTGTCATGTTGCTAAATAATTCTTCCTACATTAGCTTTCCAAAGGTAAAAATAGATTAAATTGTTCCAGCAGCTTCAGGATTACTGAAGTTTAGTTTCCTATGTAGTTTTCTGGAAGTCTCTTAAACACTCTGCCACTAGTTCTTTTCACCTCACAAGGCCAGCATATAACTTTTTGACCCTAGCTCCTATAAATGCTGCTGCTACGAGCAAACAGAGGGCTGGCGGGCTATACACTGACCTGCCAGGCAGCTGGTGCCTCACGGCTGCTGGCCTTGCCAAATGGGAACGGTCAGGACTGAGTTTCCCCCAGTTTCTCCTGGCTGGGAACACAGTAGAATGTGTGCATCCATTTTCAGAGGTTAAAGAGCCATTAGCAACCTCCTTGTTTTGATTTGTTCCCTACTTTGTCATTTGATGGTGCTGATCCTGGATACTGTGGGAATATTTTTTTGTCCAGATGTAAAATAAGTGTTGATCACATCTCATATATGTTCCCAGTAGCTTTTTGCATGAAACTGACACCTTCACAAAATTGCAACTATGATAACTCAAAATTGCTTCCTTACATGCTCCCTGCATTTTCGGCACTAGCTGGTGTTCAGCACTACCATTTCCTTAATGCCTGTACAGTATTGATACTTGCTAGTTGCATACAAATAGGTATACAAACAGGTGTTTTAAAATACCAGAAAATGAGATGCATTATTTCCTTCTTTACCTGCACAGAGAAGTTACAATTTGTAACTGAGTTTCCAGGGGGAAAAAAAAGATTTTTCAATGGTTTGGAAACAGCAGAGGCAGGACTGGCAGAAACCACCTGCGTCCTTAAGGGCAGTTTTCTACTATTAGGGCTTCACAGGCTACAGAAGCCTGGTGCAGAAGGCTTGACAGTTTTATGCTTAGTTTGTTTTGGACTGATCTAAGACCTCCAATTTTCTCATATTTGAAAATCCACTCTCAGATCTTGGAATGACTTTGAGACAATATTAGAGTCCCCTGGGGAGGCTTCCTGAAAGCGCTGAGCTGGCTTCCCTGTTCTCCCTTTACTATTCCAACAACTACTTATTAGAAAGGACTTGTGTGCCAAGTTGCAGTCACTGTCTGTAGAGATTTACTCTCAAAACCACACCTTACAGAAGACTATTTGGGCTACTTGCAGCATTATGCATTCAAAATTGCAGTGTAACTTTTGTATTTGCAGGCAGTGCTACGCAGACTTACTGGAGCCATGGAGGGGGCTAAGAGCATGGTGCCTTCCCCAGTATAGCAGTCTGCAATAGTAGCAGCATGCTACCATCCACATTGCAGCTGCTCAGCCCTGCAGTATCACACAGGTACTTTTCTCTTCTGCTTTTAATTATTTCTGAGAGCTCTTCAGTGCTACTCAGCCTCTGCCTTCCGACTACTGTAGTCACTCATGCTTTAGTTGCCATTGTCAAAATGTTTCCTAAGAAGGCATAAACACATGCCAGTAAGGACAGAAAGCCAAGGAGCACTGGAAAAAGTAAATGCCTGGCATGCTACCTTCTGCAATGCCTAAATGCACCCAGAGCTGGCCCCAATCCATTCGCTTCCTCTTGAAGCATAAAAACAAGCAAACACTGGAAAACCTCACAGTCTCCCTTTAATCCTTTTCTCTTTTGGGGCAACAGTCGCTGGGCTCTTCTCCCAGTAAAAGGACGGGAACTCCTCCAGTGCTTACATGCACCTGTGAAGGCTAGTTTTCCTTCCTCTCTCATTTAGTTCTTCCCCCGTCTCATATCTCTTATCAGATCTCCAGGGTTCATGCCACATCTGTGTCTTGTCTGTACACATTAGAGTCCTGGTCTAATAAAAAAGGCGCCATATTATGTAGTCACTTTTCAGATAGAGTTGTAGTTTAATTATTAGTATAAACTGGAATTTTATTTGGTGTACAGTGAGAAGATCACACTTTGAAATTAACTATGGTGCTAAGTAAACTAATAACTTCATAGATTTCCTAAGAATGAAGCCTAGAGACTTAATCAAAATGGCCAATACCAGAGAAATTACTTTTTACATTTTGATTAAATCTATTTGAACCTGGACAAGGAAAATGTAATATATATTGAGAGAAGAATCCAATAGAATAACATTGATTTTGCATCCTATATTAAAATTAAAAAATTTATTTTCAGCTGAAATAATCCTGATATCTCCAAAGAATTCAGCCCCTCCCCACCCAAAGAAAAAAAAAAAGTGAGAGTGAGAAGGGAATATATACAAAGTAATTATAAAGGAAACATTATTGTGTGAGAACTTGTAAAAAGAAACATTCAACATTCTAGTCTTGAAAACATGACAACTTATAAGAAAGAACATAATGAAATTAACGTATATTTTTACAGTAGTTATGTTCTAGAATCCCATTATTAAGTATTTCCCTCACCTACTGAGAAAGTACACAAACATGTAAACTAAATTTTTCTGCAAGCATCCTCCTGGATGTTTGGGTTTGCAGACAAACAGAGAAGTACATATAATCATATGGGAGTATTCTAAAAGTCAAAGAAAGCCTAATTGTCTACGAATATACATTACAGAATATACAGAATTATCTCTAATGCTTATTCTTCTGACATACCCTACAAAGAACAGGCTGAAAGAATATTAAATTTGTGAAGTTATGGTTAGAATTGAAGAAATGCCAGAATCAAACTTTAATTTTAAACTTAGAGCTGCCTCAGTAGCTCATCTATTCTGCCAAAATACTTACATACAAAAGGTGGGGTTAGGGATAGAGGGACACCCCCATCCCCCATCATTTATAACCACCATAATGTCTTTGCTGTTCACATCAACAGCAACATGCAATGTTGGCATCCTGCAACTAAGGGTACTACATAGCAAAATAGTACCATGTACCAAAAAAGGCAAAGGGTAACAACCTACAAAAGATAAAAAACTTGTTACATGTAACCAATTTTGATATTTTATTTTTTATGTAGCAGTTACACGTGCTACAAAATTGTCTGCCAAGATCCCCACCATTAGAAAGCATTAGAACTGCTGCTGATGAGACAATTTATTTCTTCTTGTCTGCTTTTAGGCTTTGTTTAGGACATATTCTCTCCTCCTACAGGCCTCTTCATTCCCATTTGCAGAAACTGGGATCTTCATGCCGCTTTTTCTCCCCTTCCCAGGATTTTGCTCTCAAATACCCATCGAGTAACGGTGAGCAGGGGGAATCAGCCAAGTGCCTCATGGCCCTGCTGGTCTATGTTGTTGCTTTACCAGGATGAAAGGCTTAAGTGCATAACATTGTGAACTGTGTGTAGGCTGAGAGCTGCTCAGGTTTCAACCTTCAGGAGGGACAGTGAATCCTTCCTGTGGCAACTAAATCTTCCTGTGAGCTGCATGGGCACCCCCCAATATGCAAGCCAGGACTTAGCTTCTGTTTTTGGTAGACATTGCATGCCCATTTTTGCAACATTTATGTTCTTGATCTAGCTGAAATGTCTTCCCTTCCACCACGACTCCCTTGGACAAGAACTACCCATAATTTCAGCCAAACTCCTTCCCTTCTGTCCACAGTGAGACTATGAATCTATACACTGGTAGAAGTTGAGGGCTTTTGGACTGCATGCTAAAATTGCTTCTTGTCTCTCTGCAGCCACTGAACACAACTTGCAGGTTGTACTCTGTGGATGGGCATAGAGATAACAACAGTGCCTGATCCTTGATATCATGAAGTTCAGAGAGGAACATTGTCATGAAATTTCTGCTTTTAAGAAGTGCCTTATAATCTTGTGTAGTAATTACCCAGTTACAGATGAAGTTAAGTATTCTTACCAAGGTGCAGAATATCAGGATCCAAATTTCTTGATCTTCTGTTGGCTCAGTGTGTGATCCTGGAGAAATCTTTACACTTCCTCATGCTTCTGTTCACTTGTCTTGAAAAACTGTGTTTGTTCTCCTTTGGATGATAACGTTGTATTTGAATAGACACTGAAGTTGGCAGTGAGCAATTTGCACAATCTAGATCTTACTGTTCCCCCTACATCTTGCCAAAAATAAAAGATAAAACATGCTACAGTTACTTGAAATAACTTCTAATTTTTGATACATCGACTTAATCACGGTCATTTTAAAATGCGTTCATCTAAAATCTTACATTAAATTCTGTAGAAGGGATGTCTAAAATCAGAAATTATACCCTTGTTTTTCTTAAAAGTAATGGAAAGAAAGACTGCATTCTTACATATATTGCATTTAAGACCTTGTGAAGTATGGTCCAAGTAATGAAGTGCAATAGGATTTTGGCGATTCACAAAGAATAAGAAAGTATCTCAGCCATCATGACAGTGCCACTTATTAAT